>NC_140510.1:44046150-45258650 GCF_964339955.1 Pipistrellus hanaki
TAGATTATAGGAAAAAAAACATAATTTTTCCTCAAAAACATAGCTACTTATGAATGACAACTAAACTTAACACCATGAATTTCAGGAAGGACTACTTTTTAATCAGACGTAAATTTCTGCTTTCCATCTCTTCCATTGCTCCAATCACTGCCAGGGCATCCTGGCTGGTCAGCTCCTCTGATATCAATAATATACTTGATTCAAGTCTAGAAGCAAAAAAAATATTTTTAGGTTGAAAAATGGATAGTTTATTAAAAAAAATTTAAATAACAGTTCCTAAGTAACAATTAGAAAATAATATGAAGTAAAACAATTCAAATATGCTCTCATAGCTTTTCCCAGACACTTTAGTTCACATTTTTCTCACTTGTCTGTCTGCCCATAGCACTTACTAACTGTATCACTAATTTGAATACTTATTCATAAACTATTTTGCAGTATCATAGTATTTATGTATTTCAATTATATATTTCTATCCTCCCAATTAGAACATAAAATCTTTGAAGGCAGGGATCCAGTTAAATTCAACTTTTGTACTGCTTTAGCATATGAGATTTTAATAATACCTATTGACAAAAAGAGAGAGATTCCAATAAAGGTTCCTTAAATAATCATCTTGTTCCATCATGACTGTTTCTTAAAATGTATCTTTAAATTTCTTCATATATATTTCAAAGGATTCTTAAAAATAAAACTCTCTATGAAGTTTTGACTAACAGAGTAATGATGTAGATACCACTCTCTGGAACCCCTGCTTAACTAATCCACTAATAGTACTTATCCATTTGCTCTTATCAGTAATCATGTATACAGTATTTGCTCATTTTTATATCCCTAAAATTTCTATCTACATTAATATCTAGGAATACTGGAAATTCTTCTAAGATGGGAGATAGATTAAATTCACTCAAACCTAGCATGGGAATATATGCCAATGTGTATAATATAAATGTTTTGATGATGAATGGGAAGACAAAGCAAAAAATGGTCTTGTTAACTACTATAATTCTGAATAGTCCACAGCCTATACTGGGCAGGGCAGTCTTATACCTATTTAAAGCCAGTCACATGACCTAGGAAGGGAGAACAAAGGTCTTTAAATAGTGTTCTCCCTCATCCATTGCCACAAGGGGGTACTGGCTCCCTTTCAGAACACAATAGAGTTTGAGATGTAAATTAGAATAAACAGAGAAGGAATCAAGGAGCAGAGCATGTGAGATTATTTTCCATTCCACAGTTGATTTTTGTGCTTTCCATAATACAATATCTAAGCCTGAAGGCTCCAAACAGTCTCCACTGAAAAGTAAAGCATTTTTAGCAGAACTTACTGTTTCTTTTCTTCAGGTCCTGCCATGGGTCCCAATACTACAAACAATTTTACAAAGGTAGCAGGCTGATCAAACAGAGGGATCATTTCAGTTAGCCTCTTTTTAGTTATTAAAATAAATTCAAAATTATTAAATTGTAGAGAGTGGTACAGACTAGATATTTTACTGATAGCGTCCAAATCAAGATCATTCATATTGCTTAAAAACACTTGATTACACCTTTCTAATAGTGGGTAATAACTATATTTAATATTTCTAAGGAATTGTAGTATTCTTCTTGCAATGTTGACCTGGGAAGAATCTATGGTATCAAAAAGAAGTTCTGTTTTCTTCACTAATTGTTTTTGAAAACGTTGTGATGTTAAAGAAGATATGCTGACCATCAAAACAGACAAAGACCTAAAAAAGGAAAAAGATGCAAAAAAAATTTACATTATTTAAAAATAATGAACAAATCTAAGACTAAAAAAATAGAAATAGAAAGGAACTGGTAAAAATATCTGTTTTATAACAATTTTTTTAAATACTAGAACTTGACTCAGATCTCTGAGTAATTGAACCTCTTTAAACAAAAAAAAAGCATTGAAGTAATATTTTTATTGAATATAATATCTTGTTCTATATCTTCTTTGAAGAAAAATGTGTTTTTAACTTTTTTTATTTTTTTTAAGAGAGAAAGAGAGAGAGAGTGATCAATTTGTTGTTTCATTTATTTATCATTCATTGGTTGCATACATATGTGCCCTGACCGGGGAATCAAACCTTGGTGTATCAAGATGATGCTCTAACCAACTGAGCTACCAGGCCAGGGCTAAAGGAAAATATTTTAGTGAAATTTACTCAGAAATCACTGGACCAACAGCCCATGAATGCAACATCAAAAGTCTCATTTTGTATTTTAGGTAGTAGTACTTTGCTTTATTATTCTTGTCTCTGTATATCTGTCCTATATAATAAAAGCCTAATATGCACCAAAACCGGTTTGGCTCAGTGGATAGAGCATCGGTCTGTGGACTGAAAGGTCCCAGGTTTGATTCCGGTCAGAGGCATGTACATTGGTTGCAGGCACATCCCTGGTGTGCAGTGTGCAAGAGGCAGCTGGTCGATGTCTCTCTCTCATCGATGTTTCTAGCTCTCTTATCTCTCTCCTCTCCCTCTCTGTAAAAAAAAAAACAATAAAATATATATTTAAAAAAAAAAAAAAAAAGCCTAATACGCTAAGTGTCCGACCTATCCGACTGTTCGTTCTACTATTTGACCAGTCACTATTACGAGCACTGACCATCAGGGGGCAGATACTCCAACCTGTAGGTTAGCTTGCTGTTGGGATATGGCCCATTGGGACTGGGCGAGACAGGCAGGACATGCCCTGGAGCCCTCCTATGATCCCTCCCTGGCCCCAATTGTGGACCAGTGAGGTCCCTTGACCTGGCCTGTGGGGATCAGGCTGAAACTCTCTCTCTGACATTTCCTGAGGGGTCCTGGATTGCAAGAGGGTGCAGGTCAGGCCGAGGGACCCCACCAGTGCACAAATCTGTGCACTGCACCTCTAGTTTACTAATAAATATCTTGGTAAAATATTTCTAATAATTTTATATATTTTAATGTTTCATGATAGATTGATATTAATGTATGACAGACAATACCATACATGAAATAGCATTTAATATTTCTTCAATCAATAAACACTTAAAAATATATATATATATAAAATAATAATTAAAAAAAACCACATAAATCACTCTTCTAGGCACTTGGAAGACAACAAAATTACAAAAGTAAGGTCCCTGCTTTCAAATGACAGTTCTTACATAATAAAAATCAGGGAGGGAGGGCATATATGGGGGGGGGGACGCGCAATGGTATATGAACAAAGACGCCGAAACTGGTTTGGCTCAGTGGATAGAACGTCGGCCTGCGGACTGAAAGGTCCCGGGTTCGATTCTGGTCAAGGGCACATACCTTGGTTGCGGGCACATCCCCAGTGGGGGTGTGCAGGAGGCAGCTGGTAGATGTATCTCTCTCATCGACGTTTCTAACTCTCTATCCCTCTCAATTCCTCTCTGTGTAAAAATCAATAAAATATATATATTTTTAAAAATGGTATATGTACAAAGATAATAATTTAATAAAAAATTTTAAAAGAATAATTAAAAAAATAAATAAATAAAAATCAGAAAATCACAACTACAAGAATGCATCCATAATGATGAATAAATGCATAATGGAAAAGAGATATAACAAGGACTCTGATTGGGTAGCTCAGTTGGAGCATAGTCTCAATGTGCCAAGGTTATGGATTGGATCCCCAATAGGGACACACACAAAAATTCCTTCCTCTCTCTAAAAATCAATAAGTAAAAATTTTTATTAAAAAAGGCATATAGCCGAAACCGGTTTGGCTCAATGGATAGAGCATCGGCTTGGGGATGCTCTATCCCAGGGGTCTTCAAACTACGGCCCGCGGGCCACATGCGGCCCGCAGAGGAGTCTGATCCGGCCCGCCAGGTTTTTTGGGCAGTGAGCGCAGCCGAGGTGTTACAGTAGGAATTAGTAGTTCATATAGTCCGGCCCTCCAGCTCTCTGAGGGACTGTGATCTGGCCCCCACTTTAAAAAGTTTGAGGACCCCTGCGAGTCTATCCATTGAGCATCGATTCCGGTTAAGGACATGTACCTTGGTTGCAGGCATATCCCCAGTAAGGGGTGTGCAAGAGGCTCTTCGATGACTCTCTCTCATTGATGTTTCTAACTCTCTATCTCTCTCCCTTCCTCTCTGTACAAAATCAATAAAATATATTTTTTTTTTTTAAAGGCATATAACAAATACCTGGGGATGATAATAGAAAACCACCTACAGAAAAGATATAAAAATATAAATCTGAAACTATCTCAACCACTAGGATAGTGGAACTATTTACTATATAATTTTTGTTTACAAATTTCAATCTTTTCAAGAAAATGAATCTACTTTTAAAGACCCAGTTGTATAAAACTTTGGCTTCTCTATTCAAATGTTTAAAGCTAATATTTGCATTAACTAGTAACCTAACATTGTTATTTAGTTTAACCATAAAGACCCCTGAAATTATTTTTCAAAATTATTTATTTGAAACTGCAGTTTGGAGTGAGGAAATGTCCAAACATTTCATTAGATTTTCTAAAGGGAGTCTATAATAATTTTTAAAGTTAAACAAAATTTACAACAATTTTTATTGTCTGCTTTTACGAGCTACTTCTATGTGTGTAGAAAAATGACATAATGTAAAATTTACTATTTTAAACATTTTTAAGTGTACAGTTAAGTGATATTAAGTACATTCACAATGTTGTACTATCATTACCACCATCCACCTGGAGAACATTTTCATATTCTCAAACTAAAACTCCTTACTTATTAAATAATAAATCTCCATTTCCTCAACGCCCAACCCCTGGCAACAGACATTCTACTTTGTTTCGCTGACTTTGACTACTCTAGGTCAGTGGTCAGCAAACTGCGGCTCCTGAGCCACATGCAGCTCTTTGGCCCCTTAGGAGAACCCTAAGTAAGTTAATAACAATGTATCTACCTATATAGTTTAAGTTTAGAAAATTTGGCTCTCAAAAGAAATTTCAATCGTTGTACTGTTGACATTTGGCTTTGTTGACTAATGAGGTTGCCAACCACTGCTCTAGGTAATTCGTCTGAAGCCGAATCATGCAGAATTTGTCCGTTTGCATCTGGCTTATTTCACTTAGCACAATGTCTTTAGGGTTCATCTATGTTGTATCATGTGTCAGAATTGCCTTCCTCTTTAAAGCTGAATAATATTCTATTGTAGATATATACCACATTTTGATTGTCCATTCTTATATTAAAAGACATTTGGGTTGTTTCCAAATCTTTTGGCAATTGTGACTAATACTGCCATAAACATTGGTATATATAACGGACTAAACTGTTACAATATTGTGTTTTACTTTAAATACTTCATCTCTAATTCCCATAACAACATTGAAAAGTAATTACACTACTATCCCTGTTTTATAAATGCGGACAGTGAACTTCTTAAGAAGTTAAGGTCACATAATTAGAAATTATCCAATCTAAGTGTGTATGCGTACAAAGCCCAGAACTTTTCCACCACAACACAAGGGCTTTCTAAATAAATTTACCTTAAGTCCTGTATGGTTTCCAAGTTCCTACTTACAATATCAGCTATTTTTCCCATTAATGGACTAAAATATAAGTGTTGATCTGCTAGGCAAGTGGAAAACTTTGCCAGCACATTCATATCAAACCTATTGAAGAAATATACAGAAGAGATCATTAGCATTTACTTCCTCTTAAAACACATAAAAAAGTTATAAAATTAAAAAATTATTATATTACTAATACATTAGTCCTTTCAAATGAATTTTTCTAAAATGTTATTTTTTATTTTTAAAGTAACCCATGCTGCCTGGTTGGCGTGGCTCAGTGGTTGAGCTTTGACCTATGAACCAGGAGGTCACGGTTCAATTCCTGGTCAGGACACATGTCCAGGTTGCCAGCTTTATCCTCAGTGAAGATTTGCCAATATGAGCTTTGTTATTCTCTCAGCCTCTCTTATAAATGGAGAGTTCTCATATACTCTTGTATAATACAAATTGTATAGACTTCTCAATACTCAAGAATACCCTTAATAGATTTCACATTTTTTAGATGATTATTGATTATAACAACATGATGAAAATAGCAGAGTTTGGCCAAAACCGGTTTGGCTCAATGGATAGAGCGTCAGCTTGGGGACTGAAGGGCCCCAGGTTCGATTCCGGTCAAGGGCATGTGCCTTGGTTGCGGGCACATCCCCGGTATGGGGTGTGCAAGAGGCAGCTGATTGATGACTCTCGTCGATGTTTCTGACTCTCTCTCTCTCTCCCTTCCTCTCTGTACAAAATCAATAAAATATATATTAAAAAAAAAAAAAAAAGAAAATAGCAGAGTTTGGCCCTACCCAGTTTTGCTCAGTGAATAGAGCGTCGGCCTGTGGACCAAAGGGTCCCGTGCTTGATTCTGGTTAAGGACACGTACCTCGATTGCAGGCTCCTCCCCGCCCAGGCCCTGGTGGAAGTACATGCGGGAGGCAACCAATTGATGTGATCCTCACCCATCAATGTTTCTCTCTGTCTTTCCCTCTCTCTTCCACTCTCTAAAAAATCAAAGGAAAAATATCGTCAGGTGAGGATTAACAAAACAAAACAAAAAAAAAAAAAAAGGAAGAGCTGAAACCGGTTTGGCTCAGTGGATAGAGAGTCGGCCTGCGGACTGAAAGGTCCCAGGTTCGATTCCGGTCAAGGGCATGTGCCTTGGTTGCGGGCACATCCCCAGTAGGAGGTGCGCAAGTGGCAGCTGATCGATGATTCTCTCTCATCAATGTTTCTAACTCTCTGTCCCTCTACTTTCCTCTCTATAAAAAAAATCAATAAAATATATTTAAAAAAAAAAAAAAAAAGGAAGAAAGAAAATAGATGAGTTTGTAGTTTAGAAAATAAATCTGTTTGCAGCAATAGACCTGAAAGCTTCTAAGTCACTGATGAACTCTGCTCATTGCCTCTCCATAAAAAGAGAGATTGGCAAGTTCCTACAGATGCTGTTCAAGTGTTTTCCTTTCTAGTAAGCTGGCATCTTCTTTTTTCTCTTTTTTATGGCTCCAGAACAACTAGGTTTTAATTGACTGCCTATCACTCAGAAAATCTTCTTTCTGAAGTAGAACTCTTCCAGAAAAGAAAATTCAAAAATGCCAGCCCATGATCTAATGAACAAAATAAATGGATAAAATAGAAGCAAGGGAGAGGGGGGAAAGAGGGACAGGATGAAAGAAAGTGAAGGAATTAGCCAAAAAAACACATGCATAACCCATAGACAGGCAACAGTGTAGTGCTTGGCTATAGGGAAGGGGGTTGAGGGGAAGCTGGGTGTAGGTTAGCAAAGGGGAAGGAAGAGGAAAGTGAAACAGGGACACCTGTAATAATGTCAACAATAAAAATAAAGTTTAAAAAAATGCCAGCCGGGACCGGTTTGGCTCAATGGATAGAGCGTCGGCTTGGGGACTGAAGGGTCCCGGGTTTGATTCCGGTCAAGGGCATGTGCCTTGGTTGCGGGCATATCCCCAGTGGGGGGTGTGCAAGAGGCAGCTGATCGATGGCTCTCTCTCATCGATGTTTCTAACTCTCTATCTCTCTCCCTTCCTCGCTGTATAAAATCAATAAAATATATTTTTTAAAAAAATAAAAATAAAAATAAAAATAAAATAAAAAAATGCCAGACCATGAATAGCTGATTCTACCTTATTTATATTTATATTTTGACTAGAGGCCCGGTGCATGAAATTCGTGCATGGGGGCAGGGTGCGGGGGTGTCCCTCAGCCCAGCCTGCACCCTCTCCAATCTGGGACTCCTCGAGGGATGTTCGACTGCCCATTTAACAGGCAGTCGGACATCCCCCTCACAATCCAGGACTACTGGCTCCCAACTGCTCACCTGCCTGTCTTCCTAATTACCCCTAACCGCTTCTGCCTGCCAGCCTGATCACCACCCCCAACCACTCCTGCCAACCTGATCGATGCCTAACTGTTCCCCTACTGGCCAGGTTGCCCCTAACTGCCTTCCCCCGCAGGCCTTGTCCCCCCTCAACTAACCTCCCCTTCGGGCCTGGTCCCCCACCAAATACCCTCCCCTGCCAGCCTGCTTCCCCACAACTGCCCTCCCCTGCCAATCCAGTCCCCCACAACAGCCCTCCCCTGCAGGCATCTTGTGACCACATGGGGGCAGCCATCTTTGAACACATGGGGACAGCCATCTTGTGTGTTGGAGTGACAGTCAGTTTGCATATTACTCTTTTATTAGATAGGATTAAGTGTAAATGTGGAAAAGCACATTATGTTCCCTGCTCTTTTTGTTTTATTGTTTTGTGTTTTTTGGTTTTCTTAATATATTTTATTGAATTTTTACAGAGAGGAAGGGAAAGAGATAAAGAGTTAGAAACATTGATGAGAGAGAAACATCGATCAGCTGCCTCTTGCACACTCCCTACTGGGGATGTGCCCACAACCAATGTACATGCCCTTTACCGGAATCGAACCTGGGACCTTTCAGTCCGCAGACACGCTCTATCCACTGAGCCAAACCGGTTTCGGCCGCTTTATTGTTGACAGAAACAAATTACAGATGTCTCCCATTTTATCCTTTTTGCCTCCCTCCACCCAACCCTGCCCCACCCCAGGCATTCCCCATACTGTTGTTTGTGTATGTTCCTGACTCTTAATTTAAAGAGGAAACATTTGAAATACTGTTCTTTCTCCCTCAAGGAAAAACACACTCCCCATTTTTTTCCTACAAGATTTCACTGTGCCAACCCTGAAAAAGATAACCCTGATCGTAGGGGAAGAACTCAGAGTACTTGCCTTTCCAGTCTTCTCCATGCTTCTGTCACTAGTGCTTCAACTAGTGGGTCATGGGGCTCAACAGCAAACCTCAATAAAAACAAGAGAAAATAATTTCCTATATCTATGCATTTTTAAATTATTAAAAACACATGTAGTATGAATTATAATGCAAGAATGAACTTATTATACTCTTAAACAGTCCTTATTTCTGGTCTGCTTTCATTTCAGTATTCTGATTTCTTAGTACAATCTAATAAATATCTATACTTCATCTCATATCTTGTAACATTTTATCTGCTTGTTCAATGCCCTCCACTGAACAATGAAAATGCTCAAAGATGTATTTCATGTTAAAAGTGCACATAGCCCTAGCCAGTTTGGCTCAGTGAATAGAGCATCGACCTGCAAACTGAAAGGTCCCAGGTTCGATTCCAGTCAAGGATACATGCCCAGGTTGTGGGCTCGATCCCTAGTGGGGGACTTGCAGGCGGCAGCATATCCATGATTCTCATTCATCATTGATGTTTCTGTCTCTCTTTCCCTCTCCCTGCCTCTCTGAAATCAATAAAAAATATATATTTTTTAATATTTGTCACAGGAATGTAGAGTGCACATAAGGAATATAGTTAATAATATTGTAATGACTATGTATGATGCCAGGTGGGCATTTGAAATATTGGGGGAATCACTTTGTAAAGTATACAACTGTCTAACCATTATCTTATACACCTGAAACTAACACAAAATAATGCAGAATGTAAACTTTAATTGAAAAATAAAATTTAAATAAAAAATAATGAAGTTCATAACACATACTACACTACCAGCAACATATAAGAGTTCCTGTTCCAGCATAGCTTTTTTAAAATAAAAAAATATTTTTTAGAAAAGAGTTCCTATTTCAGTATATCTTTACTAACAATGGATATTTCACACATGTAATTAAGCCACATATACCATATATTGTATGTATAAAAGTTTTTCTTTTTAACCAATTTCAACATCTTTATGTTAATAAGCCTATATTATTTTATCTCCTAAAAATCAAAGAATTTCAGGTTGAGTCATGAAGCAAAATCAAACTACATCCTGTTTAAAAATCTTGAAAACACAATTGCATTACTCTTGAAATCCTTTCCTTATTAAAATACTAGAGGCCCGGTGCACGAAATTCATGCACGGGTGGGGTCCCTAGGCCTGGCCAGTGACCAGGACCTATTGGGGCCATCTCACCCAGTCCCAATTGGGGCTGGGCCAGTTGGCTGCCAGACAAAGCTTGCCAGCCGGGGAGGGACTGAGGAAGGTTGGCTGGCCGTGGTTGTTGGCTGTGGGAGCACACTGACCACCAGGGGGCAGCCTCTGCATTGAGCATCTGTCCCCTGGTGGTCAGTGCACGTCATAGTGACTGGTTAACGTCATTCTGGCCATTCAGTTGTAACAGTCATTTAGATTTTTATATACATAGATGACTTGAGGGAAATATAGAAATGCAGTTTTTAGGCAAATTACCAAGCAGCATTTCTTCTTTTGTGCCTGACACACACATCAATCTTGTGAGATGTTCAACACAATGTTTTATGGTTAAATAAGTTTGGAAAAATGCCCATTTAGAATTCAAATACACACTGCCATATTAATGGCTCTGAAGAGTCCTGCAATAAAGATCTGATTAATTTTGTCTGGTTCGGCATTTTCCAAACTAACATGACCATTGAGAAAGCAAAACTGGTATTTTGCCCAGTTCATCATTACATATTCTCTTCATGTACCCCAGGAAAAAAAACTTTGCAATCTGAGAAAAACCACCAAAAACAAGGGAGAGCCACTCATTTTTATTCTTACACATATCCCCAATATAAGTAAAGCTTTACACCCCTTTACTGTATGTTGGCTCCCTAATAAAAACAACTTTATCTATGCTTTGTGCAATGTCAACATCTGTAGCTACTTAAATGGCTCTTGCAAGTTGGATAATCCTGAGAAAACTATTTTTCCACCAGAGACTAACAAACAAACAAATTATAACTTTTGTGTGTTTTTTTGCCATTTATATAACTGCTGAATCCTTTATTTAGGGAGTTCAGTTCTTCTGAAGGCTTGATTTCCTTGCAAACAGTGTAGTTTCTTTCCTTTTTAAATTTTTCCCAGCTTTATTGAAGTATTAGAGGCCCGGTGCACAAAATTCATGCATGGCGGGGAGTGTTACTCAGCCCAGCCTGCACCCTCTCCAATCCAGGACCCATCAGGGGATGTCTGACTGCCAGTTTAGGCCCAATCTTGCTGGCAGTCGGACATCCCTCTTGCAATCTGGAACTGCTGGCTCCTAACTGCTCCCCTGCCAGCCTGATTGCCCCTAACCGCCTCTGCCTGCCTGCCTGCCTGATCACTCCTAACTGCCCTCCTCTGTGGGCCTGGTCGCCCCTAACTGCCCTCCCCTATTGACCTGGTTGCCCCTAACAGCCCTCCCCTGCTGGCCTAGTCTTCCTTAACTGCCCTCCCCTGCCAGTCTGGTTGTCCCTAACCACCTCTGCCTCGGCCCCCTCCACTGTGGCTTCGTCTGGAAGGACTTCAGAAGGATGCCGGGAAGATGTGTGGTCTAATTAGCATTTACCCTTTTATTAGTATAGATGATTAATATTGTATATATTGAGGTTGCACATGATGCTTTGAGATGCAAATATTGTGACATGATTACCACAATCAAAGAATATTCTCTAAACATCTTTAAAACATTAGATGATCAGAAAAACGATAAGAAAAATATAGTTTTCCATTTTAAAGAGATATTTAGAAAATTTAAAATAATCATTTCTATAAAATCTAAAAATACATTACTTACTGTTGTATGCAGTACAACACAGTCACCAGGTTCTCATCATTCATAAATTCCATTTTATTTGTAGTTAAATTATAAAGAGTAAGAAATTGGGGGTGGTTTTTTATATATTCAACACTTTTCAACAAGCCGGTATTCTGCTTCTGAAATTGCCAAAGTATATTAAATGCACATCCCACTTCTTCTTCTGAAATTATGGCTTTGTTTTCTTCAATAAGATCAAATACTTGCTCTTCATTTGTACACTTATCCATCTGGCTAATTAACGGTTCACAACCGAAGAGTCGAAAACGAAACACCCTCCAGGAGAATGAAGAAATGGCTCTTAGGGAAAGCATATTTGTAAACAATGAGTCTAGAAAAAAGGTGCTTTTTCATTCACCTTTCAAAATCACAAATTTTCGTGGGTAAAAAAAATCATTTACAACTATTGTAATAGCCAGGTACAACCTGCTGGTACAAAAATAACTGTTTTTCCTTCATATTGTTTGCTTCCAGTATGATGACTCCCAGTCCCACTCCAACATACAGCCTCTGTAAAATAATTGGTTTAAGATGGCTATACTTATAAGATTAAGATCAAACTAATTCCAATATTCAAATTAAAGTAACAAGTTTTTTGCACTAACTAGAGATGTTGTTCTTAGTCTAAACTAGATAGTAGGGTTTGATCCAAAACTGAATGTCCAGAAAACAAGGCTTCTTTCTGCATCCCACTTAAAAAATGTTTGTTAGGAAATACAGTCAATAATATGGTGGCAGATGGGTACTAACGTTATTGTGGTGATCACTTCATAAGGTACATAAATGTCAAAACACTACCTTGTACACGTGAAAATAATATAATATTGCATGTCAACTATAACTTAAAATTATTTTTTAAATGTTGTTACATATAACATTTAGATAAAGTTTTCAAATTTAACCATAACAGCAATGGGGGGGAAAAGTCTCAAACCTTTTTTTTTTTTTTTTAAGAGTAAAACTGATGCCCAGACAGACTTAGTGGCTCAGCTGGTTGAGCATTGTCCTGTGCACCAAAGGGTTGCTGGATTGATTCCCAGTCAGGGCACATACCTTAGTTTATGATTTGATCTCCATCCAGGGAGCAGACAGAAGGCAACCAATAGATGTTTCTTTCTTACATTGATGTTTCTCTCTCTCCCTAAACATGTCTTCAGGTGATTTAAGGGGGGGAAAAAAAGAGTAATACTGCAATAAATAAATATATCACCTTTAAAGTTTCTACAAAGAGTAACCATTAATTCAGAGCCATCATTAAAAATAAAATTCAGAAGAATAAGTCTCTGGTATACTTGCTTTAGGATAATTTCTTGCTCCTTTCTCCTGGTGCCCCCAACTAACTCAAACAATTTAGTCACTTTTGACCTTAGATATAGGTTTTAACCAATAAGCAAGATAATTAAAGGTCCAATCAGAAAAATATGAGGGAAACAAGTGACGTAACAGGATATGGTGAAGCAATAAATGAACTAAAGATAATTATGAAAAGTAATTTGTTTTAAATATATATTATAAAAAAAATAATTAAAAAAAAAATATATATATATATATATATATATATATATATATATATATATATATATATATTATAGGCCTTGCCAGATAGCTCAGTTAGAGCATTGTCCAGATATGCCAAGGTTGAGGGCTTGATCCCTGGTCAGGGCTCATATAAGAGACATATGTAATACTTTCAACAAGAAAGAATTTTTTAAAAAAATAACTAACCCTTAATATCTCATAAAATTATAGTTATTATAAAGTTGTCAAGAAAAAAAAAAAAACTAACCCAATGAGTGCATAAGTGGAACAACAAATCTTTCCTCCCCTCCTTCTCTCTGAAGACTCAATTTTAAAAATTTAAACATAACTGTTTGTATTTCTAGTTAAGAAACAATGGTTTTTAAAGCTAGGACTAAAATCACATCATCTAATACTTCTGCAACAGTCTAAAGAGGGCTTTTAAAATAATATTATGCCATTAAATTTTCTGGACCTGCCAGATAGATATTGTCCTTTGCATTTTACAGATAAGAAAAGCTAGGTTGAAAAAAGATTTAAAAACTACTCTAGTACTAGTGAAGCTGGGACAATCATACCCATTATTTTGACTCTTTCAACTTGAACACCTCATCCCACTAACAACCCAACACTAAACATACGCTCAGACTCCTCTCTGTGACTATGCCAAGCTCACAAGAAGAAAAAACGGTAAGAAAAAATATTGACTACTGTGTGGCGATCCGTACAGCAACCTGATCAGAGGCCACCTGGGTCAAACGCAACTCGGAAAACTCTGCACAAAGCCAAGTTATCTTCAAGATTTTCCCATCTCTCCACAATTCAAAGTGGAAGCAACTCAATGATTCCAAATACCAGTGACAAGTCTCCAGCTCTGTCCCTATCAGGAACCTTGGAGAAGGCATTTAACCAAAGCAGGGCCTTGGGGTTATCCATGAGAGACAGGTACCACCTGCGAACTGGTTTCGTGTATTCCCAGTGGAGTATTACAGGCTAAATAGCGATGCCCTTCGCACAGGACAGCACCCTCCGCGCCCCGCACTCAGCAGGGCTGAACGAATAAAAACGTGGTCTCTGGGGGCGGCCGGCGTAGGCTCAGCCCCTGCCCTGGATCTTTGCGCTCAAAAAACATCCAACCAACCACCTAAAGGCCCGGGTTCTCAGCTGAACCCTGTGCCCCGGGCCTGAAAACATGCTGGGTGGAAAAAGAAAATCCACCGCAGCGACCTGACCCCGACTTGCCCGCAAACACTTCCTCCAATGCCCTGCAACTTTTTAGAAGGATCCACGCGAAAGCTGGTAACGATAGGTCAGAAGGAAAGGCTACTCCTGATCTCCAACAACAGACACCATGGGCCCTTCCCTCATAGTACAGTTTTTAGTCTTTACTCAAGAGACATCACCTTTCCTCTGGTGCTGTGTGTCCCCAAACCGGAAAAAAAAGAAGAAAAAAAAATGCCGGTGAGCACAGCGTGCAAGGCGGAATGCAAGCACTACATGTCCCAGAGGACATCGCGGCCAAGTCGGACGAATAGACGACGCTTACGCGTTTGGAGGAATTATGGGAATTGTAGTTCCTCTTTGAAAGAGACTCTGGGGCAGCACATCCTAATATGTTTAAGCGTTGCAGGCCGTTTAGGTCAGTGTTTCTCAGCTATCTGAGGTTTTGTCTCGGTCACGGAAGACTGACATATTTATAATATAAAATAAAAATTAATGTTTAGAAAAATAAAATTTGAAAATGTAAGCTTGGAAAAGACACGTGTGGAATTTTGTTTCTTACTACTGTATAGGGATGAAACTGAGAATGACCTGTGACAATGCCCTTCAATCAAAGAACACCAAGAATACACATACAGAATCCAGAAAAGTTATCATTCAGAATTGAAGGGCAGATTAAGAGCTTCACAGATAAGAAAAAGTTAAAGGAGTTCATCACCACCAAACCAGTTATTATATGAAATGCTGAAAGGTATTTTTTAAAGAAGAGGAAGAAGATCAAGTGAAATAAAAATCCGAGGAACAGAAAAAACTGGTGAATATAATAGAATCAGGGGCAAAGAAAGGGAGTGGATTGATAATTATCAGGGGGAAAGGGGTGTGGGAGGTGCAGGAAGAGACTGGATTAAAATCGTACACCTATGGATGAGGACATTGGGTGGGGAGGGAGCTATGAGGGGGAAAAAGGAGAAACAATTGTAATAATCTGAGCAATAAAGATTAAAAAAATAAAAATAAATTAAAAAGAATACACCTACAGTTAAACAAATATGAAGCAGAACACACCCCAGGGGATGTTAAGGTGTTAAGAGGAACTTATTCTAGTTTTTAGACTTGTATTAAGTGATTTGGGGGAGATTTAAGAGGGGCCTTTCTCTACATTTGATGCTGTGAGGAATCAAGAGTAAATACTTTTTATTGTGGGTTTTTTAAAATATATATTTTATTGATTTTTAAAAAATGTATTTTATTAATTTTGTACAGAGAGGAAGGGGGAGAGATAGACAGTTAGAAACATCGATGAGAGAGAGTCATCGATCAGCCGCCTCTTGCACACCCCCTACTGGGGATATGCCCACAACCAAGGTACATGACCTTGACCGGAATCGAACCCGGGACCCTTCAGTCCCCAAGCCGATGCTCTATCCATTGAGCCAAACCGGTTTTGGCATATTTTATTGATTTTTTACAGAGAGGAAGGGAGAGGGAGAGAGAGTTGGAAACATCAATCAGCTGCCTCCTGCACACCCTCTACTGGGGATGTGCCCACATCCAAGGTACATGCCCTTGACCAGAATCCAATCTGGGACCCTTAAGTCCGCAGGCCAATGCTCTATCCGCCAAACCAATTAGGGCTATTGTGTTTCTTATTTTTATTTATTTTTAAACAAAGGATCCATTTTAAATATATTTTTATTGATTTCAGAGAGGAAGGGAGAGGGAGAGAGAGATAAAAACATCAATGATGAGAGAAAATCATTGATCAGCTGCCTCCTGCACTATTGGGGATCGAACCCAAAACCCGGTCATGTGCCCTTGACCGGAATCAAACCTGGAACCTTTCAGTGCACAGGCCGATGCTCCATCCACTGAGCCAAACCAGGGCTGATTTTTATTTTTTAATCCTCACCTGAGGCTATTTTTCCCATTGATTTTTAGAAAGATTTCCCCATTTTGCTTTCTCCCACATTCTTAATCTCCCACCAGTGGATTTCTTGTAACCCTTCTTACCTCACCTCCTTTGATTCTAATATATAAAACTAGATTGGGGTGTGAAGAGAGCAGAGCACCTGAAGCATGGCTCCTCTGTGTATAACACATCCAACAGCAACTTGGGCTTACTACTTACCTGTGGCAGGATGCTATGACCTTCCTGTGACACTATACCCTATACATAAAAACAAACAAACAAAAAAAAAAAAACCTAGAGGCCTGGTGCATGAATTTGTGCATGGGTGGGGGCTGGCAGGGGGAAGGGACCATGGGCAGTTGGCTGGCTGGCCCTGCCCCTGATGGGATGGGGTCGGGCGATTGGGGGCAGGGCTGGCTGGGCAGAGGGGCCATGAGTGGTTGGATGGCTGCCCCTACCCCCACCCCCAATCAGGGTGTTGGGAGCCAATCAGGGACAGAGCCAGCTGGATGGAGAGCTGATTGGGGCCCAGATCAGGCTAGTTGGCTGCCACAGTGTGTCATAGCCACCAGTCATTCTGGTTGTTCCGCCATTGCGGTTACTGGGATTTTATAAATATAAACTGCAAAATTCTCTATAGCACATTCTAAATTTGTTGAGATTTTGCTCCCTAGCATTTGTTGTCAGTTTGGCTCAAATGAACTCATAAGAATTCTCTAGTTGTAGATGTTTCTTACATTGACAATATATGTGTATTTCTCTTGGAATATGGTATATGTAGAACAAGAACAGTAATGTTACCTTTGTATACTTTCAACATGCTAATTATGGTATGATGATCTGTAACATTTCTTCAAAAATGTTTCTGACTGAATGGATGAGAAAGAGGAAGAATACATTAATGTAAGAGTAATGTCATTTACACATTACCTCTACCACTAAGTAGAAGTCTAAGAAACTAATCTATTGTATATGTTATACCTAAATAAAAATATATTCTAATTAAAGCTGAATAAACAATAATCAAACAAACTAATATTGAAGAAAATCCATTTTAATAGTGCTTAATATAAAACAGATTTTTTAAGGTCTTGCAGAATTGCTCTCCTCATTGCAAAGTGTAAATCATACAACCATTTAACTGTACAAAGAGGAGTATCCTGTTGCTCCCTTGCAATAAAAGCAATCAATAGCTTAAGAAATTGTCCTGTTTTACAAGACCCTTACATGTACCACATGTCTAACTACTGTTGATAATTAATTCACAGCCCATAAATAAGTGTAAAATTTAAATCATAACTTAAGTTCTTTATTTTTATTGTTTATAACTTACATTCTTTTTACACAATAATAAAAACCTAAATTTCCTTAGCTAGTTCCTTTAAAACTTGCCCACATCCCCACAAGGACTGTCCCAGCACCCTTCCTCCCAAATAGTAGTGGGCATTTATTTCTAAGATAATCTAGGGATTCTTATTTCTTAAAATAATAACAATATATGCCCTATTTCCCCTACAGAGCATATATTTGGAGTCAAAGACTAGCTATGGTATTTAGAAACTGTGTTTAAAAGGAGCCACTTAATCTCCCTGTGCCTAAATTTCTTTATCTGCAAAACAATAATAATAACCTATACCATGGGGTATTGTGAAAATATAAAAAAAACAGCATCAATGACTTTGTAATTTTCCTTTTTCCTCAAATAGCACTAAAAACAAAACAAAACAAAAAAACCTTGTGTTGTAGCATTAACTAGAAGCAGAACTGGAAGCTTCTTTTTTTTAAAAAAAAAAATCCTCATCTATGTTTTTTATTTTTTAAATATACTTCCATTGATTCAGAGAGGAAGAGATAGAAACATCAATGATGAGAATCATTGATCCATTGGCTGCCTCCAGCATGCTCCCAACTGGGAATCAAGCCTGCAACCCGGGACCCTTCAGTCCGCAATCATCAGCTCTGTCCACTGAGCCAAACCAGCTAGGGCTTTCTTCCTTTTTAGAGAGAGAAACATGGATGTGAGAGATACACAAAACATCCATGGGTTGCGCCCCACCTGGGGATCCAACCCACCATTTAGGTACTGTATGTGCCCTGACCTGGAATAGAATCCGCTACCTTTTTGGCGTAGGTAGGGACAACGCTCCAAGATAACCAGACTGGCTGGGAGCATCTCAAAGGTAGGCCTTTCTTTTTAATAAAGAAGAACAAATAAGTGTTTTCTCCATGAAGCACTTCATCTCGCGAATGAGAGGGCCTCCTTACCGTTACAAACAGTCCCCACCAACTAGACTGCCTATCCACGAGGTATTTCACAAGCCCCAATATCCCAGAACTCAAGGCAGGGCCGGGGTGACCCCATCCCGGGAACGCCGGGACCTCAGGTCGCCCGGCGCGTGACGCACTTCCGGCGCGCCGCTTCCCCTCCACACCGGGACTGGGCGGTGGGGGAGGGAGGCGGGTAGTGGGCTTTAGCGCCTTTTCTGGCGGCGGTAGATTTGAAGCGCTCGGAAGGACCGGGCCTGGGAGGAGGAGGAGGAGGAGGAGACCGTGCGGGTGCAGGTGAGTGGCTTGGAGCCCGTGCTGATTGCGCGGCGGCGGCGGCGTCCTTTGCAGCCGACCCGGGGCCCGAGAGCGGGAAGGGCCCGGGGAGAGGGGCGGAGCCGGCCCCGCAGGCCCTGCCGACTTAACCGTCTTCCCTGGGAGGTCTCGGGGCTGCGGGCTTCCGGAGGGGGACCCCCGCGGGCCGCGGCGCCGGCCCTGCAGGCGCTGGACCTGGAGCGGGCTCCCCGCCGCGTCACCCGGGCCCGGGACGCGGCCCTCCCCCTGCAGCCTCCGCCCTCTCCGCGCGGCGCACGCCTCCCTCCCTGACGCATTTTGCCGCACAAGCTGTAATATGGCGGCAGCGACGGCGGCCTGAAGTCTGGGGAGCCAGGCTGGTTTTGTGATGCTTCCGAATTGTAAGACTAAACACGAATGTGGGTAGGTTAGGAGCGTTGGCGGGGCCGGGGGGCGCTGTAACCGGACATCCTGTCAGGTTAAGAGTTGGAGAGGAGCGGGCGGGGAGCCAGGATCACAGGGGTTCAGAGTAGGTGGAAGACGGGCTTTCCTCCTGCGACCTTTTTTCCACCTCGTAGAGACAGCGTCTGTCGCGACTAGTTAGGTGGCCCAGGCCACTTGGTTAAGCATTCCCCGAGCACTGACATCCGGGCTCTTCCGCTCTCATCCCGGAGCTGTCTCCAAGTTCTCCCACGGCCCGCGGGCAACGCAGGCCTTTTAGGAAGAGAATCCCTGTAGGGGGAAGGTGACGGCTTCTGAGCTCCATATGCCTTTGCGGGGGGAAGAGTGTGTGTGTGTGTGTGTGTGTGTGTTTGGCTCCTCTTAAAGGAGCTAAATCCAGGTCTGCGGGAACGGAGAATTCCCAGTCGTTTGGAAAATGTTTATAAACGCACCATTTTGTGCAATAATTTCTTCTCCTAACAGCACTTTCTGTGCAGGTCCAAGTTTTTGCAATAATGATCACACATACTTCCGAGGAATAATTAAATGTTTTTGGAAATTTGGGGGTACGATAACTTTCATTAGCTTAAACCAGATAGGGAGACTGTGTGTATGTGTGTATTTTCATTTGGCAAAGAATGGCCAGTAATTTACCGGTCCTGAAGGATGGTTGGAGGGGGGTGGTGGACATTTTTATAACATGTCTTAAAGAGTTCACTTTACTTTGTTTAATGTTTTCTTTATGATTCAGTATTATTGGTGCACTGGGATCGTCGGGGTCTTTTGTAGGATTCTGTGCTTTTTTATTTTTTGAATTGTGTTTGCTTTTTACGTGATGTGGGGTTTTTTGTGTGTTTTTTCTTTTGTAGTTGCAGGCTGTTGTCAGGGTCGCCTTCCTCTGTTGTCAGGAGTGTACAAGTTTGCAGACTTCATAGGTTACAAAATACTGATTTGTTTCTGGCTCAGCCATTTTTTCTTTTTTTCTTAATTTTAGAGAGAAAGGAAGGGAGAGACAGAAACATTAGTTTGTTGTTCCACTTGTTTGTGCGTTCATTGGTTGATTCTTGTATGTGCCCTGACGGGGAAGTGAAGCCACTGAGGACACTCAACCAACTGAGCTTTCCAGCTAGGGCCGACTAAACCATCTTTCTGAACCTCAGTTTCTTCATCTATAAAACGATTTTTTTTTAATTTTAGACTATCATAAAGCTGGGCTTCAAAAATAAATATTCAGGTTTGTTAAAATTCTGTGTAAAATTGGCTTTGAGTAAGAACTTGGTAGTTCTTGTACCAGTGAAGTGAAGAGCATACATTGCATTTCTCGGGACTTATTAAAGGCCTTAGTTTTTGGTGTTTTCAATTGTGATCTTGCACTCACTATCCATGGCCTCGAAGTAAGGTCTTTGTCCTTTTGTATATTTTAAATTAGATTTTTCTGTCAGGCAGTGTTCATTCTTTAATTAAAGGGAAATTGGTAGCCATTCATAATAGTGAACTATTATGGCTACCAATGAACTAGTTCTGTTAGCTATCAGGACTCCATCTGTAATTCTTTCAATGTTGCTATTTTAAAGAAATACGTATTGATGTTTTTCCTTATTATTTTACTAATAGGGTATTTCAAAAGAATTATAATGTATTATCTGTTTTTAGTATTCTAATGTACTAAGATGTTTTACTTGATTATTGACTCAAATGATTGAAGAGTTTGTTGCATATCCTGCTACTATGTCACATGGCATTTACCTCCCACCCCCGGCTTTAATTTTAGCACCAAGTTTCAGTTCTCATTTGATTTACATGTCAATGGTTTTGCCATTGTTTAATGCATATATGGTCCTAATAAGAACTCAATGTGTTTTATTTCTGCAGGGCAAATCTTGCATCTTGAAATTTGCTACAGGCAAGTATAATGAATACTCAATAAAACTGTTGTACTGTTAGTGCAGACAAGAAATCTGCTCTTTTAGACCGGTTTGGCTCAGTGGATAGAGCCTTGGCCTGTGGACTGAAGGGTCCCAGGTTCGATTCTGGTCAAGGGCATGTACCTTGGTTGCTGGCACATCCCCAGTAGGGGGTGTGCAAGAGGCAGCTAGTCGATGTTTCTCTCTCATCGGCGTTTCTAGCTCTCTATCCCTCTTCCTTCCTCTCTGTAAAAAATCAATAAAATGTATTTAAAAAAAAAAAAAAAAGAAAGAAATCTGCTCTTTTAGTTTGAGTGGTGGCTTAAAATAAGCAGCAATCTTCTGAAATAGAATTAAATCATACTTATAAAGGTAGATATCAATTTTTTATATTAAAATTTTTTTAACTTGGGCTATTTATTTTTTAACATATATTTTTTTATTGATTTCAGAGAAGAAGGGAGATGTAAAGAGAGAAACATCAATGATGAGAGAATCATTGATTGGCTGCCTCTTGCATGCCCCCTACTGGGGATCGAGCCTGAACCCTGGGCATGTGCCCTTTACTGGAATGGAACCAGAACCCTTCAGTCTGCAGGCCAATGCAGAAATATATGTTGAAAACAAAACAAAACAAAAAAACAACAACAGTAAAGGCCAATGCTTTTTCCACTGAGCCAAACCAGTTAGGGTTAATTGTTTTTAAGAGAAAGCAGAAGTGGGGGAGGTAGGGACAGAGAGAAACATTGATGTGAGAGAAATACATCAATTGGTTGCTTCCTGCACATGCCTGACCAGGACCAGGGATCGAGCCTACAACTGAGGTACGCGCCCTTGACCAGAATCGAACCGGGCACCCTTTAGTCTGTGGGCTGACACTCTCACTACTGAGAAAAACTGACTAGAGCCAAGGCACTGGTTTTTAATAGAAGAGTCCAGCCCTGACTGGTTTGGCTCAGTGGATAGAGCATTAGCCTTCGGACTGAGGGGTTCCAGGTTCGATTCTGGTCAAGGGCATGTACCTTGGTTGTGGGCACATCCACAGTGGGGTATGTGCAGGAGGCAGCTGATTGATGTTTCTAACTCTATCCTTCTCCCTTCCTTTCTGTGGAAAGTTAGTAAAATATATTTTTTAAAAAAGGCTAGTTCTAGTTATCCCTTGATTAACTAGTATTCTTTTTATTTGATATTGTAGTGCTAGGCCAGTCATTGCTTTGAAGATATATAGGTTCTCAGTTCAAGGACTTTACAGAGCAGTTTACGATAAAATAAGTAAGATTCAACTGAAGGGTCACTTAAGCTTTTAAGAGTCAGGGTGAAACTCCCAGAGTGTACTCTGGCTATGCAGAATATTTAAGGGCACTTGGAATTAACCAAGGGAATCAGAAAGGGCAAAAACCTGCTGATCATCTTGATATTAACAGTTTAAAAGGACTTACTATCTACTTTTTTAAGATTCAGTAATATACTGATTCCCTCACACTGTGTGAATAATTCTTTGAATATAATGAAGTCACTGTATTTTTATTGCCTAATTATATTTAAATACCTTGTCCTTTACCATATATTTTAATAATTAATTGCCCATATGCTTCTTCCCCTCCCACCCCCATCCTTTATGTTACTTTTGGGTGAATATGGAAATTATTTTACGAATGAACTTATAAGATTTAAATTTTTATATATGACTTGTTACCTCTGATATTTTTATGAAATATGCATATTTGTTGGTAGAACTTTATAATCCTAGCACTTATATTTTAAAATATTATAACATATCTATTCACATACAAAAGTAACTGATACTTTTGATAAACATTTAAATCAACATGTGATTCTCTTTACTTAGAAAAAAGTAGAAGTATATATGAAAAATATTAAAAGTTACAGCTTGCCCCATCGGTGTGACTTGGTAGTTGACTGTTGATCCATGCACCAGGAGGTCACAGCTTGATTCCCAGTCAGGGCACATGCCTGGTTTGTGGGGTCGATCCTTGGTGTGGGGCATGCAGGAGACAGTTGATCAATGATTCTACCTCATCATTGATGTGTCTATCTCTCCCTCTTCCTCTCTGAAATCAATGAACATACATATATTAAAAATAAAGATGAAATTACTATAAAAAATAAGTTATAGCTAAAAGCCAGAATTTTATAGTTTACGTCTGATTTTTTTTTTGTAATCTTATTAACTTTATTATCCTATTTTAAAGTATTTTTATATGAATAAAGTAGATGAAATTAAATATCAAGTTCAGATTTCTGAAGGGGTAGGGCAGGTGAGGTGAGTGCATGAGGTCAAGTACAGTACATAATAAATGGTAACAGCTAATAGGCAATAGTGGAAACTAGGTCAAACTGAAGCTTATACCTCATCTAATGAGGGAGACTTGTGATTGCTATACAGGAATGAGGCTAGGAATGATTATTTTTTATATTGATTTTATAGAAATAGCTGCAACTCATTTAGATTAAACAAATTTGCAGCAAATAGAACATCTATGGACTGCTAAACTAAACGATTTCATTATTCACCATTCTTAGGAAATTCATCTATTTTACTGAAAATTGCATAGGCTTGATTTTTCCCTGAATTATTTTCTCTTTACTTTTTCTTGAGAAAAAAAGAAAAGAAAAATTGACCAGGTGTTTGTCTTGTGTTTGGTTTTGTGTATTATTTGAGTAGTATCAGGAGTTCATAGAAGAAATAATGTCCTATTTCTGACTAGATAAAATCTGGTTTAAATAATGTTACGGATATAGTGTTGTCATCTGTTGTGTCACCATTGTTCTTCATTAGCTTTAAATATTAGAACATTTATGTTCTCAAGATTTGTGTAGTGCTTTTAATGATAATTTGCTATCTTGCGTCTTTCTTGAATTAAGGCATATTTATCATTTTTTAATCTATATCTATGAAAAGTATCCTTATGTGGCATAGCCTAAATATAATAGCCCTCCCATATGTGTACATTCTATATATTCTTCGGAGGTTATATATACATTTTCTTTTTTATTATTCACTTTTTCTTTATAATAGCAATTGTGTTTATTAAAAGTAGAAAAGAAGCACAGTGAGACAAAAACTGTCTCCAGTCTTACAATCAAACAAGTAATTTTCAATTTTTTTTATCTCATGACACACATAAACTTATTACTAAAATTCTTTGGCACACCAAACATGATTTTTGCCTATCTGACAAAAAAATATTGTTATAATTTTTATTTATTTACACTAGGTGGCTGTTGTCGTATTGGATGTTGTCATTTTTTTATTTGACAATGCAAGGGGAAAGGAAGTTAGTTTCTGTGACTAAATAGTCAGGTCTTGCATGTTTTATTTATTTATTTATTTATTTATTTATTTATTTATTAAATATATTTTATTGATTTTGTACAGAGAGGAAGGGAGAGAGATAGAGAGTTAGAAACATGGATGAGAGATAGACATCGATCAGCTGCCTCTTGCACACCCCCTACTGGGGATATGCCCGCAACCGAGGGACACGCTCTTGACCGGAATCGAACCCGGGACCTTTCAGTCCCCAGGCCAACACTCTGTCCATTGCGCCAAACCGGTCTTGGCTTGGTCTTGCATGTTTTAAACATTTTTTGCAGTTCACAGTGTACCTCTTGTTGCACACTAGTTGAAAATTGCTGAAACAGTAATGATTATTTCCTTCCCATCATTTTTTTTCTTTTCTTTTTCTTTTTTTAAAATATATTTTATTGATTTTTTACAGAGAGGAAGGGAGAGGGATAGAGTTAGAAACATCAATCACCTGCCTCCTGCACACCCCCTACTGGAGATGTGCCCACAATCAAGGTACATGCCCTTGACCGGAATCGAATCTGGGACCCTTCAGTCCACAGACTGACGCTCTATGCACTGAGCCAAACCATTTAGGGTTCATGTTTTTCTTTTTGTAAATCTTTGCCTTGGTGGGACAGGAGTAGTGTATGTAATTATAATTATGTTACATATACTGTTATGTTGATTATTTTTAACAAATTATGAGCACTTTCTAAATTATTAATTTTTATAAGCATTGCTTTAATAATATATTGTGTTTAACCAGAGACTATAATTTAACCAATTTTCATAAAATTTAATAGATTGCTTCTGATTACATGTTACTAAAATGAGCACTAAGATGACCAACTTTATACTTGAAGGCTTTCTAAATTTAGGGTAGTTCCATACAGTAGATTCCTAGTAGTTGAATTTTACTGGTTTATGGTATAAACCAGTTTAAAGCATAAAACCTTAAGAGTTTTGCATTTTGTTTCCAGAAGAGTGGATACTGTATTGGGAATTACTCTTAAAAAATCTCTGTAATCACAGGGCCATTATGAGTCAGGGTTGTGTGTACCATGTACCAGGAGGTCACCGTTCGGTTCCCTGTCAGTACTCAATCCTTGTGCGGGGCATGCCAATCAATAATTCTCTCATTATTGATGTTTCTGATTTTTTTTGTGTCTATACTAGCATATTAATGCTATTGTTTTTAAAATATATATATTTTATTGATTTTTTTACAAAGAAGAAGGGAGAGGGAGAGAGATTTAGAAACATCAATGAGAGAGAAACATCGATCAGCTGCCTCCTGCACACCCCTACTGGGGATGTGCCAGTAACCAAGGTTACAAGCCCTTGACCGCAATCAAACCTGGGACCCTTGAGTCTGCAAGCCAACGCTCTATCCACTGAGCCAAACTATCTAGGGTAGGGGTGTCGAACTCAATCAGAGAAGGGGCCAAAATCTAAAATCCAGCCTAAATCGCGGGCCGAATGTTTTACTGAACAGTCATAAACTGACAGTGTCATAAACTGACAGCGGAGTGCAGTGATGACAGCGCGGTGCGGGCCACATTGTAAGGCCTGGCGGGCTGGATTTGGCCCGCGGGCCTTGTGTTTGACACATGTGATCTAGGGCAATAAATGCTATTGTTCATGATTAGAACATATCATACGTAAAACTTAATGTGCTTTTACTCAAAATATAAATGAACCATTTATTACTGTTGTTAAATTATCCCCCTTTCTTCCTTGATGATTTATTTTTGTATTGCTTTGTTTTTTTTAGAGATTTGCATGTTTTCTTTTTAAAACCACTATTTTAATCAAAACTCTCCTTTTGTTTTCCAGGGCTGAAAGGATTGGATCATTTTGTCCTTGATTTTTCTCTATTTAAAGGTAATTTGGTTTTTGAGTTCACTAGTCATACACACTTACTACAGTTTTCTGTTTGGGGTTGCAATCTGTATTTGGTTGTTAAAATGGAAATTATCTATGTACATAAAGGCTATTATGCAAAGTGTCCCCTCAGGAGTTCAACAGGGAGAATAGCAGTTCACTTTCTCACTATGATATGTGCTGACCATCAGGGCAGTGCAGGGCATGGCGGGTGACCAGCAGCAGCTGCAGGGTGCTGAGGGAGCAAGGGAAGGAAGAGGCGGGGAACTGCAGGTGGTGTGATGCCGGGGCGAGGGAAGGAGAAGGCGGGATCAGGGAACCTGATCCGCCCTGATTGCCGGCCAGGCCTAGGGTCCCTCCTAATGCATGAATTTCATACACTGGGCCTTTCGTATTGTATAATGGCTAAGCCTTTTCTTTCTTTCTCTTTTTTTATGTCTCTATTGATCTTTAGAGAGAGAGAAAGAGAAACATCGATTGATTGCCTCCTGTATGCACCAGGGAATCCAACCGAAGACCCTTCTGTGCACGGGAGGATCTCCAACGGAGCCACAGTGTCCAGGGCTAAGCCTCCCCGCCTTTCCTGTGCGCCTCAGAAATGCAGTCTGTCTCTAAAAGAAAAGGATCTCTGCTTTATGCCACAGAAGTAGCAAAATAAATATCAGACTACACTTCTAGTTTATGCTCCACAAAACATTTTTTACAGACATTTTTGAAGAAATCTTTGTCTGAAAACTGTATTTTACTCCTAGATTGAAATATTGGAGCCATGGGAATAAAGGTTCAACGTCCACGATGTTTTTTTGACATCGCTATTAATAATCAACCAGGTAAGAAGATTAATGTTCTTATTTAACATTTATAAATGAGTATTTAATATTTTAAATTAGTAAGAAAGTTTAAGCCAACTCCTTTTGTTCTTTTTTTCTTTTTTAAGCTGGAAGAGTTGTCTTTGAATTATTTTCTGACGTGTGTCCCAAAACATGCGAGAACTTTCGTTGTCTTTGTACAGGTTTGTGGATATTTTCAATTTCTCTAACAGTAGTCG
The DNA here is from genome assembly GCF_964339955.1 of Pipistrellus hanaki. Classification (NCBI taxonomy): domain Eukaryota; kingdom Metazoa; phylum Chordata; class Mammalia; order Chiroptera; family Vespertilionidae; genus Pipistrellus; species Pipistrellus hanaki. The sequence goes on from NC_140510.1 coordinate 44,073,544, forward strand.
TATTTTTTATTTAAACAAATTTTAAAAGATTTCTTTATGCATATTACTTTTTATTCTTAACATGCAGTAATAAATGGTTGAATGAGTGAAAATTCAATAGTTTAAAAAGGATATATTGTTTATTTTACAGGGTGAAAGCTTTCATCATTAATTATGCTTTAATACTACTTCCTTGATATTCTTTCTATTAAATGGCCTACTAATTTTTTTTTTTTTTAATAGGTGAAAAGGGAACAGGGAAATCAACTCAGAAGCCATTGCATTATAAGAGCTGTCTCTTTCACAGAGTTGTCAAAGATTTTATGGTTCAGGGTGGTGACTTCAGTGAAGGTAAGACTTTGATTCACAAAAAAATTATTTATTCCTTGTTAAATATCCTAGATCTCAAATCTTCAATTTTATTTATTTGCCCTATTAATTAGAAGTACTCATAGAAATAAGTTGAAAGAAGGAAGCACAGGCAATAATTTCACCTTTGAAGTATATATTAATTTTAGAAATTTGCTTCTTGATAAAAAACAAAATACTGTATTTCTCCATTAGTAACCTATCAGTGTATGTGTTTGATTTCCTCACAGCTGGTAATCCTTACCTACCATATAGTTTTTACCTTTATTTTTTATTATAAAAACATCAAAACGGTCAGCAATTTCTGTTGAAAACCCTACATAATCATCATTAGAATTGACCAGTGTGTGTGTGGCCCTTATCTTAATAGATTTTGTCATATTCTTAATATTGTATCGTAAGGGAAAGAAAGTAATTTGGGATCTTGTCAGTATTAACTACGATTTGCTATGTACCTTTGAGTAGTATTGAAAGTCATTTAAGCACTAATTTTCTAAGAAGCATTTTGTTTAGGTAGCACCTTCAAAGAGGTTACTGTTTTGAGAATTCTAAGAATCCATGTTTTTCATCCCTAGGAAATGGACGAGGAGGGGAATCTATTTATGGAGGATTTTTTGAAGGTAAAAATGTTTATTTTTATTTTAAATTGTGTTTTTAATGGTTTCTATTCACTTGATTTTCTCTATTAAATCAATAAGATTATTTACTAGTAAACAGAGTATACTGTACTGATATCCATCTACCTTCAACTATTCTGGAGGTAATTTTTGTTGTTAGGTAAATTTTCTTGTGAAAAAAATTTATTTTCTCTTTCAAAAATATATTTTATTGATTTTTTACAGAGAGGAAGAGAGAGGGATAGAGAGTTAGAAACATCGATGAGAGAGACATCGATCAGCTGCTTCCTGCACACCCACCACTGGGGATGTGCCCGCAACTAAGGTACATGCCCCTGACCGGAATCGAACCCGAGACCTTTCAGTCTGCAGGCCGACACTCTATCCACTTAGCCAAACCGGTTTTGGCTCTCGTGAAAAATTTTATAAAATATGCCGTGGCCAATTTAGCTCAGTTGGTTGGGTATTGTACCATGCACCAAAAGGTTGCTAGTTCAATTCCTAATCAGGGCACAAAGCCCAGGTTGCAGGTTCTACCCCCAGTAGGTAGCTTGCAGGAGGCAGCCAATTAATGTTCTGCACTCACATTGATGTGTCTCTTTCTCCCTCTTCTCACCTCTCTAAAAATCAATAAAAAAATATGTTTTAAAAAATTTCATAGACTTTTAATAGAGATAGAATTTTTGTTTTTGGTATAGGACATACATCATATTATTTGAAGGATTTAAGTGATCTATAATAAAAAAAAGCATAATATGCTAATTAGATCGGATAGCCAAATGACCTTCTGGATGTCCTTCCAAAGGAGCTGCAGTGACGGGGGCCAAGGCAAGAGGCAGTTAGGGGCGGGCAGGCAAGCAGGCAGAGTGGTTAGGGGTGGTGAGGCAGACAGGCAGAGTAGTTAGGGGTGATCAGGTAGGCAGGCAGGCGAGCGGTTAGGAGCCAGCAGTCCCAGATTGTGAGGGATGTCCGAGCCTAATATGCTAAGTGCCTACCCCTCATTTGACTAGGACCAGTCATTATGACGTGCACTGACAACCAGGGGGCAGACACTCCTACCTGTAGGTTAGCTTGTTGCTGGGGTCCAGCCAATGAGGACTGGGTGATATAGCTGGACACACCTTGGAGCCCTCCCGCCATCCCTCCGCAGCTCCGATCTGCACCAGTGGGGTCCCTCAGCCTGGCCTGCAGGGATCAGGCTGAAACTGGCTCTCTGACATCCCCCGAAGGGTCCCAGATTACAAGAGGGTGCAGGCCAGGCCAAGAGACCACATCAGTGTGCGAATTCATGCACTGGGCCTCTACTGTTGAATAAAAGTGGCAAGAGTGGTCATCCTTATCTCATTCTGATCTTAAGAGGGAAAGCTTTCAGCTTTTTACCATTCAGTATCCCATAGCTGTAGGTTTGTCACAAATGGCCTTTATTATATTTAGGCATATTCTCTCTGTACTCACTTTGTTGAGAGTCTTTACTATAAATGGATATTGAATGATCTTTAACCTTTATTAAAGGTGATTCAGCAGTATTTCTAGTAACAATATCCAAATTTTGGGTCAATTTTTCTGTGAAAAATTTTTAAACTCTCCGTGATATTCCAAAATTTAGCTATAACGTTTTTCCCAGATTTCAGTTTCCTCGCTAGAATTTTTTATTGATGTGCAGATCATTTGATAGACTATGAATATGTGAATGGGGAAATATTTCTTGTTATCCATCTTTCACCTTTGGTATTCAGTGAATTTTGTTTCAAATTTCACTTGCTTAGTTTTCATTCTAATGCAAGATTGGAAGGCAAGCTGCTCTTTGCACTAAGTGATGCTGTGGCAGAGATTAAGTTAAAGAGTACCTCTTTATGGTCAGAATTACTCAGAAGTAAAATAAATAGTATGGCTTTGGCAGCACAGATACTAAATTGGAATGATACAGAGAAGATTATGCACAAGGATAATGCACAAATTTGTGAAGCATTCCTTATTTTCAATTCTTAAAGGGGGGCAATATAAAAAAATTATATCTGGATTCTTTTCTTGTTTTGTAGGAAAGTTTCATTTTTTTGTTTAAACAAAGAAATTTGCCCTTTCCAAAAAAAACATAAGTGGAAAGAAAGGGGATTGATGCAATAATTGGAGTTTATAGCAAGGGATTGAAAATTAGAAATATATTAATATAAAAAGATGTAGAGCCCCAGCTGGGTGGCTTGATTGATTGGAGTGTGGTCCCATACACAAACAGCTTACGGGTTCTATTCCTGGTCAAGGCTGTGTCTGCGTTGTAGGTTCCATCTTTGGTCAGGGAGCACATACATACAGGAGACCACTGATCAATATTTCTGTCTCATCATGTTTCTCTGCACCTTCCTCTCTAAAATCAATAAATATATCCTGTGGTGAGGTTTTAAAAAAAAGAACTTTAAAAAGATGGGGAAGGAAATTGCTTAATATTTGATTCTTCTTTTAATCTGACTTTCATCTAAATTTTACTGGTACTAAGGAGCACATGTCATGGACGTAAGACATGAAGAGGAGTGGGAATAATTTTGGAGGTAATTTTTAAGTAATGTAACTGAAAACTTTGCTTCTCTGTAGATGAGAGTTTTGCTGTTAAACACAACAAAGAATTTCTCTTGTCAATGGCCAACAGAGGGAAGGATACAAATGGTTCTCAGTTTTTCATGTAAGTATTTATGATCTGATAGCTGAAAATATTTCTCATGGTGTGTCTTTTTTTTGTGTGCCTGCCCTTGATCCCTAATAAATAGAGGAGGGCCCCGTAAGGGGTGGGCATTTTTAAAGAAGGGACAACAAGGAATTGTTGAAGAAGGGAATATTATTGAAAGGGGAGTTGAATTATACTACTAAAGTTTTCAAATGATTGAAAATTTGTCAAGAAGACAGGAGCCAATTTGAGGGGGTGGTGTTTCCACTGGCCATTGTAGGACAATTTGACAATCAAAAAGTGTTGGATTATCAAATAAAACAAGTCTAGGAGTGCATAGATATAAAAATGAGTAAATAATGGGAAACACAAGAGCTGTTCTTTAGTAGAATATCAACTCATTAATGTAAAAGGAATGATGCAGTAAAAAAGTCACTATATTTACAGTCATCTCAGTAATAATTAAGAAAAGAGTTATTTTTAGGTGGTAGATTTAGTGGGCATATATATTTTTTAAAACTATATTTTTTCATTTTAAATAAATAATGATTTCAGGCAAGAAGGAAGAGGGAGTGAAGAAGGAGGGAGGAGGAGAGGGGGAGAAAGAAGAGAGGGAAACATCAATGATGAGAGATAATCATCGATCAGCTCCTGTACGCCCACACTGGGGATTGAGGCCCCAACCAGGGCATGTGCCCTGACCAGGAATCGAACTGTGACCTCCTGATTTATGGGTCAACGCTCAACCACTGAGCCATGCTGGCTCATCTAGAGGGCATGTTTAACAATGAATAGGATATTTCCAGAGTATCTCTCCATAAATTACATAATTACAAAAAGTAAAATAAAATCAGTCCTCATTAAGATTCTGTACATGTGAATTTGCCTACTCATTAAATATGTTTGTAACCCCAAAGCTAATACTGCTGATGTTTTGTAATTATGACTATAAAAAAATTGTGACCCAGAACTCTTGTTTGTAACATGTATTTTTTATCATGTCCTATGGGAACAGATTTGCTCTCCCTTTCAAGAGCCTTAAACTAGCCTGATCTGAGAATAACTAAAGTCCATCAGCACCATGTGTATTCTAGTGTTTTTCCATTCCATATTTGTAGCTCTTCTTCAACAGTGAAACACCTGGCTTCTATTTATCTTCAAAATTTCTACTCGATGAATCCTTAAAAAAAATGGTTGTCCCGTGCACCAAAAGGTTGCTTGTTTAATATCCAGTCAGGGCACATGCCCAAGTTGAAGAAGCCTATCAATGTTAAGTTCTCTCACATTAATGCTTCTCTTTCTTTCCCTGCCTTTCTCTAAAAATCAATTTTAAAATTCTTTTAAAAAAAGTTAAACATAAATTCCCATACGACCCAGCAGTTCTGACTCCGAGGTATGTAGCCAAAAGAACTAAAAACGGGGACTCGCGGAAAGAGGTAAAATGAAATGAACACTTAGAGGAAAGATTCAGTGAATATACTTGAAAGATGTTATAAACTTAACAGAGATTTTGGTTACCATAGAAGAATTTTATCTCAAAAAGGAAAAATCAATTATCATACCCAGTGTTAAGGATCTCATAAAATTGGTACTTACTGCTGATACTAAACTATACATTTTTTTTGGAATTCAATGCAGCAATATACAAAGAAAAAATTAAAAATATGTAAAACAGCCCTAACTGGTTTGGCTCAGTGGATAGAGTGATTCTGGTCAAGGGCATGGTTGCAGGCACATCCCCAGTCGGAGGTGTGCAGGAGGCAGCTGATCAATGTTTCTCTCATCGATGTTTCTAACTCTATTCATCTCCCTTTCTCTCCGTTAAAAAAAAAAAGTGTAAAACAACCCAGCCAGAGTTGCTCAGTGGTTGAGCATGGACCATAAACCAGGTCAAGGTTCAATTCCAGTTCAGGACATATATATATAATTAACATATATAATTAACACATATATATGTTAATTATATAAAGCACTGTACATTCAAACAATAGATTAATATATATAATAATTGATTTTCCTTTTTTAGATAAAATTCTTCTATCTATGTTAACCAAAATCTCTGTTAAGTTCATAACATCTTTCAAGTATATTCACTGAATCTTCCCTCCAAGTATTGATTTCATTTTACCTCTTTCCACGAGTCCCTGTTTTTAGTTCTTTTGGCTACATACCTCGGAGTCAGAACTGCTGGGTCGTATGGGAATTTATGTTTAACTTTTTTAAAATTGATTTTTAGAGCCAAGACCGGTTTGGCTCAATGGATAGAGCGTCGGCTTGGGGACTGAAAGGTCCTGGGTTCGATTCCAGTCAAGGGCATGTACCTTGGTTGCGGGCATATCCCCAGTAGGGGGTGTGCAAGAGGCAGCTGATCGATGACTCTCTCTCATCGATGTTTCTAGCTCTCTATCTCTCTCCCTTCCTCTCTGTACAAAATCAATAAAATGTATTTTTTTTAAAAAAAGAAGAAATCTATAAAATTGATTTTTAGAGAAAGGCAGGGAAAGAAAGAGAAGCATTAATGTGAGAGAACTAAACATTGATAGGCTTCCTCAACTTGGGCATGTGCCCTGACTGGATATTAAACAAGCCCCACCAGCCAGAGCACTTTTAGCTTTTTGAGAAGCCATCAGAATGTTTTTCACAGTGGTTACATCATTTTATGTTTCTACCAGCACTGTTATAAGAGTTCCCATTTTTCCATATTTCTCATCAACAACCTTTTTCACCAATCTGAGAGAGAATGGCCATGAAAATAACTATGAAATTGCTTTAGGGATTACAAAAAAAAAATCTAGTGAGCAAGTAAACTTGCAAAATATGAAATCTGTGGAGTGAGGATTAACTATATCTAGATGCAGATTATGCATGTACACATACCTGCACATTGAATGTAACATAATGCATACAAATTATACACCTAGGTTTTTACATTTCTAAGTGCTTTTAGCAAGTTCAAGTAAGTACAGCTATTTAACAGTGAGGAAACAATGGGTTATTAGTTTTAAAAGTAAGGTGTACTTTTAAAAATAAATGCATATGTTAGAATTTTTTTTAGTAGTATTGTATGTGCTTTAACCAATGGTTAACTTTTTTTCAAATATATTTTTAATGATTTCAGAGAGGAAAGGGGAGGGAGGGAGAGATAGAAACATCAATTATGAGAAAGAATCATTGATCTGCTGCCCTCTACATGCCCCCTACTGGGAATCGAGCCCACTACCTGGGCATGTTCCCTTGACTGGAATCTAACCTGGGCCCTTCAGTCCATAGGCCAATGCTCTGGATGAACTATTAGTTAACTTAAATGGTATTTCTACTTCCAAAATTCTAATGTCTTTTTTGATAAGATTTTTAAAAAATAATAAATCTTATATAATGCCCATCTAGTATGTCCTACTAGCTACTCAAGTAGCAGCCTTCTTTTAACCACAATGCTTGTAAGGCTAATGTGGAAAAAGAAAGGGTTTTAAAAATATATTTTATTCATTAAAAAAAAAATTTCTTTCTTGGGGTTTTATCCAAAGTTTTAATCAAGATCTCTCTTCAACATGAAGTTTACTTTATGACAGGGGTAACAAACTCAAAAAACTACAGATCTTAAGAAATAATATAAGTAAAGACTACTGGGACAAGAAACCGAACTATTAATTCCTGTGTTAAAGAAGGCAGGGATTCTCGGTCTGGCCAACTATTCCCATGTGTCGGGTCCTACATCTTCCCAGTTTTCAGAAGGTCTAAAATCTAGATTTTTATGTAAAAACATCTAAAATTTTAAACTTTGACAGGTAATTTAACAATTTATGAACATTATACGTTACTGTTCGGGTTCAACAGGAAATGTGTGAGAGCCATCAGAATATGATCTATGATTTAACTATTTAAAGTATTAAGATTAAAAATATTATTGTTGCCAAAACCGGTTTGGCTCAGTGGATAGAGCGTTGGCCTGGGGACTGAAGGATCCAGGGTTCGATTCCGGTCAGGGGCATGTGCCTTGGTTGCAGGCACGTCCCCGGTAGGGGGTGTGCAGGAGGCAGCTGATTGATGGTTCTCTCTCATCGATGTTTCTAGCTCTCTGTCCCTCTCTTTTCCTCTCTGTAAAAAATCAATAAAATATATATTTTTAAAAAATACTATTGTTAAATCATTAACTAGTGGAATGGTTTGACAAATTTTGGTATATCCATATAGTGGAACAATATACAACCATGAATATTCAGTAAGAATCCAATCACATGCAAAAAACATAGATGGATAGAAATAACACCAAAATGTTAACTTTAAATACATGTAATGTTAACTTTAAATACATGTAAATTGAGAAGAATAACATAGACTAAGAAACTTTAAGGGAATAAATTATTTCCTCTTCATGTACTGCCTAGATTCAGAAGTATCTGGCATGTTTGAAAATTTTTATTTAGTCCAGCAGTGTGTAGGCATTACTTTTATAATCAGAAAAAGTTTTTTAAAATTCATTATGCGGAAAGCATATGGCATTCTATTCTACTTAAGTTTAATGTAATAAGTATTATGTTAAGATGTATGATTTGTTTGTACAACTTTGTTTCCAATGCAGTTATTTTCTTTTCCTTTATAGAGATGCTAACTTTGTTTTTCTCTGACTTTGTTTTTATTCTTCTGTCTGATGATTTCCAAAAGAACAACAAAACCAACTCCTCATTTAGATGGGTAAATATTTTAATTAACTTTAAAACCTACTTTAAATTAATATTAAAAGAAGAAGCTTTTATTTAATCACTTTTATGTGACTCTTTAGGCATCATGTTGTTTTTGGGCAAGTGATTTCTGGTCAAGAAGTTGTGAGGGAAATAGAAAATCAGAAAACAGATGCAGCTAGCAAACCATTTGCTGAGGTGCGGATACTCAGTTGTGGAGAGCTAATTCCCAAATCTAAAGGTAAGAACAAGTACATATTTCTGATAATTCTTATGCATACAAAACAGCAGACACTCTAAATGGTTGGCATAAGGTTCACATTAAAGTGGATATAAATAATTGAATTTTGTGTTTCAAATATATTTTTGATTTTTAAATGTCATTTTTAAAAAACGTTTTATTTCATACATTGTTCGTTTACCACAGAACAACTTACTTTTTCTTATTATTAGTTTGCAGTAATTTGTCCTGCTTCCACTTTTTTTTGGTGGGGGAGGAGAGTTTTAAAAAAACTTAGTTGCCTAGGTAGCGTGAAAAATAATTATTTTCTAGGGAAAGAAAGAGTGGAAAAAAAGATGACAATTGAGGAGAATAATATAGACTAAGAAACTTTAGGGGAATAAATTATTTCCCCTTCATGTACTGCTTAGATTCAGGAGTATCTGGCATGTTTGAAAAACTTCTTTTATTTAGTCCAGGACAATTAAAATTACCATGACTAATAGTTTGATATGATATTATCTGAAATTGTAAGAACTTTAAGTAAATATTTTAAGTCTTTATATTACATATCAAATATGTAACTGCTACCATTTATTACAGATGATTGAGTTTGACACTCTAAAAATAGTGGAATTACCTTCAAATTTGTATAGAAAGCGATAAAATGTTGAACTACAATATTTTTACTAGTCTAGGGACCAATTACATCAATACTTAGTTTTTCATGGTTAACAAAGGCAAGAATCACCTATAATCTTTACTGATCTTCACAAAAGTCCTATAATATTTCCCCTATTTTACAGATGAAGATGTATTTACCACATCAGGGAACTACGCCTCAAACCCAAGTTAGTTTGCAGGCTCCAAATCTAGAACTCTTTCTGTTATGTCACTAAGTCATTAGTCTTTAACGTTCCTTTCAGAATTGACTTAAGTAGAACATTCTGTTCTCAAGTTTTAGGTATACTGAGTTCCTCTGTAACATTTAGAAATACGCACATTTTGCCTTGCTGGCATGGCTCAGTGGTTGAGCATTGACCTATGAACCAGGAAATCAAGGTTCAGTTCCTGGTCAGTTTACATGCTCAGGTTGTGGCTTTGGTCCCCAGTGAGGGGCATGCAGGAGGCAGCTGATCAGTGATTCTCATTATTGATGAGTTTCTCAATCAATATCTCTCTCTCTCTCTCTCTCTCTCTCTCTCTCTCTCTCTCTCTCTCTCTCTCTTTCCTCTCTCCTTTTCTCCCTCTCTCCCCCCCCCCCCTGAAATCAACATATCTATAAAAGGAATACGCACAATTTGTTTTATTTCCTGTCTCTGCACTTAATTTTGATTCTGATAGATTCCTTTCCTTTTTTGTCATATCAGATATATACCTCATAAACCATTTCAGGAATATATGCTGCAGCTCATAATGGGACTGTGTATATACTTCTTGGTGTTCATGAGTCTGACTACCTATCTTTATTTGCAAACAACAGGTATAATGCATGCCTTGTGTTCATAAAGATTCCGTAAAGAATGAGGTGTTAACAGAGCCCACTTGGCATGGCTCAGTGATTGAGTGTAGACCTGTGAACCAGGAAGTCACTATTCAATTCCCAATCAGGACAGGTGCCTGGGTTGTGGGCTTAATCCCCAAGGTGGGGCATGTAGGAGGCAGCCAATCAATGAGTCTCTCTCATAATTGATGTTTCTATCTCTCCCACTCCCTTTTTCTCTGAATTCAATAAAAGTAGGGGGGGAAAAAAAAAAAAAGAATGAGGTGTTGCCCTGGCTTGTGTGGCTCAGTTGGCTAGAACATCATCCCATGCACTGAAGGGTTGAGGGCACATACCCAGGTTGTGGGTTCAGTCCTGGTTGGGGTGTGTCCAGGAGGCAACCCATTGATGTCTCTCTCTCACATTGATGTTTTTCTCTCTCTCTAAAATCAATGAAAAGCATATTCTTGAGTAAGGATTAAAATAAAAGAATAGTTGTTGAGTATCTTTAAAAAATTTTTAAACTTTTAATTATAGCTGACATACAATTACTATATGAGTTTTCGGAATACAGCATGGTGATTAGACATTTACATACCTTATATATTGTTTAAAAAGAAAAAACTAATAAGCCATCTGTATTATTTGCAAATTTTAGACCCTAAACCTACTTATATTTAATCCTTGAGAGTGTCACTTGTACAATTGGAATATTTTGGTTTTAAGATATTATTTTTTCCCATATCATCTAGGAAATCTTCATCTTTTTTTCTATAGGAACTATAGTTTTTTTTTTCTTACATTTTGTAGTCTTTAAGGTCTCTGTGCCAGGATCTATTTTTTGCTTATATTATAATAGTTAAGAATGTTCTATGGAATATTTAGAGATTAAAATAATTTTTAAAAAGTTACATTTTAAATTATAAACTGTTATCATAGATTCTCTTGTAACTGTTATCACAGTTTTTGTGGGGATTTTTGGGTATTAAAGGATCAGTGTTTGAATATTTGCTGAAAGGAAGAGAAAGTGAATGAATGTCACTCTTTAGATATTATTTGTGCTCTTGTAATGTCTTTTCACCTGGAGAGATAAATGCTAATTTTGCCCATGTTGTTATGGCCAGGAAGTTGTACTGAAAGTTGATGTAGCATCTTAATGTGTGTTCCTCAACCTCATGTTAAGGTAGCAAACTTTGCCCTTACCAGTTTCAGCAGTTGGTGAAGATTAATGTCTCCTCATAGTTCCTGAAGAGGTTAGATTTGTTTCCAACCATGCCTGCGCTATTCTGGATAACACTGTGGAAAGAGGAAAATATCATTATGTTTCATCGCACAGTTTGACACAAGTTAGTCTACAGTCCTTCAGTTAGCATTTAGAACATTGGTCAGAATGGATTTTGTCATGCATCTATATAATCTTTTTTTTAGGCAGAGCTGTGTCTTACATTCAATTTATAAATTTCATGGCCTCCTTACAATTTTAAATTGTGAATATTCAAAAAGCTTTGTGCAACACTGTGGTGTTCACCATCATTACATTTAAAACCTTGTTTGAGAGATTTATACCCCAGTTTAAAAAGAAATAAATACAGAATCTTTTTTTTTTCTTTTTCTAACTTCATGAAAGAAAACAAAAAGACTTCTGAAGAAATCTGACTGTCTGGGCCCACCTGTAAATGGTCTTGGTGAGTCTGGGCAATCTTCTGGGGCCTTTCTCCCTTTGCTGTTGCAAGATTGGAAATTCTGCTTTTGTGGCTATTTGAATGTGCTTGAGAAGGTTCAGAGTCAGAGAAGGTTCTGAGTCAGAAGAACCTTCAACAGAAACTAGAGACTAATAAAAAGTACATCCCTGTAGAGTAGGGGTGTCGAACTCAATCAGAGAAGGGGCCAAAATCTAAAATCCAGCCTAAATCGCGGGCCAAATGGTCTACTGAACAGTCATAAACTGACAATGTCATAAACTGACAGCGGAGTGCAGTGATGACAGCGCGGTGCGGGCCACATTGCAAGGCCTGGCGGGCTGGATTTGGCCCGCGGGCCTTGTGTTTGACACATGTGCTGTAGAGGCTTTCAGAGGGCATAGAACACAGAACTCCAGAAAATGAAACTACTACCTTAATGATTAAGGTATTTTCTGGGGTTTTTTTGGACCTGGCATGACCTCAGGTTATACTGGTCTTTTCAGAGTTCACTTCAGTTATTGTTAAAAGAGGTCTGTACACCATGGCCATACATCAAGAGACAGAGTCATTGCTACATTACAGAGTACAACAAAACACAAGTTTGAATTATGGCAACATTGCAATAAATAGTTATATTTTTTGAAATTTTGCATATATGTGGCAGGAAGCACATTGCATATATGTGGCAGTACAGAAAGAAGAGTACAGTACAGGAAGCAGCTGGGGAATCTTGTATTGAGGGGACAGTGGAGAACACCAGAGAGACTATGGTGACAGGGTTCCGTTTCGGTGTCCTTACCCAGGAATTAAGAGCTGTGATGTTGTCTTTTAGTGGGATGTTAAATTTAGAAATGTTTGAAAGGGAGACAATAATGTGGAATAAAAATATCTGAAGGAGACCTATTTTATGGATAGTTTTCTTTATTTCAAAATTTATTTTGATGATGTCTAGACTAGAGATTTTCATCAACATAAAGGTTTCATTTGAAGTTCATTGTGTCTATAGATCTCAAATAAACATGAAAGGTATAATTTTCTGTCTTTTTTTCTTTATTGCATTTATTGTGGTTACCTTAGTAAATTAAATTATGTAGCTTCAGACAGCATTTTTTTACCTTAGGTTTTTACAAGTAAAATGTTCTGGGGTTTGGTGGTTGTTAGTAAAGTCAATACCTATGTCTTAAGGATATTTATTCTTGTAAAAGATACTTTGAAATCGATTTTGTGCAAGTCGTTAGGCAGGAGGTAGGGTTTTTTGGAGGAAACAATTGTCATACTTGAAAGTTTAATATTTTCTATTTTTAGCCTGGCCTGGTAGTTGGTTGGAGCATTGTCCTGTACACCAAAAAGGTTACAGGTTTCCCCAGCCAGCATGGCTCAGTAGTTGAGTGTCTTGACCTATGAACCAAGAAATCACAGTTCGATTCCAGGTCAGGGCACATGCCTGGGTTGTGGGCCCCCAGTGGGGGGCGTGGAGGAGGCAGCTGATCAGTGATTCTCATCATTGGTGTTTCTCTTTTTCCCTCTTTCTTCCTCTCTTAAATCAATACAAATAAATATATATATTTATTTATTTATTTATTTATTTTAAGAGAAGTTTAAAAAAAAGGGGGGGGGGTTCAAGGTTCGATTCCTAGTCAAGGCACATACCTAGGTTGAAGGTTTGTCAGGAGGTAACTGATTGGTGTTTCTCTCTCCCTTCCTTTCTCTCTTTAAAAAACATAAACATATCCTTGGGTGAGGTAAAAATAAATTCTACTTTTAAATTTAATACAATTATTTGGTTCAAAATTTAGAAAGCTTAAAAGGATAGATGGTAAAAGTCTTCCATCTCTGCCTGTCAGTTCCCATTCCCATATTTTGTATATTATTTTACATGTATGCAAACATTGATTGTAAAGATACATTTCTAGAAATGGAATTAAAAGATTATAGAAGTCATGCATTTGTAATTTTGGTAGACATTGCCATTAGAATAAAAGGAAATATAAGGAAAGAGATATAGAAACATCAGTGATGGGAGGGAATCACTGACTAACTACCTCTTGCACACCCCCTACTGGGGCTCAAGCACACAACCTGGATAAATGCTCTTGACTGGAATTTAAGCAGGGACTCTTCAGTCCAAAGGCCAATGCTATATCCACTGAGCCAAACCAAGTAGGGCTAACAATAGGTTTTTTAAAAGCTAATTTTAATTCACATTTCTCTAAAATGTCTAATGTCAGCCTTTCTTACAAAGTTGTTTATATTTATTTTTATAGTAAGTGATCACCGACAATCCTCAAGTTATTTTGGACTTGATGTACGTCATTTCGTGGTTACGTCACCATCTCCCATTTATTTATAAAAAAAAAAGTTCTGTCATTTTGACGTATGTACATAGTGCTTTATGTTTTTTATTATTTATTTGCCACAAATGTCGGGAATTGTTATCTTTTAAATTTTTTTTTACTGTTTCACGCCATTACTGCTATGTATCTGCTCCATGTGAGTGTCATAGGTGCTTATGTAGGTGGGTTCTGACTTAAGGCGAAAATCACCTTATGTTGCGCTATAGGAACAGATCTCTGACGTAACCCAAGGACCTACTGTATTCCCTTGCCTTCTCTTCTTAATTTCATTCAGGCACTTTGGCAGAGAGTTCAATGGTCCAGAAAACAAACAGAGGTAGTCCACCACTGCACTACTAGTGAAACCAGCCCTGATAGCCTGGGTTGTAATCAGCTCCAACCGCTCCGAGTTCTCAGTATATAGCTGCAGAACAGCTCAGGTTCCACAGACCAGCAAAGAATAAAGAGAAAAAAACAGTACAGGCACTTGGCAGGAATGTCAGACTTCTTGTTAGCATTACAGAGTCACTAAACAGTAGAAATGCTAATGCAACCATCACAGGAGCCCGGTTTGAAGGGGATGCCCTAGCCCTAGCCCCCAAGAAGTAGGTCGTCTTGTGCTTCTCCAGAGCCTCATTCAGCATTGCAAGCTGATGTTGATGCCCACCCAATAGTGCCCCTCATTAGAGAGATACTCTCCACTCAGCCCAGTACCGCAGCCAGTATCCAACAGGAAACGGGGTTTTTCATCAGGCAGATCAAAGAGCTCCAATGCTTGTCCAATCATTTTGGTTTGCATATCAATCATCCTAGAGTTGTGCATGTATTCCCGAGCTTCATTCTTGTGGTAAACAGTTCTGCCGATCCACCATGGTTTGGTCTTCAAGACATGCCGTAGCCTCGCGCTGTGTGTGTGTGTGTGTGTGTGTGTTTGCTAGGTCATCCTTTTTCCAGTCTTTGTCTGGAAAGAGTTTTTATTGGGGCTTTGAAAAACATGCACCCATTGGTATTTCTGAGTTACAGGATTTTCCAGCATGAAGTCTTGGATATATTGGAGTCAAATTGAAAACTACCATGTCATTCTCAAGAGATTCCTGGCTGCTCTGCCTTTTTTTCTACCTTTCAGAGTTTTTTTGTGTTTTTTTTTTTATGGTTTTGTCTTTATTTTTTGTTTTTAAATCCTTACCTGAGAATATTTTTCCATTGGTTTTTAGAGAGAGTGGAAGGAAGGGGGAAGAGACAGAGAAACTTTGATGTGAGAAAAACCTGTCAATTGGTTGCCTCCTACATGCTTCTCAACCAGGGACAGGGATCAAGCCTGCAACTGATGCACTTGCCCTTGACTGGAATTGAACCTGGGACCCATTAGTTCAAGGTCAGAGACTCTTATCCACTGAGCCAAACTGGTTAGGGCTATGTTTGTTTTTTATATTATGTCTAGGGTTTCTACTTATACAGGGTGGGGCCAAAGTAGGTTTACAGTTGTGAGTATACAAACACAGACTTTATTTTTGTATTATTTATTTATTATTCATATTTTCCATTCAAGCAACTAAACCTATTTTGCCACACTCTCTAATGTTAGGGAGGGATGGCTCTATTTCATCTTGTTCAGAATTGCTCCACTCCTTTCTTTTTAACTTATGTAAAAATCGTCTCTTAAAATACAGGATATACTCATCCTTAAATTATACCTATAAAGGACTTTATTAAATGCTTAGCAGTTTGTAAGTACTCTGCAGATATTTTCACTACTTTTTCCTGACCCTATTTCTAATCCTAATGTAATCAATTCTCCTGTACTACTTGTTTTGAAATCATTTGTTCCATTTGATTTATGTATTAGAGGCCCAGTGCATGAATTCATGCACAGGTGGGGTCCAGCCATTCAGGTCCTGATTGGGGCCAGATCAGGGCCAGGTTGGCTGGGGATAGGGGCCATGGACAAATGGCCGGCGGGTCCCATCCCTGATTTGGGGGGGGGGGGGGGTGATTGGGGGCAGGGCTAGCCATTGGGAAAGGGGCCAGGATAGGTTGGCAGGCCAGCCCCACCCCTGATTGGTGGGGGGGTGGGGGCAATGATTAGGGATGGAGCTGGCTGAGGGTAGGGGCCTCACGCTGATGGGGTGGTGAGAACTGATTGGGGGTGGGGCCGGCCAGGGGGAGTTGCTGCAGGAGGTGGCTGGCCAGCCCCACCCCCAATCGGGCTGGTTTGCTGGCCACAGTGGGCATCATAGCGATAGGTCATTCTGGTTGTTCTGGCATTCTGGTTGCTGGCTTTTTATATATAGATTATAAAACAATTTGAACTTTGCAATTTTACCTTTGCCTGTTTGATCTTGTGTATAACAAACATTGAATGCAGAAAGTCATACCCAGCTGAACAGCTTCACAGGAATACACAAAAATCACGCATGCACACACCTCAAACATCTGCTAAGCTGCCTCAGTTCATCACCTGTGTTGTTAAGCATAGTCTGCTAAAACTTTCCATCTGATTTCAGATCACTCTTCTTCTACTACTTTACAATAACTCACTAGCTGCAGCCTTTCTCATGTTTACTTCCACAAGAAAACCCCAGATATTTTTCAAAGTGCCTTGTTTATTGTCATATTTATATAATTTTTAACCATTTAACATGTGTAAAACTGTTGCAATTTTAATGGTTTTCTATCTTCTCTAAAAATGTGTCACTGAAGTTTTTAAATTTTCTACCCCAACACCATTTTCCCCATAAGCCATGAGGTTTTATTGTATGATTTTCCATAAGCACAGAGATTTATAGGAATACATAACTGACTGTAGTTCTACAAAGCATTTCCACTCTACTTGTGTACTTTTTGACCATACTGCTAAGTTTTATACAATTAATAGAGTCAGAGTTTCTAGAAAAATGTATTAAGTGTCTATTTCCCGATGCTATTTGCTGTTGAATTCACACTTGTTGATCTTATTTTCCTAATAGATTGTCTTGTAAAGTTCCCTATGTAAGTTCTCCATATATTCTACAATTTTTCCTCTCCATGTCTTGGCCTTATTTTGTGTATATGACTAATACTAATCAGTTAAACATACTTGTTGATTTGAGAATTCAGTCACATTCACAGTCCTAGATAATATTTTTCAATTTAGGTTAACACAGATTTTAAAATGAAAGCAACATTTTATTAATACAATGTATACTGATGTTGTCATGTCTCTAATTTTTGCCTTTTTACTCATCTATTTTTTACTACTGTTTTCCCCCCAATCAGATTCTTTTTTATTCTGCACAGATACCTACGAAAAGGACATGTACTAGTAAATTAAATTTTACATATAAAACAATACTGAAAAATATGAAAAGGGGGAACTTTTTCAACTTTTGCACTTTCTAAACCCTCTTGCAAAGCATTTTTTCTAAAACACAGTATATTTTCTTTTTATAGTTGATTCATATGATACTCAGGCAGATAATCCTATATAATAAAGCTGTAATATGCAAATCAACCCTCACAAGATGGCTGCCCATGACCAGGCCAGCAGGGGGGTTAGTGAGGGACAACCAAACGACTGAATAAGCAGGCTACATGGTGCAAAATGATGAGGCTGGTTCCAGTCCTGGTCAGGACACCTATGGGAGGCAACCAATTGATATCTTTCTCTCCCCACCCTACCCCCTACCCTTCTCTCCCTTCCTCTCTCCCCCTCTGTCCTTCCTTCCTTCCTTCCTTTCCGTCTCTCTCTCTCTCTCCCCTTTCCTCACTCTCTAAGATCAATATAAAAAACTGGAGGCCCAATGCACAAAATTTGTGCAAGAGTAGGCCTTCCTTCCCCCGGCTGCCAGCACAGGCTATGAACTGGGAGGTCACGGTTCTATTCCAGGTCAGGGCACATGCCCAGGTTGTGGGCTCGATCCCCAGTATGGTACCTGTAGGAGGCAGCTATTTAATCATCTCACATCATTGATATTTCTCTATCTTTTCCTTTTCCTTCCTCTCTGAAATCAATAAAAATAAAAAACCAATACTATAATAATATGAATACATAAAAATATACCATATATTTCTGAATATAAAGAATTCTGTTTCAATTTCTGATTGTCTCGTTAATGTTAATTTTTTAATATTTGAATCCAAATGAAGTTCAAACATTGGGGTTGACCTTACAAATTTTTTTTTATTTTTAATAGATTCCAACACCATCTCCCTATATATTTCCTTGAGATTTATTTGTTGAGTGCCTCTGGTCATTTGACCTGTAGTGTTTCCCATTATTGTACATGCTGGATTTTACTGATTGCACCCGTATGTTATGTAATATATTCTTTTGTACTTCTATTTCCTAATAGCTTTATGGTTATAGAAAGTTGATCAGATTCAGTTTTGTTTTTAATGTTTTGATAGGACCAAGAGTTACACAGGATAGGTTGTCTTTGTTCTCTGCAGGAGCCATTGGTGATCAGGGTGCCTCATTAGTTGTAAAATGATGATACACAAGCTCTGATCCCTACATTTATTACTGGAATACTTTTTTTTTTAATTTATTTTTATTTTTTATTTATTTTATTGATTTTGTACAGAGAGGAAGGGAGAGAGATGGAGAGTTAGAAACATCGAGGAGGGAGAGTCCTCAATCAGCTGCCTCTTACACACCCCCTACTGGGGATATGCCCGAAACCAAGGTACATGCCCTTGACCGGAATCGAACCTGGGACCCTTCAGTTCCTAAGCCGACACTCTATCCATTGAGCCAAACTGGTTTCAGCTATTACTGGACTACTTTTTTGATAAATAGCATCTTCTCTTCATTTACTATTTAGTTAAGCAGTGATACAGTTTTAATAGAAAAAGCAGTATAAATACTTCGTATTTTATTTACCAGTATCATTGTTAACTAACTAGAGGCCTGATGCATGAATTCATGCACAGGTGGGGATCAGGGCTGAGGCTGACTGGTGTCAGGGAAGGTTGGGCTGGCGGGGGGAAGGGGCCTTAAGGTTGGCTGTCGTACTGCACTGACCACCAGGAGGCAGCTCCTGCATTGAGCGTCTGCCCCCTGGTGGTCAGTATGCCTCATAGTGACGGATCAATCAGTCATTTGGTTGTTTGGTCACTTAGGCTTTTATATATATATATAGATGGGTTCTAATATAGTTGTTCTGTTCCAATTTATTGTAGTTACCTATATAACAATGGTGTCCCATCTTTGGCTTGAATTCACTCTTTAAGTCCATAGTTTGAATTAGAATGCTTTTAGATAAGTCAAGCTCTATGCAGTTTCTCATATCTTTCACCAATTCCTGTTATATTATACCAGGTTAACTTCACTTATTTATGTTAGTTGACTATTCCTTAAAGCATCTGATTTTTGGGACCCTTTTTAAAATTATTACTTAAACCAAAGTAAGATTTTAATTTGAAGAATTTTTTTGTAGAGATCTAAAAAATAGAGTTATTAATTATTGTCAAATGACCATCCTCTGTTGTAAGTCTACTCTTCTAGGCTCCACTGAATTCTTATATTCTCTTTTCATAGTATGTAAGCTATTTGTGTTAGTACTTTCAAATGGCTAAATTTCTTAATCATTAGGGGAATGCTAAGACATGGAAACATAAGTCCATTCTAATGAAATCATGTTTCTTATCTTTCCACATTCATGCAAAGTATTTTTCTGCTGTTTTTCTCCTATTCTACCTGCAGTCTTGATAAGAGAAAAAGTTGAGCACTACAAGAAGATTAGAATCTCGGGTGCTTAAATGATGCTTCTGTGATTTTTGAAAAAACTATGCTATCAAATGTTTCCCAAAGTTAATTTAGTTTATTGTTATAGATTTATCTATTATTTTTAAATAATTCTACAAGGTTGGGGAACCTTTTTTTCTGCTTAAGGCCATTTGGATATTTATAACATCATTCTCAGGCTATACAAAATTATCCACTTAAAAATTAGCCTGCTATATTTGGTCAAACATTTAATTAACTCACCCCTAATGCCTTGGCAGGGCCAGACCAAATGATTCCATGGGCTTAAATAGCCATTGGGACCTTCAGAAGATACAACTCTGGATTCTAATCTTAACTCCTTTCCTGTGACTCTCAGTTCAAATAGCTAGATGAACTAGCTATTAAATACTGGACTTAGAAAATATAAATTTCCACTTAAAATGTTTATCTAAAATGTGTTGATCAAAAGACCTTTTTATTTCTTTATGAAAGCTAAGAAAGAAGAAAAGAAAAGGCATAAATCCTCCTCATCATCATCATCCAGTGACTCAGATAGCTCAAGTGATTCTCAATCCTCTTCTGATTCTTCTGATTCTGAAAGTGCTTCTGAAGAGAAGTCAAAAAAAAGAAAAAAGAAACATAGGAAAAATTCCCGAAAACACAAGAAAGAAAAGAAGAAGCGAAAGAAAAGCAAGAAAAGGTCTTAATTTTACTTTTTCAGTACTAGCTTTATATTCTAATTTCCTTCTGTTTATAAATAAATCTGTTGGGATTTTGGATCAATTATATGGGAACATTAAAATAGAAATATTTTATAGCTTGAAGTATTTTGGTATTCTACAGTCTCTAGATTAAATTTGGGTATATTCATTTCCATTTTTAACAAAATCATTCAGTTAATTTTGTCTGCACGCAATGTAATTATACTTTTGGTTTTCTAGATTTGTAATTATGGATGGAATATGAGATTAGTGACAATTGAAGTAAATCAAATATTGTTTTCCTTATTTTTTGTAGCATTCTACCTTGCTCTTTTGGCCTTCATTTTCTTTTTCTTTTTTAATATATTTTATTGATTTTGTACAGAGAAAGGGAGAGAGAGAGTTAGAAACATCGATGAGAGAGAGAGTCGTCAATCAGCTGCCTCTTGCACACCCCCTACTGGGGATATGCCTGCAACCTTGACCGGAATCAAACCTGGGACCTTTCAGTCCCCAAACCGACGCTCTATCCATTGAGCCAAACCGGTTTCGGCTTGTCCTTCATTTTCTTTGCATAGTATAGAAAGCAGATGTTACTGTATCTGTTTGCCCTGTTTTGTCTGAAATAATGTGTTAGTACTAAAATTTGTCTTTATATATCTATTTTCTCTAAAACAACTAATTTCTTTACCTGCATTTTAAGTTTATTTAAGTTTACATTATCCAAGGAATTTCATATTTTGGGCCCATTTTAGTGAGAAATCTTTTTCGAAACTGTAACAATGGAGACGTTTGGTTTTAATTTTTGGTTGGTTAGTTGGTTTGTTACGGGTATAGGATGGTGTATACATTGTGATATTTATTTTTAAATATATTTTTATTGATTTTTTAACAGAGAGGAAGAGAGAGAGAGAGAGAGAGAGAGAGAGAGAGAGAGAGAGAGAGAGAGAGAGAGCGCGCCAGAAACGTCGATGAGAGAGAAACATCGACCAGCCGCCTCCTGCACATCCCCTACCGGGGATGTGCCCGCAGCCAATTTACATGCCCTTGACCAGAATCGAACCTGGGACCTTTCAGTCCGCAGACTGACACTCTATCACTGAGCCAAACCGGTTTCAGCTATATTGTGATATTTTAAAGAAAAGAAATATTAACAATTGGAAATTTGGAGTAGACACATAATAACCAAATGAAACTTGTTTTGTGTTTTTATTAAGCCCATCTAGTGAAAGTGAGGCTGAAAATCTTGATGCACAACCCCAGTCTACGGTCCGTCCAGAAGAGATCCCTCCTATACCTGAAAATAGATTTCTAATGAGAAGAAGTCCTCCTAAAGCTGATGAGAAAGAAAGGAGAAACAGAGAGAGAGACAGAGAGAGAGAGTGGTATGTGTGTGTGTGTGCCTCACAGTGCCTCACAGTCGTTAACGTAATCTCTCTCTTTTTAAGTGTGTACTTATTTTAGACAAATTTAATTGGTGACTTTGTCACAAGATTGAAATCTTTCTTTAGAGGGTAATGTTCATAAAGCCCCTTTTTGCTAGTAACCACATAGGTAAAAGGATAAATTGACAATGCAAACAGATTTTGAGTAACAGTTACTTTTTAAGAAAAATAAGCACTGTGAATGCTAAAAAGATGTTAAGTGGAATTCTAAACCAATTCCATTTAAAAATGAGATGTGTTTTACTGTGTTATTTGTAGATATTAAACTTTTTTTCTTTTTAAAATGAACTTCATTGAGGACAAATTTACATAAAATAAAATGCACCCATTTGAAGTGTACAGTTCAGTTATTTTGTATACATTAAACTTTTAAGTAAAAACCACTTTCAGTTTCTCTGATGGGGAAAAAATTCTGTTTTCTTTGCATGACTTAACAATATTTTGGTAATTAAAATTGATATGTTCAAATAGTTGCAGAAATTTTCTACAAAAAAGTTGAAGTCTTTCTCTTTATATATGAACAAAGAGGAATGTTATAAAAGTAATAACAATTCTGAGCGATCCCCCAATACTTTCATAATACAGTAAAACCACAAAATTAAGTATTTGTAATTTTAATATAGATTGAATTTTTATTTTTCCTCAGGTATTAAGTTGTTTCTAAGAAAGTAAATATTAAAGAGAAAATGTTTGAACTACCTTAGAATGACCTTTTTAAATATAACTTATATGGATATTGTTAATGCTAACAATATTAACTCATTACTTGAAAATGATTTTTCCTTTTTGGTATAAACCATGGTATAAAAATTTTGCTAATTCAGACTATATTATTTCTGCTTAATCTCAATAATTATACTTCATTATTATTTTATTATCCATGGACAACTACTTATCCTACATCAGTAAAAGGCTAATATGCAAATCGACAGAATAACAGAACGACTGGTTGCTATAATGCACACTGGACACCAGGGGGGCACTCAACGCAGGTGCTGCCACCTGGTGGCCCCTGTGCTCCCACAAGGGGAGCAATGCTCAGCCAGAAACTGAGCTCATGGCTGACAGACACAGTGGTGGCGGCTAGAGCCTCTCTCGCCTCTGTGGCAGCGCTAAGGCTGTCTGACTGGTAGCTTAGGCTGGCTCCCAGCAGGGAAGGCGCAGGCTGGGCTGAGGGAACCCCCACTCCCACCCCCGAGGGCACGAATCTTGTGCACTGGGCCCCTGGTAAGATAATAAGGTACTTTGGAATAAGGTAGTTTTAAAACTATTCTCTCAGGCATATGGCCTATACTGAGCTCTTCTGATGATTTTCCTTAGCACTGTCAGGTTAACTTCATCTTAGTAATGATTATGTAACAATGTTTCTCAACAGGGTACAATTGGGATTTGGGGACAAATTAGTTGTTCTTCCTCATGCATTGCAAGGTTTTAGCATTCCTCACTCCTGGGCACTTAGTACCAATAGCACCCTCTTCAGACATTGACTGTTGAAAAGTGCTTCTACTTTTCTAGATAACTGTTAGGCATTGATAACATTCCTGGTTGAAAACCACTGATTATATATGATTTTAAATTTATTACTTTAAGTCGGCAAAGCTATATTTCCCAGATTTATTTTTATAAAATAATGTTTTAATGTTCTCTTTGCTTCCTTCTAGTAATCTACTTAACTCCCAGCCTGCTTCATACCAGAGGAGACTTTTAGTTACTAGGTCTGGCAGGAAAATTAAAGGAAGAGGACCGAGGGTAGGTCATTCTTTTCCCATAAATCCTTTTTTATTTATTTCAGAGAGGAATAGAGAGGGAGAGAGAGATAGAGACATCAGTATTGTGAGAGAATTATTGATTGGCTGCCTCCTGTACACCCCCTACTGGGGATCGAACCCGGGACCCTTCAGTCCACAGCCAACAGAGCCGAACTATTTTGGCCTTCCCATAAATCTTAATAGTTTTGCATTTATCTTAAAATAATTTGAGTGTTTTTTAAGTAGTTGTATATGTAAGTAACTGAAATTCAGAGTATGTGTGGGTATTGAATTATGTTCTCTTTTCATAGTAACTTGTTTGTATTAGTACTTCCAAACTTAAAATTCATGGGGTGTTAATGGATTTTTACAAAACATGGTATAAAATGAAATGAAAGTCTTTGCTGTGCCCCCTTGTCACTTCCTGACCACTATATCTCTACTCTTGTTAAAAATTAACTCTATTCTTACATTCCATCTCTTTTTAAAAATATATTTTATTGTTGATAGCATTACAGATATCTCCCCTTATTCCCCCTTTACCTCTTTTCTCCCACCCCCCCTTTGTCTTTACTAGATTGTCCCTGTCAGAATTTAAATATCTGTGTTTTTAGCATTTTAGAAACTTAGGTATACATAGTATATTGTTTATTTACTTCCTACTCATTCCTCAGCCATTTCAGTTTGTCATCTACCATTCTGCTGAAAGCAGCACTTGCCCTGTGGTTAGCTTCCTGTCACAAAATCCAGTGGATCCTTTCAGTCTTTGTATTACTTAATATCCCTACCTGTAATACTTTTTTTTTCTTTTTTTTTTTAAATATATTTTATTGATTTTTTTATAGAGAGAGAGTGAGAGAGAGAGAGCTAGAAACGTCGATGAGAGAGAAACATCGACCAGCTGCCTCTTGCACACCCCCTACCGGGGATGTGCCGAAACCAATGTACATGCCCCTGACTGGACTCGAACCTGGGACTTTTCAGTCCACAGACTGACGCCCTACCACTGAGCCAAACCGGTTTCGGCATGTAATACTCTTTTTACTCCCATCATATTTTCTTCCTATCTCTGGCTATTCTATCTTGGGTTTCCAGCGCCAGTTCATACCCTTCTACCCCACTTTTAAATATTGTGCTACAACAGGTTTCCAACTCTTCTCATTTTGCATATGCTCCTTGGATAATCTCATCACTCCCATGGCTTCAGTGGCTCCCTATATGCTGATAAATGTCAAATTTTCATCTGTTCTTCTCTCACCAAAGGCTTATTTGATAGCCATTTAGTTGCTTAATGGGCACCTCAACTCAGTATATACAATAAGCACTTTCTCTTCAGACCTCTTCTTCCTTTAGATTCCTGGACTCATGGCAGCCACCACCACATGTACAGTTACTAAAATTTCAAGCCCAAGAATCATTTTGTTTTTCTCCTTTCTTTGCTACCATATATATCTTATTCATCACCAAGTCCTCTCAGTTTAACCTCCTTAATACTCTGAAATCTATCTTCTCTCAAACTCCACTCCAGTAATCTTAATTCAATTCATCATATATTCTCAGAACTGTAAATATCTTCCTAACTGTTCTCATGGCAGTTCTCAAACTTTTTTGTCTTAGGACCTCTTTATAATCTTAAAAACTATTGAGGATTCAACAGAGCTTTTGTTGATGTGAATTATATCTATTAAAATTTACTCTTCTGGAAATTAAAATTGAGAAGTATTTAAAACACAAGACTACTATATATAAGCACATAATCTATTAACTATGAAAGCAAATACATCAAAACATGCCATGTTGTCTCTGAAAAATTCCATTGTGAGATAAAGAATGAAAGTGGAGAAGGCAAATAATGTGATATTATGAAAATAATTTTGACCTCACAAATTCCCTAGACCATACTGAGTCTTGGGATTCCTAAACCACACTTGAGAATCACTGATGTAATCTTTTCTCCATAGTGATCTTTTGAAAATGAAAATCTAATTGTGTCACTCCTTTTTGTTGTCCTTATGGTAAATCCAAAATTATTACCATGACCTACAAGACCTCACAAAAGCTAGTCCTTGCTTACTTCATCAGATTATCAAGTGCTACTTTCCTTTGCAGTTTTGTCTTTGGCCACACTGATCTGTCTTCTGATCATTTCTAAAACATGCTATTTCTTTCTATCTCAGGACCTTCAAACATGGTATATTTCTATGTCTAACATGTTCTTCCTTACCCATCTATCCTCACCCCCTTTTATCTCTTTTTCCTCACCCTTGCCTAGTATCTTCTCATACATATTCCATAGCTTTTAGCTTTTACTTATCATCTTAACTTTTTTACCCTTTCCTTACACTAGATTAGATATCTTTGTTATATATTCCCTGAGCACCTTTTACTTCTCCTTTTATATTCATTCTTTATGAATATATGTTTCATATCTGTGATAATATGTCTGTTTCTGTTCTCTTAACCTTGTAGAATATAAGTTTCAAGGGAGCAAAATCAGGTGTGTCTTGACTCACTAATACTTCCTCAGTATGTGGTCAAGTGGTTGGCCATTCTAAGAGTTGAAAAACTACTAGTTGAATAAATAAGTATCTGTACATTGACTTGTTTTTTGTTTTTTAATAATATGGAACTTTTTGCTTTGATGCATCAAGATCACATATTTCCAATTGGAACTTGGCAACTTGTGAGGGTTCTTAAACCTATCCTGCTTGAGCATCATTTAAATAGACAGTTCTCTAGAGAAGGCTTGGGTGGCTAGAGTTTCTGTGGTTAATGCTTATTTGGAATTTCAAGATGTTTTTGAAGTATTTCTTTCTCATTGACTTCCTGTCTGAAAATTGGAGAAATTTGTTATTTTAGAGGGCATAGAAATATCAGACACTTTATTTGAACCTAGAAATATATACTCTTTAGTTATGGTATAATGCTTTTATATTTTCTAAGTTAACTTTCCCCTTTTTATTTTCTTAAGCGTTATCGAACGCCATCTAGATCCAGATCAAGGGATCGTTTCAGACGGAGTGAGACTCCTCCACATTGGAGGCAAGAGATGCAAAGAGCTCAAAGAATGAGAGTATCAAGTGGTGAAAGATGGATCAAAGGGGATAAGTAAGATTTAATTATATTATTTCAAAGGTAGTGAATATAAATATATTTTTACTAAAGTGCATCCAGTTATTTGTAGCCGTTTCTGGGTATCTTAAGGAAAATAGATTATCATTTTAGCTAATAATACCAGTTTTTTCTTAATAAAAAGGCTTTTCCCCCCCCCCCCCCTCTTACATTTTAGGAGTGAGATAAATGAAATAAAAGAAAATCAAAGAAGCCCAGTTAGAGTAAAAGAGAAGAAAATAATTGATCTCAGGCATGTGTCTGAGAGTCCAAACAGAAAAAGTGAAAAAGAAAAGAAAATTAAAGACCATAAATCTAACAGCAAAGAGAGAGAGGTCAGAAGAAATTCAGAGAAAGAAAAAGATGATAAGTATAATAAAAACAAGGTGAAGAAAAGGGCCAAGTCTAAAAGTAGGAGTAAAAGCAAAGAGAAATCAAAGAGTAAGGAAAGGGATACAAAGCATAATAGACATGAAGAAAAGAGGATGAGATCAAGAAGTAAAGAAAAGGATCATGAGAGTACAAAGGAAAAAGAAAAGTCCGATTCTAAAGGAAAAGATCAGGAAAGGAGTAGAAGTAAAGAGAAGTCTAAACAGTTAGAATCAAAGAGTAATGAGCATGATCATAATAAAAGTAAGGAAAAGGATAGACGGGCACAGTCTAGAAGTAGAGAACGCGATACAACTAAAGGCAAACACAGTTACAATAGTAGAACAAGGGAACGAAGCAGAAGTAGGGACAGGAGCAGAAGAGTGCGATCCAGAAGTCATGACCGTGACCGCAGCAGAAGCAAGGAGTACCATAGATACAGAGAGCAGGAGTACAGGAGAAGAGGAAGGTCACGGAGCCGAGAGAGAAGAGCTACACCAGGAAGATCGAGAAGTAAAGATAGAAAGAGAAGGAGGAGAGATTCACGGAGCTCAGAGAGAGAAGAAAGTCAAAGCAGGAACAAAGAAAAACATAGAAACCAAGAAGGTAAGAGTTCACACAGAAAAGAAAATTCTGAGGGTGAGAAGAGAATGCACTCTAAAAATCGTGATCATAATAGTTCAAATGATAACAGAGATAAAAAGGCGGATAGAGAGCAAAGTCCAATCACAAAAATAAAACAAAGTAGTCAGGACAATGAATTAAAGTTCTCCACATTAAAACAGAAGGAGGATGAGAAGACCAGATCCTCAGTGGAAAAAGAAAACCAAAAATCAAAGGGTCAAGAAAATGACCACGCACATGATAAAAATAAAAAATTTGATCATGAATCAAGCCCTGGAACAGATGAAGACAAAAGTGGATGAGTGAGTTGTATAAATTTATTTCTATTCTGTCTCAGATTTTAAGTTTTAGAGACTTGCTGATGAATCTCCTTTATGTTGTTTCTTCTCATTGTTTTGGGTTGTTTATGTTTGTCCTTTTTTTTCTTTTTTAACGTGGACTTTATTGAGTTGATCTTTTGATAATCTGCAAGCTGGATAATTTGTACTGCTAAAGTTTTAATAAACTTGAAATGAGAAAAACACTTTGGTGTAATACTGTGTGCTGTGTTTCACTATTTCATGTATACATTTTTGTGTTGCAACAATCAGCCAATAGCAAACAAGCTATTCCTTAATTTGTGTGATCATTCATTTGGAAACAAATATAACTGATTGTTGGAATACATTGTTACAAAAGCTCATGTTACTCATGATGAAGTCTTATAAAGATTTTCTGGTTGAATTTATGGCTTATAATAATTTTTATGCAGAAACAGGATCCTAATAACTTGATATCTTAAGGCATTAATTTTGATGTTATAGCAGTTTGTGCTTTAAAATAGATATTTAGTTCTTTATATAGTATTTCATATGCTGTTCTTTATAATTCCACTCATAGCTTGTTTCATGATATTTTTCATGTCTAGTTCTGTTTTTAACTATCAAAAATAGTTCAATTTTTTTTTCAGTTGATGTACTGATTAAGCTTGACTTGCTGTTATACAGCATCTGACAAGTAATCTTGGAAGATCAGACTGATTTTCAATCTGTGTTGATTTCATTTGCTTTTAGAGAACCTTGTTTATTATCCTTCTCCAAAATGGAAAAATACTTTTCTCACTAAAGCATACCACTTGTGCAACTCTTGTTTGATTCTAAAAGTTGTTAGTATTGACAAGACTTATCTTTTTTGGTCACTGACCTATAAGAGTTGAGTATTAATTCTGCATGTTTTGTTTGTGTTGTTGGTGTGTGTGTGTGTGTGTGTGTGTGTGTGTGTGTTTAACTTAAACTGCACTAATTCTCATAGCTGTTTCAAATGGCAAGAAAATATCTCTTTTTAATATATGTATCACAGTAGTGTGTAGCATGTTTATGACTGGTTTCTTTCTATTCAGGTGATTTATACCATTACTATTAGCATTATTTTACCTAGGCATGTATAACATTGCCACTTAGAGTAGAAAATTGCAAAATTTAATAGCTAACAGAGTTAAACACTAAAGATATCTAAAGTCCATTTAAAATTTTATGTGTTGTACATTGCTATTTTTGTGATGTGTGGCCTTTTATTTTGTAATTTCTAAATAAAATACTGAACATCCAGCAAACACAAAACCTGCCTCATTTGAAAAGGAATTTTAGAATTCAAATTAATAGTAACTTCTAGAGTGTTTTGTACTTTAATATTTGTCAATATAGTGTCAGTTTCTTGGTAAACCCAGTAGCTAGTCAATGCTGTTAGTACTAAATGAAGCAGTGCTTAACATAATGTGATTAAAACATTAATGATACAGTTGGCATTATGGTAGTAGCTGTTTGCATAATGAATAATAGGGTAATTATATGATTGTAATTCCTTGAAATAAATATCCACAGTGGAGTCTAATTTTTTCCTTGATTATAAAAGTAATAGATGTTTATGATAATTCAGGATGGTTGATTCCTTTGAAACTTTGAACACACACCCACATTAAGGTAATTAATTGAGTCTAGAGTGTATAATCTCTTACATATTTTAAATTAGTTATTGTTTATTTTAAATTCAATACATTGCATTTTTAAAATATTTGTTATATACTTTTTGCACATCAAGAAAGATGCTATTTAAGAAAAGATTTCTAATCGAGTTCTATTTTTAAAAAAATGCCATGACAAATAAACATACTTCTATATTGTCTGATCCCAGACCTTTATCTACTAAGAATTATAGGCAAATAACAAATGGGGGAAAATTTAGTAATTTCTATAAGTATTTATATCAGAAGACCAACTCCATGCTAAGCCTTTAAAACAAAAAAAGCTTTATTAGCTGTTTTAACAATAGAACAGATTTTGGCAAAGGAGATGATAGCTGTCAGGTAAGTTTTATATTCAGAATATAAAGAACATTTAGAAAATGATTAAATAGCATTTACTGTACCTCAAGTCTTCCTTTGCATCCGAATAGCACACAGCTCAAATGGTCCTTTCCTCCCACTACATTCTTAATAGTTGTACCACCTTTAGTTATTACTTTGAACATACTCGGTTTCCCTAAAAGACAGCTATTTAATACCTTCTTGTAATTTTATAGTTATGTTTGAGCTTACAGTTTACCTCTAAGAATCTTTTTAAATATATGTAATTAGTTTCAGAGGGAGAGGAAGAGAGAGAAAAACATCAATGATGAAAGAGAATCATTGATCAGCTGCCTCCTACATTCCCCCTACTAGGGATTGAGCCCTCAACTCGGGCATGTGCCCTGACCAGGAACCCAACAGTGACCTCCTGGTTCATAGGTCAATGGTCAACCACTGAGGCACACTGGCTGGGAACCTCTAAGTATCTTTGACTTAATATCCTCCTAAAGATTTAAATAAGTTTGTCT
This sequence comes from Pipistrellus hanaki, assembly GCF_964339955.1. Taxonomy (NCBI): domain Eukaryota; kingdom Metazoa; phylum Chordata; class Mammalia; order Chiroptera; family Vespertilionidae; genus Pipistrellus; species Pipistrellus hanaki. The sequence goes on from NC_140510.1 coordinate 44,104,117, forward strand.
TTATTGCCTGAGAAATTTTTCATGATTATTATTTCAAGGGAACACTTTTCTTCCACAGAAATTGACACAACAGAGTGATTGATACTAAATGACCAGTAGAGAGAGGAGCTGCTTGATTGCTTTACCATATTTAAAAATATACAGTTAGAGAATTCATACAGAGACCATTGTAGTTCTTAAGCTCCGTAAATCAAAGCCTTCACAGAATTTTTTAAGAATTTGACTGATAAACCTATCCCTGCACAAGTGAGATATTGATTCATATTGGCTTTATTGAATTGCTTTTGATTCTTGTACCCAGTGATAGATAGGAAACTGAAAAGTAAAGATTTCCTAATGTTAAGGACAGGAACACATTGGATTTCTGGTATTTTGAGTATGGTATTAACTGACAGTTCTAGTTTGTTTTCACATTAGTATATTTTTTAATAAGGAGTTCGTTGTGCTTCACCCTAGGTGGCAATTTTTAAAAATATATATTTTATTATTTTTTACAGAGAGGAAGGGAGAGAGGTGGTTAGAAACATCAATGAGAGAGAAACATCGATCAGCTGCCTCCTGCACACTCCCCGCTGGGGATGTGCCGGCAACCAAGGTACATGCCCTTGACCGGAATCAAACCCGGGACCCCTCTGTCTGCAGGCTGATACTCTAACCACTGAGCCAAAACGGTTTCAGCAAGGTGGCAAATTTTTAAAATCAGACTTTGAACCTTTAATAAACTTACCTTCACTAGAAGGTAAGTTTACTTTAAATATACACCATATAGATGGTTTTTACGGAGAAACAAAAGTCATTTTTCTGTTAACTTCTGGTCATGTTTACTATAATTACTCAGTTTATCATTTATACATTTAGAATTGAATGAAGTTTCCAGTCCAAGGATTGTAGCTTTATAACCAATTTATCATGAAAAGATATGTTTTGTTATAAATACTTGTTTAAAAGTAAACTCCAGGATATACAGCACTGGCTGACTCCGGCCTGCAGTGGGCTTTCCAGCTGCCTTTAAAAGGTTCAGGTAACGGCAAACGCTGGGCTGGGCTGTGACACAGGAAGTCAATATTAAAGGAAAAGAAAAATCACATAAATTTTTAAAATTCTGTCAGCAAGGTAGGAGAAGGGATTTGTTGAGGTACGGGAGGGAGTGGTGGGACTGGCTTGTGTTTCCTCCCACAACCCCCCCTTTTTCTTCTTCTTAAAGCAATTCGTTTACCGATGTGAGTTTTCTTTCCCTTTGAGTGTTTATTGTGTTTTGAAGGATCAATAGTGAATTGGGTATTAGTACGTGGGGATGTTAAAAGTTGTGGCTGCTCTCATTGTGGAAGGGAAAAAAACAACTAAAGCACTTCTTTTCCAAGTTCAAAGTCACTGTGATGTATATTTTTTAATGAAATTTAGGAATAAAGCTCTTGTTAACAATTGTAAAATGTTTCAAAATGCTGCTTTTCTTATCATTAGTCTAGTAACTTGTTTTCTGCAAACTGCATTTTGTAGAATTTAAGCTCTGAAACTATGATATATCAATTTTTATAGTTTGTATTAAATAAACTATACTATAATAAATAGTTTGTTTTTATATTTTTAAAATTGTTTATTTAACCTTTATTTTTATTAAAAACTAAATAATGAAAATCAACTAAAATACAATTTTATTTCACCCATGGAGATATAGAATCTGCATTGGGGGGGGGGGGGGGGACTGAGTAGTGTTTAACAATACTGAACTTATTTAAGAATTCAATGACGATTTCCAGAAGGTTTAGGAATAAACCGTAGTGTAAATGTTTAATCATGATGCTTCCAATTGCGATGTGTCTTTTGCCTCAGCAAGCTTTTAAGGTTATACTTGGAATTTGTATTACTATCTAGTAGAAAAGCCCATTTGCTTTTTAATTTCCCAGCATTAGGAACGCTATTGTATCATTGGCCCTCCAGTTTAAGGGTTCTAAAACCATAAAAATGTTAATTATAAGAAAAATTGATTCTAGTTTTTGACTTATTGTTTGGTTGTTATTTAAATGAGATGTATATAGGCAAAATTTACCTACTTAGCTTAAGAGCTAGTCACAGAAAGTATATATGCTTAGGTAAAAACATTCTGACCATCCCAATGATTTGTGTGTATTAACAGGTGAATATTATTAAACTTCCAGGTTCTGCAGTGTTTTTAAAATGCTTTATTTAACCAGGAGAATATGTAAAATGTAAGCGCTTCATCATATGGACTGTGCAAATTGTGTATTAAAATACTTTTAGTATCAATTTGCTTTTTCTATTTTCATTGCTTTCTAGGTTTCTTTACTAAACATTTCTTAATCTAATATTGTATTTCCTTTTATTTTAAATGCTGGTTCATAATTTTTTATTCTCAACCCCCCTCCCATAGTCCTCAATACTCAAAATGTCTTGGTTTCAGTTTAAATCTTTGCACAAATTTTAGCTATGGGTTTTTTTTTTATTCAAAGTAGCAGTTTAGAGCAGTTACTAGTATGTATCCACTGTTATGTGTTTTGCCATTCTATTCTTTACACTGAATTGTTTGTGATTAATTTAAAAGCTGCACAGCCTTTTTTTTTTTTTTTTTTTTTGCTTAACTCTAGTAGAAAGTCTAGCCCAATAGAATCCAATTATATATGTTAGGGAGAAAACTATATTTCAGTGTCTTATCCTACACTCAGTTAAGTTGGTTATAAAACATTTAAGTAATCAGTTTCCTGTTTTTATAACGTGAAGATAACTTTATCTAAAATTAGTCATCACCCCTATATAATATACTCCCTAAAACACTTGAAAGAATATATGACAGAGGTTCCCAGATTTTATTAGTTCGTTTTGCCTTTGCATGGCAACCCTAGGCCAATATATATATATATATATATATATATATATATATATATATATATATATATTAGTTCTATTAAATGGATAAGTTCAAATAGCTAAAGCATGCCCTAACAACTTGGTAGCAATGAAAAAAATTATATCACTCATATTTAAAAACAATTGGTTACTAATGGGAAGTGTGCAACTTAGTGCACTACTCAAAGTTTGGAATCAGAATGCCATCACTCTTGTGCATTATCATGGCCTACTTGCATTTTATCCCAGCAACTGCTAAACATCCAGGTTTATAAAAATAGGATGTCATCGAAAGCAATGGCATATCTAATATATTGAAACTGAACTTTCTTAAACGATAATACCTATAGAGTCTTATAGATGTCCAATATTGTTTACCTTTAAGTTTTTAAAATATCCTACCAGTTGTGCCATTGTGAGTTCGCTATGGTCCCTTAGATCCCCTTGGCATACAATTTTGGAATCATTGTATACAGTGTTCTTTTTAATATTCAGCTACATTAGTCTTTTAGCGGGATTTGTTTAACATGTGATCCATAAACCAGAAGTTATGATTTGGAAGATGGCTTTGCTTACAGAAACATCTATATTGTTTTTTGTTTTGCTTTGTTTTTTAAGTATAGGTGGCCATCCTTGTCCCAGATATACTTAATCACAATCTGGGGTATGGGCAGGAGTCACTGCCCTGTGTAGCCTAGAGGATGGTGAGGAAGTCCTGAAATTACATGATAATGTTTGAGGTGGGTGGGGGGAATAATCCACCTTACTACTCAAGGAGCTATGTTTCATCATTCCCAGAGAGGATCATGACCTCACATTTTTTTTTTTTAATATATTTTATTGATTTTTTTTACAGAGAGGAAGGGGGAGAGAGAGAGAGCTAGAAACGTTGATGAGAGAGAAACATCAACCAGCCGCCTCCTGCACACCCCCCACTGGGGATGTGCCTGCAACCAACGTACATGCCCTTGACCGGAATCGAACCTGGGACCTTTCAGTCCGCAGACCGACGCTCTACCACTGAGCCAAACCGGTTTCGGCGCGACCTCAAATATTTTTGCTGTAAGACTTGGTCCCTGAGAGAATGATGATCTGTGTAATTTACACCTATACTCAGCATTTCCATTTGTAGAAATCTATTTCAAAAATACACTGATGAAAATATGAAACAAAGTTATTGGCAGGAATTTATAGTAGCAAAGATGAGATCATACATATCTATTGGTATGCTGCTGGTTGCATAAAATGTATAAACCTGCAACAGAATACTGTGCCATGTTGTGGGAAATGAGGATCTTTATATCACTGGACTGTGATCTCTAGGATATAATAAATGTAAAAAGAAAAATTGTTTTATGCAAGAGTTAAATGAAAATACACATATTTACTTATTTTAAAAAACAGCAAAGAAAAATTGTTTTATGCAAGAGTTAAATGAAAATACACATATTTACTTATTTTAAAAAACAGCAAAGGACAACAGTGAAAAGGTAACCTGGAGGAGAAAATTTTTCAAATCATACCTGATAAGGGGTTAATATCCACAGTATGTAAAGAACTACAACTTGCCTAAACCAGTTTGGCTCAGTGGATAGAGTGGCGGCCTGCGGATTGAAAGATCCCAGGTTCAATCTGGTCAAGGGCATGCACCTTGGTTGTGGGCACATCCCTGTAGGGGGTGTGCAGGAGGCAGCTGATCAATGTTTCTAACTTTCTATCCCTCTCTTTGTAAAAAAAAAAAAAAATCAATAAAATAAAAAGAACTACAACTCAACCAAAAAAGCAATGGATGAAAAAATTCAAAAGGACTCGGATAACATTTCTCCACATTGGTAAATTCACAACTGATAAACTGGAACTGTAAATCAAAACCACAATGACCTAGCACCTCATGTCCGTTAGGATGGCTATTATCAAAATATGTTAGGGGAAATGTGCACCTGGTCCAAAATGGGAATGGAAAGTGCAGCTTATGGTCCAAACAATAGGATGATTCTTCAGAAAATTTTAAACGATTGTCATAAAGCAATTTAACTTTTGAGCATATATCCAAAAGAATTTAAATATTACCTCAGAGATTTGCACACCAGTGTTTATAGCATCATTATTCACCAAAGCCAAGAGATGGAAACCAAAGTGTCCATTAATGCAGGAATAAACTTTGGGATATCCTATATAGTAAAAGGCTAATGTGCAGATTGTCCCCTTGACCTGGAGTTCAATCAGTGCCAACCACTCCTAGCCCTTCCCCCCAGCTGGCCCCACCCCCATTCAACCCACTCCCACCCTGATTGGGGGCTGGCCCAGCCTTCTAACTGCCTGTGGCCCCTCCCCCTGGCCAGCTCTGCCCCAGTTGGGGGCAGGGTCAGCCAGCCAACCTCCCATGTCCCATCCCCCCAGCCAAGCCAACCCTGTCGGTCTCCACCCATGCAGAAATTCATGCACTAGACTGTGTGTGTGTGTAATTTCATATTGTTTTAAGGAGTTCTGGCACATGCTTCAACATTAGATGACCTTGAGAACATTATGCTAGTGGAAATAAATTCTCTTAGTGAGGTACCTAAAGTGGTCAAATTCATAGAAACAAAGTAGAATGGTAGGTCCCAGGAGCTGAGGGGAGGGGAAATGGAGAGTTGTTTAGTGGGTATATAGTTTGTTTTGCAAGATAAGATCCGGAGATTGGTTACACAACAATGTGAATATACTAGCATACTACTGAACTGTACTCTTAAAAATGTTTAAGATGGTAAAATTTGCATTCTGCATTTTATACCACAGTCAAAAAACTAAAGGAACAGGGGAATGCAACTCATAAAAACACTGAAGCCCTGACCCATTTGGCTCAGGGAATGGAGCATCAGCCTGCGGACTGAAGGTTCCTGGGTTCAGTTCTGGTTGGAGGCACATGCCTGGATTGCAGGCTTGATTTCCTGAAGTGCAGTAAGCAGCCAATCAATGATTCTTATTGATGTTTCTCTCCCTTTCCCTTCCTCTCTGAAATTAATAAAAATTTATTTTTAAAAAAAGACACTGAACTTGTATCAAGTTGGTTGCCTAACTACATGTAGAAGAATTATTTCAACTGACCTTAAGACATGGCAATTTGCACGTCTAGTGAGATACACTATAAAATAAACCATAAAGGAGCCATAAATTGCATTCAGTAATCATTAGTGTTATTTGAAACTAAAATTTAAGTACTGAATGGTACACAATTTTTTGAAGAGAAAAGTAGTACTTCCATGCAGCTATAAGAAGGAATGAAATGCTGATGATGGTAGGACATTAAATAGACCTTGGAAATATGCTAAGTATGTCTGAGATAAGGCCACAGTATGATTCCATTTATATAAAATAACCAAATAGGCAAAACCACAGAGACAAATCAGATTAGTGTTTGCCAGGGACTATGGAGAGGGGGGTTGGGGAGTGACTGCTTAATAGGTACAGGGTTTCCATTTAAGCAATGAAAAGGTTCTGGAACTCAATAATTGTAATCGTTATACAATATTATGAATATAAATGCTACTGAACACATTTTTAAAAATATATTTTATTGATTTTTCACAGAGAGGAAAAGAGAGGGACAGAGAGCTAGAAACATCGATGAGAGACATCCATCAGCTGCCTCCTGCACACCCCGCACTGGGGACGTGCCTGCAACCAAGGTACATGCTCTTGACAGGAATCAAACCCAGGACCTTTCAGTCCATAGGCCGATGCTCTATCCACTGAGTCAAACCAATTTTGGCCTGAACACATTTTTAACTGACTAAAATTATACATTTTATTTTGTGTATATATTTTGTGTATATATAAAAAATGAATTAACCTTCAATAGTGAAGATCCAACATAATTGTACTTAGATGAAGAGCAACTTTATTGAATTATAAGCAAGTAATTCACTTACATTTGGAGCTTATAATTGACTACAATTTAGTCTCTCAATCTTAAACCTTTTCCTACCATGTAAAACCTAGCCTTTTCTTAGACTTTTGAAAACTATTATATCTCGATCCATGCGAATAATAACAAGGGAGCTGTTCTCCAGTGGCCTCATTTGCCTGATAGCTAGGTCTTACTCCACCTCTGTCCGTGAGAACCGGTCCATGGCCACCTCCGGGTCCTCTCTGTACAGATTTTACAAGAGGATAAATATGTTTGTTTGTTGATTCAGACTCAAATTTAATTACTTCTCTGGCATAATCCTGAAATTGCTTCTCCTTTCCAGCCAAAAGTTTTTCAGTAAGTCTGCAATACTGTAGATGGTCTTCTTTTGCTTGTTTTGCATTAAGCTTATTTTCGGCCTATCAAAGAAAGAAAGTACAATTCCATATTGGTAAATGAGACCAACTTTCTAAATATATATAGCATTAGAAGTTGTAGATATACTTTTATAAACTCATTGATATTTGACAAGTTCTGACAACTTGTATACTATAATTTATTTCAGAAACTTTGCCATGTATCTCACAATATCATCATGCTCAGAAGTCGTGACTCAATGAAACTTGCCTTAATAGCCATATATTACGATACATCTTCAAACAATACGGCAAAATAGTTAAAGGCATGAACTTTAGATAAAATCAAATAACCGCGTTTAGAATCCTGTTTCTACCATTTAATAATGCGTACTCTGGCAGGTAGGTGTGGAAGGCATACCAATCACTGTCCCTACCCATCCACTATTTTGAAGGAACTCACTCAAATCCACTCTCCTAAGTCATCCCAATATACCATGTGCCACAGGAACTCCTGTAAGATTAAATTGGCAGTGAATATCTGAGCTAAGTTAAACCAACTACATGCTGTTTCCCAATAATTTGAAGTTGGAACAAGTGATATTTATTTATTTATTTATATTTTATTGATTTTTAGAGAGGAATTGAGAGGGACAGAGAGTTAGAAACATCGATCAGCTGCCTCCTGCACACCCCCCGCTGGGGATGTGCCCGCAACCAAGGTACATGCCCTTGACCGGAATTGAACCCGGGACCCTTCAGTCCATAGGCTGACGCTCTATCCACTTAGCCAAACCGGTTTTGGCTGATCAATGTTTTTCTCTCTCCCTCTTTCTCTCTCATTCTCTCCCACCCACTTCCTCTCTCTAAATATCAATAAAAAAAGAAAAGCAAACTGAAGAATTTATTGCTAGCCCATCTGTACTATAAAACATACTATAGAAAGTCTTCAGGCTGAATAGAAATAGCTAATTCTATGTAATAAAAGAGTAATATGCAAATTGACCCTAACGGTGGAACGACTGGGAACAACCAGTTGCTATGACATGCATTGACCACCAGGGGGCAGACGCTCAATGCAGGAGCTGCCCCCTGGTGATCAGTGCACTCCCTCAGGGGGAGCTCCGCTCAGCCACAAGCTGGACTGCAAGTGGAGCCTCTTCTGCCTCCTCGGCAGTGCTAGGGATGTCCGACTTTGGCGTAGGTCCGCTTCCAGGCTGCCAGGGGAATGTCTGTCAGCTTAGGCCTGATTCCCCCAAGAGCGGGCCTAAGTCAGCAAGTGGACATCCCCCGAGGGGTCCCAGTCTCCAAGAGGGTGCAGGCTGGGCTGAGGACCCCCCCTCTCCCCCGAGTGCATGACTTTTCATGCACCGGGCCTCTAGTAAGCTTGTAAAAAGATGCTCAACATCATTAATCATTAGGGGAAAGCAAATGAGAGCCACAATGAGATACTTTCCAACCCATTATGATGGTTACAATGAACAACAAAACCGCCCTAGCAGGTTTGGCTCAGTGGGTAGTGTTGGACTGGGAACTGAAGGATCCCAGATTTGATAAGAAATGTGAAGTTAGATTCTGTTTTAACCGAGTAGGGGGCATGAAGGAGGCAGCCAATCAATAATTCTCTCTCAGCATCAATGTCTCTCTCTCTTCCTCTCTGAAATCAATAATATATATTTATATTAAACCCAACAACAACAAACCCAGAAAAAAAATTTGTTTGAGAATTTGGAGAAACTGGAACCCTTGAGCATTGCTTGTGGGAATGTAAAAAGGTACAGCTGCTGTAGAAAACAGTACAGTGTTTCTAAAAATAACTAAATATAGAATTACCATGTAACCCAGCAATTCCACTTCTGGGTATATAAACAAAAGAACTGAAAGGAGAAACTCAAACAGATATTTATATGCCAATGTGCATAGAAGCATTCTTTGTCCTCCCCTGCAAGCCTGGCCTCCCTAGCTGCCCTCCCCTGTGTGTCATAGTGACCAGCTGTTCCCGGTTGTTCCACCATTAGGGTCAATTTGCATATTACCCTCTTATTGTAAAGGAGGATATATACAGAGTTATAAAGAGGGGAAAGTAAAATAAAGTTGTTAAGCTGTGTTTTTGTTAATATTACTAAAGCCCTATTGACACTAAAGAAGGATAAATATTTGTGCAAAACACATAAATCTAGTTTGGAAACTTCAATACAGATAAAAACAGAATCTAACTGTTTCTTATATATTTGATTGTGTCATAATGACCAGCTGATCTCTCTTGTCAAAGAAATCTGCTTGGGAACGAAAACTCGCATGAACTCTATATTACATAGTTATTGCTAAAATAAGTATAAACAGTTAGGAATAATTACTATTTTCTGAATATGGGCATCTTGAAGTTCAAGACGTTCTTTATCACTTTTACGTTTTTTCTCCTTTTCATGCTCCCAGAAAATCTGGTCTGCTTTCATGACAGCCAACAAATGTTCTTTTTCCTCGATTTTTCTTAGTCTTTCTTCTTCCTCTTTGTTTTTCATCTAGATGTTAAAAGGTAAAGGAAAACACTGAAACCATGTTCAGCAACCATTGCTCTCTAAAGAAGGCATGGGTTCAGAAGCTCCAAGCAGAAAGTCAGCCCAGAGCAATGCAAGGGCAGAAAACTGTATGCACCTGGGCTCATTCCCGTGTGGACATTTTACTTTGGGGGTTTTTTTTTTGTGGTTTTTTCTTAATCTCCCAAATATCAGGACATACAATGAAAACTTAAATAGAATAATATTTGTTTTAAAAAAAATACAGAAATATTAAAAAAAGCTAGATCTTCTCAAGGTAGGAATATCTTTGTAAGTAAAAAAAATTAGTTGCTACAATGTTTATAAATTATCCAATTTAAATATTATGATAGTCATATAGGAAATAAATTCTGAAGAATTAAGGAATACAGAAATGCAACAGGGTAATTTTTTCTTGATTTGTCTTGAAAACATTCAAATTCAAAGTATACAAATGAATAAAATGTTTTGTTTTTCATACTAATGCAACAACGACAAAAAATAAGGTATCTAGGAATATACTTAACCAAGGAGATAAAAGAACTGTTGTGGGAAAAATATAGGACACTGAAGAAAGACACAGAGGAAGCTATGTCATGTTCATGGACTGGAAGAATTAACATAATTAAAATGTCCATACTATCCAGTGCAATTCCAATGGCATATTTCACCAAACTAGAACAAAAGAGGTTATTACTTTGCATCTATAAATATATTATTTGTGATTGATTGTCATATTATCTTCTGTTAGAAAGTAAACATGGTCTGATTTCAGAAATTCAGGAAGATAATTCATACATTATTTTTCAAATTTGATTTTTTTTTTTTGTCTGGGACACAGATGGAGTAGAAAGGACAGTGGGAAGGGCTTACTTTTTTTTTTTTTTTTTGGTGTAATTTTTATTTGTCAAAATTGAATTGCTTACCGCTAAGACTCTATGTTCTTCAATCGCTTTTAATTCTGCTTTATTTTTTTCAACTTTGTCTCTTTCTCTTTTTTCCCATTCAGCCTCAACTTCTTCACTATTTTTAGCAAGAATCATATCTTCATTGTCAAGTTTCTGTTTTATTATTTCACTCAGGAAGTTATTTATTCTTATTCTACGTTCCTCCATTAGCCTATAACAAAGCAACCATCCTGTTAAATCTTCATGAATAGATCTGCTATGGAGTCAGTAATAATTTGGAGAGTCACATATATTTTTTTAAATATATTTTATTGATTTTTTTACAGAGAGGAAGAGAGAGGGATAGAGAGCTAGAAACATCAATGAGAGAGAATCATGATCAGCCGCCTCTTGCATACCTACCACTGGGGATGCGCCCTCAACCAAGGTACATGCCCCCGACAGGAATTGAACCCAGGACCCTTCAGTGGATAAGGCCGACGCTTTATCCACTGAGCCAAACCGGTTTTGGCGAGAGTCAGATATTTTAAAGGATTGGGGCATTTTTATTTAGGATATTGGGCCAAAAATACTTTTGTCATAATTTGTCAAAAATTTAATTTGTCATATTACATTTAGATATGACAAAGTCACTAAATCACTAAGTGAATTTGCAAAGCAATGTGGGAGAAAATATGAGAAAGTGCACAGTGCCTATCCCAAGGTAATTAACATTTGCATGAATAACTAAACAAAGGGCAACTTTACAAATGCCACAAGAAAGCTAGAAAATTATATGAGCAAATGAAAACAAAAAGAAAAAAAAAGAAAAAATAAAGGCTTCATGGAAAAGGTGACATTTCATCTAGGCTCAAAACAATATTTTAAACACTTTTATTGATTGTCTACTATATGCCAGACATTATTCCAAGTGCTGAGACTAACAATAAACAAAAACATTAAAAGTCTCTGCCATCATGGAGCTTTTGTTATAGCTGGGGTAGAGGGAAAGCAAACAATAAATAATTAAAATAGTGCTAGATCATGCAACCAGGAAAACAAGAGCAATTAAAGGGATAGCAATGGGGCTGTTGGAAGGGAGAGAGAGAATGGGGTGGGTTGTAATTTTAAGGTGGACAGAGAAACCCTCAATGAGAAGGCAATATTTGAGTAATGACCTGAGTTAAGAGAGGTGAGCATTCCCCAGAGAGGGTCCAGGAGAGGTCCCTGTGAGCGAGGAAGAGGAAAGGATGGAGAGAATGTGGGAGCCCAGGCCTGAGGTGAGGCTGGAGGCAGTGGGGAATCAGGACAGGTGTGGAGCCCTAGTGGCCATAGTAAAGACTCTACGTGTGATGTAAAGCCATCAGAGAAGAGCACGATTGAGACAGAAACACGATGTACTGGAGCTGGCTTCCCACACTCCTCTCGCCTCATCCCAAACTCCTCACTAAACTGACCTCTACATCCAAGAGATAATTTTTAAGACCTCATTTAATACCTTTATTGATCTAACACTAAATATTGCTTTTTTTTAAATTTAACTGAAACTCTCCTCCTTTGCTGTTTCTCTGGTTTTCCTCCAATCTCTAGATGTGGTCTTCACCTTACCTTCTTTCTGCATTTGTCCTAAGGACTATGCCATCTTCGCTTCTTACCTATTCACCTTAGGCGAGGTCATCGGTACTACAGTTCTAACAACCGCATGTACAGCAATGCCCCTCGCAGCCGTCTCCAGCCCAGAGGCTCTCCGTATTCCCAGCCTCTGATATTCCAGAGAAACCCCAACTCCCATGCCCCGAACGGAAGTCACTGTGACACAGATGCTCGAGTCATCCACAAAATACTGAGGCCTTGGTTCCTAAAGGCTACTCTCATATCACAACTTCTCATTCACAACAAAGTAATTCAGGTAGTGCTTTATTAATTATGTGAGTTATTTTAAAAGCTTACCTGTTTGTTTCAGCTTCTTTTTCTTTCCTCATTTGTGTAAGACGCTTTTTTGTTTTGATAAATTTTCTAATCTTTTCATCTTCCTCCTCTTGCTGCTGCTTTTCTAAGGCTTTGATGATACTTTTATCGTTCATACATTCCTTAGAGAAAAAGTTCTGTGTTAGCCTATCAAGAAAAATATCTTTCAACATCTAAATATCTAACAAGAACCTATAAAATGGTCACAGCTTCTGATCCAGTCATTTCTCTCTTGGAAATTTATCCCAAAAGAACATCAGAAATATACATTTCGCCGAAACCGGTTTGGCTCAGTGGTAGAGCATCGGTCTGCGGACCAAAAGGTCCCAGGTTCGATTCTGGTCAGGGGCGTGTACGTTGGTTGTGGGCACATCCCTAGTAGGGGGTGTGCAAGAGGCAGCTGGTCGATGTTTCTCTCATCGAGGTTTCTAGCTCTCTATCTCTCTCCCTTCCTCTCTGTAAAAAAATCAATAAAATATATTTTTTTTTAAAAAGGAAAAAAAAGAAATATACATTTCATCTCAAAGTTATTTATAATGGTGACAAGTTGGAAACAAGCTCAAATATTCATAATGGAAAAATGGTTAAATAAATTATACTTCCAGTGACATGGAAGAATATTAATAATACAATTGATGAGTAAGAGGAAAACAGATTATAAACACTAAGTAGCATATTTAGCAAATATATGAGTACAAAGTTTATAATGTATATATAACTGAAAGAAATATATCAAATATTAGTTATCTTTGGGATATGAAATTATAGGCGACTTTCATATCTCCTTTATGCTTTTCTGTATTTCTTTTTAAATAATTCATTTCTTTAAAAATATGTAACTAAAATAACTCAATAATCAGAAAAAAACAAACAAACAAAAAACAAACAAGCACATCTGCCCTAGCTGGTATGGTTCAATGGATAGAGCATCAGCCTGCAGATTGAAGGGTTCTGGGTTCAATTCTGGTCAAAGGCACATACCCGGGTTGTGGGCTTGATCCCTAGTAGAGGGTGTACAGGAGGCAGCCAATCAATGATTCTCTCTCATCATTGATGTTTCTATCTCTTTCTCCCTCTTCCTTTCTCAATGAAGTCAAGAAAAATATATTTTACAAAATAGTTAATATAGTCACATAGTACACACATTAAAAATATTTAAAAGATACCTATCGCGCCCTATCTGGTTTGGTTCAGTGGATAGAGCATCAGCTTGTGGACTGAAGAATCCGGGGTTCAATTCTTGCCAAGGGCACATGCTCAGGTTGCAAACTTGATTCCCCAGTAGGGGGTGTGCAGAAGGCAGCCAATCAATGATTCTCTCTCATCATTGATGTTCCTATCTCTCTTTCCCTTCCTCTCTGAAATTAATATATATGTTTATGTATATAAAGTATGTATATAAAGTACGTATACAGTATATATATGTAAAAATACCTACCTACGAAAAAAATCTTCATTCTCTTATTTCTTGTTCTTCTTGCATGCGAGCACATCCACATAAAAACCACAGCAAGTATAGTTCTCCCCAATACACTTAGAAACCCAATTTAATAGCAACTTGTTTTTAACTCACTATTATTTACAAAAAAATATATTAAAATGTAGTCATTGGACTTTGTACATATTTAGAAAAGATGCTGTATTTTCAACTTACAAAAAATAGTTCCCTCCTTTCATTTATCTCTTTATTTTTCTTTTCTAGTTTTTTCTTTGTTTCTATTTCATATAATTTATTCTGTCGCTTTATTTCCTCAGCGTCACTTTCTTCAGATTTTCTCCTCCTTTCTTCTTCCTCTTCATGTTCCTTTATCCTAAAACAAACCAAAAAAAATGTTATATTTTAAATAAATTAATTATATTACAATTTAGGATAATTTGAGACTGTAAGAAGGAATTTGTGTGTTTTTTAGGGAGGAGGGGGACAAGACATATATAAAGAACAGTGGTTAAAACCAAATCCAAAATGGTTAGCTCAGAATTACCAATAATTCCATTCCTTTGAAATTTGTTTCATTCTTTCTCCAAATTAATTCCCACACTAGGATTTCAAATAGTCCTTTCCTTTAGGAAGAACCAGTTCACTGAAGGACTGTATGGTGGAACGTGACATCATTTTTTCAGAAAAGTCCCTAATCCCCAGCGCTTCTCAGTTTCAGCACTAGACACGCTCTCTACATATGGGTCTAGCCACGCAGGAGATGGGGTTTGATAGAACGAGAGAAACAAAGCTTTCCCATCCCACTGCCCACGGTGGTTGTCATCCCTCCTGTAGCCAGCATTGACCAGCTTACCTTCTGAGTTGGAAGCTCCCAAATGTTGCTTCTGTCAAAGGCCTTAATGTCAGAGTTCTTCAGAGATCCCTAAGAGCCTCCTCACTGTAGAGACCGGGCCAGGACAATTGGCTCCCAAGACCCACCACTATCACTACAGGAGACTCTCCCATCAGTTTATCCCAGGCTCTGAGTGCCCTCCTCTGGTCTCCATTCCTCCACATGCTGGCAAGAACCCTGAGGCCAAAAATGTCTGCCGGTCATCCCATCAACAATGTGCAGGCTGCTCCATGGCCGCTGTCTGCTATCTCTAGTTTTGTTTTGTTTTTTAATTCCAAAATAGGTAGGCACAGGATAGAGTCACAACCTACTTACATGGACTAAAAGACTGAGGAGTAAACCTTTCTGTCACATGTGCCTCTAGTTCAGGGAAGAAAGACATAACATTCAGATCTTTACTTCCAATACCCATGTCCACAGCAGACACCAATGCAAAGCTCTTCACTGCTGAATCTTGGACCTTCCCAACCCAATACACTGGGCAGCCTCTACCTAATAATCAGAGTACCATTTGTCATGAAACCTCTGATTCACATCCGGAAGGCCCCAAATCTATTTGTCTAGCCCAGATCTGATTGGAGCTTATACAGATGTTGTGTTGTCCTCCTTTAAAAGCATTAGGGGCTCCTACCCAAAATTTGGTTCAGATGACCTTCCACGCCCCAAGAGAAGTTGAGAGAAGGTGTTACACTCCTGGGAGAGCTGTCCAGGCACAAGTAGGTCTGGAATGACGTGGGCGTAGCGAAGGGAGCAGATCCGGGCCTTCCCCCAGACTAAGGGGAGGGGCAGGGGAAAAGTTCCTATCACAAGGAGATATAAATTCTCTGCTGGTGCCAAAGGAAAGAGAAGTCCAGGGGCCTTCTTATCAGCCTTTTCAAATGAGGACCACAGGGGAAGGGAGGGTGAGGCCCACAAAGAAATCAGCAGTCAAACATCAAATATGAGGTCTGACTCGATTACAATTCACACATGTGACTTTTATAGAAAATCACCACCTGACTATATACGGACTATGTGTAAGACCAAATTCATACCCTTCTGGTCTCTTGTTCTTATCTTGGTGAATAGTACCACCTTCTTTTTAGCTGCCTATGCCAGAGATGTAATAATCACAACTTAGTGATAATTGGTAAATTCATTTATTTAAAAAATATTTATAATAATAAATTTTCATTTTTCTCTGTTGTATTCAATTATAGAATTGAATTTTCTTAATAAATTTAAGATGTAAGACTCTGGAGCCAAATTGGCAACCCAAACTCACGTGTCAAACGTTTTCCTCCTGATTCCCCTCAATGCAAGCAATGGAATGAAGGAAATTCTACATCACTACTAGAAGCTACAATAAGGTCTTACTCACATACCTGAAGTTTCAAGAGACTTCTGGGGGGGAAATGTGTCAGTAAAGAGTGAAGTGAAGAAGATAATACTTGGCCACCATCCACAAAGACAGAGTCCATCACTGTGAAGGAATTTGTGTTTACCTCGGAGCCTGACAAACACCTGGACTACATGAACAGAAGCCAAAGAAACAACTAAAGCAAATCCTAAATCTGCTTGAACCTCTAACCTGTTGCCCAAGATCACTTGGAAAGGTGATCCTGTGGCCCAAACAAAGCCTACCTGCAAAGACTACAGGGGGCAGATGGCCTGGGAAGGTGTTAGCACTTGCCAGGTAGCTTGCTGGAGATTAATCTGCTACCTATAATTATCTCTGAGCTGCAACCGCCAACATAAAAAGAGAAATGTCTCAAAGGTGATTCGCTGGGCAAATATTTGCCTCCCTTTGCCAACGGCTCTGTCCATAACTTGCACAAACTCTAGGATCTCTACATTGCCAAAGGAAAAAAATTATAATAAATCAAAAAGTTACTCTTCTCTTTTTACTAAGGGTTAAAATAACTGCAGAATACAATCTGGCACCACATACATCCTGAGAATTGATGTCTATGTCACTTAGACATTTGTGATTCTGAGAAATAAATATATATACAAAAATAAAATCATAATAACAAAAAGAGAGATTTGAACACATAAAAATAAATATCTCCTTAAAAATAAATAAATAAATATCTCCTAACTACTAAAAGCCATTCAGAAAGATGACAAAATCTGTAATGACTAATAAATTAGAATATCAATATATATATAAAACTTCTTATTAATCAGTTTTTAATCAATGACAAACATGCATACCAATATAAAACAACCTACACAAGAGAACAATGGGATAACCAATTCACGATAATAAAAACCCAAACAAATGGACACTTACACATGAAAAAATGTTGTCTCACTAAAATTACTAGAAATGTAAATTAAAAGATACGTTTTGCCAAAAACAGTACCCATATTGATTATAGTATAAAGGGTGTCAACATCACTGATGAATGCACTGAAAGCCTCTCAAAGGGCAATTTGGCAGTCATTCTCCAAATGTAAAATCCAAGTCCATTTAAAAAAATCTATCTTATGTAAATACATCTTTGCACAAAAGTTATAAAAGATAGCCGAAACCGGTTTGGCTCAGTGGTAGAGCGTCGGTCTTCGGACTAAAAGGTCGTAGGTTCGATTCCGGTCAAAGGCATGTACCTGGGCTGCGGGCACATCCCCAGTAGGGGGTGTGCAAGAGGCGGCTGGTGGATGTTTCTCTCTCATCGATGTTTCTAGCTCTCTATATCTCTCCCTTCCTCTCTGTAAAAAATCAATAAAATATATATATTTTTAAAAGTTATACAAGATATATGCTAAGGATGATCTGTAACATTGTTAGAAATAGGGGACACCCCAATTTCCCTCAATAATAATTATAATTAAACCAGAGGCCCAGTGCATGGGATTAGTGCATTGGTGGGAGAGTGTGGCCTGCGGGGATCAGGCCATTGTGGGAGCTCTGCTCATCTCAGTTAGCTGAGCAGCTGTGGACCTGCCCTCTGTGTGTGAGCATCTGCCCCCTGGTGGTCAGTGTGTGTGTCATAGCGACTGGGCAATCAGTTGGTCTGGTTGTTCTGCTGTTCAGTCGCTGGGCTTTTATTATATAGGATAAATAATGGTACATGCTTAGTATATAATATGATTATTTTAAAAGATGTGACTGATCCATATATTCTTGCATAAAGATATTCAAGGTATATTATTGAGTGAAAAAATGAAGTCACAGAAAAGTATATTGTATAACATTCAAGTTAAAAAATGTATACACACTTAAATATGTGCTGTATATAATAAGTATTAGTAACTTCAATAAAACATTCTGAAGAGATAGGTATAAAACTTTTTATAAGCCAAAACTGGTTTGGCTCAGTGGTAGAGTGTTGGCCTGCGGACTGATCGATGTTTCTTTTATTTTCCTTTTCTTTTTTTTTTAATATATTTTATTGATTTTTTACAGAGAGGAAGGGAGATAGAAAAGTCGATGAGAGAGAAACACAGACCAGCTGCCTCTTACACACCCCCTACCGGGGATGTGCCCGCAACCAACGTACACGCCTCTGACTGGAATCGAACTTGGGACCTTTCAGTCCGAAGACCAACGCTCTACCACTGAGCCAAACTGGTTTCAGCATGTGTTTTATAATTCTATAATATCCACCCATGTCCACCACCTCCATCAAAAAAGGTCTATATGGCTATACACCAAAACAAAAACAGCTTATTGTGGTGGATTGGATTATTCAAAAAGGCTCTCTCTCTCACTCCCCCCTTCCATGGAGTCTATTTCTCTGTTCCAATGTTGTTAGCCCGAGCCATATGACTTCCTTTAGACTCATGGTGGGCCATGCGTTTCCTTGACCTTTGGCTTTGGGATTAGCCATGGTCTTGCAAGCTTGTGCTCATTCTTTTGCATCTCTGTCAAAGCGGTAAGAAAAGCTTCCCGCGGGTGACTGCTGGCCCTTCATCGAGGGCTTCAGAATGAACACACATGGAGCAGATCAGAGCCTTGCCCACAACAGCAAACCCAGCCAGTCCTGCAGTTTGAACAAAAGCTGCCAGCCACAACCAACCAACCCCCAGATACATGAGAAATAAATTTTTATTGGTGAATGCTGCTAGACTGTGTGGTTGTTTGTACTGTAGCATTACAGTGACGATATATTATCTCTGGGTAAGGGAATAATAATGATTTTTACCCTCTTTCCCTGTATTTTTTTTTTCCTACCTAGTAGGTATTTTAGCATATATTACTTTTATAATCCGGGGAAAAAAAGATATATCCATCATGAGAAAAAGAGGGAGGTACAAATAAGATAATTTATATATACATACTGTTTTAAATGATCATTGGCAACAGCTATTCTTTCTCTGCGTTGTTTTTGTGCTTTTTCTTGTTCTTCCTTAAAAGCTTTCTCAATGTCGAGTTTCATTTGTTCCTCCCATTTTTTATCAGATTTTATTCTACTCTTTTGGGATTCAATCTGGGCATCACGTTCTTTCATCACTCTACTAAGAAGAAGTCCTGACTAAAAAAAAAAATTAAAAAAAATTACAGTATTTTAAGAAAATAAAGTCTAATTGTGTATAAATATGTTAAGTGTGTATAAAAATTCAAGAAAATCCAAGTAGTACATGAAAGTTTTTCAGTCTTTCTGTCTGGTAAAATTGATATTGCTTTGCACTTTCAATGGCCTTTTTTCTTTCTCCTTGTTTATATATTTCTTCTTCCAGATCAAGAATCTGTCTTTCTGCCTCTAGTTCTTCATCACGCTTCTTTTTGGCTTTGAGTTTTTGTTCTTTTATCCCCTGCAAAAAAGACCAAAGCAGGCATCTGTTTTCATTTTTCCATTACATTTTACAAAACTGAACATTGTAATGTGATCATTTGAACTTTCATTATTAGTCTTTATTGTATTTGCATTTATCATTAATAAATAAAACATAAAGTTACACTCATGAGCTAATTTTTAATTGAAATGTTTAGGTAGGTAACACAGTTATATGATTGAAAACCCAAAAATAATATCATTGTATACAGTGAAACTCTCCCTCCAGTCCTAATTTACATCTGCAACCTCTAAGACAACTACTATTTTTAATTTCTTGTGTTTACTTCAAAGTTCCTTCAAATATTTACATAAAAATATATAAGCATACATCTATTATATGATTCAGCTACTCTATACCAAGATATTTACCCAAGAAAAATGAAAGCATATATCCATACACTTACACATGAATGTTCATAAGCAGCTTTACTTTTTAAAATATATTTTTATTGATTTCAGAGAAGAAAAAAGAGGAGAAACATCAATGATGAGAGAGAATCATTGATTGGCTGCCTCCTCACGTCCCCTACTGGGGATCGAGCCTGCAATCCAGGCATGTGCCCTTGACTGGAATTGAACCTGGGACCCTTCAGTCTGCAAGCCGAAACTCTACCCACTGTGCCAAACCGGATAGGGCAGCAGCATTATTTATAGGAGCCTGGAAACAGCTCAAATGTCAACAATTGAACAGATAAACTGTGGTATATATCCATACATGGTAACACCACTTAGCAATAACAGTGAATGAATAATTGATACACACAACATGAAAATATTTCATGTTGAGTGAAATTAATATAGAAAGCAGATCAATAGTTGCCTAGAGACAGGAGACAAAGTGGGGGGGAAGAGTGAGAGGAGTAAAATGGGCTATGAATAAACTTTTCTGGGGCGATGAATATATTCACTGTCTTAATTATAATGATGGTGTCAGGAGTCTATATGCCAAAAACATAAAATTGTACACTTTAAATATGTCCAATTTATTGTATGTCACTTATACCTAAATAAAGGTGTTGAAAATGTGTCTCAATGCATTTTTGTTTTATAGGTAAAAAAAATATATATATTTAAAATATATGTTCATTTATTTCAGAGGGGAAGAGGGAGGGAGAGAGAGAGAGAATCATCAATGATGACAGAGAATCATTGGTTGGCTGCCTCCTGCACAACCCCTACTGGGAATCGAGCCCACAACCCCGGGCTTGTGCCCTTGGCCAGAGTCCAACCTGGGACCCTTCTGCCCACAGGCCGACACTCTATCCACTGAGCAAAAATGGCTAGGGCTATCTGTAAAAATATTTACAAGTATGCTAAGAAAAAATATAAGCCTTCAGTGCTTGTGTACTCCTGGGTGGTCAATACTTACTGCATATGTACGAGCCCAGTGTTTTACCACTTCTTGGGATCGGAGATGCATGTCTTTCTTTGCCTTTCTTTCTGCTCGAAGGCATGCTGCTTTTCTTGTTAAACCGTCAATGCTGTCTCGAATCCTTTCCCACTCATCGTGTGGAATGATGGTGACCTGCCGGAGATCCACTTTGCTAGGTAGAAGAGGCAGATAGAGATCTTGATCTTCGTTCGAGTTTTTTATTTCTAGTAAAGTGTTAAAAATGAATATTAAAAACTTTCAAGAAGAGTGTGATCTTTTTTTTTCCTCAGACATTTCTATATTGGTACATCTAGAAATTGTTTGAAATAATAATTGTATTCTTTTTTTTTTATAACCATGATTGCCCTTTCTTTTCTTTCTTTTTAAATATATTTTATTAATTTTTTACAGAGAGGAAGGGAGAGGAATAGAGAGCTTGAAACATCGATGAGAGAGAAACATCGACCAGCTGCCTCTTGCAAACCCCCTACTGGGGATGTGCCCGCAACCAATGTACATGCCCTTGACCGGAATCGAACCTGGGACCTTTCAGTCCACAGGCCGACGCTCTATCCACTGAGTCAAACCGGTTTCGGCCAATAATTGTATTCTTAAGAGCAACTGGGATTAAATGGAAAGGTTCAACGCCCCGAAATCAAAAGACACAGATCTGAGTCCTTGTTTAGTCATTTCCTTGGTGTGTAAACCTGGGCAAGTCATTTAACTTCTTGGAGTCTTGCTATCAACGTCTTTAAAGTTGAGGTCAATAATACCCACCCAACTGGTTGTTATAAAAGCATTTTTCAATTTAGCTACATAGGAGTTTATAAATGCATAACTTTGGGAATGTTCACCTATTGGGGTTGTAGACATTATAATTGACTCCATTCAACCCCTTTCTAATGGAGTACCAGCAATGTAATTTGGAGAACTGACTACAGTTCCCGGGTGGGCCTCATTAGTTTAAGAATACTTGCATCTCACTTGCCAATAATTATTTCTATAATAAATAAATTAAAAAATAGGAGAAGAGGTTTATTTGAGACTTTTAGTAAAGTTCGTTCTTGTTCTTCTGGTAAAGACATCTGAGAGTGACTCTCAAGCTAGATATGAATGAGGATGCATGAAGGCCAGATTCCAAGAACCACGGCAGCCTTATAGGAGGCTGTAGTGTGAACCACAAAGTGGAAACAAAGGAAGCACCTGGGACAATGAGGATCCCATTATATCTCTAGATCAATCAGATCAATCAGACCTGAAGCCTGGAGCTCCTGTGGTCAGTGGTGCACGGGCTCTGGAAGCAGCGGAAGGAGAGCTGCATGTCAGAAGCTGTGTGGTGCACTGTGATCACTCCTCTGTGACATCCCAAATCTTCAGCAGAGTAACTGCACTCATGAGATGTTTTATTCAAGATCTTTCATTGTTGTTGTTGTTAATCCTCACCCAAGGGTATTTCTTCCCAACGATTTTAGAGAGGGAGAAGAGAGGGGAGAGACACAGAGAAAGAAACATCCAGTGAAAGAAACACATCAGTTGGTGGCCAGGGATTGAATCCACAACCAAGGTATGTGCCCTTGAATGGAATATCAAACCCATGACCCTTCTTCAGTCAGCGGTCCAGTGCTCTAACCACTGAACAATCAGCTAGGGCTTATTCAAGATCTTTTCATGGACTTTGACTCAAGAAGAGAATCAAGAGACTAAAAGCGGTAGAAATGGGCAAGCATAAAGAAATAAGAGAACCCACAGAAAATCTAGGAAAGTTTTTTTACTTTCAGGCCATTGAGGTTGGGACAAGTTCCCCCATCTCTCTGAGGATAAGGAGCTCTGATTGATATCAGAGCTACAGATGACCTCACACATCCATACTCTAATTCACTGGACTGATGTACAGTTCACTCCTCTAAGGGCATTCTTATTTCAAAGACTCCTTCCTCACAGTGGCTCTCACACAAGGCCCGAAGTGGCTGTTCCAGAAATTAAACAGGCCACAGTTGAAAGAAGGAACAAGAAAAAAGAGAGGGGCATAGTAAGACTATGGACAGACTCATGGAGTAGAGAGGGGACAAAAGCAGTGGCAAGTGACCTATGGGTCTCTAAAATCAGTCCATGGGCCTGTCATCGTTTAAACACTTACAAAATCTCTCTTTTTAATTGAGATACATTTCACATATCATAAAACTCACCATTGTAAAGGATAACATTCAGGGATTTTTAATCTATTCACAAAGCTGTGCAAACATCACCACTAATTCCAGAACATAAGTTTCTTGTTTGTATTCAATTATCATCACTACCTCAGCCAGCGGTGAAGTTTAAAAAATGGCACTGATTTAAAAAATATATATGTGTGTGTGTGTGTATATACATACACACATACATATACATACATACATACATACATATGTATATATTGATTTCAGAAAGGGAGAGGGAGAGACAGAAACATCAATGATGAGAATCATTGATCAGCTGCCTCTTGACGCCCCCTGCTGGGGATCGACCAGATCCTTTAGTGGGAAAGCCAATGCTCTATCCACTGAGCCAACCCGCTAGGGCAGCACTGATTTTTATTTAATTTTTTTTTTTTTTTTTTTTTTTTTTTTTTTTTTTAACAAACATAACTGGTGAGCTCTGAGTAAGGTAAATCCAGACTCTTGGAACTGCAACCACACAGATCAATTGGATCAGCCTACTTATTTTTTCTCCACCTCTATTTATATAAACTTTTTCTTTTCAAATGTTTTTTATTGATTTCAGAGAGATGAAGGGAGAGGAAGAGGGATAGAAACATCAAAGATGAGAATCAGCCGAAACCGGTTTGGCTCAAAGGATAGAGCGTCGGCTTGGGGACTGAAAGGTCCCGGGTTCGATTCTGGTCAAGGGCATGTACCTTGGTTGCGGGCATATCCCCAGTAGGGGGTGTGCAAGAGGCAGCTGATCGATGACTCTCTCTCATCGATGTTTCTAACTCTCTATCTCTCTCTCTTCCTCTCTGTACAAAATCAATAAAATATAAAAAATAAAAAAAAATTTTTTAAAAAGGATGAGAATCATTGATCCGCTGCCTCCTGCACGCCCCCTACTGAGGATCCAGCCGGAAACTGTCTTGTGCCCTGACCTGGACATCCTGGTTCAGGGGTCCACGCTCAACCACTGTGCCACACCGGCCGGGCTATTTATGTAAATTTCCCCACCTACCCATTCATCTGAGGGCAAAACTGTCTAATGTACATAGAACCCCGCGCTGCTTTTGACTTGGGAGTCCCCTTCACCTGGACTAGACCCCCTCACCTGTCACCCTCGCCTCTCACCCCGAGTCCAGGGGGAGGGGGTCAGAAACAAGCCCAGGCCAGTGTGGGCCAGTCTAGCTCACCCGGGCATCCCTTGGCCTGCCCGGAGCGCCTCCCGAACCGCACGAGCGTCTCCGCCGAGGTGCCCATGGCGCTTTCGGACTTGGAAAGGCGACCGCGCCGCGGGGCGCTGCAGTCTCCAGAGTTTGGAAATGCCGCGCGGTTGCTTAGCAACGCCGCCGGAAGTGACGGCCGCGGAAGAACCGGGAGCCTGCGGCCGCCGGCTGCGGGGCCGGGGAGCACCGGCTGCGCCTGCGCGAGAGGCAAAGGCCGGCGCTCGCGCGGGGCGTCCCCACGGCCGGCGCGCGGACACTCCCGGGAGCGGGGCGGAGGCCGGCGCAGCTGCGGGCTCCGGTCCGGCCAGCGAGGCGATCCGGGGGCCGGGCTGGTGCCTCATCCTCCTCCGTCAGCGGCCGCCGCCGCCGACCCCTCGGGGTGCCTGCCCTGCCCTCCCCTCCCGGCGGCCGGCAGGTGTGTGGGGCGCGGGCCGGCGGGGTGGGTGCGCCACGGGGCCCCTCGCGCGTGGGCGCGGGGGGGGGGGGGGCAGAGCTCTCCCGTAGCCATGGAAACCCAGGGGCTCAGCGACAGAAAATCGGAGTTTAAATACTTTAGTTTATAATTCGGGCCAGAAGGGGCTTAGTTTCTTAAACATAAGAACCTTCAGCCGAAACCAGTTTGGCTCAGTGGATAGAGCATCAGCCTGCGGACTGGAAGCATCAGCCCGGGTTCGAATCCGGTCAAGGGCATGTACCTTGGTTGCGGGCACATCCCCAGTAGGAGGTGTGCTGATCGATGTTTCTAGCTCTCTATCCCTCTCTCTTCCTCTCTGTAAAAAATAATAAAATATATATATTTTTAAAAACTTCAAACTTGGGAGTTGACTCAGAACACTCATAGTAGGACCTTTAGTGTGTTTAAAGTTGCTTGGTAGATACAGTAAATTGATTGTATTTGGAGGATCAACCAGACCTGGAAGGACACCAGAATCCGTTCAGAGTGGATGCGGGCTTGGTTTGGAAAGACACTTTTCCGACACGTCGAGGAACAAGGGATTTCCTGACCAGCTTGCTGGCTGCAATGCGTCCTTAGGAGGCACCAAATCGGAGTTGTTCAAAATGGAAGGAGAAACGTGTTTAGTCACTAAAGTTCTAACATAGTTTTACCGTTTTTGTTCAGGTTTTCTATCAGATGTTGCACCAGAAGAATGCTGGTAAGTATGAAAGGCGTTAATAAAATATTTGGTTTTGTTGTTTATTTGTTTTTGTGAAGCACAGCTTTTAACATGTCAAGAACAGGGAAAGATGCTGAAGCCGGTGTGGCTCCGTGGATAGAGCATCGACCTGAGAGGACTGAAAGGTCCCAGGTTCGATTCAGGTCAAGGGCATGTACCTTGGTTGCGGGCACATCCCCAGTAGGGGGTGTGCAAGAGGCAGCTGATCGATGATTCTCTCTCATCGATGTTTCTAGCTCTCTATCCTTCTCTCTTCCTCTCTGTAAAAAATCAATAAAATATATTTTAAAAATAAATAAAATAAAATATATTTTTAAAAAAACTGGGAAAGAGATTCTACCCTCCTTGCCCACTAACAACTTAGCCTGCCACAGTTTTGTAGAAGCTGCAGGCCCCGTGGTCAGAGATGAGTTACAGCAGAAGCAGGAGTCAGAATATCAACAATTTTACTCCAGTCTCAAAGTCAGAAGTCACCTGCACATGGAGTTAGGCTAAGGAACCCAAATCTTTTTTTTTTTTTTAATATGTTTTATTGATTTTTTCAGAGAAGAGAGAGGGATAGAGAGCCAGAAATGTCGATGAGAGAGAAACATCGACCAGCTGCCTCTTGCACACTCCCTACCGGGGATGTGCCCACAACCAATGTACATGCCCCTGACCGGAATCGAACCTGGGACCTTTCAGTCCGCAGACCGATGCTCTACCACTGAGCCAAATCGGTTTCGGCAGGAACCCAAATCTTTATTATAATGGACAATAAGCATTTCAAGGCTACATGTCTTATTTATTTATTTATTTATTTATTTATTTATTTATTTATTTAAAATATATTTTATTGATCTTGTATAGAGAGGAAGGGAGAGAGATAGAAAGTTAGAAACATCAATGGGAGAGAGTCATCGATCAGCTGCCTCTTGCACACCCCCTACTGGGGATGTGCCCACAACCAATGTACATACCCTTGACCGGAATCGAACCTGGGACCCTTCAATCCGCAGGCAGATACTTTATCCACTTAGCTAAACCAGTTAGGGCATAGGTTCACATTCTTAAAATTGAATCTTTGTGCATATCCTAAATTTTTGAGACTTTTATTTCAAGTATGCCAAATCTTTGAATGTTTATTGACAGCAGAATGTAGTATTTGTCTGTTATTTAGCAAATAAAAAGAAAAAGTGGAATTTGTAATTCTCAACATAATCAGTGTAATACTTGTGATTGTATCCACCAGGTAAAAACGTATATTTACATAACATTTCATTTTACATTTAAGGTTTGTGTTTAAACAAGATTTTGATTTTCCTGTTGCCAATAGGTGCTTTTCTGGTATAAAAAAAAAAAAAATAGCATCTTTAGAAAACAAATTTTAAAATATCTTAAATAAGCTTTTATTACTTTTAGGAGCTAAGAAGTCTCTGTTCCTTTGCTCCAAACCAGAAGACTTTGTTACCTGCATATAGAGTAGGAGTAATGTTGTTTAGAAACGGGCTGGTGTTGGAAAATGAAGATTGTCATGACTGTAACTCTATGCTGAAATAAGATTAATTGTCTTGGAAATACTTAGTTGGGTAAGTATTTTTAATAAGTATTTTTAAATAATTTAAAATATTTAAAATTTTTGTGAAAATTTGAATACAAAATATATGAAATTAAAAAAAGTTCACTTTCAGATAGAAATTAATAGTGGTGGCACTATATTAACTTCAGACTTATGACATATCTCAGTATTTTTAGGTCAATAGTTCAGGAAATTTAGTAACTTGTAGCTAATTAAATCTAGGCTTGAGGAAATTTTTAACCAACAATGAGTTATACTTGAAAAAATTTTAATTCAATTCAGAATGCTTAAAAGTCATATTTAATTTAAAATATGCCTAGGTACGGTCCTAATGTAATTGTCAACTATGCCTTGTTGCTATTTATTACATTGTTTCTATGGGAAAGTTAATTCTGCACTTAAATCTCTGGGAGCCAGTCAGAGGCAGCTAAATTAGGCATTTGGAGATTCAAGGATACAGAGTCTCAGGATATTACAGGGTAGGGCACACAGTGTTCATTCTTGTAGTATCATTGATTAGTTATTGTATTATTTTTCATACAAATAACTGTGTGCCCCACCCTGTATATATCTAAATTTACACAACAGGAGATACCATCAAGATTAATTATTCTCCAGATATTCTAAATTGAGAGACATTGAATACTTACTCTTATCTGGGTAATGACCTCTATTTCACTTGCTGGCTATGTATTTAAAAAATATATATATATATATATATATATATATATATATATATATATATATATATATATATATATATATATATATATATATTCAGAGAGAAAGTGGGAGAAAAAAGTATCAGTGATGAGAGAGAATCATTGATTGGCTGCTTCCTGCACTCTTGCACGCCCCCTACTGGGGATTGAGCCCACAACCTGGGCATATGCTCAGACCAGGATTCGAACCAGGACCTCCTGGTTCATAGGTCAATGTTTAACTACTGAGCCACGTTAGCCAGGGTTGCTGGCTGTCTATTGTAATAAACCAGAGAATATATGTGGTTAAATGCCATGTTTTCCTTTTTTTTTTTTTTTTTAAGTTAAATTTATTGGGGTAACATTGGTTAATAACCTATTTTCCATTTTTATTTGTCTCTTTTTTATTATTGGGGTTCTTCACTTTTCTTTGTAGAATTTCTTGCTAAAACCTCAGAATGGTTATGAAGTATATCACAGAGGTATTATTATAGGTAGTATGTACTTTAATGAATGTTTTCATGTAATTAAACCTCTTTTTGTTAAAATGACCTTAGTATCTTATTTTTAAACTGATCAATACTCTTTAAATACTGTATTTTATTTCTTAGACACTAGTGTGGTTCTTAAAAGCATGAGCTTTGAAGTCAAGCAGACCTGAGTAAAAATTTCAGCTCTGACATTTAACTAATACTTAACCAACCTATCTAATACTTAAGCACTAGTTTACGTATCTTTAAAGTGAGGATAATTCCTACTTAATAGGATTATGATAGTTAAATGAGATAATTATAAAATTCTTAGTTAAGTGTCTGGTATATGGTGATCTCACTAAAAATATTACTCTTTTTTTTTAAATGGTTTATACATACTAATTATAGTTTTTATTTTGGTAATATGTATAATATTATTTTTACATGATATTCATTCATACCATCTGTTAACCAATTTATTCTTTTCTCTTGAGATGTATAGTTGACCTATATTATCTTTAAAGTAAAAGATTTAAGTAATTGTCATATCATAAGTAATGTGATTACTCAATCATATTACTTATTGATTATTTGGCACTCTGGTCAGGGCATATACCTAGGTTGTGGGTTCCATCCCTGGTCAGGACGCATACAGGAGGCAACTAATTGATGTTTCTCACATTGATCTTTCTCTCTCTCTCCCTGGCTTTCACTGTCTCTTTCTCTCCCCCCTCCCCTTTCCCTTCTCTCTGAAATAAGTAAGTAAATAAATAAATGTAAAAATTGTTAAAAAAAAAAAAATTATTACTAGTTCAGAAGAACTAAACTAACCTCCACTCCAAGTAATTTGGTTAGAATTTCAAGTACAGCATCCTGTCACCATTTAGTTTTAACATTGGCATTGATATTAGAAATTGATTGCAAGCTAAACACTTTTTTAAAAAAAATATATTTTATTGATTTTTTACAGAGAGGAAGAAAGAGGGAGAGAGAGTTAGAAACGTCGATGAGAGAGAAACATCGACCAGCTGCCTCTTGCACACCTTCTACTGGGGATGTGCCCGCAACCAATGTACATGCCCTTGACCGGAATCGAACCTGGGACCTTTCAGTCCACAGACCAACGCTCTATCCACTGAGCCAAACCGGTTTCGGCCTAAACACTTTTTTTTGTTCACTATTAATCACCATTACAATTACCAACTTGAAATTTTTGTTGTTGTTTTTGATTTTTACAAAGGAGACTTCCCTTCTTTCTTTTCTTTAAAAAATATATATATATTTATTGATTCTTTACAGAGAGGAAGAGAGAGGGATAGAGAGTTAGAAACATCGAACAGCTGCCTCTTGCACTCCCCCTACCGGGGATGTGCCCACAACCAAGGTACATGCCTTTGACTGGAATCGAACCTGGGACCTTTCAGTCCGCAGGCCGACACTCTATCCACTGAGCCAAACCGGTTTCAGCCAACTTGAGGTTTTTGATGTGATTGCTAATGTCTGTTGCAGAATACTTCATCCAGTAGGAAAAATAGCTGATTGGCCCTCGGAAATCCAATCTTCTTATATCACGCTGAAGTTAATGAAAGTAGACTGTGCATTGAAAATTCTACAAGATTATAGGCCAGACAACTTCAATGAAAGCAGTGTGCTTTTATCATTCCCCAACATTACAAGAGAACTCACCACCAACTAGAAGCTCTTAATCAGAAATAAGAGCTATTTTTAAGCAAATTTCCTATCAATTAGTGATGGGTTCACTTCTGTCCTACTGGTTTGCTCACAATGCAACCTTTATCTTTCTCTCTACCCATTACAAACTCAATGATCTTGCTCTTTTTCCTGTATGGTAGAGATGTTTCTGTGCTGTGTAATTAAATACTTAATGATATACTGTTTTGTGCTAATCTCTGATTGTTTTAGATGTGCTGTGTATTCTCAACTAGATTATAGACTTTGTGGCTAGGACCATATATAATATTTCTTTGTTAATGCTTTTTTTTTTTTTTTTTTTTTAAGAAACATTAATGTGAGTGAAATATAGACTGGCTGCCTCCTGCACATCCCCTATGAGGGATTGAGCCAGCAACCCAAGCATATGCCCTAATCGGGAATGGAACCAGCAGCCTTTCGGTGCAGGGAACAGTGCCCAACCAACCGAGCCACACCAGCCAGGACTGTTAATTCTTTTTATGCTAAACATGATAGGCACCAAGTAATGTCTTATTGGAAAATCTAAAAATAGCCATTTGTTTTGTACAACTGTGACCAGAGCTCAAGGCAAAAACACTTCATGTCCATGTGGGATAGAAAATACAGTTACTCTAAACACGTTTTTAAAAAAGTATTTAAAGTTTGCAAGATTTATTTTATTTTATTTCATTTTATTATTTTTTTTAATTTTTTAATTTTATTTTATTTATTTATTTATTTTTGAGTTTTGGGTGTGCCCAGATCCTATTCATCAAGATCTGGGTAAGCTCCTTAGTTTTTTGGTTTTTTTTTTTTCGTTTTTTGTTTTGGTTTTTTTTTTTTAATATTTTATTGATTTTTTACAGAGAGGAAGGGAGAGAGATAGAGAGCTAGAAACGTCGATGAGAGAGAAACATCGACCAGCTGCCTCTTGCACACCCCCTACCGGGGATGTGCCCGCAACCAAGGTACATGCTCCTAACCGGAATCAAACCCAGGACCTTTCAGTCTGCAGACTGACACTCTACCACTGAGCCAAACCGGTTTCGGCTAAAGTTTGCAAGATTTAATGTTATGTTAAGTTTGGTCTGAATTTTGGTTAGTACATAGAGACCTATTGTTTAATATGAAGATTATTGTAAATTAGAGGCCCTCTGCATGAAATTCATGCATGGATAGGGTCCCTTGGCCTGACCAGCAATCAGGGCCAATCCAGGTCTTCAGGCTGCCAGCCAGGGCCTTCCCCAGCTGCTGGCCTGGGTCCCTCCTTCATTTTGTGCTGCCCCCTGGTGGTCACCTCGCATCATAGCTAGTGATTGAACACCTGGTCTCCTGGTCGAACTCCCGAGGTGACAGTTTGCATATTAGCCTTTTATATAGAGAAATATTTTAAACTAATAAGTTTGGCTGTGATGACAAAAATGAGTAATTAGCATACATTTTTCTGTATTATTTTTAAACATTTCTAAGTAAGACTGTAAGAGAATAATTGTTTCATTACTTCTCTCAATAGCTTAATTCTAAATGCTCAAGGAATAATCCCCATAGGATCATAATAATACCGTGGATATCCTTTTTAGATATTCTATTTTCCATTCACTTAAAATACTCAAATATGAACTTTGCTTCTTAGGCAAATATGCTTAAATGGTAGTCCTAAAATGCTTAATTATTTTAATTTGTTTATGTTCACCCTATGTTTTAGCAGATTCACCCTATGTTTAATGCTCAGTAATGTTTATTAAATAATAGCTATATATGTAAAATGGAGTATTTAGGGAATAATATTTCTTCTTTTTCAGGGTATCCTAAATCTGTTTTGGAACCATGAAAATTTTGCTGGTTTTTGACTTTGACAATACCATCATAGATGACAATAGTGACACCTGGATTGTACAATGTGCCCCAGAGAAAAAGCTTCCTAACGAACTACAGGATTCTTATAAAAAAGGATTTTGGACAGAATTTATGGGCAGAGTCTTTGAGTATTTGGGAGAGGAGGGTGTAAGAGAAGATGAAATGAAAAGAACAATGGCATCAATACCTTTCACTCCAGGGATGGTGGAGCTTTTAAACTTTATAAGAAAGAACAAGGACAAATTTGATTGCATCATTATTTCAGATTCAAATTCTGTCTTCATTGATTGGGTTTTAGAAGCTACCAATTTTCGTGATGTGTTTGATAAAGTGTTTACAAATCCAGCAGCTTTTGATGGCAGAGGTCTTCTCACTGTGGAAAATTATCATGCTCATTCTTGCAATAAGTGCCCCAAAAACCTTTGCAAAAATGTAGTTTTGGTAGAATTTGTAGATAAACAGTTACAAGAAGGAGTGAATTATACACAGATTGTTTATATAGGTGATGGAGGAAATGATCTTTGCCCAATAACCTTTTTAAAGAAAAATGATGTTGCCATGCCACGGAAAGGATATACTTTACAGAAAACTCTTTCCAGAATGTCTCAAAATCTTGAGCCTATGGAATCTTGTGTTGTAGTTTGGTCTTCGGGTATTGAAATAATTTCTCATTTGCAAGTTCTAATAAAGGAATAATATGCCAACAATTGCAATGTGTACCAGTTAAGATGGGGTACAGCAGCATACAACTAAAATCCCAAATGCCAGTGGTTTAAAAAAAATATTTTTCCTTCTCACTTAAAGAATTACAGAGGTAAATGTCTCTTAAGGCTGCTATTTTGCTCTACCAATTTCAGCATTTGGCTACCAACTCTTTTTTTTTTTTAATATATTTTATTGATTTTTATACAGAGAGGAAGGGAGAGAGATAGTTAGAAACATCGATGAGAGAGAGTCATCGATCAGCTGCCTCTTGCACACCCCCTACTGGGGATATGCCCGCAACCAAGGTACATGCCCTTGACCGGAATCGAACCCGGGACCCTTCAGTCCCCAAGCCGACGCTCTATCCATTGAGCCAAACCGGTCCAGGCATGGCTATCAACTCTTGATATAAAATGGTTCTTCAAGCTCTCAACCCTCATGTCAACATTTTTTTTTTTAAATATATTGATATTTTACAGAGAGAAAGGGAAGAGATAGAGAGCTAGAAATGTCAATGAGAGAGAAACATCAATCAGCTGCCTCTTACACACTCCCTACCGGGGATGTACCCGCAACCAATGTACATGCCCCTGACCGGAATCGAACCTGGGACCTTTCAGTCCGCAGACCGTTGTTCTACCACTGAGTCAAACCGGTTTTGGCTCATGTCAACATTCTATGGCCAGCAAGAAGGAAGGCAGTGAGTTGCATACTTATTTAAATTGCATTGGCCAAAACTCAGTCACAATGCCCCCACCTAATTGCAAAGAAGGATGAAAAATATAGCTTTTATTCCAGATGGCCATATGCCTGGAAAACAGTGGAAAAAAGAGGAGAATAGAATTAAGGTAAGTGCAACTAGTGGTCGCTACCAAAGGTGGTTGATTATTCTCTTCAGAGAGAATAGTCATATATTTTACTTTCTTAGATATTTAAACGTGACGCTTTATTCACATAGCCCAAATATGTATAATGTTCTATTCCCAAATCAGTGTATTTTATTTTTTTTAATATATTTTTATTGATTTCAGAGAGGAAGGGGGAGGAAGTGAGAAACATCAATGACCAGAGGAAATCATGATTGGCTACCTCTTGCACATCCCTAATGGGGTTTGGACATGTGCCTGCAACCTGGACATGTGCCTGCATCCTGGACATGTACCCTTGGTGGGAATCAAATTCCGGACCCTTCAGTCTGCAGGCTGATGCTCTACGTACTGAGCAAAACTAGCTAGCACCCAAATTAGTGTATTTTAAAGGTAGGGATGCAGTATCTATTACCCAAGTTTTCATCAATTACAGACTTTCCTTTTAAAATTAAATACAAATTGCCCTAACCGGTTTGGCCCAGTGGATAGAGCATTGGCCTGCGGACTGAAGGGTCCCAGGTTTGATCTCGGGCATGTACCTTGGTTGCAGGCACATCCCCAGTGGGGGGCGTGCAGGGGGTAGCTGATCGATGTTTCTTTTTTTTTTTTTTTTTTTTTTAAATATATATTTTATTGATTTTTTACAGAGAGGAAGGGAGAGAGATAGAGAGCTAGAAACGTCGATGAGAGAGAAACATCAACCAGCTGCCTCCACACTCCCTACTGGGGATGTGCCCGCAACCAACGTAGTACATGCCCCTGACCGGAATCGAACCTGGGACCTTTCAGTCCGCAGACCAACGCTCTACCACTGAGCCAAACCGGTTTCGGCCGATGTTTCTTTCTAATTGATGTTTCTAACTATCCCTCTCCCTCTCTGTAAAAAAAAAAAAAAAAAAAAATCAATAAAATATATATTTTAAAAGTAAATAAAATTAAATACAAATCAATGTTTCTCAAATATTTTAAACTTATATCGGTATCACAACTCTAACTCCAGTATACTGGTTTAATCAGTGTATTATTTCTACTCTTTAGTCTTGACTGACATATGTAATTTGTAGAAATACTCAATATTTAAGATACTGATTCATGTAGAATGTTAGCAAAATAGCAAGTGATGTAAAAAGGTTTATAATTTCATGCTAATTTCTAGGCTCTTGTGTTTTAGGTGTTTATATCCATTGTGTAAAATATTAGAATTTTTCTTTTCCACTATGGAAAGCTCCAGAAATAGAAAAGCTCAATATAATTTAATGGAGGGAAATGGGTAGGTTGTAATTCTTTCAGGATGAAAAAAATCTTTAACAGGTTAGATTACGTTTAAACACATTTACTCTTTTTTTTTTTTTTAATATACTTTATTGATTTTTTACAGAGAGGAAGAGAGAATGATAGAGAGTTAGAAACATCGATGAGAGAGAATCATCGATCAGCTGCCTCCTGCACACCCCCCACTGGGGATGTGCCCGCAACCAAGGTACATGCCCTTGACCGGAATCGAACCTTCGACCTTTCAGTCCGCAGGCCGACGCTCTATCCACTGAGCCAAACCAGTTTCGGCTAAACACATTTACTCTTATAGATTATTATTTTTCTACTAGAGGCCTGGTGCACGAAATACATGCACTGGGGAAGGGGAGGGTGTCCCTCAGTTCAGCCTGCACCCTCTCCAATCTGGGACCCCTTGGGGGATGTTCGGCTGTCAGACATCCCTCTCACAATCCAGGACTGCTGGCTCCCAACCGCTCGCCTGCCTGTCTGCCTTCCTGATTGCCCCTAACTGCTTCTGCCTGCCAGCCTGATCAACCCCTGGAACCACTCCCCTGCCAGCCTGATCAACTCCTAACTGCCCTCTCCTGCTGGCCTGGTTGCCCCTAACTGCCCTTCCCTGCAGACCTGGTTGACCCCAACTGCACTCCCCTACCAGCCCAGTCACCCCCAACTGGCCTCCCCTGCAGTCCTGGTCCCCCCTTGACCCCAACTTTTCTCCCTTGCAGGCCTGGGCCTCCTCAACAGCCCTCCCCTGCCAGCCTGGTTGCCCCTAAATGCTCTCTCCTGCTGACCTGGTTGCCCCTAACTGCCCTCCCCTGCCAACCTAGTTGCCTCTAACTGTCCTCCCTGTAGGCCTGGTCCCCCCCCAACTGCCCTCCCCTGCTGGCCTGATTGCCCACAACTACCCTCCCCTGCTGGCCATCTTTTGATGGACATCTTGTGTGATGGCATGAGGGTCAATTTGCACATTACCTCTTTATAGGATATGTTGAGGCCAGTAACAAATTACAAATTATGTAATTTGTAAGACTTTTATTTATTATAATGGTAGATCAAGTAATTTGGACCAGATTTTCTAAAGAACACATCTAGAAAAGCTGATAGCTAAACAAAAATTTTAAAACATCTGCTTAAAGCCTTGAGAGAGGTGATAACAATGAACAATTGCTACCAAACCACAGAAACCCAAGTAGGTGAGCTGCTTTTTCCTAGAAGTGTCCGCTAGTTCTGTAATTATTGTCTGAGATGCTCAATGGTTATTTTAACAATATTGTGCTACCAAGGGGAAGAGGCCTGCAGTGATAAACCTTTCCCCTTTGAGTAACAATTTCAAAACTGGTAAGAATGATCCAGAAATAAGCATACCTACCCAGGGATGGCAGCTCAGCATTTTTTTTTTTTATAAGTCCCTGGAATTGGATTGAGATTAAGATTTTTTTTAGAGCTCCCAGGTGCTTGGCAGAAATAAAATTCTCTCAAAAGGATGTTAACATCCTCAGTATGTGGACAGACTCCAAAGTGACCCCCCACAATTCCTGTAACTGGTATGCCTGGTTTGTGTGTGGAGAGGGGGAAATACGACTTCCTTCTAATCAACAGGATACTACAAAGATGATTATGTATATGTGATTATATCATATTCTAATGCCCATCTTATCGAACTCTCCCTTGCTGACTTTGAAGCAAGCTGCCATGTTATGAACTGGCCTTTGGAGAGGGCTACAGGAAAAACAACCGAGGATGGCCTCTGGCCAACAGTTAGCAAGAAGTAGATCCTTGGTCCAGCAGTCCGTAGGGAGCTATAAGCTGCCACCATGTGAGCTTGAAAGTGGATCCTTTCCCAGTGGAACCTAAGCTGAGACCATAGCTGACACTTTGATTGCAGATATGTGAAAGCCTGAAATGGAGTCCCCAGCTGAGCTGTGCTTGGACTCCTCACCCATAGGACCTAAGCCAATAAATGTGTGTTGTTTTAAGACACTCAGTTTGTGGTGATATTGTTATGCAGCAATAGAAAATTGATCCGGTAAGCTTCTGCTGGTATTTAAGATAAATCTATAAAGTTTTGCAAGTACACTGTAGGACACAATAAAAAGCCACACCCAGAAACAATGAATACCCGCAGAAGCTTCCAGTTAAACAGATCTGTGGGATATCCAGATACCACAGTTTTCAGACACAAAATGAGGAGAGCTTGGGCAAAGAATTGAAAGCTATATTTTAAAAAATATATGGAAATACTAGAGCGGAAAATTACCATGGCTGAAATTAGAATCAAAGGATGGATTTGACAACAGAACAGGCATAGTACCCTGTTTCCCCGGAAATAAGACAGTGTCTTATATTAATTTTTGCTCCCAAAGATGCACTAAGTCTTATTTTCAGGGGATGTCTTATTTTTCCATGAAGAAGAATACAGTTTAACAATTTAACAAGAATATTGTTAAATGAAAATAAAGGAAATTTATTACTACAACTACGGTAGTACGGTAGTTGTCAACACAAACCAGACAAACTGTGAATCCTACAGTATCAAGAATTTATTCGTTTATTCAATGACAATCATGTCATCATCTTCTGGAACATCATCATAACAATCCATTTCCTGAATTTCCTGGTGAATTTCTTGTGACTCCATTTCTTTCAGAATCAGTGGACCAAATCTCTCATGTTTAGCCTAGGGAGGGCCTTATTTCGGGGGGATGCCTTATATTTCACTCAGAAGGAAACCTGTAAGTAGGTCTTATTTTCGGAGGATGTCTTATTTTCAGGGAAACATGGTAGAAGAGAGAATTAGTAAATGAACAAAAGTTAGAAGAAAATATCCAGAATGATGCAGAGAGAGACAAAACAATGAAAATACAGAAGTTAGCAAAATATCTGTGACACAGAATATACAGTGAGATCTAACATAGTAAATCAGTGTCCAGAAAGAAAGGACAAAAAAAAAACCCAAAACAACAAAAAACAAACAAACAGTATTTTAAGAGATAATGACTGAAAATTTCACAAAATCAATGAAAAACATCAAACCACAGATTCAAGATTCGTTATGAACCCTATACAGGATCAAAAGAAAACCACATGAAATCACATCATTGTAAAACTGCTGCTAACCAAAGATGGAAAAAGGCTAAAGCTGTCAGGAAAAAAAACCAAAAAGATATTGAAAGGAGCAACAATTAAACTAATAG
The DNA here is from genome assembly GCF_964339955.1 of Pipistrellus hanaki. Taxonomy (NCBI): domain Eukaryota; kingdom Metazoa; phylum Chordata; class Mammalia; order Chiroptera; family Vespertilionidae; genus Pipistrellus; species Pipistrellus hanaki. The sequence goes on from NC_140510.1 coordinate 44,141,989, forward strand.
CTGGTACTATTTCTTAAATATTTGGAAGAATTCAATAATAAAGCCTTATAGGCATGGATTTTTTTCTTGGAAGGGTTTTTAACTACTAATTCAATATCTTTCTTAGATATAGGGCTATTCAGGTTATGTAGTTTTTCTTGAGTAAGCTTTGGTAGTTGACTATTACTTTGACGCAGAGTAAATCACCTCAAAATTTAACAGCTTAAAAAATTAACAGCTTAAGACTAAGTGTTAATCATCTCACAGGTTCTATGGGTCAGGAATTTCAGAGCTCTTAACTGGGTTCTGGCTCAGGATCTGAAATGAGTCAAGATATGTGCTAGGCAGTATTCATAGGAAAGCTTGACTAGGGCTTAGGCTCTGCTTTCAAAATGGCTCACTCGCATGCCTTTTGGCAGGAGGCCTCGGTTTCTCATTGGTTGTTATCACAAAATCTCATTTTATTGTTGGTTGTTGGCGGGAGGCCTCAATTTCCAGCCACGTGGGCCTCTCCAAGGAGCTGCTCGAATGTCCTAAAGCCATGGTCTCCTGCCAAGTGAGCTGCTTTCCAAGAGAGAGTGCAAAGAGAAAACTGCTATGCCTTTTGTGACCTCCTCTTAGAAGTCGCATACCATTACCTTCTGCCACAGTCTGTTTGTTAGAGGAGAGCACTAAGACAAGCCCATGCTCAAAGAGAGGGAAATTAGACTTCCTTTTTGAAGAGGAGTCAGCGACTGTGCCCATATAATAAACCCTGGCTGGTGTGGCTCAGTTGGTTGGGCATTGTCCCATGCACCAAAAGTCTGCTGCTTCGATTCCTGGTCAGGCCACTCCCTCGGGTTGTGGGCCCCATCCCTGGTGGGGTGTGGGTGGGATGTTTCTTCTCCCTCTCTAAAAATCAATAAACTAAGTCATTTCTATTTCCATGTTATTGTTGTTTTTTTTAATGTTTGGTATGTCCTTGTCTCAATTATCTGTAGGGTCTTATGTTCTTACCTCTTTTTCTAAGTACTTCATACATGGAGGATATTAATATTGTCATATTTGTGAAAAATATTGTTTGTATCATATTGTGTTAATATTTTCTAAATTTTATTTTTTAAACATATTTTATTGATTTCAGAGAGGAAGGAAGAGAAATAGAGAGAAACATCAACGATAAGAGGGAATCATTGATTGGCTGCCTACTGCATGCCCCCTACTAGGGATCAAGGCCGAAACCTGGGCATGTGCCCCTGGCCGGAATCGAGCCCACGACCTTTCCGTCTGCAGGCCAAACCAGCTAGGGCCTAAATCTTATTTTGATTATTTCTAGATAATCTGGCCTTAATCTTTATTTTATTTATTTATTTATATTTCAGAGAGAAAGAGATAGAAACATCAGTGATGAGAGAGAACCATTGATTGGCAGCCTCCTGCATTCCCTTCCCCCCATCCCCTGAGAACTGAACCACAACCTCCTGGTTCATGAGTCAACGCTCCATCACAGAGCTACATCAGCCGGGCATAATCTTCATTTTTAAATACAAACATCTAACTTGAACATGCGGGCTATTATTCATTAGGTTGTATGAAACAAATATATTGATACACACTAACTAGGCTTATTAAAACATAAGATTCTTGTTCTCTAAAATATTTCCTTTATAAACAAAAGAATCCTAATGTTTCCCCCAAGGACAAGCAACTTCCTTGTGGATATTTTTTTACTATACTGAAATGTGAGCTTATAAAATAAATATATTAGAGTTAATTGTGAATTGAAGAAGACTTAAATATTAAAGTCATAATAGGATTGGATAGAGAAGGAGGAACCTCCTGTGGGCAGATTCTAAAATGGTCCCAGAGATTTCCCACTACTTGGTATACATGCCAAGGGTAATCCCCAGTACTGTGAACTGGACATTACTACTGTGATTCGGTTCTTGATGTATTTTAATGTATTTTATTACTGTGATTAGGTTGTTTTACAGCAGGGCGATTATGGTGGTAGACCTGACCTAAGCGCATGAGCCCTTTAAAAGCAGAGAGTTGTTCTAGCTGGTAGCAGAAGAGGAAGTCAGTGATTCACAGCGCATGAAGACTCTACATGCCATCGTGGGTTTAAAGATGGAGGGGGAGGCATGTAGTAAGTAAAGTAATGTGGACAGCATCGAGGAGCCAAGAACAGCCCCAGCTTGACAGCCAGCAAAGAAACAGGGACTTGAATCCTATAATTCTGCAAGGAAACGAATTCTACCAATAGCCATGTGAGCTTAGAAGACCTAGATGAAAAACACAGCGCAGGCTGACAGCTTGATTTCAGCCTGTGAGACCCTGAGCAGAGAACCCAGTCACACAATGTTCAGATTTCTGACCCGCAGAAACTGTGAGATAATATATTTGTGTTGTTTTAAACTGCTATATTAGTGGTAATTTGTTATATAGCAATGGAAAGTTAATACAATAGCTAATAGACTATTCTCAGGGAATAGTCTACTTTTCACATGCATATCTTTTTTATAACTTACATTAGAGGTCCAGTGCATGAATTTGTGCATGGGTGGGGTCCTGCCGGCCTGGCCCCAATCAGAGTTAATCAGAGCTGGGCCTGTCGGGAGGAGGGTTCTGCAGGAGGTTGGCCGGCCAGCTTGTCCTTATTGGGACCAATCAGGGCAGGGCCAGCTGAGGGGAGAGGCCAAGGGCGATTGGCCTCGCCCCCTGATTGGGGTGTGTGTGGGCCAATCAGGGACAGAGCTGGCAGGGGCGAGGAACTGTGGGCCAATCGGGGTGATGGGAGCCCATCGGGGGTGGGGCCATCCAGGGCGAGGGGCTGCAGGAGGTTGGCTGGCTGGCCCTACCCCCTGATCAGCTGGTTCACTAGCCACAGTGGGTGTCATAGCGGCTGGTTGTTCTGGTTGGGTCATTATGGTGTTCCGGTTGCTGGCTTTTTATATATATAGATGCTTGACAATTTATATTATACTATAAAGTAATGAATCATTTTTTATTCTCTGACTAGACACCAAACATTATAATGTATAAAGAGATGCTAGTTAAAATGTCTCTGCCTTACAGAGTTTTGAGGATGATTTAATTTTTTTGCTAACCTATTTTCTAATTTTTATAATACAACTATACTTTTTTAAGAAGAAAAACAAATTTAAAGAAATAAAGCAAACTTTCTGAGAGAGAGAGCATAGCCCACAACCATCTGCCAGTGAATGGTCCAGAGCTGAACAGCTCAGACAGGGCTGATTACATTATTTGTAAGACCCAGAGCACAGTGAAAATGTGGATCAAATGAAGATATAGCAATTATACATACTAAATACTGCTACTCTTAAAGCCATAGATACAAAATATTTTTCCCCATATAAAAAATTCCTGCCGAAGCCGGTTTGGCTCAGTGGTAGAGCGTCGGTCTGCGGACTGAAAGGTCCCAGGTTCGATTCCAGTCAAGGGCATGTACCTTGGTCGCGAGCATATCCCCAGTGGGGGGTGTGAGGAGGCAGCTGATCGATGTTTCTCTCTCATCGATGTTTCTAACTCTCTATCCCTCTCTTTTCCTCTCTGTAAAAAATCAATAAAACATATTTATAAAAAAAATTCCTTATCACCAAGTCCACAGCCTTGCCACAGCACAGCAATCACCATCTGATTGCTTAATATTTCTGATGCCTAACTTAATCATATCCTTCCTATGTTAGATATATATTAGGTTTCTTTCCCACCCAGGTGTTATATGATAGTGGCACACATCTTTTAGATTAAATCAGCTTTTGTAGTAGTACAAGTTATAATTACATCTTTATTCTATATTTAAAAAATGTTATCTGATATGCCAACATCCTTATTTACTTTTACAACATTTGACTTTCTTAGCTCCTGGCTTATACTAGCTGTAAAGGCATGTTAGAGTAAATTTTCCTTTATGGTCTCATAAATAGCTTCAAGAGATGGCTGCTATAGCAACAGGGCAACTGCAGGGAGGCACCATACAGGATAGAGTGGCTCTATTAATAGTGTGAGTGGGACTGGAATTCATAGCCACTTCCCTCTTCCTATGATCAGATATGAGAGGAGGAGTTCTTTCCCGACCTAATAACCCCACAGCACATCTTCAGATGAGACCAGTTGTAGGGAATTGACTAAATGGTTTTACCTAATACTGTCATCTTGTGCACTCTGTTGGGTTTCTTTTTTAGGTAGAAAGTGTGATGGTTCTGTTGTAGACATATGTTTTGATATGCTTTATAAAGGCTTATAAATATTCCAGGCCAAAAGCTAAATCTACCCTACTTGTTTATGCCATACAGACTGATGATGTCTGTGTGATGACGGTTCATATGGAAACAAAATACAAACATGGATGTTTCCCAGCACAGGAATTCTTAGAAATTCCCATTTATGGAAGACATCGCTTAGTAAAATATTAGTTTGTCTTTTTATCTATCTAAACAACCAGTAAAAAATATTGACAATTAAACTATTTGCCACATAAGATTTTATAATTAGTCCCAAATGGAAAACTTGATAATTCACATTTATTATATCAATCTACATCTATATTCTGGATTTTGTTACATGTCAAAATCATAACTCTTCACAACCTGGCCAATCAATATTTTATTCTAGGTTCAATGTTTAAGTATATACTTTCAGGGATCTATTAAGACTTAGCCTCTTCACATTTAAATCCAGAGAAAGATCTTATTGCACAATTTTAAGAACTGAAATACTTCATTCAACAAATATTTTGGGGGTTCCTACTAAGAGCAACTCCCCCACCACAAACAAATAAAACAGAAACCTGTGGAAGGATAAGAAGTGTAGGTCTATGTCTTACAAAGAATGATGTCCCCTTCAAAGATCTTACAATTTGACTGAAGAGGTAAGTGGGAAATGTACACATGTAATGTATAAATAAAGTATGCTTCATAAAGCATCTTAGTAATCAGCACACACAGAAAGTACTTGGGTCAAGGAAAGACTGGATGACCAGACAGCAATGTGTCTTGTATTCTTTCAATTGATTAACTGAAATATAAGAGAAGCTTTCTGAGAAAAGTGGTTTGTGATCCACACCTTAAGTGATGGAAAGGATTTAGATAGATGGAAAGGACTGGTAGAGCTTCCCAGATGAGGGAATGATGTGGGAGTGAGGACACAGATTTATGAGGTAGTGATGAGGCAGCTGGCCTGAGGAAGTAAGTTAAGCGTTGAAAGTGGGGAATATTGGAATAAAACTTTGTAAGTGGGTTTTGGCTAATATATGAATAGGTTTCAAAGCTAATCAATTGAGTCTGATTTTTCTGGTTCTATGGCCAGGGCCCAAACACCACTTTCTTCACATCACTCTCCTTCACTTACTTCATCAGGCCAGCTGCCTCATGAATCGGCTGTCCTCGCTGCCACATTATTCCCTTTACCTACGAAGCTCTGCCAAGTCCTTTACATCTCTCCAAATCTATAAATCCAATGCAATCCCCATTAAAATATCAATGGCATTTTTCACAGAACTAGACCAAATAATCCAGTAATTTACATGAAGCCACAAAAGATCCCAAATAGCCATAGCAATCTTGAGAAAGAAGAACAAAGTTGGAGGTATCATGCTACCTGTAGTATATTTGAAACTATACTACAAACTATAGTAATCAAAACAGCATGGTACTGGCATAAAACAGACAGCATATTCAATAAATGGTGTTGAGAAAATTGAACGGATACATGCAACAAATGAAATTAGACCACCTTCTTACACCATGTTAAAAAAACAAAAACAAAACTCAAAATGGATTATACCAGTAGACCTAAATGTAATACCTGAAACTATAAAATTCCTAGAAGAAAACATTGCTCTTAGTAGTATTTTTCCCCCCTGATATATCGCCACTGGGCAAGGGAAACTAAAGAAAAAAAAATAAACAAATGGGACTATTGTACATCAAACAAAGTTGTTTTGTTTTGTTTTTACAACAAAAAAAAACCATCAACAAAATGAAAAAACAGTGTATTTGAATGAAGAAGATATTCACCAATGATGCATCCAATAAGGAGTTAGTATCTAAAATTTATATTTAAAAAAAAAAAACTCATACAACTCAGCACCAAAAAACAATCCAATTGAAAAATGGGCAAGAAGATCTAAATAGACACTTTTCCAAAGAGGACATGAAGATGGCAAACAGAAATATGAAAAGGTGCTCAATGTCACTAATCATTAAAGAATTACAAACTAAAATCATAATGAGATATGACATCAACTTTCAGAATGGCTATCACAGACAACAAGTAAATAAACAATTTATCCACAGGCAACAAGTATTGGAGAAGATGTGGAGGAAAGAGAACCCTCATGCACTGTTAGTGAAATTGCAAATTGTTGCAACCAATTATGTAAAATGATAAGGAGGTTCCTCAAAAATGTAAAATATAATAGAACTACCTTATGACCGAACAATTCCACTTCTGGGTATTTATCTGAAGAAATCCAAAAAACTAATTTGAAAAGATAAATGCACTCCAATTTTTATTGTAGAATTATTTACAATAGCCAAGGTATGGAAGCAACCCAAGTGCCTCTTGATAGACAATTAAATAAAGCAGAAATGGTACATACATGCAACGGAATAGTATTTGGCCATAAATCTTATCATTTGCAACAACATGGGTGGACCTATAAAGTATCATGCTAAATGAAATAAATCAAACAGGGAAAAACAAATGCCATATTATTTCACTTATATGTGGACTCTAAAGAATAATATACATGAACAAAACAGAAATAGACTCATAGATACAGAGAGCAAACTGATGGTTACCAGAGGGACAGGGAGTTGGGGGCTGGCTGCAAAGGGTGAAGGGATTAAGAAGTACATATTGATAGTTACTAAATAGTTACAGGAATGTAGAATACAGCATAGGAAATATAGCCAATTATATTGTAATAACTATGCATGGTGCCATATGTAAAATAATACTGAATGTTAAGTGTAATTAAAAATTTGTTTTGCCCTACCCGGTTTGGCTCAGTGGATAGAGTGTCGGCCTGCGAACTGAAAGGTCCCAGGCTCAATTTCCGTCAAGGGCACATGCCTGGGTTTGGACTTGACCCCGAGTTGGGGGCTTGCAGGAGGCAGCCGGTCAATGATTCTCTCTCATTATTGATGTTTCTGACTCTCCCTCTTCTTTCCTCTCTGAAATCAATTTTTAAAATATATTTTTAAAAAACGTGTTTAAGTAAAATAATAATAATAAAAAGAATGTTTATTTTCTCATTTTTGGGGGAAGCATGCCAAAAAGACTTTTCCAACACATCAACTTCTGGGCAGCCACGTATACCTATGCTGGTTGTGTACTGCACAACCAGCACATTGCTCACATTGCACTCAGCGTGAGTGGAATGAATTGTGCCATGCCTGACCCACCGAGCTCTATGTTGTGGCCAGATAAATTATACCCACTATTTTTTACTTAACAGCAACTTGTTGACAGTGTGCAAACAAAGCACACAAACTTTCCTGTAGATAACTGCCATTTTCACACATCGATAATCATATCACAGTTAGCATATCAAACATTTAATGACTGGGCAATACTTAGTGGGAAGATGTACTAAAAAGGTAAAAGCAATAAACGAATTAATAAAATTGCTATTTCTAGAAACCAGGAGTCTTTTGAAAAGCAAAGTGTGATGTCAAATGGCACCTAACTCCATGCCAAGCTTGATGGCTGCCAAGAGTTGTTTATGCTTCATCTCTGGGGCGGCTCTTTATCTCTTTAAGACTTGGATTCACAGATGGCACATGTTTTCTTGAACAGTGTCATTAATTTATTTAACATATAGTTGCTAATTAGACGTTCTGAGTGCATCAGCTGTATTAGTTTGCAATGGTCTCTTTGATACAGCATGTGGGAAAGAGGAACTGCGGGCAATACCCTGCAAGACCTGTTTCTCTCTTGGCAAGTTGAAGCAGTCTAATGTACACTGATATACACTTTTTCTGCTCTTTTTTACATTTACATTTAATTGACATATAGTTAATATACATTCTGAAGCAATAATTCACAACTAGGGAACATTAGGCAATGGAAGCAAACCTTTTCATTAATCTATGCAGCAATCTGAAATAACTCTGCTCAATGGAAAGAGTAAATTCTGCTATTCAGGAATCATTTATGCCCTAGCTGGTTTGGCTCATGGATAGAGCGCCGGCCTGCAGACTAAAGGGTCCTGGTTCGATTCTGACCAAGGGCACATGCCCAGGTTGTGGGCTCCATCCCTACTAGGGTGTGTGCAGGAGGCAGCTGATCAGTATCCCTCATCATTCATATTTCTGTCTCTCCCTCTCTCTTCCTCTCTGAAATCAATAAATTAAAAAAAATTAATAAAAAGAATCATCTTCCACATGCAGCTATGATTCTAGAAGCTCCTAATCTGAATTAGCCAGAGCCTGTAATAATTTCTGCACATGAACCTTACCATCCTAGCCACTAACAGCTGTCTCCACACTTCAGTGACAAACATGGAAAGGACAACGGATCTTCAATCAGTCACAATCGTATCCTTGAGTGACATATCATCAATAATGAAAGACAAACTTTCTAATTACCATTAACTACAAAGTTCATAATTTTTTAAAGAAATGTTAATAAGATGCTAATTTCCAAATTGAGGTTTTTAAATATCCTTTCATTATAATAGCTAACTAACATTTATATGCCACATTGTAAGTGCTTTCATATTTTTAAATTTATCTTTCCAATAACCTTAAGTTATGTTCTTGTGTGTGTTTTACAGATCAGAAAACGGAGGACCAGAGAAGGTTAGTAACGTGTTTGAAGTTACATGTTAGATAAATGGCAGAGATGAAATTGAAGCCTGAAACTAAATCTCATTTACTTTTTTTCTCCACCAAACTGTCTGCCATATGTTGGGTTTTAAACCTTTCATTTTTCTTCCATTTCCACATACTTCTAACTGCAAGAGAAGAATCACATGATGCCCTTGATTAGAATGCAGATTCCTAGGTCTCCATCACTGTGAAGTCTAGGGATGCTGCATAACGAGCATCCCGCATAATTCAGTTGAGATGATCTGACATGTGGAATTAAGCTAAAACCCCCTGAAATGAGAACAAAGAGCTTTTTTCTTTTCTTTTTTTCTTTTTCCCCCCAGATCTTGCTATATCAAGAGTCAGTCACCCACATTTGCTCTTGGAAGAGGCTCAGACAGGCATGGGAATGGGAAAGCTTTAAATAAGAGTGATAACAAAGAGGACGGGCCCTGACCGGTTTGGCTCAGTGGATAGAGTGTGGGCCTGCGGACTTAAGGGTCCCAGGTTCAATTCCAGTCAGGGGCATGTACCTTGGTTGCGGGCACATCCCCGGTGGGGAATGTGCAGGAGGCAGCTGATTGATGTTTCTCTCTCATCAATGTTTCTAACTCTCTCTCCCTCTCCCTTCCTCTCTGTAAAAACATCAATAAAATATATATATTTTTAAAAGGTGGAAGGTCTCAGGCCTGCTCTGATTGGAGATTGCTGGCCTGAGCAATCTTGACGGGCTACTACAAACAGGGCGTATTTTATGTCATTGGTTTAGGGAGTCTATTTGGCTTTCTCTGGTGGTCCTGAGTTGGAAGTAGGGGTAAAAATAGGGAAGTTGGCAGTCTTCACCAGTCCTGCCTGTTCTGGTCCAACTGCTGCAGAGGTTGTGATTTGGCTTCCAGGACTGCTTATGTGATTCGGAGTTCTGTTGTCACATACAGTCTGGCCATTGTCCATTTGTATATTCTGTCTTTCAGGACACACACACACACACAGAGAGAGAGAGAGAGAGAGAGAGAGAGAGAGAGAGAGAGAGAGAGAGAGAGACTGGGGGTTCCTTTCATCCAAGTCTCCTTCCCGGCTTAAGAAGGCTAGACTCTAATCTCTATGACAGCTGTATTCACCCTTCTACTACCAGCGCCTAGCCCTATCAGGCTCTCAAGAAAACCCTACAAATAAGTGAATGACACATGAAACTATTTGATATCGGCTTTTGTTGGATCAGAAAAGGAACTTTCTGGAGTAGCGCATGGACATCCTTACGTGACTGGGCTGGCTATCCCCGGGAGGAAGACTGGTGAGTCCTCTGCTCCAAATAGGGTCACCTGCATCCTCGGGCCTGGCTGCCCCGAGTCTATGCCAAAGCCCCCGGGTTAACCCCTGGCGCGCAGATCACCCCCAGGGGCTCGCTCACTGCTGAGCTCGGTTTGGGGGCCGGGAGGCGTTGGTGGGAAAGCCGCAGCTCCTCCTGGATGTTGAAGACAACCTCAGCGCCAGACCTTAGGTTTTGTTGCATTCTCTCCCTTCTCTTCCACCCTGGGTCTGGCGGGAGCTACTGGGTCAGGCCACCCCCCTCCAGCCCTCCATGTGCTCTTAGCTCAGGACTGAGCTCAGTGTGTCCGGAGGGCAATGCTCGGGGGTGCATGTGCTTGAGAGAAAACCCCAGGAGAGCGGAGAGCTCCCGGCCCGCGCGGTCCCCGGCAGCCGCCCCCCCTGTGGCGGGGGGACCGCCCGGAGGGCTCAGCCCCGCCGCCCGGGGCTCCGGCGCCCCGGCCCGCGGGGGGCTGATCGGCGGGAGGCGGGAGCAGGCGGGAGCAGCCGGGGCACCAAAATAGGCGCCGTCCGTGGGCCGGAGCCGCACTGGCGGGCGGCCTCCCCGCGCGCTTCCAAAGATGGGCAGAGGGTCCGGCGGCGCCCCCGCCCCCGCCCCCGCCCGCCGCGGGCCGCAGTCCCCGGCGCCGCCGAGGTAGGTGCGGGCCGCGCCGAGCCGGCGGGCGGGAGCGGGGAGCGGGGCGCGCGAGGGCGAGGCCGCCGCCCGGAGCCCGCGCCGCGGCGCCGAGACAAAGGCGGGCGGCGCGGGGCCGGGCCGGGCGGGCGGGGCGCGGGGCCCCCGCACCTGCGGGACCCGGGCTCCGGGCCGAGGGCGGCGGCGGCGGCGGCGGAGGCCCCGGCGGGCAGGGCGCGGGGCGCGGGGCGCGGAAACCCCCGGCTCCGCGGGGAGGGCGCGCCGCTCTCCGCCGTCTCCTTCCTTCCTTCCTCCCGGGAGGCTCCGGCTCCCTCTTCCCGGAGCTCTGGCCCCACATCTTCCCATCGCCCCTCCTCGGCACCTCGAACCGACTGGAGAGCGAACACGGTGGAATGGGGATCGAACCCAGGCCGGCGGCGCCCCTCGGTTGAATGGGGTGACCCCTCGGGCGCTTTGTTTGCCAAGAGCGGGATGTCCCTCGGAGCGCCCGCTCGGGACAGATGGAGACTGTGCAATGGGGGTAGAAAAAAATTCCAATTGCACAGTCTCCATCTGTGCAATTTTTTTTTTCTCCCCCTAGAAAGGACTATTGAAAAATCCGGGGGCTTCATTTCAGGCTCCGAGCTACCCTGAATTTAAATTGACCACCGCCTCAATGACGAAAAGAGTCCATCCACATCTTGCATGTAGAATGTCGAACTTAGTCTAGTTTTGGATTTTATTTGGCGCCAAGCAATCGTTCTAACGATTGGAATGTGCATTATTGATTATATGCAAAACTGAAAACACGTTGTTTCATATGTATTGCAGCCATGGCTCTAAAAGGACAAGAAGATTACATTTACCTTTTTAAGGACGCAGCGCATCCCGTGGATTTTCTGGATGCCTTCAGGACATTTTACGCGGATGGATTATTTACGGATATCACCCTCCAGTGCCCGTCAGGCATCATCTTCCACTGCCACCGAGCTGTTTTAGCGGCTTGCAGCAATTATTTTAAGGCAATGTTCACAGCTGACATGAAAGAAAAGTTTAAAAACAAAATAAAAATCTTTGGCATCCACCATGATATTTTGGAAGGTCTTGTCAATTACGCGTACACTTCCCAGATTGAAATAACCAAGAGAAACGTGCAGAGCCTGCTGGAAGCAGCAGACCTGCTGCAGTTCCTCTCCGTGAAGAAAGCTTGTGAGCAGTTTCTGGTGAGGCACCTGGACATTGATAATTGTATCGGAATGCACTCCTTTGCAGAGTTTCACGTGTGTCCGGAGCTAGAGAAGGAATCGCAGAGAATCCTGTGTTCAAGGTTTAAGGAGGTATGGCAACAGGAAGAATTTCTGGAAATCAGCTTTGAAAAGTTGCTGTTTATCTTGTCCAGAAAGAACCTCAATGTTTGGAAAGAAGAAGCCATCATAGAGCCAGTTATCAAGTGGACCGCTCATGACGTGGAAAACCGAATTGACTGCCTGTATAACCTGCTAAGCTATATCAACATAGACATAGATCCCGTGTATTTGAAAACAGCGTTAGGCCTCCAAAGACGCTGCCTGCTCACCGAAAATAAGATACGGTCTCTAATTTACAATGCACTGAGCCCCATGCATAAGGAGATTTCCCAGCGGTCCACAGCCACGATGTACATCATTGGGGGCTATTACTGGCACCCTTTGTCAGAGGTTCACATATGGGACCCCTTGGCAAATGTTTGGATCCAGGGAGCAGAGATGCCAGATTATACGAGGGAGAGCTATGGGGTCACATGTTTGGGACCCAACGTTTATGTAACGGGGGGTTACAGGACAGATAACATAGAAGCTCTTGACACAGTGTGGATCTATAACAGTGAGAGCGATGAGTGGACGGAAGGGTTGCCGATGCTCAATGCCAGGTATTACCACTGCGCCGTCACCCTGGGTGGCTGTGTCTATGCGCTGGGCGGCTACAGGAAAGGGGCCCCGGCGGAAGAGGCCGAGTTCTATGATCCACTAAAAGAGAAGTGGATTCCCATTGCGAACATGATTAAAGGTAAGTGCAGATTGTGCTTGTTCTGTTATTTTTTTTAGATGTTTGAGGTTAGGCCCACAGTCTTGCTTCTCTTGCAAATAACTTTAAAGAAGAGTTTGCTTTGGAATGCTATCTAGGAACTAGAGTGGATTATACAAATCACGGTGTGCAGAATGTTCCAAGTAAAACCATAGAATAGCAGTTCCCAACTTGTCTGAGATTTATGATTTTTAGAATGCTCAGGCTAGAAAAGACATCTTTTTTATTAGAAACCAGTATAACTCATTCTTCTGATGCTTCCACCTGTTTTGAGATTAGATCTCATGCAAGTATTAAGAATTTGCATTTAAGGCAAAGGCTAAATAGAGAAAGCAGTGTAGTTTTATTAGTTTGTGCTTATTTATATTGGCTTGCTCTTGAAATTGAACCCTTTTTTTATTCTGCTCTTATTTTTTATTTTCTTATTTTTAAATATATTTTTATTGATTTCTGAGAGGGAGGGAGGGAGAGAGAGAGAGAGAGAGAGAGAGAGAGAGAGAGAGAGAGAGAGAATTGTTGATTAGCTGCCTCCTGCCCACCCCCTACTAGGGATCAAGCTGGCAAAGAGGACACAGTGCCCTGAGTGGGAATGGAGCTGGTGACCTTTTGGTACATGGGACAATTTCATCCAGCATCCCCCCAAAAATAATTCCCTCCCTTCTGACAGCTGTTAGTCTGTTTCATATACCCATGCGTCTGTTTCTGTTTTGTTCCTCGGTTTATTTTGTTCATTAGATCCCACATTATCAGTGAGACCATTTGTCCTTCTTTGACTGGCTTATTTCACTTAGCATTATAATCTTCAGGTTCATTCACGCTGTCACAAAAGGTAAGACTTTCTTTCTCTTTTGTATGGCCTAATAGTATTCCAGTGTGTAAATGTACCACAGCTTTCGGACACCTGGGCTGTTTCCAGATCTTGGCTATTGTACATAGAGCTGCATATGTTCTCTCGAATTAGTGTTTTAGGTTTCTTTGGATGTATTCCTAGGAGTGGGATCACTGGGTCAAAAGGCAGATCCATTTTTAATTCTTTGAGGAAACTCCATACGGTTCTCCACCGTGGCTGTGCCAGTCTGCATTCCCACTACCAGTTCACGAGGGTTCCCTTTTCTCCACATCCTCGCCAGCACTTCTTCGTTGAGCCTCTGCTTTTTTTGATTCAAGTCTTGTCACATGGTGTTAAAGAGAGAGGCAGATCCCTCATGTGGCACAGAGAGCCAGGCACGCCGCTGAGTCTCACTGTCTGTCTGGTCAACTCTATCTTTTCTGCTGTTTGGTACTAGATTAGCCTCGCTCTCTTTCCCTCCCCCCCGGAAAAAGCTACACTGGAATCTTAATCACATTATGTTTTGGTGCCGGGAAGTTGCACATAAACAGTTGGTGGTTGGCTACCCAATTTGTGTCATTTTATTCCAAATGTTTCTTCCCAGGCCTCTCTGTTTCTTTTTTTAACACTGGTGAGGGTGTGGGAATCTGACCTGGTATGATCCTTGAAGGACAAGCAGGAAGCCTGAGAGGCAGAGTGGTCTTGTGATCAGGCACTCTGCTTCTGCAATGGAACTGCCTGAGCCCAAATCCCAACTTTCCACGCATTTGCTGGCGAGCGTGGGCAAATTGCCATGTGTACAATGGGAGTGACATGACTTAGTTTAGAGTTTTGAGAGGATTAAATGAACCCAAGCACGGGAAGCACTGAGCAGATTAGGAATTGTACTCATTAACGTCACATTATATAGAAGAACACGACAGCTTCGTTGAGGCAGAATTATTTTTCATATTAAATCCTGACCACTCTCCTTCCCAAAGGTGCAGCAGTAAAGGTGCAGCAGTGGTGGGTAGGGTGGAAGAAGGTGGCGTAAAACCCACTGCTATTGCTGCTCTGATTTTTTTAAAAATATATATTTTATTGATTTTGTACTGAGAGGAAGGGAGAGAGATAGAGAGTTAGAAACATCGATGAGAGAGAGTCATTGATCAAGCTGCCTCTTGCACAACTGGGGATATGCCCGCAACCAAGATACATGCCCTTGACCGGAATCGAACCCGGGACCTTTCAGTCTCCAAGCCGACGCTCTATCCATTGAGCCAAACCGGTTTCGGCTACTGCTCTGATTTTTTATTCTATCTGAGCATGACACTCACTTACAGACTGTCAGTCCCCTCTCCAAGGTGATTCCAAATGTCCTGTCTGACTCCTCGTTTACAAAGGAAATAAGGGCACTGCAAATGTGTTAGCAGCTATTGTAAACCTAGATACATTTCTGCCTGTTTCTTTTCTTGCAAGAAAAATGTCTTTGTTGATTTCAGAGAGAGGAAGGGAGAGGGAAACAGGGATAGAAACATCAATGTTGAGAAAGAATCATTGATCAGCTGCCCCCCGTTGGGGATTGGACCTGCACCCCCGGCATGTATGTGCTCTGGTGGGAATTGAGCCTAGACCTCCTGGTTCATAGGCTGATGCTCAACCACTGAGCCACACCAGCTGGGCTGCCTCTGCTTCTTAATGATAAGTTCCGTGATTTTGTAGTTTACAGCTTTGAGGACAGAAACCTATTACTTCACTGAAATGTTGTTAAAACCTTTGAAGCAGCGCTTGCTGAAAATAAAATGCTGCAGTGGTGTACCCACCACGAAAGAAAGCTGAACGTGCTTTTGACAGCTTAAGGGGAATGGAGGCCTTCCTCTGCAAAAGTCCTCCCTCGCTTACCAGCTGGGTTTGCAATGTCTAAGTTTTCATGCTTTTAGTTTGAAGGTTTGATTCCTGGTTATCCTTCATCATCGCAGGAAGGGTAACACTTTGTCCGTTATGTGTAGTGTTGGCTAGTTCCGATGCTCAGACTCTGCTGAGCTTTTAGTTTCCCAGTCTTATGTAGAGAGGATAACGTTTCCCCCGCGTTTATTTTATTTTGTAGTCTTGAGGTGAACTAGCTTCTTTCCCTGGGAAATTGGGAAGAGTCAAATTTCAAATTAATTTCCTTTTTTTTTGGTTGAGGGAGGTACGAAGAAGAAATAAATAGATGGCTTTTTAGGAACTCTTAACTTTTACCCCCTCATCACAACTGCCCTGCGTATGAACTCACTTTTGGCCCAGCTGCAGTGGCTCAGTGGTTGAACATCAACCTCAGGAATCAAGAGGTCACTGGTTCTATTCCAGGTCAGGGCACATACTGGGTGGCAGGCTCTATCCCCATTGGGAGGGAAGGGGAACACCGGGGGCAGCTGATCAATGAGGTTTTCTCTCTCATTGATGTTTTTATCCCTCTATCCTTCTATTATACCTTCCTCTCTCTCTGAAAATCAATAAAAGCATGTTAAAGAAATAAACTCACTTCTGTTTTGGAGTAGAAATGAACAAGGAGCCTGAACTGCACCCACCACGTAACATGCTAAATAAAAGTTGGTTGAGAGACTAAGCTGACATTTTGATTAAAATGAACCTCATCATCATTCTTTCTTCTTGTTCCCCTGCTGAAACCATTTTCTCTTTCTCATTTTTCTGTGACATCAGTGTTCCCCAGTTTTCTGAGCTCAGGACCTCAGAATTCATCTTGTCTTCAACTCAGTCAGTCATCAAGGCCCTCCTGTTTTACCTTTGTCTCTTGCCTCTGTGCACCTTCCTCTATGCAGTGGTCGGCAAACTGCGGCTCGCGAGCCACATGCAGCTCTTTGGCCGCTTGAGTGTGGCTCTTCCACAAAATACCACATGTGGGCACACACGTACAGTGCTATTGAAACTTCGTGGCCCATGTGTAGAAGTCTGTTTTCGGCTCTCAAAAGAAATTTCAATCATTGTACTGTTGACATTTGGCTCTGTTGACTAATGAGTTTGCCGACCACTGATCTATAGCATAGAGTCTATACCAAGGCCGCTTCTAACTCAGGCCCTCAACACTTTGCACCTGGACTAATTCTATCCTTCTATGCTATAGAGTCTACCCTCCTTTCCTTTGTTTAAAAACTTTTAAAATCCTGTTGAATCACCTTAGCTGGTTTGGCAGAGTGGATAGAGCTTGTGGACCAAATGGTCCCGGGTTCGATTCTGGTCAAGGGCACGTACCTTGGTTCCAGACTCCTCCCCAGCCCGGGCCCTGGTCAGGGCTCATGCAGGAGGCAAACAATTAATGTGTTTCTCTCACATCAATGATTCTCTCTGTCTTTCACTCTTCTACTCTCCCTAAAAAAAAAAATTAAAAAAATAATAATAATTGATGGAAAAACATCCTCTGGTGAGGCTTAACAACAACAAAATCCTGTTGAATCAAGTGTAAATTTTTGAATTGGGCATCAGGACTCTTTGCCACGTGGCTCCAACTTACTCTGCCAGCTTTAATTCCCACAGGTCAACCCCAGGTGTGTCACCGTCACTTCCAGGGCGGCAGAGTCAAAACCACTGCCTGAATCTTCCAGGAAGCCTTTGCACTTGCCTTGCCCTCCTTAGAGTGGCTTCCTCTCCCCTCTGCCTGCCAAAGTCCTACCTACTAAGGCTCAAGTCACATTTTGCCACCTCCTGCCGTGATTTCCCAAGTCAAAAGTAATGTCTCTTTGTTTTGCACATCCACAGTAGTAGTTCCGTACCCTGTGTTCTTAGGTGTAAATGTCGCACCCTCTTTTAAAAGAGTACAAGGAGCCTTGCTTTTTATTTTTTAAAAATATTTTTATTGATTTCAGAGAGGAAGGAAGAGGGAGATAGAAACATCAATGATGAAGGAGAATCATTGATCGGCTGCCTCCTGCACGCCCCACACTGGGGATCGAGCCTGTAACCCAGCCATGTGCCCTGACCAGGAATCGAACCGTGACCCCCTGGTTCATAGGTCGACGCTCCACCACTGAGCCACACTGTCTGGGCAGGAGCCTTTCTTTTTCATTCTTCGATCCCTCAGAGCACCTAGGGACAGTGCCTTTTATCTACTATCCATAATAACAAAGACAGTACAATAGTTATGGCAAAGCAGAATGAAAGATCAATCTGAAGATGTGATTTTAATTAACACACAGGTGTGGGAAATGCTACTGCCTGTGTGTTACATGAAGTTATCTACGTCATTGGTGGACACTGTGGCTACAGAGGGAGCTGCACCTATGACAAGGTCCAGAGCTACAATTCGGATTTCAACGAATGGAGCCTCATCACTTCTGGCCCCCATCCAGGTAACAAAATAGAGTATGTCATGATACAGCCTGTCAGTGTAAGAGACGGCTAGAAATGGGCTGGAGATAGGGACACGCTAAATTTATAGTAGACTACACATGGATTTAATTAAAAGGCTCAAAATAGTCATTTGTCCATGTAACAATAATCCCAATTTAGATTACCCAGATTAGATCATGTGTACAAATACTTCCCCCCCAACATACATTTTAAGCCTCTGTGATTAAAAGTAGTTTCTTTAAAAAAAAAAAATTTCAGCCCTAGCTGGTTTGGCTCCGTGGATAAAGCATCAGCCTGCAAACTGAAGGGTCCCAGTTTGATTCCGGACAAGAGCACATGTCCGGGTTGCAGGCTCGATCCCCAGTAGGGGGCATGCAGGAGGCAGCCAATCAGTGATTCTCATCATTGATGTGTCCCTCTTTCTCCCTCTAGCTTCCTCTCTGAAATCAATAAAAATATATTTGGGAAAAAAAATTTTCACTTAGATTCTTTTTTTATTTTCTGTTCCTTATGTGCTTTCTTTCATTTACATGCCTTATATAAACATAATTTTTATAGCAGATAAAAGGCACTAGTCTATCAAGTAGTTGGGAAGGGTACCTGGTGATTCAGTTCAGCAGGAGATGTTTTCTTCTTTTAGAAGCATACTCTTTCTGGGTTTCAATAACTGTTAGGCATTCCCTCCTACAATGTGGAGAGCCTTCTGTTGGCCTTACTTTAACAATCATAAAGGGGATATGTTGTCTGCCCACAAGGAATGGCCTGCTTTCTTTGGTGTCTTCTGTTCTCTGACTTGTGTCTTTGAAGAACTTGGGGAAAGCATGAGCTATGTCCTGTTACAGTTATGCCTTATGTTTAAGTTTTTCATTAGGAAAGATTAATATCACCAAATCACCATACTACTTTGAGTCACTTCCCATATAGCATCAGGCTTCCATGTGAGTTTCTGGGGCACGTACCGTATTTTCCGGCGTATAAGACGACCCCCCTAATTTTACAGCTAAAACATAGGTTTAGGCCTATATTCGCTGTATAAGACTACCCCCCACTTCCGAGGCAACACCAGTTCTTTTTTTAATAGACCGCCTCTCTGACTCTGGCCAATCTGAGCAGGCTTTTTTTTCGTTTCAAAAGTCGTCTTATACGCCGGAAAATACGGTAACTGAAATTCATAAGCTGGAACCATCTGAGAGGAATAGTAACAGCTAACCTTGAGCACTTTTCATAGGCCAGGTATTAACTAAACACTTTGCGTGTAATATTATACCTTAAATTCTAACTACAACTCTGCTAGTAGGCATTGTTTACCCCATTACGTATTTGGAAGTGGAAGCTTAGAAGTGATTACGTTGCCAAGGACACAGTTTGGAAGTGATAGACGAGGACTCAGTTCAGACAGATTGCATAAACTGTGCTACACCTACTGAGCAACCCGCTTCTCCTTAAGGGAGCAGGCTCTCCTGCTTTTGACCACTGCAGCTACTAATACCCATAGGTCACATATGTCATCTCACAGTTCAGGTAGAGCACACCCGAATCAGGTGCTACATCTCCGTATATCATGGGCTTTGCATAAGAAGACACTTCAGCTTCACGCTGTCCTGGCTCTGAAGATGTCATTGAATGGAGAGACTGTTTCCTAGTAGCCTATATGTATTATCACAAACTCCCATCACTTTCCATATAACCAATCCTATATTATAAAAAGGTAATATGCAAATTGACCATCGCGCAGTCACAAATATGTCAGCACCCACAGTGGGGGCAGGGCCAGCTGCTCTGCATGCCTGCCATCGGAGTCCCCTTAGCCCCGCTGGAGGCCTTGGGTCCTCCTGCACCCCCCAATGACTGACAGCTCGCCAAGGCTCCTCCAGAGAGCTGCCCATCCTTCTCTTCCTGCCTCCCCCGAAACTGAAGCCTGACTGGTGTCCAACAAATTGGAAGTTATAACTCATGTCGTTGAGAGTACCCTCCATTCCTCAGCCAGGGACAGCCGCTCTGCGCACCTGCCACCAGACTCCCCTCAGCCCCGCCGGGGGCCTTGGGTCCTCCTGCACCCCCCACTGACTGAGGCTCAGGCAAGGAGGGCCGGCTGAGATACAGGCAAGCCTTGGATGGTGGCTGTCCAACCGCCCAGAGCTGGCCCGAGGTGCAGGCAAGCCTCAGATGGCAGCTTCCAAGCCGCCCAGGGCTATCCGAGGCTCAGGTAACCAGGGCTGGCTGAGGTTTGCACTGCTGGCAGTGGCAGCAGCAGAAGTGTGATGAGGGTGTCACCTTCTCCTGATCACCAGGTCGCCTCCCGCCCCTGAGGGCTCCCGGACTGTGAGAGGGGGCAGGCTGGGCTGAGGGACCCCCCTCCAGTGCATGAATTTTCATGCACTGGGCCTCTAGTGAAGTTATAATGGAAAATAATAATAACAGCTCATATTGAGTAATAGCTAATATTTATTCAGAATGAATGTGCCAGGACAAACTATTCCAATAGTTTTACATGTATCCATCCATGTAAACTTTACCACAATCTTGTGAGCTAGTTGCTATTATTATCTCTATTTTCTAAGGCACACAGTAAATAAATTGCCCAAGGTCAGCCAGCTAATGCTTGTTAGAGATGAGGTTTTAATCCAGGCAATCTGCCTGGGAACACCATGCTCTTCACAACTACACTGTTATCTCATTTGATCCTCCTGTTAACCTTATGAGTTAGCTATTACTCTGAGTTAGCTTTACAAAGAAAATCCAACATATGAAACGTCAGATTAACAAACTAGAGGATAGTTATTTACATTATAAATAATACATATTTCATAAAGGGGTTCTTTGAAAAATAAATATCTTATAGCATGTTCTAATTACATATAACTTGTTCCTACTGCTTGAAAAAGTCTAAAAGTCAGTGAGACTTAAGCCAAGGTGTGAAAAGCCATGACAAATTGAAAAATTGATTAGAAATAAACATTAAATTGCAGTATAAATCAGGGGGAACTTATAATCCAATTTGAAAAATTTTGATTTACATTGGGCTTTGGGTGGCTCTCCATTCCTGGAGAGACCGATGCCAGAGGATATAATCCTCATCTAAAGGCAACAACCACTACGTGGCCACAGTGATTGCTGTCCGGAAGGAATATGAGTCAGGAAAATTTAAAAATGGAGAACTGTCAGAGGTGTCAGAGCAAGAGAATGAGATGTGATGAGTTCTAATTTTAAGAGAGCTCCTTTTAGAATAGATTGGGAGGAAGACAACAGTGAGGCCTGCTGAAACTATTGGTAATAAACCAGGTAGGAAAAGCTGAGAGCCTGAAGTGGTGGAGTAGGAAATGGGCAGCTATGAGGAATGTTTCAGATTCGACATTGCTTGAATTGGTAGTGATTGCTGTCTTGACTGATTATTTTTTTTATTTTTCTTATTTATTTATTTATTTATTTATTTATTTTTTAATATATTTTATTGATTTTGTACAGAGAGGAAGGGAGAGAGATAGAGAGCTAGAAACATCGATGAGAGAGTCATCAATCAGCTGCCTCTTGCACACCCCCTACTGGGGATGTGCCCGCAACCAAGGTACATGCCCTTGACCGGAATCAAACCCAGGTCCCTTCAGTCCCCAAGCCGCGCTCTATCCATTGAGCCAAACCGGTCTCAGCTGTCTTGACTGATTAGATACAGGAAATGAGGGAGAGAAAGTAGTTGACAGTCATTCCAGGGTCTCTGGCTGGTTGACTAGGAGGATGGAGAGGATTGAAGGAACAGCCCATAGGAAGGGAGAAGTGGAGAGAGAACGAGCTCAGTTTTGTAGTTGAATGTGAAAAATGAGTTGGATAACCAGCGGGAGCTGTGCAGAAAGCAATAGGAATTTCGGTTCTGCAACTCGGGAGAAAGAATGCAGCTAGATATAGATCTGGGAGTTGTTTACTTAGAGGTGATGGCTATGGGTGTGGGCATGAGTGAGATGTCTTGGGAGTGTGGGATCAACAGTACAGCTATGGGCAGAACCTTGGGAAACAGCATTAGTTAAGCGATGAGGTGAGGAAGAAGAGTGTATGAAGAACAGCGAAGCAGCTGTAAGTGACAAAGGATAAAAACCTGTGGGTGGCTGTGTTGTGTGGGAAGAGAGCTCTCTCCTGGCTCTCCAGAGTAACAGCTTAAGCTCTTGGTTCTTACTTTCCAATAAAGTAAGGACGTAATATTAGGAAAGCTTTCAAGGTCTTTTTAGTCAGAAGCGTGATTGCTGTCTTGACTGATTAGATACAGGAAATTAGGGAGAGAAAGGAGTTGACAGTCATTCCAGGGTCAATGTCAAATGTATAACATTCCTCACATCCGCTTAGGGAAAAAAAAAAAAATTGAAATCATTTCATACATGAAAATATGTGGTTGTCTCAGAATCCTGCATGGATGTTTTCATTTCACTCATGTAATACCTAATGCAGACTGCCATGAATTTGTTGTGAATATTTGTGTGTAAACTCAGGGCTGTGACAAATGGCACTATTCCCATGCTTGGTTTGAAATGGTTCGTTTATTCATTTGTCTCACAGATATTTGCTGAGTGCTAAGAGCACAGTGAGCTAGATTCAGCCACTCTAGGTTACTTCTTAGAGTAGAGGTGTCGAACTCAATCAGAGAAGGGGCCAAAATCTAAAATCCAGCCTAAATCACAGGCCGAATGTTTTACTGAACAGTCATAAACTGACCACGTCATAAACTGACAGCGGAGTGCGGTGATGACAGCGCGGTGCAGGCCACATTGCAAGGCCTGGCGGGCTGGATTTGGCCCGCGGGCCTTGTGTTTGACACATGTGTCTTAGAGTGACCAAGGAGAAACAAGGCAGTTACAGCTGAAGAGGAAAGAGTTTCCATCAGTGTAATAGAACTTTATGTTGTATTTGGGTAATGGGTAAAATTATCAGGAATCATTTTATTTTATTTATTTTTTAACCATCACCCAAGGATTTTTTCCCATTGGTTTTGAGAGAGAGTGGAAAAGAGAGGGCCTCGGCCTGTAACTGAGGAACATGCTCTTGACCAGAATAGAAACCGGGACACTTAGGTCCAAAGGCTGATTCTGTCCACTGAACCAAACCAGCCAGGGCAGGAATCACTTTATTTTAAATATATTTATTGCTACAGGAAGACTGAGATATCTTTCTTTACTTTTTAAAATATATTTTCATTGATTTCAGAGAGGCAGGGAGAGGGAGACAGACAGAAACATCAATGATGAGAGAACATTGATTGGCTGCCCGCTGCATGCCCCACACCAGATGGAGCCTGAAACCAGGGATTGAACTGTGACCTCCTGGGGCTCAGCACAGCCGGAGGTTTTGCTTCCTTCCTGCCAGGGCAATCCAGCATCAGAGTCAACATTCCATCCTCTGCGCGCAATGTGCGCGACTCCGGGGGCTCTGCTTTTCCCCGCTCCCCTGGGATTCCGCCTCACAGCCCCGTCTCCCTCTGTTTGAGCCTGGGTCCCCAGGGTCTGGCCTAGAACTGGGGTTCAGCGTTATCGGTTCTGGGGTTCAGCACAGTCTGGGGCTTTTATTTCCTTCTTGCTAGGGAATGCCAGCATGGTACTTCACCTCCCCCTCCTCTCCGGCTCCGTCCTCTTTGTGCTCGCGCAGCATGTCTCGGTACCTTAGGCTTTTATAGCTCCTCTGATTTTCCTTCTGGTTTTCTCTTTCCTTTTTGTAGAATTTTCAGTCAGTCGACTTCCAGTAGCTCTGGGCAATGTCCATTTTATATTTTAGTTGTATTTTATTGAAATTGTTGTGTGCGGCTGCGGTTATGTATTTACCTGTGCAGCCATCTTGGATCCTCCCCTCCCCTTCCATTCTTAATGGGGAAATCACATTAAAATTTTTTTTTAAATATATATTTATTGATTTTTTTACAGAGAGGAAGAGAAAGGGATAGAGAATTAGAAACATAGATGAGAAAGAATCATTAATCAGCTGCCTCTTGCACACCTCCTATTGGGGATGTGCCCGCAACAAAGGTACATGTCCTTGAATGGAATCAAACCCAATAAATATTTGTTGGATCAATGGATAAATTGTACCTTTTACCCTCTGTGCCTTAATATGCCCTCATGGTTTTGTGAAAGAAAAGCTTTATAAGCCTCTCTTTAGAAAGAGAGAATGTTGAGATAAAAAATGTGATTTCCTTGCCTAGACGGGTTTGGCTCAGTGGATAGAGCATCGGCCTGCCGACTGAAGGGTCCCAGGTTTGACTCCAATCAAGGGCATGTACATTGGTTGTGGGCACATCCCCAGTAAGAGGTGTACAGGAGGCAGCTGGTCGATGTTTCTCTTTCATCGAAGTTTCTAGCTCTCTATCCTTTTCCCTTCCTCTCTGTAAAAAATCAATAAAATATATTTAAAAAATTTCTTTATTGATTAAGGTATTACATATGAGTCCTTATCCCCCCATTACCCACTCATACCCTCATCCTTCCTGGTGTCTGTGTCCATTGGGTAGGCTTAAAATGCATGCATACAAATTCTTTGGTTGATCTCTCTCCCTTACCACCACCCTCCCCTACCTTCCCTCTGAGGTTTGACAGTCTGATCTATGTTTCTCTTTCTCTGGATCTGTTTTTGTTCATCAGTTTATGTTGTTCATTATAGTCCATAAATAAGTGAGATCACGTGATATTTATCTTTCTCTGCTTTAACTTGACCAGCACTGTGAGACTTGACAAGCAACGTAATCTGTGTTGCAGCTATGGCAACAGATACTACAGATTGCCTGCCACAGGTTACAGGGATGGCAGCTGAGACCCGAAGGAACTTACACCAGTTATGTAGAATGTCTTCATGTCACAGAGGGACTCTACACATAGGTATAGGATAAACTGTGTCTGTGCTGCAAAACTCCCAGAAGGTAGCGGTCTGAGAATAATTTCTTCCCTGGCATCCTGCAAAGGCAGTGAAGATGGCCTGAGAGAGCATGGCAGGTGAAAGGGAATGAATTCCATGACTCAGTGTTGTGGTATCGTGAGCTGGAGTCAAAATGTCACAACTACTCTATGGTTGTATGCATAATTATAAAGGATCATTACATCACCACCCTGAGGTATCTCTTTTGTTTGTTATCCTAATAAAAATTTGCTTTCTTCTTTTTAATAGAATATGGATTGTGTTCAGTTCCATTTGAAAGTAAGCTCTATCTAGTTGGCGGACAAACCACAATCACGGAATGCTATGACCCTGAACAAAATGAGTGGCAAGAGATCGCTCCCATGATGGAAAGAAGGATGGAGTGTGGTGCTGTCATCATGAATGGATGTATCTATGTCACTGGGGGATATTCCTACTCAAAGGGAACGTATCTTCAGAGCATTGAAAAGTACGATCCAGACCTTAATAAGTGGGAAATTGTGGGTAATCTTCCAAGTGCCATGCGGTCCCACGGATGTGTTTGTGTGTATAATGTCTGATTGGATTTGTAGAAATGACCAAGTAATCACTGTTTTGGGGGGTAGCAAAAAAAAAAAAAAATTGCAGAGTTTGGAGTTCCTTGTTTGTTGTTGTGGCCTGGCACATAGTAGGTAAATTTTCATTTCCAACACCAAGTCTATACCCCAACCTAGTGATGAATGATCAACAGAAATCTAATGTATATTTGCAGTTGGAGCAATGGGGTTAGCATCTATAATATCTGATTTTCAAAGGTGGGATGGAATATTGGACACTTGGTAAAAGGGGAAATGCCTTTGTAGTAAATTTTTTCTCCTGGTAGCATGGACACTGGGTGCAGGACAGAATCATTCTTTGGAATGAAATGTCTCTTATGACCCTCTAATGTAATTGACAGTGTACACTAAGGTTTTGTTTCACTAGTAGGGAATTTGAAATTTAAGGAGGGAATCTTCTCTACCTCTACAAAATCAACACTTTACAAAAGTATTTTTTTTAATCACCTTTAGAATTATTTAGAATGTGGTCTTACTTTAAGTTTAGTTTTTTTTTTTCCTTTGTTGTGTGTATAACTCATTGTTATTCTTTATTTACTGACTAGCATATAGACAAGATACTGTACAAAAGATAATTACTGTTGAGAGTTTACAAACTAAATTTAAAAGACTGGTAAATCTGAGAAATTGCAAAGAAAATAGTCAAACATTTGCTGATGGTAAGAACTGTTTTTAATATTCAGCTTTGATATGAATCACTAGATTAGGTATCTTTTGTTTAAGCATGTTAGAAAATCCTCTTTATTTTTAAGTACAGATACATCTGCATGTAAAATTGAATTTTAGAGCCAGAAAGCATGCAGAACAGTTGTGATACAGTAGAAAATACCTTGATGAGAAGTTTGCATCCATTTCCCATTTCTGCCACTACCTAGAACCTCTCCTCAGTTAGAGGTTCCCAACCCATGCACACTGGCACTCTGGGTCATACGTGTGCCTAGCTATGGATCCTCATAGCCCTTGGGGCAGCCATAAGTGGCCTGGGTGGCTGCAGTTTCTGGGCCTGCAACACTTTTGTCCATTTTCTATAACTGTCCATGTGTGCTATAACTTGAGAAAGGTTGGGAAACATTGCTTAAATTAACTCATCTAAACTTTTAGTAATCTGTTAGACCACCTATCCACACCCTTCATTTTTCTTAAAAAAAAGAAACAGTTATTTTTAACTTTAAATACAGAAGTTTAAAATTTCTTAACACTTCATTTTTTTTTTAATTTTAGTAAGAAACTGTTTAAATGCATTTACTTTAGATGGCATTTAAATAGATATAATACCCTGGCCGGTTTGGCTCAGTGGATAGAGCATTGGCCTCTGGACTGAAGGGCCCCAGGTTTGATTCCGGCTAAGGGCACATGCCCAATATGCAGGCTCGATTCCCAGTAGGGGATGTGCAGGAGGCAGCCAATCATGATTCTCTCTCATCATTGATATTTTTCTCTCTCTCTCTCTCTCTCTCTCTCTCTCTCTCTCTCTCTCTCTCTCTCTCTTTCTCTTTCTCTCAAATCAATAAAATAGATTCAACCCTTTTGGATTGCAACCTGGTACTACATAGAAAGAACCATAAGAATAATATAAAAACAAAACAAACAAAACAGAAAAATGCAAATGCATGGAGATGTTTATGTCTGTATTACTTATAATAGCAAAAAATTGGAAATAATCTACATGTTAAAGAAGAAAATGGGCCAATAAAAACAGTGAAATGTTATACTGCTATTAAAGTAACTGGGAGACTGCAGAAATATGGATGTGTCTATAAAGTAGTAAGTAAAGTAAGCACAGTGTAAAATAGTATGCACACTATGATTGTGATTTTGTAAAATCTTTATGCATGTGGAAGGTAATTTGCAAAACTGAAATTCATTGTGTTAGTGTAGGGTGATATGGAATGATTTTTAATTTATTTAAATGTCGTTCTTTAATATGGCTTTGTATTTTGAATAAAAATAAATAAAGCACTATATGTGGTAAGCTGCTTGAATTTGGGCCAGTTGAGTTGAAGGATAGTCTGAATTATAGACTTTTTCAGTCTGTTAACTGAATTACAGACTATTTTATTGCCCTCAAGAACATTTAGCAGTTAATGCCGGACCAATACATTGCCTAGTCATGCTTAGAGATCTGTTTTATGGAATAGATGCGAACAGTTGCACTCACTTTTCCCTTTATTTATTTATTTTAAATAACATTTTAAAAAATAAATATCTTTTTCGTTGTTTTTAGAGAGGAAGGAAGGAGAGGAAAAGAGAAACATCAATTGGCTTTCTCTTGCACGCCCCCTACTGGGGATCCAGCCCACTACTGGGATATGTGCCCCCACTAAAATCTAACCAGTGACTCTCAGTGCACTGGATGATGCTCAACCAACTAAGCCACACCAGCCAGGGCTCCCCGGCTTTTAACCTGTGTAGGTCCTAGAAAATTCTGATTCAAGTCCAACCTCTGGGAATTTTTTTTATTATTTATTTATTTATTTATTATTATTATTTTTTTTTTACCGTTTCAGCCACAGGAAACTCACATTTAAAGGATACATCATTTATATATGCATAAGTATGTCTTTTAGCTAGTTTTGAGATCATGGATCACGTTTTCTTCTTCTTAGTATTCTCAAGGTCTAGCATTTCACTTGTGTACCCAGCATACTTTTTGGGAAGGATGATGGTATCGAGTATTTTTAAAAATATATATATTTTTTATTGATTTTTTACAGAGAGGAAGGGAGAGGGATAGAGAATCAGAAACATCAATGAGAGAGAAACATTGACCAGCTGCCTCCTACACAACCCCCACTGGGGATGTGCCTGAAACCAAGATTCATGCCCTTGACTGGAATCAAACCTGGGACCCTTCAGTCCGAAGGCCGACGCTCTATCCACTGAGCCAAATCGGTCAGGGCGGTATCAAGTCTTTTTACAGAAAAGCATGCTGAGGTATTTGAAAGATATTGAAAAGAGTTTGTGATCTGAGGTGTTTAATTTGCAGCTCTTATTTTCTGTAAAATTTTGTTTTGCAATTGATTTGTGCACACAAGAAAGGATTAGGAGGTAAACATTTCTGTCAGAATTATCCCAATTCCAAATCACTGTAGTATGAACAAAAAATATTTTACTGTAATTGCATGCAGGCTGTTGCTGTGGGAAGGTAAACACTGCTTTACGAAATGATTAAAATTGGGGAGATGGTTTGAAGCATGACTTTAAAAGGACTCTTTAAGTATCCAAATTTTAAAAGTTGCTGTTTCTCACACTTCTTATTTTTAATGTTTAGCTTTCATTGAAATAGGATCAATATCTAGGGTACTAATTGCTTAAAGGCACATTAGCCTTTATTTTCACATTTATGTAAATATATGCTGTGTTATAGACTGAATGCTTGTGTCCCCCAAAATTTACAAGTTGAAGTCCTTACTCCAGTGCAAATGTATTTGGAGACAGGGTCCATGAGGAGGTAAAGATAAATGAGATCATACCCCAGCTGGTGTGATCTCTAAAGAGCGTATTAAACAGCTTAAAGTCAAAATCCCAAAAAGCAGCTTCAGAGTGGCAGAATTTTGGTTCCTTCATCTTTTATGTATTAGTTCGCACAATAAGCAGTTATTAGCATCCTTCAAAGGTGATTTATCAGGTTTATTGGTGTTTTTTAATTATTGTGGACTCAAGCATTTAAAGGTACTTGGCATTTTTCAGTATGTTGCAGTTATTCTTCTTGATGCTCAGTTTCCTCTATCTTGAGCCAGTGGAAATGTCATCAGAGAATTGCGTGGATTGCCCTCCTTTACCAGTAGGAGTGAGGTTCTCGGGGTACCACTGGAATAAGAATTTCCGGAGGCCCTTGTAGGATGATGAGATGTGGCAGAAAGCTTTATTTGCGTGACATTGCATCTCTGGGTTTCAAAAGTCCCATTTCCCTTAAACCAGTCCTGGAAGAAGTGCACCTGGGGATTCAGCAGAGCTGAAAGCAAAGCCAGTGTCCAGAGTTTCCATCCCATGGTGGAGCTGGCTCCAACGTGACATCATGCTCGTTTCATTCCATCAGTCCGTTGTGCGTGGGGTCCACCTGGCTGTGGGCTGTGGACAAGTGTGCGGGAGCCCTGAAAGGCAGGAGTCAGGCTCAAGGGCAAGAGAGGGAACGCCTTGGTTGATGTATCTCAGATTTCTTGTCCATGCAGTGGCCATACCATCCTGGCCAATGACCTGTTCCCAGCTCTAACCAACCAGTACCTTCTATATGTCACCCAGACTTTACTGTGCATACCTCTAATATTTGGCCTTCCCTGTGTTCCTTTCCAGTTAATTAATAACTGGGTAAAATACAGCCATATCAGCAGGCACTACAGATTGCTTTTCATACTTTTTTTTTGGTACATTTCCTGCCTCAAACCTGTGAAGAGGACCAAAACTTTTTGCCTTTTGGGATATTGATTTTAAGCTATTTATTAAGAAAGAAGAGATTCAGAAAGAACCTTTGACCCTTCCCTTTCTGCGTAAGAGATTCAGATGGAAAGGCCTACTCCAGGAAGGAAATCTTTGGATGTTTACCTTAGCCTAATTTGAAGTAAGTATAGAAAACAAGAGGGCTTCAGGCTGGGCCTGTTACCTAGATCCCCTGTGTCCCATTGTTTCTGAGTTGCCGAACAAGCATTCTGCCATCTACGTTCCCTTCCTCCTCAACTACCTGAATATCACCATTCTCACTTCTGAAATCTAATACTCCGCCTCCCCTTCTTTCTTGTCAAAAAAAAAATTTTTTTTTTAATATACAATATTGCCTTACTGTCTTTGAAAATTTCAGGCATATTATATGAATTCCCCGTGTACAAGTATTAAACTTTGATTTTCTCCTATTAATCTATCTCTGTTAATTTATTAGCCCAGCCAAAAGAATTTAAAAGATGAGAGAAAAATATATATATATATATATATTGTATTTTTAGCCCCCACACCTGGAATCAGCCATTTCTCCAAGCAGCTAGGATGTCTGTTAGTGAAAGTGGTATTTTAAGACCTTTATCTGGGCTCTAGGGATGTTTATTGCTATAAAATATCAAGACTGAAACGAAAATACACAATAATAATAATACAAAGGCAAAAGGGTAATTAGAGTTAAAACTTTCCAAGATCCTGGAATTTTCAGGGAAGTTGTAAAAGCAGCACAGGGTGTTCCCAACTTCCTCTTTCATAACATCTATAGCCTCTTTGCCCACGGAAAGTCTTCTGCTTCTCAAAGTCACCTATGAAAGCAGATTAGCACATTATAACTCATTTGCTTTCTCCCACCCCTCTCTCACACAGATACATCTCAGTCTCAGAATGTGCAGGTTAGGTATGAATTTTCAATACTTTGGGAATTCTTCAAGAATTCCAAACAGAAAGCAAAAGAGAAAGTGGGGCTAAATCTGACAAAGTACCAGCTGGTGCTACTGGGCTGCTTCCACACCAGGGCTGGCCCTGCCCCGGCATGGTCCAGATCCTTCTCGACCTCCAGGTTCTTGACTTGTGCTGGAAAATTTCAATACACGAGCTTACGTGAAAGTGTGAGTAAGTTTATTAAAGCTTGGGACCCCTGGAGACAGGATCAGGAGGTAAGCTTGGATGAGTTGCTGTTACTACTTGCTCCCCTGGGTGCAAGTCTCATCCGACCCTAAGAGCTTAGGCTAGAAGAAGCAAGGTACACACCTGAGGAAAGGGGGTACGGGAATGCTCAAGGAGCAGCACACACTGGTGTCCTTTGTCCTGTGGATTTTATCTATTTTCTTCTTTTAAATATATTTTTAATTGATTTTACACAGAGAGGAATTGAGAGGGATAGAGAGTTAGAAACGTCGATGAGAGAGAAACATCAATCAGCTGCCTCCTGCACACTCCCCACTGGGGATGTGCCCGCAACTAAGGTACGTGCCCTTGACTGAAATCGAACCCGGGACCTTTCAGTCCGCAGGCTGACGCTCTATCCACTGAGCCAAACCAGCTTCGGCAGGTTTTATCTATTTTCTACAGGCGGGAATTTTAGGAGACATCCCAGGGGAGGATCTCAACAGAATAGTTAGTAGATTTCTGGGTGTGTCGTTTAGTATGCTGATGTATTAAAATGAGCCTGTACGCCTTTACCTCTACCATCTCTCTCTTTCTCTGTCCCCATTCCTCGCTCTCTAAAATCAATTTAAAAATATAAATAAATAAAAAGTTCTTTGAATTAAATTCAAAAAATAAAATTAGTATGTAATGAAATTTAGGGTTATTCTCTGCTTAGTTTCACCTCTATTGTGGATTAGTCTCTGTGTGTGTATGTTTTTTATCTTTTTCCCTTTCTAAAGTGATTTAAACCACCGTTCTTAGGTGTCTTTGGTTCGGGACAACCGTCTTATGATTCATCAGCTGACTATTAATTGCTCAGCTATTCCAGCTAATTGTTCGGTCATTTGTCTCAATTTTCTTATTCCACTTGCCAGGGAATTTTTCTAGTTTCTTACTGGGACTTTGGTTTTTAATCATATGGGAGAAAGAATAGTAGGAATTTTAGGGAAAAAAAAAAAACAAAAAAAAAAAACAGGGAAGTTTTACAGGATTTTGTTCTCCATAATTTTTTTAAAGGTCTTTGAAAAAGTCATAGAGCTTTTTTCGCTTTTCTATACTCCAGTTTCTATCATAGGGCATTTATTCTTGGGGGCCTAGCCAAGCTCTCATAGGAGGACTCCTCTAGATAACTTTTCCCCTTTGTCAACATCTTAGGATGTCCAATGAAGACAAAAGACACATAAAACTATTTTCTAGTATTTTTAAGTAAATATAAGACACCCAAAGTTATCGATGAAAAAAATATTCTCTTTCTTACCTTTGCTTTTAAAAGAAGTTAAGAAGGCAAGGTGAACCCTAACCAGTTTGCTCAGTGGATAGAGCGTCGGCCTGTGGCCTGAAAGGTCCCAGGTTTGATTCTGATCAAGGGCATGTTCCTTGGTTTTGGGCACATCCCCGGTGGTGGGTGTGCAGGAGGCAGCTGATTGATCAACTATAAATACATATATATATATATATATATATATATATATATATATATATATATAAAACAAGGCAAAGTGATGGAATTTATAACCTTTATCTCTTTGAACAAGAAGAAACTTCTCTAAGAAGGTGTGGGGCAGGAATTGCACACTGTTCAGAAGCCCCATTAGTCCAAGCTCACCAAAATCACAGCAAATACCTGGTTTATGAAATGGTTGGGAAATTTAAATAAAAATTGTGCCCAATTTAAATTACCATTATTCTCTTAACTGGACACAGACTTCGTATTCCCTAGTTGAGTTTTTCATCTTGCATGCATGTACTGTTTTGAAAAAGTTCTAACTGGGCATCTTTCCATAGCAACATCTGTGGACCTCTGTGTGTTTATTACATAAGTTATAAATAAGGATGTTCCTGGCCATAGCAATGGATGAGTTGAAGCTTTGAAATACTTTTTCAATGAGGACGCTCAAAGTTTTATGAGAAAACATCTGCAAAAGTATATTAAAAACCATCTGTGGAAGTAGCACAGCATCCTGACTCATAAGTCCAGGATCGGGAACTTTCTCATCAGATCCCATCCCTATCTTTCCCATTCCTTGTCTGTAAAAACCAAACATTTAGAAGAATTTAATATGAGGAAAAGGAGAGCTACCCAGGCAGTTATCCAGTGTCCTAGTCTCCTCAACTTGTAAAGCAGCTTTAGTTCTGGCCTTGGGGGAGAGTTTGCAGCCAGTTTTTTTTTATTATTATTAATTGGTTTTTAAAAACATATTTTTATTGATTTCAGAGAGGAATGAAGAGGGAGAGAGAGAGAGATAGAAACATTAATGATGAGAGAGAATCATTGATTGACTGCCTTCTGCACACCCCCTATTGGGGATCAAGCTCACAACCCAGGCATGTGCCCTTGACCGGAATTGAACCAGGGACCCTTCAGTCCACAGGCTGATGTCTATTCCATGAGCCAAATAGGCTAGGGCTGCAGCCAGATTTTTGATTGGAGAGATACCTTGCCTTGTACTTTTTTTCTTGTAAATCCCTGTTGACAATAGTAACAATATAATCCATAAGACACTGTGATCCTACCACTCTTCTGTTCAAATATCTTGATGATACTTATAGGGGTGGGCAGAAGTAAGCTTACAGTTGTAAGTATAGGAAATAGGGTTTATTCTTTTAAATTAATAAAGCTATTGTAAATCATAACTGCATGTCTTGCCCAGCTAGTGTAGCTCAGTGGTTGAGCGTCGACCTATGAACCAAGAGGTCACCAGTTCAACTCCCAGTGAGGGCACATGCCAGGATTGCAGGCTTGATCCCCTGTATAGGGCATGCAGTAGGCAGTCAATTGATGTTTGTCTCTCATGGATATTTCTATTTCTCCCTCTCCCTTGCTGTCTCTCTAAAATTGATTTTAAAAAACACATTAAAAATAATTTTTTTAAAAAGCTCAGAGTCTTGCCCTGGCCAGTGTGCTCAGTGGTTAGAGGGATCACAGGTGCTATTGTCAGTCAAGGGCACATACCTTGGTTGCAGGCTCAATCACCAGCCCTGGTTGGGGAAAAACATTTTTTATTTATTTTTATTTTTGGTGTATGGGAGGACGCCCAACCAACTGAGCCATACTGGCCAGGGCACAATATTGTTTATGATGTCATTGTTTAATTACACCGCAACTTTGCCTGTACTTTTTTGGTGGACATTTAGTTACCTCCCTCCCCCTTTTTTGCATTTATTCAACATTTTTATGAATATTCTTGAGCATGTTTTCTTGTGCACAGATGTGAAAAATTTCCTAGAATATATTATTAGGAGTGGATTTTGGGTCATCTGCTATACACATTTTAAACTTTAGCAAATATTACTAAGTCGCTTTCTAAAATGACTGTACTGCCTTGGCCAGGTAGCTCAGTTGGTAAGAGCCGTGGTCGACAAACTGCGGCTCGTGAGCCACATGCGGCTCTTTGGCCCCTTGAGTGTGGCTCTTCCACAAAATACCACAGCCTGGGCGAGTCTATTTTGAAGAAGTTGCGTTAGAAGAAGTTTAAGTTTAAAAAATTTGGCCCGCAAAAAAAATTTCAAACGTTGTACTATTGATATTTGGCTCTGTTGACCAATGAGTTTGCCACTGGGTCAGCGCATCTGATACGCCAAGGTTTCTGGGTTTGATTCCCAGGCACATACAAGCAGCAACCAATGAATGCATAAATGCTGGAAATGGAACAACAAATAATGTTTTTTCCTCTCTCTCTAAAAAAGCACACAAATAAACAATCAAAACCCCCCAAACATAAGGTGACCAGACATCCCGGTTTTTAACAATTAGTCCCGCGTCCCGCGGCGTTTTAAAAAATCGGGACTTTTTTTTAAAAACGCTGGGGGACGTGGGACAAATTGTTAAATTTTTTTTCTTTTTAAATTGTTAAAAATAATGTTTTTTCCTCTCTCTCTAAAAAAAAACCAAAAACAAACAAAAAAACCAACCCCCTTTCCCCCCAAACAAAACGCCTCGGGACGCGGGACAAATTGTTTAAAAAAATTTTTTTAATTGTTAATAATGTTTTTTCCTCTCTCTCTAAAATAAAACCAAATAAACAATCAACCCCCTCTCCCACCCAAACAAAAACAAATAATTACGCTAATATCCTCTCTATCACTCGGCCAGACACAGAAACCCAATTTCTTGGGGAGGGCCAAGGAGTAGGGGCGGAACTACCGCCACGTCATCACACTGCGCCGGCACGCGTCACACGCTGCGCCGGCGCCCCGCCAGCCTCTGCGCGCCCGAGGCCGCGCGGCCGCGGCCACTCGCACCGGGCGCAAGGGCTGCCGGGACAGCCCCCATCTTCTTTGCGCGCGCGTTAGAAGCGGCGAGCGCGGCGTTCTCAGCGATCCTGTGGCCCGGCTCTGCGGGACCGGCACCTTCTAGGTGAGTAACTTCCGGGGCTGACGAGGAGGAGGAGGAGGAGGAGGAACAAAAGGCCCTGCTCCGCGTGGTGCCCCGCGGCGCGCGTTCCTTTCTTTGCTGCCTCATGCCGGGCGCCTCGGCTTCTCTCCTGCCTCAGGTCCGGGTCCTGGGCCGCGTGGGCCGCGGCCGGAGGCGGCGCGCTGGCCCGGGCGGGGAGAGGCGCCCCTGAGGGGAAGGCCGGAGCCTGGGGTTCTGCGCACGCGGTTGGGGCCCGAGCGAGCGAGCCGGGGTCTTGCTTCGGGACGGGTCCCTGGCGGGGTCTGTGGACGGAAGCTGCCCGCATCCCCTCTGCGTCTTTGAAGTTTCCCATCGTGGCCGCCTCGCGGGGCGCCTCAGGCGGCCGTTCGGGGGGCCGGCCCCCCCGTGGGTTCCCGGGGGGGTGGGTGTCCTGGGATCCCGTGGGACCGAGCGGAGGCCCGAGGATCGGGGCTGTGGGTGTTCCCCTGGCGAAACTCGGCTTTCTAGGGTTTTCTCCATTCACTCACATTCAGGCTTCTGTGCGAAATGTTAACTGTGGCTCATATCTCACATCTTATTTTTACATTCTGGGTAAGACTAGGATGAAGCGAAGTTCTAAAATTGGGTAAGCTGAGGCGGCTTGTAAGGACTTAAAAATAGTCCTTTATCTCCCCCTTTGTTTTCCAAGGGGCCCTACATCATGGTGATAACTTAGGAATGTAGGTGGTGGTCGGCAGTCCAGGGTATACGGCTGAGCAAAGTTGGTAGTGGGATGTGCACCATATAAAAATTCCTGTTGCCAGAGCTCCCAGCGTGCACCCACTCGGTTTATTGTGTAGTAATTACCGAGTCTGCGCGAGGCCTCCGAGGAGTGTGCCAGCGAGGGAGGCAGCGAATGGCAGACACTCTTGATGAGACCCTGGGTACTTGTGTGCGATGTGGGTGCCTGGATGGTTTCATAGAGCTCTAGGGGCAGGTCACTTGAAGTGAGGAGACGTGGTGGTTTTGGGTCCCTAGCAAACCAACCTCACAGCCTCCTCCTTCCTGCACGCCCGAGCAGGATGCTGGTTAGCCAATAAGTACATTAGGGAATGAGTAGGCATACTGTATCCCAGCTTATCCTTGTCTCAGTGTCTGCAGGCTTTCAAGTTGTCATTTCATATGCTTCTTTTTAAAAATATATATATTTTATTGATTTTTTACAGAGAGAAAAGGAGAGGGATAGAGAGTTAGAAACATCGATGAGAGAGAAACATCGATCAGCTGCCTCCTGCAAACCTCCTACTGGGGATGTGCCCACAAGCCAGGTACATGCCCTTGACCAGAATAGAACCCGGGACCTTTCAGTCTGCAGGCCGACGCTCTATCCACTGAGCCAAACGGTTCCGGCTCATATGCTTCTTACTGTACAGCATCTGATTGGACCCTGGCAGAAATATGTGAATTCCCCCCTCCCCCCAAAGTTATGATGCTTAATCTTGGCTGATAAAGATTTTAGTCAGTCAACTGTGACTAGTTTTAAAAGAAATTTGACCCACACCAAACTAGATCCATAAAGAAGATAACCACTTGCTTTGTTATAGAAGAGGGAGCAGTGATTTACTGAAAGGGGTGTGCACATTTTCACTTTTCCATCATTTATTCCAACGTTTTCTTTTTTTGAAATTTGAGAATTGAGTAGAGAAACTAAAAATTATTGGTTTCTTTTAAAAGAAAACAATGCGATACTGATAATTTTGGAACATTCTTTTTCTGATCTTGAGTTTTATGCTAAAAAATAAGCAATAATTCCAATTTGAAAAAATTTACAGGTAGCCACAATGGCTGAAAACGGTGATGAAAAAATGGCTGCCCTGGAGGCCAAAATCTGTCATCAAATTGAGGTATGATCCTTGTACTATTCAACTGTGAAAACAAGCTCTTCCAAAGGAAATTTAGGGCCTCATAACAAATACAGAAATAACATTTAATTTTGGTCATATATTGACCCATAATTCAATATTTGGCTTGTCTTTGATTCTTGGAATTAGTTGTACATAAAATAGTACACCTGTTTATATTGGTGGAGCCAGTTTATGAAACCCAAAGACTGCAGATATTTCAAAAGATAACATTGTAGACTAATGTTACTTACCTTTTTTCTGTAGTTTCCTAGTCTATGAAGTGAGGATAATAGTACCTTTTACACTTTTACACTTTGGTCAGTGCTGACACTAACATAGTTTTTATTTCCTTCCCTTTCCTCCACCAAACATGGGATGCAATACACCCAATTCCCTATTTGATATGTAGGGTATTTCCAATATTTTAGCTATAACAGTTTTATCATATCTTTATAAATTAATAAACATGTTTACTGATTTAAAAGGATTATACACATTTTTAAAAAAATATTTTGATTTTTTTATAGAGGAAGAGAGAGGGATAGTTAGAAACATCAATGAGAGAGAAACATCTATTAGCTGCTTCCTACACACCCCCTACTGGGGATGTGCCGGCAACCAAGGTACATGCCCTTTTTCCAGAATCGAACCTGGGACCTTTCAGTCTGTAGGCCGATACTCTATCCACTGAGCCAAACCGGTTTTGGCAGGTTATACACATTTTTTAAAAACTTTCAATAATTAAGTCCAATTTACATCTGCCTGCATGACTATTTCTTTGTATTCAGACCAATACTAGGTATACTTGTTTTTAGAATTTCAGCCAATTTGTCAGGTGAAAAATTCTATTTCATTAATTTATATTTCTTTGAATTAATAATGCATTGAACTTATGCTTATAGTACATATACAGTTTGAGTGATTTTTAAAAAAATGTCCTTTATTCATTTTTCTATCAGAGTTTTCTGGAGTTTTTTTTCTTTTCCCTTAATTCCTAAGAATTATTAATAGACTTCTGTGTTTGTCTTATTTTTGTCATTCTAAGCAGTCACACTTGTATAGTTTTTCATGTATAGTTTTACCTTGTTTTTATACTGAGAAAGGGTGATTCTATGCTTAAATTAGATATACACTTTTAACTTTTAAAATATATATATATTTTATTGATTTTTTTACAGAGAGGAAGGGAGAGAGAGAGAGCTAGAAACGTCAATGAGAGAGAAACATTAACCAGCTGCCTCCTGCAACCCCCCACCGGACATCCCTTGACCGGAATCGAACCTGGGACCTTTCAGTCAGCACACCGACGTTCTACCACTGAGCCAAACCGGTTTTGGCTACACTTTTAACTTTTAAAAATTGGAGTGATTAACCAGTTACTCCAGGTTTTAAATTTATTTTTTCCACACTGATTTGAAGCAAGAGATTTTTTTTATATACTAAATCCTTAGGTATATTTTTATTTTTTGTTGACATATCTGTTAATTGCATTGTTTGACTTTTAGTTTTACCTTTTTGTTAAATTTGTATTATAAATATTTAATTATGGTATCTTTAGGAGGAAATATTTATTGCTACTTAAGTTCTGACGTGTTTTTTAAAATAAGTTTTTATTGATTTTAGAGAGAAAGGAAGAATGAGGAGGGGAGAGAAAGAGAAAGAGAAACATTGATTGGCTGCCTCCTGCACACCCTGCACTGGGTGTCAAGCCTGAAACCCAGGCATGTGCCCTGACTAGGAATAGAACTGGCGACCTTTTGGTGCTTGGGATGACGTGCAGCCAAACGAACAATACTGGCCAGAGCATGACATGTATTTTTAAAGACTATAACTTAGTGATGTGATAGTAATTTTAATAAAAACCTTCCAGAGTTGGAGTCAATATTATACAATGATCTGAAATATATTGTAATTATCTTGCAGTATTATTTTGGCGATTTCAATTTGCCACGGGACAAATTTTTAAAGGAACAAATCAAACTGGATGAAGGCTGGGTACCTTTGGAAATAATGATAAAATTTAATAGGTAAAAACCTTTTAAAAACCATCTTTAGATTTTCTGTTAACAAGTGCTAGTACTAAGTCTTACAATGTTTTTATACATATTCTTCAGGTTAAACCGTCTAACAACAGACTTTAATGTAATAGTAGAAGCACTGAGCAAATCAAAGGCAGAACTCATGGAAATAAGTGAAGATAAAACCAAAATCAGAAGATCTCCAAACAAACCCCTCCCTGAAGTGACTGATGAGTATAAAAATGATGTAAAAAACAGATCTGTTTATATTGTAAGTGGGCCTTTAATGCACTTAATTATAACATTTGTTTAGAAAAAATGGATGGTAGAGTTGGTGAGAACAAGGGCTCAGCAATCATAGCTTCACTACTTATTATATGTCCCTAACCACCTACTATATGTTCTTAATTTCTTTAAGCCTTATCTTTATAAATGATAATATTTTTACCTTTCAGAAGTGTTATGAGAATCAAATGAAAAACCCATATACCATTGGGTAAAATATTTACCATATAAACACCCAGTGCATATCACCTGTTCTTATTTGTCATTAGCTAAACTCGATAGCAATTTTTTTTAGAATATTAATTTTTAAGTATTTTTTATTCTGGAAAATTTCAGACATACAAAAGTAGATTGTACAATTATCTAATTGTAACAGTTAACACCTGATGAATCTTGTTCCTGTTCTAACTGGATTATTTTTTCTACAACAGCTGGATTATTTGGAATTGAATCCTAGATAAGTCTTATTGTACTGGATAGCAATAGCTCTGAAACAGAGCTGTCAAAACATTTGAGAGAGGGAGGGAAGGATGGATGGATGTCATGGCTTCATTTCAAGACAAAAGGATTCAGAATTTCTTGCTAATTGTTTATCTAAGAAGTCATTTGTACATTTCTTGCTACTCACAGAAAGGCTTCCCTACTGATGCAACCCTTGATGACATAAAAGAATGGTTAGAAGATAAAGGTCAAGTACTAAATATTCAGATGAGAAGAACATTGCATAAAGCATTTAAGGTATGGTTGTATGATGTAACAGACTTTTTCTAGTTGAAAAATATATGGGATATAACTAAAAAAGTCTTTCTCCCCCTTTTAAAAGGGATCAATATTTGCTGTGTTTGATAGCATTGAATCTGCTAAAAAGTTTGTGGAGACCCCTGGACAAAAATACAAAGACACAGATCTGCTAATACTTTTCAAGTAAGTCTTTTTCCTGATGTTTCTTCTGGCCACTTAGTTATTTTGAATTTTCACACTAGGGTAAGGAATATGGAATAACATCCTCTAAGTCCAGTAGTTTTGGTATCCATTGGGTTCTTTGAGAAATGCTTGAAATTGGTTTAGTGGAAACAATCCTTTGAGAATACATAGAAAAGTTTATTAATACCTTTTCTCTGTTAGCAGTTAGTAAACGAGGCTGAGTTTTAGGACTTATTTTGCATCTAAAATTCATAATCAGGCTGGATACTAAAATTTTGGCTTTTGGTGTTAGAGAATAAATCACTACAATTTTTATGTGTTCTCATAGTCTATATACCTATATTTTATTTTATTTATTTTTAAAAAATATATTTTATTGATTTTTTACAGAGAGGAAGGGAGAGGGATAGAGAGCTAGAAACATCGATGAGAGAGGAACATCGACCAGCTGCCTCCTGCACACCCCCTACTGGGGATGTGCCCACAACCAATGTACATGCCCTTGACTGGAATCAAACCTGGGACCTCTCAGTCCACTGAGCCAAACCGGTTTCAGCTATGCCTGTATTTTATTTTATTTATTTATTTTTTAAAAATATATATTTTATTGATTTTTCACAGAGAGGAAGAGAGAGAGATAGTTAGAAACATCGATGAGAGAGAATCATCGACCAGCTGCCTCCTGCACACCCTCTACTGGGGATGTGGCCTCAACCAAGGTACATGCCCCTGCCCAGAATCGAACCCGGGACCCTTCAGTCCGCAGGCCAACGCTCTATCCATTGAGCCAAACCAGTCCCGGCTATGCCTGTATTTTATATAGTACAAAGGATTATGTAATAGAGATTTGGATCACATTTTTCAATGTGTCTGAAAACTTGGACAAACCAGAGCATTTGCATGATAAAGTTAGATGGAGGACCATAGTCTCCTACTTGTGCATTACATAGTAGTATAAGTTTTCTCTCCTTGTCGCAGCCAGCACAGCTAGAGAGCAGACGAGTCCCTAGTAGGGGTGAGGGGGGATTGAGAAAAAGAAATAGACATGGACACTAGGTTAAGCTGGGACTAGGTGGGATGCTGCCCTCTGATGGAGATAGTGACCCAGAATTGGTGCGGCGTGTTTATTATACACAGCATGATACTGGGAAGTTTTTTTTTTGTTTTTTTTAATTAAATTATTATCTGTGTACATATTTTAACATTGCGCCCCCCCCCCCCCGCCCCCCATACATACCCTCCCTCAGGCCTAGAGTTTTGTGTCTATTGGTTGTACTTATATGCATGTATACAAGACCTTCTGTTGATCTCTTATCTCCTCCCAGATCTCTCTACCCTCCCCGCTGTAATTTGACAGTCTGCTTGTTGCTTTACTGTCTTTATATCTGCCTTTTGGTTCGTCAGTTTATAATGTTCTTTAATATCCATAAATGAGAGAGGTCATGCGGTATTTCTCTTTCATTGACTGGCTTATTTCACTCAGCATGATGTTCTCTAGTTCTATCCAGGTTGCTGCAAATGATGAGAATTCCTTCTTTTTTATGGCAGCATAGTATTCCATTGTGTAGATGTACCATAGTTTTTTGATCCAATCATCTGCTGACGGGCACCTAGGCTGTTTCCAGATTCTAGCTATTGTAGATTGTGCTGCTATGAACAGGGGTGCATATATCCTTTCTGATTGGTGTTTCTAGTTTCTTGGGATATATTCCTAGGAGTGGGATTACTGGGTCAAATGGGAGTTCCATTTTCAGTTTTTTGAGGAAGCTCCATACTGTTCTCCACAGTGGTTGCACCAGTCTGCATTCCTACCAGCAGTGCACGAGAGTTCCTTTTTCTCCACAACCTCGCCAACACTTGTCGTTTGTTGATTTGTTGATGTTGGCCATTCTGACAGGTGTGAGATGGTACCGCTTTGTTGTTTTGATTTGCATCTCTGATACTGGGAAGTTTACTACAGTTTAAGACACAGGAAATTATGTGAAATCATGGTTAAGGATTAAGCTGCAATTCTTCATTCTTATGGCTTCTTTGTAATTGTCACTCCTGGCTGAACACGGATAATTGTGTCTGTTCTGGCACTTAGCTGAACTTAGATATGAAACCCACCCCCTGGCACCTGAGCTAAAGGTTAGGCTGACAACATACCTGCCTCTGGCAAGGTATGTTTCCAGGAGGTGGCTCTGCCGATGCCACTAGACTCGGCCACCAATCCCAGTGCTCTCTACAACATAGTATTCTAAATATGCTGTGTACTAAACCGGATTTAGAGATGCATTGTGATAATCATGCTCAGTGTTACACTCTCAAAATTGTTTTTTCTTTTTTCTTTTTTTTCTTTTTATTTTTTTAAATATATTTTATTGATTTTGTACAGAGAGGAAGGGAGAGAGGTAGAGAGTTAGAAACATCGCTGAGAGAGTCATTGATCAGCTGCCTCTTGCACACCCCCCACTGGGGATATGCCCGCAACCAAGGTACATGCCCCTGACCGGAATCGAACCCGGGACCCTTCAGTCCCCAAGCCGACGCTCTATCCATTGAGCCAAACCGGTCTCAGCTGTTTTTTCTTTTTTAGTCTTCACCCGAGGATATGCTTGTTTGTTTTTAAACAGAACATGATTATATTTAATACACAAATTTGATACAACAAAAAAAAACACACCAGAGTAAAATAATAAGAAAAAGCATGGTATTTTATTTGCAATGCATGAGAAATGGTTAACATCTTTAGTCATAAACAAGCTCTTAAAAACCAGTGACACAGATACTATAATGCAAGGATACTGGAAGAAATAAAATAATACAAGTGATGATTAAGCATATACGATGATTTTGCTGAGCAGTAATGAAGAATAATTTCTCTGTAGTATCACAGTGAGCAGAAAAAAGAACTGATACCTAATAGTCTTCAGTTTTGAACAGTATTGTACAGTTTGAACTCTCATAAACACTGGGAGGCAGATTGATAGAAGTATCTATAATTAGGAGGCTGAGGATATGTTTTTT
Source organism: Pipistrellus hanaki (assembly GCF_964339955.1). NCBI lineage: Eukaryota > Metazoa > Chordata > Mammalia > Chiroptera > Vespertilionidae > Pipistrellus > Pipistrellus hanaki. The sequence continues at coordinate 44,185,473 of NC_140510.1, forward strand.
GTTTTTTTTAAATATATTTTTGCTGATTTTTTACAGAGAAAAAGGGAGAGGGATAGAGAGCTAGAAACATCAATCAGAGAGAATCATCGACCAGCTGCCTCCTGCACCCCCCCCACCACCACCGGGGATGTGCCCGCAACCAATGTACATGCCCTTGTCTGGAATCGAACCTGGGACCTTTCAGTCCTCAGACTGACGCTCTATCCATTGAGCCAAACCAGTTTCGGCTGAGGATATGTTTTTAATGTGATTTCTATAATTGTTTTTATTCTTGGGTCTCGGAAGGATTTTAGAATTTTCTCCTTTTGTGAAACAAACACTAGAAAACTCTTGAAACTTACATAACTGGTAGTTTACTTAAAAAAAAACCAAAACACAACAAAAAAAACACATGAATGAGGTAGGGTTTTGCTCAGTAGAGTGTCAGCCTGTGGACTGAAAGGTTCTGGGTTTGATTCCAGTCAGGGGCACATGCCTCGGTTGCTGGCTCCGTCCCCAGTGTGGGGTGTGAAGGAGGCAGCCAATTGATGATTCTCATCATTGATATTTCTCTCTCTCCCTTCCTCTCCGAAATCAATAAAAAATATACTTAAAAAATAAGTAAAAAATACATGAATGATAAATGAAAACCAATAGGGGATGGTTAATGGATATGGAATTCCTTTTTTGGGGTCATGAAAATGTTTTGAAATTAGATAATAGTGATGGTTGTACAATCTGAATACAAGGCATTGAATTATACACTTTAAAACAGTGAGTTTTATGGCATGTGAATTACTTCTTAGTAAATCTATTTAAAAACAAGAGTAACTTCCTTGATATCTTTTGAATTTTTAGGTAATTATGTTGATAGAAAAAAAATCAACATTTTTTATACCATGTCTTAAATAATTCAAAATAATTTGAAATCTTTGTTCTCATGAATTTAGCCTCTATATTTTGTGTCCTTTAGGGAAGATTACTTTGCAAAGAAAAATGAAGAAAGAAAGCAAAATAAAGTGGAAGCTAAATTACGAGCTAAAAAGTAAGTAAATAGAGCTAATGGAACATTTTAATTCCTTAAATCTTTACCAAGGCAGATAGTGGTTCTGAGAAATGGGGCTGATGATGAGCTTTGAAATGAGTAGCAATAGGCTACACTGTGTTCTAGTAAAAAGCCTGCTCAGATTGGCCAGAGTCAGAGAGGCAGTCTATTAAAAAAAAAAGAACTGGTGTTGCCTCAGAAGTGGGGGGTAGTCTTATACAGCGAATATAGGCATAAACCTATGTTTTAACTGTAAAATTAGGGGGGTCATCTTATACGCCGGAAAATATGGTAACCCTTTACTTATGAAACATTGGGGTCTTAAACTGCCTTGATAATCTGAAGGCCACATTGTATGTGCTAGTATTGGACAATCAGAAATTCTAAGGACTGGCTTTGGTTAAGTTTAGTGATTATGATCAAGGTAATTTTTACCGTGATTTAATTTTCTCATATAGTAAATGGAAAATTCTAATTATATTTTTATTTGTAGAGAGCAAGAAGAAAAACGAAAGTTAGCAGAAAGTGCTGAATTAGTAAGTATATGTTACTGATTTCTAAGAATTTGAAGTTATGAGAATAAAAGATCTGAAGACTTTCCAGAAAATATGTAAGCAAGTCTGTAGTTGTCATTACATTAAAGTAATAGCCAAGTACTATTGGCTAAAATTATTATTTATCCAGAAGTGATTTAATAAACAGACTTATATAACTAAAACATATAACTAATTAAATTTTACTTGGAGAAAATAGTTAAAAGCCATTGTAGAACAAAGGATGAAATATACCAACTATTAAAGTACTTAAAAATAGCATTTTAGTTTCTAGTCTTGTATAGGTATAGAGTGGTGTAAGCTATTTCTGATTTGTGGTTGCTTTTATTAAACTTTTATTGCCTTGTATGTTTTTATAGAAATCTCTAGAAGAAAAGATTGGCTGCTTGTTGAAATTTTCAGGGGACCTGGATGATCAGACCTGTAGAGAAGATTTGCACATCCTTTTCTCAAATCATGGTGAAATAAAATGGATAGACTTTGTCAGAGGAGCAAAAGAGGTTTGGAAACATTCATTCATATCCTTTATGCCAATGTTGAAAAATGCACAGAAATTTATCTTTCACATGAAATAATTAGCAGAAAGCAAATTTTCATTATTTATTTAAATAGTTTAATTGTCCGTTTTGTGATTGCTTTGACTCCATGTGAAATCTGTATTTTTTTAAAATGTATTTTTATTGATTTTTAGAGAAAGGTGAATGGGGAGAGAGAGAGAAACATTGAGAGGCTGCCTCCTGCACGCCCCTTACTGGGAATGGAGCCTGCAACCTGGGCAAGTGCCCTGACTGGGAATTGAATCAGTGATCTGGTGCATGAGTCTACTACTCTCAACCACTGAGCCATATTGGCCAGGTGATATCTGATATTTTCTGTTATGCTGTAAATGGCTGTATCAGTGACTGCAAGTTTTGTAGTATCTTCCTTCCTGATGTTCACTGAAATTCATTGAAACTGGTAATGGCATGGAAGATTTTGCAGGCTAGGAAAAATTACTTTGAAGGTATTAACTGTGAGACTAAAAAAAACTTAAGGGTGTGGTTTTTTTGTCTTTGGTGTAGGGAATAATTCTATTTAAAGAAAAAGCTAAGGAAGCACTGGATAAAGCCAAAGATGCAAATAATGGTAACCTTCAATTAAGGAACAAAGACGTGACATGGGAAGTACTAGATGGAGATGTGGAAAAAGAAGCATTGAAAAAAATCATGGATGACCAACAAGAATCCCTAAACAAATGGAAGTCAAAAGGTTATTAATTCTTATTTTTTTCTGAGTTTGGACATTTACTCATTTGCTTGAGTAAAAAATATAATAGGTGTTCAAAGACAGTGACAATATATTTAAAACATTTCTTCACTGATTTTTCAATTGTCACTTTAGGTCGAAGATTTAAAGGAAAAGGAAAGGGAAATAAAGTTGCCCAGACTGGGTCTGCTAAAGGAAAAGTACAGTTCCAGGGCAAGAAAACTAAATTTGATAGTGATGGTGAACATGATGAAAATGATGCATCTGGTAAGTTTTTCTAAGTCATTTGGTATTTACATGAGAAATTATTTGTGGGAGAGAATAGCGATGTGGTTATTCAGTTTCTGTCGGAGTGGCATTGTTGGATTGCAATTTACCCTGATTGTGCTGTTTTTACAATTTGATAACAAGGATGTTTGGAAATTAAGGTTAGAGAGCAGAAAGTGTGTACTATAAGAAAAGCCTTTCTCATTGGTAATTGTGCTCCTTACTAAAAGAGAGTAATCCTTACAATGAACTTAACAAAAATTAATTGTTATTGTATAGGACCAGTAAAAAGAGCAAGAGAAGAAACAGACAAAGAAGAACCTGCATCAAAACAGCAGAAAACAGAAAATGGTGCCGGAGACCAGTAGTTTAGTAAACAAATTTTGTATTCATTTTAATTAGGTTTTCAGCTGCGTTTGTCTTTGGATGCTTTTAAAAAGAAAACCGAATTAGGTCCACTTCAATGTCTACCTGTAAGAAAGAAAAATTTTTTATTGTTTAGCTTGTCTTTTTTGTTATTCAAATGAGGATTTTTTTTTAATGTACAGTTATATGTTATTCAGATGATTCAAATATCAAAAGAAAGATTCTTGTACTAAATTGCCTTTGTAATATGAGAATGTATTAGTACAAATGAATAAAATATATACTATATAAAAAGAGCAAAAACTTAAGTTTATTTTTTCTTTTTTTTTGCCCAAAGTATTTGAGAAATAATTTATCTTAAACCAGAATATTGGCTGTTGATTATAGGCTATTCCATAATCTGTCTCCCAGGCTGGGTTTCTTGTATTTACTCAGGCAACTTGATAATATAAGAATTACTTACTGTAAAGTTCAAGAGACTTACTGATTTCTTTTTATGAAATTTGTATGATGCTGGCAGGTCATATCTCAGCTCTATTAAAAAAAGAAACACAAAAAATGCCACCTAAGGATGAAAACTATATTTCTAAGCATTTACCACCCTTAAACACGAATTAAGAAAGCACTAAATGTTGGTAAACTGAAGATTTTAGACCTGTCACTTTAACTTGGTATCCAAGGACTGCCATGATATATCCCCAAGGTTACCCATGGCAAGTTGAGTTCGGCATTTTTGCTATTTTGGTAATTTATACCAAAATTTGAGGTTATAGGGAAGAGTTTAGAAGCATTATAAGTGGACAAAAGTATATCCTATGAAAATGATAGTACCTTCCTATTTTTAGTTTTCTAATCAATAGATAGCAATCTCATAAGTATGATTATTTTAAAATTTTGTCTGGATTTTAGTTAATAGTAGTAAGTAGCCATGTATTTTCCAACTATGCTCTTAAATGAAAACAAATTTTTTCATATTCTTCCTTTCTAGAGTATAATGTAGGTCCTCCAAACTTATTACTGATCCATTTTAGAGTGATGGCAATGAGTCTACCTAGCCCTTCATATTTTACAACATAAATTCTAACTGGGTCACAGCTCCCAAATCTTAATGTGCATTGAGGTGCAAATTGCAATATAATTCAGTAGATATGAGTGGAGCCTGGAATTTTGCAAATCTAACAAGCTCCCAAGGGATGTCAATGGGTAATGACCTAAAACTACATTTGGAGTAGCAAGGCTCTGGTTTGGTAGTATACTGGAATTGTTCTGAGGTGTTCCATATTGCATATTCTAATAACTTAAACTATGTAAGGAATGACAATACAGAATATAATAGAAAGACTGACCGTTTACACATTATATTAAGGACAGTAATAGATCTAGTTATATGGTTTACACCACCGTGCTAGTTCATAGTTTATTATCGTGTAAAAACATTTCCCCTTATTGTACTCTTATTTCAGACTTTTCAAGATTATTTGGATTACAGTTAGCTTCTAGTTGTATGCTTTCCCTATTTTAATGTTTGTTAATATTCAGTTTACTAATAAAAATGTACCAAGCATGATTTACTCAGTGTGGATGATTATATTCTATCCCCTACTAAAAAAAAGCTTAATGTTATTTGACTTCAGGGGCAATTAGAAAATTGGAAGACAGGTGATCCAGCCCTAGCTGTTTTGGCCTGTGGATTGAAGGGTCCTGGGTTCGATTCCAGGCAAGGACACATGCCTGGATTGCAGGCTCAGTCTCCAGTAGGGGGGTGTGCAGAAGGCAGCCAATTAATGATTCTCTCTCATCATTGATGTTTCTACAAAAACATTTTTAAAAAGGATATATATATATATATATATATATATATATATATATATATTGTGATATAGGCATAATCTGGTATTTCCTATGAATGGATTTCAAACTGAGGTCTGACCAACTCAACCCAAGCTTTTCAGTCACTATGAAGCTATAAAGGGTCTGAGCCTGGAGTGACCAATACTTCGGCACTAATAGAAATTTTCAGTAAAATTCAATACATAAATTGGGACAGTCTTAGACAAACATTGATACCCTGCCTTTACTCCATTTGCTGTCTGTTTGCAACACAAAAATGAGATTTACAGTATCTTCTCAGCACCTGTATAAATATTCCGATTTGGCTTTAATGCATCTTGGCTTTCTTAGATAGAATTTATATTTGTTTTATGAGAAACTTAAAAACTGTCTTACCTGCAATGATGTCTATCTTGATTTTCCATTCTGCAGCTTTCTTTTGAATATGCTGAACATAATAATATGTTAATGTGAACTGATTTGTAAATATTTTTAAATTGCTTTTTACTAATACTTGGTGTAGTTTTCAAAAAATTCAAGTTTTTAAAACTTCATTAGAATTTAGATCCTTAAGTTTTTTTCAACTGAATGGATCACATTGGAAAATAAACCAAACCATTTCAATATATTTAACCATCTGAGCCAAATTACATCCTACCTAATAAAAGAGAAACATGCAAATTGATAGCACCTTTGCATCGCCCACCAGCCAATCAGGACAAGTATGCAAATTAACCCAACCAAGATGGTTAACTTGCATATCCAGACCAGAGTGAAGACTGAAGACAGCATAGAAAGAAGCCAAGCACAGAGAAGGAAGGGAAGCAGGCAGGGCAGCGACTGCAGCAGGAAGCCCTATTGCAGGAATCTTCCTGCAACCGGCCACTAGTACTTAAATAAAATCCAAGTCACAAAGCTATTATTTCAGAAATACATCAAAGTGTATAACGTTACCATGGTTTCTACAGCATTATTTCATCAATATATATATAACTATGCTGGAAACCAACAGAGATCTATGACATGGTCAGTGGTAGTATGGGATAATTAAGAACATGGTCTCTGGAAACATGAGCTGCTGCTCTGCTACTTATCAGCTATGTGACCCTGAGCTACTCATTCTTTTTGTGCCTCAGTTTCTTCATCTGTTAAATGAGGATAATAATGGTATCTCTCATCCGATTGTTGAGGAATATAAAAAGTGCTTTGAACTGTCTTGGCACACAGTAAGTACTAAACATTAACCACTTTTAGGTCTTGAACTACATAAAATATTTGGTTAATTTGTTATAAAAATTGCTTCTTAATTTTTAAAAACAATATACACAACATTTCAACATAAATGGAAAAAAAGTTGCCCATAATCCCCTAAATAAATTATGTGCATAATTTGCTAGAAATCTAGAGCTATTAACATTTTCTATAAGCATTTTATTCATGATGATAGTATGATTAAGCTGGTTGATAAACTATTTAATTTCCCTAAATTTTAAACAATACCGACACTGTTTTTGTAGTTTTTTCTTGAATTTAATAAATATTCCTAGTTTGGGTATATTTTCCCATTTTTGAGATCTGGAATTTCTGTATAAGAATACAGACTTGCCTGGCCAGTGTTGGTCAGTGGCTGAGCGTCGACTTATAGACCAGGAGGTCACAGTTCAATTCCCAGTTGGAGCACATGCCCAGGTTTTGTCTAGTATTTAGATTTATTTACCAGTAAATAAATTCCACAGCAAATCCTTACAACATTCATGATTTCAAAAATAAATGACAATGTCGTGATGATTTGAACTTACTTCTCTTGTTGAGGATTTGTGTAAAGAATATACTGCTGTTCTTGCCATTTCCAAAGCAGTCTTTAGAAATGCCATATCTGTTCCTGTTAACAGTAGAAAAAGCTCCAATTTAAATTATATACCTGTTATCAAAATAGAAGATTAAGTGAATACCAGGTAGTAATAAATATTAAAACAGCCACTTCAAATTCTGCAAAAAGGATACAAATAAGTAAAATATCCAAATATAAGTTGATAGAATAAAACCAGAACTATAATGTATTTGAATAAGGATAAAGGAAAAAAATTAGTATCATATTCCAAAAACTTTCAAAGAGGGAAGAAAGGAATAGAGTAGTAATTAGAATCACATGGGGTTGGGGGGTGCAAGGAGGACTTTTTAAAACTATGCATGTCTTTCCCTCTTACTGATTTCCTATCCTCCTTGCACACAGCATTCACACAAAGCCACAGAGAGTCACTGTTACTGATGGACACATGATGAAATCCTTGGGTGTGTTAGGGTATTAAAAAGAGGTTCTAGCCCTAACTGGTTTGGCTCAGTGGGTAGAGCATCTGCCTGCGGACTGAAAGGTCCCGGGTTTGATTTGGTTAAGGGCATGTGCCCAGGTTGCAGGTTCGCTCCCCAGTAGGGTGTGCAGGAGGCACCTGATCACTGATTCTTTCTCATCATTGATGTTTCTCCTCCTCTCCATTCCTCTCTGAAATAAAAATATATACTAAAGCAAACAAAAGAAAGAGGTTCTAGCATTGGCTGGCATGGTAAAATGGTTAGAGTATTGGCCCAAGAATAGAAGAATCTCGAGTTCTATTCCAGTCAAGGGCATATATCTGGGTTGCAGGTTCCCCACCCAAACTGGTGGGAGAGGCAACCATTTGATATGAGTCTCACATTGATCTTTCTCCCCCCTCCCTTCCATTCTCTCTAAAATCAATGGGAAAAATATCCCCCAGGATTTAAAAAAAAAAAAGAAAAAGGAGGTTCTAAAAGTATAAAAGACTTTATAGGATTCGTAATCATTCACAAAGGGCAGGTAAATCATTATTGAAACCAGATGGAGTAAAAAATATTTTTTTCATTTAATACAAATTTGTGAAAACAAAGATTGAAAAATTCAATTCCCTATCCATGCATTAAACAAATTGAAATTGTAATAACTACAAATAAGAGCTTGGTGTATTTACTGTAGAGTGATAAAAACACTTAACCTGAACAATTAATGAGCAATTGGTTTTTAAAACCAATATACCTGAGTTTTGCTACTAACCTTTATTATTTTTGGTTCCAAAAGGAGGATTCATAATTACTGTATCAAACGACTTGGACATTCTGTTAGATAATGAGCACACATCACATTGAACCATGTCAACATTTGTTAACTCGAACTCTTCCACATTCTTATTAAATATTTCCAATGCATCTTCATCTATGTCAAATCCAACACACAATCTGTAAATACAAAACATAGACAAAGACCGATTATTTATGGCTTCCAAGTTAAAACAGTAACAATAAAAACCATAACCTTTTTAACTCAACTGGCAAAGTAAGAGTGAGTGTTACCTTTCAACAGCATGATTTCCCAATCTGGCAGGGTTTGTATACAAGGGAGACATCTGCCTCAGCTTGCCTCAGTTACTGTTTTGTTAGTTTTTTTTTTTTGTTTTGTTTGTTCTGCTCATTGAAAATGAGCTCATTATCAGATTCTCAATCCCCTCACTTCATACTTATTAAAGCCACCCCATACCAAATAATATATACTGAACCTACCCTGCTCCTAACATTGCAGTTCCGATGCTGAGTACTCCACAACCACATCCTAGATCTGCAACCACTTTATTTTCAATGTCATCATATGTATTATGAATTGTATAGAGCATACATGCTAAAAGATCAAAAAACATATTAGAGAAGAAGCAAGTTGATTACCAAAATCCAAATTGTGCAAATGACTTGTTAAAACAATTTATCTTTCATTATCTAGTCCTCCCCAAAATGGTACCCCAGTCAAAGGCATATAACTTGGTATGTAATACAAGGTCCTACAAAAAATAAAAAAACCCATACTAATGGTTCCCCAAAACTAGTCTCTGCTGGCAATGCCAAGAATGACAAAACTTTGAGATAAATGAGAACTGTTCAAAACATTGCCATCCACACACATATGTCAGGTATCTTTGATGTTGAAATATTTTTATGAAAGGATGGGAAGAATAAGTTTTAAAAATATCTTTCCTTGTTAATATATAAATTTGGCAACCCTATATCGATGTCCAAAATTATTTTGAAATTTTACTAATTTTTGAAATCTGTAAGTCCAGGAACCACAGCATTAACATTAAAAAGGCACATAACTTTTTTGCAATAAATTTGTCACCAGGTACCATAAGCTTAAACTAGAATGGGAAAGGAAAAACTAAACCCACAATATAGCTTTTAGATTCACATATTCAGACACATATTTATGATCTACAGACATATATTCATAATCCACTAATAAGACATGATAGAACTATTGAGTTGTAGAGCAGAAGCTACTGAGATTGGAAAGGGATATTTCAAATACACAAAAGTCTGGTCTATGCTGAAGGTTACTCATAAGTAAGATCACTTATATCTCCCTTTGGATATATGAACCCTACAAGGATTATTGGCCATTACTGCAGCCCCAGGATCCAATAGTTTTTATCAAAAATACACTTATGGGCCGAAACCGGTTTGGCTCAGTGGATAGAGCGTCAGCCTGTGGACTGAAAGGTCCCAGGTTCGATTCTGGTCAAGGGCATGTACCTTGGTTGCGGGCACATCCCCAGTAGGGGGTGTGCAAGAGGCAGCTGATCGATGATTCTTTCTCATCAATGTTTCTAACTCTATCCCTCTTTCTTCCTCTCTGTAAAAAATTAATAAAATATATAATAAATTGAGTAAACTGGTCTTAATATTTGGTTGAAATTATGACAGTATGTTGGAGATAAGTTCCTTAACTTTCACTGGCAGCTTAGAAACAGAACTATGTTGGAGCTGGATGAGTTTCCTCCTCGCAGGTGTTGTCAACAAATTAATTCTCCTTAAGTCTCCCCATTGACCTTTGATAATACATTTACTAAATATGAATGGTTCTTCCTGTATTCTCTCCTGTATTACTGGTTATCAGTCTCTCCGATCAAGCAACACTACTGATTCTCACTCAGATTATTTTTAAAATTGAAATGCATCCTCATATTTAAAGAGGATTTGTTAAAAGCCCTTCAGCTAGCCAGTTCTAGTATTCATTTCTAGGATAGAGTATAGCATAGAAACTGTGCTGACAATTCCTTGCAAAAAGAAATTGATCCCTATTTTACAAATATTTACTGAGCTCCTAACTAGTATCAGAAACTCTTCAGGCACTGGGAACTGTGTGAAAAAGACCAATTCTTTGCCCTTAAGGAGTTTATAGTATAACGAGAGAAACAAACACATTAAAAAGATGTCTGACAGTTTTAAGGGTATGCAAAACCCAAACAGTAAAATGACAACGTGTGTGTCTGTGTGTGGGGTGTCTTTAGCTGTGATGTCAAGGAAGTCTTCTCTAATGTGATATGTAATCTTTCAGCAGATTTCCTCTGGATGTTCTTTGTATATAAATAACCGTCCTCATTTCATTATGGAGTATAACCCTACCCGCGAAGCAAAGACGTGGTCACCAGCCGCCCTACCTGCAATGTGCGGCCTGGTGGGATACTGTTCTAGAAGTAACTTGGGCTTTTCGAATGCATCCACTTGTTGCAGGCGACTCTCTAGTTCTTTAAGTCTTAATTTCTTCATTTTTTAAAAAGTGTGGATTCTCAGGTTTTAACCGCACCGAATCTGCAGAGAAATTAGTTTAATTTGAATTTCCGTGCCCCCAAACCCCCGCCCATTTATCAGCGCCGCTGGCCAAAGGGCCCGGGACACACCGGACCAGGCCGTGTGCGTCTCCTCCCGGCGCTATCGGGGAGCAGAGTCTTCCGCCAGCCTCTGAGCAGCCTGCCTCCAGGGTATCCCGCGCCGATCTCAGGATCCTCGATCAGCGGCGGCTCCAGCCCAGGTTTCACGCACCGTGTTGAGTATTTGAAGAGCCTGCCGGCGCCAGGGCTGGGGCCGGAAGCGCCGCTAACCCAGCGCACTCGCGTCCGTCCCCGTGCTCCCTCCGAGCTGCAACCGCGGCCTGGCTCCCGGGTTCCGCTGGCGACTCAATCTCCATCCACCTCCACTTGTGCCCTTCTCGCAGCGCCCCAGCCGGGTTCACCCCCCTCCCCTGCCCCCACCTGTTACACTCAAAGGGTAGGGAACAAAGAGGAGAAAATGATAGGGAAAATGATGGGGAAAAGAGGGTGAAAGTCACGGTCACTTTGTTTTAATGCCCAGTGTAGCCCTTTCTGTCTTCAATCTCCAAACTTCCCTCTCAAAAAGCAGGGATCTCCTCACCTTTGCCTCCTTGGTCACGAGCATGTCCTATTTATTATAACTTAGTTTCCCTCTTTTTAGGTCACCCGTGTCACTTACCTCAACTCTCACAGAGTAGTGATGTCAGAGAAGCCCAAAGAAGAGAGAGTTTAAATAAAGAAATAGGTAGTAGTGTGAAATGCTGGCAAGAGGTCAAGCTTTCATAGAGTAGAGCAGAAATCAATTTGTAGTGGATTTTGAATTGAACGAAAGGTTCAGAAGTAGAAAGAGTAGAAAAAGTTTTTAAGAAATGTGGCTACGAAAAGGGGAGTGAGAATTATTGATGGATTTGTAAGGTTAGGGCAGGGATTCAAAATATAAGAAAGAGGTTATTGGATGGAGTTAGGATCCTGAGAAGTACAATAGATTCTGTGCTTAAGTGAAAGGATTGCCTTTAATCTGCGAAATGGGTCCTTCTTTTCATTATTAAAGGAAGAAAAGGAGGTGTGGATGGATGCCCTAGCTAATTTGGCTCAGTGAATAGAGCCTGAGACTGTGGACTGGAGACTCCTGGGTTCAATTCCAGTCAAGGGCACATGCTCAAGTTGTGGGCTTGATCCCCAGAAGGGGGCGTGCAGGAGGCAGCTGATCAATGATTCTCTTTCATCATTGATGTTTCTATCTCTCTCCCTCTCCTTTCCTCTTTTCCTCTCTGAAATACACACACACACACACACACACACACACACACACACACACACATATATATATATATATATATATATATATATATATATATATATATATTGAAAATAATAATGTATATATATGGATGGTTGAGAATGAAGTTGAGGAAGTGGTGTCTGAGGCTGCTGTTTCCTGTGAAAAGTAGAATTCAAAGTTATCTGTTGTGAAGATTAAATAAGTTAATGCATAAAAGTTCTTACCCATAAAATTGGTACATAAAATTCTTTGTCACATAACAGATGCCCAATAGTTGTTGTTGTTGTTGGTATTTGTTGAGAGGAAGATGGCTGGAGTAAGGAGTTTGAATCAAATGGATGATTGAAAGTAGCCAGATATATGGAAAGAAAACAAACCTATATGCGGTTGTAAACATTTTTTCCTTTTAAAAATTGATTTAAATTTTTATTTTTAGATAATTGTAAATTTATATAAAACCATAAAAAATAACACATAGAGATTATGTATATTTTTTACTCAGTTTTTCCCAATAATAACAGTTTGCAAAACTATAGTATAGTATCACAACCAGGATATTGACAGATAAATCAATACACAATATTTCCATCACCACAAAGATCCTTCATGTGTCATTATTTTAGCTTCCTATAAGCAATGTCTGACCACGTTCCTATAAACAAGTTCTCCATATCCTCACCAACACTTATTATTTTTTATTTTTTAAATGATAGCCATCCTATCAAATATGAAGTAGCAATTAATTGTGGTTTGATTTATATTTTCCTGATGAACATTTTAAAATATGCTTCTTGATAATTTCTATAGCTTCTTTGGGTAAATAACAATCCAAAACCCTTTGCTTATTTCAAAATTGGGTTATTCATGTTTTTGTTGTTGAGTTGTAAGAATTCTTTGTATATTCTACATACTTGATCCTTGTCAGTTATATACCAGTAGTCTGTAAATATTTTCTCCCATTTTGTGGGTTGGCTTTTTACTTTCTTTTAGAAGAAGAGAAAGTAAAAAATATAAATTTTTATTGATTTCAGAGAGGAAGGGAAAGGGAGAGATAGAAACATCAGTGGTGAGAGAGAATCATTGATTGGTTGCCTCCTGCACGCCCCCTACTGGGGACTTAGTTTGCAACCCTGTTATGTGCCTTAACTGGGAATTGAACCTTGTCCTCCTGATTCATAGGTCTATGCTCAACCACTGAGTCACACTGGCCAGGCTATTTTATTCTTTTTGAAGCAGTTGTAAATGGGATTTTTCTTTTTAGTTTCCTTTTCTAAGTAAATGTATTTATTTATTTATTTATTTATTTATTTATAAATATATTTTATTGATTTTTTACAGAGAGGAGGAGAGAGGGATAGAGAGCTAGAAACGTCGATGAGAGAGAAACATCAACCAGCTGCCTCTTGCACACCCCCTACTGGGGATGTGCCCGCAACCAATGTACATGCCCTTGACCGGAATCGAACCTGGGACCTTTCAGTCCGCAGACCGATGCTCTACCACTGAGCCAAACCGGTTTCGGCTAGTTTCCTTTTCTGATAGTTCATTATTGGTGTATAAAAATGCAACTGATTTTATTATTTTGTATCCTGCTACTTAACTGAACTCATTTAACAGTTCTAATACTGTAGTTTTTGGTATAATCTTTAGAGATCTCTATATACAATATCACGTCATCTGCAAATAATGATAGTTTTACTTCTTACTTTCCAATTTGGATGCCTTTTTATTTCTTCTTCTTGTCTGATTGCTGTGGCTAACACTTCCAGTTTTATATTGAATAAGAGTGGTGAAAGTATACATCCTGTCTTGTTCCTGATCTTAAGGGAAATGCTCATAGTTTTTGCCCATTGAGTATGATGTTGGCTGTGGGTGAAAGTCTGTAACTCTTTTATTTTTATTTTTATTTTTATTGATTTTGTACAGAGAAGAAGGGAGAGAGATAGAGAGTTAGAAACATCGATGAGAGAGAGTCATCGATCAGCTGCCTCTTGCACACCCCCTACTGGGGATATGCCCGCAACCAAGGCACATGCCCTTGACCGGAATCGAACCCAGGACCCTTCAGTCCCCAAGCCGACACTCTATCCATTGAGCCAAACCGGTCTCGGCGAAAGTCTGTAACTCTTAACTGTTTCTTTTAATAAATAGAAATTTTAAGTTAACTCATTTTGCTAGTCTTTTATTTTGTGGTTAGTATTTTTTTTTTTTACTCCCAGATTATAAGTAATTATAGTTGTAGCAACAATAATACCGTATTTGTAAATTAGGTTACAATATATAATATGTTCCCATAAGTGTGTAAGCTCAGTGTAAGGAGCATTATATGTGAATGTGTCATGCTAAGCCATGCCATGGACCATGTGTTTTGTTCACAGTAATTAGTAGGAGCTCAACAAACATTTATTGAATTAATTTGCTGCATGAATAGGGCAGTGGGTGAAAATCTTTTGGTCTTTAATAGGGATGCAGAGAAGGAAACTTTGCTTGGATTAAAAAAAAAAAGAATGGAGGAAAAGAAAAGTAGGACAACTTGAAATGGTATCGAATGATAATAAAAAAAGACCCTAGGGAGTTGTCAAGCATTCATAACCTTGGAAAAGTTGCTCCTGTAGAGGAGCTAAAATAGGTCAGACACTTAATGCACCGTCATGCTTTTTTTTCTCCAAAATATTTCTAAAGCACAACTTGAGAAATTACTAAAATGTCTTTGCTTCAATATTAAACAAATGAGAGACTAGCAGTAAGTATAGTTGCAAGGTAGCTTTTAAGATGGAAGGAAGGCAGGAAGGAGAAGAAGATGGGAGAAAGACAGGCCCACTCAGGAACAATGAATAGTTTTTCTACCAGGGTTTGTTCTTATGGTTTGAAGGCTGTGAAATGCAGAGTATCACCGCTATTTGTAAAATAGGGATAATGAGAAGTGCCTCTCAGGATGGTTGTGTTTCTTAAATGTGCTCACTTGTAGGAATTCCTGTTCATAGTAGGAACAATGTTTCTTACCATGTGAAATTTCAGCATTTGTCATTAGAACTGGCAAATTTTCTGTGTATGTAGAGAAGGTCTTGTGTGTATTTGGAGGCCAGGTAGAAATTGAAAAATTAAGGTTCTAAGCATTTTGTATATTTATGTGCCTGGCAGGTATGGCCTCCTCTAATTCTGATGGTAAGGATGGCATGGGCCATCTAGGGTTTGATGTGGATCTGGCAGAGAAGAGACCCTTTTTCTTTGTTGTGAAATGGGATATGGCCTAGAGCTGGGGTTGGAGGAGGCCCATGCACAGAAGACCACAGAGCTGATGCTCGCCGAAAACAAAGATGGATACACATCCAGGTTCATTTCCCCCTTTCCTCCGTGGGTTACTGTGTGATCTAATATGGTCCTCGTTTGGCTTCAGCTAGTTCAAGTTGGGTTTTTATCACTTGCAACTAAGAAAATCTTAATTAATACAAAAACAATTTTGAGCCGAAACCGGTTTGGCTCAATGGATAGGGTGTCGGCTTGGGGACTGAAAGGTCCCTGGTTCGATTCCAGTCAAGGGCATGTACCTTGGTTGCCGGCATATCCCCAGTAGGGGGTGTGCAAGAGGCAGCTGATCGATGACTCTCACCGATGTTTCTAACTATCTCCCTTCCTCTCTGTACAAAATCAATAAAAAATATATTTAAAACAAACAAACAAAAACAATTTTGAAGTATTTACATTAATTTTTAAATTCTCTGTTGAAGGTATCTATTTTAAGTTTGGATGTAATGATGTTATCTATTATTTATCTATAGCTTTTAACTGATCTGTGTGTTTTATTTTAATCTGAAAAGCCAATTTAGAAGTATTACCAGATTTTTCTTTGCATTAATTAAGATGAAATATGTAAAAGCACAGTTTTTTTAGGTACTATTTTTAGCTTTCAGTAACTGCAGCATATTGCATTATTTATTCAATGTCTTCAGTGGAGTAATAGTAACATACTTAAATGAAATCTTATGAGGTATATAACATTGAAGTGACTACTGAGTTTTCGGCTGAATTTCAATCTGGCTTTCCCTCATGGAAATATGATCGCTGTAGGAATTCCCCATTACACAGCACTGTTATTTGAGAGGTAATTTAGAAGAAGAATTGTTATATTACACTAATGCATTGAAAAGGAAAAATGTCAGACTTCCTGGATACAAATGATAGAAGCTCCAGATACTTTAGGAGAACCAAAAATTTGAGAGCTTGTCATATTGATTTTGAAAGCTAAAGCAGTAAAATAGTTTCTATCTGGACAGAAACTGGGTTGTTATTCATCTCAAACAATGAGTATTACCACTGATTATGATCATTAGTTGTTTTATTGAGGTATATTTTCATACTATAAAATCCACCTGTTTTTAGAGAACACAATGATTTTTAGTAAATTTCACATAGTTGTGCAACTATCATCACAATCCAAATTTAGAACATTTCTATCATTCTATGAAGACCCTTAGTACCAATTTGCTGTCACTTTTAAAAAATATATATATATTTTATTGGTTTTACACAGAGAGGAATTGAGAGGGACAGAGAGTTAGAAACACCAATGAGAGAGAAACACCGACCAGCTGCCTCTTGCATACCCCCCACTGGGGATGTGCCTGCAACCAGGGTACTTGCCCTTGACCAGAATAGAACCCGGGACCTTTCGGTCCGCAGGCCGATGCTCTATCCACTGAGCCAAACCGGTCCCGGCTGCTGCCACTTTCTGTTCTTACCTTCCCATAGATTACTCAACTGCTAATCTACTTTCTGTCTCCATAGATTTGCCTTTTCTGAACAGTTCATGTAAATGGGATCATACAATATAAAATTTGGAGGGTATCTGACTTCTTTCATGACATAAGATTTTTGAAGTTCATTCATGTTATAGCACATATTTCATGCCTTTTTATTGTTAAGTAGTATACCATTATATGGATATATCATATTTTGTTTATCCATTTATGAATTGATAGACTTTTGGATTGCTTCCAGTTTTTGTTTTTGTTTTGGCTACTATATTTACCTTTAAGTCTTTGTGTGAATATATGTTGTAAATTACCTTGGGTAGCTTCCTAGGAGTGGAATTGAAGGGCTCTGTAATAAATGTCAAGCTAACTGTCAAACATGTCCATTTCCCCACATGCTGTACTATTTTACATCCCCATCTGTGAAGTATGAGGGTGCCTGCTTCTCCACATCCTTGCTTACATTTGTTATTGTCTGTCTTGTTGATCATTCTAGTGGGTGTGTATAGCGGTATCTCATAGTTTTAATTTGCATTTCCTTCACGACTCATGATGCTGAGCACCTTTCCTGCGTCCATTTGCCATTGACATATTCATTACGGATTTGACAGTGGGGATTTCTATCGCAGAAACGAAATGCAGATGCTTAAAACACATCTGAAAGATGCTGCGTATAATTCCTATATCCAGGCACATTAAAAAACCACCACCACCACCACCACCACCATTGTCCACATGAAAGATTTTTCATATTAAAGAATTGTCACATGAAATCTTTCCGTCGCTCTCCGCTTTGAGAGCCAGGAGGCGGCGGGGAGGGGATGCGGCAGGCTCCCAGGCGAGCCGAGCTGCGGCGGCGTGCGCAGCCCGCACCAGCGCCGCAGTCCGCGGGGGCGGCGCCGGCGCCGGGGCGAAGGTGCGCGGCTGCTCCCCCCGGCTATCGCGAGAGTTGGGCGGGGGAGCGATCGCAGCAGTCAATTCCCCCACCCTCCCGGGAGGAGCCGCCGGCCCTGGGCTCTCCAAATTCTGAGCTCTCATCATGGCGGCGGCGGCCGCGGCGGCCGCCGGGGGCCCCCAGGCGCCCCAGCCCGAGCCGCCCGCCCCCGGGCCGGCGCTGGACAAGGCGGCCACCGCGGCGCACCTGAAGGCGGCCCTGAGCCGCCCGGACAACCGGGCGGGCGCCGAGGAGCTGCAGGCGCTGCTGGAGCGGGTGCTGAGCGCCGAGCGGCCGCTGGCCCCGGCTGCGGACGGCGAGGAGGCGGCGGGCGGCGGCGGCGCGGCGGCGGCGGCCGAGGAGGAGGCCCTGGAGTGGTGCAAGTGCCTCCTGGCGGGCGGCGGCGGCTACGAGGAGTTCTGCGCGGCCGTGCGGGCCTACGACCCCGCGGCGCTCTGCGGCCTGGTCTGGACGGCCAACTTCGTGGCCTACCGCTGCCGGACGTGCGGCATCTCCCCGTGCATGTCGCTGTGCGCCGAGTGCTTCCACCAGGGCGACCACACGGGACACGACTTCAACATGTTCCGCAGCCAGGCCGGCGGCGCCTGCGACTGCGGGGACAGCAACGTGATGCGGGAGAGCGGGTGAGTGCAGCCCTCCCTCCCCCGGGGCGCCGGGGGGCGCAGCGGGGGGTCCAGGCCTGGGTTTTGGGAGCCCGGCGATGGATGGGGACGTGGGGGCCCGATCCTGAGCTGCGAAGGGGAAGGAGCGCGGGGAGGAGGGTGCAGGCACACGCGGATGGAGGTGTCGGAGCTGTCAGCGGCGGAGAGGGGGTGACAGGGAGGGGAGAGGGGGAGCGTGTTGAAGAGACTGGCTGAGAATGTTGCGGGGAAGCCGGGGCCCCGACTTGAGTGATGGCGAGGAAGGAGCCTGTGCCTGCTGGGGTAGCAGGAGGGAAAGGATGCCTGGGGAGTCTGGTGTCGAGCTGTCAGTGGTGCACTTGTTGGGAAAGGCTGTGCACAGACAGCTGCGTGCTTCTTGGGGAGACGTGACGCTGTGATTTGGTTTGGCTGGGAGGGGTAGGTGGGCCGAATTGGATCCGAATTGG
This sequence comes from Pipistrellus hanaki, assembly GCF_964339955.1. Taxonomy (NCBI): domain Eukaryota; kingdom Metazoa; phylum Chordata; class Mammalia; order Chiroptera; family Vespertilionidae; genus Pipistrellus; species Pipistrellus hanaki. The sequence continues at coordinate 44,204,482 of NC_140510.1, forward strand.
ATCGCGGGGTTGTGAGAGGCAGCGGGGAGGTGGTCCTGCAGCCCGCAGGGGGAGGACGGCGCAGGGAGAAGGGCTTCTGAACTGTCAGTGTGCGGCTGTCTCTGTGCGAAGCAGCCCTGGAGCTCATGGGGGTGGAGGGAGGAGCGAGTGGGAGGGAGGGGCCTGTAGGGAAAGCGACTGTTGAGCTGTCAGTGGGGCATTTGGTGTGCTGGCATGACATCTCGAATCGGGCTCCCGAGCAGTCAGTTATAGAATACCCTCTGTACCAGAAGAACAGACCAAACACGGAGCAAATCAGGAATCAGACGTTCGCTCTTCTCCAGTTTAAAAGGGCACCTTATTCACTGTGTATGTAATACGTGCCATCTTTCTAAAAGGAGACACTCAACAAAATGCTTTTTTTTTTTTTTTTTCAATAGGTGGGGGGTACCATGGTGTTGGGGTTTGGAAGAGAAGACATTTCAGGGATTGCAGTGAGTTAAAGAGTTAGTATTATACATGCAGTGTTTTGGCTTGGGACACGATGCCCATGCTTAGGGAAGTCCTGGGCAAAGGAAAAGCTCTGTGACTGAGAGGAAATTTTAGTTGGGCAGTAGTTGAATGTTAGCAAATTTAACCCTTTGCACTCCGCTGTCCCCTGTCAGGGGACATCGGAATTCTAGCATATCACTCGGATGTCCCCTCTCAGGGGACATTGCAGTTTATTAGTGATTACTGGGAATTGAGTTATTTCAACGCACTCCGCCGCAAAGTAGCGTCGAGTAGCTGGTAGCCAATGTCCAGAATGGTTCGGAGTGCAAAGGGCTAGTTATTCAAGTTTTTAAAATTTTAGGTCTCATAGAGTATAATCCCTTTAGAAATGGTCACTTTTTTTCTTTGGAGTACTTGTAGGTAACTTTCAACAGATGTTTGTATCCACTAAACTAAGCAAGGTTCCTGGGATATTAAACATGAATAAGACGTAAGACACTTACAATAGAATAGAAAATGATAAATTCCTTAAATAGTTCAGGAGTTAGAGGAGGCTTCTGTGCAGAGAAAGTAAGAAAAAGGCTTTAGAAAGGAGGTATTTTGAGCCTTGGCCAGTAGTTCAATGGTTAGAGCGTCATCCTGTGCACTGAAGGGTCACCGGTTTGATTCTTGGTCAGGGCAATACCAAGTTGCAGTTCTATCTCTGGTAGGCTTGAGGCAACTGATGTTTTTTTTCCTTTCTTTTTTTTCTTTTTCTCTCTCTCTCCCTCCTTTCCCCTCTTTCTACCTCTCTCTCTAGAATCAATGAAAAGCATAACCTCATGTGAGGATTAAAAAAATTAGATACCTGTCTAGTGTGGCTCAGTGGTTGAGCATTGACCTATGAAGTAGGAGGATACGGTTTGATTCCCCGTCAGGGCACATGCCTGGGTTGCAAGCTTGATCCTCAGTGTGGGACATGCAGGAGGCAGCTGATCAATCATTCTCTCCCATCATTGATGTTTCTATTTCTTTCTTCCTCTCCCTTCTCTCTAAAGTCAATAGAAATAAATTTTAAAAAAGAAAGGTTGTTTTTTTAAAAAAATATATATTTTATTGATTTTTTTACAGAGAGGAAGAGAGAGGGATAGAGAGTTAGACACATCGATGAGAGAGAATCATCGACCAACTGCCTCCTGCACACCCCCTATTGGGGATGTGTCCGCAACCAAGGTATATGTTCTTGACCGGAATCAAACCCGGGATCTTTCAGTCCGTAGGCCGTTGCTCTATCCATTGAGCCAAACCGGTTTAGGCAAGAAAGGTTTTTTGAGATTGCTACTACTACTACTACTAGTGTTACTAATAACAGTAATACCCCTACATAGTTTGGCTCAGTGGATAGAGTGTTGGTCTGAGGACTGAAGGTCCCAGGTTCGATTCCAGTCAAGGGCACATGCCCGGGTTGTGGACTTAATTGGCTGCACCTTGATCAAAGATTCTCTCTCATCAATGATGTTTCTATCTCTCTCTCCCTCTCCCTTCCTCTCTGAAATAAAAAATATATATATTTGGAAAAAATAACAGTAATAATTGCAGCTAACATTCAAGAGCATAAGGTATAAGACTGACATTCATTTTTTCATATGTATATTATTGTTGATAGTATTACAGATGTCTCCCATTTCCCCTTTCCCCCCTCCTTCCCCCCCACTTGCCCCCACTCCTTCCAGCCCCTACTGATGCCCCTAGGTCTTTACCACCCTATTGTCCATGGGCTATGGATATAAGTTCTTTTGGTTTATCTCTTCATGTCCCCCCATCACCAAGTACTAACATTAAAAAAATAGTTTTTGATCCGAACCGGTTTGGCTCAGTGGCTAGAGCATCGGTCTGCAGACTGAAAGGTCCCAGGTTTGATTCTGGTCAAGGGCATGTACATTGGTTGCGGGCACGTCCCTGGAGTGGGGTGTGCAGGGGGCAGCTGATCAATGTCTTTCTCTCATTGATGTTTCTAGCTCTCTATCTCTCTCCTCTCCCTTCTCTGTAAAAAATCAATAAAATATATATTTAAAAAATAGTTTTTGAAATTAATATTTGAATAGGTAAAATATTCATATAGCTAAAAAAATAAAAAAAAGCCCAAACATAAACAGTTTGAAGTGTCCCTCCCATCTTGTCTTCCATCTGCCCAGTTTTGTTCCACCATTGTTAGTTTCTCAGTGCAAAAACCAACAATGATGAATATGTGTTTTGATTTTTAGTCTTTTTTTATGCAAAACATAACATGCTATATGCATTGTTCTACACATCTTGCATTTTTCACTTATGAAAAGGCTAAGAGGTCTTTCCATGCCAGTCTGTTTAAAAAACAAAACTGCTACATAGTGTTCCATGTCATGAAGTTGCCATACTTTGTTTAATCATCACTTTTGGTGGATATTTGTTTTCCGTTATGAGATATAAAACCTGGTATACCTGTCTTTTCAGACCTATGAAAGAATATCAATGGAGCCGAAACCGGTTTGGCTCAGTGGATAGAGCGTCAGCCTGCGGACTGAAGGGTCTCAGGTTCGATTCCGGTCGGGGGCATGTGCCTTGGTTGTGGGCACATCCCCAGAGGGGGGTGTGCAGGGGGTGGCTGATCGATGTTTCTCTCTCATGATGTTTCTGACACTCTATCTCTCTCCCTTCTCTCTGTAGAAAAATCAATAAAATATATATATTAAAAAAAAAGAATATCAATGGAATAAGTTCTCAAAAGTTGGATTTCCAAATTGCTCTCCATAAGGCTTAGTACTAAGCAGGGAATGAGACTCCTTGTTTTCTAACAGCCTTATCAACAGTGTTTGGACTTTTATCCACCTATTTGGAAAACAGTGGTCAAATATTAACTGCTTGCCCGGCTGGTGTAGCTTAATGGTTGAGCATTGACCTATGAACCAGGAGGTCACGGTTAGATTTCTGGTCAGGGTTGTGGGCTCGATCCCCAGTGTGGGGTGTGCAGGAAGCAGCTGATCAGTGATTCTCTCTTATCATTGATGCTTCTATCTCTCTATCCTCCCTTCTTCTCTGAATTCAATAAAATATATATATAATGACAACAAAAATATTAATTGCTTTACATGATTTAACTCATTTAATTTTCAACAATTCTGAGATTATTGCTGTTATTATTCCATTGCATAGAAAAGGAAAGTGGGGCGCAGAGTTTTAAAAAACTTGCCCAAGATTACACAAGCACTAAATTAGGCACGCTGGCTCTGGAGCCTGACCACTCAACACTTCTTTCTACTGTCTCTACAAATGACATTCTTGTTTGTACTTCCATTTAATCTGTTTTTTGTTTTGTTTTAAATATTCCATTCTGTTGGGTCTTTTTCTTTTTAAACTAACATTTTTAGTATTGATATAATAAATGTGATATTAACAGGTATACAAAGCAAAGGAAGAAAACAACTGAGAATTCATTTGTGGGATGAGATCACAAAGGCTATGGAAACTATCCTAATATATAAAGAGCCAGGGTCTGTAATGACCAAGGCTCCACCGAACATCAGAAGTCAGTGCTGGGTTGCTGTGGTGACCCAGCACTGACTACAGCTGGTGCCGGCCCAGTGACCCAGCACTGACTGCCCAGGGCCTGTGGATCAGGCCCAGAGAGAGGCCTTCAGAGAGAGGCAAGATTTGATCTCTAGCATGCGTGGCAGCTGTTGATCAGCTGTTGCCTGGCTCTTTCTCTCCTGACTTCGCCAGCAGCCATGCCTCTGTTTCTCTCGGGGAGCCCTGCTTCTTTGATCAGGCCCAAAGATAGGGACACTGACTGGCAAAGAAACCTACCAATCAGAACCAAATCTGGGTGAAGTGCGAGTTGCCAATGGCTGCCTAGGAGGCAAAGCTTTTGACGCTGAATGGCATAGAAACCGACCAATCAGAACCTAATCTGGGTGAACTGTGAAGGCAGACCTAAGGTGGGGGCTACGTGAAGCTTGCCCGCCCTCGAAGCTCACTGCTGGATGTTCTGCAAAACTCTCCCCGCCCCACGCTGCTCTGTGAAACTCCCCCGCCCCACGCTGCTCTGCAAAACTCAATGAAACCAAGAGCTGGTACTTCGAAAAGATAAACAAAATTGATAAACCTTTAGCTAGACTCATCAAGAAAATTAGAAGACCAAAATAAATAAAATGAGAAATGAAAGAGAAGTGACAACTGACACCACAGAAATACAAAATTTTAAAGAAAATATCAAAAATTACATGCCACAAATTGCATAACCTGGGAGAAATGGATAAATTTTTAGAAACATACAATCTGTTAAGAGTGAATTGAGAAGAATCCTAATATATAAAGAGCCAGGTGCCATCATGACTGAACAGACGACTGGTTACTATGAAGTGCATGGAGCACCTCTCGGCCCTCCCTCCTCCCCTGGCTCCCGAGCTGCTGGCCATGAGCGGGCGACCAGGCTGGCAGGGAGGGCACTTGAGGGTGATCAGGCAGGGGCAGTTAGGGGTGATCAGGCAGGCAGGCAGGCAGGTGAGCAGTTAGGAGCCAGTGGTCTCAGATTTTGAGAGGAATGTCTGACTGCTGGTTTAGGCCCGATTGACATTCCCTGAGTGGTCTGGATTGGAGAGGATGCAGGCTGTGTTGAGGGGGACCCCCCTTCTGTGCACAAATTTCGTGCACTGGGCCTCTAGTAACTACTAATGAAATTGAAAAAAACAACGACTTCCCATCAAATAAAAGTCCTGGACTAGATAGCTTCACAGGTGAATTTTACCAAATATTCAAAGAAGAACTAACACCTACCCCTCTCAAAATGTTGCAAAAAATTAACGAGAAAGGAATGCTCCCAAGTGCATTTTACAAGACCAACACTATGCTAACTTCAGACCCAACAGAGACATTTAGAAAAAAGTGAAATGTAGGCCAATATCTTTGATGATGATAGATGCAAAAGTCCTCAACAAAATACTAACAAACTGAGTTCAGCAACACATCAATTATACACCATGATCAAATAGGTTTTTTGGGATGCAAGATTGGTTCAGTATTCACAAGTCCATTAACATGATACACTACATAGACAAAATAAGATAAAAATCATATCATATCAATAGATGCAAAGTAAACATTTTACAAAATCCAACATCCATTTATGATCAAATCTCTTAGCAAAGTAGGAATAGAGGGAACATACCTGAACATAATAAGGAACATATGTAACAAACTAACATCTAACATCATACCATAACATTCATCCCCCCATTCCCATCCCAAACCTCTCCCCACATATGTCCCCCGCTGTTGTCCATGACCACTGGTTAGGCTTATATGCATGCACACAAGTCCTTTGGTTGATCTCTCCCTCTTACCCCCATCCTCCCCTATTTTCCTTCTGAGGTTTGATAGTCTGATTGTTGCTTCTCTGTCTCCGGGTCTGTTTCTGTTCGGTCCGACATTTGTAAGTTAGAATTTGCATGGTATATCTGTTTCCATCCTTTTACTTTTACCTTAAGTATATCTAAAGACAGTGGTTTTCATTGATCAGCTGCCTCTTGCAAACCCCCTGCTGGGGATGTGCCCGCAACCACGGTACATGTCCCCGACCGGAATCGAACCTGGTACCTTTCAGTCTGGCCGATGCTCTATCCACTGAGCCAAACCGGTTTTGGCAGAAAATCTCTGTCTTTTAATTGGTATGCTTATTACCATTCACATTTATTGTAATTCTTTGTATTGCTTTATTAACACCCATTATCTTGCTAGTTTTTTATTTTACATTACATTTTTTACCCTTTTCGTCCAGATAATAAGCCGTGAGGTAGTATTTTTGTCCTCATTTTGTGGAAAAGGAAGTTAAGGGTCTTATTCAATGTGTGATCACTAACATAGCTGGGATCCAGATCTTCTGAATTGGAGTCTGTGGAATAAATATTGTTTTGAAATGTGAACCACTCTTTTGCTTACTGATTAACACCTTTTCAGAGGTACATATATTTGTCTGTAATTTGTCATCCATGGTTACTTTTTCTGGCAATTATTTATGGTGACAACAAAATGTGATTTAATCTTTCCAGCCCTTAGGCTGCTTATTTGCAAAGGTGCACATACAATTTCAATGGTAGAATGCACCCTAAAGATCATTTACTACCAACTCTTCATTTTGTAGTTGAGATTTTTGAAGCAGTGGTTGAGATCTCTGTATTTTAAATACTTTCCTCATAATCTAAGAGCATTGAACTCATTGATTATTGGAACATGGATTCATGTAATTAATAGATTAGGTAGAATTTTACATTTTCAATTCTATGGTTATATATCATTTGGATCCTTGTAGAAGATGGAGTTAACATTAATGTACAAGAATCAACTGCTTGGTTTTATAAATAAAGTTTTATTGGAACAAATCACACTCATTTATTTATATTGTTCATGGTTGCTGACAGACAGACTTGAGTAGTTGCTACAGAGACTGTTTGCCTCTTAAAGCCTAAAATATGTACTATCTGGCCTATAAGAAAAACATTGTGGACTTACATAATAGAGCCATGTTTGTTTGTTTTTTTAATCTAAAGATGCATGTTGTGCTGTGACCTGCATGGCTAGGGTTCAGGACCTAAAGAAAGGGCTGATGCACAAATGAAAATACCATAAAAGAAATATGAACTTAGAAGTTATAGGGGACCAGGTGGAGACCTCTCTCTTGGAGAGGCACACTGAAATCTGGCCTTATCTGCTTTTTATTCAGTTTTAGATACACATCTTGCCTTTAGTAAAGCACAGCAAACAGCTAGCAGACAGACCATCTCTAAGGTCAATAAAGATCAGTAAAGATCAGTAAGGTCCAGTAAACATTACTTTGAGGCTATTAGGTCAGAAAATTGCTTCGAGCCACCACAGTCTCAACATGGAACCATCGGTGCTTAGCATCAGCCTGCTAACACCCAAGGTCCATTGGCCTTCCTTGATGCCCTCTTATGATAGTATCAGCAGTAGGTGGCTTCCCACAATATTCTTTCTCAACTAATTAAGATTATTAGCAAACCTGGGCAGGAGACAGTTTCTGAGGACTTTCCATTTTGCTAAACAATGCCTCATTATAATAGATCAGGGTTATTATAAGCTATGAGCAGTGTCTTTTTATCAGGTAGTTTACAAAGATGTGCTGGTTCTTAAAATGTGAGTACATTTTCTTTTTCCCTGTAAAGAGACTTAGTTTCTCTTTGATATCTGCATGAATTTATGTGTGTTGTTCATGTGTATTTACCTAACAAAAGAGTAACACTCTAATTGACTGTACCTTCATGACGCCCACCAGCCAATCAGGAGTGAGTATGCAAATTAACCCAACAAAGATGGTGGGCTAATTTGCATACACAGGCACCAAGTGGCTGGGGGTGGGATGCTTGTGGCATCGTCATGACGACGATGCAGGCATTCTGCACCACCCCAGCTGCTCCTGGCCTCTGGGCCATGTGGGAATGCAGAAAGACAGCTCCGGGCCAGAGCAGAAAGGCTGCTCTGGCCAGATTGAAGGCAGTGCCAGCAGCCAGGGGAATGAAGGCCCATTCTTGCACGAATCTTCATTGTATATATGCATATATGCACGTATGTATATATGCATAGGAGAGTATGAGAAAGAGAAGAAAAGGAGAAGTCTGGTAAATAATTCTGGTTGAGGTCTGACCAGTATGACTCGAGTGTTGTCTCATGCACCGAAGGGTTGCTGGTTTGATTCTGGTCAGGGCACATGCTCAGGTTGCAGGTTTGATCCCTGGTTGGGTGTGGCAGCCTACTGATGTTTCTCTCTCTCTTCCTTTCCCTTCCCATCTCTCTCTCTATAATAAATAAAAATATATTTTAAAAATTCTGTTTGATCTCACACCTGTCAGAATGGCCAACATCAACAAATCAACAAAGGACAAGTGTTGGCGAGGTTGCGGAGAAAAAGGAACCCTCGTGCACTGCTGGTGGGAATGCAGATTGGTGCAACCACTGTGGAGAACAGTGTGGAGTTTCCTCAAAAAACTGAAAATGGAACTCCCATTTGACCCAGTAATCCCACTTCTAGGAATATATCCCAAGAAACTAGAAACACCAATCAGAAAGGATATATGCACCCCTATGTTCATAGCAGCACAATCTACAATAGCCAGAATTTGGAAACAGCCTAAGTGTCCGTCAGCAGATGATTGGATCCAAAAACTATGGTACATCTACACAATGGAATACTATGCGGCCATAAAAAAGAAGGAATTCTCATCATTTGCAGCAACCTGGATGGAATTGGAGAACATCATGCTGAGTGAAATAAGCCAATCAATGAAAGAGAAACACCACATGACCTCACTCACTTGTGGATAATAAAGAGCATTATAAACTGATGAACCAAAAGATAGATATAGAGACAGTATATCAACAAGTAGACTGTCAAATTACAGCAGGGAGGGGAGGAAGATCTGGGGGAGATAATAGATCAACCGAAGGACTTTTTTACATGCATATAAGTACAACCAATGGACACAAAACTCTGGGGAGGGAGGGGATGTGTGGGAGGGAGGGAGGGGGGCAAAAAAAAAATCAATAAAATATATTTAAAAAAAAAATAAATAAAGACATATGACATAAAAAAAAAGAAAAAAGAAAAAAAAAGAAAAAGAAAAATGAAACCCTGGATAGAGACTACTATAACCAGTCAATGTTTATGATATAATGTTAAAAAATACAAATCTGTATATTTAATATGATAATTTCATTCATATGTATGTACATGCACACAAATAATACGTTTAAGCAAAGACAAATACTGAAAGGAAATACAACAAAATTCAAGCTGTGACTATTTCTGGTGATGTGATTTAAATGTTCCCACACTTAATTTTTTTTTCAAAAATAAACATGCTACCTTCAAAAAAAAAAAAAAAAAAAAAAATTCTGTTTGGCCGAAACCAATTTGGCTCAGTGGTAGAGCGTCGGTCTTCAGACTGAAGGGTCCTGGGTTCGATTCCGGTCAGGGGCATGTGTATTGGTTGCGGGCACATCCCCGGTGGGGGGGGTGCGGGAGGCAGCTGGTCGATGTTTCTCTCTCATCGACGTTTCTAGCTCTCTATCTCTCTCCCTTCCTCTCTGTAAAAAATCAATAAAATAAAATTGAAAAAAATAAAATAAAAAAATAAAAAATTCTGTTTGAAAGGTCCCAAGTACAGGTTTTTTCTGCTATGAGAAAATAGAGTATTCCTATGAAATCTTCTGTAAGCAAAAATGGTACAAAGTGAAAAGCAATTACCATTAATTTATATGGAAATTTTTGAGTATTCTTAGATCTCCCAAATAACCTACCAAATCATACCAGATAACATACAAAACCTAAAATAACACCAACAATATTAAAAACCGGAATGATATAAGTACACAGCCTAGATAAAGTACAAATAATGTATGTATGGTATAGTTTGCCTTACTAGATCTGGGAAGCAGCGAGCTCACTGGTAAGTGAGAGGTGGTGATGATGCTGTATTAAGCAGAGTTGATGGAGGTTGGGGTAGTGGGAGGTAGGTGTAGAAGAGAGAGGCAGAGGGTCATCTGTTAACATCTCATCATTGTCTGAATCATCAGGGCAGGCAGATTATATCTGCTTTTCTTCTTTTCTTTTCTTTTTTTAAATATATTTTATTGATTTTTCACAGAGAGGAAGGGAAAGGGATAGATAGCCAGAAACATCGATGAGAGAGAATCATCGACCAGCTACCTCCTGCACCCCCCCCAACAGGGACGTGCCCGCAACCAATGTACATGCCCCTGACAGGAATTGAACCTGGGACCTTTCAGTCCGCAGACCCATGCTCTATCCACTGAGCCAAACCGGTTTCGGCTATATCTGCTTTTTTTAATATTGAAAGTTGAGGTCCAAAGTTAGTTGTCATATCTTTTCCTCTTGCAATTGCATTAATTCTTAATCTGTAAGTTGTTGGCCATGGGATGCCAAAACCTCTTCAACATTTTTTTTTTTTTTTGTAATTCCTACCCGAGGATATTTTGCCCATTGATTTTTATTTATTAATTATTTATTTATTTTTATAAATATATTTTTATTAATTTCAGAGAGGAAGGAAGAAGGAGAGAGAGAAACATCAATGATGACAGAGAATCATTGATTGGCTGCCTCCTGCACGCTCCACACTGGGGATCAAGCCTGCAACCCAGGCATGTGCCCTGACCGGGACTCAAACCGGTGACCTCTTGGTTCCTGGGTCCACGCTCAAATGCTGAGCCACACCCAGCTGGGCGCCCATTGATTTTTAGAGAGTGGAAGGGAGGAAAGAAAAGAAGAAGGGAAGGAAGGAGAGAGAGAAAGAGAGAAACATTGATGAGAGAGAGACACATTGATTGTTTTTTTCCCTCACATGCCTTACCAGGGGTCAGGGACCGAACTGCAACCCAGGTACACGCCCTTGACCGGGATTCAAACCTTCAGTGCCTGGACTGACGCTCTAATCATTGAGCAACACGGGCCAGAGCCAACATCAACTTTATTAGCTTCCACAAACCCACCCTTCATTAAAAAAACCTTTATTGTTAAAGTATAACATATGTCCCCTTTTTTCTCCAATTGACACCTTATAACCCACCCCTGCCCTCTGCCTCAGACTTCCACCATCCTATTGTCTGTGTCCATGGGTTATGCATATATACATACAAGTTATTAGATTGATCTCTTTCCATCCACTCCTGCCCTCCCTCTGATATTCTACAATCTGTTCCATGCTTCTATATCTCTGGATCTATTTTGTTCATCAGCTTATTTTGTTCATTAGATTACATATGAGATCCTTGTCTTTCTCTGACTGACTTATTTCGCTTAGCATAATACTCTTCAGGTCCCTCTGTGCTGTCTCAAAGGGTAGGAGAGCCTTCTTTTTCACTGCTGCATAAACTTCCATGGTGTAAATGTACCTCAGCTATTAAAAAAAAAAAATCTATTTTATTGATTTTTTTTTTTAACAGAGAGGAAGGGAGAGGGTTAGAGAGGATGAAACATAGTCGAGAGAGAAACATCAATCAGCTGCCTCTTGCACACCCCCTACTGGGGATGTGCCTGCAACCAAGGTACATGCCCTTGACCGGAATCGAACCGGGACCCTTCAAGTCCGCAGACCGACGCTCTACCACTGAGCCAAACCGGTTAGGGCTACCACAGCTTTTTTATCCGTTCATCTACTACTGACAGACATTTGGACTGTTGCCACATCTTAGCTATTGTAAATTGTGCTGCTATGAACATAGATGTGCATACATTTTTTTCTGATTGGAGTGTTAGGTTTCTTAGGGTTGAGCACTGCTTCATGCACCAAGAGGTTGCCGTTTTGATTGCTGGCCAGCGCATCTGCCTGGGTTACAGTCTCGATCCCTGGTAGGGGAAGTGCAGGAGGCAGCTGATCGATGTTTGTCTCTCTCCCTCTCTTTCCTCTCTCTAAAAGAAATAAAACATTTTTTTTTTAAAATTGTTTCATTGCTTTGTGACAGTTTCTTCCAAATGCATTTCTCATTCAGACTGGTAGCCCATTGAGAGCATCCCCAAGGTGGGTGATTTCCCATTTTATATTGTACTCTTTCCAGATCCCTCGTAAAGATGCTTCAGAGTTGCCTTTTCTGTCAATGGCACTTACAATAAAACACATAGCATTTTTCATAGGATAAGCCCTAATTGTGCTTTTAGGCTTTGGTCACATGGTGGCAGCAGCTGTATTGTATTCAGCAGTAAGAACACAATATAAATGTTACCACCATACTTGGTAATGCCAGGCAGGTGATCAGCACACTTACTACCAGAAAACACCTATTATCGAGGTTAGTTCCTTTAAGGTATTTAAAAATATATATATATTTTATTGATTTTTTTACAGAGAAGAAGGGAGAGGAATAGAGAGCTAGAAACATCGATGAGAGAGAAACATCGACCAGTTGCCTCCCACACACCCCCTACCGGGGATGTGCCCGCAACCAATGTACATGCCCTTGACGGAATTGAACCTGGGATCTTTCAGTCCACAGGCAGACGCTCTATCCTCTGAGCCAAACCTGTTTCAGCCTTTAAGGTATTTTTCAGCAAAAGGATCAATGTATCTACTCGTATTCAGAAAAATATCACTTGGTTATTCAGACTGCTTACATGTGAATGAAACAATAGGAAGTATATATATATTTTTTTATCAACATCTTTAAGTGTCTTCTATTTTTCTGAATGGCTCTACCACAGCTCACTGTAAAACAAACATTGAACACTGTTTTTGCTTTTTGACTTTTTTTTTGTAAGAGCAAAATTCTTTTTGTATTTCTTTTGGTTAGCAAAAACAGTTACATTCAAGTAAAGTGGTGTAAAGTGAAATTTTAAAAAACAGTGATACTGCCCTGGCCGGTTTGGCTCAGTGGATAGAGCATCAGCCTGTGAACTGAAAGGTCCCAGGTTTGATTCCGGTCAAGGGCACATACTTGAGTTGTGGGCTTTATCCCCAGTGGGGGACTTGCAGTAGGCAGCCAATCCATTATTCTCTCTCATTGAGGATATTTCTATCCATCTCTCCCTCTTCCTTTCTCTGAAATCAATAAAAAAATATATATATTTAAACAAGGATACTTTTATATAGTTCACTAAAAAAAGAAAAAAAAAGAAAAAAAAAGAAAAATCTGTAATGTAGGTGTTTTTTTTAAAAAAGTAAATCTTTATTGTTCATATTATTACAAAAGTTCATCATTTTTTCTCCTCCATTGCTCCCCTCCACCAAGTTCCCACCCCACTCTCTGCCCTTTCCACACACCCCATTGTCCTCATCCATAGGTGCACAGTTTGTGTTCAGTCTCTTCCTGCACCCCACACTCCTATTTTCCCCGAGAATCATCAGTCCACTCCCCTTCCATACCTCTGATTCTATAATATTCAACAGTTAATATTGTTCATCAGGTTTTTTAATTCCCTTTGTTTTCAGATTCACTTGTTGATAGTTACATATTTGTTGTTCATAATTTTTATCTTTATTTTCTTCCTCTTACAAAAGAACCCCCTTCAGCAATTTATATAATTCTGGTTTGGTGGTGATGATCTCCTTTAGCTCTTTTTTATTAGTGAAGCTCTTTATCTGGCCTTCGATTCTGAGTGATAGCTTTGCTGGGTAGAGTATTTTTGGCTGTAGGTTCTTGCTATTCATCACCTTGAATATTTCTTACCATTCCCGTCTGGCCTGCATGGTTTCTATTGAGAAATCAGCTGACAATTGTATGGGTGCTCCTTTATAGGTAACTACCTGCTTTGCTCTTGCTGCTTTTAATATTCTCTCTTTGTCTTTTGCTCTTGGAATTTTAATTATGATGTGTCTTGGTGTGGTCCTCTTTGGATTCCTTTTGTTTGGGGTTCTGTGCACTTCCTGGACTTGTAAGTCTATTTCTTTCCCTAGGTGGGGGAAGTTTTCTGTCACTATTTCTTTCGATATCTTGCTCTCTATCATCTTCTGGGACCCCCATAATTCTGATGTTAGTTCGCTTAAACTTGTCCCAGAGGTTTCTTACACTAACTTCAACTTTTTGGATTCTCTTGTCTTCTTGCTTCTGCGGAGGAGTGTCTTCTGGCTCTTTGTGTTCCAAGTCTTTGACTTGATTCTTGAGATCTTCCAGTCTGTTTTTAGGACTCTGTATAATATTTCTTATTTCAGACAGTGTGTTCTTATTTCTAATTGATCCCTTTTCATATCCTCTTAGGTCTCGTTTATTTTATCGGCCTTTTCTAGGAAATTCTTGAAAAACCTTATAAGCGTGGTTTTGAACTCTATATCCAGTTGCTTTTTGTCCTCCATTTCTTTCGTTTGTGATCTGTTTCCTTGTCTCGGCATTTTCACAGCTTCCCTGAGTTGGTAGGATGGCTTTGTGTGTTAAGGTGTCCTATATGGTTCAGTGGGTCAGCCTCCCAGTTATCTGAGGTGAACACTCTTGGTGCACCCCTTTGTGGACCCCTTTGTGTGTATAGCCTTTGGTAGTTAAGTCTTAATTGTTGTTAGTATCACTGGGAGGAACTGACCTCCAGGCCAATTGGCTGTGAGGATCAGCTGTGTCTATGCCGGGAGACAGCCTTATTCAAAAGCCTCTGTGCTCAGCTTGGATGGGGCGGAGTTTCAGGGTGGAGCCTACAGCCTTGGCTTCCTGTCAGCCCTGCCCTATGAGGTTCCTGAGTCTCAGTGTTCCTCAGTGTCCTTTGGAACTTGCTGCAAGCAACACTGAGAGAAAGGTGCCCTCAAGTTTCGCCCACTACCAGACAGTCTAGTCTCTCCCCCAATGAGCCTGGAACTGGGGTTCAGTGCAGTTGGAAGTGGAGTTCAGTGCAGTCCGGAGCTTTTGTCTCCTTCCCGCTAGGGCAATCCCGTGGCACAGTCAACTGTCAGTTCTCTGCACGCAGTGTGCGCAGCTCGTGGGCTCTGCCTTTCGCCGCTCCCCTGATTTTCCGCCTTACAGCCTAGAATCCCTCTGTATGAGCCTGGGATCCCAGGGTCTTGCCCAGGACTGGGGTTCAGTGCTGTCGGAACTGAGGTTCAGCACCGTCCAGAGCTTGTATCTCCTTCCCGGTAGGGAACGCCAACCAGGCACTCAGCCCGCCCCTCCTCTCCGGCTCCATCCTCTCCCCACGTGCGCACCCTGTCTCTGTACCTTAGGCTTTTACAGCTCCTCTGATTTTCCTTCTGGTTTTCCCTTTCCTTCTAGTTGTAGAATTTCCAGTCAGTCAACTTTCCTGTAGTTCTGGATAATGTCCACTTTATATTTTAGTTGCATTTTTTGAAATTGTTGTGTGAGGCTGCAGTTAGGCGTTTACCTATGCCGCCATCTTGGTTTCTCCAATGTAGGTGTTCTTAATCTCTGAAATTGTTATTGTAATGTGTTATCATAGTTTTGTTAATATTTTTTATTATTTACTCATATTACACTCTTGTAATTAGGTATTCTGAAAAAAAAGACGTTTAGGTTTTTTTTGTTTTTTAAAAATATATATTTTATTGATTTTTTACATAGAGGAAGGGAGAGGGATAGAGAGCTAGAAACATCAATGAGAGAGAGACATCAATCAGCTGCCAATGTACATGTCTTGACTGGGATTGAACCTGGGACCTTTCAGTCTGCAGACAGATGCTCTATCCACTGAGCCAAACTGGTTTCGGCACATTTAGGTTTTTATAAACCAGAACTTTAGCACTATTTAACCCTTCTCATTGAGAAAAAGGACAGTGGTACTTTCTATTACATTTATGTGGAGTAATATTGAGAAGAGTTTTTAACTCAGATTCTGAGTTTCTATATTAGTGTATTTTAAGTGTTTTTATGTTATCAAATTTATTGTATATACTTAAGAAAGTGTGTATAAAATGTATATGCACAGTTTAAACTATTAGTAAAATATGCGCCAGTATCTGCTTTAAGTAATCTATAATAATAAAAGCATAATATGCTAATTAGACTGGACATCCTTCTGGACAATCTTCTGGACGAAGCCATGGTGGGGGCTGAGCCCCTTGCATGACTTTTGTGCATCGGGCCTCTAGTAGATAACTAAATATTGATAAGTATGTGATATTACCTGAATTCTAATATGAAATGTATTTAAGGTAATGTAAAATCTCAAGGTGATGAAGAGTTTTTTAAACTAAAAAGAGCTATGAGATTAGAGGTTAGGAAGGTTCAGGCTTAATGCTTGTATTAAAATACTATTTGTAATAGAATATCTTTTTTTACATTAAAAATAATTTTATTTATTTATTTATTTTCTATTTTTTTTATAGAGAGAGAGGAAGGGAGAAGGAGAGAGATAGAAACATTGTTGAGAAACATTGACTGGCTGCCTCCTGCACGCCCCTACTGGGAATCAAGCCCACAACCCTGGCTTGTGCCCTGACTGTGAATTGAACCAATGACCTCTTGGTTCATAGGTTGACGCTCAATACCTGAACCATACTGGCCTAGCTATAATAGATTCTTTAAAAAAAAAAAAAAAAAAAAAAAAAATATATATATATATATATATATATATATATATATATATATATATATATAATTGATTTGAGAGAGGAAGGGTAGAAGGAGAGAGATAGAAACAACAGTGATGAGAGAGAATCATTGATCAGCTGTCTCCTGCACACCCCACACTGGGGATTGAGCCCTCAACCTGAAAATATGCCCTGACAGGGAATTGAACTGAGAACTGTGGGTTCATAGGTTGATAGCTTACTACTGACCCACGCTAGCTGGGCTATAATAGATTCTTAAACTAAGAAAATTTCTCATTGTCATTTAATTTAATTTAATTAGAAGGACCATGCAGCCTGATTTTCCCCTTAGCTTTATTAAGGTATAATTGACAAATGAAACTATAAATTTAAGGTACGGTATATAATATGATGATTTGATATATGTGTATATTATAAAATGAATACCAACCACAATAAGGTTATTTAACATACCCCCATCTCACATGGTTACCTTCTTTCCTCAGTAAATTTTTTTTCAGTAAATTTCAACTATACAGCACAATATTGTTAACTGTAGTCACCATACTATACATTAGATTCCCACAAATTACTCATCTTTAAAAAACATCTTTATTGTTGAAAGTATTACATAGGTCTTCCTTTCCCCCCATAAACTTCTTCAAGCCCTCTTCTGTCCCCCAAATTACTCATCTTATAACTGAAAGTTTATACCCTATGTCTAGTATAACTCCTCATTTTCCTCACCCTGCAGCCCCTGAAAACCACCATTCTACTCTGTTTCTATGAATTCAGATTTTTCAGGTTTTTACATATAAGTGAAATCATAACAGTATTCGTCTTTCTCTGTTTGACTTGTTCCACTTAGCATAATAATGCCCTCCATGTTGTCACAAATGGCAGGATTTTCTTCTTTTTTTATGGCTGAATGATACACACACACACACACACACACTCTGAGTGGCCAGATTATTATGCATTCAGAGATCATAATAATCTTGCCACTCAGTGTATATCTTTAGATTGGAGAATTTAATCCATTTACATTCAAAGTATTTATTGATAGGTAAAGACTTACTCTTGCCATTTTGTTGTTTTCTGACTGTTTTTTAGTTTCTTTGTTCCTTCCTTCCTCTTTCACTGTCTTTCTTTGTCATTTGGTGACTTTTTTAGTGGAGGCATAAGACTACATATTCTTGAATTTGGAACTGAATTTATGACCTGACTCCTTCTTTCTTTATTCTATAGTTTATTTAATTGTATTTATCATTAATTAGAAGCCCGGTGCACAGAATTAGTGCAAGGGGCTTGGCCCCCCTCCGCTGTGCCAGCCGCCTCTGCCTCAGCCCCCGCCACCGCGGCTTCGTCCAGAACAGTGTTTCCCAAACTTCTCTCATGATGAGAATCACCTGGTGGAGTTGTTAAAACACAGATTCCTGAATCCCAACTAAGAAGTGCTAAACTAGAATTTTTGGGAACATATAGGTAAAATTGTATACTTAACTAGTGCTCTAAGACAGATTTTATATACAGAGCACTAAGTTAGGTATGCAATTTTACCTATATGTTCCCAAAAATTCTAGTTTAGCACTTCTTAGTTGGGATTCAGGAATCTGTGTTTTAACAACTCCACCAGGTGATTCTCATCATGAGAGAAGTTTGGGAAACACTGGTCCAGAAGGTCGTCTGGAAGGACATCTGGTCTAGTTAGCATATTATGCTTTTATTATCATAGATGTGTATCTCTAACCTCTAGAATGTAAGCTCCCTAAAGGCTGGATACACTGTTTTGATTATTTAAATTTTATAGTAAGTTTTAATATCTGGTAAAGCTATTGATACTTTAACTTCATAACTCTCATTTTTCAGAATTTTCTTAACTATTGGTACTTTTCCATACAAACTTTACAACCAACTTATATATTCCTTATTGGCATTTTTACTGAGGTTCGTATTAAATTTATAGATTAGTTTAGGTTGATAACGTGTATTTTTATGGTATGCCTTTTGTGATCTTCAGGAGTTTTTTTTTTTTCTATTATTCTTTCTTTTTCTTTTTCTCCTGTTATTGTTGACAGTATTACAGATGTTCCTTGTTTTCCTTCCCTTTGCCCCCATCCAACTAGTCCTGCCCCACCCTGTGACTTTACCAACTATTGTCTGTGTCCGTTAGCTGTTTCAGGAGTTTTAAAACAATTTTATCAGACAGGTTTGTCATTTAGTGTTCCTAAGATTGTCCCTTCTGTAAAATTAAGAGAACAGATTATTTTTAGGGTCTTTTAGTTTGGGGCAACTCTCTAAGAATCTCTTATTATTTTAAATTATATGCAAAGTAGCTTATATATGTGTAATATGTGCTAAGTTGGGAATGGGATGTGCACACCAAAGGCAAATTTTTAGGGGAGCTTATCTCAGATACTTGTCTAATTTTTAAAGCCTCTCCTTGTACTCCTACTCCCCTTAAAGATTCCGTAATTTGCAGACTTCAGAATCCTCTGTCCCTTTGCTCCTCTCCTATTCCCTTTCTTTCTCTTTCTTAAAGTCCAAGAATTCTGCTTTTAGTCATTTAAGTTTGGTTTGTGATATTTTACTAAGCTGCAATTTTCTAACAGTTGTTCTTCAATGAAATGTTTTAAAGCTTGAGGTAAGCCCTGGCTTGTGCTCAGTGGTTAGAGTATTAGTCCAAGGACTGAAGGGTTCCCGGACAAAGACATGTACCTTCATTGCAGGTTCCCTGACCCTGTTGGGGGTGCATGTGGGAGGCCACCAGGCCACCAATTGATGTGTCTCTCTCATGTCCATGTTTCTCTTTCTCTCTCCCCCTTCTGCCTCTCTTCCATTCTCTCTAGAAATAAAAAAGGCTTGAAGTAAAATTAAACTTGATAAGGTCATTTTATCATCCTATATAATAAAGAGGCAATATGTAAATTGACCATCACTCCAACACACAAGATGGCCACCCCCATGTGGTCAAAGATGGCTGCCCCCATGTGGACATAGATGCCTACCACAAGATGCCAGAAGGGGAGGGCAGTTGGGAGCAACCAGGCCGGTAGGGGAGGACAGTTTGGAGTGATCAGGCCAGCAGGGGAGGGAAGTTAGGGGTGACCAGGCTGGCAGGGGATGGCAGTTAGGGGCAATCGGGCTGGCAGGGGAGCAGTTAGGCATCTATCAGGCTGGCAGGGGAATGATTAGGGGGTGATCAGGCTGGCAGGCAGAAGTGGTTAGGGGCAATCAGGCAGGCAGGCAGGCAGGCAGGCAGGCAGGCAGGCGAGCATTTGGGAGCCAGCAGTCCTGGATTGTGAGAGGGATCCCAGATTGGAAAGGGTGCAGGCTGAGATGAGGGACACCCACCCTCCCCCCCGGCCATGCATGAATTTCATGCACTGGGCCTTTAGTCTCTTTATATCATTTCATTGGGCCATTCCATTATTGCCATAACATCCTACTTCACTAAGGAATATTTAATCTTCTTAATCATTAGAAACCATTGTGTTCCTTGAAAAAAGTATCTATAAACTGCTAAGATGAACACATTGCTTCCTGCCTCATTTTTTCTTTGGAGCCCTTCTAGTTGTCTAGAAAGCTCTTCTCCTGTTCACTCGGGGAGAGATCACTAGTACCTAAATATATATACTTGTATTTGTCAGGCTTCTTAACAGTATTCTCTGCAGAGCTTTTTATATACCTAGCCTAGCTCCTTCGTGTCACTTGGCCTGTAGCCTGCATATATATCACCTCTTTAGAAAAGCCTTCCCTGGCAAATCTGATTTAACAGAGCCTAATGGATGCACTCTATAAGTCATGTTAAATTTTCATAGAGCTTATTATTCATATTTAATTTTTTGTTTCTCTCTCTGTCCTCTAATCTCCTCCCCACCCAATAGAAAATTAGTTCCATGAGAGCAAGGCCCCTATGCTCCTACGGTCTAAGTGTCAGGTGTAATAGTGGTACTTCAAAGCATATTTGAAACCTGGGATTATTAAATGGGTTCCCTGTTATTAAATTAGACACCCTTGAAATAATTTTTTGGTGTTCTGTTACATTAAGTCTTTGTTTCATCAAGCCTTTATGGAATACTTGCTATGTAAGATGTCTTAGTTCCCATACTCTGCTCAGCCTGAAGTACAAAGACCATTTCTATTTGTAGATTTTATAGTATGTTCCATCCATGTTGGACAGTCTTAACATCACTTAAATGGGCTCATAGAGCTTGGTTCTTTAGTCTTTTGGCTATTAATTTGTTAAGTCCACAGTCATCTGATACACTCCTGTAATACCAGTCCAAAGTTTGCTTAGACCATTATTGCTGTTCATTGGGCTTAGTTCCAGGTTGAAATTTTACTCCTTGAAGCCACTTGACACTCTATATTCAAATTGTTCTTTACTCTGCCCAGTAGCTCTTTTGAACTGATTTCTTTCCTGCACTGAGTATCTAAGAGAACTTTCTGTGCCCTCCTTTATTTAATCCTTTTTCTCTCTTGCTTTTCAAAGCTGTTGAACCTTACATTGCATCTTTCAATCTTTCAGCCCAGTGTGTTTTCTCATTCTTCTATTCTGGCTTTCCTTTCATCGGTTTTCTCTTCTTTACACTTATGTTTATAGGTGCTTTAATTAAACTATCTTAGATAACCATTGGTTCTCTAAGCTGTCACAGAGGCCAGGTTCTTTGTTGTCTTTTAAAGGCTCTTAAATTAAAAATGGTATCATTTAAAAAGTTTTCTTGATTTTACTTAGATTTTGTATGTCCAGCTGAAAGAGGTTCTTAAATTCAAATTTCCTTTTATTTTTATTATTATTATTTTTAAAAATATATTTTATTGATATTTTACAGAGAGGAAGGGAGAGGGATAGAGAGTTAGAAACATTGATGAGAGATGGGAGAAACATTGATGAGAGAGAAACATCCATCAACTGCCTCCTGCACACTCCCCACCAGGGATACGCCCGCAACCAAGGTACATGCCCTTGACTGGAATTGAACCCGGGACCCTTGAGTCTGCAGGCCGATGCTTTATCCACTGAGCCAAACTGGCCAGGGCCAAATTTCCTTTTTAATAAAGGTTTGGACCTTAAGGGATAACAGTTACTATCCTTTTTCATAATATGGAAATGATGTTTGAATGGGAGACTGAGGCAACTGAAGAGGCTACTCAGTCCCTGCCCTTCTGTCTGCCCTGAGGACTGAGGAAATACATCTCTCTTCCTTATAAATTACTGGACCTAACTATTAGAAGTTCTGCCT
The DNA here is from genome assembly GCF_964339955.1 of Pipistrellus hanaki. Lineage (NCBI taxonomy): Eukaryota > Metazoa > Chordata > Mammalia > Chiroptera > Vespertilionidae > Pipistrellus > Pipistrellus hanaki. The sequence goes on from NC_140510.1 coordinate 44,226,197, forward strand.
TAAAGGTAGATAGACTTCAGCAGGTATGAATCCTCTGAATGGTTTATTTTTTATATGTGTATATACATTTCTTAAGAAAGAGCTATGACTTTCATTAGATTCTCAAAGGGGCCCATGAACCAAAAGAGGTTAAGAATTAATGCTTTAAATTTTGGAACTAAAACCAAATGAGTAGTATACATAATCACTTACTTATTCTTGGTACAAAATTTTTCCTTTTGATCACAAACTTATAAATAAGTTTTTTTAAAAAAATCTTTATTGTTCAGATTATTACATATGTCCCCCCATCACACCTACACAAAATAATTCCTTAATATTATCAAATATTCATTAACATGTAAACATAATGTTCTTTTCTCATCTAATAAAATTACCTATTGAACTAGTACCAAGTTGATAATCAGGCTTTCCAATTGTCTGAAAAATGCCTTTTCAAGTTGTTTTTTTAACAATCAGTTTACATAGTACATGTGGCTATTGGGACTATCTTACAGTAGTCCTTCTGCCTCCTTTTTCTTCTGACCTTGACAGGTTGAATAAACTGAGTCAGTTATCCTGTATGTCTTTTTTTTTTTTTTTTTGTATTTTATTTATTTACTAGAGGCCTGGTGCACAAAATTCGTGCACTTGTGGGAGTTTTGGGGAGCAGTGTCCCTCAGCCTGGACTGTGCCCTCTCATAGTCTGGGAGCCTAAGCCATTAGTTGGACATCCTTAGCGCTATTGTGGGGGCGAGAGAGGCTCCTGCCACTGCCGCTGCACTCAGCAGCCATGAGCCCGGCTTCTGGTTGAGCTGCACTCCCCCTGCACTGGCCACTAGGAGGCAGCTCCTGCATTGAGCATCATATCGACTGGTTGTTCCACTGTTGGGCCAAAACTGGCTCTCTGACATCCCCTGAGGGGCCCCAGATTGTGAGAGGGCGCAGGCCAGGCTGAGGGTCCTCACTGGTGCACGATCGGGGCTGTGGAGGGACATGGGAGGTTGGCCAGCCAGGGAGGGACCACAGAAGGGCTCCAGGGCATGTCCAGCTCGTTCTGCTCAGCCTGATCTGCTGTACCCCAGCCGCAAGATAACCTACCAGTCTGAGTGTCTGCCTCCTGGTGGTTGGTGTACATCATAATGACTGATCGACCGGTTCACTACATGCTTCCTGGTGGTCAGTGCATGTCATAGTGAGCGGTTGAGCGACCTTATCATATCATTAGCATATTATGCTCTGATTGGTTGAACAGATGACTGGACACCTAGCATATTAGGCTTTTATTATATAGGATTTATTAATTATTGAATTTATTGGGGTGACATTGGCTCATAAAACCATACAGGCTTCAAATGTACAACTAAATAAAACATCTGCACACCGAATGTGGGCCCAGCGCCCTTAGTGAAGTCCTATATAATGTTCTACATTCATGATTTGTCTTTTTGCTTTTTTGTGGTGTCATTTAACTTGTTCCTTTATCTCTTTGTTACTTTATAAATGGAGGCTAGTTCTAGAGTTGTGGTGTCATTCAAATTCATCTTCATTGGTAAGAACACTTCATAAATGGTGCTTGAAATTCGTGCTGTGTGTTTTACAAGCCTAATTTTTTTCACTTCTGATCATATAGATTGGTAAGGATTTAATAGTCTGATCTCTAAGTGAAAAAATTCCCCTCAAGCCTTCCTTTAGTGGCTTCATAGTATGGGTCAGATTTTTCAGTAGGTATCACAAAATGGTCATTTTCTAGTTACTCATGTTTTAGTATTTATTTAAAGTGGTCATTTTTATTTATTTTTAATTTTTGTTAATCCTCATCAAGAGAGAGTGGAAGGAAGGGAGACAGAGCGAGATGATTGCCTCCAGTAAGCTAAAACCTCGGTACTTAATTGAACCTGGACCCTTCAGTCCATGGGCTAGGGGAACACCATATCCACTGATCCAAACCAGTAGGGTACTCATACTTTATTTTAATGAAATTCATTGCTTTAATTTTTTAAAATAAAATAAATAGTATACTTAAGAAAGACTATGAATAAAGCATTTCGTGAAGCAACATGTACAGAATTACCCTAATTTTGTTTTCAGTCACATGAATGTAAAAAGGGAGGCTATTCATTGTTTTATTTGCTGATTTGATTATTGATTCATTGCTTTTATTATTACGGAACTTGATCATCTTTTCACATGTTTATTGGCTATTCAGTACTGCTTTTGTGAATTATACATGGCCTTTCTATCAAATTGTTTTCTTTTTCTTATTTTTTTTTGAGAGTTATAGATCATATATATTAATCTTTTTACATATTGTAAATATTTTTTCCAGTTTGTAACTGTCTTCTGCATAGAAGCTTTTGATTGATGTAGTTAATTGTTATATTTTATGGGTTTTGTTTCAAGACCTGGAGATTATTTAGGGGAATATGTTTATTTTTTTCCTGATAACTTTTTTCACATTTGATTTTGATCTGCATGGAATATGTTTTGCTTATGGTATAAGAAAAATCAAATTTACGTTCTGCATTTAAATAATTAGTTGTCCTAAAGCACTTCATTTGTCATCTCCCCACTGAATTGAGATGCCACATTTATTATGTTAAATTTGCGAATTTACATAGCCTGATTCTAGACTCCATTGTGGTCCATTGATGTTATCACATTACCACAGATACTTAATTATAATAGCTTTGTACTGTGTTTTTAAGGTCTAGGTCACTATCAATTTTTTTTCATTTGTACTGATTTTTTTCACATATGTTCTTCCATTTGAATTTTACAATTAGTTTGTAATTAGTCTCATTGGGATTTAAATCTAATGATATTAAGTTTGGTGGAACAGACTTTAAAAAAATTGGATTTCCCATTTGATTATGTAGTTTTCTCTATTCAGATCTTTTATATTTTTCAACTAAAATAGTTTCTACACCCTTCTTAAGATTATTTCTAGGCATTTTATATGTTTAGTGTGGTGGTTATTTTGTATTTAGTCACAAAATACCTTAATTGTGATTTTTGGATTGTGAATGAAGTTTTCTTCATTTTTTGCCCAAGTATACCAGTCATACTTTAAAATAAATATAAAAAAAATTTGAAATGCATATACTCAAGAGTATAAACTTTAAAAATAAACATTTTATATCACTTACTCGTTAATGCAAAAAGTTAGAAATAGTTGAGTTAAGGAATGCAAATTCTTGGGAAATGATTAATTTATACTTAGTGGTTTATAAAGGATAGAAGTAATAAAATAGTAGTTGGAAGTAATAAATTGCAGTTAAAATATAAATTGTATAATGAGATTTTCTTTTTGTATTCTAGTGGGAACTTAATTAGTATATTCTTTTATTAGGACGAAATATCCATCAGTGCCATTTTTTAATTTAAAGACTTAATAAAACTATATGTTCTTTTAACTCCATGACTTAAAAATTATAAAGGAAGAATACATTGGCTTTGATATTGCCTTGCATTCCATTTATGGATATTGTAAATAGAAGTACTGTATTCTTGGCAGATAAGACATCACTATTAATTGTGTGTTTTTTTTTTTCATATTACAGGTTTTGCAGAAGACATCAAATTAAATCAAGTTCAAATATCCCTTGTGTCCCCAAAGACTTACTAATGATGTCTGAATTTGTGCTTCCAAGATTTATTTTTTGTCTCATTCAGTACTTAAGAGAAGGCTATAATGAACCAGGTATGTTTAATCTCTTCTTTGTTAGTACTCTTTTTAAGTTCCAGATAACAAAGTTTAGCATTAATAACAGGTGAGTTTTTTTTGGATATCATATTTTTGCAATATTTTTTATAGGAGACTGTGAAATATTCAGTAAAAACTCATTAAATATTAATAACATTTTAGTTGGCACAGTTTGGCACTCTGTGTTCCTGGGATCAAAGATTTTTTTTTAAAATAATATATTTTATTGATTTTTTGACAGAGAGGAAGGGAGAGAGATAGAGAGCTAGAAACGTCGATGAGAGAGAAACATCAACCAGCTGTGTCTGGCACACCCCCCACTGGGGATGCACCTGCAACCAAGGTACATGCCCTTGACCGGAATCGAACCCGGGACCTTTCAGTCCGAAGGCCAACGCTCTACAACTGAGCCAAACCGGTTTCAGCTCAAAGATGTTTTTGATAAAATTTATTGGCCTTTTGCATATGAGGAAATAATCATTTTACAGGGTTAAAGTGACTTTATTTGCAGTTATATTATGATAGAGCAGAATTATGAATCCTGGAAAAGTTTGAATTTAACTTAGATTTTTAAAATATATTTTATTGACTTTTTACAGAGAGGAAGGGAGAGAGATAGAGAGCTACAAACTTCGATGAGAGAGAAACATCGACCAGCTGCCTCTTGCACACCCCCTACCGGGGATGTGCCCGCAACCAATGTACATGCCCTTGACCAGAATCGAACCTGGGACCTTTCAGTCTGCAGACTGACGCTCTACCACTGAGCCAAACTGGTTTTGGCTTAACTTAGATTTTCAGAAGATTAAACTATTATACTCTTTCACCAATATCTATAGCTATTTGTCTATAGCTTTGCCCTCCTCCCCCCTTTTTTGTAGGGATTTATATATTTTTGTTCCTCTCTATATATTATGAGAGTCAAATGGCTGGTAAGAATGTATGTGGTATAAGCAACATGATAGTGTTAAAAAGAGAAAAGAAATATGCAAATTATAGATATTCTTTTTACCTTTTAAGATTTATTCATAGTCTTTCTTAATATACTTTAGTTAAATATTTGGATTTAGCTATTAACTGTTAGTTAGTCTGATATTGTGGATTACAGATATCCACAAGTGATGTAAAACAGATTTATTAATTTTTTGTTGCTTTTTACTTTTCTAATGATATTTGCATTTTTGTTATATAAGGGAGGGCATTTTGCATTACTTTTAGAGGTTTTAAATTATTTAATGCTATAATCTTAGATTTAATTTGAAACTATGGCACACATTTTTATTTTCTGTATCTCCCTCACCCTTTAGGTGTGAAGAAATATCACATAGCATCTTTATTATTCCTAAAGCTATTATATTTTCTTCATTGTGAGCAATCACTTTCTTTTTTTAATTAATTTATTTTTAATTTCTTTATTGATTAAGGTATCACATATTTGTCCTCATTCCCTATTTCCATCTCCCATCTCTCCCCACTCATGACCTCACCCCCCATTGTCCTTGACCACTGATTAGGCTCATATGTGTGCACATAAGTCCTTTGGTTGATCTCTCCCTTTTATCCCCACCTTCCCTCTGAGGTCCAACAGTCCAGTCCATGCCTCCTTGTCTCTGGGTCTGTTCTTGTTCATCAGTCTATGTTCATCATTTCCCCTAGATGAGTGAGGTCATGTCTTACTGTAAATATAAGAACCGAAAATGAGACAAACAATAATGGTTATGCTGAAAGGCAAATGAATCAGTCTGTAGTGAGTTTCTTTCTTGGCCACCAGTTCTTTTGAGACCTAATTTCAGTGTCAAACAGTTCCTTATGTATACATGTCAGCAATGATATTTCAGTTCTGGATGGTGGACAAATGGTGGCAATGCAGGTCCAACCCTCTCTGGTTTGATCCTGAGCAACCTGCAGTGATGCACAGCTGCTGACTGCTATTATGGCAAGGCGTCATCAGCATCTTCCATCTTTGGGCTGATTCTCTCTGTCTTCATGGCTGGAGTAGTCCTATCAATTCTTCTCTGTTGCCAGAATCCTCATGGTCTTGGAATTGTTTTCTGAAAATATACAAACATATTTTCGACCAAAAGTTAGTAAAGGAATATTTTCTATAAATTTGACCTGGGATCCTTTTTCATTTTTTGCCCAAATGATTTTCCTCTGCCTTGTTTTGACAGCATGTGTGTTTTTCATGGTATCTTGTTAGCATTACAATTAATTTTCTAAAGTACAAATTTTTTAGATGTAATTTACTTTCAGGATATTTTTTCTTCCATGATATTCTTCTACTTTCCCCCCTATTTTGATTTAAATATTAGGAAGCTTTTGAAAATTTTATAACGTAGTCTTTTTTTATTTTTATTTTTATTTTTTATTTTTTAAATGTATTTTTATTGATTTTTTACAGAGAGGAAGGGAGAGAGATAGAGAGCTAGAAACGTCGATGAGAGAGAAACATCGACCAACTGCCTCTTGCACACCCACCCCCTACTGGAGGTATGCCCGCAACCAATGTACATGCCCTTGACCGGAATCGAACCTGAGACCTTTCATTCCGCAGATCGACGCTCTACCGCTGAGCCAAACTGGTTTCATCTATTACGTAGTCTTGATAGCTTTAAAATTTTAATTTTTTGCACTATAATATGACTGCTTTAGGTTCATTTCCTGTTGTGAGATTTTATCATGAGATGAACTACCAATAAAAATTTCAGTTAACACTTTAGGAACAGGTTTTTGTCCAGTATAATTAATTTTTCTTGGGTATGTGCTTATTTCAATTAGCCGATTTAAATTAGCCTGAAAACTTGTCTACTCTTTTACTGTCAAATTTATTACTCTAACAACAATCTTATTTTACCCTATAATATTAGTGGAAAGGATTATTTGCCTTCTTGAGTAGGCCCTGAACGTTCCTGGTGGTAGGCTAGATTTAGATATCAAAAACCCACTTCCCCACACCATAGGTACAAGACAACTCAAACAAGTCTTGTTGTAGTGAGAGGGCAGCTGCTGTCAGTCAAGTCTCTATCTGTTACCTGGGTCCCAATTTGAGTTGGGCCACTTTCTTATGTTTATACAATCCTTTGTTAAATACTTCTACTCTTCTCAGAGTATGTCTTGTAAAATATAGAAAGAAATATTATTTTGATTTATTTCCAAACTACTCTGTCTTTGGAATGAATGAACCAGAGACCATCTGAGTTATTGAACTTGCCTTCTGTATGATTTCTCACAATCACAGAATATTTCAAACAAGTACATTATATTTATTTTTTTCTATGGTGACATTTAGCAGTTATAAAGGTAGATAACATAGATATATAGCCTTGATAATTATCTGTTACCATTATTGAAAACATAAAGGAATGAATGAAAGCACTTTTTTGTCTTAAGATAAACTTTATGAACTTAGATTTATGATGTTTTCCTCTCTAAATAACTAATTATGCCTAGCATAAATTTCTTGTGTTTGTGGGAAAAAAAAAAAAGACTTTAAAATTAAAGAAAGGACCTGAAATTATTTAATCTGTGGTAATGGAAGTTCAGAGATCTTGTGGTTTTACCGTTGCCTTGAATTCCATTTTCATTTCACCCTACAATCCTCAAACCAATGTCAGACTTGTGTTAGAGCTCTTAGGAACCAAAAATCAAAGTTAATTAAATATTTACTATGTTAACTGTATAAGTCATCGGGGGAGATTATAAAGATGAATAACATACTATTAATTTTCTATTGAGAAAGTAAGGCTTTTGGTTTGGGTCGCAGGATCATAATTGTCTAGAATTTTATTCACACATTATCTTTGAACTAGGTGTGAGTTCTGTGAGGTTAGTAACTATGTCCTAATTTAGTTTTGCTTCTCAGTGCCTATGATGGAGTAGATGGTGAATTAATCAATGAAATTGATGTCCCCTTTACTGGGCACACCAGACCTTGTTAGCTCCCTTATATTCATTCTTCTTTTAACCAATTACTAGGGGCTGGGTGCACGAAATTTGTGTACCGGGGAGGGGGGATGGGTCCCTCAGTGACCTGCACCCTCTCCAATCTGGGAGCCCTCAGGGATGTCCTACTGACAGTTTAGGCCTGCTCCTGTGGTTCTCTACTCTCTGTGGACCTGCCTGCTTTACGACACCCAAGGCCTGGTGGGGGCCTGCTTGCCCTTTGCCCCGGGGATCAGGGGCAAGCAGGGCCCTGCTGACAGCTCTCTGGCTTGCTGCTGCAGGGGCAAATAGGGCCCTGGTGTCTGGTCTCTCTGGGGACCCTCGGGGAACTGCTTGCCCCTCACTGCCATGCCCAGGGGCAAGCAGGGCCCTGCAGTCTGCTGTCTGCTTGCTTGCTACGGGGGTCGTTCCTGCCTCGCCCCTGGCCATTGGCGCACATGCCGGCTTTTAGTGCCTGGGTCCTGGGATTGTTTCCACCCTGCCCCCGGCAGCTCCAGGCCTATGTGTGGGCCTACAGGCTCAGAGTGTCCTGGCTCCTGAGGACGCCTGTCCCTGGGACCCAGGCGCCTTGGTGCCGGCGTGTGTGCAGTGCCTCAGGGTGGGGACATCCACCGCATTCCTGCTCCGCCCCCGGCTGCTCAGCGTCTGCCCGTGTAGGCCCAGAGTGGCCGGGAGTCGTTCCGGGACCCCAAGCGCACAAGCAGCCACCCTACCCCCAGCTGCTCTGCGCCTGTGTATGCAAATTAAACCACCATCTTTGTCGGGTTAATTTGCATACTCCTGATTGGCTGGTGGGTGTTGCGAAGTTACAGTCAATTTGCATTTTTCTCTTTTATTAGTGTAGATGCTAAGCTCTAAATCTCTATTCACTTCTTTTTTCAGACTTCAGTTTCTCTAAAGCATTTGTTTTCTTTTCCTCTTAAATATTCTTTTTCAGTTACTATGCAAGTTTCCCTTTTCTTCCTCTATCTCTATTAGGCATAAATTGTCTGGTATTTTTAAATTGTTTTAGTAAAAACATTTCATGTTTCTGAAAACAATTATTATTTTTTAAAATATATTTTTTATTGATTTTATACAGAGAGGAAGGGAGAGAGATAGAGAGTTAGAAACATTGATGAGAGAGAGTCATCGATCAGCTGCCTCTTGCACACCCCCTACTGGGGATATGCCCGCAACCAAGGTACATGCCCTTGACCAGAATCGAACCCGGGACCCTTCAGTCCCCAAGCCGACGCTCTATCCATTGAGCCAAACCGGTCCCGGCCAATTATTTTTCATATTAGTTGCTTTGACCTACAGCTAACACAGGTCTGTATTTTCGGAATACGTGTTATTTGCTACACAGGTTTAAATTCAGAACTGACATAATTTTGTACAATGTATTTGATTTTGGTCTTTTTAATTTTTTCTTAAATACTATGTAAGTTGAAATGATCTTATGATTACATTTATGTATCTGGAAGTATAGAGCCCTCAAATGAAATGCTTCTTTCACAAATTAAATAATACCTATGGTGTCTTTTTCCTCATTAAACTTTTCTTATGGGACCAAATGCCTGACCAAGTCTGCCCTGGGCTGGATGCTGAGTGGATACCTAATTTCCACACAGCTTCTATATTAACTTTTTTGATTATAACAGCGTTTTTCAACCGCTGTTCCGCGGCACACTAGTGTGCCGCGAGATGTTGCCTGGTGTGCCGTAGGTGCAGACAAGACAAGAATTTTATAATTTTTCACTATTTTGTTTACTTAATATTTCATAATAAAGTAATTATAAAATACTTTCTTTGTGTTTATTTGATTCCTATTCAAGAGAATTACTTTATATATAGTCAATATAGGCACAGAGTTAAATTTTTTAACATTTTCTAATGGTGGTGTGCCTCGTGATTTTTTTCATGAAACAAGTGTGCCTTTGCCCAAAAAAGGTTGAAAAACACTGGATTATAAAATATTGTCATCTAAGTCACTATAACTTTAAATGAACAAAATATTATTTTTATCTAAATATTTTAAAGAAAGTTAATTATAATGATTTATTTATTTTTCTTTAGCAGCTGATGTACCATCAGAAAAAGACCTTAACAAAGTTCTTCAGCTTTTGGAACCTCAAATTTCCTTTTTGGAAGATCTAACTAAAATGGGAGGGGCAATGCGGTCTGTTCTTACTCAGGTTTTGACAAACCAACAGAACTACAAAGATCTGACTTCTGGTGAGTAAAGAGTTAAGAGTAGAAGAATGTTAAAATTGGCTTATATTGCTATGATTATTAGAAATTGTGTATTTTAGAACTCCCAGTCTAGGGAGGAGCCTGCAACCAAGTATATGTCCTTGACTGGCATAGAACCTGGGACCCTTTGGTCTGCAGGCCGACGCTCTATCCACTGAGCAAAACTGGCTAGGGTGTTAATTTTTGATGCAACATATCATAACTATATTCTTTCTCCCTTCCAACAATAACAACCACCATTTTATGTTTTCATCTTTGGTATTCTAAACTTTTGGGTTGTTTAGGATTTTAATAATAATGTTTAGGATTTTATAATAATGTAGAGTTTAAGTTTTAAAACTTGGAATTGTTGAGTATGTTTTTTATATAGTATACTATACTGTTATATAAAATATTTTAGTTTCTATACTGTTCATTTAGCTCAAATTTATAGTACAATAAACATATCAATTATTTAAAAATCTGTTGTAAATATTTTAAATGGCATTCTTTATACTGGTTCATAAATAGCAAGTTTTGAAGATTGAAGTTTGTTTTGTTTCTTGGTATAATTTCCATGTTTATTGTTAATCATGTGTTATTTAGAGATAGTCAGATATATTTATTTCTTCAGCAAATACTTAAGTACTCACCGTGTGGTATAACTTTGGGCTAGGTATTAGAGCTTGGGTAGAGAAGATAATTAATAAACCTGATAATCCTATTTGTACCCTTATAAAGCTTATAGTATAATGAGTGAGATGACATTAATAAAACCCTCAGACTAATGACAAATTGTAGTAAATACAATGAAAGGGTAGGACATGTGTATACTAAAGAGAGAGCGATTGCACTGATGGGGAAGGTGAGGAAGCTTCACAGAAGGCTAGAGGAGTTGGGTGGTAATGGGATAGGATTAGATTCCAGGTAGAGGCCATTTTCCTCTCTGACTATTGGCCCATCCCTTATGCTATAAACAACATAAAACTGGTTAAGTAGAATTGGGAGACATTGGAGTTTGTTAATAACTCAGGCATCTAGCTGAGACAGAAGGCCAATCCTTAGAGTAAAGGCTGGTCTAGATCAGCCTAAATGAAGCCTAAAGCCCTGACAGTATCTGCAAGGAAGATAGAATATGGAGATTATTCTGTCAGCTCAGAGGACATATAGAGAAACTTAGGCTTTCCACATATCTGTTCTTTACAAAAGTCTTAAACCAAACCTTCATGAGTTCTAGGTGATCAGGCTATTAATTGAAAGCTTGTCTGGAGGTTCTAGCAGGAGAGGGCAGCTACTCCTATACCCTTGACCGAGGACTGGTCCTCTCCTCTGTGGGGAAGGTTGTCCTCTTCGACCAAGTGTGCAGCTTTGGGAGGGATGCACATGGGTGGTGAGGGAGAAGGGGGACACCCGCCTAGCCAGCCAGATCAGCTGGATCAATCCTGACGATCAATGAGGTGACATATATTGCAACCAGATCGCCCTCACATCCATGATCAGGCTATTAATTGAACTGTCTTATAAAATAAGATGAATACTCTTCATAGGAAGATAACAGAATCCAGAATCTTGTATAATGTGTCATTAGAATATCCAGTATCACCCTGACTGGTGTGGCTCGGTTGGTTGGGCATCGTCTTATGTATGAGGAAGTTGCCATTTCAATTTCTGGTCAAAATCACAGGCTCGGGTTGAGGCTCCATCTCCAGTAAAGGGTGTGCAGGAGGCGGCAGCATATTGCTGTTGCACTCTCACATCATGTTTCTCTCTCTCTCTCTCTCTCTCTCTCTCTCTCTCTCTCTCTCTCTCTCTCTCTCTCTGTCTCTCTCTCTCTCAAAAAAAAAAAAAAAAAATCAGTAAACTGTTCTTTTTTTTAAAGCAATGTTCAATATGTTATCAAAACAGTCAGTAGAAACTCACTTGCAATAGCCCAGATATTGGATTTAGCAGGTAGACATTAAAGTAGTTATTATAAATACCAGAGGCCCGGTGCACAAAATTCGTGCACGGGGGCATTGTGTGTGTCTCTCAGCCCAGCCTGCACCCTCTCCAATCCGAGACCCCTTGAGGGATATCCAACTGCCCGTTTAGGCCCAATCTCGGCAGGATCGGGCCTAAATGGGCAGTTGGACATCCCTCTCAGAATCCAGGACTGCTGGCTCCCAACAGCTTGCCTGCCTGCCTGCCTGTCTGATTGCCCCTAATTGCTTCTGCTTGCCAGCCGAATCAACCCCTATCTACTCCCCTGCCAGCCTGATTGATGCCTAACTGCTCCCCTGCCAGCCTGATTGCCCCTAATTGCCCTCTCCTGCTGGCCGGGTCACCCCTAACTGCTCTCTCCTGCAGGACTGGCCGCCCCCAACTTCCCTTCTCTGCCGGCCTAGTCATCCCTAACTGCCCTCCCCTGCAGGCTTGGTTGCCCCCAACTGTCCTCCCTTGCAGGCCTGGTCACCCCCAACTGCTCTCCTCTGCTGGCCTGATTGCCCACAACTACCCTCCCTTGCAGGCCTGGTCCCTCCCAACTGGCCATCTTGCAGTGGCCATTTTGTGTCCACACGGGGGCAGCCCATCTTGTGTGTTGGAATGATGGTCATTTGCATATTACTCTTTTATTAGATAGGATGTTTAAGTAATTAAAGAAAAACCTGTTCAAATAATTATGATTGAAGTAATAAGGAATCTTAGCAAGGAACTATAAATAATAAAATTCTAGAACTGAAAATTACTGTAGAGTGCAAGGACTTAATTGACAAATATACTGGATGGGCTTAGCAGTAGATTAGACAACATAGAAAAACTGAGTGAATTTGAAGACACATCAATAGATTATTTAACCTAGAAAACTGAAAACACAACAGAGCCTCAAGGACCTATTAAAATCAGATGACCAAATATCACGACAGGTGAGTTAGAATTGGGGCATTAAAAAACATTTGGAGAAATCATGACTGTAATTCCCCAAATTAGATGAAGAAATATAAAATTATTTCTCCAAGATGTTCACTGAACCCCAAACAGGATAAATATAAAGAATATCACAATACAGTGTACATGTGGGAATATTTATGGGTGAAAATGAGCTTATTTTTAAAAAAGGAATAAAAAAGGCCAGTTAAGTTGAAATGAAATGTATGTTATGGGGATAGTGGTACAAAGAAAGGCTACTGTATTAGGCTAGTTCTAGATTAGGTAGATGCTTATAGACCATGTAAGATTTTATATATTCATTTTTCTCAGGCTTGTGAGAGATTGATGAAATGTATTTTGTTAACTAAAAGGTATTACAAATCTATCCTAGTGAGATATGTCTCTTATTACTCAGGAGACATTGTCATTTTTTACATAGAACACTACAAGTTCTTTATTCTTTGCAAACTTATTCATTTATTTATGTTTTAATACCAGCTCAGAGATTAGAGATTTAAAAAACAAAATAAAACTGTTCTATTGCTGTTATTGAAGCTAGTAAAGAGAGAAATAAAACTCAGCAAATACTAAAGAAACACATTTATACCTTTTTATAATCAGAGAGGCTGAGATCTTAATTTAAGATACACAGTCTGCCTGAAGAGGTGGCAAATGACATGGTAATTTGGCTTTCAGACAAAATGATTTTTTTCTTTTAAGGAATTCTTAAATATTAGTATTTTCTTTTATTATTCATCTTCCATAATATATTAAAAAGCAAAACAATAGAAAATTTTATCAATAATAAGCTGAAATACTAAAGTGAAAGTTTTAGGATTGTTCAATTCTAGAACCTAAACTTTTCAGTATTTTTTGGATACTTCTGTAGAAATTATACTTTTAATACCTTAAATATGGTAATAAAACAGGAGTTAACAGTAATTTCAGTTGTAATATTTTAAAATTTTATCCAGGGATTATCTTCTCCAGGAAGCCTGTCCTAAATACTCTGCTTGGGTAAATTGGTTGCACAGTATTAGAACACTGGTTATCAAACCATAAGGTGAAATCTGCTACATAATTGTCTTTTACCATATTATCCTTCTTTCTCTACCACTAATTCATTGAAGGCAGGAATCATGCCTTATTAATCTTTGCCCCTCTGTGCCTTATATATAATCTCTGGCATATTTTAGATGTTCAATTACTTAGTAGGTTTCATTATTTATTACAAATGTGCTGTACATTCTGGGATTGTTAATGTCAAACATGAGTTCACAAAGGTGTGAAACTATTTTATATAATTCATTCTAGGGTTTTCTCTTCAACAGCATATTCACCTATTTATAGATGTATAATATATATTCTAGTGACTGAGTTGACTGTACTTATATTTCAAATGGAATATTTTAATCCTATTTTAAATTTGTTTTAAATATTAGGTCTTGGAGAAAATACTTGTGCAAAGAAAAGTCACGAAAAGTATCTTATAGCTTTGAAGAGCTCTGGAATTACCTGTCCTGAGGATAAACTTGTATATGATATTCAGGAGATATCTGCTGGCACTAGCACTCTGACAGTACCAGGTTTGTCTAAATATGTAATTTGGATAATTATAACTTTCCTGTATTAAAACAAAATAACCCCCTTCCAACTTCACTCATTATTGGAGAAATTTAAATAATGTGTCATTCTTTGTAAGAAGAGTAATAAAAGTTTAAAGATTTTTCTAAGTAGTAAAAAATGTAGCAGTTGTTATATTTAAGAGTAGCTCAGGATTTTAGTAAACCATAGTTTTTTGTTTTTGTTTTTTTTTAATATATTTTACTGATATTTTACAGAGAGAAAGGGAGAGAGCTAGAGAGCTAGAAACGTCGATGAGAGAGAAACATCGACCAGCTGCCTCTTGCACACCCCCTACCGGGGATGTGCCCGCAACCAAGGTACATGCCCTTGACCGGAATCGAACCCGGGACCTTTCAGTCCGCAGATCGGCACTCTACCATTGAGCCAAACTGGTTTCGGCAGTAAACCATAGTTTAAAACTAAAAAGGTTGGGGTAGGGTTTTGGGGTGTGGAGGAATTGAGCAAAAAAGAAAAAAACAAGGGAAAAACTTCTGGAGGGACAGAAGTGTGGTGCTTGCTGGAGGGAAAGGAGCTGTGTGGAGAAGGGCTGTGGTCAGGGATGAAGACTTGACTTGGGGTGATGAACACACAATACAGTGTACAGATGACGGGTTGAAGAATTGTGCACCTGAAACCTGTATAATTTTGTTAACCAGTGTCACCCAAATAAATTTAATAAAAAGGAGAAAAAATAGAGATACTTTTGAAATACTATTTGTGATGATTATATTTGGATTTCACTGGGATTTCCTATTGAAAGTATAAAGTTTATAGAATATTAGGTCCAAATTTATTAAAGATAAATGTTGAACTTTGCCAAGATAACTATTAGAATGAGTGTCTTAATATAACAAAACTTAGCTTTTGACATTGTGATGTAGCAAGTAAAGCATTATGTAACAACTATGAAGGGCAACTTTTCTTTTCCTTTTCAAAGGTTTTGCAGGTGCAACAGGAACATTGGCACAACTAGATTCTTCAGATGAGGTGAGGTTTACAATTTAAAACTTTTAAAAAATAGAATTTAAAAAGTTTTAAAACTGTACAGATTTTTGGATATTATCTAGTTTAAATTCTTAATTTTGTAGACAAGGAAACTGATGCTCAGAATGGAATAATTTAGCCACGATCATATAATTACTTAGTGACAGAACAAGTATTACTACAACTTGTTCTTAGATTTTTATTTGTTTATAATTAATTTCTCTTTTAGTAGTTTAGAAGTGGGAGGAGATATAGACAAACATTTCTTCTAGGAAGCTAGCCCAAAATTTATCCAAATTGCTGTTATAAGTACAATGAAATTGTCTTAAGAAATTTAGAGAAGTCTAGAGTAACTTGTTAAAAGAATATGAAATGTAACTGATTTTCTAATTATATAACTAAGTTATACCTAATATGTCAAGGATTATTAAAAAGAGCAATCTACAGGAAAATAGAATGCCAATATGAAATTTCAATTTTTATAGTGTTTATTAATATAATAAATATTTCTAGTAAGTTCTTTATAACATTACTGTTGTGGTGAGGTGGAATGGCTTCTCAGAAGGTAAGATCTGAGAATACTGAGTTGAATATGAATGGGTGCGTGTGCACTTCCTTGACTAAAGCCAGGCAGATAGGAAAGGAGTTTCTACTTGTATCTATTGCCAGTAGAAACTTTAGAAAAATATTACATAATGAAATAGTTTATTGATGTTACAGAGCACTTTATTAAAATAATCTAAATATCTTGATATAATCTTGAAAAATCTATAATTTTATGTTTGTACTTATATTGTTGATTAAAATCTTCATATTATTTTAGCATACCTAGCATTATGCATCCAACAGCCTTGCTAACAAGTCGACTTTATTTACACGAATTGGATTTGATTTGTGGGCACATGAAAAGCTGATCTTCAACACAGATATTTCTACTGTGTCTAGGAAAGAAGTAACATTTATTTTTGTCTTGGCCTAAGCTCTCCAGATTAGCTTTTAAATTGCCAATTTAGACCATATTCATTATAGAGTAAAGAGAAAATAGACATTAACAAAAATATAATAAAATTTCCTATTATTCTTATCACTTAGAGGTGTCTTAACTGTTAACATCTGTATTCTATCATTTTTATACTGGGGTGGGCAAAGCAGGCTTACAGTTGTAAGTACACAAAAATAGTTTATTCTTATATTATTATTTATTAATTATTGTATTATTTTCATACCAACAACTGTGAACTCACTTTTAATCCACCCCATATATAGTATATTTTAAGGGTTTCATGTATATGTGCTATCTGTATTCTGCCTTTTTCACTAATGGTCTTTTTGAACATTTATAACAAGGTGTATGCTTTACTAGTAACAGATTTTATTTAGTGTACTAAATAAAATTCAGGCCTGTTGCATGAAATTTGTGCACGTGTGGAGTCCCTAGGCCTGGCTGGTGATCAGGGCATGTTGGGGCCTTCTGGGTGCCAGCCGAGGCCTTCTCACAGACTGCTGGCTGGGGCCTTCCTGCCGGCTGGAAGCAATTTGTCAATAAGTCTTTAAAGTGTATTTATCATTGGAACAGAAATTCCAGTTCTAGAAATTTATCCTAGAGAAATAATTTGACAAAAGTAAATAGGAACTATATAAGTATTCATCACATTTGATTTATAGCAGGGGAAAAAATATTTGGCTTTCAATAACAAGGTACACAGTAAATATAGCATACTTTGTCTCCTTTAGATACAAGGATGGAGATCATCTCCTTTCCTTGCTTTGGCTGATGTGTATTATGATGTCCAGCTCACCTCACTGGCCTATGTTTATGAACTTTTGTTATTGCACCTTTGCTTATGTTGTCTTCTTTTTTTAGAATGAGGTTCTCCTCCTTTGTCTGACTAATTTTACTTGTCTTTTAGATAAGACTATAAGACTGGGAAATTAATAAAATTTTGTATTTCCAAGACTACTGCTTGATCAAGGATATACTTTTCATAGGAACTTTATATTTGAAATAATGAAGCCGCCCAGTGGTTGAGCGTTAACCTATGAACCAGGAGGCCATGGTTCAATTCCCAGTCAGGGCACATGCCTGAGCTGCAGACTCAATGCCCAGTAGGGGGCGTGCAGGAGGCAGCTGATCAATGATTCTCTCTCATCATTGATGTTTTTATCTCTCTCTCCCTTCCTCTTTGAAATCAATAAAAATATATTAAAAAAAGAGAAATAATTAAGCAATCCTAACCTGGAATATAACATAGTTTTCCAAATTTGTCTTTTTTCTCAGGGCTGGGAGAACAGTTTCAGAATAAATGTCTATTGGCTAAAATCTCAAACTGTGGGATCCCCTGGATCCCGTGGCATGATTTAACATTATTCTCTTCTTTAAAAAAGATTTAAAAATATTGGTATTTAGAGAGAGAGAGGAAAGGAGAGGGAGACAGAAATATCGATGTGAAAGTGAAACATCGATCAGCTGTCTCCTGAATGTCCCCCACCAGGGAGTAAGCCCACAACCTGAGAGTGTGCCTCACTGGGAATCGAACCAGCAACCATTGGGTGCACAGAATGATGCCCAACCAACTGAGCCACTGGCCAGGGCTGTGTCTCTTTTCTGTCTTTTAAGGCTCCAAGTTTCATTTTGATTGAGTTTCTCCAATGCAAAGGGTGAGGGTGGCAGAGGAAGAGTAGTAGTTTGTTAGTCCTGCTGCCAGGAGATTATTATGGAGGCCTTGGCAAGGGTGGGGATTAACAGGGAGGGCATATTATAGTGCTCAGTAAATGTAGAATGTAGCTCTGGAAAACCCCAGACTGGCCCTGAGGACTGATGCTGGACTTGATAGAAATCAGAATTTAAGACTGTGATGTATAAGCCGAGGAAGCTATAATAGTAGATAGAACAGCAGCATGAATCCAAGACTGCTTTTCTGCTTTCAAGATGTGATGGGCTCTGCTTGGGAAATCTGGGAATTTGTGTTACATTCTAACATGCCACCAAACTCCACTGTTAGCACAATAGACTGTATGCCAAAATACTACCATACATGTCCTTATAGTACCAGTTGGCTCATATATGTTTGGAAAATAGGAAAATGATAGTATAGCATTGAAGTTTTGAATTCATATGCAATTTTCTAGTTTAGGAAAGCTGGGAAAATGGAGTGGAATCATAACATTTAGCTGGAGGGGAAGAACTCCTGAATTCAGCTACAAAGATAGCAAGTGCCTTTTCAGTAACATTTAAAGAAAATTAGAAATGTGCACCTGTGCACTGGGCTTTCTCCCTCCGATGCACACTTCTAGTCACACCTTGGTTTCACCATCGGCAGGCTGCTTCCTCTGTTCCTCCTCCCTGTGCTTTGTCTCAACTCCCTAGCTTCCCACTCTGTTGCTGTGGTGCAGTGTACCGTCCCTTGAGACTGCCTCAAACCACTCCAAGATGTTTTCCTGGGCATCCAAATGATTTCCCCAGGTGCAGATTATGACTTTTGTTTGTCATAGATTCTTCAAAGCCTTTTTCTTTATTGATTGTTTTAGCCTTCTGCCTCTTCTCTCCTTTCTTCCTATGCCCATCAGCTTGACTTCGCTTCAGCTTCTTTGTTTATATGAAAATATTTATAAGGTTAGAAAAATTTTTATTTAGGCATTTTGCATTAGAAGAACAGATTAAGTGTAAGAGCTCTTATATTTTAATACTAGGATTTTCATTATATAATTTAATAAAAACTAGCAGTATTAAAAGATATTACAGCAAAGACAGAAAAGTAAAATGTGTTGATTAATAATATGTAAGCATGACTATATTATATTTAATCATTTATAAACATACATATATTAATGTAAAATATATAAATTCACTAATAGCATTCTTATAATGCTAATTCTGTTTTCCTCCAGGAGGATCAGGATGGAAGTCAAGGTCTGGGCAAGAGAAAGAGGGTGAAACTAAGCAGTAGCACCAAAGGTATTTATATTTTATTTTTAACTTGTATAAAAAGCTTCTAAATGCTTAATCACTAAGAACACTTGATTGGCTATCCGTATTGATATCTGAGATATGTTTGAAAAGAGACTTATTTAATTATATTTGTTGAATAATGGAGAAACTGTTTTTAGGGGGTGATTGTGGGGGACCTTAAAAGCAAGCAAAACCCTTACTATTGGGATTTTGTTATATGTTTTTTAAAATAAAATTTTTATTATGTTTTTTGAGCCAGAAAAATAGAAGTCATTTCATTAATTCTTTGATTTGTAGCCAGTGTTTTAGGTGTACAGTTTTAATGTGGATTACATCTTTTTATAGTCTGGCATATGCATTTTAAAGTGAAAAATGACAAATAAGGAGGAGACAGTGAAAGAGAGAACGTGAATAAATGTGTCTGCCCTGACTGGGCATCAGATTAGTGACGTCTTGGTGCACGGGGTGATGCTCAGCTCCTGAGCCGCTCTGGCCCGGCAGCTGAACGCTGGTTTCTGGTTGGAAGCCTGTACTTTGGATTTTTGCCACAATCAAAAGTTTAATACGGTCTATTGTCTGGGCTAATATGGTCTCGTAGAGTCATCAGAGGTTAAAATAATATTTTGATGAAAAGAAGCTTCTTATTTCTGGTGCTGATTAAGTGGAATATTTAAGACTGCTTGAAAAGGTGGAATAAGCAGGTAGTTTTAGTTGAGGCTCGTTTGGTAAGTGTTCTTAGTTACTTAGTTCATTTAATTTGTGGGCTACTAGCAAAGGGCATGAAATTTTGTCTGCAGTCCAGGATGCAGACATACTGGTACAATCATGCTTCCCTTCTCCCTGGTGCAGCAGAGAAGCTGTGATGCCTGAAAAAAAATAGAAACCCATATGGCTACCTGGCCCTTTGACTTACTCGAGTTGTCCATGTTTTTACCAGAGTCCTTGAGATACATCTGAGTTGGGATAGACTCATTACCTGAGGGAGATGTGGTGTGAACACTTACTCAACAATAGAAAAACTGTGAAATTGGTTAGGGTTAATTGAAAAAACTCTACAAAGTTATCCTGCAAGACAACTTGAACTGTAATGTAGTTATGGCTGCACCTGCATATTTTGGTGCATGTGATACTATTTCCTTCAAATCTGCATCTATTGTAGTTCCAGTTCCTGCATAAGCACTATCACTGAACTAGTCTACTTATAGTTGATATTTGCTGTATCCTTTTGATGTCCTTATATAGAGATGATGATTCAGAGCAGTAGCCCAAGATAGTTTGCTCCAATAGAGATTAATAGTAAGAATTAGTTCATTTTTAGAGGGAAAATTGGAGAAAGTAAAAGAGATAGCTAAAGTATTAAACATATTAGTTCATCATATATATGTTGAGATGTTTCTGTTGACTAAGTATGGCAAGGATTCAGAGATTAGCAAGAGACAGCCTTAACCTTTAAGGAGTGGCAGTTGGTTTTAGAAATAGGCTTTCCAATAGATAATTTTATCCCCTTTTGAATACTTTCATTAGAAAGGGGCATTGTATACATGAAGAAGAACTCTTGAATCTAGTGCAAGTAAGCATATTTAACACTCTTTATACTTTGCCTGGTATATTTTTTACTAGAAAAAAGTAAATGCTTCTGTATATTATAGTAAGCAATGCATTAGTAATTATTCTTTCTGGTGAAATAAATATTTCTTTTATGAAGGATAATTTCGAAGAATTATTGAATTTGTAAAGATTTCCCCTCTTTTTAAAAATTAAAAAAATTAGATTTGGACTTTATGTTCTTAATAGGACGTTTTTAGCTTAAAACCATCATTACCATCTAATTAGTTAATTATTTAATTAATTTAAATTTATATATACAGTTATGGTGACATTGGTCAACATAACTGTATATATAGGTTTCAGGTGTGGGTTTCTATGTTTGGGATTGATGGGTTATTAATTATAGTAAGGTTTAGATGAAATGAGAAACTTAAATCATTAGATAATATTTTTTTTTTACACAGATCAATCCATAATGGATGTTTTGAAACATAAAAGTTTCCTAGAAGAACTATTGTTTTGGACTATAAAATATGAATTCCCTCAGAAGATGGTAACTTTCTTACTCAATATGCTTCCAGATCAAGAGTATAAGGTATATACATTTCCCCCACTTCCTTTCTGAACTTTGCTCCATATTCTTTGTCCTTTCTCTACTAAATTTTAAAAATGTATTTCTCAGCGGTGGCTTATTGTATTGTAGCTCTGAGGACTGATATAACACTGTGAAAGAGCATAGAGCCTGCAGAGGAAACATAGTATCAAAGATCTGTGGCAAAGCACCACTGCTAAACAGAATTCCTAAGGGTTGCCTTTCTGTATAGAACTTGATCCAAAGGGAATGCTGGGTGACAAACATAAAAACAATTGCTCAAATAAATATGTTGTTACAAATTCTTCGAAGGAGAGGTATAGATGCTATGAGTATGTGTAATGGGACCAATTGAGTTTAGATTGTGGGGTTAGGTATGGGAAAACATTGGATTATGCTTTCCATAAAGTTAAATACAGAACAGTTATTGACTGATGTACTCATGTAGAGAGATGAAGTCTCTTGTCCCAGGGTATCTGGACCCACCTGTTACCATTATATAGTTATGGCAAAGTGACATAGCCTAGTGTATGAAAACGGAAATGCATCATGCTGTAGTTCTTTTTATGGCTTAGGAAATAAGGCCTCTTTAGGAGTAACACTTTAATAATGCCATTGTTTGGTGACATTATAATTGCTTAGGAAATAAATGTACATGTTACACAGAAAAAATAGTCAGTCAGATTAGTGGTCAGCTTTCCAAACAAATAGGAGAAGATATTTCTTTTGGAGTAATCACATAGACTCACTTGTTAAGTTATATGAAACCTGTGATAGTTTTTAGCTGAGACTTTTGGTTTTGTTTTTAAAGTAGGTAGCACTGAACAAAGAAAAATACTTTGACAATAAATTGATTTATTTATGACATAGAATTTGTATTTTAAACTATGATATTTGTAATTGCTTTAAAATTTTAATTTAAAATGCCTATTAACTTTTTTAACTATCAAAATATTTTGTTGATGTTTCAAAAAATGGGGAAATATGACTTACAACTACTGTCATCATTGAAATTATTTTTTCAATTACCTTGGGCATCATCACAAACTAAAATAGTTTAATATGATTAATATAATATGTTGGAAATGTGTAATAAAAGAAAGTTAAACTAATGTGTGTTTTTTTCTATTTAAAACATTTACAGGTTGCTTTTACAAAAACTTTTGTTCAGCATTATGCTTTCATTATGAAAACACTGAAAAAAAGTCATGAATCAGACACGATGTCTAACAGAATTGTTCATATTAGTGTTCAGTTGTTCAGCAATGAGGAGCTAGCAAGACAGGTAACAGAAGAATGTCAGCTGCTGGAAATTATGGTCACTGTGCTATTATACATGATGGAAAGTTGCCTTATTAAAAGTGAGCTACAAGGTAAAATCAGAATTATTTTAATTAGTTTTATTAGTATACTGTGTATACCTAGTCTTAAAACTTCCTTGTATGTTTAAAAGCAGCTTTCAAATATTATAAAATAGTACTTATTTATAAAAGAAATTTTTGGAAAATTTTCAGTAACATTTAAAATAAAACTTTAAAATCACCTGTAATTTAGAAGCCCCAGTCACCTAATGGATAAGGCATTGGCCTCCTAAAAGCACTTGTAGTGTTGTTATTAATAAATTACTTGTTTAACATTTTGGGATATTTTCTGTCATTTTGTTTGATAATACTATATAATAAAAGAGTAATATGCAAATTGACCGTCACTCCAACATACAAGATGGCTGCCCCCATGTGCACAAAAGATGGCTACCACAAGATGGCCAGCAGGGGAGAGCAGTTGGGAGGGACCTGGCCTGCCAGGGAGGGCAGTTGTGGGCTATCAGGCCAGCAGGGGAGGGCAGTTTAGAGAGACCAGGCCTTGAAAGGGAGGGCAGTTGGGGGCAACCAAGCCTGCAGGGGTGGGAAGTTAGGGGTGACCAGGTTGGCAGAGGAGGGAAGTTGGGAGCGACTGGGCCTGTAAGGAAGGACAGTTGGTGGTGGTGGTGGTGGTGGGGCAGGCCTGCAGAGGAGGGCAGTTAGGGGTGACCAAGCTGGCAGGGGAGAGGAGTTAGGGGCAATCATGCTGGCAGGGGAGCAGTTAGGCATCAATCAGGCTGGCAGGGGAGTCGTTAGGGGGTGATCAGGCTGGCAGGCAGAAGTGGTTAGTGGCAATCAGGAAGGCAGGCAGGCAAGCAGTTGGGAGCCAGCAGTCTTGGATTATGAGAGGGATCTCAGATTGGAGAAGTTGCAGACTGGACTGAGGGACATTTCTCTCCCCCTTACCCCTCCATGCACCAATTTCATGCACTAGTAGTATATTTATATGTATATATACATACATACTTAAAATATGTTACCATAGTGTACGTGCCAAGAATATGTTTTTTAATGGTTGCAGGAATTAATATCATATGGCTTTACTATAATTTAAACATTTCCTAATTAGATATGTTCCTTTTTTATCATAAAATTTTTACTACCAGCCTCAGACATTTTACTATACCTATACTTTTTATAATGTAAGAGTTGAATAAATCTTGATTTTTCTGTGATGCCATAGTGAGATATTTGATTTTCTTATTTTCTGCCCAGGAGTCTCAAATTGCCATATATTTCTAGGACCTTATCACATTCTCATTTCTCTGTAGTCTTTCTTCTTGACTTTACTTCCCTGTAATAATATATATTATGTGAGTGTTTGCTATGTATTAGGCACTGTGTGAATACTGTTTGTATGTTGTTTTAATTAAACTTCTGAACAACTCTCTGAGATTGACATTGTTACTATTCCCACTTTAAAGATGAATAAATTGAGGCTTAGTGAAGTTAAACTGTATACTCTATGGCAAGTAAATGACAGAGCCAAGATTCAGAATTCATTTCCTCTGATTCAGAATTTTTGTTCTTCACCATGACACAGCCAGGCCAACATTGATAAGACTGTGTATTCTCTTGTTGGCACCTGGAGTTAACCTTTAAAATAACAACAGTACTTCAGATTAAATCTTAGGGCCTTCCCATTTTCTGTAGTTAAGACTTGCTTTGTTCCACTGTTGCCTCCTGCTGCATATCAGCTTTTACTACCTGTTTTCAGATGTGATACCATAGCCTGAAAATTGATATATGCTCAGTGTAATAATAGCTAGCTAATAATTATGATAGCTACTATCTTTTGAGCACTTTGCTATGCTCTTTTCTTAGTACTTTATGTGTATTATAGATATTGCTTTCTCCATTTTATAAATCAGGCAATTATGGCTTAGGGAGTTAAATAAATAATTTGTAATTTTACAGCTGTCAAGTGGTACAGCGGGGTGTTTGACTTCAAAACTCATACTTTTGGTCACCGTGGGCCTATTTTCCAATTGTAGGTGTAGTGGGAGAATAATACATTTTATACATTGAGCAATATACCTCTTCACTTCTTTAAAGGAAAATTTAAAATCCACTTTGTGTTATATGTAAGATGACCTTTTACTTCTTAGAGATTTAACTATACATATTGCTCTTTTATTTTTGAAAAAGCCTTTTAAAAATAGTATTTTTAATTTATAAACTAGAAAACTTTTTAAATTTAGCTCTTTTGAAAAGAATCTGGAGTCTATTTTGTTGACTAAATGATTTTGCTGTGCTTACATTATATGGTTTTATTTGGTCTACAAAGAAGAATATTTGGGAAGAAGATGTATATGCGTCTGCCTCCCATTTTTTTTTTTTCATAGGCAACTTTCCAAAGAGAGTTTTTAAAGTTATGCTATTTCTAATCACTCAATAACCCACCTCAATCTATTGTCTGCTTCCATCATTCTGTTGTTCTTTCTAAAATTGTCGACGACTCCAGTAACCACATATCATGTGTTCCCAAAACAGCCCCAAATTTTGCCTGTTGTTCTGATATAGTTATTAATACAATCTCTTCAAGTCTCAAGAGTCCCAATTAATCTAATAAATTACACTGTAGCCTTTTCTATGGCCTACATCAGGGTGGGGTATCTTATTTCTGCCAAGAGCCATTTGGATATTTATAACATCGTTCTTGGGCCATGCTACATTATTAACTTAAAAATTAACCTGCTATATTTGGTCAAACATTTAATCAACTCACCACTCATGCTTGGCAGGGCCATACCAAATGACTTCCAAGGGCCAGATGTTCCCTACTCCTGGACATGATGAAGAAACCAGGGGCCACTCTTTGGACCTTATCTTGTCTGATTTTCAGTAGCGTTTCACACTACTGATTTTCTGCTCTTTTTGTGGTCCAATACTCTTCTACTTGTCATATTGATTGAAGACTAATCATTTTATTTCATTAAAGATTTGAAGGTGTTTATCACAAGACCAATATTTAAAGTAGTGTCAAGAAAAATAGTGATTTTGAGTAATTATATTCTGTTTATCTTCTGTTTTTAATGAAATAGAATAGTGATCAGTGTTTAAATATATTAAAATCCCAGCATCTCTAAGCACTCTCCCATCAATATCAATGGCTCACAACTACAGTGGCAGTAGTTGTCAGCCATAGTGCATTTCTGAATCTCAGGTGTGGGTTATTTATAGAAAGTCCCTGAGTCCCTCTTTCTCATTCAGTTATACCCTCGCTCATCCTATTGAGAAGCACTAAAAAAGAGAGTATACTTAAGTTTGTGGGTCCTGTTCTTATATATAGTTAAATTTCAGTGTGAAAAGAGTCCCTTACTTGCCTCAAGTTCAGGAGTAAAGGCATTATTCTACATGCTCATTTAGTTTTTTAAGTTCATACCTTGCAAAAATTAAAACTGATATAAATCTTGCTAAAAGAAAACAAGAATTCATATTAAACATCAAGAGTAGGAAAAATAATTTTATATAATAGACTGAAACCCAAATTTAATGTATGGAAATTAAGAGGTTCAGTAGAAGCCCTCTTCACTTATGAGTTTGACAAGTAGGTGGTTAATTGAAAAAGTTGGTTAAAGTGAGGAATCATTAAAATGATACATATTGCCCTGGCTTAGTGGGTAGAGCATCGGCCCTTGAAGGGTCCTGGGTTTGATTCTGGTCAGGGGCATGAATCTTGTTTGTAGGTATGATCCCCTATCCAGGTCCGGGAGGCAACCAATCGATGTGTCTTTGCCCATCAGTGTTTCTCTCACTGTCTTTTTCCCTCCCTTTCATTCTCTCAAAAAAAGAAAAGAAAAAAATCAATGGGAAAATATCCTCGAGTGAGGATTAACAACAAAAAGATACATTATCTTAAACAAGGCATTTTAACCTAAAACAGAAATGCATGCTCCTTCTCCAGTCTTTTAATTTTGGGCAAAGCATTTTTAAGGTATTGTTTCCTTGAATAGAGTTCTTTTTCATATATATATATAACATCTGTAAAGCATCATCTGTGATTTTCAGTTTCAGTTTCCTTAAGGTAGAATAGGAACATTAGATCTTAATGGCTTCACTACGTTTACAAATCTTTCTAGGCTTTGGCTCAGTGGATAGAGCGTAAGCCTGTGGACTGAAAGGTCCCGGGTTCGATTCTGGTCAAGGGCATGTACCTTGGTTGTGGGCATATCCCCAGTGTGGGGTGTGCAAGAGGCAGCTGATCGATGATTCTCTCTCATTGATGTTTCTGACTCTATCCCTCTCTCTTCCTCTCTGTAAAAAATCAATAAAATATATATATATAAAAAAGAAAAAACAAAAACAAATCTTTCTAGGCTTTTATATTTTTTTCCCTCCAAGATTTTTTAGCATTTTTTCAGGCACCTTTATGGTCTCTTAAAAGCTTATGATCCAGTTTTTGTAATGTTTCTCTATGTTTTTATATTTCATCAGTTTATATACTTTTAATTTAAGTTTTCTAATTATAATAAAAACAACAATTTACATGAACAGAAACAAAAACTGACTCTGGATAAGCATATATGTACTTGGCTTTTATACTAGGTTGTTTTTTTTTTTTATACCAAGCATTCTGTAGATTATGGGTATTAAGATATTTTACAGTGGGATTGGGGGGCTTGTTTGTCCAGTGAATCAGTTTAATTAGAATTAGTTAAGAGTGCTAATGCATTTATGTGATAACTTCTATAAGTAAAGATTTTGTAAAGAAAAAAAGATTTTGTATAAGCATACTGTCTCCCCAACAATGTATTTAAATTTTGAGGATTTTGCCCTGGCCAAGTAGATCAATTGGTTATAGCATCATTCCGATATGCTAAGGTTGTGGGTTCAATGTCTGGTCTGGGCAAATACAAGAAGCAACCAATGAATGCATAAACAACAAGTCAATGTCTCTCTCTGTCTGCCTCCTTTCTTCTCGCCTTTTTTCTCTCTCTCAAATAAAAAATAAAATTTAAAAACTGAAACTGAAACTTTTTTTTGAGGGCTTTTTTAAGGCTAAAGTTTATGTATGTTTTCGGTTCTTTCATTTTTGAAATACTGTTTTATTGTATTTACATATTCTTTGAGTAGAAAGTAATTAAATATATGGTTTAAATCACAAGTTTGATAGGTAAGATGGATTGAGATTAATCTAGGAATAAAAATATTTATTGATTTGGACTGAAATATTGCATTTATCATTGGAATCAAGAAAATAATATGGTCTTCTAAACATAGTTAACTCAGTATCATATAATATGTTGGACATATGGTAAACATTATTATAATGTGCTAAGTATTATGTTAACATTTCATTTAATTCCCTTAAGATAGTGTCTTTTTCCATTTTACAGATGTGTAAATTAATTCAGAATCTAACATGCTTAAAGCCATATAGATATTAAATGGCAAACTAGGTTTGAATTTAGGTGTCTCTGAATCTAAAGTGTATAATCTCTATCCTTGTAAAGTTTTTTTTTTTTTAAACTTATTTTTGGTCTGTGTGTGTTTGTTTTAGATGAAGAAAATAGTTTCCATTTGGTAGTGAACTGTGGAGAAGCATTACTGAAGAATAACACTTATTGGCCTCTTGTCAGTGATTTCATTAATATTCTTTCTCATCAAAGTGTGGCTAAGAAATTTTTGGAGGACCATGGTCTGTTAGTTACATGGATGAGCTTTGTATCTTTCTTTCAAGGTATGAATTTATTTTTTTGTTAATTTATTTTATCAAATGCCTAATGTGGAGCTATCAACTACTAATTAAATGATAATAGCACATTATTTGGGTTATGTGTGAAGTGTCTCATTTTAATTAATTGATATTTGTAAATACTTTAATAAAGTATTCATGAAGATACATCAGAGTTAAAAAATGTTAGAATATTAAAAAGGAAACAGGAGAATAAGAATGTATTTTTTTTTAGTATTTTAAACCATTATTCTGGAAGTTTCTATTTTCTAAGAAGATT
Organism: Pipistrellus hanaki; assembly: GCF_964339955.1. NCBI lineage: Eukaryota > Metazoa > Chordata > Mammalia > Chiroptera > Vespertilionidae > Pipistrellus > Pipistrellus hanaki. The sequence continues at coordinate 44,254,962 of NC_140510.1, forward strand.
CATAATGCTTCCATAAAAATTTCATAAAAATGTGTGTTTTTAACTATCATCAATTAAAATAATTTTGACTTTTTAATTCAATATATTCAATTATGTTATATAAGAGATAATTTGCAAATTATTTATTTAAAAAATCTATTTTGTAAAGAACTTTAAAAGGACTAGATTGTTGTATTTTTAACAATTTACTTATTTCTATACACATTGCTATTTGTGTGCATATTAGAATATGTTTGGTACTTGGAACTATTTTATTTGATTTTTAATAGGAAATCTTATTCTCATTAATAAGGTTTATATCTGTTTAATTTTTGTAAGGTATGAACTTAAACAAGCGAGAACTAAATGAGCATGTGGAATTTGAGTCTCAGACCTACTATGCTGCCTTTGCTGCTGAACTTGAGGCCTGTGCACAGCCAATGTGGGGGCTTTTATCACATTGTAAAGTGAGGGTATGCTAACTTCTGTTAATTTCTCTAAATGCCTTTACAATAATCAATTAAGAAAAAAGATGTGAAAACATTTGTATACATGTGTATAATAAGGTTGCAATGTTTAGTTCTGAACTAATCTCTATGAAAGCTGACTTGAGATAGTAACTATTTTTCTTAGGCAGGCTGGACTTCATTTATATTACCAGATCTTTCCAGCCTTCCCTTGTGAATATAAATCTCTACACTCATCGTTATTGTTTCATTTTACCCATCATCAGTTAGTTGCCTGATTCATCTTATCTTTCAAGGAATGAGGATAGTTACCAGTAAAGTTTACACTTTTAAGATCCCAAGCACAAAATCAGCATACATTTTATACAAATTCCAATTGTTTATAAACAAAATCTAAAGGTAACATAGCAGCAACATAAATTCTTTTTAAAAAAAATATTTTTTATTGATTTTTTACAGAGAGGAAGAGAGAGGAATAGAGAGAAACATCGATGAGAATCGATCAGCTGCCTCTTGCACACCCCCTACTGGGGATGTGCCCACAACCAAGGTACGTGCCCTTGACCGGAATCGAACCTGGGACCTTTCAGTCCGCAGGCTGACGCTCTATCCACTGACCTAAACCGGCTTCGGCAACATAAATTCTTTTAATTGGATAAGAAAAAGCTTATTTGTAATTGTGTGTATTTATGTCTTTGTATACAAATACATTTTTACTTTTGTATTTTTTAAAAATATATTGATTTTTTACAGAGAGGAAGGGAGAGGGATAGAGAGTTAAAAATATTGATGAGAGAGAAACATAGATCAGCTGCCTCCTGCACACCCCCTATTAGGTGTGTGTCCGCAACCAAGGTACATGCCCTTGACCAGAATCGAACCTGGGATCCTTTAGTCAGTAGGCCATATGCTCCATCCATTGAGCCAAACCAGTTAGGGCTTACTTTTGTATTTTTAAGTATTGGTTTGATGGGACTGCAGAATCCTTGGATAATCCAGAAAAATGGAATTCCCTGATCCTTAAACTAAGAATTTGACTAAGATTTTGCTATATGAATACCAAGAAGTCCAACCTGCTAGCCTGTATCAATAAGCATGCTGGACAAGATTTTATAGCGGAAATATTTTGAAACTCTGGATTCCGGTTGGGCTCTGCTTCTTTCTACGTAGGTAACTTTGCCTGCTGTTTTTAAACTATTTGAACTTCACAGTCTCAGTCTTTATCCTTATTTTTAAGAAAGTAAAATGAAGGACAGCAAAGCCTGAACTTCTTCACAGGGTCATTATGAGGCTCTCTTCCATATACTCTTTAGGTGTATGTGTTTCTTTTTAAAATATATTTTATTGATTTTTTACAGAGAGGAAGGGAGAGAGATAGAGAGCTAGAAACGTCGATGAGAGAGAAACATCGACCTGCTGCCTCTTGCACACCCCCTATCGGGGATGTGCCCGCAACCAAGGTACATGCCCCTAACCGGAATCGAACCTGGGACATTTCAGTCCGCAGACCGACGCTCTCCCCCTCAGCCAAACCTGTTTCGGCTAGGTGTATGTGTTTAAGCAGATTTATATTTTTCTCTCATGACTTGAGCTATTTTCTAAATGCAGATGACTCACAACTTGATTGCTGTCCTGCTAGGTTCAAATTTCCAACAGCTCTGGCTACTCATGTAGATAGATCTCCTTATAGGTACATGTTTTCTCAGGTCCCTAACTGACTTCTGAAATCATCTGTTCCTACTGCGTCCTTTATGTTATTTAATGGTATCTTAAATGATGCAATCAGCTAATTTATAAACCTTCTCCCATTGCTGTACCTGCCTTATTTAGTATGTAAGAGATGCCACGAGTTCTCTTTTCCATTCCAGAAATACCTCCCTCCCACTTCTTCCCTCTGTCTTAATTCATTTCTGTATATTTAAGAGATCTGGGCGGTTAAGACAATTTCTTAACTTGTTTTTCTGCCTCTGATTCTTTCTTTTGTAATCCATCCCAATACTTAAGTTACTTTTCTAAGTTCTGTGGATATTTCTTCTCTGCTTACTTTCTATTGGTTGCCCTGAATTCTCTTTGATTGTTGAAAATGGTAAGAGCTAGTTAAAAGAGTAGTACTAGATTGTTTAATAATGATAGAATGGATAAAGGATGGCTCATTTCTAGAATATTATTAATTTTTGCCTTTTGAACAGAACAAGCTATAAAATCTCCACCTAGTGGCAACTTTGGGTTACTGCATACTTGACAGAAGTGTCTGGCCTTGTCAGAAGTAGTGCTAGACTATGACACAGAGCATTTTATTTATTTTTTGACATAGAGCATTATACATAATTATTTCATTTGCTTCTTCATAACAGAACTAGGAAGTAAGTAGTATTAATTCCCATTTTTACATATGGAGAAACAGAGACTCATACAATTTAAGTAAATTGCCAAAGATAATAAACTAACAAGTAGTTAGCATGCATACTAAATTTTTTTTGAGTGGGTTTGTTAGTGGTGGGGAGATGGGAGAGAGATGATCTGAACAGATTATTAAATACTAGAGGCCTGTTGCACGATATTTGTGCAAGAATAGGCCTTCCTTCCCCTGGCTTCACTCCCAGCTGCCTAGGAGCTGGCACATCCCTGCTCCCGGCCCACCCGGGGGCCGGCAAGTCCTAGCTTCTTTCCGGAGCACCGCTTCTGTAGCTCCATCCGTTGCCCCCCTTCCCCTCATAGCAGGCATCACACTGCTCCATGCCTGCACATGCAAACTAACCTCCATCTTTGTTGGGTTAATTTGTATACTCACTATGATTGGCTGTGGGCATAGTGGAGTGATGGTTAATTTGCATGTTTCTCTTTTATTAGGTAAGATGCTGTATTTAAGAATGGGATAATAAACTGGCCACTTATTAAAAGAGTTTTGATATCCACCTTTTTAAATTATTCTCCAAAGGGATTGTGCCAGTTTATATTAGTGTTGAGAAGGAATAATGGTACTCTTTTGCCCAAACCCTTGATAAAGTAGGAGAACATTTGGTTTTTAAAATTTCTTTAGTCGTGAATTATCTACCAGTTAGTTTGGTTATGACAGATTATTTATTATAATTTATAAGTGCCATTAGATTTCTTTTCCCTGTAAGAGATGGGAAATAGAATATTATTTAAAATAATATTTTTATAAAGATAAATTTTTATAAATGGAATAGATTAGAACAGAGTGACTATTGGCAAGGAAACTAGATAAATTATATTTGGTTTGGATGGTAGCAGAAATAGGTAGAAATAGGAGTGAATTTATGAAATAATAATATCAAGGAAGAATTAACAGGACATGGGAACTAAGCAGGATGAAGGAGAAGTCAACAATGAATGTGAAACTTAGCTTTCTTTAGAGGCCCAAAATAATTTACATATGTAAAAAGATATTTACATATTAATATATTTAAAATTCACATAACATAAAATTTACTATTTTAACCTTTTTAAAGTGTACAGTTCAGCCGAAACCGGTTTTGCTAAGTGGATAGAGCGTCGGCCTAGGGACTGAAAGGTCCCAGGTTCGATTCCGGTCAAGGGCATGTACCTTGGTTGCGGACACATCCCCGGTGTGGGGTGTGCAAGAGGCAGCTGATTGATGTTTCTCTCTCATCGATGTTTCTAACTCTCTATCCTTCTCCCTTCCTCTCTGTAAAAAATCAATAAAATATATTAAAAAAATAAAGTGTACAGTTCAGTAGTTCACAGTATATTCACAAAGTTTGCAACCATTGCCACTAATTTCAGAACATTTTTATCCCCTTCCCCTTCCTGCTTCATACCTCCCAATTCCAACCTCTTATCTCCTGGAAACCACTGATCTCCCTTCTGCTTGAATTTGTCTACCTGGACATTTTATATAAATGGAATCATACACTATTTGGACTTTTGTGTCTGGCTTCTTTCAATTAATAACGTTTTCATGGTTCAGCTGTGTTACAGCATATGTTAATCATACTTCATTTCTTTTTATGGCTGAATAGTATTCCATCACATAGATTTTACGTGTCCATTCTTGAATTGATTCCTTTTTTTGTGTGGCTACTATGAATATTGTTTCTGTAAACATTTGTATACAAGTTTTTGTGGAAATATATTTACTTTTAATTCTCTTGGGCATTTTACATACCCACCAGCAATGTATGAGAGTTTCAGTTTCTATCATTGCCAACTTTTTATTTTACATTTTAAAATTATAGCTATCCTAGTTTATGTAGATAGTATCTTACTGTGGCTTTGATTTTTATTTTTCTAATGACTGGTAATGTTGAGCATCTTCTCATGTAAATTCTATTCAAATTTTTTGCCCAGTTTATGTTTGCAAAGTCTATCATCATTTATTTTCCCATTTAACTTAATAGATACCTATTTCACTGGATCCATTTCTCCATAAAACATTAGTGGCACATACTTTTCAGTTTTTCTTCTAAATTCTGTTGCAAACAAATATATTTATAGGTTACTTACAGTAGTCATATATTCTTCCCTTTTTATTTTTGTTCTTTTTTATTGTAGTAAATATATAAAACATAAATTTTGCCTCTTTAACCATTTTTAGGTGCCTACTTCAGTGACATTAAGTACATTTACAATGTTGTGCAAGCATAATCACTATCCATTTCCAAGACATTTTATCATCCCCCAAAAGAAACTCTGTACCTATTAAACAATAAAATTAGAGAATTTATAATATTTTTATATATCTTAAAATGGAATCTGGTTTATATCATAAATCTATCTCAGTTTTGATTAATTTAAAGGAATATATTATATAACAGGTAGCAGATTGTGTTCTTTAATTTTTATAATTGTCATTGATTGTTAGTATTTGTTTGTGAAAGGATGATTTCTTGAAATGACAAATGTACTTGTTTTGAAAAAAATATGTTACCATTATATATAGTGCATATAACTTAGTTTTATGTATTCATGTAATTTGAAGTTGAAAGTACACACACACACACACACACATATATATATGCTGTATAATTTATTTTTTTTTAGGAAACCCAAGAATATACTCGAAATGTTGTTAAATATTGCCTTGAAGCTCTTCAAGAATGGTTTGAAGCAATTAACTTTGTAGATGAGGTATGTATATTTTTGATATATGTAAAAGCATTTAAGAAAAGAACTGTTTGATTACATTTAACATTGAAAATAATGAATACCTTTTCATAGGACAAGGGAAAGAAGTCAGAATGGATAATATCATTAAGTTTTAAAAAGGAAGAAGTGGGACACCAGTTCTTTGACATCTAGGAGGTTACACAGAGCGTTACTTATGTTTGTTTGTTTGTTTCCTAGAGAAGGGCATGACATTTTTTCCTGTGTTTAAATGTGTATGTCTCAGTATTTGTCAGGAGTAACTTAGTTTTATTTGAAGATAAAAATGACAATGTGAAGAGCATAGGGAATATTGATGGAAAGGGTATCACAACTTTTTAAATTGGTCATCATTCTTGTGTGGGTTTGAATAAAGGTGATTGTTAATAATGAATAACAGGCTCTGTATGGATTAAACAAGGCTTGCTTCTAATTAATTAGCCACTTTTACTATCAGAAGTCCCTTTTATTCCTCTTATAAAGTGGCATCACAATATGTCATATGTAGAAGGAAGACCATGTTTCAGACTACTTCAATTCCCTGGGTGATTTTTGAATCCTAGACAGATGGAACCTTTGCTATCTTTTTATTTTTAAAACTAAAACTAAACCATTAAGTTCCCCTTCCCTACACCCTAGTCTTACTCCACTATTATACTTTCTGTCTCTATGATTTTGACTAAGTAACTCATATAAGTGGAATCACATAGTATTTATCTTTTTGTGACTGGCTTATTTCACTTAGCAAAAAGTCCTCAAGGTTCATCCATCTTGTAGCATGTGTCAGAAATTTCTTCCTTTTTATGGAAGGCACACATATTTATTAGACTAATTTATAGACTTTTATTCACATAAAGAGGAAGATGCTATTCTCATATTTTTGAAAAAACTTTCACGGATATGACATATTACAGTTCTTTATAATTCTATACTGATACTAAATTAGCATTATTATCTGAATGTTCTGGATAATATTTTTTTTAACATGAAAAAGCTACTAAAATTTATAAAAGCATTGAAGTATTTTTTAATTTTTTTATTTGTTTAAAAAAGACAGCTGTCATGTACTTTTGCCCTATAGTGATAGTGTGACCCGTGGGATTCACAGATTTAAAATATAAATTCTATAATAGTCACAAGGTTGCCCAAAGTCCTTAAGATATGTTGTACTAAGCTTAATTATGGAGGCTGTGTGTTCAGCACTGTATGGGAAACATCTCACTTAGCTCATGAAGGAAACTAAGCAAGCATTTCAGCTATACTCAATTGAGAACTATAGTCAGAGGCTCTTACCACTCTGAATATAACAGTGGAGTCCAGAATAACTTCTACTTGTTATGAAGTTACTTAGTTTTCTAAGCTTAAATTTCCCTTTTTATAAAATGAGATTATTAATAGTTCCTACTCCACAGGATTTTTATGAGGATTAAATGGGGTAATGTGAATAAAGTGGGGACTGGCACATGACCAGTGCTCAATGTTGGTGAGCTGCAATTGTTGTTCATGATACTATTATGTGTTTGGTATGCATGCGTTTGAAGATTCCCAAGTGGCCTGTTGTAAAGGAACATCTCTCCCATTTCTTGTTCTGTGCTAAAGGCTTCAGAGGATTCAGAGTTGAGTAGTATACAATTTTTGCCTTCAGGAACTTATATTTAGGTGTTTAAAATAGAATGGCTTTATCTATTCTATGTGTGTTTTAAAGCTATACTTCTAAAATTTTAAATCTTGATTAAAAATATCGGAATAAGTCAAGGTGAAAATGTGGTTTAACCATTTTAAAACCTTCTTTGAACTTCTGTAAAACATCCTTTGACTTGTGGATTTTCTTTGTTTATTCCAGCCAGCTCCCAACCAAGTCACTTTTCATCTGCCACTACATCGTTACTTTGCTATGTTTCTGAGTAAGGTAAGATTGTCATTAAACAATTTTTTTAATATTAGAAAGTAAATATTCAATTAGTAACTTTTTAATCATATTTTTTTAGGCTGTGAAATGTCAAGAACTAGATTTGGATTCTGTTTTACCAGATCAGGAAATGTTAATGAAATTAATGATTCATCCACTACAAATTCAAGTACGTATTCAGGCTCTTAAAGCATTTTGATTAAATTCTTTGGTTAAATGATTCTTCCTTTATTTTATTTGTATGCCATTATCATTGCTTTAGTAGCCAAAATGTTTGAAAAACATTTTACTGGGGCAGGGGGTGGGAGGCAAGTGTGGGCTAGAAGGAGTCAGTGGGGGATCAAGACATATGTAATACTTTAAAAAATAAAGATTTAAAAAAAATTAAACTTAGTTTTCATATTTTTTTCAGGTTATATTTAGGGATTTTTGCTTTTATGAGATTTACATTTAGTTATAGTTTTCTCAGGAATTATTTTCACTATATTTATTTGTAGGGAAAGTTTATAGCTCTGTTTTGGGGAGTCAGTAGACTTAATGGATTATAGCCTTGGAGGCATCACTATTTTATTATCCATGTTGTTTAGGGTAATTCACCTACTTGATTCTTAGTTTCCTCGTTTGTAAAGTGAGAGGACATAAAAGAGAGGAGAATCAGTCTATATAAGCTCGGTGGTTTCTTTCCATTCTAACACTATAATTTTGTGGGCCAACCTTTAATTTATATACATTAGAGAGACTTGCACTTCAATTTGCTTTTCTGGCAATTTTCGATTTGTTAATCATTATTAAACTTTAACTCTTGGAACAAATAAGTGATGAAGTTATGACTAAGTTTTAATTGATACAGAACATAAACAAAGAATTAAATATTTATATAGTAAGAAAATTTGTTCTAATCTGATCCTGTCTAATCTGCCAGTTATTTGGAAGTTGGCTAGTTTGGATTGAAAGTTGAGTTAAGATGAATTAAAGATATTGCTTATATTTATTGACTTTGAACATTTAGCTTTGTTTTATGCTCATTCCTATATTCTTTAAGCATTATATAAAGCTTTTTCTTTTGAGGAGGAAAGAATTAAACATTAAATTAGTCTCAAATATTTCTCATAGATTCCTTATGAAAATTTCAGTGAATATTACTGTAAATATATTTAGAAGCCATCACTAACTTTTATAAAATGAACTCACATATACAATTCCAACAAAAGGGACCACTTAAAGCTTTTAAAAAATTTAAAGTACATATTTGAATTGAATGTCTTAAACATTGGACAGAATGTCAGGCTCATACTGTGATCTATACTAATAAAAGAGAAAGATGCAAATTCACAATACCTTTGCAAAACCCACCAGCCAGCCAGGAGTGAATATGCAAATTAACCCAACAAAGATGATGGGTTAATTTGCATATGCAGGCAGTGGGGGGTGGGGCAGGATGCTTGCGACAACACACGTGTTTCACACCACCCCAGCAACTCTGGGCCTCTGGGCAGTGTGGGAAGGCGGAAATGCGGCTCTGGGCCATAGTGAAGGCGGTGCCTGCAGCCAGGGGAAGGAAGGCCCATTCTTGCACGAATCTTCGTGCACTGGGCCTCCAGTTAAGTTATAAAATATTTTGAAGTGATTTTTCAATATAACATATTTTATAAAAATTGAATTTAGATGACTTCTTTGTCCAATTTATATAATTTTTATTTTACTAGGCAAGTCTTGCTGAAATCCACAGTAATATGTGGGTAAGAAATGGTCTGCAAATCAAAGGACAAGCCATGACCTATGTTCAATCTCATTTCTGTAATTCCATGATTGATCCTGACATTTACTTATTACAGGTAAGCCAGCTTGATAATAGATGTTGTATTTTAGATTAGAAATGTCTCATTTGTACCCACAGGATTCTCATTTATCCATATGACAAAGTGACAACACAGAGAGGTCATTGCTATTGAAAAGTTCGTTACATTTCCCAAGAGAAGGGGCCATGCCACATCATGCAGGACCTCAGAGGAAGCATTAGATTTGTGCAGGAGGTGGAAGCAGGCGGAGGGGGAAATTTAAGAGTAGAACTCTCTCTCTTTTTTATTGGTGTTTCCATAGGAAAGGCAAGTCAGAGTAGGGGAAACACGTTAGAATTGGCTAGTTTGAATAATTTTAGAGGAGTTTTTCGGCATAGGGACCATCCCTGGCTATCTGTTCTTGGTCCTAGATTGATTTACTGTAGGGGACATATTGGCTTGTTATATTTGAGTTAGATAAAGGGGGTGACTGATTTGCATATAAGAGACTGGCTCTCCAGGGAGTTATTTACTGTCTTTTGGAGTTAGCTCTCCTTGAGAGCACCTGGGTCATCTCCTGTTGGATTTGTAAGGTCTCCCCAAGATTTTTAAAAAAATATATATATTTTATTGATTTTTTTACAGACAGGAAGAGAGAGGGATAGAGAGTTAGAAACATCGATGAGAGAGAATCATCAATTAGCTGTCTCTTGTACATCCCCTACTGGGGATGTCCCTGCAACCAAGGTACATGCCATTGACCAGAATTGAACCCAGGATCTTTTAGTCTGCAAGCCGACGCTCTATCCACTGAGCCAAACCGGTTCCGGCATCCCCAAGATTTCAAAACATCCTAGGTGCAAAAAATTAAACACACCCAACGTGATTGATGTAAGAAGTAAAATTGAATATGTAGAAATAAAATAGATTTTTTTTGTCTTTTTAAGGTTTGTGCTTCTAGACTTGACCCAGATTATTTTATTTCATCTGTCTTTGAAAGGTAAGCATACTTTTATAAGACAGATATTAGGAAGTATTTGAAATTTAAGTTAATTTTGTTTTAACATTCAAAAATTTGTCTCAAATATTTCTCATAGATTTAAAGTAGTGGATTTGTTGACAATGGCTTCGCAACATCAAAACACAGTGCTTGATGCAGAGCATGAGAGGTCAATGTTAGAAGGCGCTCTTACATTTCTTGTGATTCTTTTGAGTCTGCGTTTACATTTAGGTAAAAAGCAGTGATGCTAATACTTGGGTATTAAATATTTTCTTCTCTTTCCTCTCCCTCCCAGTGTTAATAATTGGCTTATGGAAAAAAAGGGATATGGACATATTTAAACAGTGTTTCAAATTTAATATGTTAAGACCCTTAATTTAAGGGACCTGCAAACAGCAGGTAGTTAAAATGCAGTTATATTTGGGGCTTTGCATTCTTTGATATTTAATTTTTAAAGCATCTTATTTTTGGTTAGACAGCTTAATAAAAAGTGTGGTAAGTTGTTTCTTTATAATTTGATAATTCAGATTTATTAATTCTGTTTTTAATTATTTTTAGGAATGTCTGATGATGAGATTCTTAGGGCAGAGATGGTAGCCCAGCTGTGTATGAATGACAGGACACATAGTTCATTGCTGGACCTCATATCCTTTTAAAAGTTTAATTTACTAATAGTTGCAGGGTCTAAATAATAAGTACTTTTTATGGATTAAAGATATGTCACTTTTTTTGACTAAAATTTTATTTGAATTTGAAAATAGTATGGAAAAAATAACTCCAAATGTTTGTTCAATTGTGTGTTCAGGGCTAGTGACAGATGTGTTTGCCTCTAATTGTCACCTCTCAAGGAGCTCTTTAAAAAAAAAAAATTTTTTTTTTTAATTGATATCAGAGAGGAAAGGAAAGGAAAGGGAAAGAGCGATAGAAACATTAATCATGAGAATCACTGACCGTCTGCCTCCTGCACACCCCCTACTGGGGATCGAGCCTGCAACCTGGGCATATGCCCTTGATCAGAATTGAACCTGGGACCCTTCAATCTGCAGGCTGACGTTCTGTCCACTGAGCCAAACCATCTAGGACTTTCAGTAAGCTCTTGTTAGGCCTCCGTTAGACCTCAGGACTGATGACTCTGGGCTCCGAGGATATGTATGCCCTTCTAGGACAGCTTTTGTGAAAGAAAGCCGGACACCTTGTAAAAGGCAGCGAGTACTTCATCGTATAGCCTGTCTGGAATTCTGGTTAAAATTTAGAGGTTTAACTTATTATTACCAGAGTTTTAAACATTCTAAGGACTTTTTCTTCGAGTTTACTATTAAACCAAGAGGTTTTTAAGGAAAGGACTATTGTCTACAACTTTGAAAACTTATGGTTCCTTGTATAGGACTGAGCATACATGAATATGTTATTTTTTGTTACTGTTACAAAATCTTAGACCAGGATCATCATGTTATTTTGTGATAAATATTTTTCTTGTAAATATTTGACTAAATTACTTTATATATTGTGAATATGTTTGGAATAGTTTGCTACAGTTTTGTGAAATGACTCCTCTTGAAATTCCTACTTGATAACATTGAAGATTTTTCATAAGCAGCATCCATTTGACGTTGTTTTAGAAATTTTTGAAATAATTATATACTGTGTATCAGTGCTGTAACAGAGCAAAAGCATTTTAGAAATTTTGAATTTGAAGGAATTGTACACTTTAATGTGAAACCAGTGGGAAAGAATCTGTGGTTTTCTGGTTTCCTTCTTTTAAAAAATTTGCTTAGCATCTATTTCTTTTTACTTTGAGGATGACATTTTGTGTTTTACTCATAAAAATCTTGGTTAATTTTTAGTCTGCTCTCTGATTTTCTAAGGGAAAGCACACATTTTCAAAATGATGAAAATATAAATTAATTTTTTTAGAGTTTTATTTTTCCTCTTCTGAAATTTGATTAATTTGTTTTGGGGAAATATACTTGGGGACTATTTCAGCATATACTTTATTAGTAGGCATCCAGATTAAAAATATTTTTAAAATTCACAATTATAAAGTTATTGAATTATATAGCCCTCTTGTGGCCAACTTCATATATTACAGATAATTCTGCCTTTTAAACAAAAACAGAAACTGGGTACCTTGGTAAGATTATGAAGCTTGCTTTTAGTCATGAATTTTTTTTTTCTTGACACATACATTATATTCCAGAAAATCCCAATCCCAAAAGTGGCATTATTCCAGGCAGTTATAGCTTTGAATCAGTTTTATCAGCTGTAGCTGATTTTAAGGCTCCTGTTTTTGAACCTGGAGGTTCTATGCAACAAGGCATGTATACTCCTAAAGGTACGTTTAAATACATAAATATTCTTTTAAATATCAGTTTTCCTGAAGGTAAGTTGTGTATACTGAAAACAAATGTTTTGCCTATTATTTATTCTGTTTTTGGGTTTTTTCTTCAACTTTCTAATAGATGTATGTTTGTACTTTATGGTATACAGTGATATTGCTATTATTTATTTACAAATCTATGGTTTTTATATTATAATAAAGCTTTTTATATGACTGAATTATAAAAGGAACTTTATATATGAACTGTATCTAGTTCATTTTTATAAGTTAATGAACTGTAAATAAACCACAAATTATAAAACAAAATATATACCTAAAACATTTTGAATGTATTTGCTCTCAAAATTTGATTTGGAATTAGTTCTTACCACCCATAATATATTTTATTGATTTTTCACAGAGAGGAAGAGAGAGGGATAGAGTCAGAAACATCGATGAGAGAGAATCATCGATCAGCTGCCTCTTGCACACCCCCTACTGGGGATGTGCCTGCAACCAAGGCACATGCTCTTGACCGGAATCGAACCGGGACCCTTCAGTCCGCAGGCCGACGCTCTATCCACTGAGCAAAACCGGTCTGGGCTTACCACCCATATTTTAATTTGAAGCAGGTAAAATCAAAATCTACATAGAATACTGAAACATTTTTCTTACATTTTGAAAACAGAATCCTTCCTTAAATGGTTGATTTTCTAAGATTTCCCCCAGGATTTATAGATAACATGTTTGATAAGAGTAGGTGAAGTCTTGATTCACAGTCTTTTCTTTTTCACTTTCACATTTTCTCTAATATAAGGTAAAATTTTGAAAGAAATAACAGTTACATGCTTCATGACCTCCTTAATACTCATTTTCTAAACAAAAAACTGATGCCCACTATTTACATGCTATTTAAATAGTATGTCCTGTGTTTGGCAAAACAGCAGAATAAGCCTTATTGTGTGGGATTTTTCAGGGAGTTTACCAAGAACAATCCCAAGTTTCTGGTTGGGATATATTCCATTAAAGGAAAAGTTTTTCTTTGTTGCAGAAAGCTTTTTGTATCTAAAATTTAGGTGAGCTTCCAAGGGGTGTGGTGTTCTTGTATAGTGCAGTGCTTATTAAAGTGTGTGGTGGGAATTCCCTCTGTCAGACTCTCTTGAGGTCCTTATTGAAAACCAAATCTGCTCTCATTAAGATTGCTAAGGATGGATTCTAGGAGTATGCTTTTTTAACAAGCTCTTCAAGATTATTGTCATACACAATAAAGTTTTAGACATTGAGATGGAGCACTGGATATTTGTAGATTAGAGTCAAGAAATTGGGTGTCATATTCAAACACAGTACTGAATTGTATTAGCTACTTGTGTGATGTTGAGAAAATTTATCTTTGGATTTGATTTATTTGCAAAATGAATGGTTTTTAGGTTTTCAAAAGTGATTAAATAAGCCTTTATTTATTTATTTATTTTAATAATTTTGGAGAACTAAGCCTTAAGTAAATCTGCTATACAAACCTGCTACAAGCAGCCCAACTCTTATAAAGGTGTGTGTGAGTAGTGGACATATAGCTTCTTGTCTGTTGTGGTACCTCCTTGCTCCAAAGTGGCCCCTGTTAAACCTCTGGAGATTCAGCTCCAGTGGAACACTGTTTGAAGCCTTTTGGACTAGTTAAGCACTAAGGTTTTCTTCCATTGCTATGGTTTCATAATTCTAATAAAAGCATTGGCATTTTAATTTTACAAATTAATGGAGTTAAAGGTGAAGGACAATAAACGATAATAGAAACAGTAGCAAAAGTCTTTGTGAAGGACTATCTTAAGGATCTTAGATCATAATTAAGATATTTTAAGACAAATAGCGTGTCCCATTTGACCCAGTAACACCACTTCTAGGAATATATCCCAAGAAAACAGAAACACCAATCAGAAAGGATATGTGCACCCCTATGTTCATAGCAGCACAATTTACCATAGCTAAGATTCGGAAACAGCCTAAGTGCCCATCAGCAGATGAGTGGATTAGAAAACTGTGGTACATCTGCACAATGGAATACTACACTGCTGTAAAAAAGAAGGAATTCTTACAATTTGCAACAGTTTGGATGGATCTGGAGAGCATTATGCTAAGTGAATAAGCCAATCAGAGAAAAATAAATATCACATGATCTCACTCATTTGTGGAATATAATGAACAACATAAACTGATGAACAAAAACAGATTCAGAGACAGAGAAGCATTGATCAGACCGTCAAACCTCAGAGGAAAAGTAGGGGAGGGAGGAGAGAAGGGGGAGCCATCAACCAAAGGACTTGTATACATGCATATAAGTCTAACCAGTGGACACAAACACCAGGAGTATGGTGTGTGTGTGTGGGGCAATAGGGGAATAAGGACACATAGGTAATACCTTAATCAATAAAGAAAAAATAAAAATAAAATAGGAACAACTGTTAAAAGTTTCTTATGACAGAAAGATGTAATTATAGTAGATATGTAGGAAGAATCTTAAGCTTCTTACTATGTTTTTAAATGTTGAGAATTCTGCTACAGAGACTGAGAGGGGGGGAAAAGCTTAATATAGGAAAGAGGTAGCAGTTTCTAGAATTATTTAGATTTAGCCACATCTAAATATCATTTCCATTATTATATACATAGTATACTGCATTTTCTTAAATTGGTTTACTTTTTTTTTTTAAAACTTTGCCTCATCCTATGCATGATTATTAGTGAGATCACAGGTTTTATTTATAATGTACATTTTTCTAATACATGTTAATCTAATTATTAAAAAAGGTTTGTACAGTTAATACTTAAAAATCATCTTGCGTACCATCATACATAGGATAGTGGTTCCTAATTATAGAGAAGGTAAGGAGATCAATTTCAATATGTCATTACCATGACAACTTTGGAAAAGTGTTAATGCATTGTGTTTCTCACTTTCTAGTTGACAATTTACAAAAAATACCCAGTGAACTAAATTTTTATGGTGAGGTATTATCATATAAAAATTTTTGCTCACTAGTTCTTGGTGAACTTGAGGACTTTCATAATGATGAAATTATTCATGACATCAAGCTTATTAAAGCAAATATATCGAATTAAACTCTCCTGTCTTTTAAATTTAAAATATACTTAAATGTAATTAATAATTAGAGATTGGCTTTTTCCTATGAAGTCAGTGTTTTGTTTCTACTTTCTTTTGAATAATAGCTGAAGTCTGGGATCAGGAGTTTGACCCCGTCATGGTCATTCTTCGAACAGTTTACCGTAGAGATGTGCAGTCTGCAATGGACAGATATACAGCATTGTAAGTTCATTATATTGATTAGTATAATAAAGGACATTTTGTATTTATATAGAAACACTTCAATTATAGCACAAATGTGATATGCTCTAATTAACCCTTTGCACTCCGAACCATTCTGGACATTGGCTACCAGCTACTCGACACTACTTTGCGGTGGAAACGTGCGTTGAATTAACTCAATTCCCCGTAATCACTAATAAACTGCAATGTCCCCCCTGAGAGGGGACATCCGAGTGATATGCTAGAATTCCGATGTCCCCTGAGAGGGGACAGCGGAGTGCAAAGGGTTAAAGTATGCTGTCAGTCCTTAAAGGAGAAAATATTTTAATATTAAAAAATATGGCTGAGATTTATGTTCTCAAAATCTTGATCCAAAATCTGATTTTAATATTATAAAAATAAATTTTATAAAACATAAAATGAGTGGAATTCAAAGATTGTTTTGTGTTGTTCTACTTTTAAACCACTAGAGGAGGCACAAGTTAAGAGAATAAAATTGTCTGACATCAGAGATGATGGGTATCAAAAAGTGTGGTAATATTGCTATTAACTGGGAAAATAGCCAAAATAAAATGAATTTTACTTGTAAGTATTTAAAGTAGTTTAAAATGTTGATGATTGCAGAAAATAAAGTTTGAAGGATATCTTTTTAATGAATTCAATTTTGTATGTTGTATATTATTTTAAATGTACTATTCCCACTTATTTTTAAACCTCCATAATTAATATTATATTTTTGAACATCATATTTTATTTTTGCTTTTCTAAAGCTTAAGGTAAACATTTAAAAACAAGTTTAAATTGATTTAATTTTGAAAAAAGTAAGTGTCCAGATAACTATCAAAGTATAAATGTATTAGGTATAATTGAAACTCCTCTTTTGCCAGACTTTGTAATAACAGAGATATGTTGAATTTAAATTCCATTGCAGATACGTTGGAAGAAAATTTTGGTGCCAAATTTTACCATACACCTCCCCCAAAATAAAACAAAAACAAAACCTGGTTTGGTTTACTCATCAGCATTTCTCCCTATTTTTCTCTAAAACCACTAGGGGGATAGTCTGAGGTTCCCCTTTTCCTGCTTTCATAGCAGTGTCTTTCTATGCTTATCATGTGGTTTTATAACTACTTGCTCCTATGCTTTTTTGCTTTACAGTTTTTTTTATTGTCTAAAGTTTTACATTTGTATGCTTTTACTGTACTGTTAGTTCCTTGAGGGAGGATACTTTTGTCTGTATATCTCTTTTACATCTTTAATAACTCTTGTCGGTGCTGGCACATAGTAGGCATCAGAATATATTAGTTGAATAAACAAATTTGAGTGGTTCACATTGAAAAATGAAAGATGGGTGGGAGATAGCATTTGCATGGAAAAACCTAATGTGGCCTTTCTAAATACTGTTGTTTTAAATGGTTCTGCCTTTTTTTAAGGAGGCAGTGGTGGTGGCTGGTCATTTGAGTATTAGATAAGAATTAAATGAATAGTAAATTTTATTCTCTTTTACATTGTAATAAATAGAAATTTGGACTAGGATTGGGCTGAAACTTTCAAAGTCTTATAATCAATTTTAAAGGGAGAATTTTAACAATACATCTTTATGGAATGCTTGTTATATACTAGGCCCTCTGTGAAGCAAACAGAATTGCATCTTTTATTTTTCACATAGACTTTTAATTGAGCTCATTTAGACCTGTGGTTCTCAACCTGGGATGATTTTTGTCCTTCACAGACACTTGACTGGGGCGGTTGTTACTGACATCTAGTAGATGCTAGGTCTGTTCCCCAAACAAAGAATTACCTGGTTCCAAATGTCACTAGTGTTAAGGTTGAGAAACTTGGTTTAGATCTATATGTTTGGGGCTTGGGATTATCTTTGATTTCTAGTTTTATTTGCTTTGTGATAAGTGATTGTGATCTGTATATTAGTTCTTTTTATATTTGTTGAGATTTACTTTGTATCTTACTGGTTTTTCAATTTTTATAAATATTCTAAAATTAGTTAAAATTATGTATACTCTCTAATTAATGGATGTTCTTTTAGATTGTTAATTGTATTGTTAAAAATCTTTAAAATCCTTATCAATTTATTTTTATTGGGCTTTCTGTTAGAAGTATGTTAATGTCCTTTATTAAGGATGTGGATTTGTCAGTTTCTTTGTGTAATTCTCTTAGATTTTGCCTTTTGTTGTTTTGAGTCTGCTGTTAATTCATATAAGTTCATGATTATTATCTTCCTGGGAGTCTGTTATTTTTCCATCACAGAAGAGACAAACTTTCTTATTTTTCATTATAAGTTATCCTTTCATTGAAGGTAAAGCTTTTCAGGTCTCAACTTTATGTGGGTCCTCAGTTCCGTCTCTGAACCTTGTGTGAGAGATCTTGAGGTCTCAAACACCTTGAAAACCATTGGCAAGCACAGTGTTAGTGCTTGTTGTTAATTTTTTCCCATTACTTTGGAGAACTCTGCTTTCTCTTTTGTGCTTCAAATATGCCTTCAAAAGGTTATATTTTATGTTTTATTCAGCTTTCCGAGCTGTATTGGGGAATTTTTAGCTTATCTATTTTGTTCAGTGATTATGATTGGAAATTAAAAAAATATATTTTTATTGATTTTTTTTTAAAAGAGAAAGGGAGATAAATACATTGATTTGTTGTTTCAATTATTTATGCATTCATTGGTTGATCCTTGTATGTGCCCCGAAGGGAGATTGAACCTACAACCTTGGCGTTTGGGGATGATGTTCAAACCAACTGAGCTACCTGGCCAGGGCACAACTGGAAATTTGTTTGCCTAGCTCTTTACTTTGTATTCTTTCCGTTTATTTTCCTTTGTTAACATTTTTCCATTCATATTTAACTTTAGTTTTAGCTCTCTCCACCCATTTTTATCCAATATAGAAGGCAATAATAATGTTCATTTGGTTTTTTCAATCCTCATCTGAGGATATGTATTTTTTCATTGAGAGAGGGAGGGAGGAAGAAGAGGAAGGAGGGAAGGAAGGAGAGAGAGACAGGAATAGGGAGAGGGGGAGAGAGAGAGAGAGAGAGAGAGAGAGAGAGAGACAGACAGACAGACAGACATTGATGTGAGAAACATCAATCGGTTTCCTCCTGTCCACCTGTGTGCCCTGACAAGGGATTGAACCTGCAACCTGGGTTTATGCCCTGACCAGGAATGGAACCCAAGTCCCCTTGGTGCACAGGATGGTGCTCTAATCACTAAGCAATGCTGGCAAGGGCCTATTTAAATTTTTTGATTAAAAATAGTACTGCATATTGATTAAAAATAGTACTGCATAACCCTAGCCTGTTGGCTCAGTGGAAAGTGTCAGCCTGCTGACCAACAGGTCCTATTTTTGATTCTGATCAAGGGCACGTATCTCTGTTCCAGGCTCTTCCTCAGCCTGGGCCTTGGTTAGGTCGTGTAGGAGGCAACCAATCAATGTGTTTCTTTCTTTTAAAAAATATATATTTTATTGAGTTTTTACAGAGAGGAAGAGAGAGGGATAGTTAGAAACATCGATGAGAGAGAAACATCGATC
Organism: Pipistrellus hanaki; assembly: GCF_964339955.1. Classification (NCBI taxonomy): domain Eukaryota; kingdom Metazoa; phylum Chordata; class Mammalia; order Chiroptera; family Vespertilionidae; genus Pipistrellus; species Pipistrellus hanaki. Next base: position 44,274,397 of record NC_140510.1, read on the forward strand.
AGCTGCCTCCTGCACATCCCCCACTGGGGATGTGCCTGCGACCAAGCTACATGCCCTTGACCGGAATTGAACCCAGGACCCTTCAGTCCGCAGACCGACGCTCTATCCACTGAGCCAAACTGGTTTCAGCTCAATGTGTTTCTATCACATCAATATTTCTCTCTGTCTTTTTCTCTCTCTTCCACTCTCTCTAAAAATGGTGGACAATATTTGGAAAAATATCCTCAGGTGAGGATTAAAAAAAAATACTGCATATGAAATGTGACAAAATTAATGACAATAAAACACAGTTTATACTATAGTTTAATCTTGAGTCTATCATCTAATTTTAGTTTTGTTTTATTTTTACAGTTTAAAACAGAATGGAAAGTTCCCTGGAAATCCTTGGCCTCCCTATAAGAAAAGGACACCACTCCATCCCAGCTATAAAGGCCTCATGAGACTATTGCACTGTAAAACTTTACATATTGTGCTATTCACTCTGCTTTACAAGGTACAGTAGTGATTTGAATTGAAAGATTGTGATTAGAATTCATTTCCATAATTTTCAAATAGAAGTGCTAAAGGATTATATTTATGTGAAAGTACCATTTATAAAGCAAAGTGTATTTATACATTTAAGATGTATGAAGATATGTTGTAATCACATGTTTATGCATTCTAAGTTAAAAATAATGGAATAACTATAGTTTCCAAGTTTCAGATTAGGAATATTTATAAATGGCTTCTTTAGAACAAGAAGTGTAATATGGTGAGATTACTGGAAGTTTGGAATGAACAACAGGGACCAAAAAACCACCAGTAGCCACTAAAATGACAAAACTAGGATGACAGCCAATGGGGCCAGTCACACTGTGTTTAAGGTTGTTCTCTTGTTTTTTTAACTCTTACCAGGAATGTGACATAGAGGGATGTGAATGGGTTCCTATATGACACATTAAGGTTTTGCTTCTGTTAAAGACCTTAGAAACTCAAAAGATGATATTTTTACTTTCTCTTACCTTGAATTTGTTTTATTCTTGGCTCTTCTCACATAAACTGACTTATTTATTTGGCTAACTTTAATAGTGTACTAAAAAAATTATATGCATAATATTGTGGAGTATATGTATGCATATAAAACAGGCATATTTATGATGTAATCTGGATAAGAGATGAAAGACAAAAGAACTATACTCATGTTATATAGATAAAATTACTGTAGACAGTTACAAAGTACCTATAAATATAAACATATTATATAATTAGATACAAAGAAAAATTACTGTCCTTCCTAATTAGAATTTGAAAAATTAAAAATTAAAAGGCATAAAAAGAAAAATAACCATATTTGTTATGCACATTTCCAATGACTACATACACATTTATTAATTACTTAAGAAAATATTATTAAACTTAGTTAAATAAACACGATTTTTTAAATTAATATTTACTATGTACTAGTAAAGGAATAATCCTTTTAGATTTTTGTATGTCTCCCTTCTTTTCCACCTGAGCAATTTTTCAATTTATTTCTGTTAAGATTTTAGATGTGTGTTTTAAAATATCTTACATGGTTTATTTTTATTAATTTCCAAGAGGATTATTCAGTAACAGGATTTAAATTTTTGTTTTCTTCATTAAAAAAGTAAAATATTTTTCCATACTAAAATGATATTTGTATTTATTTTACAAATATCAGACATTTTTGAATGTTTACTTAGTGCTTGATTTTGTTTCAAATGCTTTATATATCCTTATATACATTTGTTTAATTTTAGCAAAAATTTTATGAGTTACAATTGTTATTTTTATTTTTCAGGTATGATTTTTGAGTTTTAGAGGTTAAATAACTAGTTCAGATGGTGAATCTGAGCACTGTTATAATTAATAAGTAGTAAGTCAATAATTTATGATTTAAAAATTAAAGTCTTACTGTGAATGACTTATGTTCTCTCAAGTTATATTTTCCAACCTTTTATTTGCTTGCTTATTTTATTTTTATATTTTATTTTTATAGTATTTTATAAAAAATATAAAGGGAGTGTTTAGTTGTTATAAGGTTATTAGGAAAACATTTTTTAAAGTTTGAACTTTGTAATAGCTTTTCTTAATTTAATGTTTATAGAAAAAACTTTTATAATTGACATTGCATTGGCAAGTCAACTTTATAAAAGCCAATGTCAATAAAACATTTTTTCTCCTGCCATGCTTGTTAAAACATTAATATAGAACATGTTAATAAAATTTCCCAGAAAAGTCACTTTAATTTTTCTGCAGTATCTAATACAATGATTTTTTTTCCTTAGCTATGAAATTAAAGCTGTAAGATAGAATGTCACAGGATTTCAAGCCAAAATTTATTTGAATTTAGTAATATTTTATTTATTGAGAGGAGGCAGTGTAATAATGGTAGACATTCTTTGGGAGTCAGAAATCTGTGTTCTAGTTTTGCTTACACAACTGAATGTGTGTCTGAGCTTTGGTTTCCTCTCTATAAAGTAGCAGATTAAAAGGATGACCTCTATTGCCTCCCAGCCTTCAACCCACTCTTACTGCTGCTCTGATATCCTTGTCATCAGTAGAAGAGAGTCAGCAAATTAAGATGTAAAATATTCTCTTTAAATTATTTTTTCAGATGCTAGTATATTTATATAATGGATTTAGTGGACTGTTTAATGTGTTAACCTTTAGGAACTCAATGAACTCTTATTTTTTAGATATTGCTTAAAATACTATGTGATCTTGCAAGGGAACTTGTACTTTTGGTTTAGTTTGTCTTTTCATCAAGATGTAGCTTTATTACATGTTTGTTTGACCATGCTATACACACACACACACACACACACATATATACATATATACATATATATATATATATATATACATATATACATATATATGATTATTTTTAAAATCTATGACATTAAAATGTTTTTGGGTATTTAAATGTATATTTTGTGGAAAAAAGTAATTATGAGGTATTTTCTCCCTTTTTAAAGATTTTAATGGATCATCAAAATCTGTCAGAACACGTACTCTGCATGGTGTTATATCTGATTGAATTAGGACTTGAAAATTCATCTGATGAGGAATCAGATGAAGAAGTAAGTAGTTTCATATATTTTTAGACATTAAAGTTTATAACAGGTAATATGTCATCTTGAAATGTATTTACAAAATCATCTTCTTATATATGATCTTATCCACTACTGGAAAAGGCTGTTTTTGATCTTTAAATTCAGGGGTTTTTAGCATTTTCACTGATACATTACACTTTACTTGAAGAATTATTGAATTTGAAATTGGCAAATTTATAATCTGTAAATCTGAGAAAAGTAGTTAATGAATTTTTGGTGTTATGGTAATAACATTGATTACTGGTAATAATCATTTCGTCTAGAAAGTCTAATAATTTGATTAGGGATTATTTTTGAGAAGCAAATGTTTTAGGTTAAGATTTTAAGTTAATGAAATGAATCGTATTTTATGGGAGAACTAGAGGCCGGGTACATGAAATTCTTACACTCAGGGGCTGGGAGGCATCCCTCAGCCCGGCCTGTACCCTCTCGCAGTCTGGGAGCCCTCAGGGGATGTCTGACTGATGGCTTAGACCCCCGGGGAGAGGGTCTGAGCCGGGGAGTGGGTCTAAGCCGGCAGTTGTACATCCTTAGTGCTGCCATGGAGGCGAGAGAGGCTCTGGCCACCACTGCTGTGCTTTCCAGCTGTGAACCTGGCTTCTGGTGAGTGCGCTCCCTCTGGGGGAACACATTGACCACCAGGGGGCAGATCCTGCATTGAGTGTCTGCCCTCTGGTGGTCAGTGTACGTCATAGTGACTGGTTGTTCCACTGTTTGGTCTATTTGCATATTAGCCTTTTATTATATAGGATGTTTAAAATACTTAAGTATACAAGTTAAGATCTTTCAGGAATTTAGAAGTATCATTCCATAAAAGCAATTGTTTCTACAAATTGATTTTAAAATATAAGACATCCTCATTCCCTCCCTTCAAAACGACAAAATACAACACAACAGCAAAGAACAAACAAATAAAAAGATTAGGCAGTTGAATCAATATATATTCTTTCATAGATATTAAAGGATCATTAAGATTCCTCTAACTCTAGGTCAGACTTTTAGTTGATTTTTCACACATTCTTCTACAATTATTCCATATTACCATTATTTGGTTATACTAATGAGCGATGAAAAATGTTCTGTACTGTTAAGTATTTTCAGATTTATAATATACTTTTCAGGAGAAATTTAGCTGACTTCCTTTGAATTTACCTATCTTAGTATTGAAAAATTTATTCTTTAATTTGTGTTTGAATTTGGTTTTATTATCTCTTTATAATTTGTGGATGAAGCTGTGAGGATTTATGAATATGACAGACAGTGGATGATTATTTGGGCTTGTTACATCTCCTTTGTACCTTAGACCTGACTTGACAAGGCTTGATATTCATTATGTTTATGTTTTAGGCATCAGTGTGTGGACCAGAACGTTGTCACGACAGTTGGTTTCCTGGCAGCAATTTAGTAGCCAATATGCGACACTTTATAAACTATGTTAGAGTGAGAGTTCCAGAGACTGCTCCTGAAGTGAAGAGAGACTCACCTGCAAGTACCAGCTCTGATGGCTTGGGTTCTTTACATGTAAGTGTGGAAAGGGAGAAAGAAAAAAAGGAAAGGCTTTATGTTATGTTCGCACAGATATCTTGTTTAGGTCATCCTGTGATATCCAAAAGAAAAATAAATGTGGTTGTAGGTGATTATAAATTGTCTTTTCTTTTCTCTGACATATCTAAGCAGCTTCTGCCTCACCTCTCTTTTTCCTTTAATCTGCCAGAGTTCACGAAGGCCTAAAGTTCTTCAAAGAGAGGTAGATGTATGTGATATTTGCATTAACTAGCAATATGGCTTTAACCGGAAATGTGGATAAACACTCAAGTATTTGTGTGTGTATATGTATGTTTAATTAATATGGTTAAATTTAAAGAGGTGTTTCTTTAATGTATACGTGTGTGTTTTTAATATAGTGATTTAGGAATAATTTTAAAGGAAATTCATAATATTGAACTTAAAAAAATAATACTGAGTGTTTAATAGTGGGTTTTTCTTGGTAGTATTAGTAGTATTTTACATTAATTATAAGCAGCACATTTGGGTCTGTTTACATTTAGCATTGTTACTAACAACTTAAAAATAAATGTTTCCTAAATCAAAATAAATTTGATGTTTAATTGCCGGTAGCATGCCCATTTATAATATTTTTATTATGGCAATTAATTAACTTTGGTAAAATAAGCTCTCAAATCTTAAAACTCCATATATTGTATATTTGGATTCATTTTGGAAATCAGCTCTCATTGCATGTAGCTTAATTAATTTTTAAAAAGCAGAAGTGAAATATATTGCAGTGACATGTCAAATAATTAAACTTAAACACCTAATGCCTACAATCTATATTTTTGTGAGTAGGGAACATTGAATCAGACATTTCTCATAGTAGAGTCCTGTGGTATGAGATTTCTTTGCCTTTGACAACATGTTCTTGCTGTGAACATCATAAATAGTTTTTATTAAAATATTAGAACCTTTATAAGAGGCAGCATTTGCCTCTTATGCTGGTAGAGATTACTTTGAAAAACAATTTGGCACTCGCCAAGTTGCTCAGTTGTTAGAGCATAAGCCTGAAGACCAAAGGGTTGCGGGTTCGATTATCAGTCAAGGGCACATACCTTGCTTGTAGGCACAATCCCCAGCTTGGGTCAGGGGCCTGTCAAGGAATATGTGGAAGGCAACCAATCCATGTGTCTTCTCACATCAATGTTTCTCTCTTGCTCACTCTCCCCCTGCCCCCTTCCATTCTAAAAAAAAAAAATCAATGGAAAAATATCCTCTGGTGAGGATTAAAAAAATTAGAAAAACAGTTTGGACTATTGAAAAATAGTGTATATTATAATTTAACTAATCAAAACATTGGAGCATTCTTTTTATTCTTGCTTAAACAAATTAATGTGTATCTTAATTAAAAATGATTTCTAAAAGCTCTAATGCAGATTGACAGCTTTAGCATAAAGGCTATTTATATCTAAATTAAGAAAAATGGTTTTTAAAAATCTGTTCAAATAACAATTTATAATCATTCAAATATGAAGCACATCAATTTGATTTTTCATCTTTATATTTCATATGAATAATTTTAAGCATATATGTTAGAAATAATTTTTAAATGTTTGAAGTTCCTTAAAAATGAAATTAATTAGCAGTTCCTATTAATGTAGAAAAAATTAATTTATAATTTTCTTCACTGGAAAATATGACACTTTTTAGAAATTAGTATAGTATTGTATTTTTAAAAAATATATATATTTTATTGTTTTTTTTACAGAGAGAAAGGGAGAGAGATAGATAGAAACATCGATGAGAGAGAAACATCGACCAGCTGCCTCTTGCACACCCCCTACTGGGGATGTGCCCGCAACCAACGTACATGCCCTTGACCGAAATCGAGCCTGGGACCTTTCAGTCCGCAGACTGACGCTCTACCACTGAGCCAAATCGGTTTTGGCTGTATTTTTTTTTTTTTTTTTTTTTAAATCCTCACCTGAGGATATTTTCCCATTGATATTTATTTATTTATTTATTTTTATTATTATTTTAAATATATATTTTTATTGATTTTTTACAGAGAGGAAGGGAGAGGGATAGAGAGTTAGAAACATCGATGAGAGAGAAACATCGACCAGCTGCCTCCTGCACACCTCCCACTGGGGATGTGCCCGCAAACAAGGCACACACCCCTGACCGAAATCGAACCCAGGACCCTTGAGTCCGCAGACCGACGCTCTATCCACTGAGCCAAACCGGTTTCGGCTGATCTTTATTTAAAAAAAATATATATTTTGATTGATTTCAGGGAGTAAGATAGAGGTAGAGAGATACAAACATCAATGATGAGAGAATATCATTGATTGGCTGCCTCCTATACACCTCTGTACATCCTGGGGATCAAGCCCAAAACCTGGACATGTTCCCTGATTGGGAATCAAACCGTGAACTTCTGTTATATAAATTGATGCTGAACCACTGAGCTATGCTGGCTGGGCTCCATTGATTTTTAGAGAGAGTGGAAGGGAGGGGGAGAAACCTATACAGAAACATTGATGTGAGAGAGACACATTGATTGGTTGTCAACCTGCATGTGCCCGTGGGGTGATAGGGCTGGTGTGGTCAGGGGATTAAGCTTGCAACCAAGGTCCGTGCCCTTGACCAGAACTGAACCTGGGACACTTCAGTTTGCACTGTTGCTCTATCCAGTGAGCCAAACTAGCTAGGGCAAATATGGTATTCTTGAAAGAATGTTGGGTAGAACAGCTTTTCTTTTTTTTAAAACTGATGAGGAACTTAATTTATGAATTTTCTTTAATATGACTATAGATACTACTCAAGCTTTGTCTGTTTTCTCTAGTAGATAGATAGATTCAGGAGTTTGCAAAAGAGGTGTTATCTTGGATTATCTCCTTTCTTCTCTTCATTGTTATTTTCAGATTGAGTGAGTCTAAGTATATTTAGTAAAGAGTCAGATTTCTTAAAAAGAAAATCTATTGAAACATATCTGCATGAAACTTTGAACATTCCCCTTGGAAAATGTATCAATAGTACTAATATGTTTTTAAACTCGGCACTGAATAACTTCTTTGATTTCTTTCTTTTTGTTTTTTAATGGTAGAATTCTGGTACAGCCCAAGTTTTCAGCTTAGTGGCAGAGCGTAGAAAGAAGTTTCAGGAGATCATCAATCGTAGCAGCAATGAAGCAAATCAGGTGGTTCGTCCTAAAACTTCAAGTAAATGGTCTGCTCCTGGTTCAGCTCCACAGTTAACTACAGCCATTTTGGAAATTAAAGAAAGCATATTGTCTTTGCTAATTAAACTTCACCACAAACTCTCAGGAAAACAAAACTCCTACTATCCTCCTTGGCTTGATGACACAGAAATTTTGATCCAACCAGAAATTCCTAAATATAGTCATGGAGATGGTATAACTGCAGTAGAAAGAATTTTACTAAAAGCTGCATTGCAAAGCAGAATGAACAAACGTATCGTTGAAGAGATATGTAGAAAAGTGACCCCTCCTGTACCACCCAGAAAAGTCACTGCAGCAGAGAAGAAAACATTGGACAAAGAAGAAAGGTAATTTATTTTATTTTTACTGTTTTTAACATGAAGTGTACAGTTAAAGATTTGATATAGCTTCCCTTATTGGCTATCTGAGGACCTGGGTGTTTAGTATCTATAATCATAGCTTAATGCTTTGTAAGATAAATGGAACCAAACGTAGTTGGTGCTTGTGTGTGTAGTATGCTTGAGTTAGTTGGTGTTGAGAAAACAAGGCTTCTGACCCCAGCATTAAATTACTGCCTTAAACTTATAGGCCTCTGTGGAAAATTGCAACTGCTGTAATTACCATGGGAATCTAATAACTCTCCTGCTGTTTTCAAAAACTTTTATCAATTTAACTTTAAATGAGTACAGAAAATTTAAAAATATATTTTAAATATATCTGAAAATAAAAATCAGACTATTTTAGTTCCTTTTGGTCCTTTCCACTCTTTTCAATGTGTGATCACTGATTATTAAGCAAGGAATGTTTTAAAACATACTTATAGCTCTAGCTTTTGGAACTTGAGATTGCCTTTAATTTGCTGTTAAATCCTGATATTTATAAAATTTAAAAAATCTTTCTTGAATGATTTTCCTTTTTATCAAGATAAGGGAGGATAGGAGGAGACTCAGGCTTAACAGTAAAATTGATGTGCTCAGTTTTGTCCATTACTGAGTTTAAGGGGTTCATCCAGGTGAAGATGTCCAGTCAAGTAAATTTGACATGTAGGGGAGAATTCTGAGTTATAGCTACAGATTTGGGCACATAAGTAATAATTAAAACCTTGTATATGGAAGAGTGTGTACAGTAAGAGAACACTTAATATAGGACTCAAGAAGAAAACATTAAAGGGAGTGACTGAGGAAGGAGTGTCTACAAAACTGAAAAGGGAAGCTAGATTAGAATAGGAGGAGAACTTCAGAGAGTGGCATTAGAGAAATCATGAGGAGATTCAGGAAGGAAGAAAGTTCTCAACATTGTTAAGTGCTGCAAAAGTTCAGAGAAGATTGGCTGTTCCATTTGACCTTATAGTTAGGAAGTCATTTTGGGTAACTGTGTCAGGAGCAATTTTAGTCACATATGTAGTTGTACTTTATTGTTGATGTGATTTCATTATGTTACAAGTATAGATGAAAGGATTTGGAATATTATGAATATAGGAAAGTCCAGATTTCTCATCCTATCTAGTTAAAGAGTAATATGCAAATTGACCATCACTCCAAGATACAAGATGGCTGCCCCCATGTGGTCAAAGATGTCTGTCCCCATGTCAATACAAGATGGCTGCCACAAGATGGTCAGCAGGGGAGGCAATTGGGAAGAACCAGGCCTGCAAGGGAGAGCAGTTGGGGGGGACCCAGGTTTGTAGTTGTGGGGGGACCAGACCAGCAGGGGAGAGCAGTTAGGGGCAATGAGGCTGGCAGGGGAGGGAAGTTAGGGATGACTGGGTTGGCAGGGGAGGGCAGTTGGGAGGGACCCTGCCTGCAGGGGAGGGCAGTTAGGGGCAATTAGGCTGGCAGGGGAGTAGTTAGACATCAATCAGGCTGGCAGGGGAGTGGTTAGGGGGTGATCAGGCAGGCAGGCAGGCAAGCAGTTGGGAGTGGGCCTAAATGGGCAGTCGGACATCCCTCAAGGGGTCCCAGATTGGAGAGCTTGCAGGCTGGGTTGAGGGACACAACCCCTATGCACGAATTTTGTGCACCGGGCCTCTATTAGTTCTTTATAATAGGAACTAGAGGCCCGAAGCATGAAATTCATGCAAAAATAGGCCTTCCTTCCCCCAGCTGCCCGCCCTGGCTTCCCTCTGGCACCTGGGACCCAAGCTTCCCTCCAGCTGCCGGCAGGCACCCAGGACCTGGGCTTCCCTTGAAGCCCCAGCTTGGTCTAATTAGCATATTATGCTTTTATTATTATAGATTGTTATAAATAACAATTTACATGACAAGCAGGTGAACAGTTGGGAGCCAGTAGTCCTGGATTGTGAAAGGGATGACTGCCCGTTTAGGCCTGATCCAGGTAGGATCCCACAATGGAGAGGGTGCAGGCTGGGCTGAGGGACACGACCCCCGCCTCCCCTGCATCAGTTTTGTGCACCGGGCCTCTAGTTCTTATATAATCACAGTACACTTTTCAAATAAGAAAATTAACATTTTGTTTGAGTTAAAAATCATTAGATCCCAAATTCCTATTGCTGTTAACTGTACAAAGGCCTTTTCATACATTATATACTCCTAAAAGAGAGCAAATAAACCTTAGCATGTCTGGTACTTATCACTTTATTTCTATTTAATTTAGGCGACAAAAAGCTAGAGAGAGGCAGCAAAAATTGCTTGCAGAGTTTGCTTCACGACAGAAAAGCTTTATGGAAACTGCAATGGATGTTGGTAAGTCAAGATTTATTAATTTAGAACTTTCATAATTATAGTTATTATTTTGGGCACTATTTAGTCTAATCTTCCATAAGTTTTAAACATTACAAGGAGATTATTTCTGTTCTTTACGTAAACAATGGAGTGATGGAAGATCAGAATTTTACTATAGGAAGTACATTCTGTTGTTGAATAGCTGCAATTAGAAAGTTCTTTCTGATGTCTCCGTACCTCAGGCCTTTACAGCTCCTCTGATTTTCCTTGTGGTTTTCTCTTTCCTTCTAGTTTTAGAATTTCCAGTCAGTCAGCTTTCCTGTGGTTCTGGATGATGTCTGATTAACGAAATGCCAGGTGTGGGTGTCGGACTAGTCCATTCTGTGCTCCTGCCTCTCCCATAGTCTCAATGTGCATTCTTCTTTACTCCTCCAGTTGTAGGACTTCCCTTCAGCCAGATTTCAGATGCTTCTGAATGATGGTTGTTCTGTATTTTAGTTGTAATTTTGATGTGATTGTGGGAGGCAGTGTACCAGTGTTTATGCTACCATTTTCATTCTATTTATGTATTATTATTTTTTTCTCTGATTTCTTTATTGGCTTCTTTTTATTTTTCTGTAATACTGGGAATTATTCAAAGCTTTATTTTGGCCTTCCTCACTTTCAATAACTATTAGATACATGTTTATCTCCATGAATTCTTTTATATATATATATATATATATATATATATATATATATATATATATATATATATATTATTGATTTTTTACAGAGAGGAAGGGAGAGAGATAGAGAGCTAGAAACGTCGATGAGAGAGAAACATCAACCAGCTGCCTCTTGCACAACCCCTACTGGGGATGTGCCCGCAACCAATGTACATGCCCTTGACCGGAATCAAACCTGGGACCTTTCAGTCCGCAGACCGATGCTCTACCACTGAGCCAAACCGGTTTGGGCTTTTTAAAAAATTTTTTAATTTTTATATTTTATTGGTTTTTAACAGAGAGGAAGGGAGAGAGATAGAGAGCTAGAAACGTCAATGAGAGAGAAACATCGACCAGCTGCCTCTTGCACACCTCCTACCGGGGATGTGCCCGCAACCAAGGTACATGCCCTTGACTGGAATTGAACCTGGGACCCTTCAGTCCGCAGACCGATGCTCTACCACTGAGACAAACCGGCTTCGGCTCCATGAATTCTTATTAAACCTAACTGAATAAATAAAGGAGGAATAGTTGGTTTCTCTTTTATCTCCTAGTAAATATTGCGATTTTTTCCCAAGAGCTGAGATGTCAATAAATTTTCCTTCTGAGGTGCCTCAAAGAAAATTAAAACAATTTTCTTAAATTATAATGTCTGAAAGGTGTTTTTAATACAAATGTCTTTGCTTCTGTGTTTTTCCTTTCAGTTTTGTTTGTGAATAATACATTTTAATACAAACATATTATTTAAAGTCTTTCATTATATCAACTCTTTGAATATTTTGTCTTTTTCTAAGTAAACATTTTATTTTAGCAAGGTATTTTTCCATAATTTTATTACAATATACCTCAATTGGTATTGAAGCTCCAAATTATTTCAACTAAGTTTTTCCCCACATTTTCATTGAAGAGAGATTTTTCCTCTCAGATTCTCCTGAGAATGATATTCCTATGGAGATCGCCACAGCAGAACCACAAGTTTCTGAGGCAGTATATGATTGTGTTATTTGTGGCCAAAGTGGCCCTTCCTCTGAAGACCGACCTACAGGATTGGTTGTTCTGTTACAAGCATCCTCAGGTAAAATTAAAGTACTTTTTCAGTGGGAATATTTTAGAAATAAAGTATATACAACAGAGTAATAAATATCTGTATTGAATGGAAGTTATAACTTTGTCTAGATATAACTATAGATGTAGATAACAAGGGTCGATTTAGAATTGTATAGCAAAGATTCTTAATCTGGTTTTATCTGACCTTGCTGGACATGAGTTGGAAGAACTTTTTAACAGAAAGAGATCTTTATACGTTACAGTCTTTTTCCTTAAAATGATATGGTGTATTACCAATGCTAGGTAGCTAATTGCTGAGTTTAGAATTCTTGGCAATTTAATTTTTCTAAAATCTGGAAGCATTTTAACACCAGAAATATTGTCAACTTACATATTGATTTTTTTTTTTTTTTTTTTTTTTTAAGAGAGGAAGGAGAAGAGAGAAAAAGAAAGAGAGTGAGGGAGAGAAACATCATTGTAAGAGATACATCCTTTGGCTGCCTCCCATATGTACTGGGAATCAAATCCTTAACCTTCTGGTGCACTGGATGATGCTCCAACCAACTGAGCCACACTGTCCAGGGGTGTCAACTTAATTATTTTAATTGCATAAGGCATATTCAGGTAGCTTTGCCCTTATATCTTGAGCTACGAGAAAGTGCCATTTTTAAAACAGTCCACTGACAGATATGTTTGCCAATCTATAGTTAACAAAACAAATTTTTTTTTTAAGGATTTGTCTGAATGTTCTCTATTCTCTCTCAAACTGAAGTATTTTGAAGTAGAGTTATGATTAGGGTTAGAAGATAGAACATTTATAGGAGACATAGTAGAATCCTATTTTCTTTTCATTAGCTGGAAAATGGAGATTTAGAAAGTTTAGAAACTTGACCTGACTGAAAAGAAGTAAGAAATATGGATCTTGAAAATGACCTCAGGTTTTCTCACTGTGCAGAATATAGGCAAACTGCTGCAGTTAAATATTTTACCATTTTTTCTCCCTGCATGATCTATAATAATAATCTGCTTCATGTTGATATTTATTGCTGTGTTGCTCACAATTACCTGAAAGAGAAGTTGGGGTGCTTCACTGGGCTGGGAAAGGTTAAACTAAATCAGAAAGCAGGTCTAATTAAGTAATTTATTCTACATATATAAAAGTCCAGTTTACTCGCACATGTGTAATACATATAAAGCTCTCACTGGTGCCAATTGCACATGTGTGTTTTGATCTGTCATTGTCAATCGTGAATTTGGTTGACACTTCTCTTATAGAGAAAGGGTGAATAGCAATATAAAAATATGTCTTCTAATTAATTTCCTTTCAATGTGCACAAATTTGTGAACCAGGCCACAAGTAGTTTTATAATGATAGTTGGAGACTTTATTTATTTATTTTTAAAATGTATTTTATTGATTTCTTACAGAGAGGAAGGGAAAGGTATAGAGAGCCAGAAACATCAATGAGAGAGAAACATCAATCAGCCGCCTCCTGTACCCCCCTCACTGGGGATGTGCCTGCAACCAATGCACGTGCCCTTGACCGGAATCGAACCCGGGACCCCCCAGTCTGCAGGCAGATGCTCTATCCACTGAGCCAAACTGGTTTCGGCGATAGTTGGAGACTTTAATCTCCCATTTTCAATAATAGATAGAATAGCTAGACAGAATATCAAAAAAAGAAATAAAACACTTAAATAACACTATACAATAATTAACAAAAATACCGCCTACTTGTATGGAATACTCTAACAGTAGTAGAATACAGTTTTCTCAATTGTACATGGAACATTCTTCAAGATAAACCATGGGTTAGCCATGAAACAGTTTCAATACTTTTAAAAAGACCGAAATCATCCAAAATATCATCTCTGACCACATGGAATGAAAGTAGAAATCAATAATAGCAGGAAACTTGGAAAATTCACAAATATGTGTAAATTAAATAACACATTCTTCAACAACCAACGGGCCAAAGAAGAATTAGAAGGTACTTTGAAACAAATGAAAATGAAAACACAACATACCAAAACTTATGTAGGCGGTGAAAACAGTGCACAGAGGAAAATTTATAGCTGCAAATGCTTCCATCAAAAAAAGAAGATCTCAAATCAGTAATGTAACTTTATACTTTAGGAACTAGAAAAATAGGAAAAGCTGACTGCAAAGCTAGCACATAGGAAGAAATAAAGACTAGAGCAAAGATAAATGAAATAGAGAAAAGGAAAACACTAGAGAGAATCATTTTTGAAAATATCAAAATTGACAAATTTTGTAGCCAGAGTGACTAAGAAAAAAAGGACACGCAAATAAAAAAGACTATAAGAGAATATTACGAATAATTTTGTTAATAAACTTGATGTCCTAGATGAAATGGAAAGGTTCTTAAAACAAACTACCAAAACTGATTCAAGAAGACATAGAAGGTGGGGGAGGGGGTCAATTGGGGAAAAAGGAGACTTATGTAAAACTTTAGACAATTAAAATAATAGTTAAGAAAAGAAGAAAGAAAATTTGACAGACCTTAAATATGAGATTGAATCTATAATCAAAAACATCTCAACAAATAAAAGCCCAGGACCTGATAGATTCTGTGGTTGTTCTACCAAACATTTAAATAACACTAATTCTTCTCAAACTTGTCAAAAGGGAAAAAAAGGAGAGAACACTTCCTAAGTTATTCTAGGAGCCCAGCATTATTCTGACACAAAAGCAAAATCCTAGCAAACCAATACAGTAGTGCATACATAATGCATAACCATATTTTAGTTGTTAGCATTTACTTGCTTCTGTCTCTTCTTTTTGCCACTACTCTCCAAAACTTGGGGCCCACAGTGAGTGTTATGGTTAATTTACCTTCCCTAAGAATGGCTCTTCCTATGCTTATCAGTCTTATAATAATGTATGGCTCTGTACGTTTATATCCTCACTACCCTTTTTTGTGCTTTTACAATTATAAAATCCTAGTATTTGTTTTTCTCCTTTTGCCATATACCTCTTCTCAAGTGTATTTTGAAAAGTTTTATATCTACAGAAAATTTGGATACCTTTTACTTACACTCACCAGTAATTAACATATTGTCATATTTATTTTTCTTTCCTTCTTTCCCTCTCTTATTTACTCTCTTTTTCTATTTCTCTCTTCAGAAGAAAATGGCATACATCATGACATTTTATTCCTAAATATTTCAGACAGTATCTCCTACGAACAGGATATTTTTACTATAACCACAGTATCATCATATCCAAGAAATCTGTTATTAATAATATCTAATATTCTATGTTAAAATTCTCTCAATTGTCCCAGTAATATTTTTGGAGCAAAGTCTTTTCTTGATCCAAGAACCAAGATTATGCATTGCATTTCATTGTCATTTCCTGTTAGTCTACTTTAATCTAGGGCAGTTTCTCCAGACCTTTAGAAAGTTTTGATGAGTCCAATCACTTCTATAGAATGAGGCTCATAGTGACAGCTTGTCCTATTATTGGTGATGCCAGTGAAGTTTGATCACTTGGTTAAAGTGGTAGGTAATCTATATGATGAGGCTCTAGTAATTTACCCTTTTACTTGATTCCTCATCTGAATCAATGAATGTGTTATCTGTTTCCATTATTACTCTTTCAGTACTTAAATTTTCTCAAATTTGACCAGTCAGAACTCCTTTAGATCCTAATGACTGCCCCCTCAGTGTTTGAATTACTCCTTGCTCTTTTTTTTTTTTTAAATATATTTTATTGATTTTTTACAGAGAGGAAGGGAGAGAGATAGAGAGCTAGAAACATCGATGAGAGAGAAACATCAACCAGCTGCCTCTTGCACACCCCCTACTGGGGATGTGCCCGCAACCAATGTACATGCTCTTGACCGGAATCGAACCTGGGACCTTTCAATCCGCAGACCGACGCTCTACTACTGAGCCAAACCGGCTTCGGCTTTGCTCTTTTTTAAAAAAATCCTCACCCGAGGATATATTTTCATTGATGAGAGAGAGAGAGAGAGAGAGAGAGAGAGAGAGAGAGAGAGAGAGAGAGAGAGAGAGGGAGGGAGGGAGGGAGGGGGAGGGGGAGGGGGAGGGGGAGGGGGAGGGGGAGGGGGAGGGGGAGGGGGAGAGGGAGAGGGAGGGGGAGAGGGAGGGGGAGAGGGAGAGGGAGAGGGAGAGGGAGAGGGAGATGAAGAAAGAGAAAAACATTGATGTAAGAGAGAAACATCAATCATTTACCTCACATATGTGCCCCTATTAAGGATCGAACCCACAACCTAGGTATGTGCCCTGACTGGGAATCTAACTTACAGTCTTTTGGTGTACAGCAGTGTTTCCCAAACTTCTCTCATGATGAGAATCACCTGGTGGAGTTGTTAAAACACAGATTCCTGAATCCCAACTAAGAAGTGCTGAACTAGAATTTTTGGGAACATATAGGTAAAATTGTATACTTAACTAGTGCTCTAAGACAGATTTTATATACAGAGCACTAAGTTAAGTATGCAATTTTACCTATATGTTCCCAAAAATTCTAGTTCAGCACTTCTTAGTTGGGATTCAGGAATCTGTGTTTTAACAACTCCACCAGGTGATTCTCATCATGAGAGAAGTTTGGGAAACACTGGTGTACAGGATGACACTCCAACCAATTGAGCTGTTTGGCCAGGGCTACTCCTTACTTTTTATTACACAAAATTCCAGGCTTTTCTTGAACTTTTCCCAACCTTGGACTCAGGTTTTTCTCCAAGGGTCTCTGTTTCCTTTTCATGAGAGATAGTGTATTTAGAAATAAAGATTATTTGTTACTGGAGTGTCATAATTTCTAGACTTTTTTCAATGGACACACTTTGGAAACCATTCATTCACCATCAGTCCATCTATTGATCCTTCAATCAATCCATTGGTCCATTTTTCCATCCAGAGTTCATACCCATATTTTACTGCTAATTTAAAAATTAAATATTGGCCCCAGCTGATTTGGCTCAGTGGATAGAATGTGGGCCTGCTGACTGAGGGGTCTCAGTTTGATTCTGGTCAAGGACACATGCCTGGGTTGTGGTTTCAGATCCTCAGTAGGGGACATGCTCAATCAATGATTCTCTCTCATCATTGATGTTTCTCTCTCTCTTTCCCTCTCCCTTCCTCTCTTAAATCAATAAAGAAATATATTTTAAAAAATTAAATATTGGCATATTTGGAGTTTTATTTACTCTCTAGAAGAACGCTACAATATCACTTTTTTTTTTTAGGGTCTAATAGTGCAAAAATTAGCTGATTATAATATTAATAACTTGGCTCTTAACGTGAATCGGGTCTATATGTTGGCCATTTAATAAGCTCTTATCTCTGTTGTTAATGTAGTTTTGGGGCAGTGCCGCGACAACACTGAGCCAAAAAAGCTGCCTATCACTGAAGAGGAACAGATCTACCCGTGGGATACATGTGCAGCCGTTCACGACGTGAGGCTTTCCTTATTACAACGCTATTTTAAGGATGTGAGTACCCTTTTTATCTACTGGTATTTTTGTCTCAAAATTCATAGTTATTTCACTCCAGAGTTTTATGTATATTTTCCTGACGCATAGTTAGAAAAATGTCATTCTGATTTAAAATCTGGAACTTTATTGGAAAAAAATTAATATGTGAATAGTAAAGAAATGAAATCTGTCAATAAGTGAATATTTTAGGTTATAAATGTTATATCTTTGTTTTAAATGTTATTTATTGGGAGTTATACAAATTTAATACAATGGAATCGTAAGTATTAACTATAAAAACTTTTCTATATGGCATGAATATTTTTATGAAGATTTTTGTTTCCTTTTTTACTTTCACTTAAAGATCCTATATAATAAAAGCGCAATATGCAGATTGTCCCCTTGACTGGTAGTTCACCCAGGGACGGGGCTGGTGGTGGTGACGGCAGGCAGCAGGGGGAAAGGAACCACCCCTGCCGCCTGTTGCTAGGGACCCCACCCATGCACAAATTTCATGCACCGGGCCTCTAGGATACAATAAAATCCCATTACGATGCTGTTTAAATGTGAAGTAGGGGCAGGGTTAATATATGGCTTCTATGGTTTCTAGTAAACTTGGTAGACTTTTTTCTAGCTCTTTGCACATAGATGCTGTAGCACTCAGCTGTCACAAATCTTGGAAGACCAGCTTTATTTATTTAATAGCAACAGCATTAATTTCTTTATAAAATTTCTTTTTTGGTATCATTTTAAGCATTTCCTAACTGGATTACCAAATGGGGTTTCCTTTCACTTGTTGTGTTTTGGATATTGCATCTTGATTTTAGTACATATATGATAATAACTTAAATTGCTTAAAATGTGAAATGAAGCATTATTTTTATTTAACTATATGAAATGATTATCTTAATAGATTTTCAAATATAATTTTTTCTTGTTGGTCCATATGCACTGGATTAAATGGAAGAAACTAGTAGGATGGGTAGAAGACAAAATGCTTAATGAGAATAAATAGTAACTGACCTAATGATAAGAGTCAGAGTCTAGTGTGGTTCAATGGTCTGGTCAGAGGAGAAGGTTTCTGGTGGATTCTGGGGAAGCAGAAGGCTCTAATTAGTTAGGAGGTCTTGTCTAGTGTAGAACAAGTCCCAGATCAGAAAAATGGGTTTGGTCCTGATTCTGTCATTTCTTAATGTGAACTTGGCCAATAAACACTCAGTTTTCTCATCTGTAATATAAGGCTCATAATGATCTTTTATGTAGCAATTTTTAACCCATCAGGTTAAAAATACTTCAGATCACTTTACATATAATAAAGGTCAGTATAAATATAAAGCGTTTTTAATACTCAAACTAGCCCATTTAGGAGGTCTCAGGTGTTAGGCTTTACAAGGTAGTTTGGATTAGGTAATGGGGACTGTGTTTTGAGGCTTTAAAATGAAATTATCATTATTTGGAAAAAGATATAAACACTTACTTTCACACATTTTTTCTTCATTTGAAATTTTTACCATGTGTATGTACACATATAATTTTATTAATCACAGATGAATATGTATCTTCTTTTTGAAGGAAATGGTGAAATTGTGCTAAGTTCTGCTTTTGCAGAAATTTACTACCACCTTTATTTTGATTTTATTTTCTTGACATTATTTTGGTTTTAATTTTATAATTTTGAATCATTTTAGAGTAAATGGTTGAAGATACATCCTAAAGCCAAACAGAATAATGACTTGATTTACTCAAAATACAATCCAGACCTAATAGCAAAATAATCTTGAGGGAAGAGGAGATCTAATAAAGAAGAGAAAAATTAGGGTATCTCCTTTTTGCAGCCAGAATACTTACTTCATTTCCAGAAAAAAACTTTTTTTAATTTTTAAAATTATATAACAATTTTTTATTTATTGATTTTAGAGAGAGAGGAGAAGGGAGAGAGAAATATCAATTTGTTGTTTCACTTATTTATGCATTCATTGGTTGTTTCTTGTATGTGCCCTGACTGGAGAGCAAAAACACAACCTTAGCACTTTGGGACAAAGCTCCAGCCAACCGAGCTACATGTACAGGGCAAAAAAATTTTTAATGAATAGGTTCTGAAATATGAACTGGACTGAATATCTATTATGTTTCTGTTAGTGATTGTGAGATTATTTTCCTATATTAATTCTTTTGTGTTCTTATACAATAGTTTTATTTTATGTGTATATGACATGATTCCTCGACTGTGCCTCTGGAGGACTAAGGCCATTTCTTTTTTTCTTTTTTTTTTCTTTTTTAATATATTTTTATTGATTTCAGAGAGGAAGGGAGAGGGAGAGAGAGATAGAAACATCAATGATGAAAGAGAATCATTGATCGGCTGACTCCTGCACACCCACCCTGGGGTTGGAACCCACAACCCAGGCATGTGCCCTTGGCCAGAATTGAACCCGGGATCCTTCAGTCCACAGGACGATGCTCTATCCACTGAGCCAAACCAGCTAGGGCAGGGACCATTTCTTATATTAGTTTTATAGTTTCCTGAGGGGCTAGCACATGCTATGTGTGTTGTAGATACTTATTGGATTTCTTAATTATTCCAGCAGAGTATCAGATTTTGGTTGTCAGGCAGACTATATAGAAGAGGAGTTACTATCAGTGGGCATTGATACTGATTATAGAATTAAGCTGTGTAGATTCTTCTCTCTTCAGATCAAATGCATGCAGTTTATAGAGTTGATGTGTAGAATTTTGGTTATGTAAGACAGTACAATTACTGTTGAAACTGAAGTGTTGAAATTGGAAGTGTTTATATAGGGGAAGAACTTGAGCTTTGGAGTCAGATAGACTTGGGTTTGAATTTGGGCTCTACTACCATTTATAACTGAGGGACCTTAGTAACTTTTGTATTCCTTATTTGTAAAAAGATACTACCACTTACTGTAGGAGGTTTTAATAAATATTGAGGTCATGAAAATTGAATGATAAGCACTTAGAACAGTGGTGGACACATCATTTAAGTCTTCCTAAAACATTAATCTCATATTAGTAAATGTTTTCCTTCCTTTTTTCCACACTACAGCGGATTCAAATAAGATAACTAACAGTTACATTAACAAATGATTTAGTATTTTCAGCTAACTGCTTTTATTAAAAAAGAAAATTAATTATATTTTTATAATACATGGTCAAAGAAGCAGCTTGTTTATTAACTGACTATCAACTGTCCTATATAATAAAAGGGTAATATGCAAATTTACTGAACAGCAGAATGACTGAATGCCTGAGGCCCCTCACGCTAGCCACCCCCACTCCCAGCGGGCATTTTAACCCTGGTTGGGGCTGCCGGGCCAGGCCAGTAGGCAAACGGCGGAGGCCCCTTTCCCAGGCTGGGCCCGCCCCTGATTGGTGAGAAGAAATCAGAGTCAAGAAGACCAATTACAAATACTTTATATAAGAATTCCCATGCCCCCCAACCCCCAACAATGCACAGACTTGAATGTTACAGAGAGAATGAAGAAGTCAGGCTGAAGTCATGAGTTATTTAGAAGACAGAATTCATATGATTTGGGAATTAAAACTGTGGTGTGAAGGAAAGGGTGTGATGTAGAGTAACTCTTTAGCTTTCTGATTTGGTGACCAAATAGATTGTGGAACTTTTAAACCCAGAGGAAAAGGAAGAGTAATGGAGAAAATGACAAATTTTTGACACATTAATTTTATGTTGTCTGAGGGATGTCAAGCTGGAGATTTTTGGTTGGCAGCTATTTGTATCTGTCATTCAGGCAAGAGATTTAATTTAACTTGGAGGGTAGGTGAATTCACTGATTAAATCACTTAGGGAGAATAGTTGTAATGAGTAGTGAGTAAGCACTAAGAATAGAATCTTGAGGAATATAAACTTTGAAGGGGCAGGGGAAGAAAGAAGAGACTTAAAGGAGCCTAAACCAAATGATTAAAGGGTTGGGAGTAAAACCAAAAGAGAGTCGCATTATAGAAGTCAGAGGGAAGTAGACCCTTTAAGAGGGAAGTTGTTAATGGCAATCATAGATTAAGTATCATATAAAACAGTTATCATCAATAGCAGTATAGTTTACACTGAACTATAGTATAATAGTGAGAGCTTATATTTTATGGAGTGGAGAAAGGCTAATTGGTCATTATTTTTCATATAAGCATAGATATTTGGAAGCTAAATCTTTATGGTGTTTCTAGTTTAAAGATATTGCCTTCGAGCTTTCAAATCTGGTATTGCTTTATCACAAAAATACAAAGTTATTCTTCCTTTTCCTCTGGGTTTAAAAACTCCACAATCTATTTAGTCACCAAATTGGAATGCTAAGTTCAAATATGAAATCATTCAGAGATTTCTGTGGATATATTTAAATATGTCTATACTTCTTTAAAATTAATTGAATTTTGTCTTTCTTTTTTTAAGAGTTCTTGTCTCTTAGCAGTATCAATTGGCTGGGAAGGAGGTGTTTATGTACAAACCTGTGGACACACATTACATATAGATTGTCATAAATCTTATATGGAATCATTACGGGTAAGTTAATTGAATAAATTTTAAAGGTGTATGTATCTTTCCTCATATTAAATATTTTTACAGCATATACATCCCAATTCATCTGGGGTGATTTTGGTCATTATGTGAACAATCTAGACTCACAGTTTCTTCATTTCTTTCACTTTAGGGATTTTTTTAGTAGCTGACGTCCAAGGCTGAAATTTTATTTTATTTTTAAAAAATGTTATTAATTTTAGGGAGAAAGGAAGGGAGAGGGAGAAACACCAATGATGAGAAAGAATCATTGATTGGCTGCTTCCTGCACATCCCCTACTGGGGATCGAGGCCACAACTTGGGCATGTGCCCTGACTGAGAATCGAACCTCCTGGTTCATAGGTTGACGCCAGGACATGGCTGTAATTTTAGACTTTGCTATTCTAGTTCTGAAATATTAAGCTTTATTAGTATTAAGCTTTATTATCCCACCATATTATTTATTTTTCAAATTCTCTTATTTTCACTCTTTATTATTATGTTTTGCTTCTGGCATCAAGATATCTAGTCCTTTAACCCTTGTGCATTGTCCCTGGTGCATTAGCTCTTACCTAGCCTCACTTACTTATACTTTGTCCGTTCTACTCTTAATACCTGTTGTTTAATCTGCCTCCTCTGATCATAGACCCAGGCAACTAGCCCTGCTAGAAAAGTAATAAAGCTAAGTAAACTGTCATCTCCATAAATTTGTGGTTTTCTATAATAGTGCCTTAGACTAGAGCAGTGAATTTCAACTGGTGTGCCATAAAAATGTTAGTCAGGACACCTCTTTTCTCTCAGATTATCAAATAAAAAAGTGACAACACCCAACACAATAATAGCCATCTGGTATGAATGAATAAAAAGTATAACTATTTTTTTTTGTCAGATTGGCACAAAAACAATATATTTTTTGGTGTGCCTCAGAATTTCAGTAATTAGTTTATGTGTGTCATAAGATGAAAAAGGTTAAAAATTGCTGGACTAAAGTCATGGACTGTAAATACCACTTACACTTCATTTACTTGTCTTTAATCAGTTTCCTCTGCTGGTTTCCTCAGCAGCTATTCCAAACCTTTGCCTCCCTTATCCCCCTTAAGTCCCAAGGTCCCTTTTCCCTCTAAACTGCCTCTTCCTCTCACCAAAAACAGTGGTTCTCTTTCACATACTACTGTAGCTTCCTACCTTGCTTTTAGTATATTCCTTGATGAATGACTTTGCATCTCAACCAATTCTTTCTTTTCTACTCTTTGAGGTAGTATTTTTTCTTCTGTTCAGAAATAATCTTTCTTTTTATGCTGTAGTATTCCTTTCTCCCCTTTACCACAGGGGCTTTGGTTTATCAGTAAGTAACCTCTTTTTCTTCTGTATCTTTAGTTTTTTTTTGGTCTGGTCTGTCCCTTCTTTTCAGTTAACAAGGACACCAAAGTCTGCTATTTAAAATTTCTTCCCTTGACCTTGTATTTTCCTGTAACTATGGTCTTTTAAAAAATATATATATTTTTATTGATTTCAGAGAGGAAGAGAGAAGGAGAGAGAGAAAGAAACATCAATGATGAGAGAGAATCATTGATAGGCTGCCTCCTGCATGCCCCCTACTGGGGATTGAGCCGACAACCTGGGCATGTGTCCTGATCAGGAATTTAACCATGACCTTCTGGTTCATAGGTCAATGCTCAACCACTGAGACACACCGGCTGGGCTTGTCACTTTATCTTTCTCTCAGCTTAACTTCTTTAAAGCTAGATAGGTCTATTCCCGTATTCCTAACTCAGAAACAGGATTTCTTTATTTCCTTTCCTATTCCGTATCTCTCACATTCAGTCATTACCAAATTCTATTGATTCTGCCTTCTAAAATCTCATTTGACTATATTCTGTCTTTATTGTTCCCACTTCTACTTTTTTGTACATGCCTATTGACTATTTCATTTGCGTTCTTATCAGTTTCCTTAATCCAAGTCTACTTTAATCACTATATTGATCTTTCTAAAATGTAAATTTGATGACATATGGCTTAAAGATCCTTTACTGACTTATTCCTGATGGGATAAAGTTTATTCTTCTCTGAATGGCATTCAAGGCACTCCATGATCTAGACTTGCCTGTTGCTTTAGCTTTATCTTCCATTAATTTAGCATCAATAAGCTAATTAATAGCTCTGTAAGTACATTATGCCATTTTCATACCTCTTTATTCAATTGTGCATTCAACAAATATTTATTCAAAGCCCAGATACTGTGGTAGATTTTTGGAATGCAACAGTGAATAAGACAGTTTCTCTCAAGGAATTTACTATACATTGTGTGAGACAGAAAAAAAGAGTTGCAATATAAGTATTAAGTATTATGAAGTGTATATAGGGTCTTATTGGGACATCTGCCAAAGTGCTAGAACATTTGATGAAGTAAGGTTCTTGAGTGATGAGAGATAAGATGAGAGAAGTAGTCAGAGGTCATATAGTAAAAGTCCATGTAAGGATTTTTTGACTCTAGACAGATTCCTTCCAGAGATACATTAAAGCCATTAAAGACTCGTAAGCAGAGATATGACATGCTCAGAAAGTTTATTGTGGTAGTTGTGTTTGCAGGGGATTGTTGTAGGATTGCAGGAGAGTTAGAAAATATGTGGTGATATCATTTAGGAGGCAAGAGATAGTGGCTGCTTGGGCTTGGTCATGGAAGTTGAGATGGAGAAGAGGTTAGATATTTGAAATATATATAGAATATAGAATATATATATATATATATATATATATATATATAGAATATATATGGTCTTCTGAGATTGCATGTGCAGCATAAGAGAGTAAGGAATCAGGTGAAAGATAATGGTGATCATTGAAAGATTGTGATTGGGAATAATCTCACAGTAGGTAGACAGTAGTGTGATTAGGAGATATTAGCAAACGGGATAAAGGAAGAAAGAGGATGGAAGGACTGATAGGATTTATTAGTTCCATATTTGGGGTGGGAGAAGTCAGGAAGCTGAAGGAGCTGCCATGATTCTCTTCTTTCTAAGTCAGGAGGTGTGGCTTTATGTGCCTAGAGAACAGGGGACGAAGCTAGGGTAGGTGAAAGGGATGTTACAAGTGAAGAGGTGGTTTTGAAAAACCACTTTGGAATTGGGTGAGAGAGTGCTTCATAGGATGTTGGAGCAAGATTGCCATGCAGTATTCAGGGTTCCACTGAAATTGGAAACTGTAGAAGAAATTATTTCTGTTTTCCCTAACAGCATTCAGTTTGATGCAGAACTGGAGAAGTCATACATTGGATTAATTTTCTATGAATGTTTATTAGGTATGTGTGATGAAGACATATGGAGGGAATGAGGAGTATTGACTTGAGAATTTTCAAAGTGGCAGATCATGGTGTACGGGCAGGATAGGAGTGGCCTGATAAACGAACAAAAAAAGAGGAACTAATGGACACAGGAGTTGGCAGTCAGAAAGTAAGACGTATGAATTTAATGTTTTCAGATATGGATAATTTTGGGCAATTACAGAACAAGGATGTGGTACTGGTGTTACAGTGGAGGTCAAAGCCATAGGAGCCGATTAGGCCAAGTAGTTGAAGGACTCACATGTCAGTAAGATGGGTTGTTCACATACACACTGAAGTTGCATAGGAGGATGGAATGATGAGGAAAGCTGAACTAGGTACCAAAGTCCTCATGTTAATGAAGGTAGTGGAGACCAGTAAAAGGGAAGGAAAGAATGGTATTGTTAAATGACATGAGCCACAAAGACAGGGAATGCAAGGATAATTATCTCGAGCCATCACGAGATGAGAAGGATGCTGAGATGTGAGGGATGTAGGAGAATGAGCAGTGCCTAATCAAGAGGACTTCTGGGGAGGCTTTAGGAAAGAATTGAGTTTCAATCATGGTAAGGAGGTAAACCTACCATTTTTTAAAATAAAGGAATAGGGAAGCTAATCACAGAATGTCCTTCAGTGATCAGGTCCCTTGCCCCAATCTTGTAGTATACTCTTTTTTTTTGTATCTTTAAAACTTAGCTCACAAGTCTTCTCTGGAAAGCCTTCTTTGTTGCATTTATCACATTATTATTATTATTATAATCTAACTGTTTCTGTTTGCCTTAAAATTGTTTGTATCTTAAGTGAAGATGTATCTTAACTCTTTATGCCATCACTTGGCACTAAATTAAGAGTGGAAAAACCTAAGTTCATCCTGACATTGTCGTTAACTACCTTATTAACTATAGGCAAATAAATTTATTTTCTTTTCCTTAATCCTATTTTCTCATTATTTTTGTCTTATTAGTAATAATGGTCATATTGTAGTATTCATACATATACATGATGTATTAAAAACATATTTTGAGAAAAGCATTATACTAGTTAACAGAATAAGAGGGAGACTACTGGGAAAAGATATATACGTAACAGGACTACACAACAGCAATGGCCTACAAGAACAAAATAGAAGTGGGATGGTGTCAGGCAAAAGAAAGGAATGAATATATCAGCCTGAATTTCTGTCTTAAGTCCTCTGGTTAGTTAGGATGTATTGCAGTCTCTCAAGCAAGAGCTTCTTCCTAGGCATATGTGCATTATGTGTCTTTGCTTCAAAAATTCTACTTTTCCCTCCTTTTTCTATCAGAAACATCTGAAGGAAGGAATTAATCCCCCTCCTATCACATTTATGTTCTGAATACTCCAAATCTTTTTCCTGTCCATGAAACCTAAACAGATCTGCTGTGTATAAAGTCCAGTCAGTTGTCTTCAGCAGTTAAGACACAAGACACATCACATTTTTTTGGCTTACTTTATGCTCAAAAGCTGTCTCTTACCTACATGGGTACTTGGAAAATCTTCTCACTAGGCACTTACAGATTATGAAAGCAGGGCAAGGTATAAGAAGAAGTTGATCCACTTTACTGTGGCCTGCTTTTTCAGTTATTCTTTATCTTAAATCCACATTTCAGAGTAATTTTTGTCATTTAAATGTTTCAATTCTGAGAGAAGAGTAGGATACTTAAGGCGTTTATTGGTGATGGCAACCATTGCATGAGTGCCATGCTGTGAGAGGTAATTTGATAAGCTTCAACAGTTAAATGAGAGGTTTTGTTTATGTTTTCATGGCATATATTAGAGATATCTTATTTTGTATATTTCATTTATTTACATAAAATGTAGTGGCGTAATTTTATTTTATATAAAGGTGTGCATCATACATCTGTATGTTTATTTCATCTTTTAGAATGACCAGGTTCTTCAGGGGTTTTCAGTGGACAAAGGAGAATTCACCTGTCCTCTCTGCAGGCAGTTTGCGAACAGTGTTCTTCCTTGTTATCCTGGAAGCAATATGGAAAATAACCTTTGGCAACGTCCCAGTAACAAAAGCATGCAAGATCTCATGAAAGAAGTGGAGGAGCTGCAGGGACGGCCGGGAGCTTTCCCCGTAAGCATCAGTGTAAGGCAGAAACATCCTGGTCAACCCCGCTCTGCTTTTTACCCTTTATATTTGTTTTGTTTTTAAATTATTCTGTGCCTTTAACATTTAATAGAAATTGCTTTTAGAAGTTTTTCTCTTATTTGTGATTATTAAAAATAAAAATGAGAATAATAGAACAAATTATTAGCAAAGGCTATGCTTTGCCTTAGTCTAATTGTTATAGTTTTAATATATATCTTCCAGATCATGAAATCCTATAAGTTTAGATATGGTTAAACTTTTTTAAGATATTGAAATATTTAAAAACAAAGCCACACAAATAAGTAAATTATATCTATATATCTTGCGATGTTAAGCACAGTCTAATCATTTAAAATTATGCCCATTAGGTATTTTAGGATTAAGATACACAGACACACACACACACACACACACACACACTTTATATATGTGTAATTATAGATTTACATAGACACTTGTGTGTGTATGTATATTAAAGAGAAGGAATATTGTATACTTGATTTAATAAGTCAGATCTATTTTACTGTGTGATTTGTCCTAAGTGAACCAATCTTTTATCCTATCCAGTAGGATTTATTTATTTGATTTAAACTCTTAAATATTTCACCTTATTATAGGTTTGTGATATGGTTCTTTTTTTAAAAAGTTAATCCTCAGCTGAGGATATGTTTTTATTGATTTTAGGATATGTGGGAGAGAGAGGGAGAATCATCGATCAGTTGCCTTCCGTTCGCACCCTATCAGGATCGAACCTGCAACCTAAGTATGTGCCCTCATTGGGAATTGAATCTGCAACCTTTTGGTGAATAGGATGGCTCTCCAATCAGCTGGGCCACATTGGCCTGGGCTATGATAGTTCTTGAGAGAAGTGACAGCTATGGCTGGTTTTGCAGTAAACTTATGAAAACTTTTGAAATTGAAATTCATAGTTTAAAGCTACTCAGAATCATCTTCTAGCAGTTCTTTTTCTCAGTTGAAGACTAATTTGAGAGTCTGTGATTTTTCCCTTTGGTACTTCTAAATTTGTGTGTTTATAGTTTGCTTAAAGTAAGGGGCATCAATATTAGTCTTTGAAAATGAAAGTCAGGTTTTTTATAAACATGGGAACTGTTCTAAAATATTATTTTAATGACATCCACTCATTTGTTTAGAATATAGTTTGTGTGGTTGGGTTACCAGTCACAATATAGAATTGAGATAAAATATCCCTAAAATAAGAGAAAATATTTCTTGATCTGTTTTATCTTTGTGTACTACATACGTTTATAATAGATAGTTAATGTACTTTTTAACTTTAATTTTCTAGTATGTTCATACGATAAACAATAGTATTAGACTATTTTTAGAGAAAATGGATATAAATAAACTTTATACTTTTGTTTGTATTTTTTACAGTCTGAAACTAACTTAAGTAAAGAAATGGAATCTGTAATGAAAGATATTAAAAATACTACTCAGAAGAAATATAGAGACTATAGCAAGACCCCAGGCTCACCAGACAATGATTTTCTCTTTATGTATTCTGTTGCTAGGTAGGTATATGCAGTATATACTTTTATATTTACTTATTATTTTTAGTTGGATTTATTTCATTTATCATTCATATTTATTTGAAGAAAGGATTTTTTTTTTAATGCTTGTTGAAATTATGGCTGATTTTAGAATTTCCTAGAAGGACTATAAAAGTATACTTTTCCTTCATTTTCTGAAGAGTTTATTTTAGTGAAATATTGAGTTAAGTGTTATTAAGCATTGTAGGATATGTGGGATATGTTCACATTTTGAGACAGAAATCTACCTCAAAGCATGTAAATATTACTGTATATATGAAAGGTAGTATAAAGAAATCACTATTCAAGTTGTTAAAAAGTAATAATATTGAGAATTAAAACATTGTAACATGTTGAACAGTAAGGAGAACTTATTTTGTTTGTTATAAGCTAGTAAAAGATCTAATAATATCCTAGAAGACAATAATTGGTTTTGAAAAACAGGTGAGGGAGAGAAATACGAGATCAGGCAGGTCCTAAAGCTTCTATTTGTAGCTAGCAGCAGTTTTAAGAAAACAGAGGCAAATAACTCTCATCTTTCAGATTAGGTAGGATTAGTCTAATCGATTGAGTAGATTTTCAATGGCTAAGAAATAGTTCCAAGTAGGAATTTTAGAAAACTTAATAGAATGAAAACAGAGAGCCATAAAAGAAGGAAATAAGGAAGAAACTGGGCAAATTAGGAACTTGTAAATTCGCTCTGCCAGAACTGATTTGTAGACCCTGGATATCTCTAGAAGCTTCATATTTTGTCCAAGTAGGCAACATTTAGAGAGAAAACGTGCCTGGAAGTCATGCAGCAAATTAGTGGCAGGAGTAGGACGAGAGCTCTGGTCTCTTGAGTCTCGGTCTAGTGTTCTTTCGGTTCCAATACTCCTTTTTCTTCACCTGCATTCAGGTTTTTGTTTTTTTAGGTCATATATGCATGTAGCTTATCATGGCCATTGTCTTTGCCCCATTCCTGGACCAGACGATAACAAAGGATAAATGAATTATATATAGTCTTTAGAACCCAGGAAAAATGGAACCAGATTTAGGAAAATTGCTGCAAGCAAGTTAGAGCTCAAGATAAGGAAACGTTAGTCTTTGGTTTAAGAATGCAAATGCTGGACACAGATTGATGTAAAAGGATCTAATGGACTGGGAAGTAACTTTCTAGCCTGCACATTCCTGACTATTATTATTTATCCAGAATGCTTTGGGGGAAGCTATAATAGTTAATTTAATATTTGTCTCTAGAGAGTCACCAATTGCATACTTGCAGTAAAATATGCTTTATGTGAAAACTAAATTGAATATAATTTAATTTTCCATGATTTCAAGATTCTACAAAACTCCTGTACTATATTGTGGTAATAATGCTATAGAAGATTGGGATGAATGTAGACCAACTCAGTTATGGGGTGTGTGTGTGTGTGTGTGTGTGTGTGTGTGTGTACACATAGGTAGTTCTGTGCTACTTAATGATAGGCATCTGTTCTGAAAAATATGTTGATATGCAGTTTTGTTGTGCAAAGATTATAGAATGTATTTATCAAACCTAGATGGCATAGCCTCCTCTACACAACGAGAATCCATGATATAGCCTATTGCTTCCAGGCTATAAGCCCGTATAGCATGTTACTGTATAAAACAAACACAAGATTAAATCAATTACAGGAAGATAATGCAATAAACAGATGCAATGAACATGAGATATATGTGGTGGCTACCAGTGTAACACATTTTATAAAGAGTACATTCTAAAATAATGATAAAAATGTAGTAAATATGTAAACCAGTAACATAGTTATTTATCATTGTCAAGTATTATGTACTATCCATAATTGTATGTGTTATGCTTTTATACGATTGGCAACTTGGCAGATTTGTTCACACTAGCATCACCACAGACATATGAGTAATGTGTTGTGCTATGATGTTAGGATGACTATGACATCACTAGGTGATAGGAAATTTTTTTGTGGTATTACGGTGGTATATGTGTTGACCAAAATGTCATTATGCAAACATACATGTGTCCTCCCTCTCTCTCTCTCTCTCTCTCTCTCTCTCACACACACACACACACACACACATACACACACACACACACACACACACACAAAAGCATTGATTATTATGTCTTTGATTTGGCTTATAAGAAAATCCTGTTTGAATGGGCATGATTTATATATGGAATTTTTCTATAGTAAGATAAATCCAATAATTTAATTTACATTTAGTTTAGTGGAAAATTTAGATTCCTATTTGTGGTTTAAATATATAAATAACTTACAGAATAAAGTTTGCTAATTCAGGAGACTTTTAAAATACACAAATTTCAGTTTTTTTTTTCTTTTATAGAGAAGTAGGAACAAATGTCAAATGTTATTTACTAATAAGGGTATATATATATGTAGAGAAAATATGCTCTTCCCTCTTCCCACCCTTCTCTGATCTTTAATGATGAACTCTAAAGCTGCAAAATAAAGATTCTGAAAGAGAAAGTATATAATCCTTAAAAACCTCATTTTCCTTTGGTTACAATTACCTAGATTATTGTCAAGTTTTCACAGAAAAAATTTCATGCCTTCTCTAAGTTTTATTTAGTCGCTAAATAGAAAACAGTCAAACAAAAACCAAATTGACTCAGAAAAAAAAACATGAATTGAAAGAAAAAAGTATTTTATATCCTACTTGAATAGGATATAATTTTATCAAGGTAGGAAAACAACCAGATTGTTCATAATTATCTTATACCTAGCATATAACCTTATGTTATAACTACTTATGATTATAGATTATGAATATTTTTATGCCTAAAGAGTAGGCATTAACATATTAATATCTAAAATGCTTAGATATTTAAGTAAAATATTTAGAGTAAGCTTAATTTGAATTACTTTTGAATCAAACATTGTGATTATTAAATGTAGAGTTTATTAGAACTTAAAAGTTTATTTATTTGACATTAGTAATTTTGAATGGACTACAACCTGTTTTCTAGAACTGAATTTCTTCCTGCTGGTTACATAATTTTTTTTGCTCTTTAGGAAACTTAAATTTTTTGATGTTTAGAAATAAATATTTCTTAGAAAAATTTTTAATAGGATAATGAGTATTTTTTTGTTTTTAATTTTATTTATATGGTAAACCTTGGGAGATTTTCTGAGGGCAGCAAAGAAGAAATTGAAATGGTCAGAAAACTCCTGCTACCAGCCCTATTGTGTGGTGATTTTCAACAGTAAGGGAAGATTAGACATGGAGAACAAAATGCATTTGCGACTCTTTTCTTGCAAGTCTGAAATTAAAGGATAAATTTTGTTATAAATGAAATAAGGAAAAGCTGATGGTTAGGGCCTCTGACTTTGATTTTTAAAGTTTTACAAATTATTACATGATACTAACCCCTTGGGTAGGTAGGTAGTATTTTTTTTTTTTTTAAATTCAGAGATAATATTGTGTAGGAGATTGTCCTACCATAATTTGAAATAATTAATTACATTTAGTAGTTTTCTGTCAAGTATTCATTAAAATAAAATTCCTAGTAACGTTTGTCATTTTTTAAAGTATCTTATTTGATGGTTGAATAAACATAATTTTTCCTGTATTTATATTTTAATGAATATTTTTGCAAATTACACTGAAATCAAAGTTGACATTCTAGTTCTGACATTCAAATGTAAGAATTGCTCATGTTTCTGGTTAGCTCTTTAAAAGTACTGTCTAGGAAATCTTAGTTTTTATAAGAGAATATAGCCATTAATTTTTTCCTACAGATTAGGCAACAGAAGATTTGTGAAAACAAAATGTATTGATCTCATTTATGTTCCCTTGATGAAGGAAAACATCCTGGTCTCCGCTCGCTTTCTGTCCACTAATATGAAATCCTTGTCCCTGCTTCCTTGCTGGTAGGTTTTTAGAAGTTCAGTGAGCAATGCAAATCGCCTGAAGGGTGGAAAATTTCCTTGTCACACAGATTCCCTTATCAGCAGCAACCAGATGGGGCTCTGAGCAGGAACATTATCGATGTTAAATTGCTTTCCTTCCCCCTTTGCCCCCCGTCCCCCACACCCCCACAAATAGAGAGGATTAAAGCATTCCTTTAGAAATGGGTGGCAAATGTACAGACTTAGGAATATTAATATTTTAAAGTTTGCATTTCTAAGTAAATATATGAAAATAACATTTCAAAACATTCGTGTTCAAAAATACAATCAGAACTAGTTCAAAGTGGTTTGTTTTAAATAAAATAGCATAATACTTTTTCTTGAATTCATTTACAAAGAGTAAGCTTGAAACTTGGCCGCCTAATTTTTTTTCTTAAGAATGGGGATAGCTCACTATTAGAGACAAATGCATGTCTAGGATATAAACAACTTCATTCAGTGTTAGTAGTGGCAAATAAAGGTATATTTAAGATTATTAATACTGTTGAAGTAAAAATACACAGGTTTTGACTCAGAATTTTTATTTATTATTTTGGCAAAAATTGCTATTTTACTTTTACTATTTTTGAGTGAATCTTTAGATTCTGCATCGGTTTGATTTTTGAAATGTCAATTTGCTAATTATTGCTATTTTGTAAGCTGATAATTGCTAAGTGTTTTATAATTTCAGGTCTATATGAATAATACTGATGTTTAGTAGTATCAACAGTTACACAATATATTTTAATAAAACTAATTGTAGATGTCCACAGAAGAGACTGCTGTTAATTATGTTGTTCCTAGTCATTTTTATGTTAGTGATTTTGTTTCTTGGTATTGATTTCTAGAACCATCTAAGCTCCAATGAGTGATAACCATTTCTCTGATAGAAAAATTGGTATTCCCTTGTGTGTTGTCTGATAGTAACCACCTACTCCGTGGCTAACAGTTGGAATACAGATTCTTTCTTTAGATTCATTTGTAGGTTTATGAAGTGCATTGTAGTTATTTTCCATATGGAAAGTATTTGCCAACATTTGGAATTTTGAACAATTACACTGTGACATGTGGTTTTGCAGTTATAAATATGAATATGCTGTATAAGTAAGGACAATAAGCTGTCCCCTTTTAATTTCAGAAATAAAATTGTACTGATATTGCATAGATTATACTTTTGCAAATAATAAAGTTGTACTTTATTGTTTAGGTTGACTCAGTCATATCAATAAGACAAATTAAGAAATATTGCTTCAGCCTAATGAGTGAGATATATTAAAATGCTTTATTTACAGAACCAATTTGGAACTTGAATTAATACATCGAGGAGGCAATTTGTGTTCAGGGGGTGCAAGCACAGCTGGCAAAAGGTCTTGTTTAAGTAAGTATTAAATGGTGCTAAAATTTTCTATTTATGTCTTTTTTGAAAGCATATAGAGACAAAGTAATTTTTTGGTATATTTTTAGATTCTTTTTATGTTGTATATAATCAATTTTAATTGTGATTATATGCTTTAAATCATTAATCTTGTACTTAGAAAAAAACCATATGAATATTTTAGCTCTTTCTGTACTGTGATTACTCAGTAAATAAATGTCATACTAATTGACCAGATTTACATTGGTTCTAAAACAATATGTTATTCTCAGCTATAAAAAATTGTTCTTGAACTGGATTTTTTAAAATAATTTTTTCATTGTGTACATTTAAGAAAATCTTTTCATAATGACAATTAGTATTGTCTATAGATTCCTCTAGTATATAGCTACTATTAAGGAAGGCATTTATGTTGTATATGTGTTAAAACCTATTAAAGTTATATATGTTTGCTTTTATTTATGAATATACTTTATATTGTAAAGTGGCATGATTCTTTAATACTTCTTGTAAGGGTATAGTTGAGAGAAGTGTCATATGGAACTTGAAGTAGGTTTTTCATGAACATGAACTTGAAACCTGGGTATGTGCCCTGACCGGAAATTGAACCCAAGACCCATCAGTGCATGGGAAGATGCTCCAACTAACTGAGCCACACCTACCAGGGCTTTTATTTTTTTCTTTAGGTTGAATCAAAAGATGATAAAGTAAAAATCCCCTAAAAAGTCCCTAAAAAAGACTTTGGGGAAAATATTAAGTAAAGAAAAAACATCACCTAACTGATTTATATGGCTGTTATTGTCCGTATTATTCAGGGCAGGGTAATGAAGATAATAGTAAATTTTGGTTAGGATGAGACCACAATAGTGAGAAGTACATGTTGTAAAGCTGTAGCACAAAGCCCAGGAAAAGTAGGTCTATGACAGATGAGGAAAAGGAACCATTCCTGTTAAGATTGAGTATAAGGACAGTCCAGAAACTAACTGAAATTGTTTAGATATACTTCAGAGTTTAGCTTAAAAGACAGCATGAAGTAGTTGGTACTTAAACCTAGTGAATTATAATTGTAAGAATAGGAAATATTTCTTTATGAATTAGACATTTTGTCTGAATTTTGTTCTGGAAGAATTTTGTAAACTTTCTAATTGCCTTTTCTTTAATTTATTTAGATCAGCTGTTCCATGTATTGGCCTTGCACATGCGGCTTTATAGCATTGATTCTGAGTTTAATCCCTGGAGAAAGCTCACTCAGTTAGAGGAATTGAATTCGCAGTAAGTATTATTGAAAGATTAAGTTAATTAAAATTGTTTTTGAAAAATACAGATAAAACATTCAAATGGACACACACAATAGCTGGTTGTGCCTCTTTTTATGTCAGAATTGATCAGTGGGTTCAGATAGCCTAAGTCTGATCCCTCCATTGTAAAGTTCCCCATCAGCCTTTCATCTAATGATTTTGCAATCCCTGATGATTCTTGCCTAAATCTGTTATTTCATTAGATGCTGCAAAATAGTGATATTAAAAAACCTTTCTTTTGTTGTACTAGATATTGGGTTTATAGTATAGATGGCTCAGAGGAGGGGGAAGTGCAGTCTTTATGGTGAATGATGCTGGTTAATTGACTATTTATATGACCCTTACCTCATACAGAACCTATTCAGATTTTGCTAGTTGTTTCAGTAATATCCTGGGAAATGCTAATGCAATGCAAAGACAATTTAAAATCATGCTTGTGTTTAGTTGTCATATCTCTTTAGTTTCCTTTAATCTGAAATTGTTCCTGACTTTTTCTTTGTACTTTATCACACTGACTTCTTTTTTGAAGGGCTTAGGCCAATTATTTTGTAGAATTTCTCAAAATTTTTTGTCTACTATTTCCTTGTAATTAGATTCAAGCTATAAACTTTTGCCAGAAATACCATAGAAGTAATATGTTCTTCTTTTTTTTTTTTTTTAAATTTATTTTATTGATTTTTTACGGAGAGAGAGAGAGAGAGAGAGAGAGAGAGAGAGAGAGAGAGAGAGGGAGTGAGAGAGAGAAAAACATCGACCAGCTGCCTCCTGCACACCCCTACTGGGGATGTGCCCGCAACCAACATACATGCCCTTGACCGGAATCGAACCCGGGACCTTTCTGTCCACAGACGGACGCTCTACCACTGAGCCACACCGGTTTCGGCGTGTTCTTTTTACTGTGTTGTATCAGCAGGCACATGCCTTGATTTGTCTAGAAACTAATGGAAAGGATGTCCTCAGATTTTAAAAAGTATATATTGAAAGGACAGACATAGGTACTATGCTTTCCATAATATTGATTGCTGGGTTGTGTTCTTTTTAAGCCCTAAAATAAATACCCATTAGGATAGTAGTAAATGCTGTGAACAACTTACCTAGTGTTTATTTCATGGTAAGGCATTTTTGATATAATCTCATTTTATCATCACCATAATGCTATACACTAGGTACCATTGTTATCCCAGTTTTTACCTATGAGGAACCTGAGGCTTAGAAAAGTTAAGTAACATACTCTTTTGGGATATACAGCTTTTAAGGAATAGAGCTGGTATTTGAATCCAAAACTTTCTGATTTTGGAGGCCTAACTTCTTAACTGTTTGCTACTCTACAGATCTGAGGAATTTCCAGTATGGTTCATTAGTTCACTAAGTTGTAATACTAATAATGTCATCT
The DNA here is from genome assembly GCF_964339955.1 of Pipistrellus hanaki. NCBI lineage: Eukaryota > Metazoa > Chordata > Mammalia > Chiroptera > Vespertilionidae > Pipistrellus > Pipistrellus hanaki. The sequence goes on from NC_140510.1 coordinate 44,311,617, forward strand.
GTTTTTTATCTATAATATTAAATTTTTAAGAATTGAAGTATCTTTTCCTATTTTCTCACTTTTAATACTTCTTCAACATCAAATTGTATGTCTAATGATATAGATTTCAAATATGCTTTTTCTGTAATCCTCATGAAATTTATTTCCTTTTAATTTTATTGTATTGATGATGAATTACATATTCAGGACATCTGTACATTTTTCTGTTGGTATCTTATTTTTTAAATATTTCTGAATGAGTATTGATGTTTCTCCTATTAGTCTGTCTCTCTCTCTCTCTCTGTCTCTCTCTCTCTCCCCCCCCCGCCCCCCCTCCTCCTGCCCCTTCCCCCCTCCCCCCTCCCTTCCTTTCTCTAAAGTCAATGGAAACATATCTTTGTGTGAGGACTAAAAAAGACAAAAAAGATTATTTTTTAGGCAAGAATTATGGCCCCCTAGCTTTTTCTTTTGAGATTTCTCAGTTACTTATGAAAGTTTGATTTCTGTTCCATAGATATATGTATAAAATAGAAAACGAATTAGAAAGAAAAGATGTACAATACTGTCTAAAGTGATTATACATTTTCTTTTAGGCTGGGAAATGAAGAACAACAGCCTGAGGTTCCAATTCTTTATCATGATGTTACATCCCTTTTGCTCATCCAGATTTTAATGATGCCACAACCCTTACGCAAAGGTATAGCGTTATAATTCAGATTCTTAGATTGTATAGTATAATAATGAATATTCTACTAATTGTAGCAACAAATATAGCATTCATCTGGTGGAATTATTTAGAAGTAAATAGCGTTGTTTTCTCTACTTTTAGTAAATAGAAATCATATAAATAAAGAAAATGACAATGAAATAAAATTGCTTTTTCCCTATAGGTCTATTGTTTTTAGTTTTTTAGTCCATGATGAGGTAAAGACATGGGAAATCACTCTGAAAGCATGGGATGACACTCAACTGAGTCACACCAGCTAGGGCTTTAAAGAAAATATTTTTATTGATTTTTAAAGAGGAAGGGGAAGGGAAAAAGAGAAACTGATGTGAGCAGAACATCTATTGGCTTTCTCTTGCATGCCCCCCTACTGGGGATCCAGCCCACAATCTCAGGCATGTGACCTGATGGGAAATCAAATCAGCAACTTTTTGGTGCATTGGATGATGCCCAACCAACTGAATAGCATAAAATAATAGAAGGAACAGTGAATCTATTGATGTGTGTGGATTCAAGTTCAGACCTGTGTGCTTATTAGCTTTGTTACCACTGGCACATCCTTTTGAAGCTTAGTTGTCAAATTGAAACTGTTCTGAGGATTGAATGAGACATTTGAGGAAATTTTCTGTTATTAGGTGTTTATAAGTATTAATTACTTATATGATTATTAAGCTACCATTTATTAAGTACAAAATATATACCAAGCATCTTGCATTATTGTTACTCTTGTTTTTGCATTGTTATAATTCTCATTGCATTTTAAGACTCAGAGTACCTAAAATATTGGTATTTCTTTTTCTATTTTAGAAGTTCTATATTGCATTATATTGTATTATATTATGTTATTATTTATAAGATCTATATCATATTAGAAGTAGATGAAGTATTGGTTTTAAGCACTCAGTCTACGAGACATTGTTAAATACATGATATCTAGTAGGGGATTTGCCAAGGTTACACAGCTATTCTGAGATTGAGTTGCATTAGCACTCTGGTCTTCTAAAACACACCACACCTTCCACTATGCTAAATGCCTCACATTTATATATTCAGTGGGTAAATAAAGGAACTTAGATGGCATAATTTCAGATTTGTTGAGTAGAAAGTATATCACCACATTATCATCTCATTTTATTAACTACTTAAATGTTGAAGAAAAATCAACTACACATGCAAAGAAAGGCATATATTTGTGAAATTATCTTATATAATAAAAGCCCAATATGCTAAGTGTCCAGTCATCAGGTTGTCCAGTCAACCAATCAAAGCATAATATGGTAATGATTTGCTAAGGCTGCTCAACTGCTCACTATGATGTGCACTGACCACCAGGGAGGAGATAGTTGACTAATCGACCAATCTCTATGATGTGCACTGACCACCAGGGGCAAATATTCTGACTAGTAGGTTAGCTTGCTGCTGGGGTCCAGCTGATGGGACTGAGCGAGAGGGGCCGGGCACGCCCTGCAGCCCTCCTGCAGTCCTTCCCCTGCTGGCCAACTCCTGCATCCCTCCCCTGCCCCAATCATGCACTGGTGGGGTCCCTCAACCTGGCCTGTGCCCTCTCACAATCTAGGCTGAGGGACTTCTCCCCCTTTCCCTCGCCCGAGTGCATGAATTTCATGCACCGGGCCTCTAGTCTTGACTGTAAAATGTCTAGATTCCAAAGAAATAACAATCTTTTCTTTCTCTTGTAGACCACTTCACCTGCATTGTGAAGGTGCTTTTTGCCCTACTGTACACACAAGCTCTTGTGGCACTTTCAGTCAAATGCAATGAGGAAGATAGGTCAGCCTGGAAACAAACAGGAGCTCTCAAAAAGGTTAGTGTCTTAACTGAATTTATCATCTAGTAGTTTGATGAACTCATTTATGTTGGAGGTATGAATGAATGAGATTAGATATTTCAAAGATAAAATGAGTTATTAACAAAGCATTTTAATTGAAAATGTAACACATTCAGGCTAAAAACGTTGAAAATGTTTCCCTTGTACAATGAGGTCTTTTGCATCTGTTTCTAAACCTTGGCTTTTATCCCTTTATATTTGGGCAGTTTTGTTTTGCTTTTGCTATAAGTCTTAAACTTACAGAAGTTACAAAAATTTTGTTAACACAGTGAGGAAGTAACACAGTGTCTGCAGATTTATTTATTTTACTATATGTCACCTTTTCTTCTTCTTATCCCTGTCCCCAGTCACAATCCAAAAATGGCTTTTCACTTATCATTTCTAAACTTAAAAATCCTAAGGTGAAAGGTGTATTGGAAATGTATTGCATATAAATACAACTGCTATGTTTGAGGTAACTCAATTACTGTACTTACTAGTTTGTTTGAGGCTTTTTTTTTCTTGTTCTATTGGGATTGTAAGTTTGCCTCTCAGATACTTTATATGCTTAAAAATAAAATATACTAAACCTAAAAAATAATCCTAACCTTTTCTTAATGATTCCTCTTTAAGTACTGCTTCCCCCCCCCCTCCCCCCAATGTTGGAATATAAAGGTTCTTAGCAAATTTAAAGGAGATCTCTTTAGTTAAGATTATGTAAACAATTGAGAACAATTGGTGTCGTATAAATTAAACCTTTGTTAGGTTTATAAAGGTTTTTATACCTCATTGAAAAGTTTCTGTTAAAATCATATCTATTTGCCCTGGCTGGTTTTTAAGTGGTTAAAGCACTGGCCAATGGGATGAAGGATTGTGGATTCGAATCCTGACCAAGGACACGTATCTTGATTGTAGACTCGAACCCAGGCTCCAGTTGGGGCTTGAGTGGGAGGCAACTAGTTGCTGTGTCTCTCTCACCTCTCTCTCTCTCTCTCTCTCTCTCTCTCTCTCTCTCTCTCTCTCTCTTTCTCTCTCTCTCCCTTTCTGTCTCTCTCTCTCTCTTCCCCTTCCTCCTTTTCTCTCCCCTTCTTCTACCTCCCATTCTCTGTTAAAAAAAAAAAAAAAATCAATGGAAAAAATATCCTCAGGTGAGGATTAAATTACTTACATCAAAGGGGAGAGAAGATTATTTATAAACACATGAAATATACTCAACATAACTTTCACTTTTATCACCAGTTTACTCTGAAGTCATGATTTTGTGTACAAAGTTTAGTATAGTATCATCACAATGTTCATTAGTCTTAATTAGGGATATGGGTGGTTGGCCATTGAACCTAAGTACTAGGCCAAGCTTCTACCACTAAATAGAGATATATATTACTTTTTTAGTTAAGATATAAAAACTCAATGAACCTCAATTTTCCCAGAGGTAAATGAGAATTTGGAATATATGATTTATAATGGTGCCTCTCTTTTTGAAATTGTTATTTTAAGTTATCAAAATGGATTTTTGTCTTTTCTTGCAATGATTTTTTCTCCTTGTTCTTAGATAATTTTTATTCTGCAATTATCTTCTTTTCCCCCCTAAATATTCTTTCAGTTTTCTGAATGCACTCAAATCTGATATTTGTATTGTTAGCATTCAAATCAAGCATATTAAGTTTTTATGCTATGTCATTGTTTAACTATGTTTTCTTAATAAACTGTCTAATAATGAAAAATTGTGTATTTAAAACATTTCCTGATATTGCCAAAACCGGTTTGGCTCAATGGATAGAGCGTCGGCTTGGGAACTGAAAGGTCCCGGGTTTGATTCCGGTCAAGGGCATGTATCTTGGTTGCAGGCATATCCCCAGTAGGGAGTGTGCAAGAGGCAGCTGATCGGTGACTCTCTCTCATTGATGTTTCTAACTCTCTATCTCTCTCCCTTCCTCTCTGTACAAAATCAATAAAATATATTTAAAAAAAAAAACAACAAAAAAACCCCAAAACATTTCCTGATATCATTTGGATCTAAATCTATTAATCTAACTGCAAAATAAGACTTAATGACAGAACATTAGACAATTATAAATCTATGATGGGAGGAACATGAACTAATTTAGGTAACTTCTGTTAATTTTCTTTCTTGACTTGATAAATATTAGCTATTTAAAAAATACTTAATAAAACCTTTAACATGAGTTAGATTCTTATCAGATGTAGCTTAGAAGTTTATACCCACATAAATGGCTTTAGTGAATGAAAGGAAACTTTATAATTATTCTGTAGGTTGTTTTGCTATGTTATTAGCTTTTTCTGCAGTTGATCTAAATATTTAGATATGTAGCATCTATATATACAAAAAGCCATGACAACCAAATGACTGGTCACATTGTGGTACATTGAGCACCTCTCAGTCCCTCCCCCATGGCCCACAGGCTCCGACTGCAGCAAGGCCGGCAGCGGGTGGTAGGTGGGTGGATCAGCAAGTACAGTGAGCAGTGGCAGGCGAGCAGCGCAGCAATGAGCAAGTGGGCGTGGCTGTGAGTGCCACAGGGTGGGTGGTGGGTGGTGGGTGGGGCTGTGGGTGGGTGGGGCTGTGAGCAGTGGGTGGGTGGGGTGGGGCTGTGAGCAGTGGCAGCCTACTGAGTGTGATTTTGCATGCGAGGCCTCTAGTATCCTATATAATAAAAGCCAAATATGCTAAGTGGCTGGTTGTCCGGTTGCCCATTCAACCAATCAAAGTGTAACATGCTAATGATATGCTAAGGTCACTCAACCACTTGCTATGACATGCACTGACCACCAGGGGGCAGAAACACTGATTGGTAGGCGAGCTTGCTGCTGGGGTCTGGCAGATTGGGACTGAGCGAGATGGTCTAACACGCCCTGGAACCCCTCCGTGGTCCCTCCCAGGCTAGCCAATTTCCTGCGCCCCTCCCTGGCCCCTATTGTGCACTGGTGGAGTCTCTCAGCCTGGCTTGTGTCCTCTCACAATCCGGGACCCCTAGGGGGATTTTGGAGAGCTGGTTTTGGCCCAACCCGCTCAATGGAAGAGCTTCCCCCTGGTGGTCAGTGTGCTCCCACAGGGGGAACGCTGCTCAGCCAGAGGTGGGGCTCATGGCTGGTGAGTATGGTGGTGGTGGTGGTGGGAGCCTCTCCTGCTTCTGTGGCAGCACTAAGGATGTCCGACTGATGGCTTAGGCTTGCTCCCCATAGTGCTTCTGGACTGTGAGAGGGAGCAGGGTGGGCTGAGCAACGCCCCCCCCCCCCCCCCCAGGTGCATGAATTTTGTGACCAGGCCTCTAGTAAATAATAGCAACATCTATATAAGTAATGAAATGTATCATTGTGACTTTTGTACCTACTTAGATTTCTGTATCATTCCTTCCTTCCTTTTTTTTTCTTTTTCTTTTCCTTCTTCCTTCTTCCTTCTTTTCTTCTCATCCCTTTCTTTCTTCATTGAGCCTCTTTTATTTCAACCCACCCTATAATTCTTTATCCTCAGGTATGATAATTCCAGTGAAAACAGATTTTTGTCAGATCAAATCTACCCTAGAGCAATAAATATATATATATATATTTTTTTTTTTTCACTTATTATTTTTTATTTTTATTTTTTTTTATTTTTTTAAATCAATCTTTATTGTTCATATTATTACAAAGGTTCCTCATTTCTTCCTCCCTCCACCAGGTTCCCACCCCACCCTCTGCCCCCTCCCCATCCCCCATTGTCCTCATCCATAGGTGCACAGTTTATGTTCAGTCTCTTCCTCCCTCCCTTTCCCCGATAGTAAATCCCTTTTCAGATAGTAAATCTGTTACTTAGCATTTTCTCATATCAATAACACCTCCACATGCCCAATGATACACTTCACACAAAAGACATTTTCAAATAGGTCAACCAGCCTCATCCAGGCCCCACCCAAGGCACTCACAGATCAACACCCCAGCGCTATACTAACTCAACACATCCAGATCTAAGCCTTCATCACTTGATTCAGCAGACCCTCAAGTTCCCGCAAAAGTTTCCAGCCATGTCTGAGAGGCAGCCGTGGGCAGGTACAGGCGAGGAGCAAGCTGTTTCGGGCCTGGCTGCTCCGGGCCTGGCCTCTGTTGCTCTGGTTCGTTCCACAACCAGCTGCTCCGGGTCTGGTCACTGCCGCTCCCGACCTAGTTGCTCTGGACTTGGCTGTTGCTGCTACAGGCCTGGCCGCACCCGACCCGGCTGCTCTGGGACCGGTTGCTCCGGTCCCGGCCGCTCCGGTCCCGGCCGCTCCGGGCCTGGCCGCTCCCAGCCTGGCAGCCGCTGCTCCGGGCCTGGCCGCACCAGACCCGGCTGCTCCGGGCCTGGCCGCTCCCAGCCTGGCAGCCGCTGCTCCGGGCCTGGCTGCTCCCAGCCTGGCAGCCACTGCTCCGGGCCTGGCCGCTCCCAGCCTGGCAGCTGCTGCTCCGGGCCTGGCCGCTCCCAGCCTGGCAGCCGCTGCTCCTGGCCTGGCCGCCCCAGACCCGGCTGCTCCGGGCCTGGCCGCTCCCAGCCTGGCAGCTGCTGCTCCGGGCCTGGCCGCTCCCAGCCTGGCAGCCGCTGCTCCTGGCCTGGCCGCACCAGACCCGGCTGCTCCGGGCCTGGCCGCTCCCAGCCTGGCAGCTGCTGCTCCGGGCCTGGCCGCACCAGACCCGGCTGCTCCGGGCCTGGCCGCTCCCAGCCTGGCAGCCGCTGCTCCGGGCCTAGCCGCACCAGACCCGGCTGCTCCGGGCCTGGCCGCTCCCAGCCTGGCAGCCGCTGCTCCAGGCCTGGCCGCTCCCAGCCTGGCAGCCGCTGCTCCTGGCCTGGCCGCACCAGACCCGGCTGCTCCGGGCCTGGCCGCTCCCAGCCTGGCAGCCGCTTCTCCAGGCCTGGCCACTCCCAGCCTGGCAGCCACTGCTCCGGGCCTGGCCGCACCAGACCCGGCTGCTCCGGGCCTGGCAGCCGCTGCTCCGGGCCTGGCCGCTCCCAGCCTGGCAGCCACTGCTCCCGGCCTGGCCGCACCAGACCCAGCTGCTCCGGGCCTGGCCGCTCCCAGCCTGGCAGCCGCTGCTCCGGACCTGGCCGCTCCCAGCCTGGCAGCCGCTGCTCCTGGCCTGGCCGCACCAGACCCGGCTGCTCCGGGCCTGGCCACTCCCAGCCTGGCAGCTGCTGCTCCGGGCCTGGCCGCACCAGACCCGGCTGCTCCGGGCCTGGCCGCTCCCAGCCTGGCAGTCGCTGCTCCGGGCCTGGCTGCACCAGACCCAGCTGCTCCGGGCCTGGCCGCTCCCAGCCTGGCAGCTGTTGCTCTGGGCCTGGCCGCTCCCAGCCTGGCAGCCGCTGCTCCGGGCCTGGCCACACCAGACCCGGCTGCTCCGGACCTGGCTGCTCCCAGCCTGGCAGCTGCTGCTCCGGGCCTGGCCGCTCCTAGCCTGGCAGCCGCTGCTCCAGGCCTGGCCACACCAGACCCAGCTGCTCCGGGCCTGGCCGCTCCCAGCCTGGCCGCCGCTGCTCCGGGCCTGGCCGCACCCGACCCGGCTGCTCCGAGCCTGGCCGCTCCCAGCCTGGATGCTCCGTGCTTGGCTACTGCTGTTCTGGGCCTGGCTGCTCCCAACCCGGCTGCTCTGGACCGGGCTTCTCCGGGCCCAGCCACTCCGTGTCTGGGTGTTCCTGGACTGGCCACCCTGGGCTTGGCCGCCTCTGCCTCAGGCCTGGCTGCCACTGCCCCAGGTCTGGCTGCTCCAGTGCTGGCCATTGATGCTCTTGTTCTGGCTGCTGCTGCTCTGGGGCCTGGCCACTGCTGCTCCGGGCCCAGCTGCCACTGCCTTGTGCCTGGCCACTCTAGGCCTGGTCGCCGCTGTTCCAACATTCTGTCCCTTTTTTCTCCTTTTTTTTTTTCTTTTTTTAAAAAAAAACAAAACGCATTTATGTTGCAATGTTGGCTGGTGCGTTGAGTTCTGACTTAGTCTTTGATTTTTCAAGATCTTCTTTGTATTCTTTCTTAAGTAATTTTACTATCATTTGCTCTCACTTGATTTCTTCACATTGAGAACTTCTTTGGTTTCTTCCTCCTTGTCCTGGGAGCTCAGCAGGTTGGCCTGTGGCACCCCTTTGTTCTCCGCGGGCTCCCGCGCTGCTCCAGCCTGTTGCCGGGGTCGGCGCCGCCCAGGAAGCAGCCCCCGTCCTTGGCTCCGTTGCCCGCGCTCAGCAGTCGAAGGCTCAGGGGCACCCCCCCCCACTGGGGGCCCCGTCGCCCGGCTCCTTGCTGGCGCCCGGCTGGCCGGTGTCCGGCAGGGGCTCCTGCTCCTCGTGGCGTTCCTCCAGTCTGGAGCTTTCTTTCTCCCTCCCACTAGGGGAGTCCAGGATCAGAGTCAACAGACTGTCCTCTGCGCACAGTGTGCGCGACTCCAGGGGCTCAGCCTTTCGCCGCGCTCCCAGGACTCCACCTCACAGCTCCGTCTCCCCCTGCCCGAGCCTGGGTCCCCAGGGACTGGCCCAGACCTGGAGTTCGGGGCGGTCTGGACTGAGGCTCAGAGCTGCCGCCGGAGGCTTTGTTTCTTCCGGCTAGGGTAATCCAGCATCAGAGTCAACATTCAGTCCTCTGCGCGCCATGTGCGCGCGACTCCGGGGGCCCCGCATTTCGCCGTCCCCCGGGATTGTCTCCCCCTGCCGGAGCCTGGGTCCCCAGGGTCTGGCACATAACTTGGGGCTCAGCGCTGCCGGTTCGGGGGTTCAGCCCAGGCTGGGGGTTCTATTTCCTTCCTGCTAGGGAACGCCAGGCAGCACCCAGCCCTCTCCTCCTCTCGGGCTGCGACCTCTCCGCGCGCGCGTGCGTGCGAGCGCGCAGCATGTCTCCGTACCTTAGGCTTTTTTTCAGCTCCTCTGATTTTCCTTCTGGTTTTCTCCCTCCTTCCTATTGTAGAGTTTTCAGTCAGTCGACTACCTGTAGCTCTGGGCAATGTCCACTCTACATTTTAGTTGTATTCCCTTGAAATTGTTGTGAGCTGCTGCGGCTAGGTGTATACCCGAGCAGCCATCTTGGATCCTCCCTAAATATATATATTTTTTAAAAGAATATTATAGAGATAATTTGATAAGGAAGTTCAGTTGTGTTGGGAAAATGGTCATTACAGTTAGCATATTTTTTTCCCCTTTGGAATATCTGTTAAAAGAGATTTTATACCAGGATTTCTTTGCTCCCCCCTTCACCATTTATCCCCCTCTCATGTCCTCTTCCACCTCTACCCTTTTTTGCTCCCCCTGGAGTCATCACACTATTATCCATGTTCATGAGTTCTTTTTCTTTTTTACCTCAGTCCTACCACCCGGCCTCCAATATCCTTCCACACACACCAGAGCTGTCTGCTTACTCTCTAATTTTGTCTCTATTTTGCTTCTCAGTTCAGTTTGTTCATTAGATTCCACATACGAATGAAATGACATGGTACTTGTCTTTCTCTGACTTGTCTGGACTACTTTACTTAGTATAGTGTTCTCCAGGTCCATCCATGCTATTGCAAAACATAAACTTTTCTTCCTTTTTATAGCCGAGTAGTACTCCATTGTGTAAATGTATAGGTAATGATGTCTGGGTAATGATGTTACATAGCAATGCTGGCTTTTTCTCCCTAGTGACTAGCCTCCTTGCAGTTTCTTCAGTCCAGGAACATGACTTGCTTTATAGCCAGGTGGAAACATTTCACACTTTAACCAAATGTCTGTGAAGTGTTTTCCCATGCCTCATCTCATTTGATCATCACAGAAATCCTGGAGTAGGTAGATAGGAGACTCGGGGAATCCTATTTTTTTTTTTTTTTTTTAATAAATTTTTATTGTTCATATTATTACAAGTGTTCCTTTCCCCCCGCTTCCCACCCCACCCTCTGCCCTTTCCCCACTCCCCATTGTCCTCATCCATAGGTGCACAGTTTATGTTCAGTCTCTTTCCACATTCCCCTCTCCCCTTTTCCCCAAGAATCATTAGTTCACTCCCCTTCCATACCTCTGATTCTATTATATTCAACAGTTAATATTGTTCATCAGATTTTTTTTTTTTAATTTCCTTGGTTTTTAGATTCACTTGTTGATAGTTACGTATTTGTTGTTCATAATTTTTATCTTTATCTACTTTCTCTTCTGAAAGAACCCCCTTCAGCAATTCATGTAATTCTGGTTTGGTGGTGATGAACTCCTTTAGCTTTTTTTTATTAGTGAAGCTCTTTATCTGACCTTCGATTCTGAGTGATAGCTTTGCTGGGTAGAGTATTTTTGGCTGTAGGTTCTTGCTATTCATCACCTTGAATATTTCTTGCCATTCCCGTCTGGCCTGCATGGTTTCTGTTGAGAAATCAGCTGACAATCGTATAGGTGCTCCTTTATAGGTAACCACCTGCTTAGCTCTTGCTGCTTTTAATATTCTCTCTTTGTCCTTTGCTCTTGGAATCTTAATTATGATTTGTCTTGGTGTGGTCCTCTTTGGATTCCTCTTATTGGGAGTTCTGTGTGCTTCCTGGACTTGTAAGTCCAATTCTTTCCCCAGGTGGGGGAAGTTTTCTGTCACTATTTCTTTCAGTATGTTTTCGATATCTTGCTCTCTCTCATCTTCTGGGACCCCCATGATTCTGATGTTGGATCGTTTGAAGTTGTCCCAGAGGTTTCTTACATTATCTTCTATTTTCTGGATTCTCTTGCCTACTAGCTTCTGCAGAGGAGTGTCTTCTGGCTCTTTATGTTCCAAATCTTTGACTTGATTCTTGCGATCTTCTATTATGTTTTTAGGACTCTGTATAATATTTTTTATTTCAGACAATGTATTCTTTATATCTTGTTGATCCCTTAGCATTTCTTGTTGAGTCCTTTTCATATCCTCATAGGTCTCATTTATTTTATCGGCCTTTTCTAGGAGTCTCTTGAAGAACCTTATAAGTGTGGTTTTGAACTCTATATCCAGTCGCTTTTTGTCCTCCATTTCTTTCGTTTGTGATCTATTTGGTTTAGGCATTTTCGCATGCAGCTTTTCTGATGGGGCGGGGTTTCAGGGTGGAGCCTATAGCCTCGGCTTCCGTCAGCCCCGCCCTATGCGACTCCTGAGACTCAGGGTCCTTCAGTACTTGTTGCAAGCACCTCTGAGAGAAAGGTGCCCTCGATTTTCGCCTGCTACCAAACAGTGTAAGCTCTCCCACAATGGGCCCGAAACTGGGGTTCAGTTCAGTTGGAAGTGGAGTTGGAGGTGGCGTTCAGAGCAGTCTGGAGCCTGTCTCCTTCCCGCCAGGGCAGTCCTACGGCACAGCCGGCCGGCCCTTCTCTGCGCGCAGTGTGCGTGCCTCTGGGACCTCCTTTCACCGCTTCCCCGGGTTCCGCCTTACAGCCCAGCTCCCTCTGGATGAGCCTGGGTCCCCGGGGTCTGGCCTAGAACGGGGGTTCAGAGCAGTTGGGGGCCCAGCACAGTCCGAGTGTTTATCTCCTTCCCGCTAGGGAACGCCAGCCAGGCACTCGGCCTCCCTCCTCTCCAGCTCCGTCCTCTCCGCGCGCGCCGCGTGTCTCCGTACCTTGGGCTTTTACAGCTCCTCCGCGCTTCCTTCTGGTTTTCTCTTTGCTTCTCGTTGTAGAATTTCCAGTCAGTCGACTTTTCTGTAGTTCTGGGTAATGTCCATTTTATATTTTAGTTGTATTTTATTGAAATTGTTGCGTGCGGCTGCGGCTAGGTGCCTACCCGAGCAGCCATCTTGGATTCTCTGGCTATTTTTTTTTTTTCATTAGCTGGGCAATGGAGATTTAGAAAGCTTAGAAACTTGACCCGACTGAAAAGAAGTAAGAAATGGTGGACCTTGAAAATGACCTCAGGTTTTCTCACTGTGCAGAATATAGTCAGACATGGCTGCAGTTAAATATATTACCTTTTGTTCTCTCTGCATGATCTACAATAATAATCTGCTTCATGTCGATATTTACTGTTGTGCTGTTGACAATTACCTGAAAGAAAAGTTGGGGCCCTTCACTGGGCTGGAAGAGGTTTAGCAACATCAGAAAGCAAGTCTAATTAACCAAGTTTATTCTATATCTATAAAAGGCTAAGTTGACTTGTGCATGCATGATACATATAAAGCCCTCGCTGGTACCAATCGCATATGTGTGTTTCCACCTGTCGTTGTCATGAACTTGGTTAATACTTCTATTATAGAGAAAGGGTGAATAGCGATATTAAAATATTTCTTTTAATTAATTTCCTCTCAGAGTGCATGAATTCATGCACCGGGCTTCTAGTGTAATCATAATTATGCAGCACTCTTTAAAAAGTGTTCTTTTTAATGTTAACCTTTTGTAAATTTAGTGACTGAGATAACTAATATTTTAATTTTTTCTAGAATACGTGTGATGGAGAAAAGTCTTATAAAGTGCTTTTGAGCTTTGTGATAAGTGAACTATCTAAAGGAAAATTATACCATGAAGAAGGAGCTCAGGAATGTGCAATGGTATGTTTTCTCTAAGGTTAGATGTAGTGGTTATTTTTAGTTAAAAATTTAGACTTTGTTGTCATTATGAATATAATTTTTAAAGCTATATCTGTTATAGAATGAATTATTCAGGTTTTCTTTTTTTAACTTTAGGTTAGCCCTACTGCTTGGTCTTCTGAATCCATGGAAAAATACTTACAGGACTTCTGCTTACCTTTCCTCAGAATCGCCAGCCTTCTTCAGCATCACCTTTTTGGGGAAGATTTACCTAGCTGCCAGGTATAATTTGGGATAGAGATTAGGGTGCATTCATTGTTTTAGTCTAACTGAAAGGAATAAGTATTTAGAATATTTATTGTTATTGTATTTTTTATTTGTTACCATCATTCATTTTTATGATAATATTACTAATGTTTGATATTGGCGTAGTTTTGGATTAGATCAGTGATAATAAATGCCCAATACTTTAACAGGATCATAGTATTCATATTCAATAGATATAGTTATCACTATCTCTATTGATAAATTTGTCACTAATTGCTTTTAATATCCTTTAAAAGTTACGTTGATCAGAAAGCTGGTTATCTGAAGATATGATTATGTTTATGTAATTTAGAACAACAAAATGTTTGATTTATAGCCACTTATATTAAAACTTGGATGAATGAGTTATCACTAATTTAGTATATTTCTTAGAACTGTTGGTCAATATGAGTAGGCAAGACAGTGACAGGATAGGAAAGCGGAAGGTAAGTAAACCAAATTAGCTTTTAGGCTTATGTTTCTAGCATTACCTGCCATTCATTTTCAGTGAATTTGATGTGGCCATTAAGATATTTATTATATTTATGGTCTTCGAAGCCTTAAGTATATCAGAATTTAAAACTCAATTATTCCTTTTCTCCTATGTAATTGGCCATTGCATAGTTTGTATGCTTTGTTTTTTATCAAATGATTTGAGATTAAACTCTACACATTTGTCCCCAAAACTTTATATTTAGGATTATAAGATATTGAACAAATTAAAAATTTTCAAAAATTCTTCACATCACTGTATTACACCAATAATCTAAGAGAATCTCCTTAATCAAAAAGTAGGGATTAAGCTGTGGGGTTTTTCTTTAAAAAAATATATATATATATTTTATTGATATTTTACAGAGAGGAAGGGAGAGAGAGAACTGGAAACGTTGGTGAGAGAGAAACATCGACCAGCTGCCTCTTGCACACCCCCTACCGGGGATGTGCCCGCAACCAAGGTACATGCCCTTGACCGAAATCGAACCCCGGACCTTTCAGTCCGCAGACCGACGCTCTACCACTGAGCCAAACTGGTTTCGGCGGGTTTTTCTTTTTTAACAGCAATTCAGGCACTGGGTTGCCAAAGTGACTTTAAAAGTACAAATATTTCTAAAATAAATGGTGATGATTTAACCAGCCATACATCAGGGTTGTCTGGGACTGATTTTGTAGTCACTAAAGAGTGGATAGAGTGAGAGACCTGTGGAATCTTGGTCTTGTCAAATCAAGTAACTCACTTGAAGACTCCAGCTTTAATCGGAATGCCTTTAACTTCAGAAGTTACCCCCAGCACTGATGTTAGTGAGCACGGGCATGAGGGAGGGCTGCCCAGCCAGGACACTTACCTACATTCAGTCTTTCTCTTTCCAATGGTGGTCTGTTACCAGCTGCCCGCATTATTCTCCACTCCCCCCTTACCCCCCAGAATCTGTTTTTTCTGCCTGCCAATGCTGTCCTGCAGCCTCAGATGGTACTAAGGACCATCTGACTACAGCACAGTTTGCTACGGCTCATCACACCCTCCCTTCAGTCCCATGACACTGCAGCAGGAGTTTTCTAACACACTTGAGCAGTAGAACCTTTCTTCCAAATATTATCTTGAAAAAATATAGTAAGTCATGAGATCATACAATATAAGTTCTCAAAATCTATTCTCTTTCAAGGTATGTTTTGGCAATTCATTGCATTTTCATAAAATTTTTAAATCGGTTTGGAAATTTCTATAAAAAACAAAGCCTACTTAGATTTTTTTTGGGGTGGGGGAGGTTTGTATTGACTCTAAATATTAATTTAGAACTGTCATCTTAGTTGGAAGGACTGATGCTGTAACATTATAATGTTATCACCTTAACATTGAGAACTCCAGTAATGGACCTATTTATATTCCCTCTGATTTGGATTAATTAAGCTTCTGAGATCTGTGGGTTTGTAGTTTTCATAAAAAAAATAAAAAATGTATATATTGAGAAAGGATTTGTATCCAGAAAATATCAGGAATTTTTATAACTCAATAATAAGAAAACAAAAAACATATGGTGGTCAAAAAAATTTGAACAAGCACTTCTTATAACAATATATATGAATGGCCAATATGTACATGACAAAATGTTCAACATCATTATTGATTAGTGGAGTACAAATTAATGTTATAAGTATTGATAAGGAGTTGGATAGACTCTCGTTTATTGCTGGTAGGAGTGCAAAGTGGTATAGTCAAATTCTGGCAGTTTCTTTAAAATATTAAGCATACACTTAACTGTATAACACAATGATTCTATTCCTATTTATCTACCAAAAGATATGAAAGCATATATCCACATAAATACTTGTAAATGAATGTTCATAGCAGCCTAATTTATAGTAGTAAAAAACTGGAAATAACCCAGAAGTCCTTCAACAAGTGAACATGTGAACAAAATGTGGTATGCTCATATAGTGGACTACTACTCGGTAATAAGAAAGAATGGACTACTGATACACACTATAACATGAATTAATCCCAAAATGTTATGCTGAAAGAGGCCAGTCACAAAAGAATACAAACACAAAAGAAGGGGCTGGAATTGATTACATAGGGGTAAAAGGAATATTTTTTTTGGTTGGAATTCTTCCTAAATTTTACGGTAGCAGTAGTTGCATGACTATACTTTTACTAAAATTCATCAAACTACACTTAAGGTTGGTTCATTTTATGGTTATGGAAGTTACACCTCAACAAAGTCGTTTTTTAAAATGCCCTCTTTGCATAGGTATATAAATGGGGGATTTGTGGCTTTACATCTAGAGATTTAAAAAAATTAACATTTTTTAAGCTTTCTTATCATTTTGCCTTTTTATCTTTGTACCATATTTCAAATTTGTACCTAATCTAGAAAATTAGTTCATTTTTGCAAAGAGATGCTGGTTGAATTTCTATTATGTGCCAAGCCCTGGCAAGACAGAGCTCCTACACCCAGGAACCACTCCCACAGCCTTACAGGAAAGGCTCATTTATTTTTAAACTGACCAATAGCAAATATCCAAGAAGAGAGGTGTGTACAAGGTGTGGAAGGATTGCTTTTATCTGAATGGGACTGAGTAATGTAGAGTCTCATTAATAGGGATCAGGGAGGCCTCTCTGGGGAGCTGAAAGATTTGAAGAATGGCAGGAATTGATCCAATGGACAGAGAAAAGTAGACACATTAGCCTCAGAAATGGTTTTTTTCAGTTAAATAAAAAGGGATTAGGGAGTATACTTTGATTTTCACAAGACTAACAAACTCCTTAAAAATAAACTTTTAAAATGTCAGTGCTTGGATGGCTTATTTCTCTGGTTATGTTATTACTGAGTGGAGCTTCAAGATTGACTGACATTGGATCTCGGAAGTTTTAAAAAATTCACTTCTATTTTTATTTATTTATTTAAATGTTTCTGGCAGATTTATTTATTTATTTATTTTTCTTACTCTTCACCAGAGAATATTTTTTCAGTTGATTTCTTTTTTTTTAGAGAGAATGGAAGGGTGGAGGGTTGGGGGGGGGGGGGGGGGAGAGAGAGAGAGAGAGAGAGAAACATCAATTGGTTGCCTCTTACATGCACAGGATCAAACCTGAGACCCTTCAGTGCAGGGGGTCAACACTTCACCCGTTGAGCAACACTGGCAAGGGCCTCCTTTCTTTAAAACTCTTTGTTTCACATGCAAATTATTTAGCATTGCCTCTTGTGTATGCCATGTTTTTACTCTTATTCTTCATCCACACCGACACTGCTGCCCTGCCGGCATAGTCACCCTACGCTGAGAGTCACTTTGCTTTTGTCCTAAATTAATGTTTACTTTCAGAGTATATATGGTTCTATAAATTGTACTCATCAGTTATATGACAATACTATTCTTATATAATAAAACTATATATGCAAATTGACCGAATGGCAGAACCACCAGTAGAACGACGAGTCGTTATGACGTGCACTGACCACTAGGGTGCAGAGACTAAATGCAGGAGATGCCCCCTGGTGGTCAGTGCGCTCCCATAGGGGAACACTGCTCAGCCAGAAACCGGGCTCATGGTGGTAATGAGCGAGGGGTCCCGGACTGAAAGCCCCAGACTGTGAGAGGAATGCCTGACTGCCTGGAGATCGGGCCTAGGCCGGCAGGTGGACATCCCCTGAGGGGTCCCAGACTGTGAGAGGGCGCAGACTGGGCTGAGGGACCCCAAACTCCAGTGCACAAATTTCATGGACTGGGCCTCTAGTTTAGAAAATAAATGTATAAAAGAAGCAGATGCTATGGCACATGGGAATTAAATTTCAGGGGGAAATAGCCTATATAATTAAGAGGTAATATGCAAATTAACCCTCACACCCGCACAAAATGGCTGCCTACAACCAGGCCTGCAGTGGGGGGTGGGGGGCAGTTAGTGAGGGACGAGTTAAGGGTATATTTAGATATAATAGCCAGGGACCTTTCTCTCTTTTCTTTTACTCCCTGTACTTTCCTTTAGTTAAGAAAGTTTTCTTACTATCCAAAAATAATTGATGATAATGACACTTAAAATATCTATAATGAGAAATGTTCATGATGAAATGTCTTGAGAATTTTCTATTTCATGTCTAAAAGGAAGAAGAAGAATTTTCAGTTCTTTCCAGCTGCCTGGGACTTCTGCCAACATTTTACCAAACAGAACATCCCTTCATCAGTGCCTCCTGTCTGGATTGGCCAGTTCCAGCATTTGATATTATAGCTCAGTGGTGTTCTGAGATAAATTCATTTACTGAAAGACATGCAGAACAAGGAAAGGTATGTTAAAGGAGTAGTGGTCACTTGCAGTAAAGGTGATGTGCTAATATTTAAGAGGTTAATGAACCTTTATGAATATTTAATATTTAAGAGGTTAATGAAACTTTAGGTCATCTATTCTTGGAAGCATTTATTAAGCTAATTACATTGAAAAATGATTTACTTACATAATATTGGTTTTTGAGTGTAAAAGCGGAAGTATTTCAGTCAGTAAAGCTAAGGAATTGCTATGTCACTTTTGTTTTAGGTTGTCAGGTTTTTATTGTTTCCTTAAATAATCATATCATTAGTCTTGGAAGATACAAAGGAATTTTAAGATAGATGAGGGACTTGTAAGCTTATTGGAAAGTGAACTGTCACAAAAAAATAAAAGATTTGGACTAGCATGTCTTAAAGGTCACATCTTGAACTTCAAAATTTGCTGGCCTATTGCTGCCAGCTCAGCTAGAGAAAGGTTTTGTATTGGAGAGTTGGGGTAGCAGAGGGTGGTTGAATGCCATAGTTTGGTGCTCAGACATTTTCTTTAGCTAGTACAGTATTTGAGAAATGGCATAATATGAGGGAAGTAAGTGTTTTATGGGATAACCTGGTGGTTTTTTTAGCAGGTAAGTTGAAGTAAGGAGAGAGGGAAGCCAGAGATGATTATTTAGGTACTGAAGAAACTCTGTACTATTGTCCTAATAGTAGAAATTAGAATGTAACCAATGCAAGAGACATTTGAGAAAAATAAATAGGACTTGGTGAACATATATAGATATGTTCTTGAACTCAAATGATTAGAAGAAAAGTAGTGAGTACACATAGTTCTGATAGGAACCTGCTCCTGCTTAAACACCATTGATGATGCCCCATCAGTGTATTCTTTGAGTAGCATTCAAAGATTTTCATCATCTTGCCTATCTTTCTAACATTATTCTGTACCACTCCACTGCCCATAACCTTGCTCAAACCAAAAAAAATGTTTCTTAGCTGTGCTATATATCTTCAAACACCTATGCTATTGCTTGTTGCTGTTACTTTTATCTAAAGTAAACTTCCTACCCTTCTCCTGCTGAATTAATCCATCAAGGTTTTGTTACCTCTTCTGTAAAGCTTTGTCTGATACTCCGTATTTCTCTGAAGCTTAATCCCCTCCCTCTGTTGTTCTGTATGACAGTACTGTTGTGCTGTATCACAGTACTTTTGGCATTGTCTCTTACAGTTGCCATATTTATCACTGCTTATTATGTCTGATTTGTGGCTCCACAAAGCAAAATTTATTTGTATATCCTTGAATCCCTAGTTTCTATAAAGTGCCAGCCATAGACTAGTGAACTAATATTTGTGGAACAATTAGTGGTGGTAGGATGTCATTGGCTGAAATAGAACTATTGAATGGAACCAAATTTCAGGGAAAAATAGAATTTTAATTTTAACATCAAAGGGAAAGTAAAAAGATTAGTATTTTAGATAAAAGTGTCTTATTACACTTAATTTTTAAAACATTGAAGTGAACAATAAAGGCAAGATAAACATTAAATAATAAATGTCTCTTTTACTCATTTCTATTTTTTGTCAAAGTCCTTGAAGAGATAATATATCACTTTATACTTTTTTTTTTTTTAAAGGATTGGAAAATTCATTAAGTTAATTGAAATCTTACATATAATTTTTTTTTTCTCCAGTAGTTTCTTTATTCATAGTTTGTAGCTAGAATCTGAAGTTATATTTTGATGTCTGAAAACCTATGAGGCATGACTTGGAATAAGAGATGGGTCTAATTGTACAACCAGGACAGGAGAAAAAGTAATGAGCATATTTAAAATTTTTGTTTTCATATGAGCCATGTGTTAAGCAACAGGTAAAAATAACTTATTTGCCGAGGCCGGTTTGGCTCAATGGATAGAGCGTCGGCTTGGGGACAGAAAGGTCCCGGGTTCGATTCCGGTCAAGGGCATGTGCCTTGGTTGCGGGCATATCCCCGTTGGGGGGTGTGCAAGAGGCAGCTGATCGATGACTCTCTCTCATCGATGTTTCTAACTGTCTCTCTCCCTTCCTCTCTGTACAAAATCAATAAAATATATTAAAAAAAATAACTTATTTGATAGTATAAGATCAGGCATACATTTTAAATGAATGATTTTTGGTGTAGATATTAAAAACTGAATTTTTAGATGAAATCATGTAAGATGCCACAACCACCTTGAAACCCTAGTTTCCTAATCTATGCGTTTTTAGCTGTGAGAGAACAATCACTTTTATATAGAAGAAGATTCTTTTATTAGAGGCCATGTGGTGTGAGTTACTGGACAGTTCACAGCCTAATCTAGCTAAGTATCAAGTTCAGTGAGGACAAACTGCATTCCTTCCACTGATGGAAGAGTTCCAATATAATCAATCCCCTATGGAATAACAATTTTTGGAGTCCAGGGTTGGGCATTGAGTATTGGCAAAATAGCATATTGTAGGCCCATATATTGTCCTTATCTTCCTTCCATGGTCACTTTATCCATGAACTTATTGATAAACACCAAGTTAGCTACTTAGCCACTGCATTGAGTTAGATGAATTATAGCTGTAGATAATGTGAGATGATCAACATAAGAGTTGCCTGCCATCTTTACGGTTTCTTAAGGTAACAGATTCATACTACATCTGATTTGTGTTCATGAAGTAGCATCTAGAAAAAAATGAGTGCTGTTACCAATATTTTTATATCCCTGTAAACAATCAATAAAGTATATTTTGCAGGAAAATTGAACTAATTTGTCTTTTTTTAAAAAAGTAAGCAAATTTATCAAGACAAAATATCTTAGCTTGAGGTATAAGAAGATTTTATATCTTCTAGGAAGGAGATCAGTACTTTATATATGTAAGACCCTCGGGATGTACAAGGCTGGCGAAGTCAGGTGGTCTGGCTGTGCCAAGGCATTAGGGATGAGTTACTTAAACGTTAGACCGAATACAGCAGGCTAATTTTTAAGTGGATAGCTTGGTCTGGCCCAAGAATGATGTTATAAAGATCCAAATGGCCTTGATAGAAAAAAGGTCTCCTTCCTCCCCACCCCCTACTCGAGGTTATAAAGGATTGAAATAGAACTGAGTGAAAACTTTGACTTTCCCTAAAGAAAAGCCAATGAGCTATTTAGTTAAGAAAGGTCAAAACTTGGTTTTAAGAAATGTATAACTGTTTAAAAGCATATATAAAACAAGTATATCTAGATATGTTTTTCATGCATACTTAGTTATATTTACTATTTTTCTTTTAAAGTAATAACAAGTTTAAGTTTTTAGGGTGCTTAATCTAAATCTTGCATCATATTTTAAATGGAAACAACATTAAAAATAAAGAATGGTAATTTTTGAAATACTATTTTGATCATTTGTAAAATGGAAATGAGAAGAGTGTTAATAAAGAAAATAAGTCACATTTTTGTAGACAGATTTTTCCATTCTTAAAAAAAAACATTTTAAAAAATAAGTATTTTGTGTTAATGACTTAAATACCTAGGACTAATGAATATTTTTGGATAATGTTTTAGGCCTTGCTTATCCAAGAGTCAAGATGGAAGTTACCACACCTACTACAGTTGCCTGAGAATTATAATACCATTTTCCAGTATTACCACAGAAAAACCTGCAGTGTCTGCACCAAGGTTCCTAAAGATCCTGCTGTTTGCCTTGTTTGTGGCACTTTTGTATGCCTGAAAGGACTTTGCTGCAAGCAACAAAGTTACTGCGAATGTGTATTGGTAAGCATTAGTAAATAATAGCTATTTTATGAAAACTCAATTTCATATCACATGGATGTGTGCTATATAGATACATATATATGGTCAAGCCAGCTCTAAAAGTTTAGGCTTTGAGTGAAACAATACATGTAAAGATTTCGTTCTTTTTTGTTCTTGTTTGTTTTTCTTCTTTTTAACCCAGTAAAAGGGTAAAGCAAAGCAAAACAAAACACCTGAGGCTTTGAGTAAAACCTTTCACAATACAATTTTCCTCTTCCTACTCCCACTATCCTTTACTGATACACCCGAGGCCTGGTGCACAGAATTTGTGCCCGGGGATGCGCGCCCCTCAGCCAGTCTGCACCTTCTCTAATCTTGGACATCCCTCACAATCCAGGACTGCTGGTTCCCAACCGCTTGCCTGCCTGCTTGCCTGATTTCCCCTAACCATTTCTGCCAGCCAGTCTGATCACCCCCTAACCGCTCCCCTGCCAGCCTGATTGACGCCTAACTGCTCCCCTGCTGGCCCGTAGTCCCTAATTGCATTTCCCTGCTGACCTTGTCACCCCTAACTGCCCTCCCCTGCCAGTCTGGTCACCCCTGACTGCCCTCCCCTGCCAGCCTGGTCACCCCTAACTATCCTCCCCTATAGACCTGGTCACCCCCAACTGCCCTCTCCTGCTGGCACAGTCACCCCAACTTCCATTCTCTGCCAGCCTGGTCATCCCTAATTTCCTTCCCCTGCTGAACTGGTCCTCCAAATGCCCTCCCTTGCAGGCCTGTTCCCCCCAACTGCCCTCCCCTGCAGGCCTGATTACCCCCAACTATCCCCCTCTAAGGCCTGGTTCCTACTACTGCCCTCCCCTGCTGACCTGATCACCCCCAACTGTCCTCCCCTTCAGGCCTGGTCGCCCCTAACTTCCCTCTCCTGCTGGCCTGATTGCCCCCAACTGCCCTCCTCTGCCAGCCCGGTCACCCCTAACTGCCCTTCCTTGCAGGCCTGATCCCCCCCTAACTGCTCTCCCTTGCAGGCTTGCTCCTTCCCAACTGCCCTCCTCTGCTGGCCATCTTGTGTTCACATGGGGGCAGCCATCTTTGACCACATGGTGGCAGCCATCTTGTGTGTTGGAGTGATGGTCAATTTGCATATCACTTCTTTATTATATAGGATACTTTTGAATGTTCTGCAATGAAACCACAGTCAAATAATCTAATGTAGATGCTAACTTCTGAATTAGGTTTGCATTGGCTTTTTTTGTGTGTGTGTGCCTGCTTATTTTTAATTTTTTTTCTTTATTGATTAAGAAATTACATATATGTCCTTTATTGCCCCATTGTACTCCCCACCCTTACATTGACTTTTAATTGTTTTTCTAGATAATCCTTACCCAAATTCCTCCTAATGTATTTAGTAAAGTGTTAGAAATGAGATTGTAAATTTAACTTAGATAAAATCTTATTAAAAATTTTAAAAACATGCCTGTTTTATTTAGAAGAAATTTACTTAAGGGATTCTTGATTTTTTAATGTAAAGTCCATTTGATTATGAAGTTATTGGATGTATTTTTAATCTTTCAGCATTCTCAGAACTGCGGTGCCGGCACG
Source organism: Pipistrellus hanaki (assembly GCF_964339955.1). NCBI lineage: Eukaryota > Metazoa > Chordata > Mammalia > Chiroptera > Vespertilionidae > Pipistrellus > Pipistrellus hanaki. Next base: position 44,334,982 of record NC_140510.1, read on the forward strand.
GGAATCTTCCTTCTGGTCAACGCATCGGTGATCATCATCATCCGGGGGCACCGCTTCTGCCTGTGGGGCTCGGTGTACCTGGACGCGCACGGAGAGGAAGACCGGGATCTCAGGTGAGAGTGCGGGTGGCACAGGGTGTCACTGACATTCGGTCTGGTAAGAACAGTGTGCCATTGCTAGCTTTGTAATAATAAAGGTTTTATATTAAGAAATTCTGACAGTCATTAATTTAGAGCTATTTCTGGTTTTGAAATATTTTCCTCATCAACCTGCTAAGGAAACATGAAATAAACCAAATTACTATGTGAAATTTTTGCCATGAAAATTCTGTTTTTAAAAATATGTATGAAATCTTCATTGTATTTTATTACTTTTAATACCTTTTCCCTCTTTTTTTTTCCTAGGCGAGGCAAGCCTCTCTACATTTGTAAGGAAAGATACAAAGTTCTTGAACAGCAGTGGATCTCTCATACTTTTGATCACATCAATAAAAGATGGGGTCCACACTACAATGGGCTCTGACTCACCACCGCAGCACTGCATTATATTATCATTTTCATTAAGAATTTATCAACAATAAGCTTTAACTTAATTTGGGGGATTAACACTTTTGCTGAGGGAAAAAAAGAAAACATACGTTATGAAGCCTTTCCAAAATTAGGTGCTTGGTAATCGCATTAATGGTATAATAATTTTAAAAAGTATCTGGAGAACATAAGCTACAAGTTAAATCATTCTTTATGTGGTCATTTTAAAAATCTACAATTAATAAGAAGCACAATTTGACAAAATTATTTAAAACTGATTCTCCCAGCAATGCATATCAATGATTCATTGATACTTAGAGTGGGTGTGATTTATTTAAAGTTTTACTGCTTCTTTATATATGTGTTAATTTGCATCTGCTAAACATAATGCATCTTTTTCCCTCACCATTCTTGTGTTGATTTGAGATTTTTGCTGTATGTAATTAGAAAAAAATTGTAAAACATGATTTATGTGAAATATTGTATAGTAAAAGTTGGTTTAATAGTAGAACTTTAAAATGTTTTCTTATTGTGAGGAATCTGTTAAAGTTGAAGGCTTTGCTGAAAACTTAATTCATTCTCAGGAATTTCATAAATATTCTCCCCAGGTAAATAATTGAAATAATTGTAAAATAAGTAGGTAGCTGCTGTTAATATAATACAGTACATTTTGGGAGATACATGAGTGCTTGGGGAAGGGAGTCCTTAAAAATCAAAATTTTCCATTTCAGTTGGTTGAATTACTGGAGATAGTAACAAATAGATTTGACTATAAAATTAAATTTTAAGAGCATACACATGGCGGATTTTGAATCTGCTCATGCCCACTTTTATCAACCACACCTTTTTTTTTTTTTTTTAATGACTGGATTGGAAATGCTCAGACTTCCCCAGTTTTGGAACTTTTCTTTCAGCTCAAGGGGTTCATCTATGTATTTGTGCAATGTAATCACTGCTATTTCTGCGTGGTTTCCTGAAGGGGAGGCAAAGGCTCAATGGTGAGGACCCTCATGAACGAGCCTCACATCTGCATTCTTAAATGCTGTTGTGAAAAGCAATTTATGTTTGTAGAGTTTTTAACTCAGAATGGGAATGATTGAGCTAAACTCGATTAGAACAGAAGGAAGATTACAGAGAAGCATGTTATATTTTGCTGCTGTTTTTTTTCTTCCAAATAATTAAGTTGATGATTATTTCATACTTAGCGCTATCAAACAATTCCAGATACTTTGGACTGAACATGGCTTGTTATATAAAATTACATTTTTACACATAAAAATAACCTAAAAAAAATCTAATGATAAAACATAAAAATTAAGTCAGACCTAGCTTCTAAAAATCATGAATGACATGATATTACAGAATATACAAGTGGACATTAAATGATGGCCTTGGTTAAAATAAAGAGAGCAGAACAATACATACTCAAATGTGTTCAAAAAGTCAAAAAGTTACCTATAGCTCTACAATAAAATACATGGAAATAGCTTGCTATTTTTATATACATTTCCAAAATATTAAGATAACTTTCTGAAAGATTAGAATGATTCTGTTTAACTAAATAGCTGTCCTTTCCAACTCATTACTACTTTTTATAGTAATGTATCATAAGTTCAGCCTGTCATATTTTTTTGCATCAGTCATTATGAATACCAGACCATTTGTAAGTGTGGTTGAAGAGAAAAATGCTAGTTTACATCTCTAGTAAATACTGTTTCAGGATTCATGAACTTGAATAATTCTACAGTTTGAAACTCTGATGCTATATATACATGGTATAATGTATTCAGACTTTAATTACTACATATTTAATATGGAATGTTTTATGGTTGTGCATATGGATGTGGAGTGAAAATATTAGCCTTAACATTAAAATTTTGGTTTGATAGTGTTTATTTTGATATTGGTGAATTAGTCACCAATAAATTTTTAAAAAGCACTTGGTTGAAAATTGTACTTGAATTCATACATGCATGCTGCTAAACTAGAACTTTAATTTCCCCCCATAACTTTTTTAAGTACCATTTATAAATTCACTTTTAAACATAACAGGTCCAAGTTAGAGTGCTGTGTGTATATTATTCAAAAAATGTACTGGTGTGATACCTTGTATGAATGATCATTTAAATACAGTACATTACTGTAGAAGCTAAATCAATCTTTATAATTAAGCAGAAATTATAAAACTAGGAATAATCAACATTGTAAGATATGTTAATAAAAACCTACTGTCATTTGGTTTGTGAAAGGTCCTTAAAATGTTTAATGTTTACATGTTTTTTCAAAGATATTGACAATAATGTATGTAAGTGAGCAAGGCTCAAAAGATGAAAGTATAACAACTAATAATTGCTTTAAGGTAGAGTTTAAGTGTAAAGGGTTTGTTTTTCCTTTTCTTTTTGCTTTTCAGAGCTAGTTCCTATTTCTGCTATCCTTGTGTTAAAATTAATGCAAAGCCTTTGCTAAGTGCATGTGTTTTGGAAAGGAGTGGGGAGAAGAAATGGTGGTGCAGATCTGAGGAACACTGCTGTGGTCCTTGCTTGCTGAAAACTCCCATCTGGACTTCAGAAATCTGAAGTGATTTGGGATAATGGCCTTTTTGAATGGTCTGTGGTGGTGTTTGAATCGACAGTTCTCATCCCTGCCCCTCCGTCCTGGAGCTCACCAGCCAATCATCACCAGCCAGTTAGGAATTCACTTATGTTTACAAACCTTTCTGCTTTATGTGTTTTGATATTTATTGATTTCTTTGACCTAGAAAAAAACCTGATAGAAGCACTTAAAGCTTGGAGGGAACAACAGCACCAGAGGAGATGTGGCCCAGGAATCTTTGCCAATTCTCAAGTTCCCATTCTTGGCTCATATTTGAGGTCAATAAAACCCAAAACAATGCAACATAGTTTTAACCACTAGAATCACCAAGACAAGATACATGTATTGTAGCTTGGGGTTATGCCTGACACTTGAGAATTAGTGGGAGAGCAGAAGACTTGTTATTGTCTCAGTCTCATTCACAGCACATAGTCCTTTCTTTTATCTTTGTGATCTGACTGGATCAAGCTTATCAGGGGTGAGCTGTAGTGGGCAGAAGGATGGCAACATCATCACTTCTCGGTTTGTCAACTTCAGGCACCCTTGATAATGAGGTATATCAAGTATTGAAGGGCTGTACATCTTAGTGTGCAGTAATCTAGCAGTGGAGTGGATTCCACTCCAGCTGATGCAACTCAATGAAGAAGCATAGTGATACCGTGAGTTAATTTAATACGAAATATGACAATACCAAGATTGATGTGGCAGAGCTCAAGAGTGGGCCAGAGAAGTAGTTCAAGAGCACAGATAAATGGTTCAGCTTGAGAGGAAGGAATAGGGACAAGAGAAAGAAAAAGTTTAGCTTACCTCGGTGATAGAATAGCGGGATCATCTGTTGAGAGTGAGCAGGTGTACAATAATTTGGGGACTTGAGGTAAGTGGTAAAAGTTTAGACATATTGTAGGAGAGAATAGGCTGGGAATAGAAAGCACCATAGAAGTCATTTTGAGGATCCCGTAGGGTTAGAAGCCATATTTTAATGGAGCCAATTAGAAAGGTTTTATGACTATGAAGTCCCTGAGCCCAGCAGTCTAGGATCCCAAGGGTAGAAATTAGACTGCTAAATTCATGTTTTGGATATTTGAGAGGTGAGTACAATGTAAGGTAGTAAGAAATTTGGGGGTGCTAGTTGAAAAGAGTGTAGGGTCCATGTGGGATAAATTGAAGGGTAAAATATTATAAATCACAAGATTTAATGTAAGCTTTCAAAGTTTTCTTTCAAAATTATGAAAATTGCTTTAATGTTGAAGCATTAAAATTCACTTTAGTAAATTTTTTTTGTCTCCTATGTGCCATGCCTTGTATAAATACTGGAAATACAATGGAAAAGAAGCCAGACAGTCCCTTCTCTCACAAAGCTTTTTGTGTAATTCTACAAGTCGTGTGTGTAGGGGGTATTGGGGGCAATGGAATATAGGATACTAAAGAAGGCACCTCTAACCAGACTTGGGAGTGTGAGGAGGCTTTCAGGGGTAGAGATGTCTAAAGATGATCCCCAAATACTGTGTAGGAGATGCCCGGTGAAAGGGAAGGTGTGAGGAATACTGTTTTAGGCAGGTGAAGAGAATCATTTGCGAGATTCAGAGTTGAGAATCTGTAGTTGAAGACTTGAAAGGGAATCATTTTGACTCTAATATTGGTACTTTTGAGAAAGAAGTAAAAAATCTAAATTACAAAGGATTTTTGTAAGTCTTCTAAGAGTTTTAGACTCTTTAGGAAGCTATCAGATTTGCATTTTGGTAAAGTTAGTCCAGCTGCACTGTGGAGAAAAGTCCAGAGTGGGAAGACCTGCCTAGGTATCTATTGAAAGAATCCAGACACAATGTAACAGTTGGCTCAACTAGGGGAGTTGTGGTGGAGACAGAAAGCAGTGGACAATAGCAGAAGAGAATTGACAGAATTCAGTAGGGTAAGGGAGAACAAGGAATATTAAGTGCCTACTGTGTGCCAGATGCTAAGCTAAATGCTGAGGATGCCACAATGAACAAGACAGAAAGTTAGTGTCTCTGCCTGCAGTCTAGTGGAAAGCAGCACTCTATAGGTAAATGGATGTTATCAGCAAATTAGGGCTATGGGAACCAATGGGCAGACAGGGTACATTCCAGAAACTGAATGGATCTTTAAAATATCATGCTAAGTGAAATAAGTCAGATGGAAAAGGACAGAACCATATGCTTTCACTCGTGGAATATAAAAGTGACAAGAACAAACTCAGATACAACAGATTGGTGGTTATAGAGGGGAAAGAGGGTGGGGAAGGGCAAAGTTGGTTAAGGGGGTCATATACACTCAGTGTATATCCTATATAGTAAAAGGCTAATATGCAAATTGTCCCCTGGCCAGGCTGGCCGGACCCCACCCACGCACAAATTCATGCACTGGGCCTCTAATACACACACACACATACACACACACTGAGTGGCCAAATTATTATGCGTTCAGAGATCATAATAATCTGGCCACTCAGTGTATATGCTAACAAGGTAATGGCTTCAAATGGGGATCATGCGATAAGAGTATACAGATGTCAAATTATAATATTGTGTACCTGAAAATCACATAATGTTATTACCCAGTGTTGCCCCAATAAAAAAAAAGAAACTGAAAAAAGTACAGTACAGTTGAAGCATTGAAAGTGGAAGGGTGTGGTGGTTGTGGCAGGATATGATGTAGGAAAGATCGACTCAAATCAGATCATGCATGTCCTTGAGCAATGTTACGGATTTTGATCTTTGTCCTAAGGGCAACAGGAAGTCATTGTAAGAGATTAAGTAGGGCAGTGAGTGTTCAGATTGCAATATTAAAATGATCATTATGGCCTCAGTTTAGAGCAACAGTCAGCAAACATTTTCTACAAAACATTATTCAACTCTGCCATTGTAATGCAAAAGTATCCCCAGACATATGTGTCTTCTAGTATCCTATATAATAGATAATATGCAAATTGAATGTCACTCCAACACAAGATGGCTGCCCCCATGTGGACACAAGATGATTGGCAGGGGAAGGCAATTGTGAGGGATCAGGCCAGCAGGGGAAGGCAGTGGGAGGGAGTAGGCCTGCAAGGGAGGGAAGCTGGGGGCGATCAGGCTTGCAGGGGAGGACATTTTTTTTTTTGGGGGGGGGGGGAACCCAGACCATCAGGGGAGGGCAGTTGGAGGTGACCAGGACAGCAGGGAGGGCAGTTGGGGACAACCAGGCTGGCAAAAGAGGGCAGTTGGGTAACCAGGCCAGTAAGGGAGGGCAGTTGGGGAGGACAGTTAGGGGCAAACATGCTAACAAGGAAGGGCAGTTAGAAGCGACCAGGCCGGCAGAGGAGGGCAGTTAGGGGCAATCAGGCTGGCAGGGGAGCAGTTAGGCATCAATCAGGCTGGCAGGGGAATGGTTAGGGGATGATCAGGCTGGCAGGCAGTAGTAGTTAGGGGCAATCAGGCAAGCAGGCAGGTGAATGGTTGGGAGACAGTGTCCTGGATTGTGAGAGGGATCCCAGATTGGAGAGGGTGGAGGCTGGTCTGAGCTGAGATACCACTCCCCTCCCTCCCCACATGAATTTTGTGCACCGGGCCTCTAGTTGGCAAAGAAATAAAGATATTCAGACTATGTTAGATATCTCTTCCTGTTTAACAAATTACCCTAAAATTAATGCAATAAAATAATATTCATATTCATTACATTACAGTATGTGGGCCAGGAATCCAGGAGCAGCTTAGCTGAGTGGTTTTGGCTCAGAGTCTTACTAGGCTGCAATTAAAGTCTCAGCCGGGCCACAGTCATCTGGGGCTTGCCAGGCTGGAGGATTTGCTTTCAAATTCACTTGTGGTTTCTTGCCATGTGGGCTCTCCATGGGCTGCTGACAGCACAGCAACTGCTTTCCCCAGGACAAGTGATCCAAGAGAGGGAGAGACAGAACCTACACAAAAAACAAAGCCAAGATGAAAGCCCCAGTATCCATCTAAAGTTTTTTGTTGTTGATGGTGATTTTGAGAGAAGGAGAAATATTGATGTGAAAGCAGAATATAGATTGGCTGCCTCCTGCATGCCTCCCAGGGCTGCACTTGACCTGGAATCGAACCAGCCCTTCATTGCATGAACTGCACCCATCCAACTGAGCCACAATAGCCAGGGCAAAAATACCCTCCCTCCCCCCAGTGTCTTTTATAACCTAATCTGGAAGTGGCATATTACTTCTATCATTCATACCATCCCTGGTACAATGTGGGAGGGATTTACACAAGAAAAACTTTTTTAATAGCCTGCTGGTCACAAAAACTTGCCTTCAATATTAGGTATGATATAAAGTGGAGAACCCAGCTCATAATTTAGGAGTGCCTACTCTGAGTGAGGAGACATTGTGCTTGGCATTTTATCCACGTTATCTTGTTTAATTCTTACAGCAACTCTTATTGGACAGACAGTATTTTCCACACTTTACTGATGAAGAAATTAGGCTCAGAGAGGACAATTGGTGCAGCGCCACATATCAGTACCCATCAGAGTTGGAATTCAAATCCTAGTTTAACTAACTCTAAAACTCATTGTTTTTCTTCAATATTTTGCTAGATCAAAAAAAGACGAAGGTGGCTGCAGTGTTAGAAATGTACGTGAGCTGTATTTCTAGGCAGCCTTAAATAATCATTAGAATAAAGTGCTCCTAGGAATGCCAAGGAGGATTCATTCCATCTGGTCAATCCAAGAAGGCTCAGCCAAGAAGATGGCTCTGAGAGAGGTCTGGAAGGATGCATAGGACTTGATCAAGCAGGTCAAGGGTGTAGGACCATCTGGGCTGGTTAAGCAGTGGCAGAAGCAAAGGCAGGGTGGCTCTAGAGTAGAGCACACCCTATATGCGCCCCTGGGAATGGAGCTCTTGAGGTGCCGAAGGAAGGAGTTCTGACTCTATAAGTGATGAGTCACCCCGGGGGGGTTGAGCCAGGGAGTGATGCCTCCACTGTGGGCGCTGGGGGAAGAATGCAGTGGTGCTGTGTAGGGGAGGTGCATTGTCATTTCAGTCCACGTGAGAAATAATCAGGATCTGCGGGGAATAAAGAACGAGGGAACCACGGAGAGGTGCTCAAAAGCCCCTTCTATTGCACGCCGGAAGTGACGGATGTGGGGGCGAGGTGAGAGGAGACACTGGAGTTACGGAGGCCTCTATACCGAGTGACTGAGCAGGGAATGAGTTTAGTCTCCACTGTAGGGAACACGGCAGAGTACAGTTTTTGTTAGAAAACAGATGAGTTTGGGACAGTTTTAGGGCGCTCATGACATACAGGTGGAGCTACCTTGTCTGGAGCCAGAGATGCAAACGTGGGATGATTTTCATGAGGCCGTGGGCATGAGATACCACGAGAGAGGGCAGAGGACAGAGTCTCTTTTATGAGTCCGTGAGGTGTATGGTGACTTGTTAGATTAGACAGGCCAATGCCACTGACTAAGGGACTTAAAGATTGAATGTAGTTTCAGTGAATAAGAGGCCAGAGAGTGAGCGAAGGGCCAGGCTTGGGGAATGTGGGACAAGAGATAAGGAAGGTTGTTGCAAAAAGATCTGGGGACAATGTAGCAGGAACAATTTTAAGGTTTTTTTTGTTTTGTTTTGTTTGTTTTTTAAGAGTTTTGCTTCTCAGGGGAAGCACCAGCAGTGGCGGGAGGTCCCTGACACACTGGAGAGCCTGGCTTGGTGGCAGTTAAGGGACAGTCATCTTTCATCTGCCTTCTCCACACACACCACGTCTTAAATGCTCCCAGACTGAGCTTTAAATTGTTATTTTCCTATAAAGCAAACTGGACTATAAAGGGGAGCAAGAGGTGGCTATTCTGGTGATGGCATTGCTCTGCATTTGATGGCAGTAGTGGTCACATAAATCCACCCATGATAAAATGACAGAACTGCACACACGTTTTACCGATGCATCGTTTCCTAGTTTTGGTATTGGACTATGGTTCTGTACGATATAAAAACGAAGGGAACTGAGTAAAGGACATGGGCTTGTCTCTGTCTTATTTTTGCAACTTCCTGTAAGGCTATAATTATTTCAAAATAAAAAGATTTCAAAAAGGCAGGTGAGTCTTTGATATCTTTGGTTTTGACCTGTTGATGGATAACAAATAAGGGGTCTTTGTCAATGCCCCTTGGTTGTTTTTAACCATCAAACTTGAAGGTTTTATTTTTCTTGGTTTCAGTTCCTTTTGTTCCGAGATCTAACTTGCTTGCCTCCGATTCCAACAATACTCTGTCTCCACCATTATACTTATTTCACCATTTGGAAAAAGATAGGAAGACATATGTTAGAAAAGATATGCCTACAGATGGCCACATATGTAGATTTGTCAGAGATTGGTCAGTCACGGGGTTTAACAATGGCCAAATGGGCTTTAAAAAAAAAACTTATCCATCCACTATGTTTTTATCTCTAGCACTTCTTTTTGGTCCTTTTAAAGGACTTTTATCTCTGTGTGTACATTGCCCATTTGTTCTTGCAGGCTGTCTACTTTATCCATTAGCATATCAATCATAGTTACTTTCAATCTTAAATCTGATCATTCCAGCATCCCGCCTATCTGGATCTGATGCTTGCCCTGACCTTTCTAAAGAGGTGCTTTCTGGTTGTCTGCTTGTTTTTTCCTTTTGGTATGCCTTGAAATTTGCCCTTCATGGTCCGCTGTGAGGCGCTGGGTGGAGGAGCTGCTGTGAACAGGCCGTTCGTTGCGGTGATTTGGGGGAGGGAGGCCTTCCAGGGCCCTATAATTTTGGCTCCCTCTATGAGTGAGCCTGTGCCTCTGGACCGTGACCTTCACGAGTTTCACCCTTTACTCTCCCCACTGGGTGGAACAGGGTGGCTAGAGTGGGCTGGAGCCTGGATATGCATTCCCCACCCCCACTGGGCTCTGGTCAATCAGTTTCTCCTGAGGGCCGGCGTTTTTACTAGAACTGAGTGGTTTTGTGTATTTCACAATGGTTCCTTTTCCTTCTCCTGGGGAAGCCCGAGGGGATTTTTCTTTGATGTTTTCTGTGGGAAACTGGTTGAGCTTCCAAGGTAAATCACACAATATTGTGGGGGCTTCCCTGTGACCAGGCCCCCCTGAGCTTCTAACTCTCAGCCTTGTCCACACTGAGCCTCCCGGGAGCATCAGTTGCAGGCCAGGTGTTCCTCCCCAGGGCGGCCTCCCACAGCTGCGGCCACTGTGGGTCTCACCAGGAACACCTGATGAAGGAGGAAGTCACCAGAGAAACCGCAAGCCCACTCCGCACAGCCCCTCTCTCCAGCCCGGAGGGCAGCGCTGTGCCCCGTCTCCTCCCTCCCTCGGGGATCCAAGAAGAGCTGTTGAGTTTCCAGTCTGCTCAACTTCTACTTGTTAGGATGGAGTGGAACTTCCGAGCTCCTTACACATGGATCCAAAAGGTGCAAGTCCCAGAGCAAAGAGTTTCCGTTCAGTTGAATCAGGGTTTGAGTCTGCTCTCATCTTCTGGTTTATCCACTTGATCATGGGTGAGTTATTTGTGCCTCTTTGGTCTCAGGTTTTCCAACTGTGAAATGGGAGTTATAATGATGCGGACTTCTGGGGTCGCTGGGAGGATTAAATAAGGTGGAATGGAGACTCCTCCGATGTTTTAGGTGCTGTGGATGTCTTCCCCCACGGGGTTATCTAGTTACTGTGAATGTTGCCTCTCCTGTTGTTCTTGAAAGAGAAATGCTTACTTTTGATATCAGATTTATCAGTTGTTTACTTCTGTAGTGAAATATGGTAGCAATCATACTTGGGTAAAAACTACTGTTTGAATTTTAACCCTACTATTCTGACTTCGACCTTCACTTACTTGCTTTGTTCATCGCCCAATGGGCTTAGGGAGGATGAGTTCAAGTTCTGGGCAAGGTTACAGGCAGAACTTTCTTTTTCATTAAAGAGCCAGCCCTATGTACACTTAGTGGTTATCTCCATGCTGGCCTCGAAAACAATGCTGTTCTATCCAATTAAAAAAATGCACCTGGCATGGTATTGAGACTGTGGGTATATCTGGTCTCTGGCCTGCAAGGTCAGACAGCTAAGTTTATCTTCATCGTTCTTCAAACGAGCTAACACAAACTAGAAAGCAACATTTTATCTAGGAAGTACAGCAGAAAATTCCAAACAACAGTTTGTTGCAGAATGGGGGTTTTCCTTCTCAGAACCTTTAAAAATAACTACCTGCCCCTAAAGCCTCGCAGTCGTGTAGGATCCGCCTGCGTGTGGTACTCTTGTGGCTTGCCCTGGCCAGTTCAATAAATCCTTGTTTGCTTTTTAAAATAAATTATCAGCCTCCGGTGGTCTTATTTTGAACCCAGGGTTCGACCCCACAACAGTAGTTTGTGCGTTATTGGAGAACTAATTTATATCAGTAAAGAATACTTAGAAGCCTAGTAGAAAAATGTGCAAGAAATGTGAATAGATAACTCATAGAACCCCGAATCTAAATGACTAATATGTCTATCAAAGAAACGCTTCTCACCAATCAGCAAAATAAAAACTAAACACATAACGAGAGACACTTCTAGAAGCAGTATTCTGGCAGTACCTAGCAAAGATAAATTTACATACTTAATGACCCAGCCTTCCCAACCCTGGATATATTTCAGAGAAACTTTTTATATGGGGGGTAGGCTTGCAGTGCTTTTGTTTATCACAAAAGAAAAAACATATAAAAAGGTACACACAGTAAATTCTGGAGCAGTCAGAAATTTAGGAGTGCCTACTCTGAGTGAGGAGACATTGTGCTTGGCATTTTATCCACATTATCTTCTTTAATTCTTACAGCAACTCTTATTGGACAGACAGTATTTTAGATGTGTACATAACAACAGAGGTAATTATTCAAAAACTATGGTGTTGGGTAAAAGAGAAAAAAGAGTAAGATCCATTGCACCAACCATTTATGTAAGTTAAAAATTTGTACACATTAAAAACTATATAATTTTTTCCAGCTTTGAATCATTATTGACAAAAACTGTATATATTGACAAGGTACAATGTAATGTTTTGATACACATAAACATTGTGAAATTATTACTACAACCAAGCTAATTAACATATTCATCACCTCATATAGTTATAATTATTTTTGTGGTGAGGACATTTAAGACCTATTTTCTTAGCAACTTTCAAGTATTCAATATAGTGTTATTAACTATAGACATCATTCTTTACAGATATCCAGAATTTATTCATCCAGCATAACTGAAACTTTGTACCCTTTATAATATTAAAGAATAGAATCCAAGGATAATCTCAGATACCTGTGTTTGGGGGCAGGGAGGGACTAGAGAGAGAAATAGAGGAATTGGGATGTTGGAAACAAATAAAAGACGAACCTTGTGTGGATGAGGGATGATTATCCCAATGCTTTCATCCTAAGACTACCCCCAAAATGAAAGCATCCTAAAGCTTTGTAAGGACAATTAGTGTTAGCCATGTGATAGCAGTTACTGTCATTGCTAGGTAATAATGATGAGGAAAATATGGGTGAGAATGATGCAAACTTTGTGAAACAATAAAATTTTATGGAAATCTAATGATTTGTTAAATGAAACCAATATATTTCTCAGATTATTCTGCTAATGTTTAATTGGTTAAGATAAAATGTAAACTGCAGTTTCAAAATGTAGTTTACAAATGTTTCAAGACATGATAACACTATATTTTTGTTTATTATTTAAAAATTTTTAATGTAGAACATATATTTAGAAAAGTATCCAACTTATAATTGTTTAAGCTAGTGATTTGTCAAAAGGTAAACATATCATTACACAAGTCAAGAAATAGAATATTACCTGAGAAACCACAAGTCCCCTATGCCCTACACCAGTACTACACCTTTCTGTCCTCATCATCATAGGTCAGTTTTGTCTGTTTTTGAACTTTAGAACATTCAGATGCCTTAGTACAGAAGGAGTTTGAAAAAACAATCTAAAGCTGAATCTTAGATTTATAGCTGAGATTTCACTTTCTAATGAGTGTTTAAATTTTTTTAGTTTCTAATTGTTTATTGCTAATAGAAATTAAATTATTTTTGTGTGCTGGCCTTGTATTTTGTAACCAAAGGACTTGCATGCATATATGTGTTGTCCATGGCACAGACCATAGGGTAGTGAAAGCCTGGGGCAGAGTGGGAACCGGGTTGAGGGGGTAATAGGGGGAAAAGGGGGCAACATCTGTAATACTCTCAACATTAAAATTTTAAAAAGGTATAAACTATGACTCAAGTATTGCATGGGAAATATTTACTCAAATTATTAGTTTATTTGAAATTCAACTTTAACTGGGAGTCCTGAATTTTAATTTGCCATGTCTGGCAACCCTATTTGGAGCAAAGAAAAATCTGAAGACAAGCAGTTAAAATGATTATAATATTGGAAAACACGTGTTTTGGAGGAATGATGAAGGAGTTCATAGATATATTCTGAAACAGAAAAGGCTAAGAGAGTGCTCTCACCCCTCTCCCAAATCAAGGCAACACAGCAGAATAGAAGATTTACAGAATGGGGACTGTTGTATAGCTAACTACCTCCTGGACAGCTTTGTTCAGATGTTTTGCAGGAACTGTAAACTAAAACCCACAGAATGCATGTTGTGTTTGGACAAACATCTGCATAGGTTGAGTAGAGGGGTAGTACCAGATGATATCTGCAATCTCTTCTGTGATTCAGTGAAAGGTTAGAAATTGCACAGTAACGCTGTTTTTTCCATCTCTGCAGAGAATAGAGCCAGAGTTGATGAGTCTTGCAGGGAGAGAACTGATTAAATGTGAGGGAGAACGTTACTGAAGGGTGATTAAACACCGAATGGCTTTGCATGGGAGGCTGAGGAATGCTGCTCCCTTGTGATCTTTTAAAAGAGTCAGAAGCTGTTGTGAGTAACTCGGGAGGATTGAGCCAGGCAGCTCTTGAAGGTCCAGATCCTGGGGAGGGCTCCATTCTGCTCTGGAGAAATGTAGGGAAATGATCCTATACTTCTGTTACGAGTTGGTACCAGTTTTTTAAGACTGTCATTATGATGCTGTAGCCCAAAAACAGGCTTTCAAAGTGTCTTCTTTTTATCTGAATCAGAATTACCTAGGATGACTGTTAAAAAATGCAGTATACTGCCCAAGCCAGTTTAGGCCAGTGGATGGAGCAATGGCCCACAGACTGAAGGGTCCAAGTTTCAATTCTGGTCAAGGGTACCTTGGTTGCAGGTTCAATCCCCATGTTTCTCTCTCTCTCTGTCTTCCTCTCCCTTCCAACTCTAAAAATCAATAGAAAAATATCCTCAGGTGAGGATTAACAACAATGCAACAACAAAAATTGTCCAAGAAACACCAAGGAGCCCCAGCATGGTTGCTCAGTTGGTTGGAGCTTCCTCCCGTATACCAAAAGATGGCGGGTTCGATTCTGGTCAGGGAACATACCTAGGTTGGGGGTTCGATCCCTAGTACTGGAGGCAATGGATGGATGTTTCTCTCACATCAATGTTTCTTTCCTCTTCCTCTCTCTCCTTCTCTCTCTCTCTCTCTCTCTCTCTCTCTCTCTCTCTCTCTCTCTCTAAAAAAAAAAAAAAAAAAAAAAAAGGCAGCTTCCTGAGCCTTACCACAGACCTAGCGAATGTGGAAGAAAGGCCCAGAATAGGCATTGTAAGGTGTTCCCCAGGTAGTCTGTATGCATTTCACAGTGTGAGAACCCGGCCATGAGAAGTGAGAGGCATCCTTTCTCTGAGGAGGCATGGGCCTTTAACGACCCACTTAGCCTTCCCTGTGGTGACGGAGGCCCCTGTCCATGCTTATCTCCTGGAGGAATGTGCATGTGCTAAAAATGGAACGGGAGGAAGATGCTGAAGGATTTAAGGAGGATTTGGGTCAGAAAGTTCTAGACTGAATAGAGGAGTGGAAGAGAGGGAAAGAAACTGGAGCTCACTGGATCCTAACTTTTGCCATAACTCCCATTAGAATAAAAACTGTGTCCTGAAACCATTTCTGTACCTCTTTGTTTTATCCTTTTGAAGTTTTCTACCAATTTTTTTTTTTTTTAAAGTTGAATGGTACCTTTATTAAGGCAAAAAGAGGAAATGTTTTCTATTCCTCAGGACAGAGTGAGGACCCAGAATATCCCAAGAAGCTCTGGGGCAGAGAGCTATCCCTTCTCAAAGTTTCTGGAAAGAACCAGTGGAGGTGGTAGAAATACAGTAGAGGAAGAGCTCAGGATTAGCTAGGAGGCAATTAGTACAATTTAATATTATAAAAGGAATCCAAAGGTGCCCAGCATTCCCGTTTCACTGTATTTCAGGAGTTGTGGAAATCCTTGATGAGGAAGAACGCTGACCAGAGGGCTAATGGGATATTCCAGATCTGCCTTTCAAGGTCACTGGCGGTGCTGCTGGAGCAGGTCCCTCCAGCCAACTGCGTAGGATACAGCTCAGCTCCGAGCCACTTTCAGAATCCTCTCCGGCCTGACAAGCTCTGAGTTGTTCTTCCCTCTCCTCCTATCATCATTTACATGTATCTCTGTTTCAAATACATCTCTCTCAGAGGACCTCCTGCGGGTGGACGGTCCTGTGGTTCCAGCCTCAAACACCTCTTACCTTCTCCGACTCCTTTGCCTCCTTTCTAGGTTGATGCAGGAGAGTTAGCTGGCTTCCCTGGACTTTGTCTCCTCTGCCTTAGGAGCCGGAGCCCGTCCATGTGTGGCAGGTGACTTGGGTCAGGGGACTGGCCCGCGTCTTACAAACTGTGAGCTCAGAAACATGCCAGTGTTTTTGGTGTGAGCATCTCAACAAGCCATTTCAGCCCAAACTCACCTCTTAGCCTAGGTCCACGAAACTTGCCCCAGAGAGAACTGCAGCTACTAGTCTTTGCTTATGATGATTCCAAACTTGGTCTGTTTCCTCCAGTAGATTCACACAAAATAAAAACTTCCTCTGTCACAGCAGCTTGGTTTGATTTGGGTTATTTGACTACACAAGCCCAGAGGCCAAGCAATTATTTAGAAATATTAGGAATCAGCAGCACAAATGAGATTGAGTTTTTGTGAAAAGTTAAAGATTTCTCATTTAAGGAGGGAGTTCACAAAAGACCCCATTAGCCAAGCCTCACCAGTAATTAGTCTGATTTCTCAGGCAAGAGGCAGGCTAATTGTCTGCCATCCATCCCAGGAAGCCTAGAGACACTTGAAAACCTACCACCCATTGAAAAACATCTTTGGAGGATTTCCTGCGGGGTCTAAAGTCTTTCTATTAACTAAATGTGCAAACAGATCAATATATGAAAATATGAACAAAGAATGTGTGTGTAATCTAGCCTTCACATATCAATTTTGTTGATTTATCAATGGCCTCTAAAGCATCCCCTTCCCCCTCCCTAGAACAGGATCCAGTCTAGGGTCAAGTATTGCATATTCTCATGTATTTTTAGCTCCCTTTAGTCTGTTTTAATGACATCGATTCCTTATTCCCCCTTAACACATTTTTTAAAATTTCATAAATTTGTGTGTCATCTTTGTGTATAGGGGCAATGCTAATCTTCTCTGTACCATCCCAATTTTAGTGTATGTTTTACGAAAGGGAGAACCACACACTGTGTTGTTTTAACACACGCATGTTCCTCATTGTGTATTTGCCTGGTGTTTCTTCATGGTTAGATTGAGGTTATAGATAAAGTTAATTTTGATCATCCAGTCAGGGTGTTGTACACTTCCCCCACTGTGTGGTTGCCGCGTTGTTTTTCTCCCTTGCTACTGAGAAGCAATATGCGGGGAGTCACTTTAAGACCATCAACCAAGGATAGGAACAGGAACAGTGATAAGAGCACTTTCCCTGTGCTCAGCACAGCAAGTTACTGATGTGGCCTCTTTTCGCCCTGGAGAGGCTCCTTCCATTTCTCATGACCACAGCCTGTCTTCTCTTGGCTCAGAGCCCTCCCTCGGGTATGCCATATCAGGAGTGGGGTCAGATCTGGTTGTTAATGCTGTGACAGGAAGCTGCAGTGGAACTGGAGCAAAGAACAAGAGAAAAGAAGAAACGTTAATAAGGAGTCCCACGGAGAGGAGGAAATGTCCTCTGGAAGCCTGACTCAGCTCTAGGAAAGGGGGAGACAGACCGAAGGAGCTGGGAGATGAGGGAAGTTGCAGCCACTGAGTCGCCCTGGGGTAGTTTGGCCTGTGACACTGAGCCCCTGGTCTCTGACATGCTGTGGGGTCAGTTACCAGGGCCATTGCCTTTGTAGTTCTCAGTGGGCAGTAGCGAGGGAGGATGTTCTCTAAAGAGAGGCCAATAGCTGCCAAGACTTCTGAAAAGATTGAGAAAAAAATCCAACAGGCTCATCACAAAGAAGAGCAAGTCCTAAAGTGAATTGCTTCAGAGCTTTGGAGGAGCCCTTCGAACTCCTGACGGAACCCCAGCTGTGCACAGCCATTCCAGGGCCCTGTGGATGCCAAGCCGCCTGATAGCCGAGCTGAACCAGAAACACAAAACTGTCCAACCGTTCACTCAGAACTTCTACCCGGACCCATGGAGCTAGGTTTTCATCCAGTTCTTCTGCAAACAAAACAAAGAAGTAGATAAAAGTGTCTTAATTATTAAATTCCATTGTATGAACCCCAAATAGGCTTAAGAGAGGCCGCTTTGATCATGTGTCCCTGAAGAAGAGCCTCCAAGAAGCATTGTGAGGGGGGATGCCCCAGAATATGACAAAGTGGGGACATTTATCCATCTCTATCCATTCTTTCAACCAATGAGTGTTTCTTGAATAGCTACTGTGTACCTAGAAAACCAGAATACTGAACTGAAGATGGAGAAGGGAGAAAACTTTCAAGTAATAGAGAAATAGTTCTGTCCTGATTGGGTAAATAGAATCTTTACTTTTCCTATCATTGTGAAAGTGTATAGTAATAACTAATGATATTTATAAATACAGAATCTAGAATCTACTGAAAGAGAAGAACTTTCTTTTCTCTTACACTAGGGAAGAGGTAAAGAAAGAAATGTAGTTGATTATTAATTAGAATGGGCTATTAAATCTATGAGGTGTGGGCTGCTAAAAGGTGATATTATGTTTTGACATTGGGCTTTATAACTGGGAAACAACAGAGACCCTGTAGTGACTCAGCACTTTTCTATGCCCTCTGGTTTGAGCTGGTAGAAAATAGGTCAAGTAAGCTGAAATCTGCCCAAGGGAAGAAGCTGGAAAGAAGCTTAAGAGCCAGCCTGTCTGGGGAGCAGGAGGTGGGGTTGTGAGAAGCAGGCCACAGGACAAGAGCTCCTTAGCCCCGGTGCTGACGGATGGCTAGGTGCCTTAGCTGCCCTGAGTCAGGAGATTATTGGAGAAGGGCTTCCTTGGAGCCAAAGCATGGACTCTAGGGAATAGTTGAGATTTGTGCTGTTTAAGGAATTAAATAATTGGAAGCTCACTCACCTATTGAAAATGCTCCCCAGGATTGAATTGAAGTGTTGGGTGGCAGTTTCTCCCAACACAGAGAAATCCTGGGGCCAGTTGGTACGCTGCAGGGAGAGGAGGCAGAGAAGCAGACCTGCTTGCGACCTGGTTCTTGGGATGGGAGTGTGGTGTCTGACAGCCCACTGTCCCCCTGGGGAACTGACCCATCTAGCCAAACCCAGGGAACAAAGCTGCTTCCAACCAGGCAAGCCCCAGGGTTGGGGCAAGATCTCTGGCTTTTAGTAATTCTTTGTAAGGAATGAGGAAATATATTTGAGGGCACCTGTTTCTGACTGCCCCTGGTCTTTCTGTCCCAAGTCTTTCCTGAATTATTTCAGTTATTTGCTGATCCAAGCCACTGGTTGTATTTCCAGCCGGCTGATGTACCTGATGATAAAGAGAGAATGAAGCACATCTGAGGCCTAATCTCCTTTGCCAGGAATCTGCCTCCCCCCCCCCCCCCCCCCCCACACACACACACACACTTTCCTACTACTTTAGGACATGGCCAAAATCACAAAGTAAGAAAAACCAACAAAACATCAGAGAACCCAGAGTGGATGTCACAAAATGTTTGCTTTATCGATTTTAAAAACAACAACATCTGAGCAACTTTAGGTTGTTCACATATGAAATCAGGGCTCCAATCAAACAAGAAGAAATAACCCTGGTAAATATATATGCACCCAATACGGGAGCACCCAAATACATAAAAAAACTGCTGGAGGACATTAAGGGAGAGATTAACAGCAATACAATCATAGTAGGAGATTTTAATACCCCACTGTCACCCTTCGACAAATCATCCAAACAAAAAATCAGCAAAGAAATATCAATCCTAAATGACTCACTAGACCAGATGGAATTAATTGACATCTTCAGAACATTCCACCCCAAAGCCACAGAATATACATTCTTCTCAAATGCACATGGGACATTCTCAAAGATAGACCACATTTTGGGACATAGGCAAAGTCTCTTCAAATTCAAGAAGATAGAAATCATATCAAGCATCTTCTCAGACCATAATGGCATAAAACTGGAAATTAACTACAATAAAAATAATCCAAAGAAATCAAACACATGGAGACTAAACAGCATGCTATTAAACAAGGACTGGGTTACCAGAGAAATCAAGGAAGAAATTAAAAACATCCTGGAAACAAATGACAATGAAAACACAACAATCCAAAATCTATGGGACACAGCAAAAGCAGTTTTGAGAGGGAAGTTCATATCCTTACAAGCCTATTGCAAAAAACTAGAAAAAAGTGTAACAAATGATCTAACTCTACAACTCAAAGAGTTAGAAAAAGAGCAACAAGAAAAGCCCAGTGTAAGTAGAAGGAAGGAAATAACAAAAATCAGAGCACAGATAAACGACATAGAGACCAAAGAAACAATACATAAGATCAACAAAACCAAGAGCTGGTTCTTTGAAAGGATAAACAAGATAGATGGACCTCTAGCCAGACTAACCAAGAAACAAAGAGAGAGGACCCAAATAAACAAAATCAGAAATGAAAGAGGTGAAATAACAACAGACCCCACCGAAATACAACGGATTGTTACAAAATACTATGAACAACTCTACTCCAACAAACTGAACAACCTGGAGGAAATGGACATATTCCTAGAAAAATATAATCTTCCAAAACTCAATCAGGAAGAATCTAAAAATCTCAATAAACCAGTGACTTGGGAAGAAATTGAAACAGTCATCAAAAAGCTTCCAGCAAACAAAAGCCCAGGGCCAGATGGCTTCACAGGAGAGTTTTACCAAACATTCAAGGAAGAACTAAAAACTATCCTCCTCAGACTATTCCAAAAAATCCAAGAGGAAGGAACACTTCCAAATTCCTTCTATGAAGCCAGCATCACCCTAATACCAAAACCAGATAAAGACAACTCAATGAAAGAGAATTACAGACCAATATCCCTCATGAACATAGATGCTAAAATCCTCAACAAAATTCTAGCAAATCGACTCCAGAAGAGCATCACAAAGATCATACACCACGACCAAGTAGGATTTATTCCAGGAATGCAAGGATGGTACAATATCCGCAAATCAATAAACGTGATACATCACATAAACAAATTGAAAGATAAAAATCATATAGTCATATCAATTGATGCAGAAAAAGCATTCGATAAAATCCAACACCCTTTTCTGATAAAAACTCTTAACAAGGTGGGAGTACACGGATCATACCTCAACATAATAAAAGCTATATATGATAAACCCACAGCCAACATTATACTCAATGGGCAAAAACTAAAACCATTCCCTCTAAGAACAGGAACAAGACAGGGATGCCCACTCTCGCCACTCCTGTTTGACATAGTACTGGAAGTACTAGCCATTGCAATTAGACAAGAGGAGGAAATAAAAGGCATCCAAATTGGAAAAGAAGAAGTAAAGTTATCCTTATTTGCCGATGACATGATATTGTACATAAAAAACCCAAAAGACTCCATTAAAAAACTAATTGACTTAATAAATGAATTTGGTAATGTAGCAGGATACAAAATTAATGCCAAGAAATCCATGGCTTTTCTATACACCAACAGAGAAACTGCAGAAACAGAGACTAAAAAAGCAATTCCATTTACCATCGCACCAAAAAAATTAAGATACCTAGGAATAACTTTAACTAAGGAAGTAAAGGACCTATATGGGGAAAACTACACGACACTGAAAAAAGAGATAGAGGAAGATGTAAGGAGATGGAAGAACATACCATGTTCATGGATTGGTAGGATCAACATCATCAAAATGTCCATACTTCCTAAAGCAATCTATAGGTTCAATGCACTCCCCATTAAAATACCAACGACATATTTCACCGACCTAGAAAGAACTCTCCAAAAGTTCATTTGGAACAATAAAAGACCCCGAATAGCCACAGCAATCCTGAGAAAGAAGAGTAAAGTAGGAGGGATCTCAATACCAGACTTCAAACTATATTACAAAGCCACTGTTCTCAAAACAGCCTGGTACTGGCACAAGAACAGACATATAGATCAATGGAATCGAATTGAGAACCCAGATATCAACCCAAATCACTATGCTCAACTAATATTTGACAAAGGAGGCACGAATATACAATGGAGTCAAGACAGTTTCTTCAATAAATGGTGTTGGGAAAATTGGACAGACACATGCAAAAGAATGAAACTAGATCACCAACTTACACCATTCACAAAAATAAACTCAAAATGGATACAGGACTTAAACATCAGACGGGAAACCATAAAAATACTAGAAGCATCCACAGGCAGCAAAATCTCAGACGTATGCCAAAAGAACTTCTTCACTGATACTACCCCTAGGGCAATGGAAGCTAAAGAGAAAATAAACAAATGGGACTACATCAAAATAAAAAGCTTTTTTACAGCAAAAGAAACCATCAGCAAAACAACAAGAAAGCCCACAGTGTGGGAGAACATATTTGCAAATGATACCACTGATAAAGGTTTAATCTCCAACATCTACAGACAGCTTATACAACTAAATAAAAGGAAGATAAATAATCCAATTAAAAAATGGGCAATGGACCTAAATAGAACATTTTCAAAAGAAGACAGAAGGAAGGCCAAAAGGCACATGAAAACATGCTCAAAGTCACTAATTGTCCGAGAGATGCAAATCAAAACAACAATGCGGTACCATCTCACACCTGTCAGAATGGCCAACATCAACAAATCAACAAACGACAAGTGTTGGCGAGGTTGCGGAGAAAAAGGAACCCTCGTGCACTGCTGGTGGGAATGTAGACTGGTGCAACCACTGTGGAGAACAGTGTGGAGTTTCCTCAAAAAACTGAAAATGGAACTCCCATTTGACCCAGTAATCCCACTTCTAGGAATATATCCCAAGAAACTAGAAACACCAATCAGAAAGGATATATGCACCCCTATGTTCATAGCAGCACAATCTACAATAGCCAGAATTTGGAAACAGCCTAAGTGTCCGTCAGCAGATGATTGGATTCAAAAACTTTGGTACATCTACACAATGGAATACTATGCGGCCATAAAAAATAAGGAATTCTCATCATTTGCAGCAAACTGGATGGAACTGGAGAACATCATGCTGAGTGAAATAAGCCAATCAATGAAAGAGAAACACCACATGACCTCACTCATTTGTGGATAACAAAGAGCATTATAAACTGATGAACCAAAAGATAGATATAGAGACAGTAAATCAACAAGTAGACTGTCAAATTACAGCGGGGAGGGGAGGAAGATCTGGGGGAGATAATAGATCAACCGAAGGACTTTTATACATGCATATAAGTATAACCAATAGACACAAAACTCTGGGGAGGGAGGGGTTGTATGGGAGGGAGGGTGGGGGGCAAAAAAAAAAAATCAATAAAATATATTAAAAAAAAAAAAAACAATATAAAAAAAAAATAAAAAAAAAAAAAAAAAAAAATAAAAGTAATCTCATGTATGTGAAAAAATAAATAAATAAATAAATAAAACAGAAACAAAAAAAAAAAAAAAAAAAAAAAAAAAAAAAGAAATCAGGGCTCCATTTAGAATCAATTTGTACTATATAAGAATTCTCACAGGGTATCTAAGCTCTCAGATTTAAAAAGCAACAAATAGTTTAATGTGGAAGAAGCTACTATAAATCAGAAAACTTTTAGTGACAGGAAGTGACAGGTACCAATAAGAAAAGAGACAGAAAAACTATAATAGGTAGTCCCAAGAGAAAGAAACCAAGATGGCGGCATAGCTAAACACCTGAACTTGCTGCCTCACACACAACCACTTCAAAATTACAACTAAAAGACAAAATGGACATCATCCAGAACCACAGGAAGATTGGCTGAGTGGAAATTCTACAACTAGAAGGAAAGAGAAGAGCACACTGAGATTCAGAGGAGGTGTGGAAGTAAAGTGCAGAGGTATGAAGGCGAGCACATGGAAAGGGCTGGCAACTGAGGATGCGGTTGTCTTTTTCAATCTGGAGGGAGACACAAGCTCTCGACTGCTCTGAACTCCAGTTCTGGGCAGGACGCTGGGGACCCAGACTCATACGGAGGGGAAACTGAACTGTCTGAGATTGGGCTGGAACACAAGGGTGGCTTTCTCTCAGAGGTGCTTGCAGCAATTACGATGGGACATTGAGACCCTGGGGGCCTCTTAGGGCAGGACTGATGGTCAGTCATTGCTGTTTGCTCCACCCTGTTGATTCCCTGAACCCAAGCCCACCCCAGCTGTGCACAAAGGCTTTTGCATATGAATGGTCTGGCCCTTTGCAATCTAAAATTACCTAATAAACTGCAGCTGGGTCAGAGAGCCCCAGAACTTCCAAAAGGCCCAAGGCTCCACAGCAGCTTGCATTACTTCATAACTGGGCCTCATCTGGGCACCTCCAAACCCCAAACAAAGAAGATTATCTGCAGATCTTTCCATAGTTCCTGCTGGATGGCCTCAATCAGAGGCTAAATTTGCACCTCCTTGGAGACCCAAGAGCCAGTGTACCCAGTGGTTCAGAGTGAGACCATCCAAATTACAACTTCTCAGACCCATAAGGGACACACTCAGGGGGCAGAATCAGTGAGCACCAAAGTCCCACCAAAGCAAGTCTTGCCCCATAAGGGTGTGTCCAGTAAAGAAGTTCTCCCATTGTAGACACAACTGATCCTCAAAGCCAATTGGCCTGGAGGTCAATTCCTTCCAGTGATACCAACAACAATCAAGGCTTAACTATAATAAGACTGTGCACACAGTCCACAAAGGGGTGCACCAAGAGTGTCCACTTCAGGTAACTGGGGAAGCTGAGCCACTGGGCCCTATAGGACATCTAGCACACAAAATTACTCTATCTATACAGGGAAGCAGCCAAAATGCAGAGACAAAGAAACAGGTCACAAATGACAGAAATGGAGGAAAGCAAATGATTGAATATGGAGTTCAAAACCACGATTATAAGGTTATTCAAGAATCTTCTAGAAACTGCCGATAAATTTATTGAGACCCTTGGGGATATAAAAACAGACCAACTAGAAATTAAGCATACAATGAATGAAATAAAAAATAATATACAGAGATCCAACAGCAGACTAGAGGATCGCAAGAATTAAGTTAAATATTAAGTGAAGAATTAAGTGAAGAATTAAGTGATATACAAAGAAGCAACAAACAACTGTAAAAGCAAAAAGAAAAAGAATAAAAAAATATGAAGATAGTGTAAGGAGACCCTGGGACAACTTCAAGCGTACCAAATTCAGAATTATGGGGGTGCAGAAGAAGAGAGAGAGCAAGATACTGAAAACCTATTTGAAGAAATAATGACAGAAAATGTCCCCTGCCTGGTGAAAGAAATAGACTACAAGTCCATGAAGCACAGAGAACCCCAAACAAAAGGAATCCAAAGAGGACCACACCAAGACACATCATAATTAAAATGCCATGAGCAGAAGACAGAGAGAATATTAAAAGCAGCAAGAAAAAAAAAACACAGTTAGTTACCTACAAGGGAATGCCCATATGACTGTCAGCTGATTTCTCAATAGAAACTATGCAGGCCAGAAGGGAGAGGCAAGAAATATTCAAAGTGATAAATAGCAAGAACCTACAACCAAGATTACTCTACCCGGTAAAGCCATCATTCAGAATTGAAGGTCAGATAAAGGGTATTGTGCTTGGGGAGTCCCAGGAGGTATCTGAGTTCTTCTCAGTTGAAGGTAAGGCTAGGTTTCTGATCACAGCCACTCTCCCCTTCAAGATGGCATGGTCTCTGCGGAAGAGCTGACACTCTGGGAGAGATTTCAGCAGCAGTCAGGGCTGTCTGGTCAGGCAAGCCTGGTCCAGCTGTATCTAACAGTCCCTTGGAATAGAGCTGTCCCTCACTCAAATAGACACTCCCCGCCTGTCCACACTCTCTCCTTTCGTTCTCTCACTCACACACTATCTTGCAGCCTGCTTTCCCATTGGCAGCTATCTTCCTGTTCCAGGAAGGCCTACTCTTGCATGAATTTTGTGTGTTGGGCCTCTAGTATAACATAATCTCCCAAAGAAATCACTAAAATACGAAAACTAAGAATTATAGTGAATAAGCCAACAAAGGAGATAAAATGAAATTGTGAGAAGTACTCATCCAAAAGGAGGCAGAAAAATGGGAGAAGAAAGGACAGATGGAACAAATAAAAAAAAAGTAAAATGATAGACTTAAATCCAACTTTATCAGTAATAATAGTAGATATAAATATCTAAATACTCTAATTAGAAGGCAGAGATTGTCAAACTCAATAAAAAAGCAAGAACTAATTTTAAGAAACACACTTTAAATATAAAGACACAAATAAATCAAATATAAAAAGATGAGCAAACTTTACCATGTTGATGCCAATCACAATAAAGCTGTAGTGGCTATTTTAATATCAGACAAAGTAGATTCAGAGAAAAGAATATTACCAGGCAGACAAAATGTTCTTTCCTAATGATGAAGGAGCCAGCCCATCAAGAGAGCATAAAAATCCTAAATATGATGCACTTAATAAGAAAGCTTTACAATGCATGAAGTGAAAACTAATACAAATGCAAAGAGAAATAGACAAATCTTTAATTATAGCTAGAGATTTCAATATCCCTCCCTCAATAATCTATAGAACAAATAGAGAGAAAAAAGCAGATGAAGGATTTGAAAGACCAGATCAACACTATTAACCAAGTAGACCCACTTGACATTTAGAGAACATAGCACCTAATAAGAGCGGGTACACGTTCTTTTCTCTGTCCATTTAGCAAGTCAGGCCACATTCTGCAGAATAAAAAAGCCTTCGTACATTTGAAAGGATTCAAGTCACTCAAAGCTTATTCTGTAATCATAATAGAATTAAATTAGAAACCAACAAAAAGACAGAGCTCTGGAAAATGTCCAAATCTTCAGCAACTGAAAAACATCTCTCTAAATGGGTCAAAAAGAAGTCAAAGGAAAATTAGGAAGTATTTTGAACTGAATGAAAATAAAACCACAACCTACCAAAAAGTGGGTCCAGGCAGATTGCAAAGGGTTCTAAAGGATCTGAAGGAAATTTTAGGAGTGATGGGTATATTCACTATTTTAATTGTAGTTCACTATTTTAATGGTGATAATTTTATGAGTCTACAGAAGTGTCAAAACTTATCAAATTATACATGATAAATATGTGCAATTCTATGGCAATTAAATCCCAGTAAAGTAGTTAATATAAAAAGCTGACAGAGCCCAGCCAGTGTGGCTCAGTGGTTGAGTGTCAGTCAATGAACCAGGAGGTCAGAGTTCCAATTCCTGGTCAGGGCACATGCCCGGGTGCAGACTCTATGCTGGGTAGGGGGCTAGCAGGAGGTAGCCCATCAATGATTCTCTCTCATCATTGATATTTTTATTTCTCTCTAAGACTTTATCTTTTTTGTTTTATTTTTTTAAAAAAAGTTCTTTATTGTTTAAAGGATTACATATAGTATTACATGTGTCTTTTTCTCCCCCATTGACCTCTCCCCGGACTCCCATCCCCCGCACATGCCCACACTCCCCTAGTGACTGTGTCCATTGGTTATGCTTATATGCACACATATAAGTCCTTTGGTTGATCTCTTACCACTGCCACCCCCCTTCCCCCATCAACTCCCTTCCCTGCCTTCCCTCTGAAGTTTGATGGTTGTCCAGTGCTTCTCTGTCTCTGGATCTATTTTTGTTCATCAGTTTGTGTTGTTCATTATAGTCCACAAATGAATGAGATCATGTGATTTTATCTTTCTCTGACTGGCTTATTTAGCTTAGCATAATGCTCTCTAGGTCCATCCATGCTATTGCAAATGGTAAGAGTTCTTTTTTACAACAGCGTAGTATTCCATTGTGTAGATGTATCATCATTTTTAATTCACTCATCTGCTAATGGGCACTGAGGCTGTCTCTTAAATCTTTGCTATTGTAAATTGTGCTGCTATGAACATAGGGGTGCATATGTCCTTTCTGATTGGTGTTTCTGATTTCTTGGGATATATTCCTAGAAGTGGGATCACTGGGTCAAATGGGAATTCCATTTTGAATTTTTTGAGGAAACTCCATTTTATTATCCACAGTGGCTGCACCAGTCTGCATTCCCACCAGCAGTGCACTAGGGTTCCTTTTTTTTCCACCTCATCATCAGCACTT
This sequence comes from Pipistrellus hanaki, assembly GCF_964339955.1. Lineage (NCBI taxonomy): Eukaryota > Metazoa > Chordata > Mammalia > Chiroptera > Vespertilionidae > Pipistrellus > Pipistrellus hanaki. The sequence continues at coordinate 44,362,694 of NC_140510.1, forward strand.
GTTGTTTGTTGATTTGTTGATAGCCATTAAGATTTTATCTCTAAGACTGCCAGCTTGTCTCTCTGCCTCTCCTCACTCTCTGAAATAAATAAATAAATAAATAAATAAATAAATATTAAAAAAAAAAAACCCAAAACCAAAAAACTGACAGATAATCTAAAAGTAAAATAATCCGAAAAAATAACAAGATTCAGTTTTCTATGGCCTAGTTAGGAGGAACCTTGCTGAGAAGGTAACTTATGAGATAAGGTCTAAAGAAACTAAGAGAGACAGCCCTGGGAAACGTGGAGGGAGCATACAGAGGAGCAGCATGAGCAGACCCCTGAGGCTGGCCCATGTGCTGTGCTGAGGGACTGCGTGGCTTCTGCCGGGAAGGAAGGGGAGAGCAGCAGGAGAGGAAAGCAGAGGGGCCAAGTGTCCAGGTTGTGCAGGGGTGCAGTTTTTACTCAGGGGAAGAAGGGATCCATTGGAGCAGAGGGGTGAGGTGATCTAATTTGGGTTTTAATGTGACCACTGTAGTGGGTTGAGTCGTGGTCCCTAAAAGATTTTTCTAGAATTTTAATGCATAGTTCCTGTGAATGAGACCTTATTTTGAAATAGTCTTTGCAGATGTAATAAAGTAAAAAATATCAAAATGATATCCTACTGGATTTAGGATGGACCCTAAATCCAATGACTGGTGTTCTTGGAGAAGCGTGGACACTGGAAACACCCAGAGACAGAGAAGCAGGCCGAGTGCAGACAGAAACTGAAACGATATATTCACAAGGCCAGGGGGTGCCAAGGATTGCCAGCAGCTACCAGCAGCCACCAGCAGCCGGAGGGAGGCGTGGCATGTCTAGATTCTCCTCCGTGAGACTACAGGAGCAAACAACCCTGGGGGCAACTTGATGAAAAACTTTTGGCCTCCACAGCTGAGAGAATACGTTTCTGTTGTGTTAAGCCACTATGCTTGTGGTAGTTTACCCCACGATGTTTGTGGCAGTGTAGCGAACTAATGCAGCCATGGTGGCTTTCGAGTGGAGAACTGACACAAGGGACAGAAACGGAAACCTCTTAGGAGGCTATTGAGATAACCCAGGTGAGACTGGTGGCGCTTAGACCTGAGTGGTGGCAGTGGAGTGGTGAGAAGCAGTGAAATCCTGGCGATATTTAAAGGTAGAGCTGAGAGGATTTGCTGGCAGTAGGAGGTGGGATGGGAGAGAAAGAAGTTTTGTATACAGGTGTGTGGAGGCGAAGGAGCCAAAGAGCTAGCCTGTGCTGGTGCTTACGCTCGTGCTTCTCAGCACTGCCAGCTAGCTCCATGCTATTGGTGCTGGAGGGACGTACAAGGCTGGAGAGGGAGAAAGACATGTGCCATCTCATTGATTCCCTGTTCCTGTCTGTGACACTGCAATAGTAGCTGGTTCTAAATGCCACCTTTCCTCACTCTCCGGGAACTGCTGGGTCCCTTAGAAGTACCAGCACCTCCTGGCCATGGTTTTCTTCTCAGAAGTCCAGGCCAGCTCTGGGGGTCCCTATTCACAGACTGTAGGGGCAGGGGACCCCAATCTTTCCAATTGCCAGCCCAAGGGGTGCTGGCTGCTTTCTGCACTCTCTCTGGCTACCTCAGTGGTCTCTGAAGGCCTTTTCAGTTCTCTAGTACCTGGTTAACAATCACCTGTATTTTACTGTTCCTGTTAAAGTAACGGTTGTAGTTTCTAGTTCCCAAACAGATTCTGACTGACACAGAAAGTATAATGACTCCAAGAAAAGCCCTAACGAAGGGAAGAACAGAGTTGCCTTCATGGAGATAGACAAGGCTGCAGAGGAGCAGGGTTTGGACAAATCCCAGTCCTGTGAGACGGCAGCAGATATCCAGGAGAGACGTTGAGTGCCCTGTTGGCTGTGAGTTGTGAGTACAGGGAAGAAGTCTGGGCTGGAGACCGCAGTGTGGGGATCATCACCAACCACAGACATGTGAAGCCATGAGGCTGCCAGCCTGCCTGAGGACACTCGGAGTCTTATTCTCCTGTTTGGTCCTGGTGTCTTAGCACAGATCTTGGCCCAGAAAGATAGAGAGACTTCGTCAATATTTGTCAAATGAAGACCTTTGGATAAAAGAACCAGCGAATGGCCTTAGCTAAATCATCATGCTTTTTTGAAAATGAAACTGTTTTGAAAATGAAAACTGTTTTGAAAATGAAAACTGTTTTAAAAATGAAAAGGGAGTTTCCTAGGAATGGGAGCTAATGGGACATAGAGGAACCTGGGTGGGTCTTCAGAATTGAGCCTGAGGTAGAAACCAGGGTGAGCAGGCTCGAAAGAGGACATTTTCTCTGAGCAGCCAGCAGCCCCTTCCCATTGGAACCGCAGGCCTGTTCTCTCAGTCCAATGCTAACATTGGAAAAGGGGGCTCTGTTTCCAGCAAGTTGAACATGAACATCCCCCTCTGGGCTTCCTCATGAACAAAACTTGGTCTTTTCGTTTAGTGTTTCTTTTATGCACCCTGGCCTCACACTTACCATCCGCCTCAAGTTCCCATGAATTATTAATTATTCATCTCTCAGTCCTTTATCTTGGGAGCGGGACTTCCTTGCGGTTAGTCTCACCTTTGTTCGGGCGGAACAATGGCAGGTAAGGTAAGGCCGGGAGCTGAGTGAGTGAAAGATAACGCCGGCTGGCGTCCCAGGCGCCCACGGGCGTGCGGGCTGAGGGCCACAGGCCTGGGCAGCTGTCACCAGTCTGCTGTTTTGCTCGTTCATTGCAGCCGCGTCAGAGGTGAGCGGTGAGAGCGCCGGAGGACACAGAACAGGGTAAGAGAAAGAACCCCAGAGCCGTGTCCTTCCACCTTGGAGACCTTGGGCAGCAGGCCTGTCTGGCGTGCAGACGTTGGTTTGGTCTTTCTGGCACCCGTCGTTGGTCTTCAGCCCGAAAACTTCCCTTTTCAAAAATCAGATACCTGCCTCTGTGAGCCATGTGATCGGTGCCAGCTGCAGCCCAAGAAGAGTTAAAATTAGTGAGGTTTAAGGAAATACGATTTAAAATCCGATTGAAGACTACTTGCTGCCTACTCCCTCCCACCACACATACATTTTTGTTTAATATGCTCTTCTCAGGAAAATATTAAGCAACAGGTGTGACTTTTAATGCAACTATGTGTGTGTAGTAAATATAAAAATTTTGACTTCCAATCAGGTCCTTTGGTAAAATAGAACAGTGTTCGCTGTGCTGTATATAATTTTTTATCTTTTTATTTTTCAATAATATGCTGTATTCGTTGCAGAGGTACAGCAAAGTGGCTAGATAACACGTCCAGAGCAGTACCCCGATATGTCTAGTACCCAAGTGGCCCATACACAGCTATTCTGATGCTATTGCCTGCCTTCCCTAGGCCATACTACCTTCATGTGCCTCTCCTCTCCCTCACGGGCGTCCTGCGCATTGGCCATCCCTGCCCTTTGCTGTGGGAGGGGAGACCTTCCCAGCTGAGAGGAGAGGAGGCAGAGTGGCCAGTCGGTGCAGGTGGAGGCTACAGACTGGTCCCTGCTGAAGGGGAACTTTGATGCAGGAAGGATGCTGCTTTGCTCGGACTTTCTTCTTGCTCTTTTTCGGGCTTGGAGGGAAAAAAATCTACCTGGCTTCCCCCATCGTCCAAAATGTCTTTCGCCTGCAGTCAGTCCTTGACCTTCTGGGAAAGCCTCAGAGTTCCGAGCTGGGAAGATGGTGGAAGGAAGAGGTCCTCATCCCCTTTTCTGCCCGCCGGAGGCTGAGCGCCCTCCTTCCCGGGCCGCACGCTGGCCCCCGCAGGCGGAGAGACAGATGGCTGACGGACGAACCCCGTCAGTGTTATCGGGAGAGGATGATAAGATTACAAGGCTCGGATGGTGGAGGGAGACCAGGGGGGCATGCCGTTTCTCCCTCATTATAATCACTGCTCTAAAGTGGATTTATGCCATGCCGTTGGCCGTGAAGCGAGGCGGGGCGGCCTTTGCTGGCAGTCTGTCTTCAGACCGGAGGAGATAAGGGAGATCCGAAGAGTGGGTAATCAGGAAGCATTTAAAGAAAACTGCCCTCCCCATGTCATGTTTTAGGGCGTACACAGCCCCTGACAGACACCATTTGCCTTTTTAATAAGGGATATAGAATGCTGTTTAAGTGACTACGGATCGGGGGGCATGATCACAGAAGCATCAGGGCTCAGTGCGATCCCCTTCGGGGACGCTCAGCGGGAAAGCTGGTCGTTGGGCTAATCTCCCTTCCTCCTGGTGAGGCAAACATGGGGGTGAGTGAGCAGGATTTCTTCCGAGGCAGCAGCCTGCTGGCTGGGCTGCTGGAGGCGTCCCTGGAAGGCCGCGCCAGGAGTGGCTGTCCCCACGCAGATGCTCCTCCACCGGCAGAGGCGCTGAGTGCCCTTGTCCCACTGCCCCGGACCCTCCCCATGTCACCATGGCGGGCACTTCTGCTTTGGGGGTAGCTACTTGGCATTATCGAGCCCCGGGGTAACCATGAAGAATGCTTTCTGGGAGGATAGTGGGCGGGCCAGGGGCACCATGATGGGAATCATCAGACTTCATTCTTCTTTCCCATGGAAATACAGTCATTCTCCACGTGACATCAACACCCCCATGCGGAGAGAGAAACAAACTGTTGGCCCGGACAAGGCCATGTGTCTTGCTTGGCTCTGACACAGGTCTTGGGTGTATTTTGAATTAAAACACATTTGCTGTAGAACACTGAAATATCTTTGATCTGCTTTTCTTCAGGAATGACGCTAGGCTCAGCCAGAAACTATGCCAGATTATGAGTTGGCATTTTCTTAGCTTTGTTGTCAAATAAACCCTTTAATGTCAAACCAGGAGATGAAGTGACAAGCTAATTAGACACTGAGACATACACATAAAGAAAATCAAAAAGAAAAATATGGTGCCATACACATAATTCTTTAAAAACACCATTTTTTTTTTTTTTTTTTTTTAAATAAGAAGTTGGAAAACCAGCACTCTTTACTATTAACAGGCCCATGTAAGTTTTCAAGGCCATGGCCTTGTGGGCAGAGTTCCTGCAGGGTGGTTAGTTTACAGATGCAATGAGCTTGGGTAAAGGCTTTTAACTCATCAATGGCTGGCCCAGGTCCCTGAGGCTGATAGGTCCTCCCCTGGGGGAAGAAGACACAGGTTGATCGAAGGGAAATGGCCAGCTTGCCCTCTCTCTTCCCCTGTCTTTCCCCCCTCTCCCTGCCTCTGGCTCTTGGCTTCAGTCACTCTGTTTCTTTGTTTCTGTTTCTCTCCCTCTCTTTTTTGTGCTCTCTTGTACCTTCTCTTCTGTCAATAAGCTTGACAAGATAGTGCATACAATTGCACAGACACACAGGGAAGAAGTTCTGGAACCAGATGCACCCCTGACATCTTACCAGCTACCTGCCCGACAGAGGATGACGCATGGCTTTACTGGTCTCCTGCATAAATGCCAATGTTTTCCACTTTTCCTCTGACTGTATTTTTTATCTGCAGAAAATATTAATGAAAAAGAAATAGGATTCGGAGTAATAGTCTTACATAAAACGAAGGTAGAAGGCAACTTCCCTTGGAGCGTGAAAAAGCAGTTTGCGCAAAATTCTCCCCTCGGCTGTAAGGGGCAGGGACAGCGCTGCTCACTGCCATTCCCTCAGCTCTGGCTCGCAGCCCTCCCCAGCGGGCTTTCGTACATGTTTGTGGGATGAATAATCAGAGAGGGATCTACGGTGAGAAGGTGATTTTGAAGGAGGCAGCTGTTCAGTGTTCAAGTGATGCTATCAAAGATTGCCTGTCTGACATTAAGTGAAAAGGACAATGGCTTGGAACTAAATGCTCTGATGGGTATAACTTAGGTAGGCTCTAATAAAACTCTAATTTAAAACCCCAGTAATCTTTTATTAGCGAGAATATTATAGACACAGGTCCAGAATTGATTGTCTCCATGGACAAATAAATCTGGCATCTATATATATCCGCCAACCCAGCTCAGAGCGGCATATATTTTTTAAACAAGAGAATCCATTGCAGGAATCCTAATTACTAGCATTTGGTCAATCACTAAAAATTCCCGTAACTGCAATTATGGAATGTGGGGGAAGCTCCGTCTCTTGGTTTCTTTCAAGGGGAAATACTAATGGATTTATCTGGTGCCAAACCTGCGAACGGAGGGAGGCACCTGACCTTACAGTCTCCCCACTGCACACAATGTGGGTGTGCAGCCAGCCGGGACGAGGTGCCTGCCTGGCTCAGCCAAGTGCCCTTGGGGCAGCTTCCAAACTCCTTGGAAGCAGCACCTACAAGTTTCTGGTCTGAAGACCACAGAAGTGTAGCAAGTTAGAAAAGGCTGCGTGGCTTCAAACAGGAGCTTCACCAGACCGTAGCTTTGATGGGAAAAGTCCAAGCTCTGCTGAAGGGAACTTTCCAGAAACTGTAGTGGTGGGGAACCCTCCCCCATAGTCTTTCTCCTCAAACCGAGCACCCAGGTGTCGGGTCTCCTCAGGACTCAGTGATTTCACTCTGATGTTAGAATATTTTCTGCTGAGTGAGTTGCTTAGAGAAAAAAAAAAAAAAAAGAAAAAGAAAAAAGGAAGCAACCAGGAATAGCTAACAGAGCTTACACTGGTCATGATTATTTAAGGATTTGAGGTGCAATTTCTGCTTATTGAGTAATCACTTTATTTACTTGGCAGGATGAAAACAATCTTGTGAGAGAGTAATCTTTGTTTATTTTGGTCTTATGAAAAGACCTTTTTTTTCTTCTCTCTCTTCAGAGTGAGGCCAAAGCAAATATATTTCTCAATGTCAAAATAATATGAAAAAAGACTGAAATTTCAACAAGGGGGTTTCTCAGGCACATTTAAAGCACAGCATCAGCCGAAACCGGTTTGGCTCAGTGGATAGAGTGTCGGCCTGCGGACTAAAGGTCCTGGATTCGATTCCGGGTAAGGGCTTGTACTTTGGTTGTGGGCACATCCCCAGTAGGGGGTGTGCAAGAGGCAGCTGATCGATGATTCTCTCTCATTGATGTTTCTAACTCTCTATCCCTCTCTCTTCCTCTCTGTAAAAAAATCAATAAAATATATTTAAAAAAAAAAAAAAGTTCAGTATCAACTAAACTGTGCTTCCTTTTACGTGGGCAATCTGTGGGCTGTTGTGAGTCATTAGCATTCATGACTGTGGGTGAAGGGTCTTTCTTTCAAAGATGGATGCCTGCCGGGTGCCCTTGTGTGTCCCTGCTGTCCCCATCCTGGGTGCCTGCTGTATTCTCGACTTCAGCCTTGCGGGCCCATTTGGAAAGCCAGAGCCCTCAGAATAGAGGCAGATGATTCAGGGAATGCCTTGACCTTCCAAAGCCTTTGCGGCCACTCCTGGCCAGCTGCAACCTGTGAAACGACATCTATTCGTCTTCCCCGCCTCCCCCACTTCCCTGTCCCGTCTCATTGAAATAGAAGCTTGCTAAAATGGCTGGAGAGTAAACAAGTAAACACAGTCCTGCTTCCCGTGCAGAAATCACACGCTCGTCTTGATGAGGGCCGTTTATTTATTACATGCCTTGCTGCATGTACCATTATCTTTGCAGTCTGCTGGGCCACCTTGATTGGATACTGGGAGGAAATTATTTCCTAATGTCATTTCATGCTTAGTTGGTAGATTTGATGTTTTTGTCATCATTTCTGCTGGCTTTTAAAACTCTATTAATACTTTAATTAGGGATTTTCTTTGTTTTTTGAAGCCTAAGGCTGTTTGATGGGCAGACACAGTTTTATAAATTAAATAAGTAGATGTGGTTCACTTACAGAGAAAAAGAAGAAAATAGTGAGAGAAAGTAATCTGTCTGGGGGAGTGACCATAATCAGTTGCCAAATTTAAACAAAGGGCTGCCCACAGTCCAGAGCTTTGGAGACCTGACAAGAGCCTGGCTTCCTGATGTGGCGGAACCTTCTGCACTGCCCCATCCCACCTGCGCCTCAGACACAGGAGATTTTCAGCCGTCTAAGCAGTTGATGTGAAAAAGGAACAAGTACAGAAACCTGAAGGCCAGTGATGCTAGTCACTTGTTGGAAATCAGAGCTAATTGCCGCCTCTTCTGTGCCTTATGCACATGTCTAGTCCATGGTAATTTGCATTGTTCTGCATTCCAGTGGGTACCGTGTGTGTCTCCCCTGGAAATGACAAGCTTCCTACATCCAGGCCAGTGCCTCATTCATCCCGGTATCCCTCTCTCTCCTCTGTCCTGGCCCTCAGCACAGTGACTGGCATGTGGTTGTCCTTTTTGGAAATGGTCACTGAATGGACCAGCAGAGGATCCGGTTTGAATGGAGTCCCCGGGATAGAGGTTACAAGCCTGTGATCCCAGCGTGTGCCCTGTAACTGAGGAGGCCCACTTACACAAAGGCAGCGGAAAAACCCTGCCTCCAGCACAAAGGCCTCTGCAATATTAATACAGGGGGAGATATAAATCTTCATTAGCAGCAGGAAAAAGTGATGATGTATCAAGGTTCTCAAAATGTCAGCTGCTGCCTGGGCAATCAATGCAGTTATAGGCACTAACCATTGCACTGTGATACTGAAACCAATCCTGCTAATTAAAGGTGTAATGACAATCAGCCAGATCGCTGTTAATTGATTCTTAATACTTCAATTACTTGTTTAATGCCAGTTGAATTTAACCCAAAGGAGTCAGAGAGTACTATAGGCTTATAATTTTAAAAGAATTTGAATATATTGGATTTTATGTGCATCTTGTTTGAAATGCCAAGTGAAAGAATACCTATTTTTATATATACTTTCCTTACTAGAGCGTTTGGAGGTGAAGGTAATTCTTGATGACAGCAGATATAAATATTTCATCAACAAGAGGGACATGTCATTACTCCTTAGACTTTGGTCCCATATTCTATTTCTTGATCCTCTGCTGGAAAATAACCCTAGTTTTTTTTCTTCTTTTTGTAATTTGAGAAAAACTTTCAGTTAATTATGTGGCTCCTTTCATCGTCATCTTATTTTTCCCTTCCTGTCATTGACACGGTCTGGGGGAAAGTGGTTTATAGCATCTTTGTTCTTCACCCCTGTGATGTGGCCTCTGCTCCATTGCTTAGCACCATTGAAAACCAACATTAGTCCCCACTAGCTAAGTCAAATGGGTTTTCTCTGGTCCTCAGTATTTTGATAACCTTTAACCTTACTAACCACGCTCTTTGAAAATCTGCCCACCATGGCTGGGATCCCCATTAACCTCTCCACCAGAAATATTTTCCAGAGGGGGATTAACACAGTCTGCAAGATACAGAATGTTAGCATGGGGGTCCACTGGGCTTAAGAGGGTAAGGGGCACACTAGGACAGAATGGGGGCCCCGTCCCAGGAGGCCAATGGAACACCCAAACTGAAAGGCAATGGAAAATTCCAGTTCAATTCCACGCCCACGTCAGTATTTTAGAATACAGAATGGGAGATGTCTCTGAGAGGGTGGTGTGCAGACATAGAATTTTAGGTGCAGAATAAGGCTGTGTTTGGTCAAACATCAGAGCTGAAGAAAGGACCATCAGGAAATGAGCCCAGCCTTGGAAATAGGATCGTCAGGACAAAGAGAAAGCAGCCCCCAGCTGGCTGTCTGGGCTTTTCCTAGGTGCTGGATGTGGGACAGACCCCTCATGTGGAGTTGATGGGAGATCCCTCATGTGGGGTAGTGACTTGGAAAAGTCCCCTGTTTTTCCTTGACTCTCACAGTGTTACCACACTCACAGCCCTTCTGACACCAGATGTGTGGGTTTTCTGCATCAAACAATTCAGACACCAACTGCCTGGCGTTAACACAGATCCCACAGGCTAAGGGCTCAGTCTCAGGGGACTGCCATCCTATACTTAAAGACACCAAGTCCGAGGAGTAGGCTTCTAGGTTCTCAGATTCCTGAAAATTTCTGTCTGACTTAGCTATAAATCAGAGGTTCCATGACCTTCTTCATGGATTAGATCATTTGCTAGAATTCACAGAACTCAGGGAAACATTTATGTTACTTGTGTGTGTGTGTGTGTGTGTGTGTGTGTGTGTGTGTGTGTGTTTAATATAAGAAAGGATATGGTAAAGGATATAGATGAACAGCCAGATGAAGAGATGCATAGGGTGAGGTCTGGAAGGGTCCCAGGTGCAGCAGCTCTGTCTCCGTGGAGCTGGGGTGCACCACCCTCCCTGAAGATAGTTGTGTTCACCAACCCAGAAGCCATCCAAACGCCATGCTTCGGGGAATTTTATGAAGGCTTCATCATGTAGACGCAACCAGTCATCAACTCAACTTTCAACCCCTTCCCTCTTCTAGGGGATAGGGCAGGGCTGAAAATTCTAATCTTCTAATCATGGCTTGGTCTTCCTGGTGACCAGCCCCCATCCTGAAGCCACCCAGGAGCCCACCAAGAGTCACCTCATTAGAACAAAAGATGCTCCTGTTACCCACGAAATGCCAATGGATTTAGGAGCCAATGTGTCAGGAACCAACGTCAAAGACCAAATATTGGAACAAAAGATGCTCCTAGTATTCTGATGATTTAGAAAATTAAAAGATTTTAGGAGCTCTGTGCCAAGGACCAGGGACATGGAACAATATGTAGATTTTCTTGAATTATTTCACAGGTAGGCTGTGTGAACAAGGCCATTACTGCCTAGGGTCTTCTCCTGTTTTGACTTTTGGATATTTGAAGAACAACCCTGCTTGCCAGCTTATACTTTTCTCCTTGTCAAATGCTGTGCTAAACCCTGGTTTACATGATCTCAGTTCCTGGAATCGCTCCCATTGCAGATGAAGAAAGAGGTACTCAAGAGCCTTCAGATTCTGGATGCCTGGGTCCCCACACTCCTGCCTCTACTGCTCCTTGATATGTAGGCTCCAGCTTTGCTGCAGGACCTGTGGTTCCTCAAGCACCCTAGGCCATTCGATGCCTTCTTTCTTTTGCCCCCTAGAATCCCCTCTGTCTGGAACACTTTTTATTTTTTAAATTGCATTAGCTGAGGTCTCTTAAAATTTTTTTAAAAATTGATTTTAGAGAGGAAGGGAGAGAGAGAACCATCAATGAGAGAGGAGCATCCATCGGCTACTTCCTGCATATCCCTCACTGTGGATCGAGGCAGCAACCATACAGGTGCCCAACCAGGAACCAACCTGGTGACCTCTTGGTGCATGGGTTGACACTCAACCACAGAGCCACACAATGCTTTTTACATCCTGTGAAAACTCTGCGCTCTCATTTATCCTTTAAAATCAACTCAATAAAATAAATCATCCCTTTCCTTGAATGAGTAATTTTTTAAATGAGTACTTTAAAAAGATTATTTATTGATTTTTAGAGAGAGGGGAAGGGAGAAACACTGATTTTTGTAACCTTATTTATGTATTCATTGGTGCTTCTTGAATGTGCCCTGACTGGGGGTCAAACCTGAAACCCTGGCTTATCACGATGACACTAACCAGGTCTACCCGGCCAGGGCCTTCATCATCTCTTTTCCTAATATGAGTTCAAGTGACTTCCCTGAGATGACTCAGCAGATATTCAGGACTAGAACCCAAGTCCCCCAGTGTTCACCTTCCGCCCCACAATGTGAGAATGGGACATACATCAGCTGTCTCCTGCATGCGCCCTCCCGGCGATGGAGCCCACAACCAGCAATCCTGGGAATGCGCCCTGACCAGGAACGGAACCAGCAACCTTTCAGTGCAAGGGATGATGCCCAGCAACTGAACTACACGGGCCAGAGCTGCCCGACAGTGATTTTGACCTAAAGAAGGTTCAGTAGGACCCTAAACTCTGCACTGCTTACAAAGGCACATCAGTTGCCCTGGATCTGCACCACAAACAATCCCACCCTGGTGTCTGAGAGGAGAGCAGCGGACTTGGCTGTACAGGATTTTTAATATGGAGCCAATTACGTGCTCTCTTTCAGGTTATGCTAATAACATAAAAGGCAGGATGCTCCTCATTTTTTCTAACTCGTTCACATGTAGTGGTAGCTCCGAGCTCTAAGCATCTGGCCTGCTAACTGCGTGGTAAATAATAGTAAACCTGCTGCCAGTCTCAGTGACCCACTGGAATACAATTGTTTGTTTATAATCAAGAATCTGCTGTTGTTGTGAATAATACCAGCCATTGTGGACAGGTCCCTGTGCCCCACTCTGGCCCGTTAAGTGAGAATTGCTAAGGCTGAAGCAGGTCTTGTTTTTAAAAGCTCCCATGGTGATTCCCTGGTGCAGCCAGGGTTGAGAACCCTGGCCTTGTCAGTTTCTCCTTGAGGGCAAGTCCGGGCAGGATTTACAAAAGTTTTGAGCTCTGGGCAAAAATAAGATTATAAGGAGATAATGTGACTTATTCTAAAAGATTACAAAATATATTTCCTTATTATTTGCTAAGGCTAAATGTTGTCTCTGCCCCTAACCACTGTTTTCATATTTTTTTCTCATTAAAATATCATTACATTCTCCTAAAAAATATCATTTTTTTCTCTCATTAAAATGTCAGAAAGGGCTGTCTTGTTGCCAGGGCAGCCTGGAGGGCTCACCATGTTGCTTCAACCTTTCCTGAACACTTCGCTCTGCTTGATCGCATTCTGCGTGCGTGGCTCTCCTCGTTCCAGCAGAGGAAAGAACTTAAACACTCGGTGAAAAGGTCTCTTGGCTTCTTCTTCTCCCTCTTCCCTTTGTCTCATTGGCCTGTGCATTCTTATTTAAAGAACCCATTTTGTTTCTACATCTGACTCCTAATTGATAGATTTCTCCTTCTGGCGAAGGTGGCCCATACAATGATTTTTTAAATATATATATATATATATATCTTTTTTATTGATTATGGTATCACATAATTGTCCTCATCCCCCTATTCCCATCCCAAATCCCTCTCCATGTATCCCCCCACCCCCCTGTTGTCCATGACCACTGGTTAGGCTTATATGCATGCACACAAATCCTTTGGTTGATCTCTTCACCGCTACCTCGACCCTCCCCTACCTTCCCTCTGAAGTTTGACAGTCTGATCGCTGCTTCTCTGCCTCTGGGTCTGTTTTTGTTCATCAGTTTAATGTTGTTCAACAATGATTTTGAAAATGCAAACATAGCTACAGATCATAGTTTTTCTTTTTTGCCGACTGCACTCCGAGGAGGAAGTCTCTGAATGTCTTCACTTGCTCTGGGACCCACCTGTGGAACTCCGGGCGCCTCCGAGTGCTCCTGTGCTTATGAATGCTGTTCCCGATTTACCTTTCTCCGATTCAGAGTTCCTGTGTCCAGCTCTCTAAGTGAATTATACTTCAACTAAAAGCAATATCAGAGGAGAAACTTTATAAAAATAACTGGTTGGTGAGGCTCAGTTGCTTGAGTGTCGCTGGTTGATTCCAGGTCATGGCCTGTGCCTGGGTTGCAGGCCTGATCCCCGGTAGCAAGCATGCGGGAAGCAGCCTATTGATGTTTCCCTCTGTTTTTTCTTTCCTCTCTCTCTCTCTAAAAAAAAATAAATACATTTTTAAAGCAATCCTCTCAATTAAAAAATAGTAATATGTTTCTGCCTTTGCATTCCCTTGAGGGTAGTCTTACTCATTTGTTATTCTCTTTTTATCTCAGTATCTATAATACAACAGAGTCAAGATAAAGTAAATGTTTATTGAATAAGCAAATAGTAATAATATCCTAAACTCAGATAATGGTTTCACATTCATAATCTTGGTTAATCCCTATAGTAACCCTGTGACTTTATAGATGAGGTCCAGAGAGGTAATGTGAGCTACCTGAGGTCACACAGCAGGAAGTAGTATAGGTAGGACTGGGACATGGGTCTCCTGATAATCACAATCATCTAACTCCAAACTGAATGCTAACTCCACTAAATCCCAGTTTATGACATGCAAATGATTATTGCATTTTTCTTTGGTCAATCTTGTTAACTGAATAAATGTATAATGCATCTATAACTTCCAAATTTAAGAAAAGTGTGATAAAATTACTTAGAAACTTGGCATTGTTTAAATACCCTTCAATATGAATTCCACCATAATGCAGGATTCTCTATAGTTTTCTCTCTGGCTAGCGGTGTCTCACCTAGGAGATAATTGAGAATCAGAGATAAAGGGAAATTCTTTTCTGTCTTAATTCAGGTTGCCATTGGAGCCACTGAGTAGAGCAGGCTTTCAGGCAGCCCTGCTGATGTTTAACAGTGCTGGCTAAGATAGCCTGCTGTCTACTGTCAATCCTTAGCTGTCTGGGCCAGAGAAACCCTCTCTCCAGTGAATTTCATAGTAACTGGTCACGTGGAAATTTAATAAAAATCAGCAAATAGCTGGCTTTGATGCTGCTGGGTCCTTTTATGTACAGGCCAGAGGAACTGCCTCATATTTATTCAACACCTGCTGTGGGTTGGGAGCCAGATGCTTTATGTTTGAGCTATCTTTTTAAATCCTTACAACAACAAAATGAAGTAGGTACTCTGGCTCCATTTTACAAGTGAAAAGACTGAGGGTCTGAGAGTTTGGGTATATTGGCCCAGACTACGCATGCTCTGGCATGCTCCCTACCAGCGATGGAGCCCGCAGTCAGCAATCCCAAAACTGATCAGATATTTGGGATTATATATCCCTTAACACAGCCTGTAAGTGGCCAAACCCAGGATTCAAACACTGATCTCCTTTGCTCCCCAAATGTGTTCCAGGATCCTGCTTGATGCTTAATGCCAACCACAGTGTTAGCAGGGGTAATAGTCAGAAAATAACTCCCCAAAGATATCCACATCCTAATCCCCAGAACCTGTGGGTATGTTACCTTACACGACAAATGAGACTTTGAAGATTGATTAAATAAAGGATCTTGAAATAGGAAGATTTCCCTGGATTGTAGGGTATGCCCCATGTAATCACAACGGTCCTTATAAGAAAAAGGGGGAGGCAGGACAGTTAGGGGCTAGAGTCAGAGAGAGATTGGAAGATGGCATGTGCCGGCTCTCAGCTTCTAGGGGCCACAGCCAAGCGATACAGGTGGCCTCTAGAAGTTGGAAAAGGCAAGGGAACACCTAGATCAAACTTCTGACCTCCAGAACTGCAAGGTAATGTATTGTTTTAAGCTACTAGGTTTGTGTTAATTTGCAGCAGCCACAGGAAACTAGTACAGAAGGGCAGAGCAGTTAAGCAATATATAAATTATCTTTCATTGACATTTAAATATTTTTTAAATCCTTACCTGAGGATATATTTTTTATTGATTTTTTTAAAAAATATTTTATTGATTTTTCAATAAAAGAGAGGAAGGGAGAGGGATAGAGAGCTAGAAACATCGATGAGAGAGATACATCGACCAGCTGCCTCTTATACACCCCCTATGGGGATGTGCCCGCAACCAGTGTACATGCCCTTGACTGGAATTGAACCTGAGACCTTTCAGTTCTCAGGCCAAAGCTCTATCCTCTGAGCCAAACCACTTTCAGCTTATTGATTTTTTTTTTTTTTTAAGAGAGAGAGAGGGAGAGAGAGAGAGAAAGAGAGAGAGAAAGTGAAAAAGAAACATCAGTTTGTTGCCTCCCATACATACCCTGACTGGGGATCGAACCCACAACCCAGGCCTGTGTCCTGGCTGGGAATCAACCTTCTGTTGTATGGGATGATGCTCTAACCAGCTGAGCCACCTGGCCAGGGCTTTAATTTTCTTTTTTAATAGGTTGTATCTTGACTAAGATATCCAATGGCTAATACCAATTTTAAATATGCTTGTATTATAAAAGTCTTAGTACGGTAAGAAAAATCCAACATTATCAACACTTTTCCACAGAAATGACAATAAGGTAGATGGCATTAAGATTCATGAGAGTACCAAATAATTTGATAATTTCTTTCTTTACTACTGTGGACATTTATGACTTGCCATCTTAGTTCCCAATATTTATTATATTTAGTCATCATTAGTTAACAGTGCCTACTGTGCAGCAATACTCATATATGTAGGGATGTAGATATGTAGATAGATGAACAGACACGCACAAATTCTGTAGTGCTCACGATCAGTCAGGCGATTTCCATTTTTAGGATTAGTTCACTTGCCATCTTTGAATTAGGTGGATATATAAATATTTAAAAGCTTATCAGGTGTCTGATTATAAGAAAATATAAATAATTCAATATAGAAAATTACCACTTTAGAGTTGATAGAAGTGGCAAGTAATATAAATTTAATATAATGTAGATGAAGAACTTCAATTTCATACTAAGTTGCTTTGATGATTAATCATTTTTTTTCAAACAAAGAATTAGAACTCCTGCCAGAGAAGGAACACTCTGACATCTATTAGATCTTATAAAAAGCTTGATTTATTTCCTTCCTATTAGAGTTCATTTTGAAAGTTAGAAAAATATCTTGATAATAAGTGATACAAAAAACCATTCGTGCAATGTAATCTCCCTGTTGGAATTCAAAGTCCCAATCAAATGGCAAAGCTCTCGCTTCATTAGATTTGTCTAGCTGGAGATCCAGGGCCTGGTCCTGCTGGGTGTGAGGGGCTGTTCAGGGCCTCAATTAATGGAGAATTTAATTATATCTGAGTTGGCCTAAGAGTGCGAAAATCCAGTAATCCACGTGACCTCTTTGAGCTTCTTTTTTCCTATTAAATGGAAGGACATGTTTTCTCTTCAATTGTTTAAATAGTATTTGATCTCCAATAAGTGAGCCATGGTCTGGCATTTAAACCCTCCTTTCACCCCCAGAGTAGTCTTAATAAAATTATCATCAATTCTCAATTATCAATGTATTGAGAATTAATTTCTCAATCTAATTTATTTATTTATTGTATATAATTTTATTGATTTCAGAGAGGAAGGGAGAAGGAGAGATAGAAACATCAATTATGAGAGAGGATCACTGATCAGCTGCTTGCTGCAAGCCCCACACTAGGGATTCAGCCTGCAATCCGGGCCTTGCCCTGACCAGGAATTGAACTGTGACCTCCTGGTTCATAGGCCAACGCTCAACCACTGAGCCACACTGGCCGGGCTCAATCTAGTTTATGTGTCTAGTTTATGCATCTGCCATATTTAAGGACTTTGTTACATGGAGTTGAGAAATATGAATAAATATAAGACAGAGGGCTCTGACCAGGTTGCTTAGTTGATAAGAGTGTCGTCCCATTACACCAAGATTGTTTGTGGGTTTGATCCTGGTTAGGCACATATAAGAATCAACAATGGATGCATAAAAAAAACAAGTCAATGTTTCTCCCTCCCTTCCTCCCTCCCTCCTACCTTTTCTTTCTCTTTCTCTTAAAATCAATTTTAAAAAAGGCACCAAGGACCCATCCAGTGTTTTTGTGTGATTTATGAAATACTGTACATCTTGGTGAGTGACTGCCTTTGTGACCATTAGAAAAAGTTTTCCTTTCCTCTGGGGAGGTGAAGCCCACACCAGGCCCACGTGTTGGTGAGCATGTGGGCCCTGGATGACTTTGTATACAACCTCCCCAACCACACTTAGCAACAGACCCCACTTTGCAATCCAGTTGGGGAAACAGCATATCTCCTCTTCAGTTCTTTTTAAAAATGTATATTTTTTATTGATTTTAAAGAGAAAGGAAGATGATGAGAAGGATAGAAACATCCATGATGAGAGAGAATCGTGGATTGGCTGCCTCCTGCAAGTCCCCCACTGGAGATTGTGCTCACAATCTGGGCATGTGCCCTTGACCAAAATGGAACCTGGGACCTTCAGTTTGCAGGCTGACGCTCTATTCACTGAGCCAAACCGACTAGGGCATCTCCTTTTCAGATCTTCTTCTTCTTCTTCTTCTTCTTCTTCTTCTTCTTCTTCTTCTTCTTCTTCTTCTTCTTCTTCTTCTTCTTCTTCTTTTTTTTTTTTATAAATATATTTTATTGATTTTTCACGGAGAAGAAGAGAGAGGGATAGAGAGTTAGAAACATCGACGAGAGAGAATCATCACTCAGCTGCCTCTTGCACACCCCCTACTGGAGATGTGCCCACAACCAAGGTACATGCTCTTGACTGGAATAGAACCCCGGACCTTTCAGTCCGCAGGCCAACACTCTATCCACTGAGCCAAACCGGTCCCAGCTCCTCTTCAGTTCTAAAAAGTCATTTCTTTTTCTTTCTTTTTTTCTTTCTTTCTTTCTTTCTTTCTTTCTTTCTTTCTTTCTTTCTTTCTTTCTTTCTTTCTTTCTTTTCTTTTAATATATTTTATTGATTTTTTACAGAGAGGAAGGGAGAGAGATAGAGAGCTAGAAACGTCGATGAGAGAGAAACATCGACCAGCTGCCTCTTGCACACCCCCTACCGGGGATGTGTCTGCAACCAATGTACATGCCCTTGACCAGAATCGAACCTGGGACCTTTCAGTCTGCAGACTGACGCTCTACCACTGAGCCAAACCGGTTTCGGCTTAAAAGTCATTTCTAATGGATGCCTTGCTGATTCAGTTCAGATCAAATCAAATCAGAGCAACTAAGGTAATTTTGTTCCTAACAACTCTTGTGAGGAAACCGCCATATGGCTGTTTGCAAACTGTTTTGTTAAGTTTGTTTTTAAATATTCAAAGTGCTTATGAATTTCACAAGTCTTGCAATCTCATCTATTCGCTTAGCAAACATGCTTTGAGAACTAATGCCAAGACCTGGGAGATCAGAACTGATGGTAAATAAGACAGCCCCTACTCCTCTTTGTGAGGAGAAATATTTGGGGTTTAGGGTGAGGGGCAGCAGTATTAACCTTTTGCACTCCGCTGTCCCCTCTCAGGGGACATCGGAATTCTAGCATATCACTCGGATATCCCCTCTCAGGGGACATTGCAGTTTATTAGTGATTACGGGGAATTGAGTTATTTCAACGCAACTTTTTGAGACAGGCATCAAACCACTTATTACTGTCAAACATGCACTAATCAGCCTGCAATGCATATTGGGGAGTGTTTCAAAACTTATCATACTGTACAAAATTATAAACAATAAAATATTGGTTTTTTTTTTTTTGCAAATATACATTCCTCGATGTCACCCAATTCATTATAATACGTTACTTGGTTCCAAAATTATACTAAATAATACGAGGGTCTGTAAATGCACGTTTCCACTGCAAAGTAGCGTTGAGTAGCTGGTAGCCAATGTCCAGAATGGTTCGGAGTGCAAAGGGTTAAAATAAAGGCACTCCAGATCCCTAGAAAGGGTCTTTTTATTTTATTTTTCAATTATAATTTACATTTAATATTATTTTGTACTAGGGGCCCAGTGCATTAATTTGTGCACCTTGAAAGGAATTATGGGCCGCAAGGCTATGGTGGGCACAGGAGCAGGTCTCAGCCCATCCTCTGCACCCCACCCAGCTCCTCCCAACACAGTCCCCGGTCCCCTGTCTGCCAGCAGCCCCACTCCTGCTGCCACTGCTGCCACTGCTGCCACTGCTCCCACACACGGATGGCACAAAGCGATTGGGGCCAGTGCCAGTAGAGAGTGTGAGCAGGGCCAACATTGTCAGCAGGTGTGAGTGGCAGCTGCTGCCCTGATCGCCCTTCAGGAGCAGGAGGAGGTGGAGAAGCCCTCAGGGGTTATAGGGGTTGGCACTGAGTGCCAGCAGCAGGTGCGAGTGGGGTCTGTGCTGGCAATAGGTGCAAGCACCCAGTGGGATTGCAGCGCATGGGAGCGAAGAATTTTCAGTAACCGCCAGAGGCTTGCCCTGATGGCAGCGACTGGCGCCCCGCTTTGGTCTGGCGCCCCGGCGCACCTGCTCCACCATCCCACCATGGCCAACGCCCACCATGCTCCTGCTGCCAATGCCTGCCATGTTCTGCTCTCGCCCCTGGGTGGTCAGTGCATGTCATAGTGACAGGTTGTTCGGTTCTGCCGTTCCATCTATTTGCATATTAGGTTTATATGCAAATATAAATTAGTTTCAGGTATACAGGATAGTGGTTATATATGCACAGACTTTACAGTGTTCTCCCTCGTATTTCCAGTACCCACCTGTCACCGTACATAGTTATTACAATATTGTTGGCTATATTTTTCCTGTGCTGTATTTTACTTCCCTATGACTGTTTTGTAACTACTGATTTGTACTTAATCCCTTCACTTTTTTCGCCCAGTCCCCCTAAGTTCCCTCCCTTCTGGTGACCATCAGTCTGTTTTTCTGTGTCTATGAGTCTGTTTCAATTTTGTTCGTCCATTTGTTTTGTTCTGTAGTATCCACATATAAGTGAAATAATATGGCATTTGTCTTTCTCTAACTGGATTACTGAGAAAGTCTCTCTCTCTCTCTCTCTCTCTCTCTCTCTCTCTCTCTCTCTCTCTCTTTTGCTAATATCAGGGACTTACTGAGCAGGAGGAATTGGAGCAGGTTTCCAAGGAAACCTTCCGTGGTTGGAAAAAATGATAAGCGTGTAGCTGTGGGTATGCAGACATGCGTATCATCATCCTTAGCCTTTCTACTTTGACTTTGAGAGGAAAGGAGGCTGAAGGCTTCCCCGTGACAGGCAGTTAGAGAGGCACTTACGAGAATTAAGAAGGCTATTTAATGATCTTTCGGAGAAGGAGTAAGCAGGTAGCTAGACTTCAGAGGCCAAAGCATCTCTGAGGTCACAGGGGAGGTAAATGGGAGCGTTTCCCGGGGAGCTGTGCGCATGCATGGAGCCTGGAGTGTTCTGACACCTAAATGAGAAAGAGCGATGTCTGTGGTTGTCCAAGCATAGCCAGGGCCCTCTGGAACATTCTATAGCAACACGTGTACAAATGCTACAGGCAGGTGTGCGTGCCACCACCTGTGTGTGGAGCTGGCTTTTCTCCTGCCTCTCCCTTTTTCTCTTTCCTGGGGGACTTGACTTTTCTCCTGTGGGGAGGATGAAAAGCTGGAGGATGGTGAGTTATAGATCACTGGGCCAGGGGCTGACTGGTTGGGTTCTAGACCTGGCCCCACTGTTTAAAATCTTTGTCTTTGTTCTTGCCATCCAGGATTTCTGAAAGCTGTAACATGTTATGTCTGAATAGGGGATTACATTTTAATGGCAATCCAGCCCAGATTTTTAATAATCTGAGACTTAAGGGGCGTGTTGATTGTACAGCTGCTGTGGCCGGCCCTTGTGAGGGGCAGCAGCCTCTTTTGCCCCATGGAGTCGTGTCACCCTCGTCAAAACCACAGATGGCAGCACTAGGGTGTGTGCTCCCCTCCCTCTGGGCCCTGACTTGTAACAACTCTCTTCCTGCTCCCTAAACTCCGGCCACACCGCTAATCTCCCAGTTCCCCGAATGTGCTTGTCCTTGTGCTCTCTCTTCTTTGGAGAGAGAATGACCCAGCTTTGCTCTGCCAGGAGCACTCCCTCCATGTGATCCTTGGCCAGCAGCAGTCGCACCACCAGGGGACCTGCTGGAAACGCACACTTTGGGCTCTTCTCTACAACTCCTGTCTGACACTCTGGGTCTGAGGACCAGGAATCTGTTTTATAAGCCCTCACTTTGAGAACCACTGCACTGCAGCTATGAT
Organism: Pipistrellus hanaki; assembly: GCF_964339955.1. Taxonomy (NCBI): domain Eukaryota; kingdom Metazoa; phylum Chordata; class Mammalia; order Chiroptera; family Vespertilionidae; genus Pipistrellus; species Pipistrellus hanaki. The sequence goes on from NC_140510.1 coordinate 44,384,174, forward strand.
TCTCAAACCCTTCTACACATTAGACTCATCTGGGAAGTCTGAAAACGGCTGGTGTGAGGGCCACACTCCAGAACAATTTGATCACCATCTCTAGGGGTGGACCCAGAAACCAGCGTTTTAAAATCTCCCCAGGTGACTCCAACCACCTCGTGAGCTGGGTTCTCTGCCAGTCTTGGGCTCCCGTGGTACCTGGGGCTTCTCTTCTGTAACTCTGATGAGCATAAGAAGTCTGCTTTCTGCCATCAGGACTGTCACACCATGGCACCACTGGATGGTGAGAGAATGAATCCATACCTGCTTTGATTAGAAGGTATGTAGGACTGATTTAAGAATACTAGCACCAAAAAAATCAACATGGTGTTTATCCAAAACATGACTGGGGCAACAATATGGCAATTCATAGTAATTCCACAGTGAAGAAAGCTGCTCCTTCACGTAGACAGACGAACAGAAGTGCGGGAACACCCCCCACACCCCATCACTCCCCCCTAGCAAACATGACACATCACAACCAGAAAAGGGCTTAGTCTTTGTCTCTCTCCCTTCAGGCATTCTCTCTCTCATATCCTTTCAGACACAGGTGAGCTGTGTGTGTGTGTGTGTGTGTGTGTGTGTGTGTGTGTGTGTGTATGTGTATATCTGTGCATCATAAAACAGGTGAACTCAGACCCCTCAATTTTTGAAATTGCAAATTGAACACGTCGTTTGCCCTGTTTCTCAGTGGTTGCTCTATTTAGGGCAGGCTTAATAACCTATCTGCTTTTACCATTAAGATCTGTGTGGGTTTTTTTTTTTTTTTTTTTTTTTTTGTAAGTATTTGCATCTGATGACTGCAGTTAAGTTCTGATTTGACTTAGAACACCATTTGAGGGATAAAACCCATGAAATGAAAAAATGGATATTAAACTGGAGCAGAAAATGGATTATTTGGTCTTGCTAAAAATACATCTGTTTAGAGTAAAACTTAATAGGATTTTATTTGGAAAAATTATCCAGGGGCAAGAAACCCGAAATTTAGCTCTTTTTTTCCTTCTTTAGCTATTCCTCGGCCACCAAGCACAGGGCCTGGCACTCCAAACAGATGGAAGCTACTAAAAGGTTACCCTGCAGTCATTCATTTTAAAATGCTGTAAAATGCCTTAATGGCTTTGAAATGTTTCTGCTGGAGAAAGAATTTAAAGATTAAAATCTTTCTTTTTGATGTGCTTATCTTTTTACTTGAGGTGTGTGTGTTAACTTGCGCATACATGTAAGTGCTTATGAATGAACACAATTAAATTCTCACTATTTTTAGCTCTTTGGAAAAAATGAGTAGTATGTATAAATTTCTTAGGTATATTAATTGCCTTTGTCACATAAATTTTTCATTCATTCATTCATTCATTCATTCATCCATCCATCCATCCATTCCTCTATCCAGTTGGTTATTTCTTTCAACATTGGTCTGAGATATGTGACCTGACAGGCATTTGTATTTGTATTTCTGACCAAGTAGTGGTGTCAGCACCTGTAAATATCACCTATGACATTCATTGGCTTCTGGGTTCTTGAGTCACTGCTGAATTCATGTGTATATATCTTACTCTTTTTGTTGTTGTTAATCCTCACACAAGGATATTTTTCCTTTGATTTTTAGAAAGGGTGGAAGGGAGAGGGAGAAACATAAATGTGAGAGAGACACATTGATTGGTTGCCTCCTGCACATGCCCTGACCAGGGCTGAGGATTGAGCCTGCAACTGAGGAACATGCCCTTGACCGGAATTGAGCCCAGGGCCCTTTAGTCCACAGGCTGATGCTCTATCCACTGGGCCAAACCAGCTAGAGCTCTTATTCTTCATACCACAATTAGTATCTTGATACCATTATTTTATATTATTTTTCTTGATAACACTTTTACCTGCCATTCTTAGATCAATTTTCTCAACAAGCTACCTTCCAACCTTTTAAAAAAATCCCAGAATAATGGGACATCCCAGAATCAGGTGGTGATTCTGTAGTCACACAAATTGAGTGTCAATTCTGCCATAGGTCTCTTTGGAGAGAACAAATGATATGCTATATAATTCATGGACTAAAAATTTTCATAATGCTTTAGTAGTGATCTCCATTAAAGATAGCAGCTCAGGCAAATTTAAAATTCTATCTTGTTCGCCTATTGTTATTTTTGAAGCCTATTACAAAGGAGAAATTATTCAAATGGCTGTCAGTCTCTGGCTACTGTACTCACACTGGGCATGTGTTATAGCTCCTTTCTTCGATGGAAATGCTTACCTAAAGTAGAACAGGCTCTCTGCCATTTGCAGGAGCATGTCCCTGCCACCAGATGGTCCATTTTGAGTAAATATTGTCAGAATTGAGGCGGGGGTGGGGAGGTGGGGAGGGAAAGTAGGATAAGTTCCTGGGATTCTAACAGTGTTTCCCAAACTTCTCTCATGATGAGAATCACCTGGTGGAGTTGTTAAAACACAGATTCCTGAATCCCAACTAAGAAGTGCTAAACTAGAATTTTTGAGAACATATAGGTAAAATTGCATACCTAACTTAGTGCTCTGTATATAAAATCTGTCTTAGAGCACTAGTTAGGTAAAATTGCATACCTAACTTAGTGCTCTGTATATAAAATCTGTCTTAGAGCACTAGTTAAGTATACAATTTTACCTATATGTTCTCCAAAATTCTAGTTTAGCACTTCTTAGTTGGGATTCAGGAATCTGTGTTTTAACAACTCCACCAGGTGATTCTCATCATGAGAGAAGTTTGGGAAACACTGTTAGAATCCCAGGAATTTATCCTACTTTCCCTCCCCACCTCCCCACCCCCGCCTCAATTCTGACAATATTTACTCAAAATGGACCATCTGGTGGCAGGGACATGCTCCTGCAAATGGCAGAGAGCCTGTTCTACTTTAGGTAAGCATTTCCATGCTTACTTAGTGCTAACTAACTTAGTGCTAACTTAGTGCTCTGTATATAAAATCTGTCTTAGAGCACTAGTTAAGTATACAATTTTACCTATATGTTCCCCAAAATTCTAGTTTAGCACTTCTTAGTTGGGATTCAGGAATCTGTGTTTTAACAACTCCACCAGGTGATTCTCATCATGAGAGAAGTTTGGGAAACACTGATCTGGAAGGACCTGGGACAAATCCCTGGTAAAGTTGTTCTAGGCAGTCCTCCTTTGCTGGGGTCTGAGTGGGCTGTCAATGACCTTCAATACTATATCTTGCTAGCCTTCTTGTTCTGCCTTTTCCTGTGAAAAGCTGCCAGGACAAGCTTTCCCAAAGAAAATTCCCAATTTCACAGCATTGTTTAAGAATCTGGCGTGGCTTCCTATCACCAAATTTTAACCCTCCAGCTCTCTGGAAACTTCTGTTATCAACTGATTCCTCAAGTGTACTGATTCTTCTTCATCTCTTGATGTCAATGGTCCTTCTACTGGGTCTTTGTCATATACTGTTCATTCATTCACTAATTTATTCATTCAGCAAATAGATGGGATAGTCAATAAGTTCAGTCCAACTATAAGATGCAGTGATTCTACTAGCTATCATGTTGAGTATCTATTATGTGCAAATACTGTGGGGGCCACGAGAACATGGAACACATTATCCCTGCCCTTTTTATGGCAGTAAATGGAAACACAAAAGTCTGTGTTCACCAGCAGAGGCAATATCTTTATTTGCTAAGCCATACTCTTTAAAAAAATGTATTTTATTTTAAAGATATATTTTTTTTATTGATTTCAGAGAAAGGAGATGGAGAGAGCTAGAAACATCAATGATGAGAGAGAATCATTAATCGGCTGCCTCCTGCACGCTCCCCCACCCCCCGCATGGGGATTGAGCCTGAAACCCCTGCATGTGACCTGACCAGGAATCGAACCGTGACCTCCTGGTTCTTAGGTCAGTGCTCAATCTCTGAGCAACACCGGCCAGGCTAAACCACACTCTTCATCTGCATCCTCTGAGTGCCTTTTTTTTTTTCTTCCCCCCTCTGAATTTCCTTTTTGCCTTGTCTACATTAATTATTTCCATGTTTCCATCAAAATCATACCTGCTCCAGGAAGCATTCTCACTGGAGTCCTGGTCCTGGGTTGAATAGACTCTTGCTCAGAATTTACTCATGCAGATAACTCAAGGTTACTTGGCTCTTGCTACCTGCTACTTTGCAGTCTTCAGCTAATTTCACATGGGACTGGGGGCTCTCTCTTTGGCTATAAAAGAAGCTTCCTGTTCCTAGCTCCCCTCTGTCCTCTTAGCACAGTGCTCTGCACACAGCCCAGGGCATGCTGCTGAGTGCTGCTGAACAGCCGCTTTTCTGTCCTCAGGAATTCAGATCAGAAACTCGTGCACCTGCAGCTCAGAAAAGTGAAACTGCCTACTGGCCTTGACTGAGCCCTTGACTCAGAAAGAGGTCATTGGTTGGATTGTGCATTGTCTGGCATGAAGGAGCAATGCAGCCTAGAGTAGGGGGGATATAAAATCAGAAATATTTCACAACGTGCACATGGGGCCTGGGACGATGGATTTGATTTTGCTGCTTGTGCTGGCAGGAGACACTAAACAGATCAGGTTCACTACCCGTTACCATCACGGTAATCTTGGCTAACAGTGAAGCAAAGCCACCAAGGATCTGGTAGATTGATCAGCCCCTCCCACAACTATCGGAGGCTCACACCACATGGGACCCGGGGCGGAAGAAAGTCCTCTGGCGATGCTGTGTCATGCGTTCTCCTCAAAGACAACATTTCCTGGGCCAGACGTGTTCTGCTGTTTTTGGAGGAATGAGAATCCAGTCTCAGAGCTGGATTCAGAAAATAGGTCATCGATGTGCGTTGCAGTTCTTTTCCTTCCAGCTTTCTTCGGGGCTCGCTTCAGATTGCTTTTCTGCAGAGGACGGACGCAGCTGCCTTTGCTGGCGGGCAGTCGAGGGGGGTGAGCGGCCACTTTAGCCTCAGGCCCTTGCCGGGCACCACCCGACTCCTGGGTCCTCACCATCGCATCTACCTTTTGCCTGGGCTGTTAGATTCCCATTAAAGGAGTGCAGACACATCCCCCATGAGCGTTTTACACACATACACACACACACACACACACACACACACACACACACCCGCAGCCACTTGATTTGCCACCTGCAGTTTATAATAGAATGGACCTGTGGGATTATAAACCGCTTTGTTTCTGCACAGGACTTCTCAGCTTGCGGCCAAATTGAAGGGCATTAGTCATCAGTAAATTGCAGCTATTTTTAATGCGTTTCACCCAGAGAGGTTCAGAGCAGCTCAAGTTATGATAGATTTCCCCCTGCTTTGGTGAGGAAGTGCAAAATCTGATCATTTAGTTAACCATTTGTCATAGCTGGGGGCGCACATTGTTCCTTAGCAACTATAACATCGTGACTGATTTGTCATTCGATAACGTGGCAAGCTGAATATTAGATACACTCATTTATGGCACCATTTTTTTTTCTCCTCTCCGGTATTTGTATAGGTTTCAAATTAAAAATTCATAGAATGTGAGAGAAGGAACTTGCAGATAAAACCTAGAGGTCTTTGGCGTCGCCCTGGGAGCTGTGTCAAAGGCCAGTTCCCAGTCTCTCTCCTGGCCATTCAGTGTCAGCAGCTCTGCGCCTGAACAGGGGCAGTGAGGGGTGCCTGCAGCGAACTTTGAGAAACAGTGACTAATTCAACCATGTCTCGTTTTTCAGACGAGGAAACGGAGGCACAAAGAGGTGAAGAGACTTTAGATGGTTGCCAGGGTCGCAGGAATACAAGCCTGCCCCCAGGAGATCAGTGCATTTTCCACCATCCGCGAGACAAATCCTTGTTTTTCCTCAAGCTCTAAAAGGAGCCTGGCACAGGCTGCCCCTCGGGCAGCAGCAGAGCCCTGGGCCCTTCCCCTCATGCCGAGGGTGTAGCGGAAGGAGACCTGGGGGTTAGGATCGTGGCCGCTCCCTGTCTGCCTTGCCTCCCTCCTCCTCCCTGTTCCCTCACCCCAACAGACCTTCCGCCCACCACATACTATAAAAGTTAGACAAAATATTCCGAATAACATACGCATACATGGAAATCTTCATATGAATTTTCTCATAAGAATCAGATGTTGCTGGACAAGTTTCTATTTCAGTCGTTCTTGCTAGGCTTGATCGAGTGCAGGGGTTTACTGGGTGCATGCCTCAGATCGCTCTGCGTTCAGCAAGGTAAGCTGCCCCTCCACTGTGGAGTGATGCGGGGCACTCAGCTGGTGTCAGACTGGCTCCTGTGAGGATGTTAGGAACAGGACCTGCTTGTAAGAGGCTGGGAGGGAGGGCTTCTTGGAAGAATGCAGTAGGAACAGGGCTAGACTACAGGGCTGAGCAGGCCTCCGGCGGCTTGGATGTGGAATTCATAGTGAACCCACTCGCCAGTCCTCTCTCCAGTAGGCCCTTGTGGCTTCTTTCTTCTCTGCTTTCCTCTTCTTCTCCAGCTGGGCTTCTACTGGGCTCCTGCTGCCTGCCCTCCCGTGACTTCAAATGCCTCTGGGCCAGGAGAAATGCTCTGTGAAGCTCTCTTACTTGTGCTTTTTAAAAAATTATTTATCTTTTAAAATAAAATAATACATCCACCAGCAAATAAATTACTAGTTTAGAAAGGTGTAAAATTCAAAAAATTATATTTCTCCCTCTTCCAACCGCTCTGACTCCTACTACCTTTCCCTAAAGTTTTAGTTTTTTGTAGCCTTTTGGAACATATTTTGTAAGGTAAACACATATATAGAGAGATACATGCACATACACATATAAATAAAATGGTTATAAATGTAAATGTTCTTTTTACTTTCACAAAATATAATCTTTGCACACGGCTCAATATTTTTAAAAAACTGTCCATTGTATATTTTTGTATTATTTCCATCTTAGTTTATATAAAACTTGCCTTCTTTTATTTAAGTGATTACATATGGCTAGTGTTTCATTTTATGTAATTAAATAAAGTCTATTTTTTATTATCCAAATTTATTATTCAAATAAAGTCTATTTTATTTACTTCTCTTCAATTTCCAATCTGGATATTTAAAAAAAAATTTTTCTTGCCTTATTGCACTGATTCCACCATACTGTTGAATAGAAGTGGTGAGGGCAGACATTCTTGCCTTGTTCCTGGTCTTAAGGTGAAAGCATTTAATTTTTCACAGTTAAGTGTGATGTTAACTTTAGGTTTTTATTAGGTTGAAAAAGTACCATTTTATTCCTAGTTTGCTGAGCACTAAAAAAAAAAAAAAAAAATCCTGAATGGATGTTGGATTTTATCAAGTGTTTTTCTGCATCTATTAAGATGATTAAATGGTTTTTCCTTTTTTTAAATCTGCTAATATGATGAATCTAAATGTGCTTTCTTTTTATTACACACATAGAATAAATACCTACTGGTAAAAAAGTGGTATTTGAGAGATTGTCATTATTGTCTTAAAAAATGTTGGGCCAATTTATAATAACTCTCATATTGTCTTAAGTGCTCATGTCTCCAGATTCTTCTCAATACTGGGTATTATAAACTTAAAAAAAAAATCATGTCAGTTTGATAGAGATAAATGGCATCTCAATATTTTGATTTGCACTTTAAAATTTATGTGTAAGATTTAGCATCTTTTCTATGTGTATTACACATTTGAATTTATTTTCTATTAGGCTGTGCTTTTTTTCTTAACCTATTATATATATACTTGATGAAAAATAGCTCTTGATGTAAATATTTTTTTTCCTAGTTTGTTTTTGGAAAAATGTTAATACTTAAAAAATTGGTTGTAGAGAAGTTTTTGTTCACACTTTTTCTCCCCTTGAACTTTATACCATCGATTACATAGTTTCTTATATTGACTACTGAGTATTGCTGTGGAGAGACACTTGAGTACTTAATTTGCTTTTTATTTTGTTTTGGGGTATGTGTGTTCTGTGTACCTGAGAAATTCTCTCTCTGCCTTGACATTCAGTAACTTTACCAGGAAATGTCTGTCTGTCAGTCTTCTTCACTACCCACATCTGTTTCAAGGACAGCATGTGAAATTTGTTCCATGGATTCCTTTTACAGCTGAAGTCAATGCTCAACTTGGACTAGTCTTCATTTTCCTTCTAGACCTCTCACTGGCTGCCTGGGTGGGACAAGGGGAGGTGCCCACCCAGCTAGTTAATGTGCAAGCTTTTCTCTCTTCCTTATGTGACTGCTTAACCTGGGCAGACCCAGCTTCCATGTCATTGGGCAGTGTCTCTTTCAGGGACAAGATGAAAAAGATTACAGATTTTCGTGGTGATAATCTTTTTGTTCATTTTGGCACCTGTATGTTGATGTCCCTTCTCTTTTCCCTCTTCAGGAAGGAAGAGCAGGACTTGGATGGACAGGAGAAGGTCACTTGCCTTCTTCTGCCTATTGATTTTCCTGTGCCATTCAGCGGTCCATTAGTTTCTCCTAACTACAGTTCTGTATTTAGAGCAGTTTGGGCTGGGACATTGGCCACAAAGTGGGACTGACCGTGCCTCACTCTGTGGGAGGTGGATTGGAAGGTGACTTTCTGACAATCAAATGCCTGGGTGTTTTTGTTGGTCTTATATTAGTGGTTTACTGTTTCCTACGTAAGTAAAGTGCTAGCACACACAAGACTTCAAGATTTTTTATTTTTCATTTATTTAAATTTTTTTTTTATTGATTTAAGAGAGGAAGGGGGAGAGAGATAGAAACATCAATGATGAGAGAGAATCATCAACAACTGGCTGCCTCCTGTATGCCCCACACTGGGGATCCAGCCCAAAATCTGGGCAGCAATCAAACCCTGACTTTGTGGTTCATAGGTCAACTACTCAGCCACACTGGCTGGGAACTTTGAGACTTTTCAGAGTATTATCCAGGGGGGTGGTGATGAAATCTTCAGGGAAGTGGGGTTGATCATGTGTCTGAGTAACGGAATGTATACTGACATACATTAGTTATGCAGAATTTTATAAAACCTTTTATTATGAAAATTGAAAAACACACACAAGTAAACAGAATATAATAATGAACCCCCATATTCTCAGCTTTAATAATTAGTCCCCGTGGCCAACCTTGTTTCATAATATGGTTCTTCCTGTTTTCTCTTCTCATATATCCCCAGACATATTATTGCACTTGTACATATTTCAGTATGTGTTTTTAAATGATAAGGACCTTTTAAAAAAAATAATCACAAATAATATCACAACTAAAACATAACTAACAATGCTTTCTTAATATCATTAAATAACTAGCCAGTTATTTGATCTAATTATTTCATAAATATAATTTTTAGCTTGTTTTTGTGACTCCACACTTTATTTCACATTTGATATGTATTCTAAGCCTCTTTTTAATCCTGAGGTTACCCTTTTCAGTCTATTTTTATTTGCAATTTATTTTATGGAGAAATTGGGTTGTTAGTCTTGGAGAGTTTCTTCGAGAGACTCGGAGTCTGGATTTCGCTTATCATAGACACATCATATCGTCTAACTTGTTGCCCTGTCCGTTTTCATTTCCACACATTGATAATCTAGAAGATAATCAGATTCAGGTTTAATTTTTTCTTTTTTGGCAGCACTATTTCGTAGGCAGTGGGGTATTCTTCCCTCAGGGAGCATAAAGCCTGACTTTCTGTAATGCTAGAAATCTTGAAATAATGTTTGACAAAACCAAACCTTAACGTAGTCCATGGTTTATTTTTGAAAAGTATGCCCTCTGCTGATAATTGAAACCAAAACTCCTAAGGAAGTCATTAGACATTCAATCCTGATAAGATAAAGCAGAAGCTGGGTATTAGTTTACAGCCATATGTGAAACTTGCTACAATGAGCTGTGTAACCCAGGTGAGTGCCCTCCCCTCTGGTGGGAGAGAGTGGAACAGGGTGTTCTGGGGGGCATGGCCTGCCCTGCCGCTGACTGCAAGCAGGGTTCACGGCCAGTCCACTGTACTCACCAACAGAACCAACATGGTGAGCCTGCTTTCTCACCACCATAAGGACATGGCTCCTGCCTTCTAAGAGTTTATTTTCTAATAACAAAACAGACAAGGAAAAGATATCTTACCAAATATCTATCTCTATCTATCTATCTATCTATCTATCTATCTATCTATATCATCTATCTATCATCTATCTATCATTCATCTATCTACCTACCTATCTATCATCTATCTATTACTCTATCAGCTTAAGTAATGAATAGTTTAGGCATTTCCTAAATATTTGGTAAATAATGATGTGTGGATGAAGATAGGAAAATATTCCTTTAATACCTATGTAATGCTTTACTGAGTGGGGATTCTTTCCTATGCGATGTCCTCTTGGCCTTGCTAGTTGGTGTTCCTGGTAGTGGAAGGGTTTGGATGTCACAGGAATAGGGGAGACAGCAGAATCTTGCCCTCAGAGAGTAGCAACTTCGATGAGAAATCATCTGTGGCATTGAGTTACGTAATACTATACACGAAAAGACAGTGTTCACCAAGTCTTTCACTTGAGAGCCGCTGCACACGCAGGCAAGTCCAGGCCAAGAGGATTGCGAATTGGTTTGTAAACTGCATGAGCCTTCCCCACACGGACCAATGCCATCGCTCACCTCTGCCGAGACAGACTCAGTTCTATTTGTCTCTCCAAGAGGGTAGCCTACGTAACCTGAGTTTTCTCACTTCCGAGGTCACCCTTTCATTTCATGTTCAAATAAATAATGGGGCCCCATCTGGGGGGACTGCAGGAAGCCCAGGTGCTTCCTTGTGGCCTTTGAGGCTTCTGCAGAGTCCTGAGGTCCCAGGTTTATCCCTTTCATTTCAGATTGCTCCTGGCTCTTTCTTGGTCAACCCTGGCTATTTCCAAGAGGCTCCAGCTCTGTCATGCCCCAAACACAAGCATAGGCAGAAGGGAGGCCGACCCTCAAGATTGACATTCTGGCCAGGAGCAGCTGTTTGGCTGTCAGAAGGGCTGCCCAGCTGCCTCCCTGGCAGATTACCATCACCTTCACAGGGCTGTATAAGTAGCCACAGTTTGAGCTAACTAGTCCCGTGGGCAGCAAACTGTGGCTCGCGAGCCACTTGCGGCTCTTTGGCTCCTTGGGTGTGGCTCTTTCACAAAATACCACGGCCTGGGCGAGTCTATTTTGAAGAAGTGGTGTCAGATGAAGTTTAAGTTTAAAAAATTTGGCTCTCAAAAGAAATTTCAATCATTGTACTGTTGATATTTGGCTCTGTTGACTAATGAGTTGGCCGACCACTGATCTAGTCAATTGTCAGAGCATTGATAGTGGTGGGTACTGATTTTAAAGAGAGAAGACTGTCAACCCTGTTAATGGACACCTGTTCTGTTGCACCGTTAACCTTGTCTGTGGGCCTCAGGTGGAGGCAATGGGCACAACAGTGGAACCCGCCTGATCTGCCTCCCACTCACCATCATCCGCACCAACTGCACATGAATCCCTCTGGGCAGTTCTTGTTTGGGGGCGGGGTGGATATTTCCATCCATTAGGTCTGTGGGGCTCTTAGCCTCTGTCTGATTGGGTATTCCCACCCAGAACTTTTCAGTATTTGGTACAGTTGGTCAGAGATAATCATTGTTAACTAGCGGATTATCTCCATTCGATTCTGTGGAACGAAAAGGTTATGGATTGGCCAATTCTATTGTAGAAGCCAAGCTTGGAGCAGTTCTCATTTCTGATTGCTCTTAAACCGTCATGTCACCTATCAGTCTGGGCTTCAGCTGCTTCATCTGTAAAAAGGGAGTGTACTAGTTAGCTAGGGCAGCCATAACAAAGTACCACAGGCTGGGTGCCTTAAACAACAGAACAGGCATTTTTTTCCTCCCAGTTCTGGACACTGGAAGTCTGAGGTCATGGTGTTGGCAGGGTGGATTCCTTCTGATGTCGCCGTCCTTGGTGGTGGATGGCCATTTTCCCTCTGTGTCTTCCCATGGTCTTCCCTTTGTGCGTGTCTCTGCCCTAACTCTTCTACGACACCACTCATGTTGTAATTAGGGGCCCCACATGACCTCATTTTACCTGTATTACCTCTTTAAAGGCCCTGCCTCCAAATATGGTCACATTCTGAGGCCCTGGAGGTTAGAACTTCAAGATATGAATTTGGGGGAAGGTATAATTTAGTCCGTAACAGAGGGCAAGCTGGGTGAGGGGTATGTATGTAAACTGGCTTTCTAACATTTCTCTGAGGAGGCACCAGATACTCGGTGACAAACTGTCTCAGGTCACCCAGTCTTGAGAGGTTCCCAGGCTGTGGCACTTTCATTGCCAAAACCAAGGCCGCCCCAGGCAAACCAGGGGGATTGGTTACGCTGTCTGTCCTCCCACTGGGGACACAGGGTGGGCACTTGGTTCTTTCAGCCAGAGCTTCCCTGCTTCTCTCAACTTACAGGTCAGCATCCTAAGTAAGATTTAAGTAAACAAAAGCGTTAGAGGTAAAAAATCACTAGAAATTCTCTCGATTCAGTGGCCTCCAGGACCCTCTCCTGCTGCCACATTCTATCATTTAATTTCATTTGCAGACACCAAATCCCAGCCATTCATCGGAAACTATTAACCGACTGGAGCAAAAGTAATTTGGTCCTCGTTTGGTCTGTAGCTGAAAGTGAAATAGCACAGGAAACTGCTAGGCTCTGCCTGTTCTGAAGCACAACCTGCAGTTGCGCTTTTGTGATGACAGATGACACTGCTGAGCGCTCACTTCAGTGTATCAACATCTCCTGATCCTTAATGCAACCCAATTAAGTGGGTTGCACCACCAGGAGCAGCAGCCCCATGATGCAGATGAAGAAACTGAGGCACAGAGAGATGAGTAGCTGGCCCAAGTCTCAGGATGGGGCCAGGATGCCGCAGGCCATTTGACTTGAGTCAGTTTGACTTGACTGCTGTGTCCCTGCCCTTTGCCCAGATGCAGGTGACCTGCTGGTGGGGAAACAGGGGCCACACTGATCTAGTACAGCAATTCTGTGTAGGCTGATGGGCCAGATTCTTCTCTCCAGGAAGCACATCTCAGCACCCTCCCCTCCCTACCCCAGCTGGTCTGGCCTTGACCAGCACCCCTGTTACCGGTACTATAGAAGCCAAGCTTGGAACAGTTCTCAAGGCACTGAGATTTGGCGGATCTCACCGTATCGAACACCGAACTGCTTAGTGACAAAGCTATCTCCTTGCTAATTCTTTTTCAGGTCTTCCGATGACAAGAGAGAAGTTGGTGCTAGTCTTAATTCCTCCCCATCACCCGATGATCTTTCTTTTCGGCAAGGGAGGGCAGGGACAGCAGAGTCTGGCAGGATTGGAATAACTGCTTCTTTTAGTGTGATCACCTTTTTGCAGTTAATTTTGAAATATGGCAGATGATACTGGTTTTGCATGTAGGGTAGTGACCAAAAGTGCCTTTAAAGATATTTATTCATAGGGAAAAGCAATAGTTTTAAATGTTTTTTTAGTAACTAGCAGCACAGGTGAAGTACAGACACGGCAATAGTTGGGACGCCCGTGGTGAGAAAGATTGACTTTGTCAAACCCGGGCCAGGAGGAAAGGTTGGCGTTCACGGGAATCTGGAAACCCGCAGAGGGAAGGCAGGAGCCATCTGACCAGCCGGCCCTGTGGGTTCTGGGCCTCAGCCCAGGGGGAGCCTCGCCTGGGCTCTTGAGGTGCTGGTTGCAGGCCCTTTCGGAGCGGGGTGTGCCTGCCAAGCGAGCGCTGGGGAGACTGGCTCCCTTCCAGCGCCTGCTCCTCTGCCTTGCGGATGATGGCATTTTGTTTTCTTTGGGTAATGGTTTTCCGCGTCTTTGAAGTGCTCCCCTATCAGAAAGGGTGAAGATAAAAAGTGGGTTCTTGTGCCAGGGCAGAAGGCTGCGCCTGGAGAGAAAGCAGCCTGGAGAATAATTAAAGTGCAGATTGGAGTGCCCAGCCTGGGGCAGGAGTGTGTTCCCTGGTGGACACCAGCCCCTGTGCGGGGCCTGGAGGCCATGGCTCTTGCTGTGGGAGCCTGACAGCCTCTCCCCTGGGGTTGAAGCAGAATGGGGTTGGGACCCCTCATCCAGTCGGGGAGCAACCGAACTTGAGGGTTTTTTTCCAGGGGATCAACCTTGGGTGACCTTGCTGCTGCTGCTGAAGGTACAGCTGACTCTTGATAATACAGGCTTGAGCTGCGTGGGTCCACTTATACTTGGATTTCCCCCCCCCCCCAATAAATGGAGTCAACCTTGTACCTGTGGGTTTTGTATCTATGGATCCAACCAACTGCCCACAGACTGACGTCCTATTTTTGCATTCCCAGCTGAGGTTGGTTGAATCAAAGATGTGAAGGGCCTACCATAGAGTTCAAAGATTTTCATGGATTTTTCCACTCTGCAGGTGGGGGGAGTGGGGAGGCCTCTAACCCCCACATTATTCAATGTCAACTGAACATAAACTGCACAGGGCTGTGTCCTTACTAAATAGGCCAAGCGAGTTTGTGGCTCCTGGTTAGCCACTCAGTGTGATTCCCACACTAGCCTGTTGGTGTATTGACGGGTCCGAGCTTGGCCAATCCTTGTAGGATTCAGGACCTGGCTGGCAGTGGTTGCTGTGCACTGACTGATACCTGGTGCAGGCACCAAACCCTTCCTGGCAGCCCAGACCTTGCACACGGAGGCTGGAGATTGGTTTCCAGTGATCGTCAAAGAGAAATGGAGATCTAACACCTTTGGCTCGCAGACGCTTTTCCCGGCAGCAGCTTAGAAGGACAACTGTCCAGCTATGCAGACATCCTCTTTAGCCTGTTTTCTCCCTCCTCAGTATTCACATAACCCCCCTTCTTAAAGTCGTGTTTTTAAAAGTGTTTTAGAAACCTCTAACTTATATCTTCATTTCTTAAAGAGGCTTCAAATCCCTTTAAAATTTTTTCCCTTAAAATGGAAAAGGAAAATGAAAAGAAAAAGTCCCACAAGGCTGCTGGTTCCAAAATAAAAATATTCTTGTTTTGAAAGCCCCCTGCCCTCCGTGCTGCGCTCTGTTGCCTGTAATAAGCGTTTCTCTTCGCCAGGAAACACCTGTATGGATTGTTTCCTTACAACCTCACCATGCTTGGGTTTGAATCGCTCCCAGACCCCACGGACACCTGGGAAATCATAGAGACCATCGGCAAAGGCACCTACGGCAAGGTCTACAAGGTAACCAACAGGAGAGATGGGAGCCTGGCTGCAGTGAAAATTCTGGATCCCATCAGTGTAAGTGACGGAGGCCCGTCGTTACCACGGTGGAGCATTTCATGCCCATTGCGTTTCCCGCTCCTTCCCTACTCCTTTCCTATAGGGATGCTATTCACGAGGAATGGCATGAAATCTCAAAGTGAGTCACGGTTTGTCAGCTCATCGGAGTGACAGGACTCCTTTGGGAGTTTAAACCTTCCTTGACTTTCTGTTTCTTGTCCAGGTTACTATTGTTTGGATTTTGGCCCTCTGGCTCTCCTAAAGATACCCTCTGGAAAAGAGTGATGTATGTCACTCCCTGGGCTTACACAGAGGCTGCGCTCTCTGTAAGTTACAAAGTGACCCTCACCTGTGGTCCCTAATCACCTCGCCTGGCCTCTTATCTCAGAGCCCCGCCGCCGAGGCTACAGTGAGGACGTCGTTTTGCCCAGGGAGGTTATGGGTGACCTAGCCTGTGTCCGGTCCCTTCAAGCAACCTCTCCTTAACTGCTTTGAAAATTTGGACATTTTTAAATTTAAAAAAAAATCTATAATAATACTGCTAATGAAAAAAAAAGATATAATAAAGACATTTTATTGCTATTATAGTGTGATGTATTCAAGATGTGGTAGTGATAACATTAAACATGCAGAGTAAACGTGCTTCCTTCGCTGATCACCTGATCGTGACATCATGCCGGTGCCCTTCCTCACACATCAGGCTGAATCCAGCGTGCACTTTTTTTTTTTTTTAACCCTGTGTAGGATATGGATGAAGAGATCGAAGCAGAGTATAACATTTTGCAGTTTCTTCCTAATCACCCCAACGTTGTCAAGTTCTATGGGATGTTTTACAAAGCGGATGAGTGCGTGGGAGGACAGCTGTGGCTGGTGCTGGAGGTAAGAGGGTCTTTTTTTTTTTTTTTTTTTTTTTTTTTTAAATATATTGAGTTTTTACAGAGAGGAAGAGAGAGGGATAGAAAGCTAGAAACATCAATGAGAGAGAATCATCAATCAGCACAACCCCTACTGGGCATGTGCCTGCAACCAAGGTACATGCCCTTGACCGAAATCGAACCTGGGACCTTTCAGTCCGCAGGCCGACGCTCTATCCACTGAGCCAAACCGGTTTTGGTGCAAGTAAGAGGGTCTTGTTGGGGAACCCTCCACTGGAACAGAGCTCCCAGGGCACACAGGTATGTGTTAGCCTGAACACTGTCCCACACGCATTTGAGGAAGTCGGTCCCTCCTGTGTGTCCCAGGTACCTTATCAGGCGTGTCACTGTCCTCCCCAGTCCTTACAGGTGTGCTGAAAATGTGCATGTTTCTCCGCTTCAGAATTTTAATCATCACTTCTCCTGCTCCTGAGTGCCTACAAGAATATAGTTGGAAAAGATTATTTTCTTCCCTATATTGGGAACGTTTTGTAGAAAACGTGATTAGAACTCATTTTCAAAAACTGTTAGCCCAAAGTTTACTTGGCTCACCCAGTTTGGATTAGCCCGTTTATGTTTATTAATCCTCAGCTTAGATTGGTTTTTTTCACAACAGATTCTGAGGGCTGTGTAGCGGGGTTATTGGCGAGATCATGCAGGAGATGGGCCTGGAAGGGAGAGAGGAAGCAGGCCTGGGCAAGGAGGCACCGAGCAGCAGCGTCTCCAACAGAGGCCTCAGCCCGTCCTCTGGGGGCGAAGAGCTGCCCGGGATTTGTGCTGTGCTGGGCGGGTGGCCTTGGGTTGAGGGTTGAGGGTTGTGTGTGTGTGTGTGTGGGGGGGGGGGGCAGTGAAAGGGGAGGCAGCAGTTCCCTGCAGGCTGGGGCAATTCCTTGTGCTGCTGGGAGCTGGGAACAGGCGATATTCCTTCCCAGCAGGGAATCTGAAGAGGGAATGAATCTGAATGGAGTGCCACTGCATCCATCGTGTCCGCCTTCTCCCTCATTAGTGGGACTGAATGTGCAAGAGTCAGTTCCCCACAAACCCAACGGGACTAAATGGCAGGCACAATCATGACAGTCTGTGAAGTTAGTATCTTAGGATAGGTCTACCGCTTCCTGCTCCCAAAGGTCACCCTGCTTTGTTCTGGACCCTGCCCCTCGGAACCAGCACGCGCCTCTGTGCCTAGGGCCACCCAGGGGACCAGGGGCCTGTGGGCACACGTGGAAGCCGTAAGAGAGAAGCACCAAAGGGGAGGCCAGCCCTCAGTTCGCTGTCTAGCGCTTCTCGTTCGCATCTCCTGCCTGGCTCTGGGAGGGCCTGGGTCTGGGAAATATAGACTTGTTTCCATGGCAACCATGTATGGGGAATTCACTTGTTATATTCAAATGGGATAATCTGCAGGAAAACCAATTTGAACATTTCTGTCACATCAATTGCCTTCCTCAGAACATAAAGATGTAAGGCGTTCTGGTTTTCAGAAATCATCTTTGTTTAGTTGTCTGGTTGTCATCTAACACATTCTCATAGTATCCGATTTTATTATTCCCCTTCCCTTCCCTGAAAACATTGCAGATTTTATCCTGCCAATAAAGCTCTCGCATAACACTGATTTTTAGAACGTTGCTTTTCTTGGGACATGGAAAGTAGTGTTTCTAGGGCCTCTGATTATATTCTTCTTCAGCTCTGTAAGATCTCCATGTTTTAGACCTCATTAACCTATCTAATAAAGAGGGAATATGCTAATTGATCCTCACACCATCGCAAAGATGGCAACACCTGCAGCCAGTAAGGAGGGAATACGCTAATTGCTTCCCTGCCCTCAAAGATGGTGGTACCCATAGACAATACAGATGAAATATGCTAATTGACTGCCTGTCCTCAAAGATGGCAGTGCCCACAGCCAATAAGGAGAGAATATGCTAATTGACTGCCACACCCTCAAAGATGGTGATGCCAGTTCCCTCAGCCCTGCCGGGGCAGCAGGCACATGGCAAGGCTGGGCCTGCCCTCAGGCAGGCTCAGCCACTCCTGCTTCTGGAGTTCCTCAGTCCTTTCAGGCCCCCCACCCCAGCTGCCCAGGGCTGGCCCGAGGCACAGGAAAGCCTTGTATGGCAGCTGCCCAGCCGCCCAGGGCTGCCTGAGGCTCAGGTAACCAGGGCTGGCCGAGGCTTGCACTGCTGGCAGTGGCACCAGCAGAGGTGTGATGGGGTGTCACCTTCCCCTGATTGTTGAGTTGTCTCCTGTCCCTGAGGGCTCCAGGACTGTGAGAGGAGGCAGGCTGGACTGAGGGAACCCCCTCCAGTGTATGACTTTTCATGCACCAGGCTACTGGTAATTTAATAACGGAGAGACAGTGATCAGGAAATTTTAGTTTCTGTTCATTTTTATCCCCTGACTCAAAAAGGCTTTGTATTTAAATATGGAGAACTGGAACTTCTAGGAACTTTCCAGGGCCTGAAAAGAGGCCTCCCCCATGATGTGACCAGGCAGGCAGGTGGGCTTCTGAGACCTGTGATCACCTGGAGAGTAAATGCTCTTCCCGATGAGGAGTGACCGGAGGCAGGCCCTCCAGGCATGGCCAAGGCAGCCCGAAAGGGTCACGCATGGTCTGGAGATGAGAAGGAGCCCGGAACTATTCACTTAGCCTTGTGCATATGCTCCCCTGCAGGCTGTCTTTGCATTTCGGGTTGACCCCGGGTAGAATATGAGGCTGCCCTGAGACACTGAATTATGCAAACCTCAGCTGACATTTATGCCTCTTGCAGATTGTTTTGATCCCTGCAAAGTTGGTTGTAGAGGGAAGCAGATGTCCTCAGATCTTTCTGTCCCAGAAGGGGTCCTCTATGCCAGGCTTCTGGGTGGTTAAGAGTGTCCAGTGCCCACAATATGCAGATAGAAACAGGATTTCTGGGCTCCTACACCTGGCAGAAACCTCGGCCTTTCTTCAGGACAGCCCCCTTGTGTTCTGTTGGGGAATGGAGCCCAGAGAAGGAGTGACAGGTCTCCAGACACATAACGAGCTAAATGGCAGAACTGGGGGGAGAACCGAACTTGGGTCCCACCACATGCTGCTGTCTCTGGTCCTAGAGCACAGTTGGGTTTGGTCAGTGTGGCTCAGTGGTTGAGCATCAGTGTATGCTCAAAAGCTCACCATTTGATTCCCAGTCAGGGCACATGCCTAGGTTGCAGGCTCAACCTCCAGTAGGGCATGCAGGAGGCAATCAATTAATAATTCTCTCTTATCATTGGTGTTTTTCTCTCTCTCCCTTTCCCTTCCTCTCTGAAATCAATAAAAACATATATATTTAATAAAACACCCAAAACCAGAAAAACAGAGTTGGGCTCTCTGGCTGGGATCACAGTTTCTGGTCTCTCTCACACACAGTGGACAGACCATGATGTCCACACAGTACCTTGACAGTTTTGCTTCCTTGGCAGCAATCTTGTTTTTTATTTCTTTCTTCTTTTTCTTTCTTTCTTTCTTTCTTTTTTTTTTTTAGAGAAAGAGGGAGAGAAAGGAAGGGCGAGGGAGAGAGAGAAACATCAATGAAAGAGGGAACCAGTGATCAGCTGCCTCCTGCAGGCCCCATACCAGGGATCTAGCCTGAAATCTGGGCATGTGCCCTGACCTGGAATCAAACCGGTAACCTTCTGTGCCCTGGATAATGCCCAACCCACTGAGCCAGGGCCCTCAGCAGCTTTTGGTGGGAGTGCTTTAGGAGACTCACACAGTAAGATTAGGATGTGTTTAATATTGTTCTCCTCATCATGCATATTGAGATGAAATTTATGTCGCCTTTGCTGTTTCCTTGCTGAGTGAGCTGAAAGGACCAGTGAGCAGCTATTCCACGGAGCCATTCTAAAGGATAGGAAAATGTTATTAATAGCCCCCTTAAATCACCACAGCTCTGAAAACAAAACCAAATGGAAACATCGTTTCTGAAATTCATTGCTAATTGTTGGCAGAAAGCAAAGCTCCCTTTATGACAGGCACCTTCTGTATCAGAAAGATAGGCAGAGAAGGCCCTCCCACAGAATAATGTTTGGAGAATTCCTGAATAACTTTTATTCTAAGTTAATATTACATTTTAAAAAAGTCTATAAGTCCGTCTAAATTAAATAAAATAAGAATTCAAACCTTTAAGGAAAACACACCTAGTTTGCACTAAGACATGAACTAAATTTCTTCTTTTTTCCTTTCAGCATAAAATCTTTACCAGGTAGATACTATTAATTTCAGCATGAATCATATATTCAACTTAACTAGTTTGGAGGCGAGGGTACTAGTAAATGAGGCTGAAATGTAAAAAATAAGAAAAACAAAAACAAACAAACAAAAAAATCCCAAAAAACAAACAAAAACCTTCTTATATTTTAAACCAGTTTTAAAAAAAATACTTTTAATCTGTTTTTTTTCTCTCCCAGACATCTATGTATAAGTTCAGTAAATAAGCTGATTGTAGGGGGTGAGAGGGGGGACACCTTTGTCCAATATTTTCTTTAATGTAAAGCTCTAGAAAGTCCAGTATAGGCCTGAATATCACTGCAAGTGTTGCACTTTCATCGGTGGATACTATGGCATGAATCAAGTTGATCACATTAGCAAACCAGGGTCACAGCAGGGCTCTGATGGTCTGGAACATAGGATTGGCCAGCGATGGTTAGAAAGCACTGATTCAGACGGCAGGTTCTGGTGGGATTCTAGAATGAGAGTCGCTGGAGCGCTGGGGGCCAGGAGGAAGGCACAGAACACTTGGGAGTGGAGGAGAAGGGAGGGACTTTGAAATGGAACAGAGTTGTGTCCTACATACATGTGCTGTATGTATTCAGCAAAAGCAGGAGAGAGTTAGAAGCTGAGGAGTGGAGTGATTCTGCCCACCCACTGCTCTGCTCAGGGAGCAGGTCTCCTGGAGAGAGACTGAGGTGGGAGGTGGGCATTCTGGGGCCCCTGTACGGCTTGTGACGTGAACATCTCCCTACTCTGACTAGAACTCCAGGTTGCATCGTTTTCATTCTTTTAGGTTCAAACCAGTGGCTACACCTGGTGTCAGCAAAACTAACACAATTGTTCCCAACAGCGTGGAGGGAAAATGTAAGTGTACTGGCCTTCCTGAGAGAGGGACATCGCCCAGAGCATGCTTCTTAAGGCATCTTCTAGGGTGATTTTGAGGACCCTTGGCTTTTGCTTCATGCCCTGTATAGAGCCTAACATCCTTGACAGAGGAAGTCCACTGAGCCGAAGGACACTGAGAGGAAATTCTCTTAAGTCTGCACTCTGACTAGGTCAAGTCCACGTGCCAGTGCAGGATCTACTTACAAGTTGGAGTTTTGACTAGAATAAAGGGTTGGCAATTGTGTGGCATCGGCCTTTTTAATAACATGGAGGAAAGCTGAAGGCTAATTGAGCAAGGAACATTTTATTGCTTGAAATTATGACCATCTTAGCAAATGCACATACTGTGATCGAATCAATAGTCAATGATGTTTTGGAAAATGGATGTGATACGTAAATGATTTTCTATTTTTCTTGGTTCAGAGCAAAATGCTCATTAAATTCTAGATGCACCCGGCTGCCGCATTTGCTGAATGCTGAGGGCGTCGGGAGGAATGCAGACATGGAAACACACCTCCATTTGAATCTGAATGCTGGCAGAGTGGGTGGCAATATTTGATACATTTAAATACAGTTTCTTGCCAGGCTTTTAAAATGCTCAGTCCAGTTCACTGAACATTCTCCCCGGTCCGACAATTGCAGTGTGCACCCGGTTTCCTTTTTATATCCAAGTACCCGAAGTGCTTTCTCTACAACCCACGGGCTGCCCTTTAAAACTTTGCT
This sequence comes from Pipistrellus hanaki, assembly GCF_964339955.1. Taxonomy (NCBI): domain Eukaryota; kingdom Metazoa; phylum Chordata; class Mammalia; order Chiroptera; family Vespertilionidae; genus Pipistrellus; species Pipistrellus hanaki. The sequence continues at coordinate 44,406,123 of NC_140510.1, forward strand.
GGGCGGCTTATCAACTTAGCAGAACAATTTCCTCTCAAGCTTCCCTGAGCAGTTTAATTATATGCTTATTTTTGTGCCTGTGTGTGGCAGTCAGACCGCTCTTAAACCCTGACATTTAGTGAGCCAAAGGCACCGACTGAGTCAAGATCCTTTTGTTGTTTTTAAACTCACAGCTTAGTTTTGATCCTGCTGACAAAAATGGCTGTTCTGAATCCCTTCAAGGTTCTAGAGCTAAGAAGAAGGTTTATAAGTTGGCTGCCTAAATACACTATTGCTGTATAGGCTCCTGTTGCAAAAATGGCCACGTTTAAACGAGGGCAGGAGAGAGGCTGAAATGAGGTTTCAACGGAAAATTGCAGAGTTGAGTTAGCTTGGATTGTCACCCAGTACTTAATGTGGACTTTCCCTGGGTGGATCTTAATAGGGCTCTTGCGATTCAGGAAAGCACCCGCCTCCCTGAGAGAGGAGCCAGGCTGAGAAGAGGCTCTGAAGAAGGTGTTTGAGTGCCTTGCATTCCTGTAACTGCTTTGGCCTTACAGGAACAAGAACTGTACTAATATTTCCCTTATTTTCACATGATCCCTAGACGGTCTCTTCTTCACTTTCTACATATGGTTGGTCAGAAGTCCCTGTCTATCCTGACTCATAAAAGCCTCTGTCCCCGACCTTCATCCCCATGGCTCCTGACCTTTTGACCCTGTCTTTCATGATTGCTTCAGTACCTCCTGACAGAGGTCAAGCTTCTGGCGTCTTCCTGTTCTGTCCATCCTCCAATCTAGAATACAAGTCTGAACAGAGTCGTCCTGCCTAAAACCTGTCCATAGCGTACTGTTCTTATCTAATGGTATATTTTGCTACTATCATATATGTGTGTGTTGCAGAAAAGCCCATACCCCTTAGCAGGGCAGACCTGTCATTCTCTGTTTCCCACCTTCCCTAGGGCCCTAGAGCTCTTTGTCCCAACAATAGCAGAATGTTTAGAATTCTCTCCCCTCCACCCCATTCTTTTATGTTCCCTTTGCACATGATATTCTTTTCTCAGGGATGTTCATTCTCTTGTTCACTTTCTATACACTCATTTGTCCTTCAAACTCATTGTAAATGTTACATCCCCTAGGACAGTGGTTCTCAACCTTTCTAATGCCATGACCCTTTAATACAGTTCCTCATGTTGTGGTGGCCCGCAACCATAAAATTATTTTTGTTGCTACTTCATACCTGTAATTTTGCAACTGTTAGAATTGTAATGTAAATATCTGTTTTCTGATGGTCTTAGGCTCTACAGCAGCGGTGACCCACAGGTTGAGAACTGATAGCAGGGTCACCTAAGACCATCGGAAAACACAGATGTTTACATCACAATTCATAATAGTAGCAAAATTACAGTTATGAAGTAGCAACGAAAATAATTTTATGGTTGGGGGTCACCACAACATGAGGAACTGTATTAAAGGGTCACAGCATTAGAAAGGTTGAGAAGCCTCTGCTCTAGGAGGATTTCTCAGATTGTCCCCCTTCATCCCTCAGCAGAGGTTGCCATTCCCTCTTCCGTGTCACCCTTCTCCCTCAGGCACACCCTGGTTCCACATGCCACACTCCTACTTACTCATGTGTGCATTTGTGGTGGCGGGCTCTTTGAGGGCAGAGACTGTGTTGTACTCATGCTTGCGTTATGGGTATGAACTGGGCAGTCACAAACTATTGAGAACCCAAGAGGTAACTTTCTTTTCAGTAACTGAGTCCAACTTTGTTCTTGAGTCTCTGGCCTGCCTAGAGGAGACAACCAATTTTAACTCATTCTGTTAAACTCAGTCCCACTGAGTCACTTTTTGGGGGAAGAGGCAAATTCTAGTATTTATATCCCACTTTCACAGGCCAGTACAAAGCTCAGACATTTGGGCAAGGACTAGTATTTTTAGAGCCTTTCTTTCTTTCTTCCCGTTCCCTCTCCCTGAGTGGCACCTGGATCTGCATATAAGCAAATGCTCATGGGAGGCCATGGCAGTGAGATCAGGGCCTCAGATTGTGTGGTGTTCCCTAAGGTCCTTGTACTGTCTGCCTTTCCATGTCACCCCATGTCCCTGGTCCCTGATGCTCCTTCCTATCATGAGGGTCTCACTCTCTTTGACCTTCTCATTCAGATGTTAGCCTTGTCCCTGTTCCCAAATGGAGCATAAAGTTCTGAATCTCCTGTAAACCATGAGCAGGCTATAAGGAATTGTAATAATCCCAGTGTACACAAATGCTGCAACTCCACTCCATAAATCTGACATGCAATGGCAACTCTAGGAAGAACTGCTGTGTGGGCTTCTGCTGCCTGTGGGGCCAGGATGGCAGGCAGGAAGACTGGAGATGCAATGTGTTCCCGCCCAAATATCAAGGACATCCATGTTGCCACTTCTGGTCTGTTCTTATCCTCAACATGCTTGTTTTAAAAAACAATATTTATGTAAAATGAAAACATCCAATATCCAGTAGGTCACCATGCCATCTCATTTGAATTTCTAAATAATGACTTGTGCTTTTACATTTCATTTGACAACTAAAAAAAAAAAAAAAAAAAAAAAAAAAAAAAAAAAAAATCAACTTTTTGGACATGCTCTTTCACTCATAAATTATTATCTTGAACACACACACACACACACACACATACACACATACACACATACACACACACACACACACACAACTAGATTTAGCTGTGTAATGGAATTTAGAAGTTAATTATTTCTACCTGGAGTTTTGTGATCTGCAAATTTATTTTACTACATGGGGCTTTTATTCTTATCTTCTTTTTCTTTTTTCATGTATTCTGCTGTTGTCTCTCTCTCTCCTGCATTTCCTCTTCAGCTGTGTAACGGGGGCTCAGTCACGGAACTTGTCAAAGGTCTACTCATGTTTGGCCAGCGGTTGGACGAAGCAGTGATCTCATACATCTTATATGGAGCCTTATTGGTAAGAAAGTCCAGTGTTCTGGGGATGACAGCAAAAGAGGCAATTTGTCATGGGTTGGATCCCCATTTCACATTAACAAGGGGGAACTGCCCCGTAGCATAAAAGGTGTGTAACAGCAGGGGTGTTAGATTCCTAATGGCACTGTGCTTGTTTTGAAATAACCATGCAAAATTTCCCTTCCTCTTTCCTGTCCGGTGGTGGTGGGATGCCATGCAGGGCCTTCAGCATTTGCACAATAACCGAATCATCCACCGTGATGTCAAGGGGAATAACATTCTTCTGACAACAGAAGGAGGAGTTAAGCTCGTTGACTTTGGTAATGACTGCTTGTCGTTTGTTTTCTTGATGTGTGCAGTTACCCACAGGCAACAATTTATTGCCGTCTCAGAAGGCTGGAGCCCCTGTGCTGCGCCACAGGCCGAGGGACTTTCCCATCAAACACAGGCTGGCGAGTGGGGGGTTTACCAGATGGATCACCCCAAGAGAGGCTGTTCGTTAATCTATTTTCAGCTTTAGAAGCAATTTTATTAAAAGAGAGAAAATAAAAAGTGTTTCAAAGGAAGAATTTGACAGAAAACCTTTTTGCTTTTCTGGGAAGAATTTCATGTCTCAGGGCAAACCGTCCATAATTTACATTTTGTCATTTCTTCATTTGCATATGAAAAGAGAAAGCAGTTTGGTTTTTCAAATGACTTTCTTTAGCCTTAGGCATACTTATTCCCAGTGAGCAGAAGGTAAACTAGTCCTTTGGGTCTGGGAACTAACCTCCCTGTAAATTGTGATTATTGCTGCTACACGTGAGGCTGGTTGAACTGGAAACATTGACAGGAAATGGAAGTGTGAGAAGAAATGCAGAGCAAAATGACCTAAGGCCAGAGAACTATTAAATATCCCCTTGCAACACTCATGTACTGATATTCACAAACCAACAAGCCGCTTGGTTTTCCTTCTTAAGTTTATTGAATGGTTTAATCTTCTAAATGAGTTCAACAACAGCTAGTTCTCTAGCATGATTGTTACAAATAATGAGAATAAATTTGCAGAAGCATTTTAAAAAATGTGTGGTTTTTTTTTTTTTTTTTTTTTTTTTTTTTTTTTAACAATAGGGGGAGAAAAGACCAATGATTTTGAGTAGTCTTTGCTTTATTGGTAAGAAAGAATTCATTGTTAAAGTATATCAGCAAATCATTTGCTCAAAAGAAATTACTCAAAAATAAATGAAGTTAGCCCTAGTTGGCTTGGCTCAGTATCTAGAGCTTCGGTCTGGGGACTGACGGGTTGCGGGTTCAATTCCGGTCAAGGGCATATACCTGGGTTGTGGGCTTAATCCCCAGTAGGGAGTGTGCAGGAGGCAGCCGATCAATGATTCTCTCTCATCATTGATGTTTCTGTCTGTCCCTTTCTTTTCCTCCCTCTCTGAAATCAATTAAAAAATATTTTAAAAAATAATAAATGAAGTTACTTAGGTGTATTGGCCTATCTTCTAAAGAGCAAGCAAAGGAAAATAGAGGCGGGCACTTTAAGTTTTGCGCTCCTCTTTCTATATAAGGAATGGTATAAGTCCACAAATGTGCTGGTATAAAGAGAGCTGGCTCAAGGCTAAGGCAGATAAAGTGTATTAGAATTATATTGAAATTCAGGTCCTCAACACTGAGCCTTACATAATAATAACTTAGTCAATTTCTTTTCCCATTTGACAAACACAGTTTTCTCGTTAGTTTTCTAGGTAAGATAAGGCACTGGGAACTTTTTATGTCCATACTGATGCTCTGTTATAGATAACACATGCCAGTTTTCTTTCTCCATAAAATGAAAAACATTTTAAGAAAGAAATCACCTGAAATATATTGGAAATATGATAGGAATATATTTTTGGTTGATCCTGGTTGTCAATGTTTTCTTTTGATTCCAGTTTTGCAGCAATACTGATAGGAATGCTTATTAGGAAAAAAATTTCAGTGATATGAATAGAGTGATAAATGTTCCCACACAGGGTCGGCACACTAGGGTTCAGCTAAATCTGATCAGCCTCCTGTTTTTGTATCACTTTTGAGCTAAGAATATAAGATACATATATATATATGTGTGTGTGTGTGTGTGTGTGTGTGTGTGTGTGTGTATACATATATATTTTACATTTTTAAATAGTTGGGAAAAGAAGCAAAAGAAGAATATTTTATGACATGTGATAATTACATGCATCGATGAGTAAATTTTTGGTAAATGCGTGGTCAGTGGCTGGTTTTGCACTATAATGGCAGAAGTGAGAAGCTGTGATAGACCATATGGCTCACAAAGCCTAAACTATTTATTATCTGATCCTTTATGGAAAAAGTTTGCCAACCCCTTGTCTAGCATCATCCTCTGCTTACTGCTCAATTCTGACGCCCTTGCCTTATAGGTGTGTCAGCTCAGCTCACCAGTACACGTCTAAGGAGAAACACATCTGTTGGCACCCCCTTCTGGATGGCCCCTGAGGTAAGTAGAGGGTATCTGTTTCTTTGCGTTGACTTTTTATGGGAAATTCACATGTTTCACAAAATGTTCTTTATCCTCATTGAACTGTGAGAGTTATGGTTTGATGAGTGACAACAATGACACTTGATCTCAGAAAAGCTAGATTACAGCTAGTCAACAGGATGCCTTCATGCATTTAAAAAAAGTGCCTCCTCCAGAAAATGCAGCTCTCTCCAAGGGTCTTGGCTTGGACTCATCCAACTTTTATGTAAATTAGAAAATGTCACCTTCCCTGGAGAGATGCAGCCCCGGTGACACATGGCTTGATGAAGCGACAGATTTCAGCTCCAACTGGAACTATGTGCAGTGTTCCTGGTTGTTCTTTTGTGGGGTTGTTGTTGCAAGGTACATAGCAGCTAGCCTTATGTATGTTTTTGTTTCTCAATTAAACCTGGGATTTGGTCCTAATTTAGTTTTGGCATCATCATGGAACTCCCTGTGAGCTGATGCATGCAGAAGTCTGGAGAATCTCCCAGCTAGATAAGGCATACCGTGACACACAGGTACAGTGTTGCTTGGTAAATCAGCATTTAATCCCACAGTACTCTGGCCCTTGCCTGAGAGCAGCCCTCTGGGATTAAGCCAATGGGTTCTTTTTGTAAGAGGACTCAGGCAATCATCCTTTTAGAGTTCTTTCCATCTCCATTCTGTCCCATGGTTGTCTTTCTTCTGTGTGTCTGCCAAGGTGACCTCCTACGCGGTAAATGGCTCACAGCAATCTGCTCACCTCTTTTCAATGGCTCCCTATTCTCTATGTCCCTCTCTTTCATACTTGCTTATTTTAGAGAAAAAGAAAAACCCTTCAGATTCCAGTGTTTACTTAAATCTTTAATGTTTCTTAGGTAGGTTTAAAAAAAACCCATAAAACTAAAAATTAAACTCCTAATCACTTATATTCATAGAACTGTAAAACGAAAAGAAAAATGTATTATGAAAAGAACGGCAAACCCAGTAACATTCAAGTAAGCACCTTTAATTTACTGAGGCAAATGACATTGTTTTCGGAAACTCTGTTGTCCTTTGCAAAGTGACTATGTTTCAGAGCCTGACATTACAGATTATTTTAAGTTGTTTTGTCAAACTAACTACCCTGTCCCATGTGGAGACCTTGTCTCGCCGCCACTTTGTTTCAGTTGGGGTGCTCTCTGTTCAAACAGGACCTCCTTTGGCCTCTCACTGGTACATCTCTGGCTTGGTGCCCGCTTAACAATAACCGTAAGTCTGGTCCCTGAAACTGTGTGGCCAATGGTCACCCAGATGATCTGGAACGTGTTTTTACACTATCCCTCCAATATTATTATCATTAATACAATTGTCATTGAAAAAAAACCATACAAAACAAAAATTTTCATAGAGATCTTGTGAACCCCACTTTGAGAAACACCACAGGATAAAATCAAAAAGCCCTGCAGTGCCAACCCTTACCTTGCTATCAGCCTCATCTCAGGTTATTTTTCTCCAACTTACTTGCGCTTAATGACGCAACAGTAGTGAACACGAAGTAATTCTCCAAGTTCATCCTGATATATTATTCCCTTAGGCCCTCTTGTGTATTGTTATGTTGTCTGGAGAGGCCCTGAGAACCCTGGAATTTCCTTCCTCAGTTTCAGCTCAAGCATCTTTCCCCCAGGAAACCTCCCCTATCCCTGGCCGACACTGAGGCTCCTCCTCCTAAATGACCACGCAGTCCTCACACCTGCCGTCAGCACCGGGGCCATCCTACTGGAATTGGTAGCAGGCAGGTCTGCCAGCTGGGCTCTACGCTCCGGCAGGGACTTGGGACAGCCAGTGCTCAGTATAGCGCTCGGCACAGAGTAGGTAGGTGCTCATAAGCATCTGTTGGAGGAACAAATCCATTGTTAAAGAAGCCAAAGGAGGAGATGAATTTGGAGGGTTGTTTGAGGATAGCTTTACGACAGTGGTATTAGCAAATTTCTCTGTAGATTTTAATTAACTAACTAATTAACTAATTTTTGGTTAATTCCCCCGAGCATATTTTTCATTGATTTTTATAGAGTGAATGGAAAGGAAGGAGAGAGACACACAGAGAGAAACATCGATGTGAGAGGAACAAATCTACTGGCTGCCTCTGCATGTGCCCCCTGGGACTGGGGGTTGAGCCTGCAACTGAGGTATGTGCCCTTGAACAGAAGTGAATCCACAATCCTTCAATCTACAGGCAGATACTTTAACCGCGGAGCAAACTGGCTACGGCTATAGATTTTAATTATTATTAAAGGAAAGCATAACTGAGGCTACACAGCTCAAATTTGGGGTGACATAACCAGGAAGATGGCGTTTCTTTTCTAATTCACAGGAAGCTGGTGTTCTCAGAGTCACAGGGGGACACAGAGAGGGCTGAACAAATGGGCCTTGCCAGGTTCCTCCCTGTCTACCTGGTTCAGGTTAAACTGTAGTTATCTGTGACGCTTTATCTTTTTCTGGAGCAGGTCATCTACCTAAATGCCATTGAGGCAGTTGTGAGGGGTGGGGGGAGGTTCAAGTTTCTTTCTGAGTATTTGGATTTTTAAAAACCAACAGAAATCAATATCCCAAAAGGCATGTTTTGGGGTGGCAAACTCCGCACCCCTTCGATGTGATGGCATATTGGCCTTACTGTGCTTCCGCTTCTGCTGTGTGAGCAACTGCTAGTGAGATTAATTGTGACAGCAATGCACACAAGGCCACTGTCAGAGGAATGAAACCATCGCAGGCGACCAGTGCTTCTGTGTTGAAAATGCAGCGGAAACATCCTTGATTCTATTTTATTTTTTGAGATATTGAACCAAATTTTCTTTTTCTATTCCCATTTCCATTTTTGTCTCACCAGCTGGAGTAACTGCAATATTTAATTCAAACAGGCTGGGCTACAAACCAGGTAGCTAATGGGATGTGACCGCCCCACAATCAATTGTTGACGAGAGGCCCAAGTGCACAGCTCACTGGGGCAGCTCGAAGCTGCAGCTTGAATGGACTCTCATATGATTAACATTTTCCACTTATTTCCTCTCACTGCCTCATTTGGATATTACTAAAGATGAAAAATGCTGGGTAAAAGCAGTGTCCTCTCAGCAATGCAGGCGGAGAAAAATCCTAGGCGTGGCCCAGGACTGTGTGTGATCATACTTTGAAACAATGCTGCGGGGAAATACTGTGTGGCCCAGGGAAAGGGTTAATGTTAAAGTCCAGATCAGTACAAATTTTTTTTTTCAACAAACTGGCTCTGTCAGTAGCATGCTATGACACAGATGATGATGATGATGATGATGATGATGATGATGATGATTTTAAATATATTTTTTATTGATTTTTTACAGAGAGGAAGAGACAGGGATAGAGAGTTAGAAACATCGATGAGAGAGAATCATCAATCAGCTGCCTCTTGCACACCCCTTACTGGGGATGTGCCCACAACCAAGGTACATGCTCTTGACTGGAATCGAACCTGGGACCTTTCAGTCCCCAGGCTGACTCTCTATTCACTGAGCCAAACCGGTTTGGGTAGGAAAGATTATTTTAAGAGGGAAAGAAAAATGGGCAATGTAGAAACTATATATGGAACAGATTACCTGAACAAAATTACTTACCCAATAAGAAATTAAAGTAAGGGTAGAGATCAGTGATTCCAGAGCTAATCGATTCAGCAGCCCCGTAAGCCATCAACACCTCAGGTTCTTCATTTCGTTTGTGTCACCCTGCGAGCTGCGTGGCGTCCTTGTTAGGCGCTGACTCGGCGGTTATGACAACGTCGCCTGTGAGTATCTGAGGGGCAGGGGTGGCTGATCGTCCCAGCATCCGCAGGCAGGTGCAGGCACAAAGCGATGTCACCTTGCACTTTGTGGGCTGCTCTGCTGGCCAGGGAGAAGCTGAGAGGGTTCTCCTCCTGTTCTGGGGCCGAAGCCTTGCCCAATCTGTCTTAGTTCCCTAGACTGCCAGAACTCAGGAGCATGAACGGGTGGCTTGAAGCAACTGGAATTTATTGTCTCATGGAGACTGGAAGCCCGACATCAAGGTGTCAGCAGGGCTGTTCCCTCTAAAGTGACTAGGATCTGCCTTGCCTCTCCAGCTTCTGGCCACTGGCTGCAGGTTTCTGGGTTGCCACAGCCAAGCTCCATTGTCTGCCTTCGTGGTCACATGCGCTCTCCCCGTGTCTTGCTCTTGTAAGCACACCTGTTGGTTTGGATTAGGGTCCATTCGTTATGACGTCATCTTAACGAATTCCATCTGCAACAACCCTGTTTCTAAATAACTTCACATTCTGATGTATGGGGGTTTGCACTTTAACACATTTTTTTTTTTTTTTTTTTTTTTTTTTTACGACACAATCCAATCCCAAACAACTCTCCGAATATTTAGCAGCTCTCATCTATGGTAAATAATTCCAAATCCCAAGTTAATCAGCCAGTCATTTGAAACCTACAGATCTGCATGTTACAGGTGCTGGCTTAGTTGGAGAGCTCAGCCTTTCCTGTCTTCTCCCTCCCTCCCTCCCTCCCTCCCCCCCCCCCCCTCTCTCTCTCTCTGCCTTAGGTGTCTGAGGCATACACAGTTCTTTCTGAATGTACCAAGCATAACAAATTGCCTTCTCACATAGGCCCTCAACACCTTCAGAATTTTGTGCTGTCCTATCTGCTCTCTGGCATTTTTATTATCTCCTGAGGTGTCTGACCCAGGTTACTTCCCTCAACCTTCTGTGTACATTGAGCCTCTGGTCTCCCAGCTTGTGAGTTCAGCCTGTAATACATGTATTCTCTCTCTCTCTCTCTCTCTCTCTCTCTCTCTCTCTCTCTCTCTCTCTCATTCTCTCTCCCTCTCTCTGTCTAAATCTATCTATATTATACTCACACAGTCTTTCCATTAGCCATGTTATTGTCTCTTTTCTCTTCCATTGTCTCTTGACACCCAATTTCTTATAGTAAATAATATGAATAACAGTGTCTGACATTTGTAGGGAACTTTGAATGTTACATTCTAAGTGCTCACACCTACCTGTGAGGATGCAGTTAGGCATCATTGCATTGATCTTACACATATGGGACCCAAGGCTCTGCCAAGCTAAGTGTCCAGGGACACCAAGCGGATAAGTGGGTAGTAGTAACGGAAATCTGTAGGTTGTAACTCACTGAACTGAGGGATTTTCAAAACAGCCCACGCCCACCGGCATACTGGTATTGCTCAGCTAGCATTTACCATCAGACACACGCCAGATAATATCCTGTCTGTAACAAAAAGGGATACAAGCTTAATTTATGTTCATATGTATTTTTTTTATGGCAGGGGCTTAAGGGTAGTCGATCCTTTCCCACCATCACACATACGTAAGAATTAAACTGAATGTTTGTAAATCACTGGAACCCAAGACAAGGTTAATCAACGTTACCATTATTGTTTTCATTGAGGACGTGTGTAGACTATGTTAAAATAACATACCTTTGGAGTCAGACCTTAAAGTTAATTGTATGCACTGGTGTGGCCGTGCTGATTGTTAGTCTCACAGTCCTTCTATTCTGGATGGGAAATGGCTGCTGCCCAGAGGCGCGTGTCTGTTTCCCGGGATCACCCAGACCTTTTCATGGTCCGGTAACCGCAGGGGTGAGGCCTGGCGAGAGGGAACCAAAGCCCAGCTCCAGCGCCTGAGCCCGCTGATGGTCAGAGAATAGAACGTTGTGCCTGCTCAGTAATGGGCAGTGGGAAGGAACTTGCACTTACTAAGGACCCACTAATGCACCAGGAACTGGGAAAGGTGCTTTTACAGCATATTATTTTACTTTATTCTCAGCTCTCTATCGTAGATTTATTTTCTCCATTTTATCACCGAGGAAAATGAGGCCCAAAGAGGCGTAGGAAACATTGTGCCTAACAAATTTGCAAACTTAGGGAGCATGGGGGCTGTTTTGCTTTTCAGAGAGCCTGAGAATTCAAGTCCCATTTTGCAGATAAAGAAACTGAAACAGGGCGAGGATGCTCTCCATGCTACTTCAGGGCAGACGTGGCCCAGAATTCAGGTCCCCCCTGGCCTTGTTCTCTTTTGCTTTCATGTGTTCCTATGGGATGTTCTGTGTGGAACATGTGTGCTGAGACAGCTCATACAACAAAGACATGCGGAGACGTGGCGTAAGAATACTCTGATACTAGCGTGTGAGACACATAATTAAAAAGACGTGCATGAAGGGACCTATCACCTATAATTTATAGGTTGACTACACTTGCAATCTCACCAATGGGAGAAGCAGCCCGTCTATTAAGGATCTTGCCATCTTACAAAACAGCCAAAGGTCTGTTTTTGTATTAGAAAGCAGACTTTGTGGATAAAACAAACATTTGCTTTTTAAAAAATTTATTTTTTTTCATTTTTACTTCCATCTGCTTCTTGTTGCAAACAAGAGCTAATCAGCTGAGCAGAGAAACAGATGTGCTGTGACAGCTCTCTCTGCCTGACAAAGGGTCCTTGACAGGGGATGGTTGCCATAGCAACCAGCTTACACCAAAGCAGGCTTTTTGCAACCACTCTTGCCTTCATTAATGATGGCACTCCTCGCTAAACGATACAACGATGCTATTTTCTTTGGCACTGCCAGGACTAGAGATGACAAATGAGATGTTTTGTGTCAAAGGGCTGAAAAAGCCATAAAAGACAGAGCTGAAATATTATTGCCATCATTACCATTTTGTTCCCTAAACTCTAACTCTGGGTTGGTTTCCAAATAAGAGTGAGAATTTATGGAGTGCTTACTATGTGCCCAACACTAAGTGCTTTCTGTGAATTAATTCATTTGTAATCCTCACAACAACCCTATAAAGTCAGTGCCATTTCTAGTCCAATGTTTTAGGTAAATACATCACAGAAAGCACGGTTCTTGTCCTTGGACAAGTTAGTAGGTGGCGTCACCAGGATTTGAATCCAGAAATTTAGTTGCAAAATCCTCTCTCTTAACCACTGTACTAGAGCAACTCATTTGTGACCACCAGTGTACCTGACAAGATGTAAATTGTTTTTCTCCAATTTTTAAATTATTTTAAATTAAGGATTATCCTTTCTAATATGTTGAGGAAAATGTAATATTCCAACATGACGCTAGAAGTCAATGTAATTACTTCTCCAAAGAAGGACCTGGAAAAACAAAATAACACAAATCTTTAGACTAGAACTTGGAGGTTTGGATTTTCGTTTTAGCTCTGCCACTTATTTTTAAAAAGCGATTGTAGTGAATTTATATACGGCGTTAATTTATACGGCGTTAGTTTTGGTAGAAAAGTTAAGAGAACAAATTTTGGAGTCAGACCTGGGAACAGCTTGTAGATATATCTGCTTATGCCCTTAATCCAGGACCAACCGGTGCACGTCTCTGAATATCGCTGAGCAGTAAGATGGGAAGAAGTTAAAAGCGGTAGAATGAAAAGGAAAAGAAAAACAGCCTCAAAGGACAAAACGCACTGATGCACTGAAAGTGTTTGGCACAGTGCCATGCTCTAAAAAAGGTGCACGTGTCGCCTGGACCCCACTCCTCCCTACCCTGCTCTCGTCTGTAAGAAGATGAAATCGGCTTTGTTTGTCTCTGCCTCCAAGGTCCCCTGGACTTTTCGGAGAACATTTACTGTCCTGGAGGAGGCGCCTCTCCCAGCGCTCCCCTTCCCTGGCGCTGGTGCTGCTCAGGGAAGGAAGGCAGATCTCCCTCAGCTCCCAGTAAGGGCCAGTGATGGCACTGCTGAGCCTTAGGGTCTGCTTTCTTGACTGTCTTGGGACCCCTCTGCCAGTCATGTCCCTGTGAGGCCAGCTTTGGTTACTCAGGAGATTCAAGTAAGGGGCTTAGACCCTTAGAGGATTGGCTGGAAGACCTGTGCATCTTCCCCCAGGGCATTCAGCTCTGAGATTCTGTAGCCGTTTGTGCTCACGGGTTCCCTCCAGTCTCTCACACTCGCCTCCAAGAAGCAGACCCTGCCTGCCTTCCCAGAGCGGTTCTGCTTTCGAGGGCCCTGAAGCACAGCCCAGGCGCTTCGTCTCCTGGCGGGTGAAGGGCCCAGGGCAAAGGCGAAATGACTGGGTACAGCCCCAACTTTTAACTTCTGATCCAGCGATAGCTCCCTTCTGAGCTGGAACGCCGTAGGGCCATTGAGTCATATGCCATGTGTCAGTGTGGAGGTGGGAGGCTGGCCCTGCAGGGGGTGGTGACATATCATCACCCTCCTCCTGGTGGGACTAAATATAGGGCTGAAGCCCCCAGAGGGGCAGAAGCACGTGAGGAGGCCCTTATCTCCCTCCCACCCCTGCTCAGTACTAAGCAGGGAGTGTCCAAGTAATGGCCTCCTTGAGCATTTGGAACTTTCCAGCGTGTCCTCCCACCCATCTTGCTGTTTCCCCTCTTCATCCATCAAAGAGGAAGAACCGATGCTGTTCCCTAAAGGAATGTCAGAGCCAGCCTCCGTTCCTCCTGAGCTCCAAGTCCCAAATTACCTGATCCTTCAGACCCTCCTCTACCCTGCACGGGGCACAGGGCTCAGCCCCAGGAGAGGGAATCCACACCAAAGCCAAACTCTGCCTCTGACTGATGGTCGCTGGGCTGTCAGAAAAAAGCAAAGGCGGGTGGGCAGTCAGCATTAGGAACGGGAGCCCAGAGGAGCCTTGGGGTGGGGGTGAGTGTGTGTGTGTGTGTGTGTGTGTGTGTGTGTGTGTGTGTGGAGGGGGTCAAAGCAGGGGCAGGTGGGGGTGGGCAGGCTAGTATTCACGGTGTTCTTTATACCCCAAGTTTTTCCACACCTTCTTTAGTTTTAGGAAGTTAGAGGAAATGACTCACTGATGGGAATGCATGGTGTTCCCAAGGGCATATCCTGGTTTGCATGGTGACATCAGCTGGAGGGAGGACAGAATCCAGAGACTGCTTGCAGATGAGGTGTTATGACCATGTGGGAACACTCAGATATTCTGTTTGATTTGCTATTTCCCTTTTTAAAGACTGTGTTGTGGAGGAGAGAAACATTTCCCCTCACTAGTTTCTTACTGTGGGCTCATGCTCCAGTTCTATGACCACTAGCTGTGTGACTTAGGACAAGTTCTCTAACCTTTCTGAGTCTGTCTCTTTACCTGGGGTAATAATACCTGACCTAACAAGCTGTAAATGAACGGAATTGTAGAACCCCTACGCATTCTTTCCGTAAATGTACTCTGGGAGGAGTGGGGTACTCATTGGCAAGGGAGGGAAAGTGAGGGGACAGAGGAGGTGAGAGGTGGCAGGACTATATCTGCTTAAACGGCGGGTGCTCATGTGCTCATATATGGGAGTTACTGTGGCTATGGCTGCTGGAACGTGAAATCCCTTTGGCAATGACCCATCGTTCTTTGTCTTATAAAAATTCCCAGGATTAGTGCAAGTTACTATGGAAAACAGTGTGGCGGTTCCTAAAATAAATGAAAAAATAGAACTTAAGACCCAGCAATTCTACTTCTGGGTATTTATCTGAAGACATTAAAAAAGATACGTGCATCCCAACGTTCATTGCAGCGTTATTTACAATAGCCAAGATATGCAGGTAACGGAGTGCGATTAGTAAGGTGAATGGATAAAGAAGATGGGGTATATGGATATAATAGAATATTACTTGTCCATAAAAAAGAATGAAATCTGACCATTTGTGACAACATGATGAACCAAGAGAGAATTACACCTAGCAAAGTAAGTCAGACAGAGAAAGACAAATACCATGTGATTCCTCTTGTATGTGGAGTCTAAGAAAGAAAGTAAACAATATTGAAACAAATTTATAGATCAGAGCACAAACTGATGGTTGCCAAATGGGAAGGGATTAGGGTACTGGGTGAAAAAGGTGAAGGGATGAAGAAGAACAAATTAGCGGTTACAAAATAGCACGAGGATGTAAAGCACAGCATAGGAAATATAGTCACTATATCGTGATAACTATGTATGAGGCCAGGTGGGTACTAGACTTATGGGGGGCATTCATTTTATAAATTATGTAAATGTCTAACCACTCTGCTGCACACCGGAAACTGATATAATATTGAATGTCAAATGACAAATAAAAACAAATCAACAAAAAAGAACCTGAGGAGATGCCTCACTTGGGAGGGTGGAGGTAGAACCATTAACCTTGATCCCCATTTGGCCACACACCAGCTTTATGACTCCAAAAAAGTAACCCCTCCCCCCAGGTCCTCAGCCTCCTCCTCTGTGAAATAAGGGAGTTAAACGGATGAATTCTAAGGTCCCTTCCAGCATCCATCTCTGGTGGGGAAGCTGCTGGAGCAGGGAGAGCAGTGACATTATCCTGGGTCTCCAAATGTGCTCCTTCAGAGTTTTTTTGAGTACAAAGGACAAATATAAGCATTTGGGCGCATTGATTTACCTTTCACGGGGGAATTCCGTGGACATTGGTCCTGAGTTTGAGAACGAGGCTTACCATATGGTTAAGTATAAGTGACATGCTCCCAGGGCTTCAGGGAATTTACGTGCAAAAATCAGTGCTGTGTGCTGGCCTCACCCCCAGTTCCAGCCCCCTTCTGCCCTCCACCAGCCATGGTGGGAAGTTGGTGTTGTGGGAGCGTACTCTGTGTTTTTAATTCAAAGCTCGTTTGATTTCTTTAAAGGCATAAGCAGAATGTTACAACCCTGAGAAAAGTCTGTAGAACACCATATTTTATTTTCATTAGAGACCTTTCTGAATTTCATAACAGTATAATTTAAATTATGTCTGACAATTTCTTAGTGTGCACCATATAGACTCAATTCTAGCCTTAAGTTGAGTTTTATGAAAGAACCAACCCTCCCCCCCTAATTAATTTCAGTTATATTAGTCCACATCCCCTGTGCAAAAACACTCAAACAAATCTCAAATATATCTTCTCTTGAGGTTAGATTTCATCCAAAGGAAGATATTTCATTGGTTTCTTCAGTATTTCAGCTTGTAATGCTTTAAAAATATTTGTATGTAAAAACTGATGAATAATATTTGCCATTGGGATACTGTATTTATAACTGCAATTCTAATTCCAGAGCAGTTCTATTTTACAATAGAAGTCTTTATCATCAGTAACATTTATCAATTATGCTTCATGAATTACATAAACAAAATTAAGAATCCTATTTGCCTTCCTGCCTTTCAGCCCATCTTATTTGACAGTTTGTGATTGTATTTTTGGGCTCAAGGTCAGCCAAGGAGTATTAGTTTTAGGTCTGTTTGCTTATCCTCTTTTTAAAGCTGAATTTAGCTCTTGACACAACAGCATTTTAACTGTGTACTGAATGAAATTTTAATTTTGGCCTTTGGTTATTTTGGATTTCACGATCAATTCTAATAAGGTGAAGAATTAGAACATATAAGGCAAATGTAATTGCATTTTTAATGACATTTTAAAACATTAGTGAAAAAATGAAATAGTCTGCATAACGATATCGTTTTTAAGTTTAACAAATTATTATATGAGCAAAACATATTTTTCCTTATGGTAGATAGTGCTATTATAATACTATTTGTTTGAAAGTATTGATTAAAATCATGTTATTAAAAGAGATTTTTTTTTATCTCAGTGGTTCTTTGATATATAATTTGGTAAATGGCTCCAGTTAAATAACTTGTTAGGGAAACCTAGGTTTTCTGATACTAGAGAACATGTGTTGACTTATTTTTAAAATCCCCTTCACATCCAATCTAATAAAGGTGAGCTTCTCAGATAACAAAGACCTTGAGATTAGGAGAGACTGTTCTCTCAGGCTTATATAAGCCCAGACCTTTCTGTAAGAGGTAGAAGATGAATCTCACTCCTATCTTGGTAGCTTTAGCCTAAGCCCTGCCCTTGGTCTAGGCTGAAATGACATTGTAACCATGTGGCATTTCATGGGATTATGGAGGCCTGAGAAAGTGAAAGTACTACCCTTATTAGCCTTATGCTTCCAGTAGGAAAGGATATAGTTCTGAAGGGAATTTCATTCATTCTTCTTGCTTGAATCTCACGGGAACCTAATTTTATAATCAAGATACCACCTTTAGCCAATTTGTTGATGAAGAATCCCAACTGCCAACAAATGACTCTGGAGGAGGGAAATACACCCTTGAAAGTTAAGGCAAACCTTTCCATACTTATTGCTTTTTCAAGACAAAACCCACAAAGTTTGCTCTTTTTATTATAGAAATAATTCACTCGTCTGTAGACATTTTAGAAAGTGCAAAAAAGTTCAAAGTAGCAAGTAAAAAAAATAGATAGTATTACCAATACAGCAATGGCCCATTGTCATCTACCACTAACATTGTGGTACCATTTGGGAAGCAGCCTTGTCATAGACAGTGTGTCAGACAAGGCCCTTGAGAGAGGGTTGCTCAGTTTGCTTGGGAAGAAGAGGTGCAGGAAGACTAGATAATTTGCTGAAGTTCTCCAGTGAGGGGGTGGCCAAACCAAAACGAAGATGCCTGCCTCTGGGATTTTCTCACAGCAGCCAGAGATGCAAGTCTTTTCACAGGGGAAGGGCTACTGACAGTTCTCTCTCTGCCTCTCCTAGCTGGTGGCTGGGGAAGGGCCAGCTGGCCTCCACAGAACTCCTCTGGCCAAGCCTGCGGTGGATGAGGAGATGATGTGTCTATGCAGTTGTGTTATCAAGTTTCGGGTGCAGTTTCACCTCGCACACTCCTTCGGGGAGGGGAGGAATGTGCTCTCTGTGGGGCAGGAAAGAGGGACTGGGCCAGATTTTACAAGTTTGGAATTTTGGAACTTGTTATTCTGAAGAAGGCTAAAGAGAACTGCCCTGCAATCAAAGAACTTTGACTACTACTCTTGGTTCCAAAGACAGTAGAGTTAATCTGTTAATGAGAACTTACTGCCCTCATTCCCCTCCAGAAAGAAAAGTTTTTGGCAGCCAACGTGGCACTGATCGACGTATGGGAGGCTCAAGCCCACCTCTGGGTAAAATAGCTCTTGGCATGGGCACCTTGGCTGCTTGTGCATAGCTATTGCTAGTGACAGAGCATTAGTGCTTCTAGTTTTCCTAAACTAAGCAGAGTGAGTGTAAGCGTACCTAGAGAAGCCATATGTTCATATTTCAAGGTGGGAACCTGAACATGCCCCATTAACCAGCATCCAAACAATTGCTGTTGCTGGAGCTACCGTGTTTTCCCAAAAATAAGACATCCTCCGAGAATAAGACCTAGTGCGTGGAAAGATAAGACATCCCCTGAAAATAAGACCTAGCTCAACTTTGGGAGAAAAAATTAATATAAGACACTGTCTTATTTTCAAGGAAACAAGGTAAGCTTCCTTAGTGGAGGCATTATCACAGCGACCAGCCTCTCTTCATAGACCTTAAGAACGTCTACAAAATATTGCTAACAAAACTCCCCAAGATTCCAGCCATCTAGTTAATACCCAGAACCATCTACTGTTTACTCTAGCTAATTGCGTGGAGAGGTTAGCCTTTCAGTTTGAGATACAACACCAGAATCACTTATGTGGGAATCATGAAGTCATGGAATATTAGAACTGGAAGAGATAGTAGAGATTATTCATTCCCACCTTGTCACTTTGTACATCTAGAAAGTGAGGTCCCTATAACTAAAGAAGGGATTTAGCTAAGGCATCCAGCTGGTAAATAATGGAGTTCAGACTTTTTAAATTTGATTCCAAAAATTTTTCAATATAGCTTCTCTGATGAGGACCGCAAGTTAATGTGAACAAAATCTTTACCCCAGGTTATGTCTGTTTGCTTCAGGGGTCATTTTGATGAGCTCATCAAGGCTCTGGCCCCTCTGAAACAGAATAAATGATGAGGTTAATGATAGATTAACATCAAATAGGTAAAATTATTCATTAAAACTCAGAAACAGCCCAGCCAGCATGGTTCAGTGGTTGAGTGTTAACCTATGAACCAAGGGGTCAAAGCTCTATTCCCAGTCAGGGCACATGCCTGGGTTGCAGGTTCGACTCCCAAGTAGGGCAGTGCAGGAGGCAGCCAATCAATGATTCTCTCTCATCACTGATGTTTCTATCTCTCTCCCTCTCCCTTCCTCTCTGAAGTCAATTAAAAAAAAAAAAAAAAAAAAATATATATATATATATATATATATATATATATATATATATATAAAATAACAAACTCAGAAAAAGTATAAACCTTATTGCTATACCAAAGACTATTAAAGGTGACTCTGCAGAAGCATGTGGGGTTTATATGTCTCTGAAACACACGGAGCTCACAAGACAGTATTTTCATCTTGGTGCCATTTGGCCACTAGTGGTACACTACAGCAGGACTCAGTCTCTATTTTGATTCATTTACTGCTATGCTTTTAGCCTTTGCAAGGTACACTAAACATTTTTATCACAGTCTAGATCACATGTGTCAAACACAAGGCCCGCGGGCCAAATCCAGCCCGCCAGGCCTTGCAATGTGGCCCGCACCGCGCTGTCATCACTGCACTCCGCTGTCAGTTTATGACATTGTCAGTTTATGACTGTTCAGTAAACCATTCGGCCCGCGATTTAGGCTGGATTTTAGATTTTGGCCCCTTCTCTGATTGAGTTCGACACCCCTAGTAGATACACATCTTGTGGAACATTCTAGAAAATACATCCTCTTCATATCAACCTCCAACATGATGTGGACTTTAAATTCAACTTTGGAGAATCTGTACTTTGTGAATTGACATTTATTAGGTTCTCTATTCATCACAATGGATTAAGATAAATATACGAGTTTGTTCAAGACCTGATATACAACCTGGTATCTGCTTCTGGTACTTATATCTGTGTATTAAAACTGCCCATTTTGACTAATTATGTTGGCAGCCAACAATGGAAAGTTAAAAATCTATAGGGTTCTGAAATGTAAAATATATTTACTATAATACAAAACTCTAGGTAATCACTGGAAACATGTCAGTATTTTATTGCTACCCTTTGGTGCATTCTGTTTCTGATCTTAACAGAATTTTTTCTTAGTGTATCTATGTGTAGTGTGTGTGTGTGTGGCAGGGTGGGAGGGGGCAGAAGGGGCATTGAAGTCCTATTAGCACAAGTGATTTTTTTTCCTATACTTAGGGTAGAGCTCAGACCCAGTTTGAACTTATATACTACCTATCAAACTGACTTCTGACTTTTCTGTTTTTGTAAATGACACCATTATTCCCCTGGTCACCCAGGATCAAAATATCAGTGTTTCTTGGTGTGTCCCTTCCACAAAATGCCCGTATTAAAGCTTTCTCCAAGTCCTGAAATACTTCCCTTGAATTCTTTTACATACCTATTTTTAAAAATATATATTTTATTGAATTTTTACATAGAGGAAGGGATAGGAATAGAGAGCTAGAAACATCGATGAGAGAGAAACATCGACCAGCTGCCTCCTGAACACCCCCCACCGGGGATGTGCCCGCAACCAATGTACATGCCCTTGACCGGAACTGAACCTGGGACCTTTCAGTCTGCAGGCCAAAGCTCTATCCACTGAGCCAAACCGGTTTCGGCTCTTACACACTTATTTTATCATCTCCATTCATTCCATTGCAACCAACATCATTTATACTCCTCTGACTGAAGCAAAGGCTCAAGGTGAAGGAGAGAATGCACTTGCCTTGGGCACGGCTGCTCTTTGCGGTGGTAGAGGTGAGGTGGAGGGGTGTGAGAGGAGAGATATTTTGAGTCCTGGACCTGTGTCCATGACCATCTCTCTCCATCCCTTTAATATGACTTAGAGAACGTGGGAAACCATTGCCCCACTTTCGCCTTTTCTTAGTGGAGCATCATAACAACTGATTCGGAGAGCTCTTTGAGAGGTCCCCTTCTTGTGGGGGCAAGGGAACCAAAGACCAGTCAGTCATCTATGCATTCCTAATTCAGCTTTATTCTACCTAGAGATGAAAATGCTGAGCTAAGGAAAACGAGATCCCCTTTCCCCCTAAAGAAGTCATTGACTTTGGTGTTGGATTGATAGGGAATCCAATTCCAGGGTGTGTTGACCTTCAGTGCATCCTCTTAGAGTGCTTCTTTAATTCTCATCACACATGTTTACTCCTGATAAGAACTAATCCTGAAGGAGAGACTCCCTCAGGGAAGATGGAGTTTATGTAATAGAACTCTAAAAAAACAACAAAACAAAACAAAACAAAAAAACCTATTTAGTTTATGAGTGCAAAAGCTAATATTTAGACTGTTCCTTGAACGTAGTCTTCATTATTTACAGTACTTATCTGATATGATTTGCTTATTTGCTTCTCCTCTGCCTGGGTTCTAATTCTGTCCCTGACAATGCTGACAATGACTAGCAGTGGGCTCTGAGTGAGCTATTTTTTATTTAATTCTCAGTTTCTACACCTGTACCTACCTCACAGAATGATTATGAAGATTAAAGTAAGTGTGCATTTAGCTTTCTCTTCCTAGGACCTAATACTATGCCTGTCTCCTGGATACTCAATACGCTATTTATAAATTATTTGACTAGTGAAATTTTCTATAAATTTCTTTGAAAGACTGAGCTTAAAGAAAATTTCTGTCACACTTCAAAGCTAAGTTTTGGGAATAGAATTTGGCCAAAGGATACTTTTCTATTTATCAGACTGAGCTGAAGATAGTGTCTATCTGTAAAGAGAAGTTGAAACCAGATAAATGTTTTGAATATTTTATGACAGCACTTGAGAAACCTCAGGCTCTCTCCACTCCCACGTTTGGACGGGTTCTTGGAATTGTCTTCTGTGTTCCATCTAAAGTAGCTGGATGCGGATTTAAATTTCTTCCTGGAAGTCATGGACTTTGAGAGTAGACACTCTTCATTGTCTTGCTTAACCTACAGTGGTGTCCCTCTAATATCCTTAGCATTTGGAGCCTGTGTTGTGTATTGGATATGCTAGTATGCTCTGTCTTAGGACATTTGTGGTTGCCATTTAATTATTATAGGCTCACTTTACATTTCAGTTGGCTGTAGCTCTTGTAGAGGAAGGATAGATTCTTATTTCTCTTTCCCTCATAGGAATGTATTAAAATGGTCAACTATTTCCTGGTAGATATGTCTGTCCCTCACATTTGGAAATGCCATTGCTGAAAGGAACTGTGTTGGATAGCCTTTTTCTGGAGATCTTTAAAAAATAGTGTGTTTTCTCACATGATTGGGTGATGGAATAGTCTCTGCTCCTGAAATTGGGGTTATTTGAACTTTAGCTTGAATTCATGTTTGAAAATGATGTGTTAAAAGTAGGACAGGAGATTCTATGCCAGGATAGTCTATTCAGAGGGTGGGGCTGAGGTCAGACCTAGGTTAGGGATACATGGAGAAACATTCTTCATTTCAGAAACCGGAAGGAAGTGCAGAGGGCAATTATGGGAGGAAGGGCACCTGGTCTCAGGCAAGATGGTAGACACATTTGCTGTTTTCCAAGTCCAGTTAACTGGGTTTGGCAGAGAGCAGGGGTACTAGTTTCTGTCACTGCCATAACAGTGTCACACTGTTTTTAGTGGCTCAAACCAACACACATTTATTCTCAAGGTCATTTGGCTAAAATGAAATCTCCATCTGGAAGTCTCATAGGCGTCTCAAACTTAGTATGTCCCCACTGGAGAGTCTGCTTTTCAACCCAAACCTGCTTTTCCTACTGTCTCCCCCATCTCATTAAATGCCAACTCCATTCTGAAACGGCCCAGGTCGAACACTCTTGCCTCTTCTTCAACTCATCTTTCTTATAAGTCAGCAACTCTGATGGGCTCTACCTTTAAAAATACATAATCAGAATCTGCTTCTAGTTTGGATTCTTGCAAGTAGCACTTTAAACTGGCTTTGATTCTCCTCGTGTCCCATTTCCATGTATCCTCTGCACAGCAACAAGAGCACTCCCGCTAACATGTACGCCAGATCTGTCACTCTGCTCCCTGGTTGGCTCATTTTGCTCAGTCACAGCCAAAGACCTTCTGATGGCCTAAGAGGGTAGGTAGGCCCATCTCGCTGCCCCTCTCCCCGGTGCTTATCTCATAGCTATTTGGACCAGTTCACCAACAGGAACTCAAAGCTCCCTACCTGCCCATAGCCTTGGGCCATCCTTGGTCGTGGAGGCAGATTTCAGGTCAGACAGGGGCACCTGTCTCTCCATATCCTCTGGCTCACTCTGCCTTCTCGAAACCCCATTGGATAGCCACCAGAGTCTGAGTGGAGGGCTTTTTCTGTGTCACTTAAAAAAAAGTGATAGAAAGAGATTTCCCTGCAAGGTTCCATTGGGGAACAAAGCAATGACAAGCATTTTCTGGTTCTGCTGTTCTTGTACCCAGTCAGGCCAGTAACTGAAGTGGCAGCTGCTGTTGAAATGCAATCCAGTTGTTGGGGTTTGAAGAAGGGGCAGAACTTCTTAGAAAAAGGAATGGGAGGGAGCGGTTCCTATTGTATGTTAACTACATCCATCCTCCAACTTTTTTTCTGCTCAATTGGCCACTTCTGGGGATTTTGTGCAGGAGGCAAGCATCTTTGAGAATGAGTGTTCTTTGCTGTTGATTCAGCAGCTGGAATGAGGTGAAGGATGCAGACAAAGCCTTTTCTTAAAGGATGTGTGGGCAGATGCAGTGAGGTAGTCACCCTTGTGCCTCCTCTTGCACTGTTCTAGAGGGTTGCAATGCATGCTTATTGTACTGAACTGACACATTTTTTAAAGTTATTGATCAATCCCACTTCTAGGACTATATCCCAAGAAGCCAGAATCACCAATCAGAAAGGATATATGCACTTCATATGTTCATAGCAGCACAATTTACAATAGTTAGGATTTGGAAACAGCCTAAGTGCCCATCAGCATATGAATGGATTAAATAACTATAGTTTATCTACACAATGAAATACTACACTGCTGTAAAATGAACTCTTACCATTTGCAACAGTATGGATGGAACTGGAGAGCATTATGCTAAGCGAAATAAGCCAGTTGGAGAAAGATAAATATCATATGATCTCACTTATTTATGGAATGTAATGAACAACATAAATTGATGAACAAAAACACATCCAGAGACAAAGAAGCATCGATCAGACCATCAAACCTCAGAGGGAAGGCAGGGGAGGGGGTTAAGAGATTAACCGGAAGACTTGTATGCCTGCATATAAGCATAACCAGTAGACACAAAAACTAGGGGGCTGAGGGCATGTGCTGGGGGGTAGAAGTGGCCTGGGAGAGGTCATTGGGGGTGGGGGTGGGGAAAGGAGACATATGCAATACTTTATTTTTATTTAAAAAAATATATTTTATTGATTTTTTACAGAGAGGAAGGGAGAGGGATAGAGAGCTAGAAACATGGATGAGAGAGAAACATTGACCAGCTGCCTCCTGCACCCCCCTCCCCCCCCCCACCACCACCAGGGATGTGCCTGCATGGGAATGTACATGCCCTTGATGGGAATCGAACCTGGGATCTTTCAGTCTGCAGACTTATGCTCTATCCACCAAGCCAAACCGGTTTCGGCAATACTTTAAACAAGAAAGAATTTTTTAAAAAAGTTGATGACCATATCGGATGATAAATCAGTCACACATACATAAGGCCTTGTTATTATTGGAATTCAATGTCAGCGTAGCCAAGGGAACTGAGAAGGGACCTAAGAGGGTAGGTAGGCTGGCCGAGGGCTGTTTGGGACATCTGAGGTGGCAGTGGGGTTGATGTGATGTGTCCTGCTTTTGTCTGATAGGTTATCGCTTGTGAACAGCAGTATGACTCTTCCTATGACGCCCGCTGTGACGTCTGGTCCTTGGGGATTACAGCGATTGAATTGGGGGACGGAGACCCTCCCCTCTTTGACATGCATCCCGTGAAAACGCTCTTCAAAATTCCAAGGTAAGACACATGATGGCGCTCTTGGCTCATAAGTTCTTTGTGAAAGTGGCTGTTAGTGGGGATAATAGATCATAAGCAATTTCTCTCCAAATCCGTGAAAGCCTGATTATAAAATGAACAGTATTTCTTTGTGTGTGTGTGTGTTGGGGGGGGGTAGGGGGGAGGAGAGGAACAAGGGTAGAGAACGTCCCTGAAAGATAACATATCTCAAGGAATAACGGGACTTGGTTGTAACAATTGCGTGTTTTCAGTACGTACTCCCATTTTTGAGATGTTCATTTTTGGTGCTTTGCATGAGAAGACTACAAATGCAATATTGGGTTAAGTAATCTAAGTATTGTGTTTTGTTTTCAATTATATAATTATTTATGTTTGTTTGTTTTTCATTTGAATCTTTCTCGAGTACTCAGGAAAATTTGGGGATGAATAAAAATGTGTATCCTATTTTTGTGTTTACTCAGACCAACGCTAACCAGTATTTTTTAAAAATGTTACATCAGTCATATGACTGTCTTTCCGTCTCTTAATTTCTGCCTCAATGGGACACTGTGCTGAAAGAGGTCAGTTTGGTGTTAAATGCCTGTGTATTGTGTGTATTCACGGAGGGTTTGTACAAGAGGTTTGGTTGTTTGTCTTCCATCAGAATCCAGCCGCGGCCGGCCAGCTGCAGAAGCAAAAAGGGAGCTCCATCCTGGCCAGGTGGCCGTGGAGAGCTTTGTACCTTTCACAGTTCCCTTTCAGAGGGAGGCTCTGGCCGGCTGGGAGCCGTTCAACCACTCAGGCTAATACAAGTGTTAACCTTTCCTCTCTGCGCAATCATGCAGCTATCACAGCCTTGAAAAATTTCTCCCGATTGCAATTTGCATTTCTGATTAGGTCTATTTATATGCAGATGAGGCTCTGTGGCGTTCATCATTGTGATGCTATGTTTTCTACCTCATCCAGATGTGAACAACCACCCACCATGTTTCCAAAGATGGTTCCCCACTCAGGACAGGGTTGGTCTTTTTGCTTTCTCCAAAGTACAACAACAGGTTCTGGGGACTAGAAGGGCAGACAAAATTAATGGCTTTTAAAATTAATAGTCTCCTGGGGGGAAAAATCTGCTGAAGGTTTAAAAGGATGTGAAATGCATGACCACACAACAGTATTGTATACATAATAAGTCAGAAAATAGAAACAGTGTCTGGGATGACTTGTGTGTGCGCTATGATATTCGGTTTAACTCTTCATCATTTATTTAATAGTTTCCCAAAGATCACAATTAAGGTGTGGCTTCTGATTAGCAAAATATATACGGTATATGTACTTTTTTGTAAGAGGCCATCTACTTGGGTATATTTTTTCTTTTCTTTTTTAGTATGTATTTGTGTACAGACCAACTATATTTCAGATGGTGATAAATGTGAGGCAGCTTAGATGTGTGTTGTGTGTGTGTGTGTGTGTGTGTGTGTGTACTATCTTAATTCTGAGTGCTAAAAATGTATTCTTTCCTTGGAAAAGCTCTTTGGTGGAGAGTGGAGAAATTAAACACATCCTTTAAATAGGCTCTCGAGTTATTTATTTGTGAGTTTCATGAGAACCTCAGTCTCTGTCTTTCATTCTCTCTCAGTTGTTTCTTTCCTAAAGGAGAAAAGCAAAGGACAATCACAGAAATCCTTGGAATCCGTTTGGCTTTGGAATCTTTCCTTCCTGTTTGGTCTGAGTGTGTTCAGGGTTTTGGGATTCCTTCCCATTGAACAGTGAAGTCTGCTTCAGAGGACTCTGGGTCGCGGATACTTTGTGTGGCTTCCTCCTCCGGCCTTTCTCACTCACCTCTTCTCTATAAAACCCCTTCCTTACTGGAATGAATTACCAAGAAAGGGAAGGGAAGGAAAGAAAACCTTCCCTGAGTCAGGCAGGAAGGGACTTTTACGAGTTACAAAGGACGTAGGAGTGGATGAAGTGCTGGTTACCTGGGAGGTGAGAGCCTCAGATGTCTACGAAGCAGGTGATCACACAGGTTCCCTGGGCTTGGTCAGAAAGTATGAAGCGAGGCTTGCCTGGATGTGGTTGATTCCGGGTCTCCTTGCTCTTCCCCTCTCTGCCGCCACCCACCTTCTCCTTCCTTTTGACCTTCACATTAGGAGATGACACATGAAGTGACTGTGACCTGACTTTGAAATCCCGTGTGACTCGCAATCTCTCCTACGTTGCAAACACGCAGAAATTATCTTCTGATTGGCAGAGCATCTGCTATTTACTGAACCTGTCAGCATGTGTCATCTTGGCTAATGCCTTTGCTCCGAAAAAGTCACCTCTTTCTGGCAGTTGTTGCTCATCTGCTGGTATTTTTCTCTGGGAGGTATAAGAGAGGAAAAGAATGGAACAGTTTCTCTGGGTATCCATGGCTTTGACAACATCCTCTCCCGAGGGCTCCTTTAAAATTCCAGTCTTAGAAGGATCTTGCAGATGACTTGGATATATTCTTCAGATAAAAAAGGAGATCTGTTTCATAGATGTAATTGCAAGAACCCATAGAGTTAGGAAAAATGTACAGTTGTGTTGGTTCCTTGGTAACCAAGTATCTTTTCTTAAGTTGGAGTCTTTGTCTAATGACCTTCTCGACCACTACAGGTGGGGACCTGGAAGGCAGTGGGGACCAGAGTGGGTATGTTAATTGGACAAGGACTGAGAAATGTGTCTCTTGCCCATTCATTTTTGGTCAGATAGTGGCCAGCACTGCCTAGGGTCTTGCTGCATGTTGAGTAGTTCCACTTCACTCCATTTCTTTCATTCATTCATTCATTCATTCATTCATTCAGAATGCTTTCAAGATTTCCAGCAGAAATGCCTTTGGCTGGAAGTGGATGGGGCAGAATGGCCCATGATTTTTCCTTCCTACCGAGAACTTTCCCTGCAGTACATGATTCCAGAAAAAGAGACCTTGAGATAAATACCAATTCACATGTGGGCTTTTTTTCCACAATAAATTTAGGTTGTTCCGAACTCTATCCAACTATTTCTGTTTCCCAGGACTGCCACGGCAACATACCAGAAACTTGGTGGCTTAAAACAGCAGAAATGTATCCTCTCCCGTTCTAGAGGTCAGAAGTCCAATCAAGATGCTGCAGAGCCACGCTCCCTCTGAAGGCTCTAGGGGGCCATGCCTCCTCGCCCCTTCCAGGTTCTGGCGCTCCTTGTTTTGGCGCAGCCTAACTCCAATCGCTGCTACATTTGCATGTGGCTTTCTCCCATGTCTCTCTGCGCCTTCTGCTCTGTCTTGTCCAATAAGAACATTGGATTTAGGGCCCATCCTAATCCATGATGATCTCATCTTGAGATCCTTGTCATAATTACATCTGCAAAAACCCTTATTCAAAATGAGGACAAGTCCTCAGGCTCTGAGTAGGCATATTTTTTTGGAGGCTACACCGTTCAACTCACTATCCCAGCCAACATTAATGTTTACTAGATTCTCTGGGAAACTAATTTGGGTACAAAATGTGGGACAATTAGCCAAATGATGATGTAAAAATAACAATAGCTTGTATTTATCAAGTGCTTTCCATGTGGCAGGCACAGTGCTATGTGTTTAAAAATATAAACGCATCCAGTGCTCACAGTCCCTTGTGAGGTTGGTTCTATCACCACCCTTTTTTCTGGAGGAGAAAACTGGAAGCCCAAGGAGAAAGCCCGGGGCATGCACCTGTGGAGGGAAAATGATGCAAAGCTGAGAAGTTTGATTCCAAGGTCCACATGTTTTGCAACTAGATTGAAAAATTAAAGCCTTTCCTTAAATTATTTGTTTTTACTGAAGAATTATGAATTGGGCAGCAAGGAGACGGGGCTGCATAGAAATGAATAGGAATGTAAGCCTTTAAGAAGCTGACAGTCTAGCATCTTTCTCCTTGCCTCCAATTTTAAATAGACACTGTAACCTGAGAGTTAGAATTGTTTTAACATCAATAACTGTGTCAGTTAAGGAACTGAAGAAGAGAAATCAAGAGTGTTATCCTAGGTGAACACAGACCCTCCTTTGCTCATTGATTTATGACCCTTAAACCAGAAATCCCTTCCTTTCCAGACTCCCTTTAAGCAACCACCTTTTAGTTCTTCACTTAAAACACTTAAGTGTTTGAACTGAAAAATTATAGAGCCTGTGTTCTATGAAAGCAGAGAGGAATTCCATGTTATCATTGTTTGTACCCAGAGGTTTTTGTCCCATCCTGCCCTCCATGTAAAGCCTGCACCTGCCGGGTCAGGGCCCTTCTGGCAAAGCCAGCATCTCTTCCCCCTTCTCCTTCCTTTTCACTTTTCCAGGGGGAAAAGCTCACGTTGGTTCTCTGGTAAATGGAAATCTGCTTCTGGATCCAGAGTCGGAATGCTTTTTCTCATGGAAACTATATTAAGGGATGGTTTAGGAGGAGTCTCTATAGCAAACACCTGACGTTCTCACTTGGGAAGCCGTATTAGACTCTTGTGGCCCCTCAGGGCCTTGTGGCTGAATCCGAGGACTTAGCCTATCTCTAGAACTTTATGCTTATGGGAGGGGGAAATGCTTTCCAAGCTCTAAACTACCCATTTTCCAAAGTGCTTTGAAACGCTGTCTACTGGAGATGTGGGCATGCCTGCGCCCTCCAACCTAGGACATCACTCTGGATCAGGCTTAGCTGAGTGCTTGAGTTACAAGATGGAGAAGACGGGTTTTTCTCTCAAGGAAAACATAGCTTTACTGTCTCTTCCTCCACCAAATAGCAAAGGTGTACTGGGTAGAAGTTGGATGGCAAAAAAAGAGGTATAAGGAGGAGGACTATAAAAGAATACTCTTGGGCTACTCAGATGAAATGGGTGGCAGGGCTCAGAAAGGGGGAATCGTCACTTGAAACACTGGGAGTCTATAGGACAGGGTTCTTCAGGGACTCTTGTTCTGAAACAGAATCCTCGGGTTGAATTTTCATCTAATTTCTTCTGAATGTCTATCATCTTTTAAGGTCAAGATTCCCTTCATTCTGACTTCTATAATTCACAAACCAAATTGTTCCTACATGGGAAGCCTGCTCCTCAACTGAGGGAGGATGCAGAGGCAGCAGGGAGCCCTGAGTCACCAGTAATTGTCCTACTATTATAGAATCGTCACAGGACATTTTCCCCGAGGGCTGTGACATCTACGGAAAAGAAATTAAAACTAAACTATTGTTGTTAAAGTGCAATAAGTGAGGGGGGTGGTGTGTAACGGCACAGGAAGGCCAGATTTGCCCCAGAGAATTCTGGTTTCTCTTCACCAACCGAGGTCACTTAGCTATTGGCCTTTTAAGTAACAAACCCTCCCAATCCCAGCTTCACTCATAAAGCAAGACGAGCTGGAAGAATTAGCATCATTCAGCATATACTGAGTGCCTAACAGCAGAAAGAAGAAAAAAAAGTTTTGCAACGCACTAATAGAAAAACAATTCAGCATTTTTCTCCCTTTTC
Organism: Pipistrellus hanaki; assembly: GCF_964339955.1. Taxonomy (NCBI): domain Eukaryota; kingdom Metazoa; phylum Chordata; class Mammalia; order Chiroptera; family Vespertilionidae; genus Pipistrellus; species Pipistrellus hanaki. The sequence continues at coordinate 44,436,844 of NC_140510.1, forward strand.
TTTGGGCAACTTCTAGAGGATTTTAATGGATTGTGGTCCCCATTCCTCAGGATATCTCAAGGGTGCCCCTTCCCCCTGGGGTATCCTTTCCATTTCCTTGGGAACACAGTAGCTGGAGGCAGTTGCCAGAAAGGCCCCAGAAGGTTTTCACTCCATGGAACATGTTCCCAAACTCTTTTAATTTGAGTTGAGCAGCTGGGGCCGTTAGTTCCTGTGGAGGTACAGCTTGCTGCCCCCCTGAGTCCTGGCAGGCAGGGAGAGTTGAGCTTTTCAAGCTTTAACTTGGGGATCAGGTGGCAAAGCAGGAGCATGCCTTCAGGAACTTCGAGTCCCCTCCATCAGTGCCGAGTAAGAAGCCAGCCCTGAGAGAAGGGAAAGGCCGGAAGAGCCGTGTTGTGTTGACTTCCGGCACTCTCGGTGCTTTCCCCCTCATTACCCTGCTTTCATTATTTTGGTACTACGCATTTTTGGCTAATTCCAATTTAGCTCCTAAATGATGGAGAGGTGGGTAAGGAGGGTAAGCAAGGACAGAGCTCAAAATAGTACCAACGGGTTCGAGGCACCCTAGTTTCCTCTTGACGCCAGAGAAAACTAGGGAATAAAGGTGAGGAACAGTTATAAACTGCCTTCGTGGGTTGGCATGGCAGTAGGGCAGGGGCAACACAAGGGTGAAGAGAGATGAAGTGGTGGAAGGAAGGTTCTTCACAGCTGGAGCTGTCCATTCTGGAGAATCAGATGAAGCCAGTCATCAGAAAGGAAATACAGTGAGGTGGTGTTTGTATCAGTTCTCTCCTGGTGTGTAGTAAACCACCCCCAAATATTGTCGCTTAAAACAGCAATCACTTATTATTTCTCATGAGTCTGTGGCTCTTGGCTGGGCTTAATCCTGTATCTGTGGTCACCTAGGGATGTGGCTAGGGACCAGCTGGTCTAGGATGGCCTTGATGAGGATGACTTGGCTTTTCTCCATGTGGTTTTGCATCCTCCATCAGGCTAGCCAGGGCTAGTCTCACATTGGTGACCGGGTTCCAAGCATAGAGACAGGAAGAGGTGTACAATTGGACCATTTTTGCAATTCCTTAACCACAGTGTTCTACAGTCAGCCTGCATGGGTTCCCATGTGAGCACCACTCACACCTTCAAGCTGTATGAGCGTGACCACGTTACTTAATGTCTCAAACCCAGTTTCCTCCTCTGTAAAATGGAGATATGCATATTATCAGCCTCAGTTGTTATATCAATTGCTCAGAAGAGTACATACTGTGTTTCCCTGAAAATAAGACCTAGCACATGGAAAAATAAGACATCCCCTGAAAATAAGACCTAATGCAACTTTGGGAGAAAAAATTAATATAAGACACTGTCTAATTTTCGGGGAAACAGGGTAGCAAGCGTTTGACTTTTGCCGGGTGATACCAAAGAACACATCTCAAGGGTATATTTCTAATGTAAAGGGTTTGCTTTCTCCTGTACCTCAAGAAGTAAAAACTTCCATGCAAAAGAGCAATGAGATCAATCGTTTGAAAGTTTATCTAATCGATTGATTGATGATTGTGTGGGGAATTGGGAGAGAATGAAGACTGATTTCTCAATAAATCTTTGCTGCTTCCTCTGCACCTGTCTGAGAGACTCTGTCATAAAGACCCAATGTTACCATTTCTTGGTTAACAGACAAATTCCTAAGAGATGGCAACATCCTTCCCTGGCCCCCATACACACCCTGAATGGGATGCCAAGAGCTGCCCTTTGGGAAGCAAAGCTGGCCTCATTCCCAACTCCCATTGTGTCTGCAGCGAAAGGCGATGTTGAAGAGAAGGGAGGCAGCAGTGCTTTTCCTTTCCAACCACTCTCCCCGCTGTGGTGGCTTTGCGGTTGGTGGGTGACTGTGTGGTGGGGGCTTGGCTGACCCTCTCTTCAGGGTCCTTTCAGCCCCCTTGGTAGGTACAACCTTCCCTTGGTTCTGAAACATTCTTGTCCGCAGGTAAACGTACCACAAGAGGAGTTCCAGACACAGGGCACTGACTCAAGATTGGGTTCCATTTTGCTCCCATTTTCTCCACCAGGGAGAATGATTTTTTCCTCAGTCCAACTCGGAAACACTAAAAACTTTGGTAAGGGGAGACAGAAACCCAAGCCGGCGAGGGGATGGTAAGGAGAGCACTTACATAGTTGCTCCAGCTGAGTTCAGGTTTCTTGGCTGGCAGGAGTGATACCCCAGGTACTGAGAGAATACACAGGTGAGACTACGGACTCACTGTCAGTGATCTTGGAAGAGTCCTGGAGAACAGGAAGAGTGTTAGAGGCCTGGAAGCGGGAGAGAGTGCTTCAATCCTTCAAAAAAAGGGAGAAAGCAGGATCTGCAAATTACCATCTGGTGAGCTTAACTTTCACTATGGCTAATTACTATGATTCATGTTTCTTCCCCCTTAAATAATCTGCATTCTTAGAGAGGAAAGAAAAAAAAAGCTGTGATCAGTAGGAATTGGTGGGGGTTCCCTAAAATTAGCCATGACAGACTAATGTCCTTCTTTGGTGTCATTGCTGCACACCCCTAGTCTTAATTTCCTGTTGCTTCTTTAACCAATGATTGTCACAAACTTAGTGACGTGAAGGAATGCAAATGTATTATTTTATAGTTTGCAAAGTAAACAGTCTGAAATGGGTCTCCCTGGGCAAAACCAAGGAGTCACCAGGGCTGAGTTCCATTCTGGAGGCTGTTGGGGAACTTGTTTCTTTTTGCACACACCCCCCCCCCCCCCCCCAATTTCCAGAGGTTGTTTATATTCCTTGTTCAGTCTTCCTCACATTGCATCACTCCAACTCTTCTTCCTCTCCCTTCCCCATTTCAGGACACTGTGGTTATACCGAGCCCACACAGACAATCTGGTCAACAACCATCATTTCATCTACAACCTTATTTCTCCCTTATCATGTAACCTAATATATTCACAGATTCTGGAGATTAAGACATGGACATCCTTGGGGTCTATTATGTTGCCTACAACATCCCAAAAATATTGTCTAGGAAGTTTTAGAAATCCTCAAGGGTGTGCTCCATTTGTGAGCTACCATCATTATAAGGTCTCTGCCCACTTATTGTCTACTCACCCACCATCAGGATTCCCCTGCTTGTGTGGCTGCTGGTTCTGTTTCTCCCAAAGCATCCAGTCTCAGGATGCCCAGCCACTGAGTTCCAATGAGAAGAAGAGCAACCCCTCTCCTGAGCTCTGAGTCACTCTGTTACTTGGGACCCAGAGCCTCACCATTTGGGTCAGCTTCTTGCCCTCCTCACTTGATGGAGCAGCATCAAATCTCCAGGAAAAACAGGTCCTTGTATTTTTATTCTCATGTTAAAATCCATCCAAGGAGGAAACAAACCCACACCAGCCCCTGTGCCTTCCTCCACACTTCCTCCCCCTCCCCAAACTTTACCCTTTTTTGGCCTCATCAGATACTAACATTCACATCAATATACACTTAGTGGGGGTGGGGGTGGGCTGGGAAGAGGAATAAAGAAGAGGTACTGACCATCCCAGTGGTCTTCAAGGTAGATAAAATAAAAACCTAGGTGCAGAGTGAAAATATTAGCACTCTTATATCCATGTATTTTTAATGTAAAAAACAATAAATTATGCTTTCCTGTTACCAAGGATAAATATTGATATTGGTGCCTTCCTGCACTACAAAAGTTGGATGGCCCTGTCTGGCTTGATCTGCAGGTGGGTCACAGGGAGCGCCTAGGCAAGGGGCATTTGTGGGTCCAATTTAGAGTCCTGGAAAGCAGGGCAGGTAAAGGGTGCCTTGTTAAGTGGTGATATGGCAGAAGCCACCCAGTTTAAGCTAAACAGAACTTCACAAAGTGACACATGGCTTTAAATAAAAAGGGATTTTGAGGTAACTGAGGATAGGCTTATCATTAAATAAGTCTAAAAATACAGAAGGAGAAGCTGGTTTGCTGGAGAGTCGGGAGGGGGCAGTGAAAATTAGAGAGGCCAAGTGGCCTAGGCTTTTAGAATGGGACTTCTTGGTGATGTATGGCCCTGCAACTAACAGCCCTAACACTTCGTGGCTGCCTATGCTGAGCGGCTTAAACAACAGCTCCTGGTTCATCCTGATTCTCGGGGCCAAGACTTCAGACAGGGCTTGGGCGATGGTTCTTCTGCTCTGCTCAGTGAGGATCTGCCGGGGTAGGAACTCGCTGCTGCATTCAGCTAGCAGGTGACTGGGCTGGGAGGCCCAAGAAGTCTCCACTTCCATCCTCCCCTCCCCGTTAGTTGGATTTCCTACAAGGCCCAGGGCTTCTCAGTTTCTTGCCCAGGCGAGCAGAACTGCGGATCTCATAAGGCCCAGCCTTGGACTTTTCGCTTGTCACTTTGGCCACGTTTTACTGCTTATAGCAAATCACAGGGTCAGCCCAGATTCAAGGGGAGGAAAACAGACGCCACCTCTCGAAGCGAGGAGTGGCAGAGAATTTACAGCCATCTCCAATCCATCATGCAGACATCCCTAGACTTGAATCCTGTATCTGCCACAGGCTGGCTGTGTGATTTTGGATGAGTTATGTGCCCTCCTTAAGCCGAGATAATATCAATAGTATTATGTGCTGTGAGAGAAAGAGATGCTATGGCAAAGTGCTCTGGCACACAGTAAGTACTCAATAAATAGCAGCCTCTATTATTACTAAAGTCTCGTGTACTTAACGGGTACATACAATGGAAACTGGGATAAGGATGTTTGTTGGATTTGACATTTCAGAGATGTTTGGTGATTGCCTGATTTTGGAAGAGAGTAGTAGCGAGGTGAGGAGCAAAAGGCAGTGGCAAACGTTAAACTGTAAGTGGATTTGAGGGCAGCGAGCACAGCGGGTCCGTGAAAGGGGACAGAAAGTGGAAGGGGCTGTCATGTGGGAAAATCAGGTTAAAGAGAAGGGCAAGCGGAGAGTGGAAAATGCAGACATGTGAGAGGAGATAATTGATGAGGGCAAGGTTTTAAGAAGGCTTCTTAAGTTTTTAAAGATTCCTATTTACAATGTTCTGATTATGAAAGAGGAAGCTGTTGGGGGTTGCTTTTTATAACACACCCCATCTCTTTATCTAACTTTTCTAGCCTCTTGGTGGAGGGCTCTCTTATCCTTAGCTCCCAAAGTGTTTCTCCAGCTGGAGACAAACACTTAAAGAATATGTAAGTCTTGGCCTTCATTTCAGAGCAGACTAAATCCTTTGTCTATAAATCACGCCACTGGAGACCCCAACACTCTGAAAAGATTCATGTATTCCAAAAGAGTCTCAAAGAAAGCACTTTTCTGTGTAACTTGGAGGGTAAATGTGATAAAAACCTACATGAATTTAGGAATAATTATAGCATGGCCGGGCCAAGATCAGCAGCTTAGAGCTATTAGGAACACAGCCAGGGCCAGACTGTGGGTAGTTCACAGCAGAGGGCAGTCCAGGTCAGGCCAGGCAGGGGCCAGGACACAAAGTGAAGGAGCTGTCACACCAGAGAGATGTCAAAACTGAGACCTCCAAAACAGACAGAGATAGGGAGTTAAAGGACATAGTCACTTTGTTGGGTTACAGCCCAGGCAATGCCAGACTCGTTGCTTAAAGAAAATATGTGATCCCACTGAGGGTTTGCTTTTAGCTTCCACTCTTACACCTTGATTACTCTCTTCTCTCTAATTAGGTATCCATCTCTTTATCACTGGGCTCATTCTAAAAAGTATTTAAGGTCATTTACAAACATATACTGTACAACAAGATGAAAGCACGTGAGAGAAGGAATTTTGCATGAACCAGTAAACAAAGATAGGAAAAAGATTAAGCCAAGGGGAGGTTGATAAACAAAACACACATCAAACTTTCACACATTTGCTTCTGAGCTTCCTAGCTGTCAAGGCAAAAAGTGAAATACAGTAAGTGACATAATTTGGTATATTTAGAAGATTAAAAACAAGCAGCATGATCAGGATGGGTAACAGTAAATGTCTTCACTATAATCTTTATAGTAAATCCAACTATATGTGACTATTAAAAATTCAATCAAAATTAATAAAACAATGTCACTCACATGTATAGCTCTCCGGTGACTTGGCTTAATACAAGATTAAATTTTTGGATTTTCTAATGAATTAAATGCTTACTTTGACCATGAAAGAAAACACATCTAAAGTTGATAAAGCATTTAATTTTTTAATAAACTATAATCCATATCATTTTCTGGTTTGTTCTCCGAGTTAAACAAATGAATTTCTGAATAACTGATCAAGTTGGTTTGTAGTTGGTTATAATTATGTATTTTTGTAGGCTTTCTACCAGAAATTATGACTGGTCTTAGAATACTCTTTTTTTTTTTTTTTAAATATATTTTATTGATTTTTCACAGAGAGGAAGAGAGAGGGATAGAGAGTTAGAAACATCGATGAGAGAGAATCATCAATCAGCTGCCTCTTGCATACCCCCTACTGGGGATGTGCCCGCAACCAAGGTACATGCCCTTGCCCGGAATCGAACCTGGGACCTTTCAGTCCGCAGGCCGACGCTCTATCCACTGAGCCAAACCGGTCCCGGCCTTAGAATACTCTTAAATAAACCTTTTTATGGATCATCTATTTCTTTTTTTTTAAATATATTTTATTGATTTTTTTTACAGAGAGGAAGAGAGAGGAATAGAGAGTTAGAAACATCGATGAGAGAGAATCATTGATCAGCTGCCTCTTGCACACCCCCTACTGGGGATGTGCCCGCAACCAAGGTACATGCCCTTGACCGGAATCGAACCTGGGACCTTTCAGTCCGCAGACCGACAAACCGGTTTCGGCAAGGATCATCTATTTCTTAACACTTTTTTTTTTTTTTTAAACAATAACAGCGTTGTACAAGGAAGTGTGTTCATCATCCTTTTTTTTTTTTTTTTTTTTTTTTTTTTTTGTCAAGTGGGGGAGTGGAAGGACTGCCACAAACGAGGGAAGAAGGTATCAGTTCTATGTGTCATGATAACTCGAGATCTATAGTGGGTTCATACCTCTTAGCTCATGACATTATCATCCATGGAGTCAGAAATTAAAGGAAGGTTAATAAAAGCTCTGTATAGCCCTGTGTTGCTCTTAAAAGGTTTATTTTGATGGTAATAATGCAAAAACAGTGAACAGTGGGCAAAGTGATTGAAAGAAGGAACCCTAATGAAAACTTGTCAAATTATCAAATTAAATATTGAGTTATGTGCTTAAAACTTTGCTTTTCTTTATAGTAATTCATTCAATTTATTTAACATCCTTGCCTATTTGTAACTCTACCACTGACTTGGTTGCTGCAGAGGATGAAGAGTAAAAATTTAAGGCTCATTTGATGCTCTTTAGTCTTACAGTCATCTGGTTGAAAAGACATAGGAAACAGTTAAATAACATGAGTATATAAAAGAGTACCAATTGAGCAACACTCAAGTGGAAGGAAAATATTTGCATCATATGTAACAGATGAAAATTAATACTTGTGTCATATAAAGAAACACTTTCAATTAAGTAAGAAAAGTCCAATTGATAAAAAGGGACAACAGATAGAAATTGGCATTGCACAGAAGAAATATAAATGGTCATTGAAAATATGAGACAGTGCTCAGACTGTCTAAGTCACTATGCATAGAAATCAAGAAAATAGGAAATAAAATAATGGGACACCTTTAAGCTGCTTTCTAGGGGCACCTACGCTACCTGAATCCAGCTCAAATGGGAAACTGGGGTGGGGCAGTTCTGCCAGCTGAAGGCGAGATGTAAGCTGGGATTTGATGTTTACTCAAGTGGCCGCACACCTCACAGCTTGTTCTTAGTGTGAGGGATCCCTACCACACCGGGGTGTGAGTCTGGTGTTTAAAGATGTGTACTTTTCATATGACAGTGCCCACAGACATTCCCTCTGGAGCTCCAGAGACAGCCTTAGGAAAAAGCTGGCTGAGTTGTCCAGATGTAGAGTGAGATGTAGGTTTTAAACACAGTGCATTTCTAAGAGTTATTCAAAGGTAATTTTGACTGCACACGGTTTTCACTTTATCTGTTTAAAATCTGTACTTCCCCCCATTCCCACCTCCAAGTAACATGTGATTTTACTGTGCCATTCTCCCCCACCCCTATTCATTAGATTGGTAAATCTGGGAAAGATGGTTAATAACAAGTGTTGGTAAGAATGTGGAGGGAAAGCATTACCATTCTCAAGGGGAATATTGGTAAAGCCTTTTGGAGGGCAATTTTTCAATATCTATCAAAAGCTGGAAAAAAATACAAAATAACTCTTTGGCACAGCAGTTCCACTCTTAGAAATCCATCTGTAGACATACCAGGTAAGTTCATCGAGGTGAAGGTACCAGAATGTTCACTGCAGTTTAAAAAAAAAAAAAAAAAAAAAAAAAAAAAAAAAAAATATATATATATATATATATATATATATATATATATATATATATATATATAATTTATTTTTCACAGAGAGGAAGGGAGAGGGATAGATAGCTAAAACATCGATGAGAGAGAATCATCGACCAGCTGCTTCCTGCACACCCCCTACCGGGGATGTGCCCGCAACCACTGTACATGGCCTTGACCAGAATTGAACCTGGGACCTTTCAGTCTGCAGACAGACGCTATATCCACTGAGCCAAACCGGTTTCGGCTGCAGTTTTTGTCTTAGGAAAAACTGTCTGTAGGGGAATGGCTAAGCAACTATGATATATGCATTCTATGAAGTACTATGTATTCATTTAAAAGAATGTGTAGACCTGTATGTCATGACTTGGAAAGTCTTTGAAAACCAAAGTTATTAAACTCAAGTGTGCATTAGAATCACCCACAGGACTTGTCAAAATAGATTGCTGAACCCCAACCCCCCTCCATCTGCCCTGGAGGTCTGCTGGGGACAAGGCAGGAAGAGTTTCTAAACAAGTCTCAGGTGATAATGATGTTGCTGGTCTGGGGTTCACCCTTTGAGAACAACTATTTCCAAACTCAGTGTTTAATGGGGAAAATAAAGTTGCAGACTGTTAAGTACATGATGGTCCTTGTTACTATAAATATTTGGATTGATATAAACTCATGAAAAAAGACTCAAAGGATTCAAAAGTGAGAAGGACTTCCTCCTTTTTTCCTTAAAGCATTATTACATACGTTAGTGTTTGTTACTGAGTGGGTGAGGTACAGGGAATATGAAAGTGGTGAACATGCTTTAGCTGGAAAGCCTCTAATTAGAATGATAATGAGTATTATCATTTTGTTTCTCAATGCACACATTTTCTTTCAACAAAATGGAATTGTGTAGGTAGCTCATAAATCTTTTGAATAGGGGGTCTCCGGTGCCTACAGATATAAATCACACTGAGAGGACGCTGAACCATGAAATGATTCTAGTAACATGTCATCTGTCTGGAATATATTTTGAAATCTCCAACAGAAGGGTCTAAATTATGAAGGGAGGTGGCCTAGCAAAGTTGATCCCAGGATTTGATACTTTTAACCTCCTCCATCTGCTGCCTCTACTTGTGTCAAGTCAGGCCCAGTGGGTGGAATACAGCATGGCCCAATGCTAAGAGTCCCTGGAATTAAGCATTTTAACATGCAGCGAACCCAGAAATTCCTTAAGCTGTGTTATCTTGTGGAAAGTGTTATGTCAGTGCTACTTGTTAGGTCTTAATAAGAAATTGGGAAAAGTGCTGAATTGTAATGAGAATTTCAACCACACAGAAGCCAAATTTCAACCACATAGAAGCCAATGAGTTCTTGCTTTATGCCCAGCACTGACGCTGATACTGCCTACAGTGGATTTGGAAAATGACCTTAAAATGGCTTTTGTTCCCAAGTTGCTTTGAATGTAGTCTCAGAATTTGGGGTGGGGACTAGAAGGTTTGCATGGCCTGTGTTTTCTGGGTTACCATGTATAACAACGTGACAATGGTTCTTTGTGTCTAGGGACCTTGCTGATGCCAGCTGATTGGTGAGGTGCTGTTATTCTTCTATATTTTATCTTAATGCCCCTAGCAAAAGTGACTTACCACTTTTTCTAAATGAGGACAAAAGAGAACACTTCATTTCTGACATGGTATGTGGAATGGACTATCCTAATGATTCTCAAAGCTTGGTCCCTTTAAACCAGTTGTACCAGCATCACTTGGGAGCATATTAGGAATGCAAATTCTCAGGCCCTACCACAGACCTACTGCATCAGAAACTTTGAGGGTGAGGCCCAGTCATCTGTGCTTTAACAAGTCTTGTGGATGATTCTGATGTTCCTTAAGGCTTGAAGACATCAGCATTAGCTCCTTTCCAAGCCTGCTACCACTGCCTTAGTGCAGTCTCTCAGCTGCCCAACTGGTCTCCCTACTTTCAGAGTAGACCACTTCAATCCTTTCTCCATATCACCTTCTTAATGAAATTCAATTTCAACTTGTCACCAGTGGAGCATGCAACAGTATAAAGGGATCCCAATTTCTCCCCTTTACTTCACTCACGCTACAGGAATGGGCCCAGGTAATGGCTTCAATAAGATCATGTGTGTGGGGACATGTGTGTGGAGGTGGTAACCATTTTGGGAGGGAATATTGGATATCTGCTCTTTCTCCCTTTTCTTTTAGATGGGGTTGTGTGTTGTGTCTGTGTTTCCCTTGTGATCAACTTCATTTATTATCTAAGACTTAAGACTAAGATGGTCAAGATTAAAAAATGGGTCCCCAAGAAGAATCCAAGGAGCTACTCAGATTGCTTTTGATGTAGGACTGAGGATTGCCTGGAGCCAAGGTGAATGCGGTTCTCTCAGCTCTGAAGTCTGGCCCATCTCACCCATTGACCAGCCAGGGGCTTGGGGTTGAAACCTTGCTGATAATTAGCAGAATGATTTAGCCTGCATTACTCTCCTGGTTACTGGAGGGAAATGTAGGGATCTGAGAATTCTGGCACCCTGGGTCCTTGCTGTATACCATCCCAATAAGCTTAGGATCTTCCTCTTGCCTCAAATCCTTAGGATCTTCCTCTTGCCTCATGACTGCCCATAGGATCAAGTTCAGATCTCTTGCTGTAGCCTGTAAGGCCCTTCATATTCTGGTTCCTACTTGCTTTCTCTTTGTTACCGACCCTTCCATGTCAGGGACCCAAACCAAGGCCCTTCTGCCCAGTACTATTTGTGCTAATTGAACAAAACTAAGTTTGGTACAGCAGAGCAGAAATTCTATTCTTTGTTCAGGAATGGAGAAGGGTGAGCTTCTTGACTGGGAAGGAGCCTTCTGTATTTGCATGTTGTGGCATGGAATGATTAAATTCTTGTAGGCATGCGCACTTATTCTCTTACTGCACTCAACTCTTTTGCACACAATGCCCATTGCCATCTTCTTTTTGTGCTCAGTACCTTGGTCTTGTGGTTGGGAATCCTTTCCAGTTCCGGTCAGTAAGCATAGCTAGTGATACGGTTTAGGTATTGAGAAACAGTAGGATCTTTTGGATGATAGCCAGTGACATCTGTCCCAATGCAGCCTGCTATCCAATCATATCAAATTAAGTTCCCTAAGGAAAATGTGCTTCTTCATGGTTCTTTATTTTTTTTTTTCCTGCATACCAGATCCCCAGCCTGGAATGCTCATTCTGCTTATGCTCTCAATCTATCTTTCACATTCCGCTTGGACCCTGCCACCAGCTTCATAGCGACAATCCTTAAAAACCCAGCTCATGGATCACCTCCTCTGCAAAGCCTTCTTTAAATCCATTAAGCAGGATCGGGCTTGTGTATATTTATCTTAAGATTTGTCTAATAACTTTTTTTGACAATTACCTTGTTCATAAATAAGGCTTTCCCAAGCTTGAAATGACCCTGATTTCCTAGGCCGTACGTGATGGTAATATGAGGCCTAGGAGACCCCACTTTAAATGGAAAGGGCAGCTGAAAAGCCATAGATTGTGCTGCTGGGCCAATCAGTTTCCTTTCTTGAAAATTTAACTAAGACACAGAGAGTCATCCCAATTGATGGTATAACTGCATACTGTATACTAGTTGTTTTATAAAGAGCAGACAATGATCTCTCATAGTTCTGGAGCCAGGAAGTCTGAGGTTAATGTGCCAGCTGTTTCGGTATCTGGTAGAGCCTACTTCCTGGTTTCTAGACAGCGGTCTTCTTGCTATGTCCGTACATAGAGGAAGGGAGGAGGCAGCTCTCTGTAATCTTCAATAAGGGCACTAATCCATTAATGAGGTTTCTGCTCTTATGACCTAACCGCTTCGCACAAAGCCCCATGTCTAAATGCTAACACATTGGGAATTAGATTTCAACATATGCATTTTGGAGGGACAAAAACATTCAGTCTATGGCAGTATATGGGTTGAAAGGTTGAAAAGAATTGGGACTGGGATGGCCATATTGGATCAGTGGTAACAAGGGTAAGTAGAGTCAGCCTGGGAAAGAGAACTAGGTTCACTTTAGGAGTTGAGACAACATGGTTTAGGGATATGATCCAAATTTCTTGCCTTTTCTGTTCCCAGCCAGGTTCATACAGGACCTTTCAAATTTATTTTTGTGTCCTCAGGTTCACTGGAGTGCTTTAGATAGCCTTAAATTAATCTCCTTTGCTGGAGCTACTTGAAACAGATTTTTCTTCAGTGCAACCAGGAGAGCTTTGACTAGCCTATCTCTGGGAGCTTTCTGAGGGAAGGCACAGGCTTCTCCTCTTTGAATCCTTGGTTCCATATAGCACAGTGCCTGATGTTAGCAGGCACACAGTAAATATTGGATGGATGAACTAAGAGTAGGCCCTAAGATGCCACAGAGCACCCAGGAAATTATTCTGTAGAGTCAATACTGAAAGGCATAGAGGTGGGAGGGAGATTGACTATAAAGGGGCACCAAACAAGTGTTTGGAGTGATGAAAATGTTCTCTTTCTTGATTCTGGCGATTTTGTGGCTCTATATGTTTGTCAAAATGTACAGAAATTTACACCTACAAAAGGAGGGTTTTGCCAATGTAAATTATAACTCAATAAACTTGATCTAAAGATGAATCTGTTAAAAAGAAAAAAAAAGCAGAAAGCAAAGTAAAATAAGAATTTCTTTATAACATTAAATTTCTAATAAAGAATCTCAACACTTTTTACATATAGTTTACCCAATTTTGTTTCCATGACCAAATAACAAGAATGTTGATTGTGGAATATAACTTTGTTTTTTTGGCATGTTTGCCATTATTTAAAATGTTGCCAAAATAGATAGCAATATTTCCCCCACTTTCTAGTTTTGAGTAGTAATAGAAATAAAAGATTATGTTAAAGGATAATTAAGATTACATTTCTGAGCTTCTAGCTTCTCCTTAACATTTTTCCTAGTAAATGTTTACTTGAGAGCTCCAAACAATATGGGTTATACTATCCTAAGCTAGCATCTCCCAAACTTAAACACTGGTTCAGAGGATATTTAAACATGCTAATTGAAACAACAACAATTACAATTTAGGAAGGTTGCCAGGGTCAAATGCATTTGGAAAATTCTGGTTTAAACAAAATGAACAAGGTTTTTCTTTTTAATTGAGGTATAATTGCCATATAACATTATGTTAGTTTCAGGTGTACAACATAGTGATTCAATATTTGTATATCCTGTGAAATGATCACCATAATAAATCTAGTTAACATCTGTCACCATACAGAGTTATAGATTTTTTCTTGTGATGAAAACTTTAAAGATTTACTCTCTTAGCAACTTTCAAATATTCAATACAGTATGAACTATTGTCACCATACTATACATTACATATCCATGAATTATTTATTTTATAACTTTTGTACCTTTGACTCTCTTTACTCACTTTGGCCCCCCGAATTCCCACCCTTGGCAACCACCAATCTTTTCTCTGTATTTATGAGCTTGATTTTTTTTCTTTTTAAAGATTCAGTGTATTAAGTGAGATCATTTTAAAGATACATACATTTTTGTTGATTTTTAGAGAGTGAGAAAGGGAGAGTTTCTTTGACTCCATATTTTGGCTGCTTCCCTGTGTTTTTATGTATTGGGTAGAGCTGCTATGTCTCCTTGAGTTGGTAGAATAGCCTTATGTAGTAAGTGTTCTATAGGGCCCAGTGGCTCAGCTTCCCAGTCACCTGACCTGGGGACTCTAGGTGTATCCCTTTGTGGGCTGTGAGCACAGTCTTGTTGTGGTTGAGACTTGATTGCTGTTGGTGTCACTGGAAGGCATTGACCTCCAGGCCAATTGGCTGTGAGGAATAGCTGTGACTATAATGGGAGAGCTGCTATGCAGGAGACACCCCTATTGAGCAGGACTTGCTTTAGTGGGGTGCTCACTGAGTTTGCCCCTTGAATGTGTCATTTAGTAATCTAGTATGGTCTGACACTGACCACTGGGTATACTGGCTCTTGGGTCTTCAGGGAGGTGTAAAGTCAGCCATTGTCTGGGGCTACCCAGCAGGAGCTACAGAGAGTTCTGAAGATTCCTCCTCTTTGTATTAGCTGCAGCTTGTTTGAGAGATTTTAGCCTGAGCAAGGACAGGTCATTCATGCAAAAGCCACTGCACACAGCTTGGATGGGATTGTAAACTGGATGAGGCAGGGCTTGCTTTAGGGCAGAGTTTCCCAAACTTGTTTGTGCCGTAGACCCCTTGCCATGTTTTTCGGTTTTGGGTAGACCCCCTACTTACCTGATATTGATTTTTTTGTAAATTTCTAACTGTAGTGAAGTTTAGTGTTAAAATTTAATAAAAAATAATGTACCTACTTTTCTCTGGCATTCTCAAACAAAATAACACTGATTCACTATAATTTGTATGATAAACTACCAGTTTATATTTTTTAAAAATATTTTCTCAGCACTTTCCTATTCAAGATTCAGGAAACGAATGAACGTATTTTTCTCACATTCATATTTATAGAGTGACAAATTGAACAAGTCGGTGCAAGTTCGCGAAGCTTTGAGACAAAAATTGGCAAGAATGTTTACTGTGCGTATGCTTGTAACAAGATGATACTGGTATATCATTATGTGCAGGTTTTTATCCTACAACTTACACAATTTTATAAACATATATAATAAATTTTTTACTTCATAGGTACTTTTATAAATAATTTATATGTTTTTATATTATAAGATAATATGATGTAAGTAAATAGGTACTATCAGTGTATGTTGAGATCCACTATCATGGACCCCCATTTTCATTTCATGGACCCCTAAATTTTTTTTTCGCTGATGTAGACCCCTTGCAGGTTGTCATAGACCCCTGGGGGTCGATATAGACCACTTTGGGAATCACTGCTTTAGGGAATCACCAGGGAGGAACAAACAGGAATGGCTGCCAGTCAGCCCTGCAATCTGGAAGGCCCTAGAATAGGAATAATGATCCCAGAGGTCTGTCTGGGAGAAAGCTGCTGCCAAGTTTCTTCCCTGATGCCAGACAAATGTGTTCCCTAGAGCCTCCCCCTTGGTGCTGGAGCTCAGAGGAAGCAGGATCTTTTAAGTTCAGTTTGTGGTGCTGGTTTTTGAAGAGGAACAGCTAGGTCTCCAGTAACCTATGTGTCACCAATTCACACTGGTTTTTATAGCCCATAGTTCTTACTGCCCTTAGAGACTTCTTTTCCCAGCTCTGGGACTAGGGACTAGGGGTCTGGTGTGGGGCTGGGACCACTTGCTCCTCCTGATGACCTCTACAGAGACGATCTACCTCCTAATTAAGAAAAGTGGCTCATGTGGGTGCCAAAGCAGCATATTCCATGCCTTTGCACCTCCTACCAGTCTCAGCGTGCTTTCTTCTTTACTTCTCTAGTTGTAAGACTTCCAGTCAGCCAGCTTTTCAGCAGTTCTGAATGATTGTTGTTCTGTATTTTAGTCGTAATTTTGATGTGGTTGTGGGAGGCAGCAAGTACAGGTATGTTTATCTACACCACCATCTTGGTTCCTCCATTTATTTATTTATTTATTTATTTATTTATTTATTTATTTAACAGAGGAATTTTGTAAATTTTAGTAATACCAAGCTGCTCTCTGAACAATGAGAAAGGACGTTGTAGGTGCAGTTCCATACCTTTCCATGCTAGCCAGTGACATCTCTGGGAAGGGATCATTCATAGATCACTTATGCATTTTATTCCTGGAATGGTGACAAGTGAAGCATTCAAAGAGCTGGCATAGATTTCCCACCTACATCCCTGCCGTAGAAAGAGACTCACCCAAGCCAGGAGTGGGTGATGTGGAAACCAGTGTGGCTTTAAGTTTTTCAATGAACTATTCCTAGTATGGTCTATTGAAATGGCAACTAAATGGGTCAGATAGCAAACCTTCGAGCAATATGAATGGATCCTCTGTTATTTATAGACTGCTTCTTCATAAAACTGAAACTATATTAATTCTGGTCTCATGATGCCCTAAAGAGCTTTCTAGTGTAGAACGCATATGCTTCTTGAGGTTATCTAACAGCTTCCAAAATTTGCTTTGGTAAAAAGAGGAAATGTGTTATATAAAAATTCTGTAGCTTAAGAGTCATGCCATCTAAACTGCACAATTTGCAGCTGGGAAAAGGTTATAAATGTGTGAATTGGCACGTACATGGCTAATTAAAGGAAGCAAAAAAATATATAAATCATTAAATCATTATTAGAATCTAAAATGACCCTCAAAAAAAGGCAAGTGGGAAGTAGTAATCAGTTCTTCATAGATAGATAATGTAGTCTTCCCAATATAACCAGTGATCTTTTTTTGTAAACAGAATTTTTTGATCTTCACTCTATTTTGGAGCAGCAATTTCCTATGTAAATTTCATCAGCAGAAAAGGAATCAGGGCTCTGTGATACAAAGGGACTGCATTTTCTGCTTTATACTTTATTTGGACCATAATTTTTTGGTTATCATCATGGCAGCCAAGACACAGGGAGCACCAGCTCTGTTTTGCTCTAGTTGAAAAAGTCTGGCTGACATTTCTGTGCTAGAGCTGTGTCATCGAGCAGCATGAGGCGGGGCAACACCTGGAGAGGGCTGAGCAGAGGGCCCTGCTCTGTCTGCTCTTGGTCAAGTGAGCATCTGAAGTGCAAGGCTGCTGCTGCCCCTGGAAGCCCAAGTTTCGCAGTAGGTTTCGTGGCTTTGGAAGCATATGTAGTCTGTTCTAATGGTTGCTATTGTTAATTACATCCTTGTAAAGTGTTTTTAAAGCATGTTCTGCTTTTAATAGGATTTCCCAGAAAGCTAAAAGTTCATGGCATTTTTTCATTGACCACAGTTGTTCTGTGGCAGTTTCTTGAGCAGTCAACATCTATGGCTGATGCAAAAATATAAATAAATAAATAAATAAACAAATAAATAAATAATGTTCTTAAGTCAATATATTTAAATTGCTGGTTTCCAAAGAGATTCTTAATTTTTGCATAATGTAGCATATAAGGGTAACTGTACTGAGGCTGAGTGTGATTGCACAAAGAACTCACTGAAAACTGCTTTTGCAAATGAAAGTAGGTCAGAGGGAAGTGTGTTGTTCACAAATGGCTTCATCTATTCATCCAACTTCAAAAACCATTCATTTTAGGCTGGTAATTTAAGGACAGCTCTGCTGGGGACTAGGGATTTTTTAAAATTAGCTTTACTGTTTCGTCTGATTACAAAGTAATATATGCCGACTGCAAAAAATTCAGATATTATACAAATATATGTTTTATAGATAACCAAAGCCTGCCTTAATACTATCCCTCAGAGAGTACCACTGTCAACAGTTTGTTGCACATTATTCAGTATTTTTCATGCTGAAGGCACACACATACATGTCTGCAATGTGCTTTCTTTGCAAGAGGTATATTTTACAAGGAAATTTTCTGAGATATCATAGACACACACTTTTCTATATATTAAATTTTTCAAATTATGTTTATATGCCTGGAATACATTAAGATAGAGGCATTTCCAATGCCTATTTATCTCCATCATTATGCAAAGTCCCCGAGAGGCCATGCTGGTTGGTTAGATAGATTTAGAAAGAGTAACTGCAGTACTAAGCTTTTTCCTGCCAAGTGGGCTTCCAGTGCATAAAGCATTCCAATTATTTGGAGACAATCTGTAGCCTTGGAAACAATATGGCAGCAGTGACATCAGCAGCAATTATGTGTAATTTTATCACCAAGGTAACCAGAGCAAGTTTCCCTGCTTGAAATTTTAAGGATGTTGTATCTATATACAGCAAGGATTTAGGAAAGGATTGTACTCAGAATCCTTTCTACAATTCAATCCACTTTCCTTCTAAAACAGCCCTTTGGAATTCAAATAGCACACATCTATTTTTGGCCACAGCTGCATGCTTTTGAAGCTATTAAATAAGATCCCAAATATCCTAAGTACTATTGATAAAAAAAAATTATTATAGTGTTTCTATTTTATGATGTTCTCCTCCATTAGAAGAGCTCCTCTTAATCTGAACAGCAGTTTGGGTCCACATCCTTTTACAGAAGCAGAAGGAAGGAGGCAAGCAGACCACCCTTTGGTCCTTTGTAAAACAGACACAAACAGGCTCATTCCTGGAACCAGTGGTCACAACAATCACAGGTGCCTGGGTTGAAAGGTTAGAATCACTTCCCTGTGCAGACTTCAGAAGGCCAGAGGTGGGAACGGTGCCTGTGTTGAAAGTGGTAAAGTGGCACATTCATATTTGAATCCTTGGCTCATTCCTGATACGTTTGGATACAGTTGCATACTGATTCTGAACAACTGAATGAATGAACGAATAAATAAATGAATTAATGAATGAAAAAAAACCCAAAATGTGCATTTTCATGCATTGTTGCAACAGAACTAGTATACTGGCTCCTCAGTTTCTCAAGAATCCCTTTGCTGTGCAGCTGAGCAGCTCTTATGAATTCTTTGCTCACGTATTCTACTTCTAGTCCCTGCCACTCCAGGAAGCAAAGACCACACCAATGACTACTCCACAGCTCATGCTGATGAGGTGGGAAAATGTTGGTGCCATTCATCCTTCCTTTAAAATCCGTGGGAAAGAGACTGAAGGAGAGGCATAGAGGAAATGTCTCTTCTTAGGAAATCACTTCAATTCAAATGACTCCTAAGCACCCCCTTTGTGCCACCCTTGAGACAGTGAGTTCAACATGAACACTCAAGGGGCCCAGAATCTGGTTGCAAAGCCAAATATATAAATGTAACTATCAATCAAACTGTATGACATTCCCAATATTCAAATGCTTTTTACCTAACACAGCAGCAGTGTTTTTTGGTTCTGCCCAGTACATGTCAGTGTGGTAGCTATGATAACAAAGAAGCATGCCAGTTTAGTGGCAGTGTCCAGTGGGGGTGCAGAGAAGGGGGAAAGCAGACAGCCTGAGGGGTCAGGGAAATTTTTCATAGGAGTTGAAGCCAACATAGAATTTCAATGAACAATGAAGAGAATAAGAAAGAGAAAGGAACCTTTGGAAAAGATATTGAGGATAAAATAATTTATTTCCTGTTGAGAATGACCCAGGGTTTTAAATTTTGCTTTTAGTTTTGTGTTAAATATTTAAAACATACAAAAAAACTTTAAAAGAATATAGCTGTGAGCCTCACATATTCACTTAATTTTTTCCTCTGAAGGAATCCTATATTCTAAAAGCCTAATATGCAAATTGTCCCCTCCGGCACTCATTTGGCTGAGAATCCAACCGGAAGACTGGGAGTTGGACCACTCGCTATGATGTGCTGGTATGGTGTGGAACATGGTGGGCGTTGGTGATGTGCTGCGGCTTCTCACCTGCTACCTGGGGCAGGGGTGGGGGGCGAGGACGGAGGTTTGGTGAGGATGCGGGGTGTCCACTGAGTCCCTCTCACTCCCCGTTACCCTCTCCTGGAACTCCAGGGCTCACATGCTGGGGGAGACCCTGCACTCAGGTGCTGGGCACCCAGGAGGAGCCCACCCCACAACCCAACGATGTCTTCCGGGTGAGCCAGGCCACAGCCACCAGGACCACTGGGGCTAGTCGGGCTCCTGGTGGGTTCTCGCAGGAGCCGGTCTGCAAGGCCAGCTGGGAGAGAGTGTGCTGCCGCCCGGCTTCTGGGTGGTGCCACTGGATGGCCCAGAGGCTCATGCTGCACCCTAGCCATGGTGTCCGGCCTAGCTCACCGCATCTCTGCATCGGGACTTGGGTGCCATGACTTAGGCGGAGGAGAACGCGTTGGGGACCCAGGGACACTCAAGGGTCCCAGAATCTGGTTGCCAGATGCTGCCAGAGCCCAGATGTTAGCTAGGACCTGCCTTTTCAAGTCAGACACTCACGCTTCAATCACCTGCCAGGCCTAGGGATTGCACCTGTGTACGAATTTCATGCTCTGGGCCTCTAATAAAAATATAATAAAGTACCCCTACTCATCTTCTTTCCTAGAGATGACATCACACTTAAATTGGTGTATCTTTCCCCACATTTTTGGAAACTTTTATTGCATGTGCATATACAATATTTATAATACATATTCATTTGCAGTTTGTGTTTGTATTGCTAAACAACATTTTTTTGAGTTTGTCATGTTAAAGTGATAGTGGGCATCTGTCTTGCTTCTCATTTTAAAAGAATGCTTCTACTATTTTATAAATATTTTCTTTTGTGATAATACTTTCTCAGGTTATAAATACTATCTTTGTTAAGAGTTTTGTTTTTTTTTAAATCACGAGTAAGTTGAATTTTTTCAAATGCTTTTTAAACATTTACTAAGATGATTACATATTTCTCTCCTTTAATTTTCTGATAACAATGAGTTATCTTAGTAATTATAATTAGTAATTATATTAATAAAAATGCTTTTCAATCTTCTCTTTATCCTTCTACTTGGTTAATTCCTATTTATTTATCTTTAAGTTTACTGACTCTTTCCTCTGTCATTTCCATTCTGTAATTAGCCTTCTTGGGAATTTTAAAATTTGGTTACTCTGTTTTTCAGTTCTAAGTTTTATTTATTCATATAAATATCCATTCATTTCCAAAGTATTTGCCCTTACTTGTTAAAGTACTTTAGTAATAGCTGCTTTAATATCTTTGTCAGATAATTCCAACATCTGTGTAATCTTGGTATTGATGTCTGTTTATTCTTTTCCCATGGGAGTCAAGATTTTCCTGTTCTTTATGTGCTGAGTAATTTTGGATTGTATGCTTGACATTTTAGTTATGATGTTATGAGATTCAGAGGCTTGTTTAAATCCTATGGAGAATGCCAATATTTTGTTTTAGTAGGCAATTGACCTACTAAAGTTTAGGCCAAAGTTTTGTTCAGCCTTCTGTGAGTTATGATTTTAACATCAATTTCATAGCCTTTACAGTATTATTCAGATCTGGTCTGTATGTGTATCACCTACTGGCCAATTTGGGATCTGGATGGTGATTTAGCTCTTAGTTCAATTCTCAAAGTTTTGATGCGGTATTTAGGATCAGATCCTCACATGCACAATTTGGAAGTTTGTCCAGGAGTTCATAAACAGCTCTATGTGGTCCTTTTTCAATCTCTTTCTTTTCTGTGATCTCCACAGTATTGCCTGGTTTCCTAGACGTCTCCTTTTCAACTTTCCAGCCAAAAATGTTGGTATTTATGTACCTTGCTCTGTTACATACTTTCTATGACCTCACTTGTGTCCTGGGCCAAGTGGTTGGATGATAAAGAAGAAATTAACAGGGTTCACTCCACCTTTTGGGGACCAAAGTACTTTTAGAATTAGGTGCCAGTTGCTACCAAGAGGCCCCCTTTTTGCTTTGTATCCACATGCCAATATCCACATCTGGATTTAGGAGGGGGGAAATGATAAATTCACCACTGGTTGAATGCTACTTAGAATTCTGATCTTTGTTCCCAATTCGCCTGATTCCATTTACTTTTCAGAGTCCTTTAATAACTGCTTCATGCATTCTGTCTAAATTCTGTAGTGCATTCAGGGTGAGAGATAAGACAGAGTGTGTTTACTCCATCTTACTTAGAACTGAAATGCATTAGTTCTTTTTAAAGAAATAGCTTTTGTTTTATCAAGTCTATTATTTCTTTGTTTTCTATTTCATTAATTTCTGTGCTTAAAGTAAAATCCCCTTCATACTATTTTCTTTGGGCTTCTCTTGCTATTTTCCTTCCTAATCTTTAGTTGAAGACTAAAGTTCAATCTTTCTCCACCCTTCCAGCTCCCCACCCACTCCACACACCACCACCACCACCACCACCACCACCACCACCACCACCAACATACATAACAATGCAGACCTGTCATGGAAGATGCTTGCTTTCTAGATATTGGGAAACTGCAAAATGGTGCTGTGGGATTTTTAAAAATATATATTTTATTGATATTTTACAGAGAGGAAGAGAGAGAGATAGAGAGTTGGAAACATCGATGAGAATCATCCATCAGCTGCCTCTTGCACACCCACTACTGGGGATGTGCCCGCAACCAAGGTACATGCCCTTGACCGGAATTGACCCTGGGACCTTTCAG
The DNA here is from genome assembly GCF_964339955.1 of Pipistrellus hanaki. NCBI lineage: Eukaryota > Metazoa > Chordata > Mammalia > Chiroptera > Vespertilionidae > Pipistrellus > Pipistrellus hanaki. The sequence goes on from NC_140510.1 coordinate 44,459,292, forward strand.
TCCGCAGGTTGACGCTCTATCCACTGAGCCAAACCGGTTTTGGCAGGTGCTGTGGGCTTTAAAGGAGGCTCTAGAACTTACCAGAGCCTTGTAATGGGGAGATATCAAGGTCTTGATGAGACCACTCTTCATAGCTCAGAGGAATTCAGAACCTTTTCACCAATTGACCTCCTTCACACATTGAATAGTATTATTAGTAAGAGCAAGCCATGGGGAAAATTCATGAGAAAATACACAATTTCATCTTCATCTTTAACAAATTTACCTGGTATCCATTTGTGACCGGGGCAGTTGCTGGGTGCTGGAATATAAAAATCCACCTTAGAAAAAGATTCATTCCCCTCCCACACTTTATGGCCTCAAGCAATACTCCCTCTCCCCCTGCCCCATGCATTGTTGCCAGACGGTTAAGAACATGTGGGTGTTCTCCTTACACCTTGTAAAATGAATTGAGCTAAATTATAGCTCACCGTTTATAAAACAGTGGCCATCTAAAGCTGCAGACGGCAAAATTCAGAGATTGCCATAGTAACTCTGCTTTTCCCAGCGAGTAATTGAAAAAGGGCACTTTTTACAAAAATAGAATATTGATGTTCATATCTCCAAAGGAATTAATTTACTGACTGATAGAGGGGAAAGACGAAGGATGAGCCATCGAGCTGCATTTTAATGTGATTGTGATTATCCTCAGGGTGGCAAGCAGCTTAAACTTGTTCTTTTATTTTTGCAGCAAAGAGCACTTTTCATTTCAGCTTGGTTTATGTATAGAAATAATTTCCAGAAATATATAGAGTAATAATGAATTTGAGAGCACATTTAGTAAAACACGGAAAGGGTCCAATTTATTTCTTGCCATTAGCTGTTTGATGAATGCTAAAATTGTTTGCAAGATATTTAATTGCTGTTCATGATTAGTACAGCAGTGATACCATAGAAATAGCTCGTGGGCGTACTTTTAACAATTAAGCAGCTCTAGCCTATCACAGGTGCCAATATAAGACCCATATGAAGGAAAAATGATTAGCCAAAGAAGTGATGATAATCATGTTCTAGAAATACTATTTGGCAAGTTGATAGAATTTTGATGAAGGCTTATAAATGTGTGTATTTATATATGTGTGATATAAATATACTAGAGGCCCAGTGCACATTTGTGCACTCAGGGGTTCCTCAACCCAGCCCCGTGCCCTCTCGCAGTCTGGGAGCCCTTGGGGGATGTCCGACTGACGGCTTAAGCCAGCCATCAGACATCCTTAGGGCTGCCCTGGAGAGGCTCCTGTCACCTCCACTGTCTGTGCTCACCTGCTGTGAGCCCAGCTCAGGTCTTCTGGCTGAGCAGCGTTGCCCCTGTGGGAGCACACTGACCACCAGGGGGCGGCTCCTGTGTTGACCATCTGCCCCCTGGTGGTCAGTATGCATATAGCGACCAGTCTTCCACTGTTTGGTCAATTTGCATATTAGCCTTTATTATATATATTTTAGGCTTGTTCTCTGGGAGTTTTCTTCTAGAGAACTAGAATAATTCTAAAGGTAATTTGTTTCATTTCCAAAGTAAGTCCCAGGTGCTTAAAGAATGATCCAAATGAATGGACCTCAGACAGTAAAATATTAGGCCCCCATGGCAGGATTGGGAGAGTGTCTGAGGAGACAGCCAGACTGGTAAAGATGATTCTCACTGGCAAAAAATGAGAATAGCATGGCTCTTCTCTTAGGGTTATTTTCATTTTAACAAAAAAGATAAGTTCTTACACTGCAGGACTAGAACTCTCAGAATAGAATCTTAAGCAAGATTAACTGGCATGGGAATTCTGAATGGTTAGTGACTGGGGCTGATTTGGTCTCTACTTGGGATTTATCTCACTTATAATGTTTCTTATGCTTTGGAACAATAGCACATTGGTGAATCTGCTTCCCCTCCTAGATTATGAGCTCCTGGAGGGGAGGATATTGTGTTAATTATCTCTGGGGTCATAGGCCTAGAACCATGGCAGGCTCATGTCCCATTTTCTGGCACCAATGTCCCTAGACATTGCCATTGGCTCAGCTGACCTAACAGTTACCTTTAGAGCTAAATTTTCAGTAATCTTTTTTTTTCCTTAAAAGAAAAAAAAAAAAAAGAAAGAAAAGAAAAAAGATAGTGTTAACTGAGTGCTTATTATGAGCCAGGTGCTAGGCTGAGCATGTTACATGTTATTGTGTACATTTAATGCTTTCAAACCCCTGGGAGGGTAGGCACTATTAATATCCCCATTTTTCAGAGAAGGAAACTGAGGCTCAAAAAGATTGGCTAAGGTTTCATAACTACCAAATGTTAGGGCCAAAACGAGCAACCAAGCAGTTTAGCTTCTGACTTTTCTTTGTTCTCAGGAAATGGAAATGTTCCCAATTCTGGGATCCCAGAAATAGGGGTGAAAAGCTTTTAACTGTGGGGAGAGGGCAGTAAGAGAAAAGGTATATTTCAAGATCAGAACAAGAATTATGTGGGGTCTTGGATGAGATCTAAAGAAAGAGGAAGCATCTTCTGAGTATCAAAAGAAGCACTTATGCTTACATTGTTGAGTGAGATCATTCAGTCTCAGTGTGGTGAAGGTCTCGAATATTCTCGGTGGTGTGGCACTCAGTAAAAGAACTCACTGTTGTAGAGCACTTGCAGTTTTTAAAAACACTTTCCTGTCCCGGTTCATTCGATTCTCACAACCCCTCTGAGATATGCAGGCAGGTCTGGTAGTCCTGAGAGCAGGTCGGTATTCCAGTTCCCTTCCTCTGGGCACAGGGTCAGAGTGCATTCACCTGCTCCTTCGAAATGGGGTCTGACCTTGTGAATTGCTTTAGCCTAGAACATGTGAGTGGAGGAAGCACATAGCATTTTTGCATGGAGGCCCTTGAAAAGCAATTCACATGTTCTCTTTCTCTGCTGGACAATGCTCTTGATAGTGTAGGCTTTGATATAGGGAAGGCCCACAGTAAAAGAATGGAGTCATACTCTACATTGCAACACCCTTCTTCCCACCAGAGCAGGTGGTTTAGGGCCTCGAGAGAAGACTCATTTACAACCCTCAGTGGAAGGATATGTCATTTTCTAAATCCTCATCACACTGCATATCTTATCCCAAGCTCTGCCCCACACAGGTCCCTCTGGAAAGCAGTAATGAGGAATGCATTGTTCTGGGAGGTTCGTAATCAGGCATAAGGGCTCTTGGTGGCATAATAAGAGACTTAATGCTACAAGTGCAAGGGTACCTATTTTTCCTTTTCTTGTCACTTTTGGGGCTTAAAAGGAGACGGTTAAGCATCATAGAGAACAAAAATAATGACAAGACTGAAACCAGTTCCTGATTGTTGTTTTCACACTGGCACATCTAGTCTGCAGCCAGCTTGTGAAACAGAAGGAGATAGACACCAGGGTATTTTTCTACTTTTTGAAATTTACCACATTACATCTTAAATGACTTATTGGCAAAATTGGAGAATTAGTTTCTTTGTTTTATTTTGTTTTGCTTTTGTTTTTATAGTCCCCATCTCCAAATTAGCTACGAGTGATATGAAACAGATTTCTACATGCCAGATCTCTTGGAGATTCTGAACAAATGTGGAGAAGAGGTGCTGAATTACAAAGGGAGGGTTCCTTTTGCTGACAAACCACGGTCGGTGCCAGCATGCAGGCACATCAGACTTTTGCAGGCTCCGTCTGTGCAGGCTGCCTGTCGAGAAGCCATCCCAGCGGAGGAGAGAGGCTCCATCAGAAATGGGAGCTGGAACCACCCGGATGGCAATGAGAATAATTTCCCTGAGTGTTACAGCCATCTACTTGTCAGGGTGAGCTGATCCCTCAGCTGAACTGTAAAGACCACAGGACCCTCCCTTATCTGCACCAACTGCTCAAACAGGTTGTTTTATTTTATTTTTTTGTTTTTTTTTGTTTTTGTTTTTGTGACTGAAATCCTAGGAGAAAGCATCCTAGTTGACTAATGAAGCTATCCTAGACTTAAGTAAATGAGTCCCAGCCATCTATAGCATTCCTGTGTTTAACTTGGGGATATTGATATTTTGGGTTACTTTATACGTCAGATGATTTAGCTGAAATTTGTGGGATTCGTAGTTCTCAAAACGAATTGATAATGGTTATTAATTTCATACACTTCTGCGCACATACAGTAATGTTGCTAAGACATTTCTCTGCATTCAAACTCTTCCGCTAACATCCAATTTGTGTTTCAAGTGGTGCCAAGGGGAAAAGAGGCGGAATCCTTTAAGGAGAATGCTCTTCACCAGAATCCCAGCTTCCATTAAGCAAAGCAAAACAACAATTGGGAGTCGCTGGGCGGTTTAATGACGAATCTTCAGAGTGTACTTGCAGTAATAAATGACAGTTATCGTGAGTAACTGTTTCCTGGTTGTGTGGAGCACAGCCATGTGGAAGGGGACAGTGGGGACACGCTGGCCCAGTATTTGGGGGCGTTTTTGTGAGTCAGGGTCTGTGCGGGATGAGAATTTCCACAGGAAACTGCCACGCAGGCAGAGTGGAAGCAGGAGGCTGGATTTTCCCTCTCAAGCACTGGTGAGATCATTAGAGCCAGCAGCAGGAGGCGAATTAAAGCCTTCTTGGGAAATGCTAAGCGGGTAGGTGTTCTTGAGCTTTGGCTACTTCTCTGAAGCCCTGAAGCAAGACTGAGTGTGGGAGCAGACTAGCTGAGAGCAAGTCTTCCCACCAAGTGGGCTGTATCTGCCATTCAGCAGTCTCCGAGTCCCTCAAACCCGCAACAAGGCCAAAGAGGAGGAGGTCTGTGTGAATTTCTAAAAGTTGGAATTCCATGAAAAGGATTCTTATTTTGTGTGTGGTCTGTATGTCTTTAACTGCTCCACATGGTAACATAAATGCACACAATGGATATCTAGTTAATATAATTGTGACCAGCTTAAATGGACAAAACAACATTATGGAATGGAGGTGCTTACCTTAAATGAGTTTGTCTTCTGGTCTCTGCACTGAAACGAGTTGGGCAGTGGTAGAGACCGTCCCATCTAAACAAGCCTCACTGCCCATGTATTGGCAACAGCCCTAATGCCAGCGTGGGTTTCAGAGGAACTAGCCAGCCCGTGGAGCAATGTTTCCCAATCTTCTTATGGCTTCCAGACTCCTGAGGGGTATGTCCAACTCCTTTTAGAAGGATGGACTTTCTGCAGTTGTGAAGCTTATCCTAAAGGCCCTAAGACACTGCAGCGGGGTTAGGGGGAAGGTTATTAACTGGAGGGCATGAAGCATGTGTGGTTTTCAAGTTTTCACCCTCCCTCACTGAGATCACTCCTTATGAGAACGGATCCTGCAAACAACTCTGACGTGCTAGCTGATCTCTCGGGTGTAAAACATATCATAGGAAGAAGCTAAAACTTGGAGGTATTGACTCTGAGGCAAGAATGTAGGCAGTTTGGTGTCATGATCCAGCTACAAAGAGAAGATGGTTCAACCCATTATTATTCCTTTTTCATTACTTTATTCTTTGATTGGTTTGTCTATTATGAAAGCATTATAATAAGTCCATACAAGACCACACACAAAATCAATACAAAATACTGTAAATCTCTCTAATAGATCTAACTACTGAGTACAACTTGGCTTATACTTTCCCAGACATCTTCTCTTTTCTGGTGTGTGTATGTATTTATGTTTTATGCACACTTATATTTTTCTCATACACTCATTTGTAAATTTACTTTTTCACCAAAATATGATCATACCACTTATGCTTTGCTAACGTTCTTTTTATTCACTTAGCAGTTTTATCAAAGATCTCTTTCCTTGTCAGTACTTATTATGCCTCTACCTTATTTTTTTTAAAATGACTGTGTTGTGTTCCATAGTACAGAAGTTTCACAATGTATTTAATATTCTGGTTGTTTCTCTTTTTCATTGCCATTATAAACAAGACTTCAATGAATATCACTGTGTGCATATTTGTATATCTGTGCATTGGTGGGAGTAACTTAGCAATTGTTGTGAGGAGGATAGTAAAAAGGGGAAACTATGAGTCAAAATATATATTTATTATTAAATTGGCACATATTGCTAAGTTGTACTAAAAGAAGGCTGAGCCAATTTATATTTTCCTCCAACAATGTGTTAGAATACCCCTTTCCACCCATTTCCTTACATTTTTATCCACACTGGATATTACCAGTCTTCAAACTTTTATTCTATTATAATATGGTGGGTAAAAATTATTTTCATTAATTCTGATTATTGGTAGAGTTGAATATATTTACATGTGTTTTTGGCCATTTGTACTCCAAGTGAATTGTTTATTCGTGTTTTTCATCCATTTTTCTATGGGGGTTTTTATATATTCTTAGGAATTTGTAGATGCTTATAATGTACTAGAAGCCTGGTGCATGAAATTCATACACTCGGTTGTGGGGAACATCCCTCAGCCTGGCCTGTGCCCTCTCATAGTCCAGAAAGCCAGCAGTCAGACATCCATAGTGCTGCCGAGGAGGTGGGTGGGAGAGGCTCCCGCCACTGTCACTGTGCTCCCCAGCCATGAGCCCAGCTTCTGGCTGAGTAATGCTCCCCCTGTGGGAGTGCACTGACCACCAGGGGGCAGCTCCTGCATTGAGCATCTGCCTCCTGGTGGCCAGTTTATGTCATAGGTATTGGTTGTTCCACCATCAGGCTGAAACCAGTTCTCTGACATCCCCCAAGGGGTCCCAGATTATGACAGGGTGCAGGCTAGGCTGAGGGATCCCACCAGTGCACAATCATGGCCGGGGAAGGATCGTGGGAGGGCTCCAGGGTGTGTCCAGCCCATTTCACTCAGTCCTGATTGGCTGGACCCCAGCAGCAAGCTAACCTATGTGTTGGAGTATCTCCCCCCTAGTGGTCAGTGCACATCATAACGAGCCATTGAGTGGCCTTAGCATATCATTAGCAAATTATGCTTTGATTGTTTGAACAACCTACAGGACAACCAGACACTTAGCATATTAGGCTTTTATTATATAGGATTATAGCTCTTAAGCCATTGATAGTTATAGCTGAATTTTTAATGTACTTAAATCTGTCTATTTTACATGTAAGGCTTTTGAATGTTCTGTTTTGCTAATGAAGCTCTGTTCTATCTCAAAATTCAGAAATTATTCTTTATTTTGTCATTTGATGTTTTATATTTAGATAACATTAATATTTAGATTTTTAGTTCATTTGGAACTTATTCTTATGATTAACTCAAGTAGGAATGAAATTAGATTTATTAAAATATGAATAACCTATTGTTCCAATACCATAAGACACATTATTCATCCTCTACCACTATTAGGATAGTTCAATCTTTCCCAATGATTGAAATGCCTGTTTATCCCACACTAAAATATCACATATGCTTGGGTCTGTTTTTGTACTTTGTACTGTGTTCTATGATTTTAAAAGTAACACAGTTATTTTTTTTTAATTTTTCTTTAAAGTCAGCATGATGAGTTTCCATTTTTCTCAAAAAAATATTTTGGGCTATTTTCACAAATTTATTACTCCAGAGGCTAGTCTGTGTAGAATGTGGCAGTACTAGTGTCAGAAGCAGTTTCACTGGGACTAGAATGGAAGGATATTTAGTCCTGGTCCAACCCTTGTACTTCTAGTTTCCTAACCTTGTCACTGAGTGTTATATCAAGTCTGAAGTAATAATTGGGAGAAAGAGATAAAGACTTCCCTCTGTCTGCTAATTAATACCTTCCTGTGACACTTCTCCCTGCGCCCATCACTCAAGTGGTTCCAACCCTGAGATCCTGTAAGCTTTTGTTTCACATATTTACTACTGCATGACAAGCTACCCCAACTTTGGTGGGTTAAAAGAACAAACTTTTCATTACAGTTCATCATTTTTGGGTCAAGAATTTGGACAGAGTTCAGTTGAGTGATTCTTTTATTACATATACGTAACATAACTAGGTTGGCCCGTGGAATTCTGCTGGTAACTGGTCCAGTCTGCAGGGTCCAGGGCTGCTTCACTCCCATGTCAGGTCCCTGGTGGGAATGGATGGAGCCTGGGCTCAGGGGGACCTCTCTCCCTGTGCCGTGGCCTCTCCAGCAGGACAGCTACACTCAGACAGCTGTCCCAGGCTTCAAGAGCGAGCATTTCAAGAAACAGGAAGTAGAGACTGCCATTCTTTTAAGGTTCGGGTTTCCAAACTGGCAAGATTCTGTTGGTCAAAGCAGTCACAGAACCTGCCCAGATTAGGGCATGAGGGCATAGATCCCACTACTGAATGGGGCATGGACTCCACCTCTCCAAGGGGGAAGTGCCAAAACATGTGGGTGTGGCACAGTTCCTAGTGGTTATTTTGGGTGGGCCTTCACAGCATTCAGAACCTAAGTCAGTCTCGTGAAGTCTTCATTGTTTTCTGAACTCCATTGGTGTACACATACAACTCATGTATGTGTGTGTGGGTGGTGATGTGGGAAGCTTAAGTTCAAATACCTTGACCTTGAAAATAATTGCATATCAGATAGTGACTGGTGAGTTGTGATTTTTAAGATGTTCTTGTCAAGTAGAGTTCGGTTGGCTGTAGCACTGTGCTATGACCCTGCGGCTAGGGGCATAGTCCTCCTGTGAGACAGAATCCGCCCCCCCCCCCTCCCCTCCGCAGTCCTGACCCCACATTGGCCCATCTGCCACTGCACATCTGGGTACCAAGTGGCAACATGGACAGATGACCATTTTGGGAAAAACAAGCCCAGGTCCTCAGGAAGCAGGGCCTGTGATGCCATGTTAGTGCATAGGAGTAATTAGATTTATGTGCACATACAAAGAGTCTGTTTGAAAAACTGTTTTAATTAAAAAATTTTTGCAAGCAGTTTTGTACGTTCTCAGGCAAATGAAAACAGGGAAAACATTTCTTTTACACTCATTCACCCAAAATTGAAAATTTTCTTCCTTTTCAAAATCTCTGTGATGCCCAGGTCTTTGACTTCAGGTTGATCACAGCAGTCTTTGCTTTTTGTCTTGAGCACTGACTTAAAAAGTCCTATACACTGTCACTGCAGAACAGGGAGCTCCGAAACAGAAGGTGCATTGTGCCTTTAATGTGAGAAAATGAAAATACTCCGTTCAGTGAGTCAGAAGTTTTCTTCCCCCAGGGCTGCCTTTTTTCCTATCAACATGACAGCTTATTACATATCAGCGGTACGTGTGGCCTTTTAACACTGTTAAATCCCGTTTCGGCTTCAGTTTCCCATCCTCCCACTCCCCCCATGTGGCCTTGAAGTGTGAAAGCAAGACTCTTCGTGTCACTAATGGAGAGAATGAGTTGTCTCGGCTAAAATGAGAAATTATTCTTTTCTGTGTCTCCCATGTCTAGCATGCTCGGGCTCATAGTAAGACCTCAATGTTTATTGAACGAATGGCCAGGGCAATGATTTGAATGTACTGGCCTCCTAGTTCCAGTCTTTTGATTGCCCTATTGAACCCCATTGTCTCAGAACATACTGTGGTAATGGACTACTCTCAGTTCCTGAGAAAACATGAATGTTCCGTTCCAGCGACATGGCCAGGGGACGTTGTGATGCTGTAGGGGCACCTGTGGGGGCCTGTCTGGCCTGCAGAAACATGAAAGCAAAAATCAAAGAGACCATTGCCTCCTGTGGTTTCCGGGGCCATGCTGCTGCGTGTGAGACGTGCCCCTCCCTCCTCCTCTGCACGAAGGCACCTCCCTGTGCCTGGTGGGGATAGCTCACACGTTCCACACCGAGGTTCACCAATGATGTGTGAAACACAGGGCTCCCACACAACCTGACTTCTGAAAGGGTCACGTGGCCTTGTCCTTGAGCTCAGATAGGTCTTTGATGCTGGGCACCCTCTGGGCACAGGTGGGTCTCTGTGCTGCGGAGTCCAGGGGATTCAGATGCTTAAGTTGATTTCATTTTTCACCCTTCTTTCAAGAATCCTTTTATTTCATAAAGTATTAGAAATAACATGTATTATGATTAATGACCCCTTCTCATATTCCTATGGATTTTTCCAGATTAGACTATCACATTACCACCTCTCACCCCCCGCTTTAAAAAAACAAACAACATCAAAAGCCAACCAAACATACCCTGATAAACTTGTTCTTTAAAACCACAAACTGAAATGTAGTTAGAGGTCAAGCAGAAATAAGTGTGTATATTAATATATATTAGTATGTGCCTGAGAAAAATGTAAGTATTTATAAAGCATAAATACATACACACACCAAAAAAGAGAAGATGTCTGCGAAAATATAAGCCAAGTTGTAATCAGTAGGTGCATCATTTGTGACGTAACCATGGAGTTTTTCTTAACCAGTATGTAATTGCAGTACCTAGACAGCTGGGTATCTACTTTAGAGAAGAGTAACAAAATATTAGTGTTGCCCTCCCTTCCCCTACTTCCAGCAATTGACGTTTTTGCTTTCCAAATGTGTAGTTCTTTGATTGTTATAGAAACAAAATATTGGAGAATTTTATAAATCAAACATAAAGTCTCTTGCTGCACTTCTGCATCCTTGATGCCTAATTTAATCTGCCTCTCAAGTTATGGACATGCCATTTCAATAACAGGAATGATTGGGTAAAATGCCATAGACACATTTGCATTTAGCCTGAAAAGTGACCATTACTGAGTGAAGAAGTATTTGTCTTTCCCCTTCTTTGACCTTATCCACAAGTTTTTAGGGATCCAGATCTATCTGTCCTTATCCAAAGGAAGTTGGAAACAAAACAAGAATACGTAGTTCTTGGTCAGGCACTAAAGGAACCCCCACACCTGCTGGTCAGGCCTGTAATCTGCACCCTGCACCGTGCCTACTTTCCAGTGTGTCAGGAAGAAGGTTAGATACGGGCCAGCTGCTCCAAAGCAGGGTATATTTTGTTTTTGTTTTAATCATTTTAAAATTTATTTTTGTGAGTAGGAAGCTAAGGTGTAATTCTGTTAGGAGACATGCCAGGCAGATTAAGGAAGACATATGAGATCTCCAGTAGTCTGAGGAATGACAATTCTTTTACCTCAGTTTCCTGATACCTAGGTTTGTTCGAGGCTGCCTGACTTGTGGAACAAGCTCCATCTAAATATATGCCTATGGTCTTCATGTATTCAAGAGACCCGCCTTGTAATGACATTGTAGGAATGAGGCCATAGTGGGGACTCACACTGCATACCCAGTGCGCCCTTGCCCACCTTTTAAAAAAATCATCAGTCCTTAGGGACAGAATTGCTGGTGTGGACTAAGACTACTGTGTATGGGACTGCAAAACCAGCCCAGAGTCAGAACTGGCTTAAGGCAGTGGGGAAGAAGGTTGAGTTTGTCTTTGCAGCGCAGCTTCTCCATTCAGACCTGCCCTATTGTGACTGCCCCTCGGTCCTCATGCAACTCCTGCCCTTGTCTTCATTGCTTCACTCGGGTCCTCCTCCCAGAACCATTCCTAGTCCCTGGGCCTTTCTTGTTTTTTTCCCTGTATTTTACCCTCAGGCCACCTAATACTTGATCATGGGAAAATAGGTTCAGAAATAAGTGCCAATGCCTATGAGAGAAGATTTTAGAGAACCACAAGACCTGAGACCAGATGAGAGTCAGCATTGCACTGTGGGTGGGAGCCTCACTTTGAAGTCAAGCTGCCTGGCTTGCTCACACTGACACGGAACCTGTTGGAGCTACTTGTTTCACATCTCTGTACTTCACTCTCCTCCCCTGTAAAATGAAGGCACCACCTTTTCCTCTCGGGGGAGTGGTGTGTATTATAAGGTATATCTACATAACATGTATGGCCTAGAGGCAAGCATAAAGCGCTCTGTTAGTAAATGAGAGTCCCTCTCACCCCCCACCCCCACACACTTGCTGAGTGTAAAGGGATATAGGAATCATCCCATCTAACCTCTTGGAGAAGCATATCCGCTGCAACCTAGAAAAGTGATTCCAGATGCAAAAGGAGAAACATGCAGCTGAGCCCTTTGACTCAGAGCTGTGGGCTGCACCCATCCTCATGGCCAGCGTGGCCCAAGTCTGATCTTGCGGTTGTTTGATCCAGTGATAACAACTTTGGAGCTAAACAGTCAAAATATCTCTGAAAAGACCTGCTTCCCACAGATGTGCAGCCAGCCACCTGGATCCCAGATTTGTTTTCAGTTTAGCAACCCTGGTCTTTTAAAAAATACGCCTTTGAAAATGTGCTGAATCCATTCTGTATTGTTCCCTCCTCTCCTGACAGGCCCTCTCTCCCTCCTTCCACGCCCACCTCTTGGCCACCCTCTTGTCTTGACAGCTGCAGGGAAAGATTTTGCTCCAGCTGTCTGTCAAGACTTCAGAAGCCAGCCGCAATGTAATTGTAATCTATTTTCCACCCTTCAATAGTAGTGGGTGAAAAACACACACACATTGCTCAAAATTGCAAGGAGAGGGGAGCCAGAATTACCTCGTGACTCACACAGAGCCCCGCATAGATAATTACCGCCATTCATTACTGGCCCAGGAAAGAAAGCAAGGGTCTGGTTGGGTTTTAGTGAACCAGAAGCCTATGGGATAAGAGAGGAAGGAGGGGGCTGTGCTTCCTCCCGACTGCCCCCTCCCTCCCACCCCCACACACTTGCGTGCCAAGTTTCCAGAAAAATAGCATCCTGCTGGCCATTCACCTCCCATCTTGATTTTTTTTTAATGTTTATTTAACGTGCAGTTTAGAATTGGTACTGTGGCCAGATTCTGCCAAGCATCTCTCCCCAGAATGTCTTAATAATCTTGAGCCAGAACCCGACTTACCTGTTTTCTGGGATGAGGGTTAAATAGGCTTTATTTCATTAATTCATGCCTTCATTCAACTTGTCATCAATTCACCTCAAAGGACTGGATTCCGAGGGAAATGTTGAATTTGCATTCTTCCCAATGAAGAGTGCTTCCCTCCCCACTTTAGCCCTGCCTAGTATCAACTCCAGCAGAGAGATTAGGATGCCATTTACTTGCTCGTCCCAGCCAATGCATTCTCTCTCTCTCCTAAATTCCCTTGGTTGTGCTGCCCTGTCTTAAGAGCTTTCCTTAGACCTTTAACTTGTTGAGACAGAGAATATCCCTAAGAAAGGGGGAGTATACACAAAAATATCAACATCAGCTCTGAGCACAGAGTTTTATATTGTTTGTAGGCTCTCAAGCAGTATGGAAGGAAGGAAGGAAGGAAGAAAGGAAGGAAGGAAGGAAGGAAGGAAGGAAGGAAGGAAGGAAGGAAGGAAGGAAGGAAAGCTCAAGTAAGGAACAATGTATTTTAAGCTAAATGCCCTTGAATTTTTATGGAGAGGGGCAAGTTCTAATGGAAGAATAGGATTCGGATTAGTTGATAGAGGAAGTCCTTTTAGAATGAGAACTATTGAAAGAAAAGGATCTTAACATTGGGACTGAATCTCTGGAATTAGAATACATAAAAGAATACACTAAGGCTCTATATTACTCAACATTGTGTTACTTAACATTTTTCAGTTTTGCCCCGCACTAATGCTCCTCGAGGATGGTTCATCAATATCCATGTATTTCCTTTAGTATCAGCCATTCCTTACAGGACCTCATTAACTTTTTGGGATTTGTGTTAGGGTTTAGGCCCTTGACTGATACTTTTAGGACAGCTAAGTTTTCCTTCAGCTCTCACACATTTTGTTGTTCTTACTGTTTTATGCTGCTATTTTTGATTCTCAAGATTCGTAAGGAGCACAAAATTCCTCATCTTTTTTTTTTTTGCTTCTAAAAAGACTGATGTTTCAGGAATTAGAAGGAGCATTTAACTTATGATTCCTGGGAATCTGATTTATTTTGAAGACTCATTCCTCATAAATTTATCATACAGAGTCAGGAATAATCTGGAGAATTGGTTAGAGTAAAGAGACACATGATTTACTTATAGTTCTTAACAATAATGGCAATTTTATTTATTTAATATTGATTTGTGGGAAAGAAAGAGAAAAAACACAGACATTAATTTGTTGTTCCTCTTATGTATGCACTCATTGGTTGATTCTTGTGTGTGCCCTGCCCAGGGATCTAATCTGCATCATTGGTGTATTAGGATGATGCTCTAACCAACTGAGCTACCCAGCCAGGGCCAATAATGGCAATTTTAACATTGAATGTTTACTTGGTATTTGACATTGTGTTTAATATTTTACATGAATCATTTTAATTTAACATTCATTTCATCCCAATTATACAAGTTACCCCACCTTACATATGATAAAAGGGAGTTAGAAAACTACCCAGGCTCATGCAAACAGGAAGTAACTGAACTGGGATTTGATTCCAGGAAGTGTGTCTTCAGAGCCCACACTCTGCAGGCTCTCCCAGCTATAGCTTCTCTCTGTGACTGCAACTCTGGTCCAGACAGATATCTAGATAGATCACATTCTTTACTTCCCTGGATCTAGGCAAATTAACACAAATGAGACTTCAAAATGACAGATGTCTGGGCTATCTAAGAGATGATTCCAAAGCATCATTTTTTGGGGAGAGGCAGGATTACTGTTGATTGTTATTGCATTTTTAAGTGAAATTACTTGCCAAGTATTTCATACTTACAACTTCCAGTGTTATAACCTTCAAAACTCCAATCTCTTTCACACATACACACGTGTGAGTATGTGTGTGTAAATGAGATAGATGTATCTGATTTAAACAGTTATTTTAGGTGTACTAATCCATTGAACTCTTTCCCAGAAACTCGGAAACCAAGGTATTTCCAGGAAAGGCAGTTGAAGTTCTCTAATGAATCTTTTACTTGAACAAGGAGCTTTCTGATTGTTGTCCCACAAACAGTCTTCTCTAACTGCATATTCTGAATACTCATAAATTTTTATTCTAAAATATGAAAAGGTCATTTTGTATACCCACCTCTGCCTCAGTAGAAAATCTTAAAATATTGTATTTTTTAAAAATGACTTACAGAGGATACCGTGCTGCCTATCTTGGTGGTTTTTTTTTTTTTTTTTTTTTTTTTGCCATTCCTACTAATCTAGGTATTTTCTGATGTGCAATCCATATCTCTCTTGCTGTGTTGGCTCATTCCATATGATTGTCATGATACTGATGTTATAATTTTCATGGTCCTCTCTCAAGGCCAGGAAACCACAGAATTTGTAACTGAGCCGATGGTTATGGTCACATTCCAATTTCCTTAAATGCCTCCACCTTGAACAGCCCTCTGAGTCTCAATTTTTGTAATGTGGCTGAGGAGCTGTGAGAATGCCATCTGTTTACAAGAATGAGGCCACTGATGGCTGCACACTTGACTTGAAAATGGCACCACTCATCCAAATCAAGATTTGTGACTTAAAGAAGCTGGCCTTGGACAACTAGGTTGAACCTCACTTTTTGGGAGGTCTGGCCATTTTAGAGAAGTTGGTTGAAAACATGAGCCTAGAGTGGCATTTATTGATATATAGCATTTTTATTTATTGAATATAACGGCTGTACTCAGCTTTGTATAAAGAATGGGAGTAATAGAATCAAATTAAGAGAAGCTAGTTAGATAGAATAGCATGAAAGTTCCCTAATGAAGAGATCTGATAGACCATGGAATAGTCTTCCCCAGGAAGGCTGGTCTCATTGAGATGTGGTTATTTACCATGGAACCAAATAGTTCCCCACTGGGTGCCTTTTAGGCCATTTTCATTTTGGTTTGTGACTTGGATTTAATTGGAAAAGTATTTCACATCTGTTGTTGACTAAGTCAATGTTTCTCAAATTCTAGTTGTGGCAGAATTACCTAGTTATCTTGTTAAAATACAGACCCCTAGACCCTGTTCCCAGAACTTTTGTTTCATGAGGCATGAGTACTATCTAGGTAACTTCATGTTTGCCAATTATTATTATTATTATTATTATTATTATTATTCTGGTGCACATATGCTGTTAACTCCATTTTGAAAAAAAACAATGAGTTGGGAGATTTCTGACTTGTAATAAGTATATCTGTACATTTATATTTGTTCCTTATTCTCATCCTTATAGTCCACTTTGCCTTATTACCAGAGTCCTGTTCCATTTGCAGATAGGAATCATGTTTGGTAGAAAAAATATTTGGTGGAAGAGGTTGCTCATAGGGTGCTGCTGCCAGGAGCTCTCCAACCCCTCTCAATCTGGCCTTCCCTGCCATTCCTGTGAGACAGGTTGGTGTAGTACAGTGCTGCCTAAAGTTCTGTGGCACATTGACAACCATTAGAAAAAGAGATTCTATTGGCAGATAAGTGTGAGAAACTGTGGAAAACAAAGTTAATCAGATTTCTTTAGTGCAGAGTTTCCCAGAGACTTTATCATTACAGAATCTTAACCATTTCCTAAACTGATCATAGAATTTCTCATGGGACTACTGTATCAGGGAACACACTCTGAGATTCTCAGTGAGTTGAAAGCAAGAAAAATTAGTTCTTAACCTCAGCTCTTCACTCAAGTAGTTTAGTAGCTTTGGGTAGGTTCTTTGACATGGGAGTAATCGTGTGACTGTAACTGTTATTGTGAGAATAGAATAAAATTAATTTGTGAAGTGTAAAGTGCCATCAGTTGTAATTGGGAAACATGTTTGTATAAGTTTGGAAAGTGGAGAGTGAGCCTGTCTTCCACTTTGCTTAGACTTTGCTTAGACTGACCAGAAGGGACTAAAAAATCTGATCTACTTTGGCTCACCAAAGATTGTCTAAATGACGCATCAATAGTTAACTAAAAATTCTCGTATTATTACTTTCTAAATCATTCCACTGACACATTGATTTGATAAAATATTATAGCCCTGGATACTTTGCCGTGGATGCAGAAACAGGACTAGTAAGTTGTGACTCATGGTGAAGGAGATGGTTAAAGCCATGTACCAATAGGATGGAAAGGGCTTGGACTGAATATACTAAATGTTGTCATTCAGGTTGAAAGGAAATGGCTAAAGATAGTAAGTCCACAGGAAGAAATAAAGGGTACAGGAAATGGTAAACATGCCGATTAATATGAACTATTCTTTAAATATATTTTTCTCATTTTCTCAATTTCTTTAAAGAAATAAGATTTATATATCTTTAAAAATATAAAAAGCCTGGCTGGTATTGCTCAGTGGTTGGGCATCAACCTAGAACCAGAAGGTCATGGTTCAATTCCCAATCAGGGCCCATGCCGGGGTCATGGCCTTGATCCCCAGTTAGGGGGCATGTAGGAGACAGCTAATTGATTATTTCTATATCTCCCTCTCCCTTTCTCTCTCTAAAACCAATTAAAAAATATTTTATAAAGAATAACTATAACATTGTATTCTTTTTTAAAACAAATATTTTTATTGATTTATAATTGAGCTTTTGAAAGACAAGATTTGATATGTATTTTAACATGTATTTTAATATAATTATATGTATTATATATTATAATGTATATTTTATATAAAGATACTATATATGCAAATATATATTTATTTTTAAATTTTCATTTATTTATTTTAAAGAGCAAGGAAGGGGAGAGATAGAGAAACATTGATTTTTTTGGTTCCACTTATTTATGCATTGGCTGATTCTTATATATGCCCTGACAGGAGATTTAACCTGCAACCTTGGCATGTCCTAATCAACTGAGCTAGGGCTTATATATACTTATTTCATACCTACTATGTAAGTTATAAGGCATTCTTATATTCTAAAAATGTAAACAGTACAAACAACATTCTCTGAGCAGAGTGCATCAGACTAGAAATAAACAAACACACAGAAAACAAAAGTTTTCCAACAACCTAGATATGAAAAAACAAAACCACCTTTTAATATCTTAGATTTAAAAGAAAATCTAAATGAAAATTGAAGAATATATGGAAACATTTATAAAAAATAGTAGGTATCAGAATTAGTGAGAAATAGTTAAAGCGAGGATTAGAGGCAAATTCATAGCTCTAAATACTTATATTAATAATTATGAAAGAAGGAAAGTAGACAAATTAACTTACAACCCAAACAAGTAGAAAAAATTTTTAAACCCAAGTAAAATAGGAGAACTTATTTAATAAATAGAAGGAAAAATTAACGAAGTAAAATATAGGAAATACTGATACCAAAATATAAGTCATTAGCTTTGTAAAGTTAAAAATAATAAAATAGTTGGATATTAACTAATATAATCATGAAAAAGAGAAAGTTTAAACATACAAAATAGAAACTAAAATGGAGGAAATATCAAAATAAGTAAATAACAAACAAATAGGGAAATTGCGGACACAGAGGAAATTAAAAGAATTATGGGAGGCTACTGTGCTCAATTTCTTGCAAATAAACTTGAATACCTGAATGAAAGGGGCACTTTTGTAGGGAATAATAATAATAACATCCAGGAGACCAGGCAGACAAGAATGCAGCCTTTTCCACTAGTCACTTACAGCTAGGATGAGGTAAAAGAGAGTCCAGGCTTTCCTCAGGCGTGATCTGAGACTTGGAGAGAGGACAGTGAAAGGGGCATTGTTTCTGACGACCTGATGTCATTGTATTCATTCTTCATCTTTATTAATATTCAGTAACCAGTAATAAACCCTGGCCCTCAGTTTGCTGAATGTTCTTGTGTAAATACATTTGCTGGCTCTGTGAGTTCCTGCTGAAAACTGGCAGCCCTGTGATATTATAACACAGTCTCTCCTTCCCCATCCCACCCCCCACCTCAAGAGGTTTTTCACTGATTGACTTTTAAAAAGGATTCTGTGAAATAAATATAAATTCATTTATCAGTATGTCTCCAGCATCCCTCTCCCATATTTCTGTCCCTTTAAAAGGTTGCTAGGCAACCAGGTTGAAAAATAGCCGAAGCCCTTGTAGGGAGAAGACATACTTACAATGTTAGAAATATAAATATGGGCTTGCTCACTTGGGCTTGCTCACAGGCTGCCAGGTTTTGAGACATAATCAATTCAAAGACAATGATTGCAATTGATCTTGAGGTTGCCGAAAACAATTGGCCATCATCTGCCCAGGAAGGCATGACATTCTAAACCATCCAAGTGTGAGAGGAGGTGCTGCTCCCGTGGTACCTTTTGACCTTGAAAGGGGATGAATTTTCAGTGGTTCCTACTGGCCAGCCTCTCTGCCTGAGTCTGTGTGACTCCATTCTTGCAGTTAGCAGTCTCCATCAAATCTCTTCAGAGCTCACAATTGTTAACGCCCAGTCTCCCCTAGGATCTGCTGCTACATCTCCCCTGGCACTCATATGTCCACTTGATTTTAAACGAAGCCTGCTGGCGTGGCCATTGGCATTGTGCCGTCTCTGGTGGCCCCGGCTGAGAATGCTAAGGCACTGCACAGCCTCCCTACCTGGTGTGTGTGCCAGGGTCTGCTCATGGGGACAGGTGTTGTATTCAGCTGCTAATTTCCCCCATTAGAGACAATGTGGTAGGATCTGATGACACAATCTGTTCATCTGAGGTCTGCCCTGGTTTTTCCTGTTTAGAATACACTGCTAACTTTACTGAAACAATAAAAGAAGGAATAGATGCACAATGTGACCCTAAATAGTTCGGCTTTGCTATGGGGGGGGGGGGGGATCCACAGCAGTCCATTTCTTTCTGTCTATTATAAATTTATTAGCAGTGTGCTGTAATTAGGTGCATGGTTTTTGCCTTAGAGGACAAATGGTGCTTCTTGAACTGTGACGCTAGTCTGATTGTGGTAAAATAACCCATTTGGTTTTACCAGCTGTGACTTTGGAGGGAACCGAACGACAGAGAAATGCATAAAATTCAACAGATGAAACCATTCTCAGCTCACACTCCCTATTGCTGATTATTCCGCATCCCAAACAAAATGCTATTTGGGTTTGCTTGCTAATGTCTTAGTGACCTGAGGAGTATTGTGCTTAAGTGAATGGGATGTCAGAAGAGTAATGGGCTTATCAAATCAGGCTCATATTCCCCCATCAATCTGACAGACTGCTCTGGTAGAATCTAAAGGTGTGTGGTTCTGATTTACCAGGAGGGATTCCCGAGTGGGGAAGCAGGATGGTGCACGGGTTGCGATGTTGCTGTTCTGATCAGGCTGCCTGCATCGGAAGCCACAGTATTTGGCTTCTGAGTTTCTCTAAGCCTTGGTTCTCTATCTCCAAAACAAGGAATTGTATAACCTTCCTCACACAGTGTATGTGAGGTTTAAATGAGTGAATTCTTAGCAGAGTCCTTACACATGATAAGCTCTCAAGAAAATTGAGGATTCAGATCCCAGAAATAATAAAGCCGATTGTACTTTGGTCCAGCTTATGGGAAAGTTGTGGGTTCCCAACTGGGCTTGAGAAAATAGGGGGAAGAGCCATTATCAGCTCCCCTCAGCCTACGCTGGGCCTGGCACTCGTGACTGGGGAAAAGGTCCAGAAGGAAAAGGAGTTCCCCTTCTGTGGCTGTGATTCTGGCAAGAGTTCTGAACTACGCTGACTTCCATGGATTTCTTTTCTTTTCAATGCTGGGAGAAACCTTAGAGATGGACAGGAAAGCGTGAGAGGAGGTGTCGCCGCCTGGCTTCACTTTTTCAGCTCGCACAAAGTAGGAACCATAGAAACGGAAAACCACAAAGAGATCAAGTCTGTGTTTGTGGTTCTGTCCCCTCACTGGTCCTTGTACTGGGTCCCCTTTTCTAAGTTTCTATTCTTGCCTGCCGTTTATCCCAAGTAAAGGTTTATCCAATAAAGGTTTACAGTAGGCTGCTTCCCAGCACATCCCCATTTCAATGAGGACCTTCTGGGACAGAAAGCAGTGAGTCTTAATGAGGACGTCTCACGCACATGACAAAACAGGTTTTCTAAGTGGGGGAAGAAGGCTACCATTAGCTCTTGATAACCTCATAAGGGGTCCTAATGTCATAGGAGACTGGGCTCATTCAGTTGATGATGGCTGGAAGTTGTCTATTGCAAGCCTGGCGCAGAAATTTGTTAAAAGATGGTGTTTCATTTTAAAAGAGAGAGGGGGGTCATTTTAACACTCTTAGCATCTCTATGTTTTCTCACTCACTTCTTTCCTGTGCCATTGATCTATTTAGTGCCTTTCAGCTCAGAATCCCCCCTTTTGTGCTCTGCTTTGTGATCCTGGGATGAACTCTATAAACATTTCTCCTTTGCCATGTGCAGATGTTATATTTTGTCAGTAGAGGGCAGTGGAGGGTCACTGCAGGAGGAAAGGGCCCTTCTCTTGGTTTCAGTGTCCTTTCTGAAACCTTGCTCTGTGGACTTTGGCTATCTGAGGCATTTAGGACATGCAGTGGTGCTCACCCTCCAGAGAGTTTGACCAGCACTCAGTGGGCAGCTTCCAGTGAGTCTCAAAGGCAGCCGGGCAGGTGGTTCCCTGTTTTCCAGCCCTGGCTTGTCTCACCTCAGAGAACATCAGGCCCATGGCCCATAGTCACATCCTTTCCAATGAGGTCTGAGTCTCAGCCTTGGGTTTGGGGGCAGGGGTTCTTCCAAATTAGTTTGTTGTTTTTCCCCCACGGGCATTCTGTCCCAGGTAGAGGGGCTGCTCCCAGTACATGTTCTTCCAGTATTGTTAGAGTTCTCTTTATTCCCCAGCATCTAACCCCCTATTACTAGTCAATAATTCTTTATATTAACTTTCCCCTGTTCAAATTACTGGTGTTTCTTTCTGTTGGCTGGTCGGACCCAAATTGATAAATCCTGGAGGATCAGAAGTGATGTTATGCTGATGGTGAGTTTGGGGAGACACTGGGCCTGCAATTCTGAGCTCGTTCCCTTCTCCTTTTCTCTTGGGAGTCAGCCAGGCCCAAGACTGGCCAGATAAGTCTGTCTCTCAGATTTAGAAAGCCTGTTCCCTGCAGGCGAAACCACTTTCTCCAAGATCAGCTCTATCAGTAATATAGGTGTTATTTTGGACCCAGTCTACTGACTACTTTATCTTATTTCTCTCTCTCTCTCTCTTTTTTTTTTTTTAAAAAAAATATATTTTATTGATTTTGTACAGAGAGGAAGGGAGAGAGATAGAGAGTTAGAAACATCGATGAGAAAGAGTCATCGATCAGCTGCCTCTTGCACACCCCCTACTGGGGATATGCCCGCAACCAAGGTACATGCCCTTGACTGGAATCGAACCCGGGACCTTTCAGTCCCCAAGCCGACGCTCTATCCATTGAGCCAAACTGGTTTCAGCTACTTTATCTTATTTCTCAATTAGTTCACAACCCAGGCAGAGAGAAGTCCTACTTTCTATTGGCCTCCCCCCACCCAACACCCCAGTGATTTTCATATAAAACATTTTAAAACAACCTACCACCAAAGAAATGAATGCTCTGAGGAAGTGCTCTTTAGCCTTTCCAACCCCCTTTCCCCCTCCCACATCACTGTGGCTTTCATCCCACCACAACAAAGCTATTTTTCTTAAAATGCTAACATAATTGGTGAGTGATTCTGTATCTCCAAAACACTGTCACACCATAATGTCCATCTTCAAGGAGTACAATGCCACAGAACCCACATAAACAGTTCAGAATTTGATAATAAAAAACATTTAGAAAACAATGAAATCTATTTGAAACACATCTCTTTCAAATCAAGAATTAACAAATCATGCATTTAACACTCTCTGTGAAAAAGAGTAGTCTTGTGGCTTCCACTCTGTGTATGAAGGCCCACGAAGGGAAAGGATCATTAGCCAGCCCTTGGGCAAGGTCTACTTCCCTGGCACATTGGACATTAACAGTTGGATTGGATGGTATTGCTGAGTTCTTGTTGAAGGAGGAAATTGAAGAACGGGTGTCAGCAAATGACCACATTGGCTCAGACTGTGAGCCGCACACCACTTCTCCCTCCATCATCTCTATTGACACAGCCTTCTATTGTCCTTGACTTTCTCTTGCACTCTGCATGCATGGCCGGGTTACCTATGTGTCCTGTGTGTTTGCATAAGGAGAGTACAGTGGAAGGAAATGTGCTCAGAGAGAAAGAAAATGTAACCGGACAACCAAGGAATCTGGGCTGCATGTCACTGCTTGAACCAATTAAGCAGACACAGGGTTGAATCATATATGAGTGTTTATTCCAGTACATCCGGCAGTGTAGGAGAGCAGTCAGTCACCCACAGAAATCTGCTCTGTTGGTTGGTTATAAACACATGAGGGAGAAGATAGCCACGTGCAGTTATGAGCTACAAGTGTAACATGGAAATGGGTGGGTAGTCTGCAGTCCGGCCTTCAGGAGCTCAAAGTCTGATCACAAGGTGGCTAATCTTCTGTGATGTTACAAATTCAACCCGTTCTGGGATTGGAGAATGGTTAGCGTTCCTAAGAAAAACTCCTGGAGGGGGTCAGAGTCCTGGCACAGCAACCAAATCGCCTGTCCTGTCCTTGGTCTATTCTCAAAATGTATTTCTTTTCTGAGTAATGGACCCATTGAGGCAACTTATCTTTTTACAACCTTGTTTTATCCTCTAGGTTCCCAGGGTCGGTAAGAAAACGTCTGATTAATAGTTAGTGAGGTGAATAATTATTAGACAGCTGTGGCTCTATTCTCATTGCATGCCCTTCCTCACCCTCAAAAACACGACTTATGCCTTTTGTGGACATTTTAATATTATTTTATTTATTTTTTTATCCTCATCAGAGGATATGTTTATTAATTTTAGACAAAGAGGAAGGGAAAGAGAGAGAAACATCCATGTGAGAAACATTGATTGGTTGCCTCTTATACATGATGCCCCAACCAAGAATTGAACCCACAACCTTTTGCTGTGTGGGAGGATACTCCAACCAACTGAGCCACCCAGCCAGGCCCCTTTTGTGAACATTAGAAATGGTGTAGCGACTAAGGATTAATAAAGCTTCATGACACCTCCATCTCAAGCATAGGCCTAGGTAATAACATCTGACACAGGAAACATAACGTAATCTTGAGATTCTGAGATGACTTTTGAAATAGATTCTCACTAGACTGAAAAGCCAAAGAAAATGAACATCTTGTCACTTACTGATGATTAATGATTGAGATGAGTTTATTATGAGCCATATGATTTGACGGGTTTAACATCACATTTTAATGATTATAGCAAATGGTGTTATATAAGGGACAGGATCAAATCAGGTTATTAAGAATCAGAATCTGAGATATCAACAAGCTTAAAATTTAAGTCCAAATCTTTGCTTTTCTAATTGTTTTTTTAATGATTGTTTAGTTATTGTGGAATACATTTACATAGGCATTAGTCATCAAGCCATTATAGACAGTGGTGCTATAAGACGGAGATGTGACTTAGGTTCATTTTATTTTTGTGATATGGTTCAGAACATGCTATCTCCAGACATTACACCTTGGCACATTGACTAGTTCAAGCTGAAGGATTTTGAGAAATGGCACGTGCTAAAAGAACTTCCTGACCTTCTCCTGAACCAGGCCACAAAACCCTCTTGTGAGAAGTGCCCTCTCAATACTCAGGGAGAGGAGCATTCTTATCTCCCAAGACCAAGATAATGGACACAGAGAGAAATCTGCCTGAACAGGCCTTGCTGAGTTTCCCCAGTGACCACACTGAGCTTGTACTCTTTGTCCCATTGCACCTTTCCACGACTCTCCACTCTTCATCAAAGTTAACACAAAACACTCAGGCTTAACATTTCTTTGACTCTTCATTCATTCTGAAGCCTCTTATGTCATATAAAACTAATCTCTCTATATAAAAGCCTAAGTGACCATTACAACTGGTAGACTGGACAGTAGGTCGGCCCGTCACTATGACATGCCCTGACCACCATGGCAGGCAGACGCTCAATGCAGGAGTGCCCCCTGGTGGTCAGTGCCCTCCCACAGCCAACCTCCTGTGGCCAGCCAACCTCCATGGTCCCTCTCCCCAGATTGCCCCAATCGGGTCCCAGTCAAGATTGGGCAAGACAAGCCCCCATTGGCCCCAGTCGCTGGCCAGGCCTAGGGACCGCCCCCCCTCCGTCCCCCACCTGTGCATGAATTTGTGCACCAGGCCTCTAGTATTAAATAAATTTGTAGGCTTTTCTTTTGTTAATCTGTCATTTGTAACAGAGGTTCCAATTGAGAACTTAAAGGGTAAAGGAAAATAGTTTTGTTTTTTTTTTCTTCTCTGTATTTGCTCCCTTACCTCTGCCTCTAGTGTTCTTGCAAACCACTGATTGGGAGATGCCTCTGTGGTGGATTAGCATTTAGCGTGAATGTCTTTTCCAACCTGGACGTAGCTTTTACACTTACTGAGGGCACATGCACAGCACTGTGATTCTGACCTGTGTCACCTTCATGTCTGTAGGTGTTTTAAAGAAGCATCTTCAACTATTTAATTTTTTTCAAATGATTCCACTTTAGCAGGATTACACCATATGTATGTTTTGAGTAAATCTTGGTCTTTGCCCCATACGTCAAGGTGATTACTCAGATACTCCCACCATTAGAACCAAGTAGCAGATTCTTACAAGTGGCAGAATGGAACCCAGCATCAGGGGATCAAAGCCAGACTCTGGTGGAGCTGAACCACATAAGGTTACTATTCACCGAGTGTTCCCTGGAGTGGTGACCCAAGGGCACCTTCACAACCTGCAGGGCTGTTTGGCGGTCACTTCCCTCCTCTGCTCGGGAAGCATCACTGGCCAGCTCGAGAAAGTAAGGCCATCAGTGTCTGTTCTCCTGCGTGGGAGTTACAACGTGGGATCCTCAATGTTCTAATAGTGAAAAAAACAATAGAAACAACCTGGATATGGGTGTTGGCTAAACAAACTATAATATGTCCACATTGTGGCCTGGGTTGATCTTTAGAATGGGAAACATTAGGACCAGGACACTTACGTGTAGTGTATAATCACATTTCTACTGTCCCCAACTATAAACTTATTATAAAAACTAATATTTTATAAAATTTATATTGCACTTATATAAAGGGGCGGACAAAAGTAGGTGTACAGTTGTTCTTATGGAAAATACAATTGAAAAATCCAAGAATAAATTCTGTTTCATTTACTCACATGTGTCAACCTACTTTTGCCCACCCCTGTTTTTATAGCACAGCAAGTATATAATATTTATAGCACAGCGAAATAGTCTATATTATATATTTACAGCAAATATTTAAAATGCATCTAAAAAGGCCTGAGAGAATACAAGTCCAACTGATACAGGGAAGAGACTGTGATTAGGGGAATTAGGAGTGGAATTGAAGAGGAATTTTGTTTTTTGCTTTCTATGTTCCTATGTGTGGGAATTTTTATTTTTTGGGTTAATCCTCACCCAAGGATATTTTTCCATTGATTTTTAGAGAGAGTGAAAGGGAGGGGAAGAGACAGACAGAAAGAAAAATTTAGTGAGAGAGACACACTGATTGGTTGCCTCCCACAGTTTCCCGGACCCGGGCCAGGGATCAAGCCTACAACTGAGGTACATGCCCTTGACTGGAATCAAACCTGCCACCATTCAGTCTATGGGCCAACGTTTTATCCACTGAGCCAAACTGGCTAGGACAGTCTTTTTCTTTTTCTTTTCCTTTTCCTTTTCCTTTTCCTTTTCCTTTTCCTTTTCCTTTTCCTTTTTCTTTTTCTTTTTCTTTTTCTAATTGATTTTGGAGGAGAAGGGAAAGGGAGAGATAGGAACATCAATGATGAGAAACAGTCATCAATTGGTTGCCTCCTGCACAGTCCCCACTGGGGATCAAGCCCATAACTGGGCAAGTGCCCTGACTGAGAGTTGAACCGTGATCTCCTGGTTCATAGGTCGATGTTCAACCGCTGAGCCACACTGGCAAGGCTATATTGGGGAATTGTTTTATTCTGGTGGAATCTTGTATTATAGATATTTCAAATTTTTAAATACTTTTGAACAGGTAGGAGGTGACTTAGGGAGAAAGGTAACTTTGGCTGTGACTAGGTGGTAATAGTGAGGGAGAGACACAGGCACACACCTCACCATTCAACCTCATTCCTGAATCTACCGATTGTGATCAAGATGGCAGCCCCTCCGCTGTGATCAATACTCTTAGAATGCTTCGTTATGCTCAGATGTCTTGCTTTTTTGCTTTTAGAGTAAATAAACAGAATACCTTTTGAACACTATCCGAGGTGTTTAACTATATGCTAATGATCATTCATTAATTACTATACCTCAGTCTTTATATTTCCTCTCCGTATTTCGCCTTTTCTTTCCTAACACCCTCCTCCCCTCATCAACTGGTTTATGTCCCCTCTGTTTAGGATCCACCTTGAAATTCATAGCTTCCAAGAAGCCTTTCTTAATTAACTCAGCTTCATTGAGAACTCTTTTACTCAGCTTCTCCTTGGTGAATGTGTTTTAATGTTTGAGGACTTCATTTTGCACCTTCTGGAGGTGTTGCTTGCTAATTGGCTTCCTGTCATTTTTTTTTGCATATATGTTCTCTTAATTCATCTTCCAAAGTAACAGACTCTTTCATGGGCTAAAACACAGAAAACAGTGAGGTGTATGGGCTTGGGAGACAAAAATACCTAAGTGAAAAACCTACTTCCACTTTTTGTTGGATGTTTTTAATAAATTTTTTTCCTTTAAGCTCCTTTTTTCCT
Organism: Pipistrellus hanaki; assembly: GCF_964339955.1. Lineage (NCBI taxonomy): Eukaryota > Metazoa > Chordata > Mammalia > Chiroptera > Vespertilionidae > Pipistrellus > Pipistrellus hanaki. Next base: position 44,486,792 of record NC_140510.1, read on the forward strand.
CACTAGTGAAACTGAAATAATAATTCCTATTTTATAGGATTGCTGTGGTGTTCCACTGACTTATATGGAAAGCACTTGGCATGGAGGTTGGTTGTAGTAAGCAACCAACATGATAGTTATTAATATTGTAGTAAGCAATACAACATGATAGTTATTAATATTGATCCTCTTCTATCTCCAATCCACTATCATATATATAATTATATTAGAGGCCCAATGCATGAAATTCATGTGAGAGTAGGCCTTCCTTCCTCCAGCTGCTGGCACTGGTTTCCCTCTGGCACCTGGAACCCGGGCTTCCCTCGCAGCCCCAGCTTTGTCGGAAGGTAGTCCAGAGGATATCTGGAAGGTTGTTTGGCTGTCTGGTCTAATTAGCATATCACGCTTTATACACACACACACACACACACACACACACACACACACACATATATATCCCATAGTGAGGTTTAAAGTCATGATTTATTTGTTCAGTTTGGTACATTTGGGCTTCAAAAGTAGAGGAATGAGGCTTACATATTGTCAAATCCAACTCAAGTCACCACCTAAAGAAAACTCCTTTGCTTCTCAAACCCTGCCTGCTCTGTAAAATTTAGTTATAATTTGCTTATATTGAAAAGAGCTCTTCCATAGTCTAATTTTATACTACTTTGGGAACCAAGTCAAATTTTGTCTTGGAATAATTTTTGGTCTTACAATATATGTATGTTTGTGTTCACTCATTCATGTAGTCATTCAGCAAAACTTTGCTAAGTGCTGCTGTGCTGGGCACTAAAGGTACACATGAAACATGAAGAGAAGCCTGTCAGGCAGATAAATTGAGGAGAGCACTCAAAATTGAAGATATAGCATGTGCAAAGGTCCTGAGGCACTAAAGCACAGGACCTGCTTTAGGACCTGTTGATACTGTATAGTACAGTGAACATAGGGAAGTAGTTTGAGATGAGATTGGGTAGATAAACATGCAAGGCCATTTGTATTTCATGTAAAAGAGTTGAGATTTTATCATGCTGGTAGTATGAATCTATTGACTTTGAGCAAGAAAATAACAATATCAGATTTGAATGTTACAAATAAGTTCTAGCTGCCAAGTGCAAGATGGATTAAACATAGATGAGGATAGAGAGAGAGAATAAAATAAAGAGGCCCCTAGAGTAATCTGGGTATAGATGTTACATGAATGAACTAGAATATCAAGGAAGGAATGGGGTGTTGAGAAAGGAAATAAGGAAATAGAAATAAGGAAATAGACTTGGTGCTTGATTGATATATTCATTTTCTATTGCTGTCAGAACAAATTACCATAAATTTAGCATTTTAAAGCAGCACAGATTTATTATTTAACAGTTTTGTAAGTTCAAAATCTGATGGGTCTCATGGGCTAAAATCAGGGTGTCAGAAGGGCAGTAGGCCTTTCTGGAGGCTCTAGTGAGAACTGGCTTTCTTTTTTATTTAAGTTACTAGAGGCCTGGTGCACAAATTTGTGCATGGGTGGGGACCGGCTGGCCCTCCCCAATTGGGGCAAATTGGACCCGCCAAGGGGAGAGGCTACAGGTGGTTGGCTGACCAGCCCTGTCCCCTGGTCGAGCTCCCGGTTAAGGGGACAATTTGCACATTAGCCTTTTACTATATAGGATTAGCAGGATTTTCTTCCTTGCATTTGTAGAATTAAGCTCCCATTTCCTTGCTGTATATCAGCTGAGGCCCATTCCCATCTTCCAGAGGCTACCTGCATTCTTGGGTAAGAGTTTCTTTCACATTTTTAATCTCTCCTTCCTCTTTTAATTTTCTTTCTATCTCTCTCTTCTGCTTTAAAGGATTCAACATTAAATTGAGTTAATCCAGGTAATTCTCCACCCCCAGGTCCTTAACCTCAATCATATCAGCAAAGTCCCTTTGCCGTGGAAGGTAGCATGTTCAGAGGTCCTGGGCATTGGGATGTGGACTTTTTGAGGGGTCCATTATTTGCCTTCTTCATTGGATGTGGGTTAAGTTTCTGACTCCAACAGCCAGGTGGATGCAGCTTGAGGGGAGGAAGATGGTTTCGGTTTTGAACTTGCTGATTTTGTAGTGCTCCAGGGAAATAAAAGTGGTACAATCTAGTGAGTAGTTAAATGCACCAGCCAAAAAACAGAGGAGAAATCAAGGCAGGAGGTACACATTAGGAAGCCTTGGCCATCTAGTGAGCCCTCAATTAATGAGTAGAATGGAAGGAGAATTGGGCTGAGAACAGAATGCTGGGGCCGATAATATTTCAGATGCATCGAGGGGAGAGGTACCCATCACTGGAAGAGTAGAATAACCCACACGGTGTCCCATCATGGGGTCTCAGTGCCTTGTGACACATCTCTTTCTTTCTCCTCGATCTGGCCCATTTTCTCCTCATTCCCTGATTTTCTGCCTGCTCAATAGTTTCTGCTTCCTAAAATTTCAGCTTGCACTTTGTGCTCTGTGGCCTGTCCTGTCATCAATGCATCTCTCAGCTTCAGCTCCCGTTACTAAACTGCCTCATTCTCTGGCCTTTTCCAGCTCAAGGTGGCAAAAATTCCTTCCAAAGAGAATCGGATTGACCCAGCTTATTTTAAAGTCACGCTGTAGTCACCAAATTAAACGAGGATTGGCTGACCTGATGCCAGGTGCCTTCCTTGGTTCAATCTTCCGCTCTCTATTTCAGGAACTGAGATGAACTCAGTTTGGCTGTTCAGCAAATTATTTTGTTCCACATACACTTTGGGGGAAGAAGGTTAACTTCATGTTATCACCTCTTTATCTTCAGCATCACCCCTTGCTTGTAGCCTCAGATAGCCCTAATGTTATCCGCGTGCAGGGGATCTTTATAAAAATTGAATTTTGGGTCCAAAGCACAGGAATAAAATTCAGGCAGGCAAAACTCAAATCATTTTCCTTCACTGATTAATCTCTTTTCTACATTGCCTTGGTAATGTTGAGAGCTGGTTATTCAGCGTCATCGATCTTCCAGACACTCACCATTCCTCCATCCTATAGGCCTTCAGCATCCATACCCCTAAGTGAGTGGTACCTGCTGCCTCTGCATTCCAGCTGCCCTGGTTCTCCCTTTTAGGGGGATTCCCCTGGCAGGGTTGCAGCTTGCATCTGTAGTTTTTTAAATATATAGTTTATTAATTTTTTTTTTTTTCAGAGAGGAAGGGAGAGGGATAGAAAATTTAGAAACATCGATAAGAGAGAAACATCGATCAGCTGCCTCCTGCACATTCCCTACTGGGTATGTGCCCGCAACCTAGGTACATGCCCTGATCAGAATCAAATCTGGGACTCTTGAGTCCTCAGGCCAATGCTCTATCCACTGAGCCTAACCAGTTAGGGCTGTATCTGTAGTTTTAAGAGAAGGCAAACGGATACCATGTTACTATTTAGTGCTTTTCCTGGAGGATGAGAGAACAAGAATTTATATTGCTATTGCAGACAATGTACTCTAAAGCCTTCAATGTCATTCTTTCTTTCCTGTTTATTTTTTTGTTGTTGCTGTTTTTGTTTTTTAGTTTTCATTGCACACAGATAATGATCTTTCAAAGATTTCAATTTACTGAATCTAAGTATGATGGATGGACTCCAGGAAAGATGGGGCATCTACAAGGTCAAATAAGATTCTCTACAACCAAGCTCCTGTAATGAATGCCAGGCTTTCAAAAAGATCTGTGGGGTTTATGTGAAGCCACCAGGCATTGGTAGTGGCCTGATGAGGGGTGACCCGCTGCTGTCCTCCTCTGCGCCCTGCTGCAGAGGTTCCGGCCAACACATACATGGTAGCCCCTGTCCATAGTTCCTGTTGAGAAGAAGACTGAAAACAGGAAGCTACAGTGTTCTCTACACCAGGGTGGACACTTGCCATCAATTTTCTCCAGTGGGCCTTGCCAGGTCATTCTCCAGTTTCAGAAAGGGCTGTCCCTCCTGCTCCACTGACCAATGTCAAGGCTACTAGGGTTGTTTTAATCAAGTCTGTGCACTCTGTCTACAAGTGACTTCTTGGTCTTGGTTAACTTTAACTGCTTTGGGGTGAATTAAGTCTGTCAGACAGTAAGTTGCTTAAGTAGTTCTTTGTGGAACTGGCCTCAGTGAGAACAGAAGGAGCATAAATCCTGACAAAGGAAGTCCAAGAGCTGGAATGAGCTCTAGAGATGTTCTGGGACAACCTGCTTGCTGAGAGATGCCACCCAGGGCCACACAGGTGAGCTGGGAGGACATGGATGTGCAACCTCAGAGGCTGGCGCCGGTATGAACAGGTCAGCAAATCAGTGTTGCAGCCAAAGTTATATGCCTGTGCTTTTGTTATTTAAAAAATACTAGGAAAGATGAAGTCTTGTTGAAGAGAATGAATGAGATAAAGAGGAAGCCCCCAGAATAACTGAAGGGCAACCTTTAGCTGCTACTCTTTCTAGCTCAGTTCACGGATGATTCTCCTTTGCATCTTTGAGTCAGATGATCTGAAGGATAATTAAATAATCATGCAGTACAGGGAAATCATATACTTCCTCTCCTATCATTTTTTCTTCCCATCTCGTCCTTGCCTTCTGCTCTCTCTCCAGACTCAAAAGGTTATATAGCCTAGCTCCAAAATTACTCACGTTCTTTGATCTACCAGACTTTTAAAACTATTTCTGTGACTTCCTACATGTTGTTTTCTAAGCCTCAAATGGTTTCCCTCTCCTTCTTTATCTGGAAAAATCCAACCTAATCTTTAGGGGTCATCTCAAGTTCTTCCTTATAAACTCTTTGGGACACTCAACATTGGATAAATTGCCCCTTAGTTCTGTTTCCACAGAACTTTGTGCTTGTGCTTCTATTATGTCATTTATCAAATTGTGTTCTGTATGAAAGGATAATACTCTGAAATATTTTGGGCTCAATTTGGATTAATTGCTTATAAGAGTGGGTTAGAGAAGACGAAAGTTCATTTCTCTCTTCTTTAAGGAAGACTGGGGAAGTAGTCTAGAGCTGGTATGGCAGCTTAACAGTTGATAGAAATCAACAGGAATACATTTTCTATCTATACTAGGAGCCCAGTGCATGAATTTGTGCACCTTGAAAGGAACTCTGGGCCCCAAGGCTGCAGTGAGGACAGGGGTGGGTCTCGCCCCATTTTCCTCACCCCCTCCCAGCCCTTTCCGCCACTGGTTCCTTATCTGCTGGCAGCCCCACTCCCATCACTGCTGCTCACACATGCTGAAGGCACCGACCCCGCTCACACCCGCTGATAGCATGGAGCAATTGGGGCTGACACCAACAGCGGGTGTGAGTGGGGTTGGTGCCATCAATTGGTGTGAGTGTAAGCTGCTGCCCCGATCACCCCTCCGGAGCAGGGGGAGGTGGAGAAGCCCTGCTGCTTGCACCCGCTGACAGCGCTGAGTGATCGAGATTGGTGCCAGGCGCCAGCAACAGGTGTGAGTGGGGTTGGCGCCAGCATCAGGTACGAGCACCACGCGGGACCATGGCATGCGGGAGCAAAGAATTTTCAGTAACCACCAGAGGCTCACCCCAATCAATGACAGTGACCGGTGCCCCTCCTTGGTCTGGCACCCCTGCTCACCTGCTCCACCATCTGCCACAACCAACGCCCACCATGTTCCACACATGCCCCCTTGTGGTCAGTGCATGTCATAACAACCAGTTGTCCGGTTATTCCACTGTTTAGTCTATTTGCATATTACAGTCTTATATATAGAGGTTATTGGCTATACTTTCATTTTCACGTTAACCTCATGTCCAAAATGGCTGCTCAAGTTCCAGCCATCACATCTATGCTCCAGAAAGCAGAAAGAGGGAAGAAGAAATATGGCATATCTCCTTTCTCTCAAAAAGACTTTCTGGAAACACCATAGAATAATTTTACTTACATATCATTGCCCAGAACTCAGTTGCATGGCCACATTTAGCTGCAAGGAAGTCAGGAAAATGTAGTCTCTATATGACAGCATTATGCCAGAATAAAAATTTTAAGGAACAAGAAGAGAATGGTTATTATCTGATATAGTTTTTATTTCTGGTTATTCTTACTGCTCTTAATTTTCTACCTATTGGAGCTGAACAATTTATGGCTTTAGGAAGCAGCTAAAACCCAGGTGAAAACAAAGATCACATATAATGGATTTAAAGTCAAATTTTTGGAGTGCAGAAATGTACCTTTCTTCATTTATGAACTTGACTTGTCCATAAGTGCCTATTTTCATTTATGGCTAGAAAATAAACTTACAGTTAAAGATGTGGGAGCATAAAAAAACCCACAAAACTTTTCTCCCCTTTTAAGTTCTTTTAGCTGGGCTAATAATCACATTAACAGAGACACATTAGGATGGCCATGTGGGGGAGCCATAAGAATATGAGACCCAAGGAGGCATTGTGCCATTCTGGACAAAGGAGAATGGCAAGGGGTCTGGGGTTTTAAAGAGAAAGCAGGGGATTTACAGGTAGATGAGAAGGAGCAAACATGTGGTGAGCAAATGTTTGCTAGGCCACCCAGAAACAGATGCACACAGAGGAAAGTTCGACAGACAGGCTTTGCTAGATTTCTCCTTGGCTGCCTCGTTTAGTTTATATTATGATGCTAAGGTGATGTTCCCTTCCTTTAAGCAGATTTTTCTACCTGAATTCTTCAAGTAGGAAAGGGAGAAGGGTCAAGTGTTCTTTCTGAGTCTTGTTTCTTAATAAAGCTTAAAATCAATGTCCCAAAAGGCATATTGTGGGGTGGCAAAACTTAGGCCCTCCTCAAAGATAATGTCACTTCTATTTAAAAAATGAACGTCTTAGTAGGCTGGTGTTGCTCAGTGGTTGAGTGCTGACCTATGAACCAGAAGGTCCTAGTTTGATTCCCAGTAAGGGCACATGCCTGGGTTGCAGATTCCATTCCTAGGGGGGATGGAGCAGCCAGTCAATGATTCTCTCTCATTAATGTTTCTATCTCTCTCTCCCTCTCCCTTCCTCTCTTTCTATATGAATGCCTTGTCCTGGCTGGGTGGCTCAGTTGGTTGGAACATCATCATGTACACCAAGAGGTCACAGGTTTGATTCATGGTCAGGGCACATACCCAGGTTGTGGGTTCCATCCCTGGCCAGGGCGCATGTGGAAACAACCAATTGATGTTCTCTCTCTCTCTCTCTCTCTCTCTCTCTCTCTCTCTCTCTCTCTCTCTCCCCTTATCAATAAAAGAGACACAAATTATTTATTAAAATAAATAAATGAGTAAGATTGAATGTTTTTGTGTAAATATTCAGTCAAATGTAGGGCCCTTCCCTTTTCCCTTTTCCTGCCTTTTCATCAGGAAGTGGTCTGGTTACCACAATCTTTCTGCACTCCTCTGGTTCTCTTGGGCTTCCAATATTTAGTTACCTTAGCTGTCTGTCCCCATCTCTGCCCAGGGACCTCTCTGGGAACAGTGTCTTAGCTGTTTTGTTTTCTCCACTCCTTATTGCAAAGTTGACATATAGGAAATAGTTTAAAATGTGGCTGCTGAATTTGTGAGTATACTTTAAATGTATCAAATGGTAGCAGAATGATCTGAAAATCCTGCAAAATTAAAAGTCTATTTCTCTAATGCCCATAGCACTAGTTTTATTGCTTTCTTGTGGCACTAGTAATACTCAGATCTCAATTTGAGTAGTTGTATGATTGCCTCACCCCTCAGAGTGTCTGCCCCTTGAGGAATGTTCCCGATCTATGTAACCCTCACAGGTCTTACCGAAAGCTGTTGACTTAGAAGACCCCAAATCAATGAAAATAAAGGACTAAATAAATATGGGCTGGCACTTTATTCTATTAATTTACTACTAATGAATGGCTCTCCCCCAGGAAGAAACAGAGTAGGTTTTATCAGAGCTATTTAAAACAATATCAGTAGGCAAGTTGACAGTATGTCTTTAACGGAACACTTTCTTTTGTAAGAAAAAAAAAATGCTTTTGTTTTTCAGAAACCCTCCACCTACTTTACTTCACCCGGAAAAATGGTGTGAGGAATTCAACCACTTTATTTCACAGTGAGTATTTCTTCCACTGAAAATTGCTTATCCAGCAAAGCCTTGGACAGTGATTGGAGAAATCTAAGCTGTGGAATTCACTTGGTGCCAAAAGTTGTTATGCCTTCTAGCACGTTATGACACGGAATTTGTTCCAGTAAATGACAGAAGATGCCTCTGTAGGATTTGAAAAATAAGGAGTTCCAGTTGAGTCTTGGTTATGATTCTCCTCCTTATCACATGGGTCACATTTATCTGAGAATCTGCTCTTCCTGGGACAGATATTGCCAAATCTGATGCCCACACTGGGACCTAGGTGGACATGGAAGGTGGCAGCCTTCAGCAGTATTTTGCAGTGTGGAAGGTGGACTTTGCTCTAGGATCTGTGGTGTGGGAGCAGGGCTCTAGTTCCCACGGTAATTGAGAGGGCAAAGTAGGATCTCAGGCCCAAGGCACCGAGGTGAAGAGCCCCAGGCATGGCTCCAGGTGTGCAGAACAAGATGAAAACCCAACTGATGGGTGACGTACCTGGTGGGAGCTGTGCTACCAGGAAGTAGGCACGATGGAATGGGACTAAGTCAGGAGCAGAACCACCACCACCACCACCAATGGGCTGATGACTCAGTGCTGGCAACATGAGCTTTTGGCCAGGCCCCTGGCAGAGGACTACACTGGTCCCAAGTCTGGGGAAGATGCTCAGTGTGCTGGAGGGGACCCTAAGCCAGGGGCCTGTTGAACGGTGGGGGCAGGAATTTAGACCAGGCACAGGATCTGGAAAGAGGTGCCTTCAGTGACTAGCATATCAAACAAGGTATTCTGAGGTCATCGGGAGAAAAAGAAGTGACCAAAATAGCTAGAAAACAGCAGGGAAGGGTCAATACAAACTTCTCTAACATATGTCTGCATGCTTCCACAAAGAGGCAGGGCCATGAAGCAAACTGGGTCTCTTGATCATTTTCCTTAATCAGTCACAGCACAGATCAACAGTCCCTTGTCCACAATTCCAAACTCCAAAGAGCTCTGGAAAAATGAAAGTTTTTCCTACTTGAATCATGTAGCTGCAAGCACTGACCTTATGTGAACTGATTTGATGGCAATACGTGACTGACACTGAAGTTGTATTATTTATAGTCGTTATTTATCTCACTCAGTGTGAATATTTATGTGGATTGCTGCAGATATATTAATGTGTTTGATTATAGTGTATTGCCCCAGATCCCTCTGGGGATGTTACATAACATACAGTAAATGCACTGGTTCACTTTTCTAAAATATGGTAAAATTCTAAATTCCAAAACATATTTGGCCTCAAGGGTTTCATATAAAGAGCAGTTCACTTTCCTTTCAAATGTAACATAATTCCGGGTCCCTTGTCCAGTCCCTCCTGGATTTGTGTCATCTTCTTCAGGAGAGAGGAGCAGTAAGGAACACCAAGAGCTCTCCCAAGGAGGGCCAGGTTGAAATATGACCATCAGTTCAAGACCAGGGATGGAGAGTATTTCCTGCCCCCTTCTGTCCCCACTCTGACGCTCCTGCAGAGCACAGTAGTCACAAGTCAAGGGTGATGTTAAGAGGAACAACAGAGCAGGAGGAATGATGTTCACATGGGAACGGAGAAAGAGCCACCTCTTAAGATTTGGAAACCAAAGGAGGAGGTAGAGGGAACTGGAGAGCTAATGGCACCTTGGTGGCTGGGAACACATTTCTGATCAGCCGAGGGAGAGAAATCTGGTCGCTAAGGTTCCAATGATTTTGCTGGCAAAGCCTAGATCTAAAGTTTTCCTTTTCACTCCACTGCTGCACAGAGTTGCCCTTGATTGACCTTCTCTAAACTGTTGGCCTAGAAAAACCCATTACATATTCACAAATATGCCTCCCTGTACCAAGGTCTCATGATGCCTCTAAAATGTGACTTGACTCACCAAAGTTTGGCTTCTGTATACTTTTTCAAGAAAATTTTTGTGTTAAGCCAAGATGGCATTATTTGGATGGATTTGGGAATAAAGGTATGTACTTGATGATGGAGTGGGACTTTCAGGGTTAATCACAGCATAGAAATGTCTTTTAACTATTGATTTTTCTTTATGAAAAACTCTTTCATATGTCCACTTAAATCTGCTTATGTTTTTCCTAACTCTGAGAATTCCAGATGCACTCATACTGAGCTGCTGTAGATTAGGAGAGTCTTGATCCTAGAATGGAAGACTAAGCACAGAAAACAAGTGTTAAAACTGCAGGGGAGGGAGAGTCTGGAAAAGTCCTAATGAACCAAGGAAAATAAATAGAAATTAAGTGATTGTGTGCTGAACTACTAATTTAAGATCTGAAAAAAAAACATCAATCTTCTCTTTATTTATGAGTTCTATTTATTGGTTTTATTAGTGAAAATATTACAAATAAGAAGCATTCATAAATGCTTTCCTAACCTCAGCCAGCCAATCCTATTTTTCCCATTATATCTTAGATTCCTCATCCACAAATTTTCCTTTTACCTGATTTTTGGGACTGTAACTCTTGAAATTAGGGACTAATTTATTGTGTTTTATCTTTTTAGGTAGAAACCTGCCCATTATTCCCAAATAATATTCTCTGGTTTCATAGATGAACCTACCTACCCTAGGCTACCAAATGCTCTTTAACATTACTATTTCATTCTATTTATTCAAATCTCTAATTAAATATAAACAGAGATATTCACTGGGTTAGAACTGTCTATTTAAAGAGAGCCTTGGTTTGTTTTTCTACATATTTTGTTCATATTGGGAGGGACGGGGAAGAAGGATGGAGGATTAAGAATGCAGATTAGCCTGGCTGGTGTGGTTCAGTAGTTGAGCATTGACCCATGAACTAAGAGGTGACCAGTTCGATTCCCAGTCAGAGTTGCGGGCTTAATCCCCAGTAGGGGCATGCAGGAGGCAGCCCACTTATGTTTCTCTTTCATCGGTGTTTCTATCTGTTCCTCTTCCTTCCTTTCTCTCTCAAATCAACACACACACACACACACACACACACACACACATCTGACTTAAAAAAGAAAAGAAATATATTCATATTATACGTTTTATATTATTGGTGGGCCTTGTAAGGTTTGAGGCGCAGGAAATTGACCGCCAAGACATTTTAAAGTAAATTTTATTCCCCAGTATTGAGCAGGACTCATTACGGAGGTAGAGAAATCAGAATTGAAGGAGTGGGGAGGGGATAGGGGACACAGCCGGGCTGCCTACTGGACATGGAGGACAAGCAGCATGTGGGCTGGTCTGGGGGTCCTTTTAAGGCACATGTGTCAAACACAAGGCCCGCGGGCCAAATCCAGCCCGCCAGGCCTTGCAATGTGGCCCGCACAGCGCTGTCATCACTGCACTCCGCTGTCAGTTTATGACATTGTCAGTTTATGACTGTTCAGTAAACCATTCGGCCCGCGATTTAGGCTGGATTTTAGATTTTGGCCCCTTCTCTGATTGAGTTCGACACCCCTATTTTAAGGGGAGGAACGGGAGGGTTGGACCCAGGGCAGAACAGGAAGGGGTGGGCTCCAGGACACTTGGGCACACGCTGATTGGTGGTTCAATGTCTTGGGGATGTCTCTGACAGATGCCAGTAATGTCATAACTCCGCCCACCAGTTAGGATGAGGGAGAACCTCATAGGCCTGGGGTGGGGAAGATGATTATCTGGTAATTTTAGGAAAAGAGTTTTTAGCTTGAATTGTTTAGATAATTGCTTCAGTTCTCACAGACTGAGTTGTGGTGCATTGTTTTTAAAGTAAGCTGGTTCTTCCTAAAGAGTAAACAGGACTAGGAATTCTTTTACAGCTTTAAAACGTTCAGTATCCTCTCTGCGTACAACTACTGACTGATGTGTTTGCTTGGGTGAGAGAGAAGGGGAGGGGTGACACGAGTGCTGAGTTGTGGCCTAATATTTTTCAGATTTGTCTCCAGCCTTCTTAATTTGGAGATAGGAGAGATTTTTTAAGAAGGTCTGAAATCCTACTAGCAAACCGGTTTGGGGATTGAGAAAAAACGAGTAAAGAAACATTAGCCTTTTTGGTTCTGAACCTTTGTTCGTTAGTGATAATTGACTCATTTATATGTGTTAGTTATGCTTTTGTCAAAGCATGACTCCTGACAGCTTAGTGATGATAAATTAAACATGATGCTCACATAAAGTCTGCACTCCTTTTCTATCCATATGCTAAGACCCTGCCCAGTGTTTTCTGTCACTTCTGTAATGTGTGGTTGGCTTTGCAGTGATTTCATTATCAGCCCTTTCCCCTGTGGCTAAAGCTATTTGCATAACAAGTTTATCTGATTCAATTTTGTCAGGATGCTCCATTCAGAAGTAGCCTCTTGATGAGGTAACAATAAATTTCCCTTGCCAAATTCACCTTCCTTTTAATAGCTGTTACTTGTGGGGGGGTTTTTAAGTTCAAACTAATGTCAGGTCTAAACTACAGAAATACCTTCCAACTTTTGGTCAAAGGGTGTCTGTGAAATATGCTCTTTTATTTTATCTCTAAAACTTTTGGGGTTTTATTAGGAACTAAAGGCTTGGTGCATGAAATTCAGCCCAGCCTGCACCCTCTCCAATCTGGGACCCTAAGAGGGATGTCCAACTGCCCGTTTAGGCCTGATCCCATACCTAAACTGGCAGTCGGACATCCCTCCCACAATCCAGGACTGCTGGCTCCTCACCCCTCGCCTCCTGCCTGCCTGATTGCCCCTAACCACTTCTGCCTGCCAGTCTTGGTCACCTCTTAACCACTCCACTGCCAGCCTGTTTGATACCTAACTGCTCCCCTGCTGGCCCAATTGCCCCCAACTGCCCTCCTCTGTAGGCCTGGTTGCCCCCCAACTGCCCTCTACTGCAGGCCATCTTGTGGTGGCCATCTTGTGATCACATGAGGCCAGGCATCTTATATGAGGGTGTGATGGTCAGTTTTCATATTACCTCTTTATTATATAGGATTAGATTTAGGACTTTATCATTAATGGCCCTTGAACTGATGATTAGTGAGACAATAAAGATGGATTCCTCCTAGTCAAGGGCAAAGCCATCAAGAACACTATGGCTGCTCAGCCTTGGCCTTAGTGATGACTGGAACTATCTGGTCGCCCTTACACACTGTACTTGCCTGAGTTGGCTGGCTTCGTGGACTAAGTTGCAGATGTGTCTATTTCCTAAAGTTAGCTTTGTGGCCAAACCCTGCCTTTGACTCATGAAATATTGAGGTGGTCTTTGCTATCCCTATGTTACTGGAGGGTCAAATTTCCCTCTCGCTCCTGGGAGTGGGATTCTTATTGTATATAATAAATATGGAATATGCAAATGGTTGTTACACCGCGAAGTGTAAGGATCGACCATGTAATGACCAGATCACACATCAGCAGGAGGGTGGGGCAGCAAGCTACAAGCAGGCGGTGGAGAACTACAGGAGGCCAGCAGCAAGCTACTGGCAAACAGATTCATGAGCAGGGCTGTTAATATCTTTAGAAAGTTAAATTTGTAAGATTTGTACCAGAGAATGAGTGGCTTTTATTGACATGGAGTTATATTCCTCAGTTTCCAATGTCCCATTTCCCTTAAATCAGTCCTGAGAGAGGGGCAATTGTGGGTTTAACAAAGCCGGTATCCAGAGTTTCCTTTCCATGCTGCAGCCAGGTGTAGTTCCACATCCGTTAGTTACAAGCCATTAGTCCATGGTATGGGCCCACATGGCTGTGGGTGCACGCAGGAGAGTGCAACGGAGTCCGAAGAGGGCCAAGAGCCAAGAGCATGAACTTTTTTCGTTCAGAAGTTTAAATATTCAGCTTTCAAGCCTTGCAGCGGTCACACCTGTTCTGGCCAATGACCTATTCCCAGGTGTGATTGACAGAAAGGTAAACACCTTCCCATGTCGCTCAGACTTCGCTGGGCATACATTCAAACTGCCTTTGTCCAGTCCCTTCTCCTGTTGCTCAGCAGGGAACAGACTTGGAGAATGTTAAATTAGCAAAACAGGGGTCTTCAAACTACGGCCCGCTGGCCACATGCGGCCCGCAGAGGAGTCTGATCCGGCTCGCCAGGTTTTTTGGGCAGTGAGCGCAGCCGAGGTGTTACAGTAGGAATTAGTAGTTCATATAGTCCGGCCCTCCAGCTCTCTGAGGGACCGTGATCTGGCCCCCACTTTAAAAAGTTTGAGGACCCCTGTGTAAAAATATTGTAGCATGCCTATATTATCTAGTCTTCCTTTCTTTTCTGTTAAAGAATAACCAGGTTATTAAAACAGTATCACCTCCAAATGACATTCAAATAGCTACAAGCAATTGCACTGAATGTTAACAAGGTGATGTCACTCTGGCTGGTTTGGCTCAGTGGATAGAGTGTCAGCCTGCGGAATAAAGGGTCCCAGGTTTGATTCCAGTCAAGGGCACATGTCTGGGTTACAGGCTCGACCCCTAGTAGGGGGTGTGCAGGAGGCATCCGGTCAATGATTTTCTCTCATCATTGATGTTTCTGTCTCTCTCTGCCTCTCCCTTCCTCTCTGAAATCAATATATATATATATATATATATATATATATATATATATATATATATATATATATATTGTAAATATATATATATTGATTGTAAATATATATATATATATATATATATATATATATATATATATTTACAAAAGGGCAGAGGTTTTTAAAAGCAAACAAACAAACAAATAACAAGGTGAGGTAACTCTGAACTGTAAAACTACTAAAATGAATGCATATTTCCATAAATTTATTCCTTAAAAATTGAAACTGAAACCTGGAATATTTCCTTTTTTCTAGGCCTGAATGTTTACAATAGTTTACAGAGTTTGACATTGATTGTATTCTCAAGGCAACAACTGTCAGCTATTTGCCACTGTCCATTTTGTGTTTCAAAGCAGTTTAATTGCATGGAGTTATGTTGTCAATGAGCAGCACACTTGGAATGATAAATATTCTAACTTGTGCTTGATTAAGTTTCACAAATATTTTTGGCTTTTTAAGTCCTGTTGTATTCTCAGGGTAGCCTTGCAAAGGGTTAATACTTCCTGGAGTAGAAGGATGCAATAACCTTTATTTGCATTGCTTCACAATTGGCAATTTTAATTCAAATGAGCAGCCATATCTCCAGTGACAGACTCTCCATTTTAGATGTGTTTAGCCAATGATTAGCTATTATGGCTTCTTGAATTAATTAGCATCTCTTGAGCTACAGGGAATTAGTGAATTAATATACACTCATGGAGAAGCCAAAAAAAAAAAAAATCAAATTAAAAAGCCCCCCAATTCTCCTCTTTCCTCAACATATATTGATCATTGTACGTATTAAGGCAACCCAACTATATTTTTAATTTGAAAAATGGGGATTTTTTTCACCTTTATGAGAACAAATAAGGCTGTATGTTTCAAGGTTATATCTCCCTGAAGAGCATCTGATTTAGATGACCTAACACAGTGGTCGGCAAACTCATTAGTCAACAGAGCCAAATATCAACAGTACAACGCTGAAATTTCTTTCGAGAGCCAAATTTTTTAGACTTAAAATATTCTTCTAACACCACTTCTTCAAAATAGACTCGCCCTGGCCATGCTGTTTTGTGGAAGAGCTTCACTCAGGGGGCCAAAGAGCTGCATGTGGCTCTCGAAGCTGCAGTTTGCCGACCACAGACCTAACAAATCACATAAAGACACCAAGAGCCCAGTTTGATCTGACTTATCTCCCACTTATGAACCTAGCCAATAAAATCTGATTATATCATGGTGTAAACCACAAAGTGGCTCCCAGTGTCTTGAAGTTTGAAACCCAGTGTAGTATCCACATAAATCTGGAATATACTGCCATCCTAGGAACCATGGCAATGAGGGCTTTAGGCTCATCCAAAATGCATAGTAAAAGACATAGTCAAGTGGGTAATCCAGACTCTGGTCAGCATATTCTGTTTATTTCCCAACAAATGCTGGGCTTGGGCTTGAGATCTTGAGAGACCACATCTGTAGCACATGTCATAGATTTCATATCAGTGCTTGTAGCACATTATGTTAGGTGATTTTCAGGTAGGGTTAGTCTAAATGATATTTTGTAACATTTATCCCACACTGGCTTTTCTTTCTTTAAAAAAAAAAAACAAAACCATACTTGCATTTTATAATGTAAATCAAAGTGTCTGCAGATGCAGTAACCAGAAGTGATGGTGAGCTCTGTGCTGCCTGTGTGTGGGCGGGGGTGGGAGGGTGACTCGCATCTGCCCACAGCCTGTCCTCCATCCCTCCCAGTCAGTCTGCCACCAGGCTCTTCATCAAGCAGAGGCAGCCGTGGCAGAGCCGTGTGCATCCAGCTGTGTCCTTCACTCACTGTGCAACCCGGGGGAAGATACTTAGCTTCCCTGACCCTGGGTTCTCGTTTGCCAGACTGGGGCTGAGAATACCTGCTTTATAGAGTTACGTTGGTAGGTAGAGGGTAGGTAACAGTTAACAATTAACGCGGTAAAAATAACAATAAGGGGATCTGTGGGCTCAGGCTCTGGTACAGTGATTGTGTTCTGGGGTCTGGGAAAGGAAATTACCCTGACACTCCAAAGGTATGTTATTGTAGAAGCAAAAAGACAATAGACAGGCTCAGTTAAGGTAAAGATTGAGCTTTGTCAGGGAAGACACCAGCCTAGGACTTGACTACCTGCCAGGACTTGCTTTTAGTTAGGAAGTGTTAATTTCATCCTATCTGGTTACTCTCTGTCTCTGAGTGTGTACGGCCCACCCTGCAGGCCTCCTCTGAGCTTGTCAAAATGTGGCCTGGCCCCCTTTTTGTCCACATTCCTATGCTTCTACACTTATAGGTTCAATAATAAACATGTGTGACCTTTTGTACAAAAAAAGGAGGTGGCAATAACCTTCTCATCCTTGACACTTCTGAAATATTCACCTTCCCTTTATTTAGACTAAATTACTCACTGATTTTTCACAGCTCAGGCATCTCTCTCTCTCTCTCTCTCTCTCTCTCTCTCTCTCTCACACACACACACTCACACACACACATACACACATGCACGCACACATGCACGCAAGCACACACGCAAACACACACAAACACACACACGCACACATACACACACACACACACACACACACACAGAGAGAGAGAGAGAGAGAGAGAGAGAGAGAGAGAGAGAGAGAGAGAGAGAGAGAAACTCTTTTACTCCCTTCTCAATGGAACACATTGTCCCCTCAGTCTTTCCTTAGAGAATCATCTTTAGCCAAAACAGAAGCAATACCTGGAGTGCAGACTCACTGTTAACAGCCCTCCCTATCCCGCCTACCCCAGGGCATACCTTGTCCAGGCTGAGTGCCTCTCCTGCTGTCAGCCTGCCAGGCTTCTCCAGGGGGAAGGAGCAGTGGGAGGGAAAATGGATGCCAGGACCCTGAAAGGCAGAACCCACAGTGCTTGGCAACTAACTGTGGGAGGGGCCAGGTGCTACAGAGAGGGAAGTGTTAAGCGATGCCAGTATTTTCAGCATAGGGCAAGGTGTTTTTAGAGAATGTATGTTGGGAAAATCAAGAGCACATGCCACTTAGATTTTTTTTTTTTTACCCTAAACAAGTTACTTACTCTTGCTGAGCCTCAGTTTCCTTGTCAGTAAAATGGGAGCGCTAATATTTATAACCTCCTGGGATTAAGATTAAGTCTGCTGTGTTGGAAAATTCCAAATAAGGGCGGCTTCCACAAGGTAGACTTTTATTTTCCTCTCAGGTAAAATAAGCTTGGAGTTAGATCACAAGGACTGCTGGGATAGCAAGGCACCCAGCTTCCTGTCCTCGTGCTGCCAACGCAGAGGGATGTCCATTCTCAAGGTCATCTCATGGGCCACAATGGCTGGTGTAGCGGCAACAATTACATGCTTATTACAGGCAGAGGGAAGGGGAGATAAATGAAAGTTTCTTTACTTTAAGAAGACTTTCTGACAATTTCATACAACATAGCCTCAGCTACAACTTAATCACATGGCCACAACTAACTATAAAGGAACCTAAGAAATGCAGTCTTCTAATGGCAGCCATGGGCCTAGGTCAGTTTCAGGGCTCTATCCCTAAGTGTAGGGGAGAGTGTATAGCCAGATAGCAGTCTGCAATCGTGCTATTTTGTAGATCGTTTCAAGATTGAGTGAAATACAGCTCAATGAATATGAGTGATGATGAATATTATAACTCACAATAGTTATAATAGCCATCAACAGAGATGTGAGGAGAGCCAGTAGAGCGGGCACATAGAGTGAGGAGTCACAACAGAAGTGGATCTTAAAGGAGGGGCAGCTGATCTGTGGCATAGGGGAATGGGAAAGTAAGGTTAAGGGAGAAGCAAATATATGGTCAAGGAGGCCAGGTGGACACCCCTCCTGGGTCTTCTCCCAAGAAGTACCGTGTTCTTCTGGTTTGATGTTAAGCCCCAAAGTTCCTGCCAGTGCCTGAATTCTCTGGCCACTGTAGTTTCTACTGTGGCGTTCCCACAGCCTCTGTTATGGAAGGGATCTGGCTCTGTGTCAATCAAAATTTTAATTAAAAATGGAAATGAAGGCTCATGTCACCATTACTACATTCTTCCAACCCATGGATGGTTTCTGGCAGGGATAAAAATAACAGACAGTCCTTTGGCACTAATGAGGACAGGGCTGGATTTTTTTTTAATGGATTCAAAATTTATAACCGCAATTTAAATAGAATGAATTATCATCATAGTGTCTCTTGATCTTCCATCTCCTTTTGGGTGCATGTGCAGATTTTGTCAACCTCCCAGTATTTTAATATGGAACTTCCTAAGTTCATCAAATGCATGCTATGGCTATCATAGCATGTCAATGAGTTAGGGGAAAATCCCATAATTTATTTTTGATGTGAAGGATTATTGAATGTTTTATTGAAAGAAGAAATTTATTTAAAAGGCATATTGTAGTGAATACTGGGAGAATTATTGCCTTTATGAGAGTCCCAGAGATTAAATGCTTAGACTCAAGTAGTTATCACATACATACAGAAAGCCTGGCTTTGACCACTCCAAATGGGTTGAATTGTGTCCCCTGAAATTTCATATGTTGAAGTTCTAATCCTCAATATTTCAGAATAAGGTCATTGTAGAATATTGCATCACACATGTTTCTAGTCCCCCTGGGTTAGGATTCAGCTCTGTGCTGCAACTAGAGCAACAGCTTCCATATTAGCCTCCCCAGCTCTGCAACTAGTCAGTGCAAGTCATCTTCAGAAACTTTCTTTAATTCCAAAGATCATAGTAAGTCATTCCTCATTCACAGTCATGCTGTGCCTCTTCATTGCTTATAGAACACACCAAAACTCTCTAACACGTGGATATTCAGGATCTGAATTCTGTATACCTATGCAGTAGCATTCTTGCCTCCATACTCCTACACATTCTAGCAAAATGGAATAAGTGGGGCTTCCCCTGACTCCCCCAGGAAGACTCAGAGGCCCTTTCTCTCATACTTTTATGTCAGCATGATGCGTTTTATAGACTTTCATAATGAGGAGAAGGGAGCAGGTCAATCCATTCTGAAATTATTTGTTTGTGCATCTGTCTCCCACTCAAACTGAGTTCCTTGAGAGCAGAAAATGTACCTTTCCAGCTTTGTATCCTCAATGCCTGCACAGTTCCTGGCACATGGCAGGAGCTCAGTGAACATGGGTTCCTTTTGAAGAGCCAAGAATTCTAGGGGGGAGGTGATGTCCTTACAATAATAGACAGCATGTGATGGACCTGGTTATAAGTTTAATGTTAGGACTCATGATCTTTGAACAATCCCTTCATAATATTAACCCCAAACATAATATTAAAGGAAGAAAATGGGGGTAGAAAAAAGTGATCAAATGTTCTCCCCCAATACACATAAACTTTCCCAAAACAAAAATAAAGTTTTAACTGTCAGAAACATTCTAGGATTGTTAAAAGTGAGTGATGACAGCTACATGGTTAGATATGCATTCTTTTTTTTATCGAATACATGAAAATAATGTCAAAACAAATCCTGCCTGGCAATTTCAATGGTTATTTTCCCGGAACAACCTCTGCTTATCCCTCTTTCCTGACTCTCCCTCCCATAACTTTTCCTATTCCCACCATTATTTCCCCCATAATTTGGTTCAGAAGTTGTGGGCAAGGTTGAAGAAGGACCATTTCTGAAGCCAGGGTTAGGAGAACAGTTATGTTCTTGTGACTAGTGGTTTCAGGACCATGGCCAGTGACATGACAGTCTACAGAGCAGGCAATTTCCTTCTAATGTAAACACTGTCTAGCCAAGGGTGCCTTAAGAGAATATGTGAGTATAATGGGTGAAAATCAAGGTGTGGGAGTGTTTGAGGCATGGGACCTAACCTTTGCTTCCTTCCTGGGACCTAACCTTTGCTTCCTCACTATAAAATAAGAGCAGGGGCACTTATTACAGATGTTAGTCTTGGTCATATATATTAATGGCTTAGGACATTTTTCTCACCAATAGGTATTCTTAAAAAACATAATTTAGGACAGTGGTAAGCAGAAGATATTGAATGTTTACCTTTAGGTGTGAAAGATGTTCTGTCAAGTGTGCTCTTTAAGTTTATATATTTTTCAAACATATAACAATGACAGACCACATATAAAAAGAAAGTCCAAAAATATATTACTAGGAAAGAAAGAAATCTAAGCATTTTGACAGATCAGAATAGAAAAAAAAAGTGCAAAGTATTCAGCTAGACTAAAGTCATGGGTCTGCTGGTAGTAGTGGCTGGGAGTTCGGCTCTTGTGAATAAAACGACTAAGAAGGCTCCAAGCTATTCATGGTCCAGAGTTGGACTCCTGCTTGAAGCCAGTTCTTGGGGTAGTTCTCCTAGGCTTAAAAAAAAAAAGAGGCTGGGAAAATAATGGGATGGAGGAGGGGTCATATGATTCTATGTTCTAACCATGGCGATTTCCTCTTAGGGTCATGCTGACCATTCCCCAGGTATATGAATTTTAGCCTGCTTCTGGCTTAGGATGGTAGAAGGCTATATAAGCAGCTGGACCTTCTGCTGCCACAGGGATGGCCTCTTCCATATGTTTAATAAGACCTGGGACAGGAGCACAAAATACCATTCTAAAACCTGGCTCTTGGCTAAAGACCCAGAAAGTCAAGAAGGCACTACTCTGAAATTATTAGAGTAGGAGGGTGGGCACAAAGGAAGTAAGAGGGAGAGGGAAAACAAAACTGTCCTCTTCGTCAGTGAGTCTGCCAGCTACATATCAAAACACATAAAGGATTGGCAGAGAAAGACAACCCGCTGAAACAACAAATGAAGCATAAATTCATTAGAAATAAAATTAATCTCATGAAACATTGTTAAGTGGCAAACTAACTGACTATAAGAAGGAAAACTATTTGGGATAAAATATGTAAAAACTAACTCTAAGCAATCATAAAGTTTAGGGAGGGGTAGTGTTCAAAGCATGGTTAAGGCATGTATAGGTTATTGTGCTAAAAACAAGGATAGGACTACGGGAAAACTTAGAGTTAAGCAAACATGTTAAACATATAGGGTCATTACTAAAACTATAGAAAAACAATGTCTAGTTTCTAAACCAACAGAAGGAAAAAGGGTTTATAGAAAACTTTATCAATTCAACAGAAGGCAGGAAATGAGACATAAAGAATTAAAGGGAAAGGTGGTAAAAAAGAGATTTCTACCCATCTGTGCTTTTGAATTATCAAGCAGTCAGTTTTCCCCAAGATTTCTAGTCCACAAGCCATGATGTTTAACAGCTGACTGGGTAGGGATGGGGGTGCTGATTTGTATTGTTCACTAATTTCCATGGTGTAAATATCCCACCATGGCCAATTTCAAGCTACCTATGAAACATCAATCAGTTCACAAAATTACTGTAAATATAACAATAACACCTAGGGAGCTTGTGCATGCTGCTTCCAGCACATCACTCTTTGTTTAGGACAGACAAGCTTTTCTCTATAGTCTTTATGCCACGTATAATTTTTGGCAATAAAATAAAAATCTTAAAAAAAGGTTCTCTGCATTTTATTTGTCTAACTGATACCATATGGAAATTTACTGGGAAAATGGGAGTTGGTGGCATTCTGTTATTACAGTATTTATCATATGGTTATGGAAGACTAGTAATTGATGATCCTTGCTAGCAAAGGCAGATCGATACGGAGATAAATGTCCTCGGCACAATAGAATTTATATTATCCACATGATAACTGACCACTGTGTCATACAGTCAATCATTCATCTCATTATCTGATATAATGAGTGGGAAGTCTAATATGTATGTGATTTATTAATGCACACTAGACCTATCTAACCCATTACCTGTCCTTGGCAGCATAGTACACAGCTGTCTATTTCCAGTAATAGGGACTCACAGAGAGGATCAAACTCTCTATTAAATGCTGGACATCTTCTGTTGAATTAGAGCAGACCAGAGGAATCTGAGCTAGCATTGCTCCCTCTCTTCCTTTCACTTCTCCCTTCCTCCTAGACATGGATTTTTCCCTCCTTCCTTTCTTCCCTCCCTCCCTCTCTCTTCAGAGCTAAAGTGGCTTATCCTAGAATGTGGTGGGTGGGAAAATGGTCCCCAAAGAGCCTTCATGTCACTGATTTCCTGCTATGAGTATATTTGGTGACAGACATTTCACATCACCTATCTATGCATGTGTCACTGAGTTGCAGTGGCTTAAAGCTCAGGGCACATCACAGACCAGAGCAGGGATGTGCTATGTTCCCTGGAGAGAGAGAGAACAGGGAAAATGAAAACAGGAAGCCAACCATTTCAACACATAGAGTTCCTTTGCTCACAGTGGGAATACGAGCTCTCCAACCCGCATCCCCTTTTTCCTCAAGGGAACATTCGTTGCCTGAAAGGTCTGTACTTTGCTTTGCGAGGGTTAATCAGAGGGCCTATTATTCAGCAAATTAAAGGCTTGGCTGCCTGAGAGTTCCTTTCAGCAAGGATTAGGGTCTCTGCTGCTGCTCTGATGTAATGGATGGAGCTGTTTGCTACTTCCTGTTCATGGCGGAGCAGTAGGGACTCCCCGGGCTCTCCTTGGCAGTTGGTGCCCTCACTCACTCTCTTGCTTAAGAAAGAAAAATACTTTATCTTAAGAAAATTTAGTACTTGAAAAAGGCACTGGATTGGTGTCCCTGGGGGGTGAAGTGTTTATATATATATATATATATATATATATATATATATATATATATATATATATATTTTTTTTTTTTTTTACAGAGGAATAGAAAGTTAGAAACATCAATCAGCTGCCTTTTGCACACTCCCCACTGGAGATGTGCCTGCAACCAAGGTACATGCCCTTGACCGGAATCGAACCTGGGACCCTTCAGTCTCCAGGCTGACGCTCTATCCACTGAGCCAAACCGGTTTCGGCAAGAAGTGTTCATTTCTTTGTCTAAAATCACAGAGCACAGCACTGACTGGCTTCCTTGGTTGGCTACTTCCTCAGGAAGAACCTTCTCCCCGAAGAAGCAATCATTGGGGCCCGTGGCTCAATGCCCTTGGACGTTTGCTGTTGTTGTGTTGCTCAGAAGTCGGGGAAGAGGGATGGCAGGTAGGAGGTATGGTGGTGGTTTGTGTCCTCGGGAACATGAACCAAGGCAGCCAATAGCTGTGCAAAATCCTGATTTGATTAAGACATTTACAGCTACTAATTATCTGACCATGTTTTCTCCAGGCTTTTGAGTAGTGGTTAGGTTGTTAATAAAAAAAACTAGCTTAGTTTATTTTTCTCAGCTTGGTTTCATACCATCAATAATATTCATCTAACTGGCAGTAAGCCAGAGAAGTGTTTCGTCAATGTCAGTCTTTACCAATGGAACACACAGTAAGGGAAAGGCGCTATACCAGTTAGATGATTGAAGCTCTAGGCCATTATCTGTTCTCTTAATCTAATCGTCCTCCCGCCTCTACCACGTACTCTGGCCTGAAATTTTAGTTGGAGCCGTTATTGTCATCGCTGAGAGGCAAATTTGACTGCCCTCTTGTTTCCATGCCACTTGTGCGATGCTTCAGTCCTCTTCCAACCCCTGCCTGTGGGGTTAAATTGCTCCCTCCTTTGAGTTGCTTTTGATTCATGGGCTAACTTTTTCAGCGATCTTCTTTTCACTCTTTGCAATGAGCGGCACCTGGTAGCTTGGCACTCGCCTTTTTCCCTTGATGGGTGCCAGCCTTTGGGCACTCCGTTCAGCATGTCGGGAATCAAGGGGCCTGACTCTAAAAATTCACCAAGTTGCTGGTAAGGATTAAGGTCAGAGAGCCCTTTGTCCCGGTATGCCAATGTTGGGGGTTCGATCCTCAGTCAGGGCACAAATACAATAAGAATCAACCAATGAATGCATAAATATGTGGGACAACAAACCAAAGTTTTTCTCTTCCCCTTACTCTCTCTCTCTCAAATAAATTTTTTAAAAATAGCTCTTATGCAATGGTGTGTTGTTGGGTAATTTATAATTTTTTAAAAAAGATCAGAGTTCTGTGCCTTCTTGCATTCTTCCACCCAGGGAGAATTTTGTTTTTTACTTGATAGTGCTTTGATAGAAGGCATCAGTTGGTCTTGCAGAGTGTTGTAAAAAACAGTCCTCTGAAATTCATGGCCATATTTACTGCAGGATAATAGTATTTATCACATTACCTGGCATTATTTCTATGAAAACTCAGGAAAACTATAAACCTCTAGTCTCCCTACCAGTCAGTAACATCATCATCATCATAGTTCTCTACGCATCTGGTCTGTTTCTGTATAATGGATTTTAAGAAATACTATAAAAGAGACTACTTTTTCCCGTTCACCTTGGCTGCTGGAGAGCCCAGAGCCCAGTTTGTAGCCACCTGTAACACAGTAATTTATTTTGTATTTTAATTGCTATTTTTGTTTCCAAATTATCTGCCTTTTATTTTCCTCTTCTACATTTAATTATTTTTTATCTTGCCTTATTGTATTTACATGAAAACATATTGCAAGGTGCCTTTCTCAAACAAGATGAAGAATTAAAAATCAATTGCGTGCTTTGATGGTGGAAATGTAAAATGATGCAGCTACTTTGGAAAACAGTTTCTCAAAAGATTAAATATAAAGTTACCATATGATCCAACATTCTACTCTAAGTTGTGTGTACTGAGGAGAAGTGAAAACATATGTCCACATAAAAACTTGTGCACAAATGTTCATAGCATTATTCATAATAGCTTAAAAGTGAAACAACCTGCCCTGGCTAGTGTTGCTCAGTTGGTTGAGTGTCAGCCCATGTACTAAGAGGTCACCAGTTTAATTCCTGGTCAGGGCAGATGCCTGGGTTGCCGGCTCCGTCCCCAGTAGAGGGCATGCAGGAGGCGGCCGATCAATGATTCTCACTCATTATGGATGTTTCTTCTCTCTCTCCCTCTCCATTCCTCTCTGAAATCAATAAGAAATTAACATTATATCATCTATATCTATATTTATATCTATATCTACATCTATATCTATATATCTATATCTAAAAGATATTACCACACACAGGACCTGGATCAGCACCAAGTGTGTGTTTGTATATGTGTGTGTGTATGTGTGTTGTGATTTGGGGGATAATACCACACTTATACATATGAAACATTTAGAGAACCAGGTGGGATTGAGTTTATTGATTCATTCAAACACTCACTAGGTATTTATGAATGGGGGGGGAAAGATGCCTGGAGTGAGACATTA
The DNA here is from genome assembly GCF_964339955.1 of Pipistrellus hanaki. Taxonomy (NCBI): domain Eukaryota; kingdom Metazoa; phylum Chordata; class Mammalia; order Chiroptera; family Vespertilionidae; genus Pipistrellus; species Pipistrellus hanaki. The sequence goes on from NC_140510.1 coordinate 44,512,519, forward strand.
GCTTTCATGAAAATTAGAAACTAATGGAAGAATAGATAAGGGCATAAATAATAGTAATTCAAGGTTGAAAAGTGTAAGCACTAGAGGAGCTTACAGATGAAGTACACAGTTCTAGTTAGGAGATGACACTAGGGTCATAAAGGAAGAAAGGGATATTGCCAGGAAGTGTAGAGAAAGAGCATGCCAAGTGGAGAGGGTACAGTAGGAATGGAAGTTTCTTATAGTACCTTTTGTTTGTTTTGGGGTAGTCCTAGGCATGGATTGGTTCATTTCTCACAGTGGATGGCTGGTACTGTCCATTGTTTCTCCCTATATGGAAAAAAATGCATACAAATAAGAATTATGGATTAATTCTGGGCAGCATGGCAAGTAGGATCAAGGGAAGGATTAGAATTCATATATCCTCAAGCACTACACCCAGACTAAGAAGCAGACCATAACTGTTTGTCAAAATGGAAATTGATTTTAGAATCAAAGAAATAAGCCAGATATTCAAAAGCAGGATTGCCCAAAGGCTTGAACTAAAAAGCGCTTTTGCTGAATTGTCAGACTCCAAAGTCCTGCTTCACCCAGAACTATGAAAGTTCTCATCAGGTCACCTGTCAAAGACCAACTTTGTCCTCAGCGGTGGGAATCACACTGAGGAAAGGGAGCTAACTAGTGGGTACCGTTTTTTCAAGTCTAATACAAGGAGCCAATTCTTTTGACAGCACTCATCCTGCTTGGAAGACATGGCTGTTTTCCTCCAACGGACTGACTGTGACCCCACACTCAGCTCAGTGGCTGGCCCTGTGGCTGGCACTTATTAGGTGCTCACTGTGTACCAGGCACTGTACATAGATTATTGCACTTGCTCCCCACAATGTTATTATTACCATTTTACAAGTGAGGAAACTGATGCCCAGAGAATTGAATTCACTTATATATCACCAATCTATAGGAAGTAGAGTTCGATTTGGCAATTAAGTATATTGTTATATAAATAAATCAACAGACTATTTGAAATATTAAAGATGAATAACAATCCTATCCTATATAATAAAAGCTTAATATGCTAAGTGTCCGACCATCCATTCAACCAGTCACTATGACATGCACTGACCACCAGGGGCAGACACTCTGACCAGTATTTTAGCTTGCTGCTTGGGTCTGGCATATCAGGACTGGATGAGATGGGCCGGACACACCCTGGAACCCTCCCATGGCCCCTCCCTACCAGCCAATCTTCCTGGTTCCCTCCCAGGCCTCTAAAATATTTCTTCTAATTAATTTCCTTTCAATGTGTATGAATCCATGCACCGGGCCTCTAGTTTAAATATAATATTACATAATCTATAATTATAAATTATATATGTTATCAGAATCTATATTATATTAATAATGAACATAAAGATTAATATTTTTAACAAATGTATTTGCCAACATCTAGATTATTTGGCCTTGACTACCCATATTTCCCATAACCATTTCCTTATGGGTTCAGTCATCAGTTCCCTTTTTGATTGCTCCTTACCTTCCTGGGTTGCTTCAAGCAAACATTTCCTTAATTTCCACCTGGAGTAGAGCTCTAAGGAAGCCCAGGCCCATGTCTGGCTTGCTGAGTCTAGGGTTGACCAGTGGCCAGCTTCAGCCCCTCCTAGAGGCCCAAGAGGCAGTAGTTTGGCTGCTGCAGGGGACTCAGTGGTACCTGCAGTGGCAGCCAGTGCCCAGATCCATGGGAACTGGCAGCACAGCAGCCTGAGTGATGGAGCCATCCCAGGATGCCCATCTCCTAGGGACCATGCCTTCCCTAACTCTTGAACCAAAGGGTGGGGTTTGAACACAGATTAACAGTCCAATAGACTATTTGCTGGGGCTGTTTGATGAAGTAATGGCTCATTTATTTCTGGCCCCTTGACTGGATCACAGGATGGGAATTGTGTGGAGAAATGATTAATTACAAAGTGCTTTTCCCCACCAAGGAAGGGACAGACAACAAAGAGGAGTGAGAGGCGGTATGGAGCCACCAATTCCAGTCCTAAAGTCTGCCTTAGACCTGGGGGTCTTGCCTGGCTTTGGCATGTTCAGTGGAGTGCATGCTCATCCCGTCTTTGCAACTGCCACGTACACTTGGAAAGCACAGCCTAAACGGAAGAAAGCTATGTCAGTAACAATAATAAAACTGCACCTGCACCACCACCCCCTCCCATAGCATTCCTCTCGGACAGCTTTTGTGGTCCCTGAACCCTGTCTTGTCTTCCTCCTCCGCTCTGCCCTGATTCCTCTTGGCCCTTTCCTCACTTCACCTCCTTGCTTGGCAGTTTTACTTCTTTTTCCTCCTCCCAGACTGATTCTGCCCACTGTCCATGGCATATTCTTCCCTCAGCCCCTCCCAGTCACGGCCCCAGCTTGTCCCCACACAAGCAGTGCTGAGGATCTCAATTTTTTGTTACTACATCACCGTCCGTAAGGACACAACAAAGTAGTCTGGGTTTTCTAATTATTTAGTGTTGATCACGAGGTCAGAGACATAAGGGTAGAGAGGTGCTGTGTCACAGGCGGCACAGGTTGCCCACTGCAGCTCTCTGCCGTGTGGGGGGGGGGGGGGTGGAGGGGGAGAGACTCCCGTCCTGGACCCAGTTTTAGCATGGAGGCTCTCCAGCTACTGTGGTGCTCACTGCCTCCGAGGGAGATTCTGTCCTTTCTGCTCTGAGATTTTATCTTTTGTCTTCAAACCACCCTACACGTGTCCTCTGGTCTCCTTCCTCACCTCCTTGGAGGCTTCTCTGGGTGAGAAAAGTTGGATCTTCTGAGGCTTTAGGAAATGCCATGCTCGTCCCTTTCCGTTTCTTCCCGGGTGCACTTGGGCTCCCTCGGGGCCTTCAGGGCTTTGTGTAACGTGGGGCTGACGTGTGACCTTCCTGACCCTGCACCTTGCTCTGTTCGCCCCGGGTCTCCTGCAGGATGGCAGCTGCCCTGCGGTCTCTGCCTTTGCCACACGGAACCGACTCCTGTCACCCGCTCACATGGAGCCCGAGCTCCTGTTGCACAACCTTCTGCTCTTCCCCGCACCGCCCCCCCCCCCACACACACACACTTTTTTCCCCCCAGGGCTTCCTTTCCCTGCCGTTGAACACCCACTGTTCTCTCTGACTGATAGCCGTAGCCTCCTGGTTCTCATTTCTGTTTCAGGGTCGGACCCCACTTCCCCACCCCACGTGTGAAGTCAGCGTGCAATTTCAGTTCCCTCCAGTGAGACTTGAAAACACTACCATGTGCAGTATTTATAAACCTATTGAACACTACATGCAGTTCAATATTCCCCCAAATGGGGAGGTGGGGCTTTGCTAAAATAACATAGGCGACGTCAAATTTCTCAGCTTGCCTTTGCGGGCATCAGTCACCTTGGGGAAAATGGCTGTGTTCGTCAAAGTCCTGTCTCCCGAATGGAAATTTCCTTCCGAGCACCCTGGGCTCCGATGCCTAACCTATAATTAGTGTCCCCTCCCCCGAGTCCTCCCTTTGTCACTCAGACTCCTGCCTGAGGATGATAGGAACCGCAGAGCAGCCCAGCGCATCCCGGGGCGGGGAAATGCGTGCTCAGATCAAAAACCGTTCTGATATTCTGTGCCAGAGAGACTAAGTAGCAAACCGGCAAGACAACAACACAGAGCATAAAGGACAGAATACTTAAGGAGAAACGGAAAGTGCGGGAAGCCCTAGTTTTCCTGTGGTTTGGCCCTGTGTGTGGAATAAGATTGAGCACCCTCCTACTTTTCTCACACGTTCACCAGGGTTATTACGTGTTGGCTTCTCACTGCTTGTTAGCACGTGTGCTTTGTTCATCAGTAGGCACCCATGGGGCTCTGGAGAAAGAGCTCCCCTCGCAGGCATCTGATGTTCTGGCAATGAAATGGCAGCTACGGCACCAGGCAGCTGTGCCTCCTCAGCTCTGTTGTTTGGGAGCAGAGAGCACCAGCATCGCCAGCCCCAGAGCCCCGAGCAGAAGCCCGGCCTTGCTTCTGGCTGAGAAATCCCTCCCTTTTACCTGATTCTGGCTGAGCCGGGCTGAGAGATCGCTGCAACAACTTACGTTTAGTGTGGGGACACTAATGAATTCTGAGAATTAATCTTCAGTCAAGAGAACATGGTGGGAAGTACTAGAATTTCAAATTAGATAATGGATTAATTTCTTTCAAGGCTAGAATATCCTTTTTTTTTTTTTTTTTTTTAAATCCAATTCAAACCAAACAGGAATCCAGGGTAAATCCAGGCACTCTGGCTCCTGGTAGTTCAAATGTTTGTTTTGTCTTATAGCACAAAGATAAACACACCTAAATCCAGATTTTTAAAATGATCTCCTAAACATGTTTTTATTGATTTTGGAGGGAGAGGAAGGGAGAAATATCCATCAGCTGCCTCCTGCACACCCCTACAGGGGATTGAGCCTGCAACCCGGGCACATGCCCTGACCAGGAATCGAACTGGTGACCTCTCGGTGCATGAGACGACACTCAGCCAACTGAGTCACACCATCCAGGGCCAAAAAAAAAAAAAAAAAAAAAAAAAATGATTTAAAAAGAAAAGAATTTCTGATGATTTGGGGGAAAAGTAGTCTTCTCTAAATCTAGTCCTTGTTCAGTTCCCTTTTTCCAGAGCATAAGGCTCCCAGATGAACTGAGCTTGGGGGATGTTTATCCCCAGTTTGAGACACTGTTTTTTTTTGCAGAACCAGCAGCTTAAATACTGTTGATATTTCGAGGCTCTGAGTGTCTCCCCCGAGCTGAGAGAGGACTCTGTACCCCCAAAAGTCTACACCTGATTTCTCGCAGCACAGCTTCTGAAGGTATCATTTGCAGGGCCCTGGGTCCACTGACCCCAAAGAAGGTCTGTGGTGAACAAGTTTGGAAACGTGGACCTTTCCTTTACCCTGGGACTCCTAAGAACATTTCACATGCTCACATGCATTTCGCACTTACCCGGACTAGAGTGTCACCAACGTTTCCCTTACCTTTAGGACCAGGACACTAGTTTCATTTGTCAATGGAATGTCTTACGTATCTAATGTTTCACCCAACTCACCTCACACTGATTGGCCCACAGAAATCAGCATCTTACACATCCTCTTGGAAAACTTTTCACCCCCCAAGTGGGGGTGGGAGGATATTCTGCACCTGGGATTTTTCATTTCCGGTTTAATAAGCAATCCTGAAATGAATAAGCATATCATAACTTTCTTAGTGTTCCATGTTTGTTCTCCAAATCAGGTTAGGAGATTTTATCATGCTTTTTAAAAGGACAGAGTTCTGTCAGAAGTTCTTACAGATCCCAGCAGTCGATTCTATCTTAATCCACCAAATCCCTGCCTGATAGGAGAATAAAACAAATAACGAACTGACAAACGTAACAGCATGAGTTTGGGGCACCAGATCGCAAAGTCAAGCATTATAGAGCAGACTCTAGCTAAGGCTGGCCAAGGAACTAAAGTTCCAGGGCATTGAACGGAGGCAGCTTAGGAGGCGAAGGTGAATGTTGTGGTGGCCCCCTGAGTTCACAGCTGGCCTAGTCAGGCTTCTTGCTTTGCTGATCCGGTTTGCCAACCTTGAAATGACTCTACCTCTTCTCCACCAATCGAGTTCAAAACTTCCCCAAACCTAGCTCAGTTGTTCTCACCTGCTTCAGTAAGTCTTCCCTGACTGGAGTCCCCCACACCCCACATTTTACACAGTGACACAGATGCAGAACATCTGGTCCTTCATTGCAGGGTGGGAAGGAGTCTCCCATGGGGGTCAGGGACATGGCCTCATCACTATCAGGACCTGACCTTCATTCCCTCCCCTCATAAAAGAGGGGGAAAGGCAGTAAATCTCTGTCTCTCAGCTCCAAAACCCTGTGCTTCGGGGTGATTCTTTTTTGTGGGTGGAAGTAGGCTTACAGTTTATATGGAAAATAATACAGTAATTAATGAATAATACTACAAGAGTAAACTCTGTCTTTTGAATACTCACAACTGTAAACCTATTTTTGTGCCACTTTGTACATAAGCAAACTCTGGCTTCTGCTATTTCCTATGTTTCTCTTGTCCTTCCATCTTTCCTTCAGATTGCAGATCCTTGAGGGAAAGAATAATAAGTTTTATGAATTCATTTATTTTTGGATAATTCTGGCTGTGTAATATATGTCTACTGAACAAATGAGATGATATGATTCCAGTGCCCTAGTAACGCATGATTTCCAGCCATACCTGCTCCTAAAGTAGAACTTTCCTCTATCAGTAAAATATTAGTTCCATTTCAATCTGGCTCTTTGCTCCCTGTGAGAAAGAGGTATGCAAGAGGGTTTTAGAATAAGGCTATCCCCTCAAGGTCTTCATGCCCTTCTCCTGAGAATCCTCCAGCGCAGTTGGATATGTCACCACTCTGCTTAGCATTCCTCCCGTATACACTCAGCTTCGTTTTGCTGATCCAGTGCTATGACATTCCGCCCACTTCGTGCTACTGAGAGAAATCACGAATCCCCTTGATCATTGCTTCCAGTGGGTAATATGCCTACCTTCATTTTTTGAATCTTGAAGAGATAACGGATTCATTTGCTAGTTTCTTCCTTGTCTGATTCTCTCACTTAATTATATCGTCCTCTTTATCTCTCACTCCCTCTGTGTTCTAGAGAGAGATCCTTTCTAAAATACTAAATGATTTTGCAACCTTTTTGGCAACGTTGCTCCCCCACTAGATGCTAAAAATATGAAACAAGATATAGCACCTTTAATCGCACCCCCAGACTCCAGTAGAGACGGATTTCCATAAGTTAGGGGTATGACTTTCCGGGTCTCTGGGAACCCACCTAGGAAGATCTAATTACTGAAGCACCAGAAGGACCACGTTTTCAGGCCTCACCTGGAGCACTGTCCCTGGGCACGTCCCCAGAGAAGGAAGGTAGAAGCAGCTGCAGCCCACTTCCCCATTCACATACTCTGAATTGTCTCTTCAGTGTTACACCTCCCACCTTCAGGCTCAGCCCCCTGAGTTGCCTCATTTGAAGAACTGGCACTAGTCAACAGGCAGCTGAGGGTTGCCCTAGGTAGGGCTCTTGCTCTTTCTTCCTTTTTCAATAGCACTGACTGGCAGTCGGATGAAACAGCTAGTGCAAGAATAAAGAAAGGAAACATTAGGTGAAGAAACTTATTAAGAAATCTCCCTGTGTTTGGAGATAAACATGGATGTTTGGTGATGAGAGACAGGTCTGATGTGACCCACCCCAAAGCACCAGAAAGGCTTAGCTGTAAGACCCAGGGGTTCCTCGGCTCCTGTCAGTCTCCCTCTGAGGCTCTGGGCGGCATGCGAAGGCACCATCTCCATCTACAGTAGGAACTCTCAGAGGACACAGACTGTTGTTTATTTCAGCATTTCTGTGCACCCTTCCTCACACCAGGAGAATGGGCCACTCGCCTGTATTGTTTCACCATATAAATATCAGGAGATTCCTTTTTTCCAATTACTTTCCTTTCATAGTCATATATACATATCCAAATGAATATACATGGACTCCAAGGAAGATTGCTGGAAAAAAACACACAAACATAGTATTTTTTTAAAGCCATGTCACTGATTTTTTACTTTTGGTAGGAAAAATAATAGGTAATACAAACCCTGAACCTTTGAAAGTCAAATGATTGATTTCTTTCCATGGCCAGGCAACGGTGGCAGTGGAGTCGTGCAGGCGACAGAATAGTGATCATCTAGGTTCTTTTAAAAAATATATATATTTTATTGATTTTTACAGAGAGGAAGGGAGAGGAATAGAGAGTAAAAAACATTGATGAAAGAGAAACATCAATCAGCTGCCTCCTGCACACCTTCTACTGGGTATGTGTCTGCAACCAAGGTACATGCCCTTGACCTCCCCTCATAAAAGAGGGGTTAAGGTAGTAAACCTCTGTCTCTTAGCTTCAAAACCCTGTGCTTTGAGGTGATTTTTTTAATTTTTTTTTTTAGTGGACAAAAGTAGGAATCGAACCTGGGACCCTTGAGTCTGCAGGCCGACGCTCTATCCACTGAGCCAAACCAGTTAGGGCTCTTTTGGTTTTTATAGCTGAAAGCTCCAGCTCCAATAGATAGAAACCCCCCTGAATCAGTTCTAAACTGGAGCGACGGGAAATTGACTGAAAATCTTATCACGATTAGAAGGTGAGGGATGTGAAAGCGGTTTGAAGTGTCAACCACGAAGGTTAAAGCCTTTTGTAAGTCCAGCAGTTGAGGATTGTCTTGGGAACTCTGCTGAAATGTTTTTTTTTTTAAATATGCTCAAGGTGAGGCTGAAGTTTTCTACCATTTGTCAGTGTATTTCATCATTTAACATAGGTTGGTTTTGGATGTTGCCGGCATGTCACTCTTGGGAAAACTGCAGTGGTTTATTTCATGGAGTGGGCGGAATGGCATCGGTATTTATCCTAAGCCTCCGATATGAGCTCAAGACTGATAGCTCACAAGGGCAGCTGGTGAAACGTCTTTCTCCTATCAAGGGCAGCTAGCCACTCGGAAGAGAAATGTGATGGTAATTGGAGGGGTATTCATCAGATTCAATTTCAGTAGAAATTTCCTTGTGTCAAAATCATCTTTAATAACATGGGAGCATACAGCAAAATGTACTAAATCCTTATTTTCTTTGAAAGGGGTATTGAATCTGAAAAAGAAAGTGGTTACACCTGTAGGTTTTAACCAATTAACTGCAGAGGAGTTTAAATACAAACCAGTTTTCACCATTTCGAATGGACCTTTTGTTCCCTGTTTGCATAATTTCATTCCAGTTTATCTGAACTATATTGCTGTCACTTCCTGTTTTGAGGTTTTTCTGCTTCTTCAGAGGACATTAGCAATCAAGGCATTGAACTTTCTCTGTGAAGGTTCCTTTATGATCAGTTTCATTCCTTACAAACTCCTAAATGCATTTCCCCCACCAACACAGAGTGGACACTTTATGTTAGGATTTGACTTAAATGATAATATGTAATTTCATATGCTTCCAAAATAAGGTATATAGACTAATCAAATTGTCTCCATTGTAAACATTTTTTTCTAATGAAAATTCAGACAGAAAAATTCATCCTGACCAATCTCTCTTTTTTTTTCCCCCCTCAGTGTTTTGGGTATGTCAAATTAATTGATTGTGTTTTTTTAATATGTCAAACTAAAATAGACTTCTGATGTTTTCATTAACTCAACGAATAGAGATTTATTTTTTTCCTGTGTCCTGGTACACATTCATAAAGAAAGAGCTTTGCTGGGTTAGTGATCAGGTTTTATAAATGAACCTTTTCTCCTCCCCTCTCCCAGATTCACCAGGGAGCCAGGTGTCTAAGATTATACCTTGGACTGTTTGTTGATTTTTGCAAACAGGTGTCTTATTAAGGATTTTGAAAAGCGGCCTTCCGTCACACAGCTCCTCGACCACCCGTTTATTCAAGGAGTCCGCGGGAAGGTTTTGTTTCTGCAAAAGCAGCTGGCCAAGGTCCTCCACGACCAGAAGCATCTAAACCCTGTTGTTAAAACAAGGTATGGTGTCTCCTGCTCCCACTCTCTGGTTATTAATAAGAACAGCATGCCGTGTGTTTTGATTTGCCCAGCATTATTCCTGGTAATTATCACATCCCTGCAATTCTGAGCGTGTCATTTGCGTGATATTAAGTGCCTCATGCCTGGTGGATGGAGAGCATTAGAGCTTCAGAAATAAGCTGCTCTTTTGTGTTCTTAGGGGTAATTTCTCTCAACTGTAGCAGAAGTCTCACTGTGCCCTTGTGTTCTAGTTAAAAACCAACACGTATATATTTATATTTAATACAAATGTGAATTTTTTTTTCCAAACCAACAAAGGTAACCGCATGAAAGCAGTCACAGCTGAGATTGTGTGAGAAATCTTTGCGTGGCTGTTGCAGACTGGAGAGCAGAAATGTAAGCTGTTTTGTGATTTTTGGAAAGAGTGCAAGTTAAATGCTGAAGCCCTTTTTTCAAATGTGCTCAGAGACCATTTTCCTTTAGTTAAAAATTTCTTAGAGGCAAGTTAGTGTTTTAAAATGACCACACACACACACACACACACACACACACACACGTTATTGTTTATGCTATCTGAAACAACTGGGACTCTCTCCTTCCCTTTTAAAACATTTAAAAAGTAAATGTTTATTTTCAAGGGCAGTTGCATAAAGCAGTCTTCAGTGGTGGTCTCTAGAAATAGATCTTGGTTTCTGTCCAGAGGGTGGCAGAATTTCTCTTAAAAAAGAAATTAAATGCAAATAAAGCTGCTCCCCAAGCTCAGCAATTATTTGGTTTTATAAAACTGGCCAGGGTGCAGATAAGCTCTAATCCATTATTACTGAAGGAACATTCAATAGATTGAAGGCAACAGAATAAAATATCACAAGTTCTGGAAATATTCGGGTATTCTGCAGAAAGTTGTTTACAAACCAAACAGCATCAGAATCCTCGGAGCTGGAGGTGTAGTTTCAAGGTGATTGTATCTTACCCTCCCGTCTCCTCTGCCAGGCTCTCTTTGGGACAGTTAGAACACATTTTTTCCTACTTGTTCCCCTTGTCCACTGCCAGTTCTGTTTCTGTGGCTTGCCTACAGGGTAGAGAACACTCAGGAATTCTTGTGACTTGGTGCTTTTTTGAAGTAGAATTTGTGTTTAAGCCCAGGGGAACTGAAATCCATTTTCTCTCCCTGCTTTTGTTCATGTGAACCAGCCATTGCCCGTCAACCACCCATCTACGCACACATACACTGCCCCTCAACCACCCATCTATACACACACACACACACACACACACACACACACACACACTGCCCCTCAACCACCCACCTACACACACACACACACACACACACACACACACACACACACACGGCAGCACCACCCAAAATGAAGATGAAATAAAATATAAACCAAGCAAAACAAACTCAGCATTTAAATGCCCTACATCGAACAGGTGTCTGTCTCCTCCTGTCTCTCTGTCCTGAAATTTGCCGCAGAGCAATTTCTGAGTCTTCTGCTTTCCCTTTGCCTGTTCAGATGTATGCTCTCTCTTTAAAGACTCTTGTGCTTTTACCAAAGACAGTCTGTTTCCAGGCTCTCTCACCCACTTTCTCTTTATCTTTGTTAACTCCTTTGATGTTGTCAAAAGCCTCACATAGTGGCAAAGGCTTCTCACAGGGTCTTTGTAATCTTCAGTTTCACTTCGGAGTTGGTGTTTCTTTGAAAGTCACTTTAAAAAAAATGCAGCCTCACACATAGGTATGGAGACTTCGAACAGCCCCTCCTTTGGAGGCAGGAGAATTAATTCTGAAGAAAACACAATGCCGGTAGCTGACACAGCCTTCCGAGCATCCTGTGCTCTTCCCTTAGCAACTGGCAAGATGTTGGATACATACACATTGTTTAAGCCCACATAAAGAAATTCTCACATGTCACCTGATGCTGGTAATCTATACAATAAAAGGGTAATATGCTAAGTAGACTGGGAGACCTTCTGGATGTCCTTCCGGACAAAGCCATGGTGGCAGGGCTGAGGTAGAGGCGGTTAGGGGCAATCAGGCCAGGAGGGGAGGGCAGTTGGGGGTGAGAAGGCTGGTGGGGTGAGAGGGCAGTTGGGGCAAGCAGGTCAGCAGTAGGAGGCAGTTGGGGGCAAGCAGGATGGTGGGGGGGTAGTTGGGGGTAATCAGGTTGGCAAGGGGGGGCATTTGGGGGTGAGAAAGCTGGTGGGGGAAAGGGGGCAGTTGGGGGCAAGCAGGCAGAGTGGTTAGGGGCGATCAAGCAGGTAGGCAGATGAGCAGTTAGGGGCCAGAGATCCTGGATTGTGAGAGGGATGCCTGACTGCCAGTTTAGACCCAGCAGCCATCTCCCGAGAGGTCCAGATTGGAGAGGGTGCAGGTCGGGTTGAGGGATGCCCCCCCCCCCACCCCGCACGCATACACACACACACACACACACACACACACACACACACGAATTTCGTGCACTGGGCCACTAGTTCAATATATTTAAACTTGTGAGTTTCTAAATTGAGATGGAAAAAACCAAAAGAATTGAGGTGAGTGCTTAGATGAGTGAGGCACGTACACAACAGCCATTTTTCTGCACAGCAGGCGATACAGTGTGATGGTGAAAAGCACAGCTCTGCCAGGTTTCAATCCCAGCTCAACCACTTACAGACAAGTTAGTAACATTTTTCTGTTCTGAAGTTTCTTCAACTATAAAATGGGGGTCATTTTGAGGGTTGAGTCACCACATAAAAAATACATTAGAATCAGGTTGATGACAGAGTTAGCCCTCAATCGGTGTTAACAGTAGTAGTAGAAGCAGTGCACATGGCCTATTTAATTCAAAGGCCTCCGTTTCTTTTGGATTTAATCTGTGCAAATTAATCTTTGTTTGCTTACCAAACAACACCTTGAAAATAAACAGTACTGAGGTACTAAATGTTAAAAATATCAATTTTTACCTCTTATTTAAAATCTAATTTATTCATTTATGAGATGTTTATGTGTGTATGTGCCGGGCCCTCTGCTGAGCAGAGGAACTACAAAGGCGAGTCAGATACAGTTCCTGACAGAGAGCTGACAGTCCAGTGTGTGGGGCAGAGAAGTATCAGATGCGAACAGCTCAGCATGAAAAGTGCTGGATGGAGGGAGGCTGGGTACCTCCCAGGGCACCGGGAGAGGAAGACCCCTGGAGTTGGAGGGAAGATGATCCCTGAACTGTCCTGAAGAAAGCTGGGGAAGGGTTATTCTAGGTAGAGGGGGAGAATGAGCAATGAGCAAAGGACAAAGGCACTGAGAGAGGAGAGAGTTTAGGGGATTTGCTAAAAAAAAAAAAAAAAATTAGTTGGCATTGCTGGTACTTGGCATGGGATGCGGCAGGGGCAGGGAAGATAAGGAGCCAGGTTATGATGGGTTAATGAACTTGGATATGTTCCTTAGACACTTGGGAGCCACTGAAGGGTTTCAAGCAAGCATGTGCTCCAGGAAGGTTGTTCGGATTGCAGTGTGGAGAAGGGAATGGAGCTGGCAGAGAGGGAGCTGGGGAGATGCGTGAGAGCAGATCCTGGCAATTGCAAAAACAGAAGATATTAAGATAGTGGCCATGTCAGGACTCACTGGAAATTGAATGAGAGGGATTAGGGAAAGAGAGCGGTATCACAGGGTCTACCCACACTGGGCTGCTTCCAGCCCTGGTTCAACGGCAATCAAACAGAAATTGCAAGACATTAAGAGACAGAGATCAGCAAAATAATTTTTCTTCCTTTTCATATTCTCTCAAATGCAATGCTATGTACTTCCAGGTAATGCACAAAGCTTCCAGCTTTCAGGTCAAATCAGGGTTCTTCGATGGTCTCAACAGTCGTGGGCCCCCAGCTGGAGACAATTGTTTGGTTTTGAGAGCAAATGCAGAAAAATGAGACCTACAGGTTACAGAGGAAACTGTTTTACTCTTCCTGCAAAGATAGGAAATGTTCTGTTCACTTCAGTACTTTCCTCGGGGGAGAGAGAAGTTGGTAGTGTGAGGAAGCTATAGGGAAGGGGAAAACTTAGACAAGTGAAGGAAAGGACCTTGTATAGAGGGAAACATTGGAGAGAGGAACCAAGGTGTGTGGGGTGGTGGTGGTGGTGGGAATCAGGGCCCTAATTTCTGACTTTAGAAAGGACCTCTAGATTGGGAAAAACACAGAAAAGTTATAAGAAGATATTCAGAAATTTGAGGGATTCGAGTGGGGAAGTACTCTAAGAAAACTCATCTTAATGGCCTGTATCTTTCCAAAAACCTATATAAGGTGGCCTCCTAGTTAGGAGTTACATCCCACGGAAATGATAAGTCTTTGAAGTGGCCACTATGAGGAACATCATCCCGGGTGCATTAGGGATGGAAACAGTGATTGCTCAACAGCACAAAAAGCCCAGGTGGAACGTACCTGAATAGCATCCCATGCTAATGAAGTTAATCAGTGTTTAAGATAACACATGCAGAGCATTCTGGAGAGCATTTGACAGTAGAGCCTCTTAAAAAATGTACATCACCACCACCATCTTTACCATTTATTGTCTCTAGTAATTCTTAGCAAGAAGGAGTAGAGAGAAATCAGGTACTGTGGCTTTCTTTAGGCTTGAGACTGGCTTGGATGACTTGGATGATGGGCAGAAAGGATGGCACGGGAATCAAGGTGAGCAGGAGAGGGCCCTTGAGGTCTTTGGGGGAATGGAAAAAAGTAGAGCCAAGAAGTGGCTTCCTGACTTTGAGTCTGGGTCAGGGGACTGCCAGTTACAACGAAGACAAAGCATATTAGGTGGAAGATGTCAAGAAAAGAGTTTGTAGAACTGAGATCTTGGGAACTTTTGAGAGATAATTGGAAACTAGTTATATAGCTCAAATGGTAGACAATTTTATGGCATAGAAATAAACATGGTTTAAAGTTTTACAGAGAGGAAGGGAGAGAGAGAGAGAGAGAGTTAGAAACATCGATGAGAGAGAAACATTGATCAGCTGCCTTCTGCACATTTCCCACTGGGGATGTGCCGGCAACCAAACCTGGGACACTTCAGTTCTCAGGATGATGCTCTATCTGCTGAGCCAAATGGGTTAGGGCAAATGTTTTTATTTGTTGCTATTTATTGAAGCACTGGTTTATGCTATGACTTAGTCCGTCTCACAAAACTCCATTCACATGAAAGTGTAAAATATGGAACTCTCTAAAGATAGAAAATAGATTGTTTGAGGCTTGCGTGGGGTGGATGGAGAGGTGAGGTTGGGGGTATAATAGCAGAGTGATAGGGCAATGAAGTGAGGTAATGAAAATATTCTCAAATTGACTGTGGTGATGGTTGCACATATCTGTGCATACACTAAATACTTTAATTGGGTAAATTGTACAATATGTGGCTATCTCAATAAAGTGTCAACATAAGAAACATTCAAACCTGTAGAGAATTTTTATGAGTTTATTTGAGCCAAACTGACAACAATTGCTAGAAAAAAAAAGCCTCAACCTATTGAGAAAATGCTCCTAGAAATTAATGTTTTTAAAGAATTGACAAATTGAGGAATCCTGAGATCATAATTTGAGAAGAATTAACAAAGTGATTGGTTGGGGGTGGGAACACCAAAGACTGATATCAGGGGAAAGGCTAGAGCACATGTGTCAAACACAAGGCCCGCGGGCCAAATCCAGCCCGCCAGGCCTTGCAATGTGGCCCGCACCGCGCTGTCATCACTGCACTCCGCTGTCAGTTTATGACATTGTCAGTTTATGACTGTTCAGTAAACCATTCGGCCCACGATTTAGGCTGGATTTTAGATTTTGGCCCCTTCTCTGATTGAGTTCGACACCCCTAGGCTAGAGAGAGAGGATAATGGGGGTCAAGTGCTGGAGAAGACGATATAGGAGAGTAACGTGAATTTTTCCAATAGGGAGAGAGAGAGAGGTTATGGAGAACAATGGATGGGAAAAGCCAGAGGGGAGCAAGAATGATGCCTCCTTCCCCCAACCCCTCACAGTGTGTTATAGAAAACCGAAGAAACCCAAGCAACACTTAGAGAAATTGAGTTACACAGTTTATTATGCCAGCGGTCTCAGAGAAGTTGCCTCCAAAGTCTGAGCAAACCAATATGGTGGAAGCTCTTCTTTTATCCCCTTTGGTTTCTTTTGTCCCCCAAATATGGATTATACTTCCGGACCTTTTGCAGGCTTTGCAAAAAGCCCCATGTGCTGGGATGGGGGTCTTGAGATCATATTTAAGGGCTTGGGCTGGTGCCAGCACTGATAACCCCCTCCGGGGGATGTGTATTGTCCATGGTTTATGACCTCTATAAAATGTGAGCTTTTAGGTAACAGGTCTTGCAAGACCAGATTCTGGAGAAAGGGACAGTGACTTAATTATAGGTTATCAAGAACATGCATTAGGTTACTGGCACAGATTCATTGCTAGACCCCCAAACATCAGGGTTACATTGGAATTAGCCTTTTAGCCTTCTCAAGTGGATGGAAGACAGCCAGGGGGAGAGCGTTATGGGGAAGTGGTCCATTTCAGTTGTGATAAGGAGGAAAGGAGTGTTCAAGAATAAGGCTAAGAATCATCTGTTGTTCACAATAGAGCAGAGGCTGCACTGTGCATGAAGAAGAGCTTGGCTGATGGTTCCCCTCTCACCTCTCCTGGCTCTTCTGAGTGGTACAGTTTTATGGAAAGAAAGGCTGTGATCCAGTTCCACTTCAAAAAATATATATATGGTGACATTGTACTATTTGAGATCTGATGCCATTTGCTGATGCTATTTATAATGTTTGAGTAAAACTGTTGGATGTTGTTTTTCCAGTAATTTATAATTTTTGCCATAGCATATATTTGATTCAGATACAATACAGACATTATGTATCCAAGGCTTACTCTCTCAAAGGAGGTTAAAATAGCCCTAGAATTCTGTGAATAGTTAGGGGGCTTCATTTTTTTTTTCTCTTTCTACACTGTTTAAGTCTATATAACGGCTCATCTCATAGAGGAGAGCACCGGAATAGGTTAGACTTTGTTGCTATAGCAAGCTGAAATTGTGTCAGACAGTATCCATCATCTGCCACAGAGTGTTGCTTGCAAAGGGGGCTTCATTTTTACTTAACCTGAGATGCTTTAAAGCAATTTGGCCATTTCCTTTACATCCTTCCATTTTCTTGACCTTGACAAAGACCTTTTCCCCAAAACTAGTTTTGCAAATTCCTGAATTCATTGATACCATCTGGCATGTCCTGTCACCATTACAGTTCAGAGAAGTAGCCGTGAAAGCATGCTTTTTATTTATTTTTTTATTTTTATCATCACTTCACAAGAGTTAGTGGGAGAAGAGCCCAACCACTGGCTGGAAGAAGCACGGAGGTAGGGAAGGTGCTGGGTTAGCTGCACTGGGACCCCCTCCTGCCTTCCAACCTCCCATCATGCACAAGCCTCTGTAAAATTACAAGATCCAGCATGTCATTCCTCTGCAGGTGGCTTGGGATCAGCTGAAACCACAAATGTTAAATCCTTAAATGCCAAAGGTCTGCTCTCTTACTTGGTAGAAGAATTAAGTTGCTGATTTGTTTTCTGCTCTGTTGGATGGATTTTGATTCTACCCCTGCAGTTTGCCTGAGGCTGATTAAAACAATGACCTCAGCGTTTCTGATTCCTTTTCAACCTGCAGCAGTGACCTTTAAAAACAGATTTCTCACTGTAATAGCTGCCAAGCTTTTCCCAGTAAGCTGCTCACTCACTTCCTCTTTTACTGGCAAATGTGAGTGTGAGTGCCCACACCGCCAACCCCATAGTACATACACTGATGGGTTCCTGGGCATCTATGTAAATGAATGACTTCTGAATGAAAACTTCATCAAGTGCTGAAGATGCTCTCACACAGGAGATTAAATATCCTCCAGAAATAAATCCACACCCTGTTATATTTACTATCTGCATCTATATATGTCTCTCTACAACTGAGTGAAAAAATTCATATATAATATTTTGCTGGTGCCACTGATTATTGCTGCCTAGAGAAGATGGGTATATAAAATACTGTCTAAAATAATTGATGATGAGATGCTGATTTATTGGAATTCTGGCCCAAACCATGCTTAGATGAAACACACACACACACATACACCCACACACACACACACACACACACACACACGAAGATACTATAGTGATTTCCATCTGAATTATACTTCTATTTTTAATCTACATGAAGTTTATTTGATAGATGGAAGCTTAAGTTCCAGGACAAGATAGAGCTTATGTAATTAAAATTATGTATTTTCATCCATATTGCACTTTCAGTAGAAATGGTGTCAGGCCTTCATAATCTGCCATTGTTTTCACATTCTAGGTCCATGATTATATAGTTATAGTCAAATAAGAGTTTCTCTTTTACCAATGCTGTTATTAAAGGGTATAATGAACTGGAAATAAGGATTTGGAAGAAATATGCAAATCACTGACTTTGTTCTATTAGTAGTACTCTGTCTCCAATTTTGTTGAGTATCATTTTCTTTACTATATGGAACCCACTGTGTGTGTTGATAAGGGAGTGGTTTCTTTGATCTATCTATGTGTCAGCTTGTCCCTGAGTTCTGTCCATGCCCATAGGAGCCTTTGTCTTGGTCTTGAGGGCTACCACCTTTAAGCCTAAACTCCTTATTCCCTCTCTACCTTTGTTTTATCAATCCCCAACAGTTTTTCTTAAAATATATATTTTTTAGAGAGGAAGGGAGAGGGAGAGAGAGGTAGAAACATCAACAATGACAGAGAATCAGTGATCAGCTGCCTCCTGCACGCCCCATGCTGGGGATTGAGCCTGCAACCCGGGCATGTGCCCTGACTAGGAACTGAACCATGACTTCTTGGTTCATAGGTCGATGCTCAACCACTGAGCTATGCCAGCTCGAACAGATTTTGTCTCTGGAACCTGTATTAGTCATTCTTCACTCGTTCCAGTTCTAATTTTGGCTGGAGGGGATGACTGTGATCCTGAGTTTGGAAGCAGTGGTGGCCTATCCTGCCACAGGTTGACTTCTAAAAGATCATCAGGCATTTCTTTGTCCAAAATTTAGCCTCTCGCTAGCATATCCCCTGTCATTGTTAGGTTAAAGGATTTTGGCTCCATCCCATCCTTGAGTTATGATTTAGAGGGCCTCCTTCTTATTAAGTGTTCTTCATCATAGTTGTAAAGGGAAGACTATCCTCTGCCACACCTGAGTGAGGC
This sequence comes from Pipistrellus hanaki, assembly GCF_964339955.1. Taxonomy (NCBI): domain Eukaryota; kingdom Metazoa; phylum Chordata; class Mammalia; order Chiroptera; family Vespertilionidae; genus Pipistrellus; species Pipistrellus hanaki. Next base: position 44,531,270 of record NC_140510.1, read on the forward strand.
TCCTGCAGCCCTGGTTTGACCTTCCTACATGGAAGTCATTGCTTCCACAGTCACAGTCACCAAACAGGAAGAGGATAAGGGATTAAGTAGTCACTTTTGGACAAGATTTAAGTAAAACAAACAAAAAACTTTAATGGTCTAAAACTTTTAAAAAAGAAAGTAATTTATTGAGTGATGTGCTAGCCAGAAAAAGGAACAGGTCCCGGAGTCATGCAGACTAAACCACCAGCAGCAGAGGTAGATGGAGAGGATAGCGTGTCCACCATCCTGGAGATGACAGGCACTCTTATGCATGAACTTGGGGAAGGAATATATACATTGTTGTGAAAGAATTTACATTGGCTGAAGATAAAGGGGGGAGAACTCCATTTGTCTGAGTAACCAGACAACATATTACTTAGAGCCTCATACAGACAAATAGGAAATCTAGAAAAGAAAAAGTAGAATGGATTTGAAGTCAGACTCATTCTGGGTAGGTGCATAGTCCATAGAAGGAAATGTTTGCTCTTCAGGATTGGTTGTGGGCAATAGTCTGGAAGTTCATTCAAGATAAACAAATGGCCCTGTGTCAGTTATTCAGCTATTCTCTTTAGATAATTGCCAAAATAGCCACCTGGAGGTTAATTCACACTTTTAACATACATTCAGGAATGTTATCAGTCTTTGTTGGTCTCAGCCTGCAGTTGTTAGCTGATGAATAGCACTTGTCTCTCCCTTCTACCCCTCCAGCCTGCTGTAATTTAATTTAGGACATCTCAAAGTTTCTCCTTGTCATATAATAGTTGTCAATATCATTCTATATCAGTTCAATCATAGAAGCTGCAGGCCCAGTGATGAGGTGGTTAAGAGTGCTCACACAGGAATGGTTTGAATCATAATGCAGGTGGCATGGAGATTAAATTGTAGTGAAGACAGCAGGAATGTATTCCCGAGAACAATCACTCAGTGTCTGACCGGGTGTGGTGAGCTCTGCAGCTCCTTCCCTAGTCATGAGCTGGGCCTAAGGCAGTTCAGAATGTCCCTCATTCTCTACTTCATCAGTGCCCGCTGTCGGTGAACTCCCAGCTTCTGCCTCTGTCACCCACTCTTCATAGCCAATTCTTACTCTCCACCGATTTCCTTGAACTTGTTTCAGCCTTGCCCTTATTGCCACTTGAACCAGGGACTCAGACACCACTTGCTCCTTTTCTGATCACTAAAACCTAAGGTCAGCCCTACACAGCACCATACCCACCACCATACCAACCCCACACTCTGGGAACCAGTCCAACCCACAGTTTTTTCCCATAGTCTCTAAAATTTAACCCCCCAAACTCCATTTGTCTGAGACATCATGCTCGGCAGACAACATATTTAGAGCTTCATAAAAACAAATAGGAAATCTAGAACAAAGTAATATGGAATTTACCTTACCACATATTCTTCTTTAAAAATTCTTTTTTTTTTTTATTTTAGAGAGAGGGAGAGAGAGATGAAAACATCAATGATGAAAGAGTCATTGATTGGCTGCCCCCTGCACGCTCCTACTGGGGAAGGATTTCACAACCTGGGTATGTGCCCTGACCCAGAATTAAACCACACCCCCTGGTTCATAGGTCAACACTCAACCACTGAGCAACACTGCCAAGCTCTTCTTTTTTTTAAATCCTAAGATGAGGATATATTTTTCTAATTTTAGAGAGAGGGAGAGAAACATTGATTTGAGAGAGAGAAATATCAATCATCTGCCTCCCATTCATGCATGATGGGGGATTGAACTACAACCTGGATAGGTGCCCTGACCAGGAATTGATCCTACCGCCTTTTAGTGTATTGGAAGATGCCTAATCAACTGAGCCACACCATCCAGAGCAATACTCTTGGTTTAATAGAATGCCTTTTGCTATTTATCTATTTGTTTATATGTATTTCCATTCCTCTAAGCTTTGGAATATCAATCCAAGTATCATTTATTTGGAAGTCTGTAAATTTCACATTAAACAAGGAATTCTTCAGCAAAGATTGGTAATAAATGCTATTCTCAAGTAAAGCACTAGGTGGAGCATATAAATTTAAAGGAAATTTAAATTGGTGATGATGACAAATCATTTAACTCAAGAAAACTAAAAAATTTAAACCAAATTTATTTTGATTAATTTAAAGGTAGACAAATACAAAACAATATAACACTTTTTATAAGTATATGTAATCTAGGATAATGTAAGTAAAGTCATGAAAATTGTAATAAATATATTTTTTTCTCATCAATAGACCCTCCAAATCCCATAGCCAGAGCAGGAAAATGAAGCGGGCAGCAGTTTCAGAAGAACAGTAGTTGGAGAAGGCAGAGAAAGGGCTAGCAGGTCTTTTTTTTTTTTCACTGGCTGAGAAAATGAGGTGGTCTTTTTCAGAGTGGAAGGACCTTGCATCTATATCAGCTTCTAAGTTGCCAGCTTCTTTTTGGGAGCAAATAATTTTACGGAGTTTGATTGCCTGTACACATGGGAAGAGGTTATACATTGCTAATCACAGCAGGTCAAACTTTTAAAAGTTGTTTGTTAAATCGGTGAGATGGACAGCTGGGCGTGCAGACAGTCCGTAGGAGGTCAGAGATAACCATCCCAGCGCTGGTGGCACTGATTAGCTCATGCTCATATAAAGATGCTGAGTGCTGCTTTGTTTCTAAGGCAAGACATTGGAATCAGCCTAATGTTGATATATGTATTATGATTTCTCTCAAGTTTGCAGAATGATACCTATACTATGACATCATTTTTATAATTAAACACAGAATCTGTATGTTGTTCATGAGTGCATATTTGTATATAATCACTATTTAAAAATAGACCGGAACTGTGGTCTGCAAACTGTGGCTCTCGAGCCACATGCAGCTCTTTGGCCCCTTGAGTGTGGCTCTTCCACAAAATACCATGGCCTGGGCAAGTCTATTTTGAAAAAGTGGCGTTAGAAGAAGTTTAACTTTAAAAAATTTGGCTCTCAAAAGAAATTTCTATTGTTGTACTGTTGATATTTTGCTCTGTTGACTAATGAGTTTGCCGACCACTGGATCAGAAGGATACCCACCAAATAGTGACCATTCAGGAAAGGGGAGTGGTACGGAACATGGGTCACAAAGGGATTTTAAATGAACAAATGACACAAAATGTAAGCACTTATTGATTTATTGATGTTTGCTATATTTTTCTATGATGTTTCCTATAGTTTTAAAATTTCTCAAAAAGTTGGGGGTGCTACCTGTGGATAGCATGAGGGGACCTCCAAAGAAGTAACCCCATGAAAACAATATGCCTAACAGTGAACAGAAAAAAATGTGAGGAAGTGCTGGGATTGGCATTGGAGAAAAGCAGATGGAAGTAGTGGGTGGACCCATTTGGTAATGCTTCCCACTGGGGTAGAATAAAGGCTGGAGCTCTGGAGCTCACTAACCCCTGTGGTCCCTCCTCGACAGGAAGAACGTGGGGACCTGGACTGGACTTGCTCTTCCTGTCCCTTCCTCTGAAGTCTCTGTGATAAGACTTCATGGGATGAGACTGTGAACGAGTCATCTTCATTGCCTCCTTCCCGCTACATTATTTGCTGTCTTAGTGCTAATATTCTTCGGATAAACTTCTAGGCATGAAAGGATGCATACCAGAAGACCCTATCGCGTGGAAGATGCTGAAAAATACTGCCTTGAGGATGATTTGGTCCATCTCGAGGTTCTGGATGAGGTATTAAACATTTAGTAGATAATTCTCACAGATGACATCTGTTTCATGTGAATGGTCTGGTCTTTCTGTTTGGACCCTATTCCCCTATAGTTGCTTGAAAGTTTAATTGTTTGCGTAGCCTTGGTGAAGCTCAGGGTGCATTTGGTTACTGTGACATCCTGCACAGTTTTTAATAGTCTCTGAAATGTCCTAAATGATGATGAAGAAAGGATTAGATTTTTTTTTTTCCAATGAAGCTCTTTGCGTTGTAGATGTTACTGTGTTATATGAGCTCAAAAAATGTTTTTCTGTAAAAAAAAAAAATGCAGTTTAACCCTGAAATGAAGATGGTTGTTCGGTCTTCATAAAGAGGAGCTTCACTTAGGGAAATTGTGAAGTTAATATAGCTTGAGTTCCCAATTTGAAAATTGTGATAATCCCTGTTTAAAATATGCATGTTTAATAGAGCTGTTAATTGCACTGGACCTGATTCTCCTGATTCTACCTCTGGGGACCCTTAACTGCAATGCATGAAACATTAAGTATTTTATAAAAGTGTGCAATTCTATATTCCCATCGCATAAATTTTAAGTTCAGTACTTTTAGAAATAAAGTTACTCTTTTGTCTACATTTTATCAATAGGAATGACCTATTAAATCAAATTCTAAATAGAGAATTTTGATTGGGTAAAATACATTTTTCATAATAACAAATAAAACCTTTGCTGGATATTCAGTGTCTCTTAGCAAGTCCCAGGGGGGCCTAATTCTTTCATATATTCTTATTTTTTCTTTTTTTCAAGACAGATATCGGCTTTTAGTATCATTAGAGTCACTGTATGTTTTAAATTAACTACTTTTATCTTTTAGAGGAAAATATAGGGTGTTCCAAAAAATGTATACACAATGTAACAGCTAAAACTCAATTTTGAAAATGAAATGTATTTTAATAAACACTGCCTTTATAATTACTCAAAGTGTGTGTGTACATTTTGGGGACACCCTATATTCTTGTAAGGATAATTATTTTTGTTTTCGGAGTCTCTCCCTTATTGGAAATGATGTTGACTCTCAATGCCATTTATCCTCTTCTTAGGACACAATTATTCACCAGTTGCAGGAGCGTTATGTGGACTTGGTCATTTACACGTATGTCGGCGACATCTTAATTGCCTTAAACCCCTTCCAGAATCTAAGCATCTACTCTCCACAGGTAAGCGATTCTTTAAGAACATGTTGCTTCTTAATAGGATATTAAAAACCACAAGGGAAAATGAATAGAAGGAAAAAGTGAGAATAAAACTATGCCCCCCCCCAAGGGGTGTTATCCCAAACTACAGATAATAATGCCACACAGATGGAATTCTTACATTTTGGGGGGACTTTTTAAAGCAAGATATAACAATGATGCCTAATATTCACTTAGTGCTTGCTGCAGGCATTGGGTTACCTCATTTACTTCTTACAACCCTGGGAAACAGGCACTATTATTAAGCTATTTGGTATGTGAGGAGACTTAACATAGTGAGGGTCACTCCGTGGCATGAGCTCATGAAGCCAGTAAGCGAAGAGCTGGAATTTGAACTCAGGCCTGTAGATTCTACAGCCTTTCTGGTGCTACAGTTCCCCAAACAAGAGACAAAGCCTTGGTGTCATGGCAGCAGGTACAGCATTAGAAGGCCCAGTGGAGTAGTAGAAGAGTCCTTTAAACTAATGGTCTTTTCTTCAGTTTTCCAGACTTTATCATGGGGTGAAGCGTGCCTCAAATCCCCCCCACATCTTTGCATCAGCAGATGCTGCTTACCAATGTATGGTTACTTCCAGCAAAGACCAGGTAAGAACTCACATTCCTTCTCTACCAAGTCACACAGTGGAATGTGTTCCGTCTTCCTCGGCAGCTCCTGAGTCTTCCAGAAAACCAGTTCCACTCTGGTTGCTGGTATTGGCTCTAGGAAATGGGAAATGAAGTAGTAGCTTGGTGGAACAGGGACAGTGGGGAAGCCAGAGCAGCGGAACATGAAAACCCTTCTCAAGAAACATGAAACTGTCCTGTCAAGATCACACATTTTCAATGTAATAAGGATATTTCTAATGTGAATCTGAGACACAGAGCTAACAGAAACCTAATGATGTGCAATGACTGTAGTAAAAAGAGAATGTAGAATGACAAATGCAATTCATTCCTATTTAGGTCTCAGAATGTTCACGGTCCAGTCCTTTTTGTATGAACTACTGCTCACAGGTTGACAGTGGCCAGGCACTACACTGGTTAGCTGCTGAGAAATTGTGATGGATTTGGTAAATACTGAACAAACCTTGCACTCGATGCCAGTTAAGCACAAAGCTAACCCATATGTTTGAACCTGCTGGACCTCCAGTTCAGAGTGGTGGCCTATTCAACTTGGACCCTTCCTTTGCTTTCAATGTGTTTTCCTTTGTGTCTTTATTTTGTTTAAAGTAGAAATAACCTTATTTTGTGAGGAAATCTGACAAGAGAGTTATTATTTGTATATTTCCTAAGACCTGTGAAGTTCCTGCTTTGGATTTGTTTAGGAATAGATGAAATTATAACAGTGCCAATTACAAAATGGAGTACATGGATACATGGTTTCACCATTGGTTAGAAAGTTGGCTTCTCCAAATTCTTACTTTTCCCAGAGACTTTGGAGTGTCCATAGATTTCACCGAGAGGAAATAAATGGAGAGACCTATGTGTTACTCAAGAAGTTGTCCTACCATGTTGTCTTTTTTCCGGCACCACTTCTGTCACCAAAATGTGTGTCTTCCAACACCAGCCAATTTTCCGACACCAATTGGATATCCAACGGTTCAATCCATTTAGTTCTAACACTACATCCAGTGTTAACATAGACATCACAAGGTCAGAGTTCAGTCCACAAGACTGTCCCCACTTCAGATGCCAGCAGCAAATGGGCTGTCCAGATTACCCACACTTCTGCCTGGCTGACTACAAATTCAGGGATTCTCACAATCCCCTTAGGTTTGAAATTTCAGTAGAACAACTCACAGAACTAAGAAATACTACTTATGTATACTAGTTTATTATAAAAGTTACAACCCAGGAACTGAACCAAATGGAAGAGATGCAGATGGCAAGATAGAGGGAGGAGGGGTGTTGCAAAGCTTTCATGCCTTCTCTTGGCACTCCCCCCTCCCCACACCTCAGCATGTTCACATCAGAATGAGGTTCTCTGAATCTTCTTTACCCAGAGTTCTTATGTGTCAAACCGTCTTTATCCCCTCTCTCTTCCCCAGAAGTTGGGATGGAGGGGCTGAAAGTGCCCATCCTCTAATCATGTGTTTGGTCTTTCTGGTGGCCAGCCCCCATCTTGAAGCCCCACCTTGAACCACTTTGGTTAGCAGTTGGGTTTGGTTGAAAAGTACTTGTTTGTGAAATAACAAAAGATATTCCTGTCACTCCTACCATTCAGGAAATTCTGAGGGCTTTAGAAGCTTTGAACCAGGAACTAAGGACAAAGACCAAATGTATGGTTTTTTAAATTATACTGAGTCCACTAATCTCTCTTATATGTAAGGAGCTCCTAGAAATGAATGATAAAAAGACCAAGAATACAAAAATATAGGCAAGGTATATGAACTGGTCACAAAAAAGAGAGTATGAATGACCTTAAACATATGAAAAGATACCTATCCTCACTCATAATAAAAGAAATGCAAATTAAAACTACCATGAGATACCATTTTTTTAAAAAAAACCTATCATATTGGCAAAAATCCAACATACTTTGGTGAGGCTATAGGGAAATAGGTACTTTCATATATTGGCACAAGCCTTAGGAAGCAATTTGGTACTACCCATCAGATATGGAAATGCATTTACCTTTTGATGCATCAACCTCATTTCTTGGAATTTATTCTATAGATGAACCTACATATAATTTTTAATGACCTATGTATAGAGTTCTTCATTGCAATACTGTTTACAGTAACAAAAGGGAAAAAAATTAAGTATCCATATGGGACTGGTTAAATTGATTATAGTACATCTACCCAGTGGATGTTCTGAAAAGGAAAGGTATATTGCTGAGTAAAAAATTAAGGTGTTACAGTGGTGGATGTTCTATGAAAACCATAGCTGAACACATAGGATGTTTTCTGAGCTGTGAATTCCTCACCAACACTCTTGTTTTCTGTGTCAGTGCATTGTCATCAGTGGAGAAAGTGGCTCTGGGAAGACAGAAAGCGCCCACCTGATTGTCCAGCATTTAACTTTCTTGGGCAAGGTACTGACCAACCTGCTTTATGTATTATGGCTACAAGTTTCTGCAGCAATTTTATAAGTGATGGAAATATTATTTTTGTTGTCTTTTAGAGCTTGCATCAAAACATTCCCTCTTTAGTATGTTTGCCTCCTGATAGCTAGGGCTCTTAAGATGTCAGCATGACATCTTTCTTTCATGTAGTGAGAAAAAATAATGCCAGCACAAATTTACTAGATTATTGGCTATTAATTTTTTATGTTTTTAATACAATAGAATCAGCCATTAAGTACTAAAAGTGGATAAACATTAGAAACAGGATCCAGGAGAGCCACTAAGGTGATCAAAAGATTTAAAGTAGGAATCTTTGAGCAAAAGTTGAGGAAAAGAAAAAAATTTCAGCTTGGTTAAATGGACATTGAAAAAAATGACTTAGAAATGGTTTAGCAGTTATGTATGCTCAGAATTAGTATATTATGAGACCTAGAAAGAATTTAAGGAATATTTGTTACAGATGAGGTTTTCAGTCATCATGACTGAAAAAAAAAAAGTTATGGGATCTCTTTATTTAAACTTGTTTCTAAATGGTTTAGGCATTTTAATTGTCAAGGATTTTAAGTGAAGTGTGTTGGACTTAAAAACTGATCTAGCGTCATCTGATGCCTACGCGCTGGCAAGTTGCTCATCTGAGAAAACAATGCTGGAGGTTGATGCTCATTTCCCCAAATGAAGTTCTTCTAAAAAATATCCATAATGCGAATCCTATGGGCAGGGAAGGATGCCTGGCAAATTGCTCGGTTAGTGTTTCTGGAGGCTCCTTTTAACTGCTCTCTGTTTGGCACAGGCCCATAACCAGACCTTGAGAGAGAAAATCCTGCAAGTCAACTCCCTAGTGGAAGCCTTTGGAAATGCATGCACGGTCATCAATGACAATTCCAGCCGCTTCGGAAAATATCTGGAAATGATGTTTACACCAACAGGAGCTGTGATGGGAGCAAGAATCTCTGAATATCTCCTGGAAAAGTCCAGAGTTGTAAAACAGGCAGTGTGGGTGCACTATTTTATTGCTGGTTTTGCTCTGCGATGCAGACCAGGAGGCTTTGGGAATTTTAGTTGCTGCATTTTTACTCTTGTTCTTAGCATCCTGATAGCTAGGAGGGTTTCCCCTTTCCTCCCTCCCCCAACCCTCTTTAGGAGCACAGAGTTATTGAAGCAAAGGGTAAATTGTGATTTCTAACTGAAACGATGTTTACAAGCAGATACAAAGGGCTGGCTGGGGTGGGAGTACTTTGGTATAGCTATATCCATTTCTCCTGAGTTGGTTATACCAGGTAGAATTTAACAATATTGAGCATACTTTTAAAAATCACTAGGCCCCTTAAAATTGAACTTGTCTTAACAAAAAGTACTGAGAATATTCTAAATGTTAATGTTTTCCTCTAGATTGAGAGAGGAAAAACTATTTTCTTTTAAGAAGAGCAGGACAGCATGGACTGCTCTGGGTTTGGGTGCTGGCTCTGATACTTATTGTGTGACTTTGGGTAAGTCACTTAACCTCTCTGTGCCTCATCTGTGAAATGGAGATGACACTAGAGCCTACCGCATGGGTTTGCTGTAAAGATTAATAGTTTGTTTATATGAACTGCCTTTGAAAAGTGCCCAATATGGTACATGTTATCAGAGTTAGCCACTTTTTCTATTATTATTACTACTAGTGGCCGGTGGCAGGAAGATTCCTGCAATAGGGCTTCCTGCTGCGGTCACTGCCCCGCCTGCTTCCCTCCCTTCTCCGCCTTCCGGCTTGCTTCTCCTCAGCTTTGCTCCCTTCTGCAGGCTTGGCTTCTTGCTATGCTGTCTTGTTATGTAAATTAATTAGTCAATGTGGCAGCACTTAAAGAGTAAAATAGACTGAAGACACATTGATTGAGTAGAAGATGGCAGCTTTGCAAGTCCTGTTCAGCTGATTCTGTCCTCTTCTGGGCACATAATAGGATTCCCCCTCTTGGTAGCTTGTAGCTAGATGTGGTCACATGACCAATTCTGGCAAATTAGCCTCTAGAGCTCTGGCAAAGTGCAAGATGGTGACTGCTCTATCAGCCTGGGCCCAGGAGTGACTACGGTAAACACAGCCTCCCCACCGCCCCTCCCTGCTGGCTTTCAGTGGATGTACTCTGAGCAAGAAGTAAATCTTTGTTGAGTTGAGCTATTTAGATCTTGGGATGTTTGTTATTGCAACAGAACTAAGCTAATCCTGATTGATACATGATGAAAATCAAGTTGAAATTATGCTAGGAATGGATATTGGTAGGCAAAGTTTGAAAGAATTGGAACTAGAGGTCACTGAAAAAAAAAAAAAAAAAAAGGAAGAAGAAAAAAACTATAGGAAGATAAGACCAAGAAGGATGAACCAAAGCCCCCACATTTACCAGAGGTTAGAGAACAAGTAACATTCATACCAGGCACACAGCTTCATAAAGCCCTATAAAGCACACCACCATCACCACATGCTTGTGTTAGAAACCTGGGAGGTAGACGCCAGGTCCCTTTTCCTCACTGCCTTCATTCATTCTATTAGGATTTTTTTTTTAGTTATTCTTGCAAAACATATCTTTAGGCTTACTTTTGTTCTTCTTCATCAGGGCCATTACCCAGTTTAAGCCACTCTTACAACCTAGTCTTCATCTGTCAGCTAGAGTGTATTTTTCTCAACAAAAATGTACTCATGTCACAAACTTATAGTGCACCCTGGCTCCAGCATGTCAAATAATTCTAATTGATTAGTCAGCAAAATCTCCAATATGGCCTAACAACTCCTTGTGTTGGCGTGCCCTGCCTACCTGCCCACCCCTTCTCACTAGCATTCTTTGGGATCTGTGTGGGTATCACACTCCCAGACTTTGTGAATATGCTGCTCCCTCTCTTTTGAATGCTTTTCCCTTCTCTCTGTAGCTCCTTCCAGCCCTTTCGCATGCTTCAGAGTTTGATTTAAGTGTTATTTTCCTAGAGATTCCTTCCCCTGACTTGACACAAGTAGCCTTCTTCATCTCAGCCCCTGCTTTGTCTCTTTCAAAGTCCTCATCACAAGTTTCCTTATTAAATCATCTGGCTCCATCACTAGAAGGGGAACTCCAGAGGGCCTGGATTTCCTTGCATCTGGTGTAGTGCCTGCCATGATTGGAACTCAATAAATTTATAAATTGAGTGAACAAATGAGTGAGAAACAGCAAGTAGAGAAATCTATTGTAGATTATAGGGCAGAAATAAGAAGAGCTTTGACAATCAGAGGATTGCTAGGATATCCAGGAGAAGTTGGAGAAAAGAGTGGGGCCCATGTCACAAATAGGGACAAGGAATAGAAGCAAGACAAAATTTATTTCCATAGAGCTAAGTTGGCCAAGGGGAGGATTTGCCAGAATTCTCGGGGTTGAACAGAAGAGACCATCTTCCTCTAGAGCCGTGGTTGGCAAACTGCGGCTCACGAGCCACATGCGGCTCTTTGGCTCCTTGAGTGTGGCTCTTCACAAAATACCACAGCCTGGGCGAATCTATTTTGAAGAAATGGCGTTAGAAGTTTAAGTTTAAAAAATTTGGCTCTCAAAAGAAATTTCAACCATTGTACTGTTGATATTTGGCTCTGTTGACTAATGAGTTTGCCTACCACTGCGAAAGAAAAAGATCCAGAGCAGTTGTACTTTCCCGTTCCTTGTCTCGTCATAAGCTGACAGCAGTCCATAGACCACACTTAGAGTAGCATCTATCTGAAAGGACCCTGGCCAGGGTGGCCTCGCAGAGGGTGGACAGCAGTAGACCAGGGGGACTGATGCATGTCATTTTGCATTGTGTTAGAAAGAGTACAAGTTTGAAAGCGTGAAAACCTCAGTTTGGGACCAAGTCCATAATTAGCTATACAAACTGGTGAGCCACGTAGGGTTCCAGAAGAGTAAGGAGTTTGGCTGAGCCTTCTAAGATGTATATCATTGTCTCTGAAGTAACCTGGACTACTAACAGAAGGCATGAGCACAGATGCATAAGTCATTTGGACTGGAATAGAAACACGTATAACCAGAACTGTTATCTTAGATGTTCCATTCTGTGTACAGTAAACCTAAGTGTGTTTAATAATGTGACATGGTTGCAATTACTATACTAATCCTATCACTATTACTATTCTGTAATTGGGATGTAGCATACTGAATTGCCTGAAAATTCAAATTTGCTACAGAATAATATATTGCAGAGAAAGGAAATGTTATGAAATAGTTGGGGTGTGGAAGCCCAAAATATGTTATTGATAATGTCCCCTCTTCCTTTTTGTTCTCAGGGGAGAGAAAAATTTTCACATATTTTACTATATTTATGCTGGTCTTTATCACCAAAAGAAGCTTTCTGAGTTCAGACTTCCTGAGGAAAAACCTCCTAAGTAAGTGTCAGGGATTTTAATTGTGGACTTTTAATGGATATGTAACTAGCAGTTGACAAAACTTGAAAAGAAATGGGGCTGTTCTCCTCACTGGACATCCATAATGCCTTCAGCTGAAATACCGAGGGTGAGATGACAGGGACGGCCTCTCGCCATTTGCATTTTCTAGAATGTTCAAAACTCGAGTGCAGGCATTTTGCTCAGCGATGTCCACCACCATTCCACCACAGTACTAGGGAATTCTCCTGCAAAGAAGGAGCCCAATGGTGCCCCGGTGTTTGGGGTGCCATTTGCCAAGTCAGTGATCCTTCTGTTTGATCCTTCTCTATTTAGGTACATAGCTGATGAGACTGGAAGGGTGATGCATGACATAACTTCCAAGGAGTCTTACAGAAGACAGTTCGAGGCAATTCAGCATTGTTTCAGGATTATAGGCTTCACTGACAAGGTGAGTGTAGGAGAGAAGGAGAGAAGTGTTAAGTATTTTTGGATCAATGTGCGTGTTGGGTCAGAGCCCCTCTGGTAGGGATGGGACTTTTTTGGATGCCAGGAATTGGGAGGAGATATGAGCAGCCAGAAACAGATGGGAGAGATGTCATTGCAGGCCAAGCGGCCATCGCAAACACAGCAGCCTACAGCGACAAAGCAGCCATTCAAAGTACCCCCCAAAGCAGCCGCACTCTGGCTGGTCAGCAACACGTTTTGACTAACTCAGACTGCAGAGGCTTCTTGCCAGATAGTGACGTCAGTGTCACATGAGATAAAGGTACCCCTGTGCAGCGCATACAGTAAAACTACATTGTCGTTGCCTTTGCACATGCACACGGCACATGGGCCTTTAACATCCGCATGCTCTGATCAGAGTTCCCACCATGAGTCAAGACTTGAATGTTCTAACGTGTGGGGAGGCTACTTGCTTCCCAGATGCCCCACGCTGGTCATGGCATAGGTGCCACTACTCAAAGTTGGACCTGAGGACCAGAAACGTCATCACCAGAGAGCGTGTTAGAAATGCAGACTCTCAGGTTTAACCAAGAACAACAGAATCAGAATCTGCATTTTAACAAGACACACAGGTGAACATTAAAGGCGAAGGACTGTTGTTGTAAGTGCCATGGGCCTATGAGTTGTTGTTGTTGTCATTCACTCACTGCAGCTGTGATACCAAATGCCAAAATACGGCCGCCCTTTTCTGAGCAGGGGTTGTTCCATCCATGACAGTGGGTTATGTAATAGAAGCACAGGAATGTGTAGGTTACATCCAAGTTACAGAAATATATTTATGCAAGTATTTCCTTGACCACCAAAATAAGTTAATCTAAACCTTTCAACTCACAGTCACTGCCTTCTCCATGGTGCACAGTTGCACATTATTAACTGTAGTTCTAAGTACTGCACTCTTCTTATCGTACTAGATACAGGCTGTCTCTATTAAATATATGCTAGAGGTGACAGAAAGTATTTATAACCCGAGGCTCTCAAATATTATTCCGTGATACATTTATGTCATAGTTTCTGGGCTTCATGCCATCAATTTTGCAAAATATACAGATTCTTTTGCTTTTCCAACTAGGGAGGTGAATGATTAGGAAGTAGGCGAGAGTGTTAAATCTTAGGGGATTAGATTACAAGACAGTTGAGTTACCGTGGGACAGCCATTCTGGATAAAGGATTGCTTTTGTAATCCAATGAGTTTGGCCAGCCCTTCCCTCCCCAGCATCGTTGATTTTAGTCATAAGAATACCTTTCTTCTTCCTTTAAGCCAGCTGTTAATTTTCTCTGTCAGCCTCCCACGGACTTTAAACTGACAGACAGTGGAAAATCCCAAAGGTCAGATAAAAATAGATTTATATTTCCCGTGGCTCCTTAGGGGAGAGCAATTGAACAGGCTCCAGCATTGTTAAAAGACCTTTATGGTTATTAACTTATAGAGCTGTTGTTATCAAAGATGCTTGCTAGAGCCGTTGAAAGCCCTGGCCATGCCACAGTGTTTAGGGGCATAGTTTCTTAAAAAGGAACAGCAACAATAGAGAAGGGGTTGCAATATTTTGCTTTCAATAAGTACAGTGATTGATGGTTATAGAATACTGTGAAGAGGCCCTAACTGGTTTGGCTCAGTGGATAGAGTGTCGACCTGCGGACTGAAAGGTCCCAGGTTCGATTCCAGTCAAGGGCATGTACCTTTGCTCGCGGGCACATCCCAGAAGGAGGTGTGCAGGAGGCAGCTGATCAATATTTCTCTCTTATCAGTGTTTCTAATTCTCTATTCCTCCCCCTTCCTCTCTGTAAAAAATCACTAAAGTATTTTTTTTTTTTTAAAGAATACGGTGAAGAGATTGGTCCTAACTCTAAATGAAAATATATTGTGGTACTGGTCTAGTAATACAGATATACTGGAAATAATAATAAAACACCTGCTTAGGATACAGTTTAAAAAAAAAAGAAATTAAATATACTATTTAATTTCTTGAAGTAAGCCATCCTAACCTCTGTGCAAAACAACAACAAAACAGAAGAAACGAATGAATGGTTGCATTAATAAATATGAAAAGAAAGAAATGTAAAAAGTGGTAAACATTCTTAATTTGTGCCTTATCTGAACTGTTAAATGAAAAACCAGAATATAATTACATGTGTGTATATCATGTCCCATATTAATTCATATTGAAATAAATCAATTTATATCAGTTAGCAACATTGGATATGGAAGAAAAAGGCTGGATCTTACCTAAATTGTGTGGTTATATCTTTGTCTATACCTCTATAGACAACCTGTTTTGCTGAACTAACTTAGTTCACTCTGTTTATAAATTCAAAATAATTTGACTAAATTCAGAGATTCAATTGAATGTAGTGAGGCAGAGGATGCCAAAAAGCTGGTGTTACAGAACTTTTTCTAAAAGCTTTCTGAGGGACACTTCTAGACAGAATAATAATAACAGTTCCTTGCAGGAGATGGGGGAATAGACCTAAAACCCTATGATGAAGATTGGTGCTTTCAATTCTTACTTTTGGAGTCAAACCTTATTATATTTGTTTAGTACAGGATGGTGCAAAAGTAGGCTTGCAGTTGTGAGTATGCAAAACAGAGTTTATTCTTGTATTATTATTAATTGTGTTATTTTTCATACAAACAGCTGTAAACTTAATTTTACCCCACCCTTTATTATGTTTATGTTGCTGGGTATGTGGTTTATAACATATTAGAGTTGTAGGTATGTTCATATTTAATACTACATGAAAATCTTTTAGAAGATTATATATGTGATGGTCAAGATTGGATAGTTATTGCAGATCCCTTAATGAAAGTTAGATGGCTTTGAGATTAGGGCAAATTTCTTTTCCCTTCAAAATCAATTATGAGTTGGGAAAGGAGTATATTCTGAGAAAGAAAGAAAAAAAAAAAAAAAAAGGAAAGGCAGCGAACATACATCCTGCATGGGGCTTTGTGGAAAAATGCTCTTCTCCACTTTTGTTAGTCGGTGGTGAAACTGAACTCATACTTATCAGCAATGAATTGGGAAAACCAGCTGGAGGAGTTGTTAGTCTTCTTGATAATTTTTTTTTCTGTCCTGAGAGAGGCATTTTCATACAGAACATTGGAAACTGATTAAAAAAAAAAAATGAGATAGGGCACCATAGCAACATTCTGTAGGAAAGGCAGGGTGGCCAGGAAAGGCTCCCTAGCTGGTGATGAGCCAAGAGGAAAGGAGCAAGGCAAGGAAGGGGGAAAATCCTCCCCAGGTGGCTGTGGGAGGAAGAGAGGAGACATCTGGTTAAGAAGAACTGAGGAGGAATAAATCCCACAGATGGGCATACTACTGATTGAACTCTTCCATGATTAGAACATAAGAGTTGATATAAGTCCCTAGGCTAGAAAGGAAGAACTAACCCAAGGGTGAGATTGAAGGAGTCAAGTGGAATAGCGTGAATGTGTAGCATGGGAGCCTCTTCATGCTAAGAGCTCATTAATTAGGTGGATTTTGATATTCCTTCTCGGGTTCTCTCTCTGAGGAAGGAGACTTCAGTCATTCCCGTAGTATTTGAACGCCAGAGATATTGCTGAAGGTCAGAGATAATTTCCCTCTTTAAAAGAGAACATGTGTGAGCATTGTGCAGAAGATGATGTTGCTAGAGAAGTGATGTGGCGAAAACCACCAATTCTTTTGGAGGTGATCACTCCAATGCCTAGGCACCACTAGTTGGGAGGTTTCATGGCTTGTACTGTTATACATGATGTGTGTTTGTGTGTGTATTAGAAGAAATACATTTTGAGATAATTGGACATAGAAATAACAGACAGAACCCACTGCTCTCCCTTACTCTCTGGGATCTGCCTCTCTGGGAAGTGGCTCACTGGTGGCATTCTGTAAACCTCACACTGTATTGATGAAGGTAATGAGGTTCCGTCATGTTCAATCCAGGCTAGTCTCAGGAAACTCATTTGGTAGGTGCTCCCTTTAGCCGCTCTTAAATTGCGTGATTAAAACAGCGCTCCTTGGAGGAGTCAGAAACATGGCATCTTACATTTGATTCAGAAGTTTAAAGAACAATATTTAGCTACAGTAGAACCTAGTTTAAAATCCTCATTTGTCTTTGAAGCATTACCAGGCATCCAGCAGATGTCGCTATACAGTCTGTATTCAGCTTTTTGGCTTTTACCGAGTAAAGTTTACAGGAAGGCTCAGTTGGGGACAATGCTTTACCAATGCTTTGATGACAGTTTCTCTCAGTTTGCATGGTAATAAATCAAGTTCCCCAGCAGAGTATTTTTGGTGAAAGTGCTTTTCTCTATCTAGAAGCATAAGATGCAGAAATTTCCCGGCTATATATTTCATTCTCTCACTATAGGAATGCAAATGTTTTAAATAAACAAATATATATTATTTTTACTATTAATGCTACTTATGTATCCAACTTCAATATAAAAATAGAACTGAAGATCATCTGTACTGTTTTTACAACACTTGTGAAACCAAATATGTGCAGTTTTCCCCCCACACCAACCAATTCTTCTACAATTCAATTGAACTCTGATGCTGTCTATCCCATACGTTAGGGGCTCAGTCCCACATGACTGCCCCAACTTCAAAAACCAATTGCAAACACCAAAGATTTTTTTACCTCTGACTGATGGGCTATAAATGGGAGTTCCCAAGACCCCTCTCTTCAGGCTCAATAATTTGCTAGAAGGACTCACAGAACTCAGGAAAACAGTTTACTTACCGTTACTATTTACTTATTGTTATAAAGGGCACAACTCAGGAACGGCCTACTGGAAGAGATACATAGCTCCAGGTATGGGGAGAGGGAGCGCCACTTCCTCTCTCCTCTCTGATGTGTTCATTGAACCATAAATGCTCTGAACCTCATCAGTGAGGGGGGTTAGTGGAGGTCATAGGCATGACTGGTTAAATCCTTGCTGCTGGTGATTAACTCAATCTCCAGCCCTTCTTACTTCCCCCTGGAGGTCCAGGGTTTGGCTAAAAGTTCTAACCTTTTCATCACAGGGTTAGAACTTCTTTCCTCTGGAAACTAGATCCCATCCTCCAAGCACATTAGGATGGACTCAGGTTGGAAGGAGCTTATTATGAATAACAAAGGACATGCCTCTCAGCCTTATCACTCAGAAAAATTCCAAGGTTTTTCCAAGCTCTTGTGCCAGAAACCAGTCTGAAGACCAAATACTGTATACTTCTTACTAATCACAATAGCACAGATCTATTGAGTCTTTCAAAATAATTCCTAACCTCATTCATAACTAAATACTCCATCATTTAACTTCAAAATGTTCTAGCGAACCATTAATGCCCTGCCAACTGTTTCGTAAGAGCTATATTCAAAAAAAGGTTAAGGAAACATTTCCCCTTTTATTTTGAAGAAATAACTATACTTGAACTTGGAAGCTGGTAGTAGTTAGGATAAATGGATAAAAGTGGCTTAAAGAACAAAGAAGGTCAGTTCTCTCTCATAGCCTTCCAAGGTAAGAGGTTCAAATTGCAGGACAACTCCATTTCATGCAATCATTGGTCTCAAGCATCCTAATTCAAGACTTGGTTGAAGCTGGGTTGTTGGGAGTTCCTGCCAACAATGATGGGAAAGAAAGGAAGGAGGAGTAATGTTGACTAAATGTTGGCTTCCACAAGACCAGTCCCAGAAGTGGCCTACATCATTGCACTTGCTCCTTTGTTAAGAATTTAATTACACAGCCATACTTACCGTATTTTTCGGACCATAAGACGCACCGGACCATAAGACGCACCAGTTTTTAGAGAAGGGAAATGAAGAAAAAAAGATTCTGAAACAAATAGTGTCCTAAAATATTTTATGTGCATTAAAACCCAACATCACAGTCATAAACACATGTAATCGACCCTGTAAAGTAAACAGCAGCATTTAGAACCATTTAGAACCATTATTAACAAATACAGTCAGCAAAAGACAAAATGTACTGTAAAACACAATAACGAGAGACTTCAGTAATAAATTAGAATAAAGTTGAAGATTTATGGTAAAGGTTCTGCTGAGATCTACAGTACGCCTACCCAGTAGTCAAGCACGGCAACAGAGGGCGGAGAGGAATGATTGGGGGAATAGACGCGGCATTCTTCCGGGCACGGAGTACGGGCCAGCAAGGGGTACAGGCGATGATTACGGTTTGGATTATGCAGTTACCGTACACCGCACCTGGGCTGACATGGAGATATGGCTGCAGCGAGGGCATGGAGGCTGACTACCATACATGGGAACTCCTCTACCACTTGGGGTTTACAGAGCGGGGCAGACACTCTGGGCACGGAGGAATGGACAGTGGCTGCAGCAAGCACACAGAGCCGGGCAAGCACACAGAGACCACACAGAGCCGGGCAAGTAAAAAAAACTTTTTTAAAGTATATGTGTAGGCTATATTTGGACCATAAGACGCAGGGACTTTTCTCCCCCACTTCTGGGGGGAAAAAAGTGCGTCTTAGGTTCCGAAAAATACGGTAACTGCAAGGGAGGTTAAGAATTTTGTTTGTAGATGGAACACAAGTCAACCATCATTCAGAACTATCTGAAAGCTGGCTGAATGGAAGTCCCACAACTAGGGAAGTAAAGATGAAAGCACGTTGAGATTGGTAGGAGAGTGGAGATGTGGAACGGGCTGGTCCAGCACCTTTGTGGGCTGATTTTTTAATCCAGAGGGAGACAGTCCCTACAGACTGCTATGAGGAACAAGGAGTCCAAGCTCCACACCAGACCCCCCACTCAGGGTCCCAGAGCCTGGAAGAGAAGTCCCCGTAACTTTGGGCTATAAAAACCAACGGGAAATGAGGCTGGGGGACATGGAGGCTACCAGAGACCCTGGTGTCCCTCTTAAAGGGTCAGGCATGAACTTACTCAGACTCACTTCCTCTGAGCTCCAGTACCAGGAGGCATTGGGGGATCCAGACACATAAGGGGAGGAACTGGGTTGTCTGGCATCAGAGCAGGAACTAGAGGTGGCTTTCTATCAGATGGAAGTGCTCAGGAGGTGCTTGCAGGGATCATTGTTCCTATGCCAAGACCTCTCCAACCGAGGACTGACTGGCAACCATATCTGAGGCCCCATAAACTTGGAGTACACTGCTTGCTCTGCCCTGGTGATTTGATGAGACCCTGCCCCATCCAATTTGTAGCCCATCCCAAGCTGTTTGCAGTAGCTTTTCTATATAAATGGCCTGTTCTGGCTCAGGCTTCAGATTTTGCTAAAGTCTCTCAAGCCAAAGCTGGTGTCAATATGCCTCAAACCTATCAATAAAAAGCCCAAGACCTGGCACCAGTACTAGCCTGCCTTGCTTCACAGCTGGACCTCACCTGAGCACTTCCAAACCCAATACAAATAGGAAGAATTTGCAGATCTCTCTGTAGCTCCTACTAGGTGGCCTCAGAAAGTGGCTGACTTTGCACCTCTCTGGAGACCCAAGAGCCAGTGCACCTGGTGGACAGCTACAGACCATACCAGATTACAATTCTACACATCCACAAGCAACACATGCAAAAGGAAGACTCAACACCAAAACCCTATTGAAGCAAGCCCTGCTCTATAGGAGTGTTTCCTGCACAGCAGCTCTCCAACTGTAGTCCCAGCTAGTCCTCACATTCAGTTGGCATGGAGGTTAATTCCTCCAGTGACATTGACAACAATCAAATCTCAACTACAACAAGACTGCTTACAGCCCACAAAGGGGTGCACCCAGAGTTCCTAGCTCAGTTGACTGGAAAGTTCTGAGCCACTGGACCCTATAGGACATCTATACAAGGCCATTTTATGAACTGAAGGCTACTCTACACAACTCAAGGAAACAAACACAGGGAAGCAGCCAAAATATTGAGACAAAGAAACATGTCACAAGTGAAAGAAATAGAAGAAAGCAGACTACTGGACACAGAGTTCAAAACCACAGTTATAAAGTTACTCAACGATATTCATGAGACCTTCAAGGGACTTCAAGATACCAACATTCGAATTATGAGTGTGCCAGAAGGAGAAGAGAAAGAGCAAGATATTGAAAACCTATTTGAAGAAATAATGACAGAAAACTTGCCCTACCTGGTAAAAAAAAAAAGTAGACTTACAAGTCCAGGAAGCACAGAAAGTCCCAAAATAAGAGAAACCTAAAGCCCACAACAAGACACATCATAATTAAAATGCCAAGGGCTAATGACAAAGAATCTTAAAAGCAGCAAGAGAAAAGCAATTAGTTACCTACAGGGGAATGCCCATATGACTGTTAGCTGATTTCTCAACAGAAACTATACAGGACAGAAGAGAGTGGCAAGAAATATTCAAAGTTATGAATAGTAAAGACCTACAACCAAGATTACTATACCCAGCAAAGTTATTTAGAATTAAAGATCAGATAAAGTGCTTCATAGATAAGAAAAAGCTAGAGGAGTTCATTATCATCAAATCAGTATTATATGAAATGTTGAAGGGTATTCTTTAAGAAGAGGAAGAAGAAGAAAAAGATTTTTAAAATGAACAATAAAATGGCAATAAATACATATCTATCAACAATCCTAACTAATAAAGAGAGAATATGCTAATTGACTACTACATCCTCAAAGATGGCGGTGCCCAGTCCCCTCAGCCCTGCTGGGGCAGCAAGCGTGCAGCACTGCTGGCCCGCCCCTAGGCAGGTCCGGCCACTCCCCTCACCTACCTCCTGAGTCCCCCAGTCCCCTCAACCCCCCAGCCACCCTGGGGCTCAGGTAACCAGGGCCGGCCAAGGCTTGCGCTACTGTCAGTGACAGCAGCAGAGGTGTGATGGGGGCATTGCCTTCCCCTAATTGCCTGGTCGCCTCCTGCCCCTGAGGGCTCCCGGACTGTGAGAGGGGCCAGGCTGAGGGGCCCCCTCCCTCCATGCAGTGCATGCATTTTCATGCAGCAGGCCTCTAGTTGAATATAAAAATTAAAATAAATAAGAAATCTGTAGAACAGAATAAACTGGTGAATAAAATAGAATTGGAGGCATAGAAATGGAACAGACTGATGATTCTCAGAGGGAAGTGGAGGGGTAGAGGGTGAGAAGATATTTAACAAAGATCTTATATGTATATATGCATTACCTATGAACACAGACAATAGGGTGGTGAAGAGCAGGATGGCAACCAGGTGGAGTGGAATTAAGGGGGAAAAGAAGGACATCAGTAATACTTTCACAATAAAGATTTAAAAATAATAAACATTAAAAAATAAATTTGCAGAAACATGTACAAGGATGTCCATGTGGTGTTATGTAACAATAAATAATATAAGGTTGAAAAAAAAAAAAAAGCCACCCAGCTCTTAGTGACCAACCTAGAACTCTGGGATGTGGAGCACTTTCCTCCTTTCTATCATATCTTTTCTTTCTATTTGAAATTTCAGAGGATTTGTTCTTCTTAGAGGAATGAATTCGGGACTCAGGGACCTGTAGGGAAAAAAAATAAAAGCAAACTTTATAGACCATTAAAAAAAAAAAAAAGAAAGAAAAGAAAAGAAAGAAATTTGTGTGCCAGGAAAAGGGAAAGGATGGATTTCGGTGACACCTGGCAGTTTCTACCACAGTGCTGGTGCTTCCTTGGTTTCATTGGTAATCACCTTCAAACATGGTTCCTGTTGTCTTTTTTTCAGGAGGTGTATTCAGTGTACAGAATTTTGGCTGGGATTTTGAATATTGGAAACATTGAATTTGCAGCTATTTCTTCTCAACATCAAACTGATAAAAGTGAGGTGCCTAATGCTGAAGCTTTGAAAAATGGTAATTATTTGACGCCTGTGCACTGTGTTGCCAAAGTACATCTTTCTTTCATGTTGGTAGTTTTTAAAGTTTCTATAGATAGTGCAGCTGTTGTTGGTTCTTCTGCTAGCTCTGAGTGTTTTCACTAACCAGTGTTTCCTGTAGATGTCTTGTAGAACGTAAGCTGCAAATAGGTGTTCTGCAGAAAAGAATTTCACGGCAGATAACTATGGGCAGTGGTTCTCAACACTGGCAGCTTTTAAAAATTATCAAGAATTTTTTTGAAAATAATACGAGAGGTTGGACCCCACTCTAAATTCATTGAATCAACATCAACAGGGAGAAAGCAGGCACCTAATTGGGTTTTTTTTGTTTGTTTGTTTTACAAGTAATAATGGTGGTACAAAGAATGAGAATCCTGAGTTTACAAAAACCTCATTTAAACCAAATGAACACCTTTTGTGTTAAAAAATACAGCACTTTTTATGGCCTGTAAAAGACTAATCTGTGTTGTGACTCTCTAAGAGGATACTATAGTCTCCAGAAATTGCTCCAACTTACCTGACCAAAGCTACTTCCTTCCACTTTTTTAAATCTAACACCTGTGCAGAGCTTTCAGAACAGTTTGAGAGATACAGGGTCATCTGGATGCTCCTTAGGGTTAGGGACCTGGCTTGCTTATCTTGGACTTTGCAGTACCAAGGATAGGGTAGATGCTGAACAAATGCTGGCTGGATGAATGAATAGATATTATAGAATGGATGGATAGATTGAATAAATGAATGAATGGATGGATGGATTCGTTCTCCAGTGTCAGCCTTACCCTTTGTTACAGCTGCCTCTGTCCTCTGCATCCGCCCCGAAGAGCTCCAGGAGGCCCTCACTTCCCGTTGTGTGGTCACCCGAGGAGAGACCATCATCCGCGCCAACACTGTTGACAGGGCCTCGGACGTCCGCGATGCCATGTCTAAAGCCTTGTATGGGAGGCTCTTCAGCTGGATTGTAAATCGCATCAATACTCTCCTGCAGCCAGAGAAAAACATATGGCAAGTCCCGCCAGGGAGCAGAGGCCTCGCGAGAGCTGTTAGCAACCCCGGTGCCTCACAGTTTGCAGGACAAAACATTTGGTCCTCTCGGGTTTTCTTTAAGCGAAGCTCTTAGGTCTTCCTTTTTAAAAAAATGCACTGGGGCCCTAGCTGGCTTGGCTCAGTGAATAGAGTGTTAGCCTGTGGACTGAGGGGTCCCAGGTTCGATTCCAGCCAAGGGCACATGCCTGGTTGTGGGCTCGATCCCCAGCAGGAGTGCAGGAGGCAGCCGACCAGTGATTCGCTCTCATCATTGATGTTTCTATTTCTCTCTCCTTCTCCCTTCCTCTCTGAAATTAATAAAAAAAAAAATGCACTGGAGTCCAGGAGGGCCAAGTAGTGATACCTGGAAGACAGATGACTGACAGAGCCAGTACAGTGTAGTGTTGAAGAGAACAGACTTGGCTTGGAACTTGACAAACAGGATTGACATCCAAGTTCCACAGCTTGATCAGCTGCATGTTCTAAGTGGCGGTTTTCTCATCTGTAAAATTAGGATAATAATCTTCTCATAATTAGAATCAACTGAGACATTTCATGAAAAGTCTTAAAGCACAGGATCTTACATTATCACCACTACTCCCTCGATTGTGGGTGGGGAGGTGAAAGAATGAGAGTACAGCTCCCACCCATTTGGAGTGGTTCCTCTTTCATCTCTTTCCATCTGAAGCTCCTACTGCTTTAAACAAGTTGGAAATACTGTTGAAAGACTAGAGGAACACATGGTTTAAGACACAAACTATTCCTTTCTTAGAGGTGGCAGAAAGCTACTTTCCGTGAGAGGGTACGTGGATTGATGAATACTTGGGAACATACATACATTTTCACTGTCCTCTGAGATGAATGTTTCTTCCCTAAAAGGTTGTATTCTCTCTCATGCAGTAGTGCAGATGGCGGTATGAATGTGGGGATATTGGATATTTTTGGATTTGAGGACTTCCGGAGAAATTCATTTGAGCAGCTCTGCATAAACATCGCCAATGAGCAAATCCAGTACTACTTCAATCAGCACGTTTTTGCTCTTGAGCAGGTAATAGTGAACTCTGAACTCAGGAAGTCTGCCCGGGGAAGGTGTCTCCAAGTTGCCCACAGTTTGAATCAGAAACCCTGTTAGGCTAACAGGTGAAGGGCTCTACGGGGAAAAAACCACTGGTGAGGCCGTCCTGTGAAAATAAATCAATGGTCTACGTTCAGCCTGAAAAACAAAGAAGTCTTGATTTTTGTGGGAAGGAACATTTCCTCCCTTGGGTGGAGCTGGTGTTAAGCCAATTATTGAAATGTGGCTTCCCAATGGTTTCGTGTGTATTGCCCCAAATGCTGGATTTTCTTCTGCTTTATTTAGCTAAAAATATCTGTGATTGTGTCCAAAATGACATGGGACAATCTTGAATTCAGAACACAGGTTCTTAATGTTCTTAACTCTCAGGCTGGCGCCATCCCACATCTCCAGCTCACCAGATCCTCCAGGAACTGATGGCTGTCTCAGGGGAAGAGGAAGATAGGTTTTCTGAAATGCAAGTCTCTCCCCAATGAGTTTAATGACAAATAAAACAGGATGTGGAGCTAGTTGGACCCTTCTCTTCCACCCCAACCCCAAGACTCTCCTATATCAAATAGTTGCAATA
The DNA here is from genome assembly GCF_964339955.1 of Pipistrellus hanaki. Classification (NCBI taxonomy): domain Eukaryota; kingdom Metazoa; phylum Chordata; class Mammalia; order Chiroptera; family Vespertilionidae; genus Pipistrellus; species Pipistrellus hanaki. The sequence continues at coordinate 44,556,574 of NC_140510.1, forward strand.
ATGAGACATTCTGACCAAATCCCTTGTTTTAACGAAGAAGTGGAGGGACACAAACTATAATATGATCAGAGAAACAGAGACGTGGAGTAAAAATGCCAATATAGGTTTTATCATTGGAGCTGGATAAATCCATACTACACTGCTCTCTCCTCTTAATCTGCCTCTCCCCCCATCCTCCCCCCCCCCCCCCCCCCCCCGCACAAAATCAGTTCAGGTCACATGCATTTATTTCCCAGGGAAATCTGGACTTTCTCTAGTTTTTCAGTCCCAGGTGATCCCCTTGCAGAATGCTTTGCAAATTAGAAGTCTACTTTCTACCTGGTTTAAACCATACTTGTCACACAGGGGGGAAAATTTTTTTTTTAAATTCAACTTCTTTTCCAAAAGAGTTTTTAAATTGTTACCAAATCATTGTTTGGGAGACAGAGAGCCGTCTCTTCTTTTGCCCACTTTAGCTGCCTGCCACAGGCCACCCGTAGGTCAGGCTTACACCAAAGCTTTAACAGTGTTATATGCTGAAGGGCTCTTTACCAGCAAAAACACTCCCTGTTTTCCACGTGTGCTCGGCGTTGCAGGACGTAGAAAGGCCACGCTAGGGCAGCCTGGCGGTGCCTCGGCCAGCTGGGGCTGGAGACATCCACACTCGGTTTCCTTCCAGGTGGAATACCAGAACGAGGGCCTTGACGCTGCCCCTGTGGAGTATGAGGACAACCGGCCCCTCCTGGACATGCTCCTCCAGAAGCCCCTGGGACTGCTGGCGCTTTTGGATGAGGAAAGTCGGTTTCCCCAGGCCACCGATCAGACCCTGGTCGGTAGGTACCTTTTGGAAAGGGACACACACTCAGGAGAGCCTGGCTCATGTCATCCAATGAGTGTGGCCTCATGGGCCTGTCCTTGTATTTTAGCCACCCGGTGAGTTGTGAAAGTGCTTTTAGGGAATTGAAATGTTCAGCAAATGTCCTGGTAGAATATTCATCTTAAATCTCTCAAACCCTCCTCACTATCCTATTTCTGCAAACGGAAATACCATGGCCCTATGTCAACATCGTTTTTATACCTTCTTTTCCCTCGTTTCCCACAAGCAATACTTCTTCCCCTCCTTTTCTTACCCTGCTCTCATATCCCTGCCTGGACGCCCCTCCACCTTTAGGCCAAGTTTGTATAGAGGCCCCTTCTGGTCTCCTGGCATCTAGGCTTCTACTCTCCCCTCTATCCTGCACATCCTAGCTACATTAGTCTGTTAAAGCCCCCTTGTTAGGCAGCTGTTCTCTGTGGCATGACAATAAAACACCTCCTCCCGTCATTCAAGGCCCTCCTAGCCCTGTTCCTCTTGGCCTCCTTCCTCTCCTCAGATCCTCGGTGTGGCACACCATCCTGGCCCACAATGCTGGCCCTCACTTAGACGGTGAGATGCTTGAGGTAGCAAAGCTCGAATCCTCGTATCCCTTTAGTACTTCACTCCATTCCTCTCAGAGGTGGCTCTCAGTCACAGCAACAGCAGAAGTGATCCTTGAGGGAGAACAACGTTTCGGGTCTTTTCCCCAGATGGAAAATTGGTTTGTGGCAAGATTTGCCTCTAGGAGTTGAAATTGTCACCCTCGTTGGCTTCATTTTATCTATAAAACTGTCACAAGTTGCCAGGATGAGTGTTTGCCTTCCCTGGGATCGCTTCATGGTTCTGGAATTAATTGGCCGGAGTTCTGGTGTCATCACTGTCCGTGCTGCATGCTAGGAGTTCTCAGAGCAGAACACGAGTGCTCAGAGTATGGCCTGACACCAAAGACAACGTGAAGCCCTGGCCCGTTCGCTCAATGGTTAGAGCATTGGCCTGTGCACTGAAGGGTCACAGGTTCAATTCCAGTCAGGGGCGTGTGCCTAAGTTGCAGGCTCAATTCCCAGCCCTGTCGGTTGCATGTAGGAGGCAACTAATAGATATGTCTCTCTCCCACTGATGTTTCTCTCTGTCTCTCGCCTTCCTTTGCACTCTGAAAATCAATGGAGAGAATGTCCTCTGGTGAGGATTGACATCAACAACAATATAAGGTTAAAATCCGGCTCCTCTGAAATCCCTTGTTCTGGGTCACTCATGCAAGGAGCATGTTTCTGCTTGACAGAGGAAACAATTCACACTCTAACTTTTAAACGTGAAAACCCACAGATAAATTCGAAGATAATCTACGCTGCACATACTTCTGGAGGCCCAAGGGGGTGGAGCTGAGCTTTGGCATTCAGCACTACGCCGGAAAGGTGAGTTATTCATCCTGAAATTGACCAGGGGAACGTGTCCATGTCACCCCAAAATTGCTTGCAGACTTCTGTCTCCTTTTATCTCTTCCCGAACACCTAGTCACAGCGCCCAAGCTTTCTCAGCGGTGCCAATTGCTGAAAGTTGCCCCTGGCAGGCAAGCAATTTCTCACCGGGGTGGCCGGCCAGCTGCCATCTGCTCCTCACCCCAGGGGTTCGGCCTAGAAGTGACAGCTCTTCAGAGAGAAAACATGTTCTAGTTTTCGCGGTGTTCGGTGGTGAATGTTCACATTCAGGGGTCATTGGGAGACGTGTCGGTAACAGAGGAAGGTTAGTATCACAATGGGGATCCAGGTGTAGCACTTGAAGTGTATGGCCACAGGGCACCCAAAATGTATAGATGAAAAGGGGAAAAAATTCGCTGCGTCATCCAGATGTTAAGCTTTCACAACATTAAACAAAATTTCTACTTTTCATACATTTTACTACAGTCTCAATTTCAAGCTCCTGAAGTGGTTGAGAGACTAATTCAGGAAATTCTCTAGTCCCATAGCCAATAGCTCATTGCCCAAGTTCCTTCAAAAGAACCAGTGGTATATGGCTAATTGGTTCTGGTGAGGGTCTCCTGAGGGCCTGGGCCCAGAAAATAGGTAGGACTCCAATAAAGGGCATTTTGGATTATTTTGTTGATTTGAGGTTTATTGAAATAATTTCTCAAATTCATATATGACATTAAAATAAATTTTGCCTGAGTGAAGGCTGGTTGAAAGGCAATCTAGTACAAGTGAAAGGGGAGATAACCTTTCTCCTTTTCCCTTCTGGGTTCTTTGATTAAATTGGCATAAGGTACATTAACACAGGGGTGGGGAACCTTTTTTCTGCTAAGCACCATTGGGATATTTATAACATTTTAAAAAAATATATTTTATTGATTTTTTTATAGAGAGGAAGGGAGAGAGATAGAGAGCTAGAAACGTCGATGAGAGAGAAACATCGACCAGCTGCCTCTTGCACACCCCCTACCGGGGATGTGCCCTCAACCAATGTACATGCCCTTGACCAGAATCGAACCTGGGACCTTTCAGTCCGCAGACCGACGCTCTATCCACTGAGCCAAACCAGTTTTGGCGGGACATTTATAACATTATTCGACCATACAAAATCACCAACCTAAAAATTAGCCTGCTATATTTGGTCAAACATTGAATTAACTCACCCCTCATACCTTGGGAGGTCCAGACCGAATGATTTCTCGGGCCTTATATGGCCCGCGGGCCAGATGTTCCCTACCCCAGTGAAACAAATTTAGTTACAGAGTCCCAGAAGAATAGAAGGCCCAAAGGACAGCCAGGCAGCTGCAGCGTGTATAGCATCCTGAGCTAAGGAAAGGAGTAGGGGTCTATCTGTACAAAGGGCAGGGAGGTCATTCAAGGAAGGCAGAGGAGGTGTTTGGAAAACGAAAGTTTGCCCTGTTATGCTGGTCGGTTGCTTGGGTAAAAATGTCTGGCACTAGCTCTCTTCCGGGACAGGCCCCTTCCAGTGTAAATTTAGGCAGTTGAGAGGAAGGTAGAGAGTTTTTCCTGATTCTTCTGGGTTTTGATTGCTTTTAGCTCAAAATACTCTTCGTGTCAGAAGGGCATATTTTGGGGTGACTTGTCCTGAACCCCTTCACAAGCAAAGGGAATTGTTTTTCTCTCTACACAGTACATGATGGTATCTATTTTGGATCTTTGGTAGAAATTGTAATCCAGTTTTTGCTCTTACATACTTAATTTACCTTTGCATTGATGTCTGCTTATTAATGTCCTTCACGTCTGAGATACCCACATCTGCACTGATCCTCCCTCTCCCATTCATGTCTGCTTCCCATCCTGTCCTCTTCCTCACGCCTCCCTTTCCATCTCTCTGTCCTTCTCCACCTTTTTCTTACCCACCCCGTTCCCTCCCTTCTTTCACCTTCTTCTTGATTTCAAGCGAGAAAAGGGCCCTTTTCTTTCTGGGTGGTGTCCTTTCCGGAATTCATTTGTCTCTAACATTTCTCTGGAGCGTTCCTTAACGTTTCTCTGACTTGGATCCCCTCTTCCTGAGAACTGAGAACTGCTCAGCGTCCCTGAGCAATCACAGGTGCTGTGAGAAGTACCTTGAGAAGCACTGAGAGTATAGTGGTTGTGAGCCTGGCACCAAATGGCCTGGGTTTGGATGCCCACCCACCACTTGAAATGTGTGATTATTCAGCTTCTCTCTAAGCCTCTGTTTGCCCACCAATAAAATAGAGATAAGTGTTTACCCCATAGGATGGATGCTTCACATATAGTTAGTGCACAATATGTTTTTTTTCTTTATTTTTCCCCCCATCACCATTTATCCTCCCTATATCCTACTCCACTCCCACAGGCCTCATCCCCCCAAGAATGCCCAAAATGTTTTAGTAATTATTCTGATGTGATATTGATTTGATTCTTCAAAGAGCACCTGAACAAGAAGTTAAGGTAAACTGGCCTGTCAAAAATTTCAAAATGTCCCCTTATCTGGTGGGCTGGATTTAAGAACATGGCGGTGCCAAGATTAATTCTACACAGAGGTCGATGGATGACGACCTCAGACAGTTCGCCAGTGTCACCAGTGGTGGATGGTATCGGCTAACCTGTAATTTGCTGTTCGTATTGCAGGTGTCATACGAGGCTTCCGGGTTTCTTGAGAAAAACAGAGACACTCTCCCTGCCGATGTGGTTGTAGTCCTAAGAACGTCAGAAAACAGGCTTCTTCAGCGACTCTTCTCAATTCCTTTAACCAAAACAGGTATTTGGAACCTCCCCTGATAGCCCTCAACCGATGCTTCTCCAAGCCCTGCTGGGGTTTTCCTGGTGTCTCCGTTCTGCCAGGGCTGCAGGACTCACACTGAACTTCAAGCAGGGGTGAAGGTCTGACAAAGTTCAAGAAAAGGGAAGTGATTGTTCCTTTTGCAATTTAATTTTATGTATACACTAGTAGCTCTATGTACGAATCTTTGCCCCAGTAGCTCTCTGCTGCCCTCCTGTAGCTCTCCACCTGCTGCCCTGCCCTCCTGTGCCTTTCCCCTTCCCCCTTCTACCTACCCCTTCCCACCCCCTCATAGCTTGCTGTCCTGCCTCCTCCTGTAGCTTTTCACTGCCCACTTATAGTTCGCTGCCTGACCCTCCTGCAGATCTGTGATAATTAGCATATTCCTCTCATTATATAGGACTAGAAGCTCAGTGCATGAAAATTCATGCTCACAGTGATCAGGGAAAGGTGATGCTCCCATCATACCTCTGCTGCTGCCACTGTTGGTATTGCAAGCCTCAGCCAGCCCTCTAGCAGCCCTGGGAACTGGGGGGCTGAGAGAACTGGGAGACTCTGGAGGCAGGTGCATGGCATCCCAGCAGGGCGCCACCATCTTGTGGCAGTGGGTGCTGCCATCGTTGAGGGTATGGCAGTCAATTAGCATATTCCCTCCTTATTGGCTGTGGGTGCCACCATCTTTGCGACAGTGTGAGTGTCAATTAGCATATTTCCTCTTTATTAGATAGGATATGTACACATACACACACACACACTTTCTCTAACATGAACTCTCACACTTCTCATTTTCTCTGCCTGCTTCTTTTCATTCTTGCATTTATAAAACCATATGTTATTAATTCATGCTAATACTCTAACTTCGTCTCAGTTTACCTAGAACATTAGGAAGATTATTCCTATTCATGTAGATTCCAAGTGAAGGGAGTGTAGGAATCAAAGCCATTCAATCATGGGGTTCTCGGAGGTTACCTGGTCCAATTTTCCCCCAGTCATCGACCACACTCCTCTACTCCCCTAACCAACTTGGGACTGGTCCGTTGCTGGCCTGTATCCACTACATCCACAGCCTATGCCTACTTACAGTCAATTTACGTTTGGTTGCTTAGTCAGTTCTCATGCCAGGAAGCAGGAAGTTGCTGATCTTTGCCAAATGAGTTTTAATTGGGTCAAGTTCCTTTGATTTACTTAGGATTCTGCTGCTTTTAGCTGGGAAAAATCAGATCTTCCCACAGTTGTCCTCTCAAGGGCTTTTTTCTTTCTTTCTTCCTATATCTGGAAACAAATAGGGGTATACTTTTAAGAATGGAGGGTGAGAAACCTCTTTATCATTGTTCATAATTTCCTCCTCTTTTCCTCCCACATCCCCTCTTGGAAGCGTTGGCACCTGTGTCTAGCATGAGACCTTTGCATGTTAAAAGAGAGTGGCTGCTAGATCTGATTTTCAGCAATGTGCAGAGGAATAAAAAGCTGGGTTAAGAAAAAAGCCATGGTCTACAACCTTTGCTTTATCTTAACTTGGGAGAAAAGTTAAAACCAGGGTCTTACCTTTATTCAAACAAGCTCCTTTAAACAAAATAGTAGGGTGTCCACCAGAAGGCTGCCTCTAGCTTCCTCTCCAGACCTCCCTTGGGCATAGTCAGGATTTGATTCATTATAAGCTTCTGGAGAATGGGCAGGTGTGGGCAGGGCTGGTGCTTCCTCCTAGGCGTAGACTCATCAGACGACTCTGTGCAGAGGAGAAGATAAGCTATTATGAATAGGAGATGTACTCTTTGAAATAAAATATATCCAAGGAACTTGCCAGTTGACATTAGCACTGTCCCATAAATATAAATAATGATTTGTCAAATCTGTTCACAGCTTTGGCATTTCCAATTTTTCAACCTCTGGCAAAAAAAAAAATTTAAAGTTCACAGTCTACGCCACTAGGTGGCGCTGTGTAAGAAATCAGGCTCTGCCTTCCACTGGCCCTGATCACTTAAAAGCAGGAACAAAGAGATTCTTTTTTTATGTTTTTCTCCGAAAGAGCTTTCCTCCTGTCTTTTAACTCTTCCTGAATCTTGCCTTAATGCTGCCCTCTACACCAACTGGAGGGAACTAAAAAGTGCCTTCCTGAGAAGCTTCCTTGTACTCCTGACTTGTACATTATACATAATATTTTTTTGAAATCCCAAGCTTTATTTCCTCTACAGTTTGAGTATAAGTAACAAGCCACGAATACACATCAAAAGTAATAAGCATGATTCTGTTTTCTTTTTCTGAAATTATTCATGTAAAAATGGCTTCGAACAGCAAGCATTTATAGGACAGCTCCTGGTCGTAAGGCACTGTTTAGGCAGCAAAGGAGAATACAGAGATAGAGATAATTTGGCTTTGCCCGAGAGCCACTGGAGCGTCCTTTTACTTTAATTTTCTGCCAAGAATTAGATATTAATTTATCTACTTACAACAACATTTGTCCTCAAAACTCAGCTCTAAAGAGATTGTACATCTGTTATAGGTCAGACCTTTAATTAAGCTTCTAAATTTTAAAACATCTATATTATATATATTTTTTTGGTTTTATTATATTATAGCCTTTGAAGGTGGGAAAACCTTAATGGACAGAAGTAGGTTATGCTTCTTTTGCTGAAACTGCAAATACATGTTTAAGGCACAAGCCCCTTACGAAGGGAGAGCTGGCTGTACATCCCCCAGTGTTCTGGCTGAAGCAGGTGTTTTGGAAAAGAATATGCTAATATTTTCAATGCATGAGTAACCATTTTCTTGGTCATCTTTATCTTGCTTGAGACCCTCAAATACTTAAATGCAGCACTGATTCAGTGAACATGGATATTATGGGCGATGACTTCATAAACTTTTAGGGGATGAACTACTGAGAGGAAGGAAAAAGTCAAATTTGAGAACCCTTGGAGTCTGTTAATCCCGAACTTAAGGAAGAGGCCCAGCACTGGGCCCTCAGGTCTGAGAGGAGAGGTCAGTCTCTGTGGGATGTCGGCAATGCTCTGGCGGCTCCTGGTCCTGGAGGTGGCTGCATGGATGTTGGTTTTATAGCATTTATTATGCTGTGCATTTACGCTCTGCACACGTCTCTGTGCATGCATTCTTTTTTTATTTTTATTGATTTTTTACAGAGAGGAAGGGAGAGAGATAGAGAGCTAGAAACATCAATGAGAGAAACATCGACCAGCTGCCTCTTGCATACCCCTCACTGGGGATGTGCCCGCAACCAATGTACATGCTCTCGACCGGAATCGAACATGGGACCTTTCAGTCTGCAGACCAATACTCTACCACTGAGCCAAACCGGTTTCGGCTCTGTGCATGCATTCTGTTTCACAATGATTCTTATCTTCCCAAAATATAGATAAGATACCTTAGAATCTTAAAAAAAAAAAAAAAAAAAAAAAAAGCCTCTACTTTTTTTACTTAAAGTTCCCTGTCCAGTTGAAGTGTACCGCTAGCTGGACGGTGGCTGTCCTTGCTTCCATTCACAGGCAGCGGAGCGCCTGGCGCTAACATTCCTGTCCTTTAAACCAGCTTCCTCTCTGGGCTGCTGGGCAGGTAACCACCCTTCATTAGTGGATATCAAACAGAAATGTTGGTCTTCGGTTTAATCCGAAGGTTGAGAGGATTGACCTCTGTGTGTGTCTGTGTAAAACCATGACATACAATCAGGGAGAGGAATGCAATTGGCGTTTTCCTGTTTCCTGTTCACATTGCACATCCCTACATACCGGAAAGCACAGAACATGAGTCCTGGAGTCATCAGCGTCTCCCAGGTTTCTGCAGCCCCTCCCCCGCCCCCCCAGCAGCGGCTCCTGCTGGCACACAGCTGCCTCTGGCAGGGGCCATGCCTCCGCCTGAGGGGCACACTTTGATTCCAAGGTACTCAGCATCGATTGGGTAAATGGAGGCAGCTGCAGTCAATATGGGTTCTCTCAGCTCCCCTCTTGTACGACCACGTTAGGCCTGCTGATGGGCCACTTCAGAGGTGATGAAATTTTCTTTGTAATTCTTCCTACTGATAGGAAATGCTCTGAAGTTTTTATGCGTGAAAATTTGATGTGGCAGCAACACTGCTTTCTAACCCTTCAGCTGGGACTTCTCATACCGAATGGTCTACGTATAAAAAACATTAAAAGGAAAGATATTCTAACAAGGTCTCATGGCATATTTTCCTGTTTGGGCAATGCTCCACTCGCTACTAGTAAACTGGAGAAAAGTTCAAAAGGCTCAGGGGCGGAAAGAGAGGAGGCGGTTTCAAAAGGATCCCGAAAAACCCTTTTCTGCCTTTGAATCGTGAATCCAGACTTCCAAAGAGTAATTTGGGGTCTCAAAGGCTGTAGGAACTTGGGGAAAACTATCAGAAATAAGAGTAGCTCCAGAGGGAACATCGTCTGAGCCCGAAAGTCTGGTTTTTGCATCAGAAGCTAGAGCTGAGCTTTGTCTCCACCGGCTCCTTCAGATCTCTGCCTTGGAATTTGATTTACAGTAAAATCAACAGCCAAGTCTCTCAATCTTGACATCCACTGGCTCCCTTTTATTTATGTTTGTTAATCTTTACCTGAGGATATTTTCCCATTGATTTTTAGAGAGTGTGGAAGGGAGGGGGAGATACACAGAGAGAAGCATCAATGTGAGAAAGACACATTGTTTGGTTGCATCCGGCATGTGGGGGACCAAGCCTACAACCAAAGTTTGTGCCCTTGGCCAGAATCAAACCCAGGACCCTTTAGTCCGCGGGCCGACCATGCTCTATCCACTGAGCCAAACCTTCTGAGGCCTGACTCCCCTTTGATTTGGATGTGGAGAAGGCAAGATGAGCCTCCGTGTTGTATCTGCAAAGCACTGTAACACTTTCACTGCTAACTTGCTTGTTGATTGTCTGTTCCTGATTCTGTAGATCCCCAAATTAAATGCTTTAAGAGCTAAGAGGAGCCATTAGTAACCATCTCTGAGGTTTCATTTTCTATTTATGGCTGCTCCTCCATCCTGACAGTTCAGCAAATGAGTTCAGCAGGATGAGCTGACACTAAATGACCAAGTTCCAGGGTCAAGGACATGGACGGTCCTCGGCTCTTCCTGAAATGGAGGCTGTAAGGAGCCAGCCCTGGCAGGGGGCGCTGGTGAGTCCGTTCCTCCGCACAGAGGCCCACTTCATTCGGTTTAATTTGGGTGTGTATTTTAGTCAATAGATAATTACAAGTGTATCATCTTTCTAGATAAGATGCTATGCATAGGAGGTTTCTACAAAGAATAAAAGAAAATCCCAGCCAGAATAGTCAGGGACAGATAGTGCCAAATCCTAAAGTGTTTAAAAAAGTAAGGGAGAAAAAAAGTAAATTCTGAACAGGCATGTAAATCAATAAAGTGGGCAATATGATGTCTGAGTCTATACAAGTAACAATAGAAGGGCCCTGGCTGGTGTGGCTCCATACACTGAGTGTTGTTCCATGCACTGAGAGGTTACCAGCTCTAGTTACCTCCTCCCCGCTTGCTGGCTCAATCCCCAGTAGGGCGAGTGCAGGAGGCAGCCAGTTGATGTGTGTCTCACCCTCTCCCTTCTCTCTCTAAAGTCAATAAAAACGTATTTTAAAAAGAAAATTCATGGCCGAAGCTGGTTTGGCTCAGCGGTAGAGCATAGGTCTGCGGACTGAAAGGTCCCAGGTTCGATTCCGGTCAGGGGCATGTACGTTGGTTGCGGGCACGTCCCTGGTGGGGGTTGTGCAGGAAGCGGCTGGTCGATGTTTCTGGCTCTCTATCTCTCCCTTTCTCTCTGTAAAAAATCAATAAAAATATATTTAAAAAAGAAAGAAAGAAAATTCCTGGAAATACCATGAGTTGACATTAAAAAAAAAAAAAAGTTCTTTTAACTAAGAAAGGCTTCTTGGAAGAGATTTAAAAAAACAAATAAAAAGCTAGAGAAAATGGAGCAGTCTGGGAGGAATGAGGTTTCTAAACATGGAAAGGAGAGAGAAGTGGAAGTGAGATGATTAAGGGAGGAAAGGACTCAAGGCAAAGTGAGGGAAGCAAGATGGAAAACCATGGCGAGCTGCTGGGTGGAGGGGGTTCCTGATGCTGATCGGAAATACTGTGGGAGATGAGGGTGGGCTCCTGAGAGAACCGTTCAGAATGAGAAAGGAAACTTGAGCAGGGGTGTCAAAGACTGACCAGAGAGAACAAGGGTGTTCCCACAGAGTCAGCGTGGAACTGTGTGAATAGACACTCAATAGCTACTTTTACATTCTATTGATACATTTACATCTAGCATTTATTTTGAGTTAATTTTTGTACGAGGTACAAGGTTGAGATTCATTTTTTCATAAGTATGCCCATTTTAATGACTATCCTTTTTCCATTGACCTGCTTTCACATTTGTAAAAAAAAACACACAAAAAAAAACCCCAAAAACAGTTGGTTATATTGGTGTGGGTCTGTTTCATTGATCTACATATCTAACTCATAACCCATACTACACTGCCTCTTGTGGCATTTATAGTAAGTCCTAAAGGCAGGTTGTGTGATTCCTCCAACTTTATTCTTCTTTTTCAAAAATTCTTTTGGTTCTTCTAGTCCCTTCACCTGTAATTTTTAAACACAGCTTGTCTATAGCCATTTATTTAAGAAAACCTGTGTTCTCACATGGTCGCCCCTTGACCTGTTTGTATATTTTCTCTGTTCTAATCTCTTTTTATAAGGACAATGAAGTCATAATGGATGAAGGACCACTCATAGGACTTCGTTTGAACTTAAGCACATTTTTAAAGGTTCTATCTCTAAATTAAGTCAAATTCTGAAGTTCTGGGGTGTCAGGATTTCAGCATATAAATTGGGGGGAGGGGTTGGTACAGTCCAGCTCATAATAGGTCACATAAGAGTTGGGGGGCTCGGTGAGGATGAGGGCCTCGCAGGGACGGCTGTGACCAGCCAGATAATTGGCCACTTCTGCCAGTCAGCGAAACAGAACTCTGCCCTTTCCCCTTTCTTCCTCCTCTTCCTGCCCCAGAGGAGCTGGCCCAGAGCAGAGGTGTTGAGAGAGGACTCTGTCGGTCATGAAAGCATCAGCCCACCCAGGAGGGAAAGGGAGAATGGGGCAAAGAACTTTGAATTGCTATGCTAGTAAAGGTTAAAAATAAATAAGAAGGAATCTTCAAAACCAAAAATAACCTTTCGTAACAGAAAATATCAGGGAAACTATGAAATGGGGCTGGAATCATCCCACTTCCTCCTCTGCCTATTGAGAGGGAGGTGTCAGCATGAGTGGGGAGGTTGCAGGGAAAAGTGGAACCATTTCTTGCTTATCCCCAATGAACTGAGATGCCTCCATAGGCTGACTTCATGCTCAAGGCACAGCAGAGAACCACACTGCTTTCTCCAGGTGTGACCCTCGGAGCTGGAAGGTGCCATCACTGGCTGGGAAATCTTCCCAGCACCCGCCAGGAATGGGCGAGAGGCAGATTCTTGTCTCAGGAGTAGAGCAAATGATGCTGAGGGTCATTTGAATAATGGAAATAGCAAATGTTAATTATATTCATCTCCAATAATTTGCAAGCAGAGCTGTGAAGCTTAGTATTTTGGCCAACCGAGGTGTGCAGTTGTCTCACGCAACAGTCTTGTCTACTTGAGAAAATTGTTAAGTTCCATGAGGACAAGATAGTGTCTTCTACTTCATTTATCTACAGAACAGACAGCCAGGACTGCTCACAGTGCTGCATAGTGCCATGCCCTTATCCATGCTAATTCTGCTTTTTGGGGTTATTTCTGACCCTTTACTTTGATCACCACACCATTCATCTGTGCCCCTCTTCTGACTCCTAATCCTTTTCTTAGGTTAACGCTCAGCCTCTGAGCCACAGTGGCTGGGCGACCACTGTTTTCGAGTGTGTGAGAGAAGTCGCTATTCTGGATTCGCGGTTTAGCACAAGGTTTTAAAAGTTCCTTTGGATCTAGAAGAGTCCCATCTTATCAGTATCTAGAACAGTGTTTTCTGAAGTGTTTCATAAAACACTAGGCTTGTGGGAGGTGAAGACGTGTGATGAATAAGAGATTTCTATGGTCAAAAAGTCTGGAGAATATTAAATATGAAAATTCAATAGGTATCTTTACTGTAGAAATATCAAAGTGGTTCTCATGTACAGAGCTTCCAAAACCAGTAAGAATCTTCTTGTGAAAAGCATCTTGAAGATCAAGAGTCAAATAAGCCAGTCCAGTGTGACTCAGTGGTTGAGCATTAGCTTATGAACCAGGAGGCCACAGTTCCATTCCCAGTTAAGGCATATCCCAGGTTGTGGGCTTGATCCCCAGTGTGGGTGTGCAAGAGGCAGCTTGATCAATGATTCTCTCTCATCATTTCTATCTTTCTCTCCCTCTCCCTCTCCCTTCCTTTCTGAAATTAATTATTTATATATATATATATATATATATATATATATATATATATATATATACACACACACACATACATACACACACACACACACACACACACACACACATATATATATATATATTAATATATATATAATGGGATCCACTAAGGCAATGCTGATCAGAGAATTTCCCCCCACGTCTTGTCCAGGACGGCCTTCCAGCATGGGTCCTGAGTCCCATTTCTTAAAGTCCCTCATGCTTTCCTAGCTCTAGGGACTCTGTTGCTGTTATGTCCTCAGAAAACTAAAAATAACCATAAACACTAGAAACTAAAACCTTCCATATCGAGTGGTAATGATGACTGATATTGGGAAAATTAGTATCTGTTGTGAATGAGATCTACTGTCTTTCCCAAACACATTTTAAACATAGCTCCTAAAAGTGACAGCGAATGTACATTTTATTTTTAAGTGGCACTTCAATTTAGAGCCATTTTGTTTTATCTCTTTAATGATCCTGTCAAGTATGGCAAATATAGCAGTTTTTGATTTTTCAAATGGTCAGAAATGCAAGAAAAATACATTCTGATTCTATCAGCTGGCATCTTTCTCATTCATAGAAAAGAAATATGTTCCCATTTAGGATGAAAGGTTCTTTGCTTTTATTGCATAGCTCATATTGGAGGAAAAGTCTCAAGGTCCTTTATTGTTTATCAATTTATTCCACTATTAAATCTCTTAATGGGACTTTCAGGTCACTCCTCCCCCTCCCTTTACTAAAAGATAACTCTGGGCACTTCACGTCAAATGAATTAGAAATAAAGCCATTAAAATTGTAATCTCTCTACTTAGAGAGGGATCACAACTTAACACTTTTTCCCCAGGAATTTGGGTCATGTTAATAAAAACTCTATTTTTCTCTTTAGAGCCCAAGACCAGATTCTCACAGTCTAGTCCATATGTTAGGAGCATATAAAAGCTAATCATTTTGCTCTGGTGCCAGCATCTTGTATGTGAAGAGAAGCTGTAAACCACAGCTGTGTGGAGTAACAATTGTGAACTTTACTGGCATGCACATGTGATATGTCAGTAAACTAGGAAAAAAAAAGTCACTTAATTGAACTTGAGAGTTGGAAATGGGAGAGGACCACTAAGATTTTATTAAGGTTCCAGTTTAGTAGAGTGGCTCCATTCTTTGCATTTCACAAAGGTAGTTCAATTCACACCAAAACCAAATCCTCCCCCACCCACCAGGATGACTAGATTTGGTTTAGCCACAATAGTGATTGCTGAGTAATCAGTAGGATTGCTGTGTGGTTGACTTGGCTCAGTATGTAAATAACTTAAATTCCAGACATTCATCTAAAATCAGTTGGGTTCAGCAGATGAGTGGGGAAAACACACACAAAAATACTATGGTACATTGACATAATGGAATACCAGATGGCAATAAAAAAGAAAGAATTCTTACCATTTGCAACAGCACGGATTGACCTGGAGAGTAGTATGGTGAATAAAATAAGCCAGTTCAGAGAAAGACAAGTATCACATGACCTCACTCATATGTGGAATGCGATGATCCAAGTAAACTGGTGATCAAAAATAGACCCAGAGACACAGAAGCATGAACAGACCATTGAACCTCAGAGGGAAGGCAGGGGAGGGGGGGTGGGAAGAGATCCACCAATGAACTTGTATGCGTATATGTATAGCCCATGGACACAGACAATGGGGTGGTGAGGGCCTGGTGGGGGATGGGAGCGAGCTGAAAGGTGTTAATGGGAGTAAAAGAAGGATTTATGTAATATTTTCAGCAATAAAGATTTTTTAAAAAATAAAATAAAATAAAATAAAATAAATTGGGTTTAATCAGTTAGGCCAGGCACCAATTCCACCAATTACTCAGTGGTCTACCTTGAATATGATCAAAAGCCCTGAAACAACCCCACAATCTTAAATTAGGACCTCCTAATTGATGGGCTTTCTCAGTCTTACTTCCCTGCTCTGCACTTTGGATATTTAGGCAAGAAACCTGGATACTTTCACCTCAATTTCTTTTCTTGATAGGTTGGGAACATGGCTCACAGGATAGTCCACAGGGTTGTCATATTAAATAATTCATTTCCCACACTGCACAGTGCTACTATTGAATACATTGTAAATACTCAGTGAATGTTAGCACTTAAGTATTGTCAACTCTTTTCTGATCGGATGCAGAGGGACAAATATTGGGCAAAATAAGTGGATTTTCTCCTTTATTTTCTTATCTCTGATGGATTTTCCCCCCGAAGACAGTAGATAGTACTATACAGTACTATGGGCTCTCCCTCCCTCCCACCCTCCCTTTCTTCCTTCCTTCTGTTGGAAGTTCGTGATTTCTGCTTTAAAAATAATATTTTAAGAAGAAAAATAGGAAAGAATAAAATAAACCCCAGACGTTAAATCCTCAGTAATTTGCTTTCTTTTCTAGTCATCAAACCCAATATTTAATGAGGCTCTAGGCAATAGAAAATTGGATATTCTGTGAACTCTGATTAAGGGGGATCCCTAATTAATAACATTTTTGTAAATCTCAAAATGTATGCGTTAAAGAATGTCACTAAACTGAGCCATGTTATTTAGCTTAAACTAAAACTCCCTGATCTACTAGGACCTGTAGGGGTTTTACGTGACTCTAATAAAACCTCTTATATCAACAACATCTGCATCTTTGCTCATCACTGAAATTCTGTTAACTATACATTGAACAGGAACACTTTATCCCATAAACTCAATAAACATTCATCTAGCCTTCTGGGATGATGAAACCCAGATACTAAGAAGGCAAGTAACTTGTTCGAGCCCTCTTAACAAGTAAGTGGCAACACTGACACAAGCCCCAGGTGGTTGGATCCCAGAAATTTACAATCTTAACCACGTCAGCTCTGTAATCCAGGCCTCAGATAGCTTGAGCAAAGGGACTGAAATAGAAGGGGAGCATGTCATGGCCAGAGACTAGCAAAACGTTCAGGGTATGTAGAGGGAAGCGAAGTGAGCGGGGCCTGCAAGTATCACCGTGTTGGATGTCATGTTAAATAAAAACGTAATGCAGCTCAGTTTATCCACCCACTCATTCACGTGTATTTATTGAGTGCTTGCTATGGGATAGATACATTGTGCTAAGCACTAGATATACAGTGGCAAATAGGATAGACTTAGTGCCTGCCCTCCTGGAGCTTAGACTCCAATGAGGAGTCACAAGACACAGTAATAATTAGACTCATGGGTAGCTTTCAGAGCATCAGGGAACATCTTTGGCTTTGAAAGAGATATTCTCTAGAAACACTTAAACCATAAATCTATTTCATTTAGGTTTATCACTCATCCATGGTGCTATACGAACTGCAAAAATGGTTCAGAGTCAATTGCTTGTTTCCATGGAATAATGTTCTTGAATGACTGAAAGAAAAATCTGTGATACTGAAGTTTGCCAAGAGATGGAAAAGATGATCCATCTATAGAAATTGAGGCTAAAAATTATCTAAAATGTTGTTCTGGTGCATTAAAGCATCTTCAATAAACTTTTTTTTTTAGCCTCAATCATATGTAGGGAACTTTGCAAGCCTTAGAGCAGGTGCTAAATAAATACTTTTTGAATTAGTGAATGAGAACAGACGTACTAAGTGTCCGACTTTAAAGAGCTTGTAGTCTCTATAAGGAATCAAATAATTTCCAAAGAAAATTACCAATATAAGGTAAAATATTTGCATTGACTTAAAAGGACTCAGAGACAAGTGCACTGACTGGCTGCAGCCTCCTTATTTGTAATAGAGTTGTACCCTGTTTCGCCGAAAATAAGACAGTGTCTTATATTAATTTTTTTCTCCCAAAGTTGCGCTAGGTCTTATTTTCAGGGGATGTCTTATCTTTCCATGTGCTAGGTCTTATTTTCGGAGGATGTCTTATTTTCGGGGAAACACGGGTAATACTTGTAGAGCCCCTTCATCAGAGAAATAATCTTTTTTGTTGGCTTTTATTTTCTATAGTTTCTATTCTTCTGAAAAAATCAGTAATTAATTGCACTCCGAGTCTACATGATAAGACTTGAATTTAGAAAGTTTTTAAATCCTATATAATAAAACCCTAATATGCAAATTGACTGAATGGCAGAGTGACTGGTCACTATGACATGAACTGATCACCAGGGGGGCAGATGTTCAATGCAGGAGCTGTCCCCTGGTGGTCAGTGCGCTCCCACAGAGGGAGCACGGCTCAGCCAGGAGCTGGGCTCATGGCTGGCTAGCGCAGCGGCAGTGGTGGGAACCTCTCCTGCCTCAGCAGCACCGCTAAGGACCCTTTGGGGGCTATCTGCCTGCTGGCGTAGGCCTGCTCCCTAAGCCGGCAGGCGGACATCCCCCAAGGGGTCCCGGACTGCCAGAGGGCACAGGCCAGGCTGAGGAATCCTCCACCCCCCAGTGCATGAATATCGTGCACTGGTCCTCTAGTATATACACTGAGTGACCAGATTATTATGATTTCTGAACACATAATAATCTGGCCACTCAGTATGTGTGTGTGTGTGTGTGTGTGTGTGTGTGTGTGTGTGTGTTTATGGCCTGGTGCATGAATTCGTGCATGGGTGGGGTCTGGCCAGCTTGACCAGGAGGAGGGGACATGCCTGGTTGTCCAGCCTGCCTGCTGGTCAAGCTCCTGGTCGAGGGGACAATTTGCATATTAGCCTTTTATTATATAGGATATACACTGAGTGGCCAGATTATTATATGTTCAGAGATCATAATCTGGCCAATCAGTGTGTGATACACACACACACACACACACACACACACACACCATATATATATATATATATATATATATATATATATATATATATATAGTGGCTATGCTCACATTAATACCTATTTTCCCCCAAAAATGGCTTGTATTTGCTAATATGGAAACTGAAAGAAGCATAATTTTTTTACTAAGAGAATATATGTTATGATGTTGAAGGCAAGCATCTTGAATTACTTAATCTTTAAGACATTGCAGAAAGGGAACAAAAAACTTTGTCCTCTTTCTCATGCGCTAAAGAAGAAGAGTAACATAAAAAGTAGACATCTGAATAAGCTCGTTTTAGCCACAATAAGGAAGTGAAGAAGGAGGAGTAACTGGAAATATACCACAGAAACAGAATCATTGCTAGTTGCTCATGGTGATTAGCTATGAGTAGAGCAAATTAAAATTATAAGCATAAAGACAAGTGACTTGCCAGTCCCTTCCAGTGAAAGTACTAAGGTGGGGGAGGAAGAAATTTTTATCTATCCTTCTAGATTCTTTCACCTAGCCTAATAATTAAATCTCCATGAGACAGATTAACAAGAGAAAATAACCAAATTTAATTATATACATTTATACAGAGATCCCATATGTATGAGAGGTTCAGAGACAGAAAGGTAAAATGAGTTATATATATAGCATCCTGAGCTAACGAATGTGGGGTGATGCCCCAAGGATTCAGAGGGAAGGAGGATAAGTCGCAGGACAATAACAAGAGCAGGTGTTGAGTAATTAGAAGTTTGTGCTGCCCCGTAGACAGGTCATAAAGACATATTTCTGGTGATAACTTCCAAATTTAAAGTCTTGAAGGGAGAAGTAAAAGTTTCTCTTGAGTCCACAAAATTTTTATTTTCTTCAGTTCAAAATAATTCACATGCCAAAGTAGCAAATCTTGGGGAGGCCTGTTCTGAACCCCTTCACTAACTATGGGGGCAATTTTTGGAGGGAGAAAGCATGGAAAAGGAAGACTTTATTAAGGCATTATCAATTGCTGGTGAGACCATAGACCCACGCTTTACTGTTTCACTCTCCCAGTGGTCTGCAGGTGGATTATTTATTCATCTTTGTGGCCAAAGGTGAATAAATGGTTTGGATACAAGCCACTAAGGGCCTTGTACCAGATAGTTACTACAAATGCTAATGAGGCCAAATGCTAATGGATAGAAAAGGGACATTCCATAGTCTGAGACTAGAATCCTAAATAAAATGCTCAGTCAAAAGAGAATAAATTGATCACTGCAGATAAAAAAAAACAACAATAAAAAGTCCCTCAACACACCTTATCTGTTGATGATGGGTCGGTTATATAGCTTCCTTGTGTTTTCAATTGAGACTGAGAGAGCCACATGGGCCTTCAGAAAACAAGAGGCTGTTAACGTCTCCTTGTGCAAGATGATGGTTGAGTGCTTGGAACTGTGTTTCTTTGGTTCTTCCTCTTTAGCAATGAAAAGGACACTAGACTTGAAACTGAGAAGCCTAGATTCTTATCCCAGGCCTGCGATGGACTTCAAATCACTTTCACACTCTATGACTCACTTGTATTTTATGTCAAACAAGGAATTTGAGTAGATCAGTGGTCCACTACTCATGTGCCATAGCATCCTGCCATGGCACCCATGAGGCAAGCCCTTTTGTGTTCATGCTGCTTCATCAAGATCAAAGTCCAGCAATGTGGTGTAAGATGGGTGCACCCTTTTGTGAGAGGGAACTACAAGGAACAGTGTAATGTTGACCTAGTGACAAATTCTCCCCTTCACATGTGAACATCTTACTTTATCTATCCATGAACAAATTAGACCTTGGTAAGTTGTCCGAAGAGAACTGACAACTGAAGGTTTGGAATGCCGACAGGAATGGTTTGGGAAGGATATGGAGGTTTGTGCTGCCTGGAAAAGTGCAGGGCAGGGAACGGAAGTAGGGAAATTGGTTCTCATGGTAGCGAGACGACACAGCATTGAAACCATGCTGCACCTTTGAAGTGGAAACAGGGATGGGAAAAGGATGGTGGTGACAGCGGTGGGGGAGGCAGGGGAAACAACGACTTGAATATATTTTTTGCAAAGTTATAGTTTTATCCAGGACTAGCACTGATTGGACTAAAGACCACTCTGTTGCATGTGGATATTGCTCTGAGATGGAAATATATGACTCGTACATATCAGTGATGTCAGTGCTGATATGTGTGTGGATTTCATATTTTTCTGAATGAGTCAAGTCTTCTTGGATACATATCAACCATCTAGGTGCCAATATTTGTGTGAATAAATACATGCCAAGTCATTTAACAGCCATGTGCTTTCCACACAAACTCCACCAAAAATGTGGGAAAGGCCAACAATGCCCAGAGTTTTTTGTGGTTTTTTTTTTTTTAACCTGGCTCTACAAAGGGCAAAGTCTTGTCATTTACTAGTAGATAGACTGAACTGGCAGCTTCCACCAATGTGGCGATAAAATATGGGAAGCGGCCTCAGCTCCCCCGCTAACTGAGTTAGGAAGGGCAGCCTTGGTACCTTCTGGGAGCATTCTGATGGTTTTGTACAGTTGTCTGCTGGGCTGACACCCTGTTTATGAGTCTTAAAGCTTAAGGAGGAAAAAAGGAGATACTATTTTTAGTTCAGCTCTACAAATTTGAAAACCTCTAGGACACAAATCTTAAAGCTGTAGTTCACATTCTAAATGAAAAAAAAAAAGCAACAACGTTGGTTTGGTTTCCTTTAAGTAAATAGTCATCATGCAGAAATTCCTTAAGATTCCAGCAACTGCCAACTCAAAGTCAATATAGGAATGGGAAAGGAGTTTCTTTTGGCTTTGAATTTCCTATACACATGACAAAGGCAAGGTTGTGTATTCAAAAAAGAGAGTGCATGTCTTTCTTCAATAAAACAGCCAGGAGTATGGTTGGCCTCTTATTTACTCTTTATTTCTTCTCTCCACAAAACTACTGCTCTTCCACTGCCCCTCTCCCCCCATTTATTAATACCAACACTCAGAGCCAAAGATACATGCCAAGGAGGAGTTAAAAACTGCAGAACAAAATCTAACTTCAGATTTTCTCTCTTGGCCTCCTACAACTGTGTCATATTTTTGCTCACTATTTTTTTTATAATATATTTTTTAATTATTATTTTTGTACATATACCAATGCCCCGCCCCCTCCCGTACATACCCTCCCTCCCCAGAGTTTTGTGTCCATTGGTTGTACTTATATGCATGTATACAAGTCCTTCGGTTGATCTCTTATCTCCCCCAGATCTCCCCAACCTCCCCGCTGTAATTTGACAGTCTGCTTGTTGCTTTACTGTCTCTATATCTATCTTTTGGTTCTTCAGTTTATAATGTTCTTTATCATCCATAAATATTATAAATAAGTGAGGTCATGTGGTGTCTCTCTTTCATTGACTGGCTTGTTTCACTCAGCATGATGTTCTCCAATTCCATCCAGGTTGCTGCAAATGATGAGAATTTTTTCTTTTTTATGGCTGCGTAATATTCCATTGTGTAAATGTACCAGTTTTTGGATCCAGTCATCTGCTGATGGGCACCTAGGCTGTTTCCAAATCCTAGCTATTGTAAATTGTGCTGCTATGAACATAGGGGTGCATATATTCTTTCTGATTGATGTTTCTAGCTTATTGGGATATATTCCTAGGAGTGGGATTACTGGGTCAAATGGGAGTTCCATTTTCAGTTTTTTGAGGAAGCTCCATACTGTTCTCCACAGTGGTTGCACCAGTCTACATTCCCACCAGCAATGCACGAGGGTTCCTTTTTCTCCGCAACCTCGCCAACACTTGTCGTTTGTTGATTTGTTGATGTTGGCCATTCTGACAGGTGTGAAATGGTACTGCATTGTTGTTTTGATTTGCATTTCTCGGATTATTAGTGACTTTGAGCATGTTTTCATGTGCCTCTTGGCCTTCCTTCTGTCTTCTTTTGAGAAGATTCCATTTAGATCCATTGCCCATTTTTTAATTGGGTCATTTATCTTTCTTTTATTAAGTTGTGTAAGCTGTCTGTAGATGTTGGAGATTAAACCTTTATCAGTGATAACATTTGCAAATATGTTCTCCCATACAGAGGGCTTTCTTGTTGTTTTGTTGATGGTTTCCTTTGCTGTAAAAAAGCTTTTTATTTTGATGTAGTCCCATTTGTTTATTTTCTCTTTAGCTTCCATTGCCCTAGGGGAAGTATCAGTGAAGAAGTTCTTTTGGCATATGTCTGAGATTTTGCTGCCTGTGGATGTCTCTAGTATTTTTATGGTTTCCCGTCTTATGTTTAAATCCTGTATCCATTTTGAGTTTATTTTTGTGTATGGTGTAAGTTGGTGATCCAGTTTCATTCTTTTGCATGTATCTGTCCAATTTTCCCAACACCATTTATTGAAGAGACTGTCTTGACTCCATTGTATGTTCGTGCCTCCTTTGTCAAATATTAACTGAGCATAGTGATTTGGGTTGATATCTGGGTTCTCAATTCTATTCCATTGATCTATCCGTCTGTTCTTGTGCCAGTACCAGGCTGTTTTGAGAACAGTGGCTTTGTAATACAGTTTGAAATCTGGTATTGAGATCCCTCCTAGTTTACTCTTCTTTCTCAGGATTGCTGTGGCTATTTGGGGTCTTTTATTGTTCCAAATGAACTTTTGAAGTTTGCTCACTATTTTAAATGACCTCAATGTATCAAATTTAAAACAGGTTCTTGTTATAAATTTGGGATGGATCCTATATAATACTAGAGGTCCAATGCATGAAGATTTATGCAAGAATGGGCCTTCCTTCCCCTGGCTGCTGGCACCACCTTCATTCTAGCCAGAGCTGCCTTTCCATCTTCCCATGATGACCAGAGGCCCGGAGTGGCTGGGGCGCTCAGTGCCTGCATATGCAAATTAACACAAATATTTGTTGTGTTAATTTGTATACTCCTGATTGGCTGGTGGACTTGGTGAAGGTACAGTCAATTTGCATCTTACTCTTTTATTAGTGTAGAAAAGCCTAATATGCTAAGTGTTTGGTAATCTGATCATCCATTCAACCAATCCAAGATATGCTAAGACCGCTCAACGGCTTGCTATGACGTGCACTGACCACCAGGGGGAAGATTCTCTGACCCGTAGGCTAGCTTGCTGCTGGGATCTGGCCGATCAGGACTGAGTGAGATAGGTCAGACATTCCCTGGAGCCCTCCCTCGAACCCTCCCTGGCTAACAAACTTCCCACGTCCCTCCCTGCCCCAATCATGCACCAGTGGGGGGTCCCTCAGCCTGGCCTGCCCCACCTTGAAATCTGGGACCCCTTAGGGGATGTCAGAGAGCCGGTTTTATCCTGATCCTGCAGGCCAGGCCAAGGGACCCCACTGGTGCATGAATTCATGTACTGGTCTCTAGTAGTTATATAAAGACAAACTAAGTTATTTTTTAAACATGCAAATACTATAGTATGTTTCGAACAGCTACTGAATTTAACCCCTTGCATTTTTATTAGGTACAGTGTTATTAACTGAAATGAGAACATTTCAATCGCTGCATAAATCTCAATAGTGTAGGTCTGTCTCAAGTTGACTCCCTAAACTTGTGTTAGTCACACAACCTATGGACAAAGCAAAGCAGAGTTCATTGCTTACCACAGCAAGGGAGGCCATCAGCTCTCAAAGCTTGGCAGCATCTGGGAGAAGGAAAGGCAGGCTAGAATTTATTGAGAGATCCAATTTAAAGTAAAGAGGGTCTTTCAAAGTGAAGAAGCTTGGTAAGAATTGGGTAAGGATCAGGCACAATTCAACAGTCCACGATTGGTGGAAACAGTGAAGGATCCACAGAATCATAGGGCTTAAAGTTTCTGGATATTTTCCACTGAAGAGTTGTGGGCTCTGGGTCTTTAGGGAAGCTCCTGTAATGAATAATCAAACCATTTGCTGGGACAGGAGGCTCCCGGAAAAGAAATTCATGCTACTAGCCGAAGCCGGTTTGGCTCAGTGGTAGAGCATCGGTCTGCGGACTGAAAGGTCCCAGGTTCGATTCCGGTCAAGGTCATGTATATTGGTTGCGGGCACATCCCCGGTGGGGGGTGTGTGGGAGGCAGCTGGTCGATGTTTCTCTCTCATCGACGTTTCTCCTCCTCTCTGTAGAAAAATCAATAAAATATATTTTTAAAAAAAAAGAAAGAAAGAAATTCATGCTAATAAAGACAGTAATAGCACAAGGTCACTTTCGTGTACACAGTAAGTGTGATTTTGGTTCTCAATATCCAAGCTGACTGTAGGATACTTGGTTTCAGTTCCCAAGTCTACTCCGATAATCTGATAACAGATGAATTGAAGCATTTGATTTTTTATTTGGAGCTTCTTTTTTTTTTTTTTTTTTTTTTTTTTTGGTAGCAATTAGACACAAGCCTTTTGCATTTCAGCATTGCTTTGCAACTGTTAATATGCTTTTTAGCCTATTTCTTGTGTTAGGGAAAATTAAAACAGGCGGAGTGGTGCAGCCACTATGGAAAATTTCCCGAGCAAATGCTCACCAGCAGTCACCACCATAAGCCTGCAACAAATCCTGCAAACCCATAGGGGGCAGCAGAGGGAAGCCGAATTCCTGGAGTGATCATTTAGAACAGCAACTCACCCTTTCAGGCAATTCTGAGAGGTGACTAAAGATGAAATCATGGGTGCTGGGTACTTTCCAAGAGATGAAAATCCTCTGTCTGAGGCAGGCAGGAAATTGCTATTTTTAAAAACTTCCAGCTCTGTCTTCAGACCACTTGTCTCTTTCCCCTGAAGTTGCAAGCAGGGAAATTGTGTGGGGTCATTGCAAGCTTCACTCCAGACTCTTTTAACTCAGTTCCTACATGGGATATAAAGTCCAATCGATGGCTCTGACTTTTCTCCTCAGTAGTCACATTTTAGGGACGCACAGGAGGGTGCTCTGCTGTGGTCGGCAAACTGCGGCTTAGGAGCCACATGTGGCTCTTTGGCCCCTTGAGTTTTTAGCAAAGGCCAGCTTAGGAGTACCGTAATTAAGTTAATAACAATGTACCTACCTATATGGTTTAAGTCTAAAAATTTTGGCTCTCAAAAGAAATTTTAATCTTTGTCCTGTTGATATTTGGCTCTGTTGACTAATGAGTTTGCCGACCACAGCTCTAGGGCAATGAGGTGGCATCCTCAGCCTGCAACACTGACTAGGGTCAAGTACTGAGGATGCTCTTAACATTTGAAAGAAGTGTGAACAGTGTATTTACATTTCAATTAAAATGGAAACTTCTCGCAGGTTATGTTTCTAAAAGGGGCGGGCACATCTGCTGAGGTCTATTGTTTAGTCATGCTGTAAATCCTTTTGAAACGTGTGAAAATGCTTCCCACTCATTATAAAGCTCCCGCCACCCCTGGATTACAACTTTGATGTCACCAATCTTGCTTCAAAGGCTTCTTTCTGGGCTATTAATCACAGTTTAGCCTCTGAAGATATCGCCAGAAAAAACATTGGACAGCTTTGTGCTAGACTTGCTAAAAACTTTGAAATCTTGAGAGTTGCATATGCACAAATTGCAGCATTTCCTTTCATTGACAACTTTTTTTTTATTTTGCTGCAGAATCAAATGACGTTATAGATAAAAATATAAATGGGTCTCTTTACATTTTTATTTAAGGTAAAGGAGATGAGAGAGGAGACGAAGGGTGGTAAACTGGGGAGAAGAGAGTTTGAGCAAGTCACTTGGACCCCCTCCACAGTAAAAAAAAAAACTAGTAGGAACCAGAGTGACACAAAGACTGAGGTTTACAAAGGGGAGTTGCCTTATCATTTTTCTCATATATTTTTTTTAACTAACCACTGCTCACAGTGTCTACTTACTAAGATTTCCTTGCCCTCTAGTCTCTTTGAGACCTTTGTGACCTGTTCACCCCCAATCATAATAACAGCCAATGCGGGTAATGTGACGTGAGCACTTAACCTTGTCCCAGCCCCACGTTGGCAGTGCTTTTCGTAAATTATATCCATGCATGCCCATAGCAACTCTGAGAATTAGGTAGTATTGTCTTCAGATTATACACAAGGAAACCGAAGCTCTGAGATGTTAATTAACTTGCTGAAGGTCATGCCCCTGGCAGATGGAAAGCTCTGGGGAGGACTCAAGAGGCTGCTGCCCAAGCTTTCAGTGTGGGTGGCTGGGCTCCTCCGTACCTGCCGCCGAGAGGCCCGTACTGCCCGTCTGCTCATCAGTGTCCACCTCCAGCCTGGCATGGCTCTCTATTCCCACTTCTCTTCTGGGAAAACTCTCAGCATTTTTTTTTCCTCCACATTTAGCTTCTTCAATGAGTAGCAGTGCCTTATATAGAGACTTTTAAATATATATAAATATATATAAAATTCAGGGAGAGAGAGATAGAAACATCAATGGTGAGAGAGAATCATTAATTGGCTGCCTCCCGCACACCCCACACTGGAGATCGAGCCCAAAACCCAGGTTCATAGGTCAACGTTTAACCACTGAACCACACTGACTGAGCTATAGAGAGACTTTTTAAAAACATTGTGACAAAAGCACATAACATGAAATCAACTCTCCTAACACATTTTAAGTATGCAGTGCAGTGCTGCTCATCAGGTGCACATGGTTGTACAGCAGATCTCTCAATATTTTCCATATACCCATAGAGCAGCAACTCCCCATTTTCCTGTATCCCCCAGCCCTGGCAACCAGCATTCTACTCTCTGCTCCTATGAATTTGATGACTTTTGAGAGCTCATAATGAGAAGGCTAAAAGGACTAATTCCAATGTAACCCTGATATTCGGGGCTATTGACCTGAATCCAAGCCAGCAAGCTCAGTGTACATTCCTGATAACCTATAATTAAGTCACTCTCTCTTTCCCAGGTACTGGTCTAGCAGAACCTGTTACTGTGAACAGTGCACTGCCCCGGAAGGGGGGTTATTAACACCAGCGCCAGGTCAGACCATCAGCTATGGCCTGGAGATCCCCCAACACTTGGGACCTTCTTGCAAGGCCCGGGAAAAGGACCGGAAGCACAATCCATGTTTGTGGGACAAAGATCACAGGGAGGAGATATGAGGGAGGGCCCCATGCGTGTTCCTTCACTCAGATATGGAAGGCTGTTCCCTGAGTCCGCTGGCGTATTAAACAGTGTTCCTCCCTTTCCCTCAGAAGCGTCCTTGGTTTTCTTTGGTCTTCTGCAACAATATAAGTGGAATCATGCAGTATTTGTCCTTCTGTGACTGGCTTCTTTCACTTAGCATAATGTCCTCCAGGTTCACTCATGTTGTCCCAAATGGCAGCTCTTCCTTCATTCTTAATGTTGAATATCCTCTTATAAAAGTTGATGCAAGAAATATCCAAACCTGGCTTGCTATGCTTTTCTATTTATTTGAACCAACCTGATGACAGTTGCTGGGAAACAAAATCTCAATGTATTGAGAAAATGCTCCAGAGAATGGCAGTTTTACTGCTTATTTTATATATCAGGGTCAAAGGGGGAGGCGTAAGCAGTGTTGTATGAAATCTGTTGGTGATATGTATGTTAGTGGGTATGGGACAGTTAAGAATTAACATTTATAGCACAAAGAGATGGTGTTTGGGCAGCAAGATAACGATGAGGGGTTCTGGGGCCTCATGCCTTTGGGAAGTTATACCCTGAGGGATCTGGAAAAAAGAGGATTCCTCTGACATTCCAAAGATATGTTATCTTAGATGCAAACACAGAATAGAGAGGCTCAGTTAAGGCAAAGATTGACAAACCCAGGACTCTGCTGGCTAGGACGTGACTACCCTCCATGACTCCCTTTTAGTTAGGAAGTTTAAATTTCATACCATCCTGTGTAGTTACTTTAGGTCTCTGAGTTTGTAAGGCCTGCCATGCAGGCCTCCCCTGAGCTTGTCAAGTTTAGTATGTGGCCCCCTTTCCACCCACATATGTATATACCACATTTTCTTTATCTGTTCATCCTTTTGTTGCTGGTGGAAATAGGGTTTTCCCATAGAGTCCTGAGAAAAGCATTTTGGGGATCCACTCACAGGAGGATGAGATGTAGTGGTAAGATTTATTGTAACAAAAATAAAGGACTTTCCCCAGGTGCCCCATGTCTCATCCACTAGTTGGTGACTTGGTTCCATCTCTCTGTGGAACAGGTCCAGTCTCTGGGGCCTCAGACCCACACTTGTCCTCACCAAACGCAGAAGATGGCCCAAATATGTTGTGCCATTAGCCCAACATCAGTAGAGCATCCAAAGCTTTTATAGTTCAGTTCATGTCAAATGTTAATCCAGCTCGTTCTCTGTCCCTGTCTGGCTAGCTTAGTTTAACATCCCAGCTGTACTAGAGCTATGCCTGGAGCTGCATGGCTGAATGAATGAACTCCTACTGACTATATTACCTTGGGCTTGGGAGAAAGCAGCCTTCCTTCCTTTCTTTCTTCCTTCCTTCCTTCCTTCCTTCCTTCCTTCCTTCCTTCCTTCCTTCCTTCCTTCCTCCCTCCCTCCCTTCCTTCCTCCCTCCATCCTTCCCTCCCTCCCTCCTGCCCTCCCTCCTTTTGGTTTATGAGAGGACACTCCAACCAATTGAGCTGCCAGGCCAGGATGAAAGCAGGTTCTCTTTTCTCTTTCACACTAACCAATCTCTTTCCTGGCTCTTTGAGGCTGTGCTGGATTCTCCCCTTATCCGATCCCTTTCCCAGTTCTCCCACTTTCATACCCTTTAGCCAATCCAATCTTTCCACAGATCTTCCCAAGCTATACTTTTCCCCTTTATGTCACCATTTTGGCTCCTACTGCATATGCCTCAGTTTTGCTGCCTCCTCTGGTTCCCATTGCACATGTGCTTACCTCTCCTCCTGTGCCATCTTGCTTGCTTTCTCCTGCACAGGCATCTAGCAAAGGAAGTTCCCCCACTGCTCCCCCTGACCATTTCAGCGACTGGGCCAGTTGTGTCCTGGGGAGATTGGACAGTGATTCTTCCTGCCTGCTCTGGGATTAAGGCCCCTCAGCTGAGAATGTGGCTGTCCCCTGGGGAGACTGTGAATGCCGTGGCTTCCTAGTGTATCGGGCTTAATGTCCAATTCAACTCCCTAGTTTATTAGGCTTAATCAGCAGGGGTGGAAACCTTTTTTTACTGCCAAGGGCCATTTGGATATTTGTAACATCATTTGCAGGCCATACAAAATTATCAACTTAAAAACTAGCCTGCTGTATTTGGTCAAACATTTAATTAACTCACCCCTAATTCCTTGGCAAGGGCAAACCAAATGATTTCGTGGACCTTGTAGGGTCTGCGGGCTGGATGTTCCCCACCCTGGCTTAATATATGATTCTATTTGCTTCCTTCCTTTATTAATAAGTAGCTAGTTACCTATGCTAACACTCTACTGGGCTATTGTGAATAATGCTGCAGTGAACATAGGAATGCAAATACCTCTTCAAGATTTTGTTTTCAATTCTTTTGGATAAATACCTGGAAGTGGGATTGTTGGATCATATGGTAACTCTATTTTTTATTTTTTCCAGGTATAGATCTTTTACTTTCTTTGTTAATTTATTTCTAGGTATTTTATTTATTTATTTTCCCATTGAGTATAATGTTAGCTGTGGGTTTGTCATATATGCCTTTATTATGTTGAGGTTATTTAAAAATTTTTAAACTTTATACTATTTTCCATATCAATGGCACCATTTTACATTCTCATCTGTAGTTCACAAGGGTTCTAATTTCTCCACATCCTCACCAACACTTGCTATTTTCTGTTATTGTTTTCTAAGTTAAAATTTTAAAGAAAATTTAATAATTTTAAATAATTTTCCTACTACCTTTCTAGGATATTGGTTAAGAAAACTCTGCAATAAAAAGACAGATTAAAAGGAAAAAGAGATTAACAGGAGGAAAAAACACAGAAGTTTAACAACAATTATACCTCCTGTATACATGGGAGGGACCCAAGAAACTTAATAACTTCTTGAAATGGCCCAAGCCACCATCATAAATATAATCTCTAGCTAAAGACAACAGATTGGGGGGAAAAGGGGATGTCAGTTGTGCAAGATGACCAGGAAAAGCACAGTAAACAAGGGTAAGATTGTTATATATATTGAAGTCCTGGCCTTTTGTACTGATAAGAATTTCTCAAGATTTAGAGTCATTCTGTTTCCCAGTACAGGAAAGGGGACCCTCTTACAAATGAGGATTTCTCTTATAAATGTAAATGTTCCTTGCAAAAGGATAACTTCTACTCAGTTTTCAGAGCTTCACTTGTGGCTGCTGTTTCTTAAAGTTAACCATCTTAAAATAATCAATATGCCAAAGAGGTATATATTGGGATAATGCATTTTGCTCACCTTCATTTATAATGACCTTCCTAATAAATATGAGGTGATATCTCATTGTGATTTTGATCTGCATCTCCTTCATTATTAGTGATGTTGAACATCTTTTTATATACCTGCTAGCCTTTTGTATGCGATCTCTGGAGAAATTTCTGTTCAAATCCTTTGCTTATGTTTTAATTAAGTTATTTTATTTGATTTGATATTTTGCTCGTAAGTTATAAAAGATTCTTGTACTGTTGACCCTTGAGCAATGTAGAAGTTAGGGACTTATCTTTCTCTGGCTTATTTCACCTAGCAAAATACCGTCTAGGTCCATCCAGGCTGTCACAAAAGGTAAAATTTCCTTCTTTTTTGTGACTAAGTAGTATTCCCTTATGTAAGTTTACCATGTTACGGTAAATTTCCAAGCGGCAGGAAGACAGACAACCAGGCACTCAGAAGATTCAGAAAATGCACTTTTTATTACAGGAAGCACCGGTGCTGGGTGAGGTTTGCTAAGGATTTGTTGAGGATTTTATGTCTATGTTCATCAGGGATATTGGCCTATAATGTTCTTTCTTTGTTGTCTTTATCTGGTTTTGGAATTAGGACAATGCTGGCTTTGTATAATGAACCTGGAAATCTTCCCTCTTGAATTTTTTGGAAAAGTTTGAGAAGGATCCTTTCCAGGGCTTTTGTTTTTTGGGACTTTTAAAAAAAATTTATTTATTGCTTCAATTTCACTATCTTTATTCAGAATCTCTGATTCTTCATGATTCAGCTTTGGAAGAGTGTATGTTTCTAGGAATTTATCCACTTTGTCCAGATTGTCCAATTTGTTGGCAAATAATTTGCAATATTTTCTTAAAATACTTCGTATTTGTTTGGTGTTAGTTGTTACTTCTCCTCTTTCATTTCTGACTTTATTTTATTTATTTGGGTTCTCTCTCTCTCTCTCTCTCTCTCGCTCTCTCTCTCTCTCTCTCTTTCTCTCTCGATGAGTCTAGTTAAAGGCTTGTCAATCTTATTTATCTTTTCAAAGAACCAGCTCTTGATTTCATTGATCTTTTGTATTGTTTTTTTAAACTCTTTTTTGTTTATTTTTGCTTTGATATTTATTAATTCCTTTCTTCTACTCACTTTGGGCTTTCTTTGTTTTTCCACCTTATTTCATGTAATCTTCCATAAATTTCCTCCTTAATTCTAAAAGTATAAAAGAAACTACAAACTGTCATTCCATGAGCATTCAAGATGTCATCAGTTTGGCTCAAATAAAGTCATTGTTACGTCTAGACTTGGTGATCCCCAAGGACCACCAGGGAGCCGAGTCCGATGCAATAAATAAAATGCTAGCATGGGCTCTGTCCCACTAACACTGACAGCATGATGGAAGAGAGGCCGAACTTTGACAGGTCAAGGGGTTTTATAAGGGTGGTGATGTCACTGCTTTGGCTGATCCTGATTGGTTGGGTGAGGGCTAGGGTCCAGTTACAAAATGGAGGATAGCTCCGCCCTGCTTCGCCCTGCCCCACAGTACAAAATGGAGTCAGGACTTAGCCTTGCGGTGCCCTGCCCTCTCATCATGAAGATTCTGTACAGGTTTGGATGTTTCTTATATTGACACATGCATTGACACAACCTCACAGAGTTGTTCAAGGTCAACTGCATATTTTGGAAATCAGTCTCTTGTCAGATATATGGTTTGCAAATATTTTCTCCCATTCTGTTAGGTTGTCTTTTCTCTCTGTTGAAGGTTCTCTTTGCTGTGCAAAAGCTTTAAGTTTCATGTAATCCAACTTTTCCATTTTTATTTTGCTGCCTGTGCTTTGGTGTCCCATCCAAGAAATCATTGCCAAGACCAGTGTTATAATGCTCCCCCACATTTTCTTCTAGGATTTTTTAAATAGTTTCAGATCTTACTTATAAGTCATTAGTCCTATATGAGTTGACTTTCATGTATGGGGGAGGAACAAACTTTCCTCTACCTTCAAGGTTCTTTTGGGTGGTCTAATAGTCAAATAGATAAGAAACAGTTTAGAAAGTGAAAGTAACCAAATTTAATACATATGTATGTACGGGAACCCAGTATTCAAGAGAGTCAGAGACCTCTCTTGCAGGAGAGGTTTAGAGATAGAAAGGGGACTTGAGATACATAAGACATTCTGAGCTGGGGCTGAAGCAATGTACCTTGGGGGCTGCATGATAAGAAGAGCAGATGTTTAGTACATAAAAGTTTGCCTTGTGAAGTAGGTGGGCAGAAGAGGTTATATTTGACAATCTCTTATGGGCAAGGTCTCTAATTTGAATTCTTCTAGGCAGTTAAGGGCAGGGACAGAAGTTTCTCCTGAGCCTGGGGCTAAAATTGCCTTTAGCTCAAAACAATTTGCATACACAGAAGAACATTTTGGGGTGATTCATTCTGGACCCCACACATATATAGTGTAAGAGGGATCAGTTTCATTGTTCTGCATGTAGATGTCCAGATTTCCAACACCATCTGTCGAAGAGACAATGCTTTCCTCGTTGTGCAGTCTTGGCACCATGTTAAAGATGATTTGATTCTACATGCATGGATTTGTTTCTGGTCTCTCTCTTGTTCCATTTATCTATATGTCTATCATTATACCTGTATCATTCTGTTTTGATTCCTGCAGCTTTATAATATATTTTGAAATCAGATAGTATGAAGCCTTCAACTTTATTTTTCTTCTTAAGATTGTTCTGGAGCTTTGGAGTCATTTGTGGTTTCATATAAATGTTACGATTGCTTTTTCTATTTCTGAAAAAAAAAAAATAGCATTGGGATTTTGGTGGGGACTGTGTTGATTCTATAGTTTTCTTTGAGTAGCATGGACATTTTAATACTATTAAGTCTTCCAATTCAAAAACACAGTGAAGCGTAGCAGACTATGGAACTCTAGTAAGGATTACTTTGATTGGAAGATAATCAAAGGCAACCAAGAAGCAGATAACAGAAATTCTCTGCCCAATTCCCTATTTGCTTACCATTTGCTTAAGAGCAGGATATCAAACTATAAAGCAGGATATAAATTTTTACAAGTTCTTTGCCTTCCTCTCTCTATCAGGAAGGATAGAAGTTAATCACCACAGACAACTCTAGAAACAACACCAAAAGAATAAACTTACTAACTAGTTCTTATCTTCCATTACCTTCCCACAATTTACTGCCCAGAAACAAAGTTCTTTGTTTTGTTGCTTCTTTACAAATTTATTGTCCCTTTGTTAAGATGTTCGAACCATCCTTTGACTTAGTTATCACTGAGTACTCCTATGTGTATGTGCAATGTATGTGTTAATAAAGTTATGCTTGTTTTTCTCTTATTAATCTGTTTTCTTTCAGTCTAATTCGCAGGTCCCCAGACAAAGAACCAAAATGAGTAGAGGAAAAAGATTTCATTTTCCTCCCTCACAACAGGATATCTTTTTATTTATTTGTATCTTCTTTAATTCTTTCAGGAATGTTTTTGTTGTTTTCAGTGTACAATTTTTTTTTTTTTACCTCAAATAAGTTTATTTCTAAGTATTTTATTCTTTCTAATACTATTACAAATGGGATAGCTTTCTTAATTTACTTTTCAGATTTCTAGTCTTAGTGTATAGAAATACAACTGATTTTTTTGTATGTGATTTTATATCTTAACCGTGTTTTGAATTCATTTATCAGTTTTAACAGGTTTGGGGTTTTTTTGTGTGTGTGTGTGGTTTTGTTTTTTTGTGTGTGTGTGTGGGATCTTTAAGGTTTTCTACATATAATAAATATATCACCTATAAGCAGATATAATTTCACTTCTTTATGATTTGGATCCTTTTATTTCTTTTTGTTGCTTAATTCAGTGTTTTTCAACCTTTTTTGGGCAAAGGCACACTTGTTTCATGAAAAAAATCATGAGGCACACCACCATTAGAAAATGTTAAAAAATTTAACTCTGTGCCTATATTGACTATATATAAAGTAATTCTCTTGAATAGGAATCAAATAAACACAAAGAAAGTATTTTATAATTACTTTATTATGAAATATTAAGTAAACAAAATAGTGAAAAATTATAAAATTCTTGTCTTGTCTGCACCTACGGCACACCAGGCAACATCTCGCGGCACACTAGTGTGCCGCGGAACAGCGGTTGAAAAACGCTGGCTTAATTGCTTTAGCTAAGACTACCAGGACTATGTTGAATAGTAGTAGTGAAAATGGGCATCTTGCCTTGTTATCTATCTTAGAGGAAAAGCTTCTAATTTTTCACTGTTGAGTATGTTAGCTGTGGGCTGTTCATATGTGGTTTTTCTATTCCTAGTTTGCTGAATATATTGAAGACATTTTGTTGTTCCTTTTTTGCTTATGAAACTAATAGAAATTCAATTTATATGATACATTATTTACAAATTATTTCTTATAAATAATTATTATAATTCATTTATAATTAATATCATTGAAGTTTCAAATTTAAAATTTTTCAACTTTTACAAATTCAGAGCAGATCATTTGAAAATTTTAGAAAAATATAAGAACACAAAGAGAAATTTACTCAGCATCCTATTCCCTTACCTTTCCTCTACTTTAACTACTTTATCTTTTTGCCCCCAGGTAACTTGGCCCAGACAAGAGCCAGGATAACAGCAACTTCAAGATCTTTGCCTCCACATTTCAGTGCTGGGAAAGCCAAGGTGAGTAATAGGTCTGAACCCAAAATAGCGTGGACTAAAAGGTGGGAATAATTCTAGGTGGGTAACCTTCATTTCCTCTATCTGGCCACCTACTTGGGCAATCTGAAAAATAGACTAAAGGTATTTATGAATCAAGTATTAGGAAATTTGAAACAACATCATAGAATCCTTTACACTCCTGTGTCAGGGGGAAAACATTTCCTCTAACCTCTTACGTTCGGTAATTGGGGGACTGTGAAGTAACTCAAACTGATAGATTAGCAAGAGAAAAAGCAGATTTTAATCATGTTCATTCAGGAGTTCACCAAAAAACTCAAAGGGGCAATTAGATTTTGGGACTTATATACCATTGTAATAGATGAGAAGGAGAAGGACATTTTTGGAAGAAAAAAACAACTTCTGGGAAACAATCTAATTACAAAATGGGTAAAGGACCTGACTAGACACTTCTCCAAAGAGGACATATAGATGGCAAATAGACATATGAAAAGGTGCTCAACATCATTAATCATCAAAGAAATGCAAATTAAAGCCACAATGAGATATCATCTCCCACCTGTCAGAATGGCTATCATTAATAAATCAACAAACAAGTGTTGTCCAGGATGTGGAAAAAAGGAAACACTTGTGCACTGTTGGTGAGAATACAGATTGGCGCATCCATTATGAAAAGCAGTATGGAGTTACTTAAAAAAATTAAAAATGGAACTCTCTTATGACCCAGTGATTTCCACTTCTGGGAATTTATTTGAAGAAACCCAAAACACTAATTCAAAAGCATATATACAACCCTATGTTCATTGCAGTGTTATTTACAATAGCCAAGATTTGGAAGCAACCCTGTGCCCATCATTAGATGAGTGGATAAAGAATCTATGGTACATTTATACAATGGAATACTATTCAGCTGTAAAAAAAAAAAAAAAAAAAAAGGAAAAATAAAAATAAATTTTACCCTTAGCAACAGCATGGATGGACCTGAAGATCATTATGCTAAGTCAAATAAGCCAGTCAAAGAAAGACAAGTATCATGTGTGGAATTTAATATACAAAATGATCTAGAAGCAAAGTAGAGATAGACTCATAGAGAGCTGGCTGACAACAGTGTGGTGATTGTTAGGGGGTTGGGGAGAAGGAGGAGGGTGTGGGAGTAAATGGTGATGGATGGAGACTTGACTTGAGATGGTGAAATACAATATACTGTACAGATGATGTGTTGTAGAATTATGCACCTAAAACTCATATAATTTTGTTAACCAGTGCCACCCAATAAATTCAATTTAATAAGCAATACAGCCACTCATGTTATTTTTGAATATTATCCCAAAATTGATATACAAATCTGTACTTACTTCTGAGAATAAAACTCACCTGCACTTAATAAAGAATCAGATCATTTTTATTAATAATAATTGTAACACTCACATTGCTATTACAGTCCAGTCTAATACTCTACTTTTCAATATCGTAAGTTTATTTCAAGATATTAGGACTATTATCATGGGGTATTTTGGTGCCTAGAAGAGATTTACATAGGATTTTCAGTGATCCTGAGAGGCTCTTGATATTACATGTAAAATTTTGTTTGTGTTAAATAGAGTTGATTCTTGTTATTGACATAAGTCATGTTTTATAGAGTTGCTTTGAACACTGAATCAGTTAATACTGAAGCATTGCTCCTAAGGGAAATATACAGTTAGGTTCCTGCAAGCCTCCGGTCACATTCTTTACAATTGATTAATATATAATTTTGTTTTATTTCTGTTTCTATTCAAAGACAATTTACTTAATACACATTTCTTACAAAGAATTATTTACATACATTACTTCTTTACATAAAATAGTATTTCAATTACAATATTTATGTCATTGAACTCAAGGCCAGTAGCACTACAGCTCATATTTATCTAACATACATATATTTCCATTTGTCTTTCATTCAGTTGATGTGGCACCCATTTTCCTTTCTTTAAAACCTTTCCTATTGGAAATTGTTTGCTGAGCAACGTTTAATCTTTCTGCAAGTTGTTTATGAGTTTGACATGCATCTTCATCCAATAATGCTTGTAATTGTTGGTCTTCAAACATTTTTGGTTGACTTGGACATTCTTTGTCTTTCACATTGAAATCATTACTTTTAAAGCGTTTAAACCAGCGTTCACAAGTATCTTGAGATGGAGCATGTTCACCATAAGCTTCCTGAAGTATATGATAACTTTTTCTTCAAAATAAACTAATGGCCGAAACCGGTTTGGCTCAATGGATAGAGCGTCGGCTTGGGGACTGAAGGGTCCCGGGTTCGATTCCGGTCAAGGGCATGTTTGGTTGCGGGCATATCCCCAGTGGGGGGTGTGCAAGAGGCAGCTGATCGATGACTCTCTCTCATCGATGTTTCTAGCTCTCTATCCCTCTCTCTTCCTCTCTGTACAAAATCAATAAAATATATTTAAAAAAAAATAAAAATAAAAATAAACGGCATGAAATTCGACATTTTTAAATGTAAAAATATCTATGATATTAACACCTTCAGAAAATTTGACATTTTAAGCTTGCTGTCAATACAACAAAATAGCATACATATCAAATCGCATACATATCAACATATGTGTAACTCCAGCTATTGAAAAAAATCTGCATTATTAACTGGTACAACTGGTATATTCGGAGTGGCAGACTTTCCTCAAGAGAGGAGGAAGAAAGACTCTAACCATCTCTAGAGGTTGAGCTTATATCTGTTTGTACTTTCTATGGAAAATGGCTGGTATGGGGAAATTGAGAGTGGAAAGAGGTTGGGATTAACCCTTTACAAGGTATATTTTGTGGCCTGCATTTTGCTTTAATGGTCTGAATAAACAGGAAGGTGTGGTGAGTAGCTATTAATCTTTGCAGGGATTTTCTTTTTGTCTGGTCAGCCCAGTTCCATGTCAGGCAGCATGTAGCAGGCCCCTGACTTAACTTCACTTGACTTCAGTTAATTTATATAGTGCTCATGCCCCTCCCCTATATTAGCTTCATTTCATGTTTAGAAGAACCTTGTGATTATGCAAATATGAAAGAGACCTTGACCAACTGAAGACCTTTCCAAATTCTTAAATTAAAAGATATCCTAATAGCATATTATTTGTTCTTTAAAATATAGTACTAAATATAGGTGATGAACGAATACAGATAATATTAGCATTTCCAGGTTGTATGTAACATAGAATAGATTTTTACTTACTTCCCAGAGTTACTCTGTATGTAAATATAAGGACAGAACTTAGTCACGCTGGGTGGTTAGACAGGGGAGCCCAGGAAATCTATACCTTTGGAAGTAAGAACTGTTGCTTCAGTCTATATTATTCCAATTTTCTGCAGGGGATAGTTCTGATATTGAAAACAATACGTATTATACCTTTTAAATTATGTTTCTGCAGAATTAATATATATCAAGAATTTTCTGATCACTAAGCTGTTAAATTCTCAAATGCCAAGGTCCATTGTGCATTTTGTGGGAGTGGTAACAGGTAAATTTTACTAATAAAAGAAATGTGTATGAGCTTTTTAGCTGCTCTTTCTGGGACTGTCACTGGCTGGCTGATTTGAATAAAAAGGGAGGGAAATGATGGAGGAAAAGCAAGTCTTTGGAGCAAGATGTGGTTCTTCAGAGAGAACCTCTGACTCCAAGGAAGTGGTGGGGACATTCCTAAAAGTGTGCCCCAAACCCCACTAGTTCTGAGCTCCGTCATCCATCCCAATGGAGGTGAGGTGGGGGAAGACGCCTTTGGGCAGATGGCTCTGGAGAAAGCACAGTGCCTCTGCAATGGGGTGGGTGTGTTGCATTTGCTTTTCCCTTTTTTACATCAGCGCAGCTTTCCTTCTTAACACAGAGCTTTTGTTTCCTCCTTTCTCATTAAAGAAAACAATTACAAGTGAAACCCAAGCAGTTATACCATTGCTTCAGCTGCGTACAAATAAACGGATGGTTTGGGGAATGCAGCCTAGCAAAAGAAAGCCACACTGCCCCCAACATCGTTTCACTTAGAGAGAGTCCCACGTTTCTGCTTGCTCACTACGTAGGCTGAGTTTTCTAGCTTTTAAAAACTTGGCTCCACATTGATTCCCTTTCTTAAATAAACCCGTGTGTCTTTATCCAATTAAAGCTCTTCCTCCATTGTGTGCACAGTCTCCTAAACACCTCTGGAGGTAAGCCTCGTTATTCTCCCTGCCCCTTGCACCCTGTTCCTTTAGCACCCACTTTTCACGTTTGTTGAGCAAGGCTATAGGGAAGTGGCTGCCAGGACCACAGTCTGCCGAGCAGAACACCCGTGC
The DNA here is from genome assembly GCF_964339955.1 of Pipistrellus hanaki. Taxonomy (NCBI): domain Eukaryota; kingdom Metazoa; phylum Chordata; class Mammalia; order Chiroptera; family Vespertilionidae; genus Pipistrellus; species Pipistrellus hanaki. Next base: position 44,596,122 of record NC_140510.1, read on the forward strand.
TGACAGTAGCATCTTCCTTTTGAACATTCCTCCTTCTCTTGCCACCTGTTCAGAGCAGATGGGGAGCCGCACGGTGGAGGCCAGCGCTGACATGCCACTCGGGTTCTCTGCAAACCGAAGAGCTTCGTGTGTGCAGGAGCAGAGCGCTTGCTGTTGAGCTATGACAATGAGACACAGGCTGCTTGCCTTTGATTCCTACAATTGTTTTTACTCATAAGTTCCTTCCAGTCAGCCCAGGCAGTTGGGACAAGTGATTGGGAACAGATGTATCCCAAGCTCTGGTCCACAGTGAGCATGTGGGAACTGTGGGAGGCAGGAGGGGGTGGCAGCATCAAGGTCTGACCGCAGGAAGGCCACTGGGGTTTGGGTCCATGTCTTTATAATCACTAGCTTCATGAGCCTATGCCAGTGTTCTTGTACAAAATAGTTTGTTCTCATGTGACAGTATTGGAGAACTTAGCAGGGGCCCAATGGGACATGGAGAAGTATAGACATACCACTGATTGGGATTATGCTTTAGTACGTTGCAGAGTGAGGTCATTGTCAAGCGAGTAGAACCATGCAAATTCTGTTTTTCTTTGATATGTCTTCAAAAATTCTCACCAAAGTGTGTACTATTGTGTTGTAAACATTAAGGCCTCTTAGATATTTGACCAAACAGCCTTTCAGATCTTGAAAAAGCCAGACAATAAATTATCTGTATCCTCAAACCACGTCTCTCTACTTATGGTGTTCTAGGTGGATACTCTGGAGGTAATACGGCATCCGGAAGAAACCACCAACATGAAGAGACAGACCGTGGCTTCTTACTTCCGGGTATGAGCTCTTCTTTTCATTTTTGTTATTTCTCACCTGAGAGTATTTTTTCCATTGATTTTTAGAGGATGTAGAAGGGAGGAGGGAGAGAGATAGAGAGAAACATCAATATAAGAGAAACACATCAATTGGTTCCCTCCCACAGGCCCTACCAGGGACCTGCAACCCAGGTAGATGCCCTTGACCAGAATTGAACTGTGACCCTTCATTGTATGGGCCAGTGCTCTAACCACTGAGCACACCAGCCAGGGCAGGAGGTCTTCTTGATCTGTATTCTGTCTACTAACAAAGAGGACTTGCCAATCCTTCCCTCAGAGACCCAGATCTGATAGAATCACTGAAAGAAGCCAAGTAAGAAAGGTGGGGGTGTGGAGAGAAAATAGCATAGCCAGAAACCTCTGGCTCTGAGTGCAGTGTTCCCTGATCACAGAACGATCAGACGAAACCCTAAGTGTCTACAGAGAGCTCTCTCAGCCACTGGCTCACAGCCCTGGGCGTTGGAAGTGCTGATTCTGTTAGCATGGGAGCTGCTGCTTGGCCTTAAAGCTACTGCAGTCAGCCGCTTTCCCAGCATATTTACTGAAAAGCGAAGTAGTTAATAACATTTCAGGAGGTGGTTTATCAAGTTTAGGTCCTGAGAGAATCTATCTTAGCCTTGACTTTATTTTCCTAAATTGAATTGTCCTATGGCAAGACCTGTTTGTGTGAACCCAATTATTCCCCATCTCTGCTGACCAATTCTTGATATTTCAATACTAAATTGACTCCTTTGAGTGGAAACATTGTCTATCGAAGGACTCTATTAAATGTTTATTATATAGGAAAGATAAGACATGGATACTCTTGTACCAGATTTGCACAGATTGGCTTATCTTTAAATTACAGGTTGGGTTGGAAGCCCTTAGAGATGGTGTCCCACTCGGAGCTCATGTCCAGCTAGCTTCATGGTGGAGATGCTGTAGGCCCAAGACAGAACTACTAATCTCAGGAACAAATGATAATGTTGTGGGGTGGGGATGGGAAGTCAGGTGGGGGCTGGGTCGGGGGCTGGAGTTGCCAGGCAGGCTGAAGGACAGGACCCTGGAGCCAGCACCATGGATAGCTGGCTTTATAGAAAGCTATCAGGTTCAAGAAGGATCTAAAGCCAATAGTCTAACCTAGCCAACTAAGCTTCAGAGGCAGCCTAGAAGTAGGCTCAGCGTATGAATTACAGGGGCCTTTTGAGTCCAGCACTTTTTCCGTGTAGTGATCCCTGCTACAGTTTCTCTGGCAGGAAGGCATTCAGCCCCTATTTCATCATTCATGTTTGTGCATTTCTAATTGCCACTTCTTTCTTTTTCTTTAATTTAAATTCTTTATTGTTTAAAGTATTACATATGTGTAGCCGAAACCGGTTTGGCTCAGTGAATAGAGTGTCAGCCTGCGGACTGAAAGGTCCTGGGTTCGATTCTGGTCAAGGGCATGTACCTTGGTTGCGGGCATATCCCCAGTAGGGGGTGTGCAAGAAGCAGCTGGTCGATGTTTCTCTCTCATCAGCATTTCTAACTCTCTATCCCTCTCAATTCCTCTTTATGTAAAGTCAATAAAAAATATTTAAAAATATATAAAAATAAAGTATTACATATATCTCCTTTTTGCCACTTATTTCTTATCTTGTCCCCTTTAGCAGCTATGTCCTCTTTGTGTCTTGTGTGTGTGTGTGTGTGTGTGTGTGTTTTGTGTGTGTATGATGGGACTTGGAGGCTCTGAGCAACTCTGTAAAGTCATTCCCAAGATCCTAAAAGTCCTTCTATCAGCAGAGAAGTCTCTAGCTTATAGTTTTCCAGAAATATACCCTGACAATTCATTTGGTGTCCTTAAAATACTGCTCCCCAAATGATAAATTCAGGAAATAAGGTGTATTGGCAAGCTAGGTAATACCATTTTGGACCAGTAAGAGGTGTGATTTTGCAGTAATGGGACTGATTTCCTGGGTGGCTTGTAATTGCTCCTTTAGGCATGTCCAAAAGAGGGGCTGCACAGGTGGATGCCCCTAAGGAACGCCTGAGACTCCCTTGCACAGCACCCTCCGCTTTCCCATGTGCTTTCTCTCTGCGCCAGCTACTCAGCGTATGTCAGTTGATCTTCATTATAATCTTTTTTCCCCTCCAGTTTTCTTGTTTACTTTGCCCTCTTTTTCTGGTTTCCTTTATCAGTGGTATCAATAGGATTTGCTTAGACTTTCTGGTGGTTCCCAAGTAGAATAACCCCTACCCTACAAGCTGGACGTTTTAAATTTCAGATATAGCTTCTGGAGTGTTACCTTGGAATACCAGACAGAAGCTAGTTCTGGAGATGGAGTTATAGGGTGACCTAAGTATGTTCTTAGGCAGCTAAGCCTCTGCCACATGGGGACGTTACTTGGCACTAGTGATGTTTAAAGAATACTGTGCAGCTATAACAAAGAAAGATCTCATACCCTTTGAGACAGCATGGAGGGACCTGGAGAGAATTATGCTAGTGAAATAAACCAGCCAGCCCTAGCCAGTTTGGCTCAGTGGATAGAGCGTCAGCTTGCAGACTCAAGGGTCCCAGGTTCAATTCCGGTCAAGGGCGTGTACCTTGGTTGCGGGCACATCCCCAGTAGGGGGTGTGCAGGAGGCAGCTGATTGATGTCTCTCTCTCATCGATGTTTCTAGCTCTCTATCCCTCTCCCTTCCTCTCTGTAAAAAAAATCAATAAAAATATATTTTAAAAAAAGAAAGAAAAAAGCCAGCCAGAGAAAGACAAGTGTCACATGATCTCACTTATATGTGGAATCTAATGAACAAAATAAAGTGACGAAGAAAATAGTTCCAGAGACATTGAAGTGTGCAATAGACTGACATATTTCAGGGGAGTGGGGGGGGGGGCGTCAAAGTGGGGAAGAGATTAATCAAAGAACTTATATGCATATATGCATAACCCATGGATATAGACAGTAGTGTGGTGAAGGCCTGGGGAGGGGGCAGAAGGTGGGTGGAGAGGGTTAGTGAGGGGGGAGGGGGGGCAGGGAGGGTGATAAAAGGAAACATCTCTAATGCTTTCAACAATAAAGATAAATTTAAAAAAATTTTAAAAGAATCTGCAAGCAGCTGTACGTACTCGTCAGAACTTATGTCATCACCTCTTATTATTGGTTTCTTGTTCAGCCTCAAAAAAAAGTCCATGAGTCATTTACAAGCCAATAAACTGCTCTAGAGGCCCCTGGCGTTCTCCGTTACATTGGGGTAACCTCACTCCATGTGCTTTTCCCGTCAGTACTCCCTGATGGACCTGCTCTCCAAGATGGTGGTGGGACAGCCCCACTTCGTGCGCTGCATTAAGCCCAACGATGACCGAGAGGCCCTGAAATTCTCCCAAGAGAGAGTGCTGGTGCAGCTCCGCTCCACGGGGATCCTAGAGACCGTCCGCATCCGCCAGCAGGGCTATTCCCACCGCATCCCCTTCGAAGAGTTTGTGAAAAGGTCAGCCTGGCATCTTGGGAAACACGTTAAATTCAGCTCTGCCGTGGCCATCCCTGTCCCCTGAGATCACTCCTCCTGCCCACTCGCCTCCGAACGTGTAATTGACTGGTTATCAGTTAGCCTTCACTTGCTTAAATGTTGCATTTTTACTGTGCTCCAACTAAATTGTAGTGATCTAGAGGACAGATTCAATTCCCTTCTGATCACATTGAGAATAGAAAAATGTCCATAGATATTTAGATGTTTTATATCCTTAGTATGATAGGATGAAAGTATCTCTCCATAAGTAGGTCAGGATTCTGGCAGATGTGAGTGCACCCAGGCACCTACTCCTCTCCCAGGCTGAAACGATGGCATGGCGTGATATGATGGCTAACATTTACCCAGCACCTAACATATTCTAAGTGTATAATATCATTTGATCCATGGGACAGCCCAGTAATCTAGACTCTGTTGTTGTAGACATAAGAAATGTCCAAACCCATAGATGTTAGGGGTTTACTTGGAAAGCAAGATCTCAGATGCTCTGGAGAAGGACAGTTTTGCAGTTCTTCTCATACACTGGAATTAAGAAAGATCACTATTACATGAAGGTACAGGAAAGCAAGGCCAGGAAATCTGTATGATTGGATTACAGAACAGTTGACAAGATTATGTGCTCTCTTGAGGGTGGTTATGCCTCAGAGGGGTCTGCAAAAGAGGAAACACTTCTGGCATTTCAAAGGTGTGTTAACCTAAGAACAACGGACAGGGCTTGCTTAAGGCAAAAAGAAAACACACACACACAAAAAAAAAAAACCCCACAAAAAACAATAACAACAACAACAACAACAACAACAAAAAACACACCCCACCTTTTTATAGGCCTGGGATATGACTGCCCACTCCTGACCCGTCCAGTTAGAAATTTATGATCAGATCATCTTTGAGGTTACTTTTGGTCATTGGTCTTGTCAGATTTATTATAGAACCCCTTTTTCATTCATGTTATTATCTCCATTTTATAGAAGAGAAAACGGAGTCACAGAAAGAAATCAGTGACTTTCGCCAGGTCCCAGGCTAGTACATAGTAGAGCCAGAATTTGAACCCAGGCTGTCTAACTTCAGCATCCACACTTTAATCTCCTCAGCCCAGTGTTTGCTAAAACAGATTTCTGTGGAGCTTTTTAAATCCAGAAATTGCTTTTATCTTGGAATGAATGAATTGCTCTTCTTTTCTGCACCACTGCTGTAGGGATACCTTATGGATGCATATGATTACAGTAGAATCTTCGCAAAACCTTCTGTGAAGAAATAAAGGACAACGATAACAAAAGAACTACCTCTGAAAAGCACTCTGTGTGAGGCTATCCAGAGACGAAAATTAAAATCTGTTGTAAAATCTGTCGCACCTCATCAGTCATCTTTACTTTCTTTTTACCTCCTTTTTGGAACTTATGCCCAAGGTAATTTTTCCAAAAGTTGCTCAAAGAATGAGGCCTAAAATGGTCTTTGCTTCATCAAATCTTCCAAACACCACTACATGCCATGGAGAAGACATGGCAAAAAAAGTTACTTGCAATGAAAGCTTTTGAATTAAAAAATAAGAATGCAGTGGCTTTTTTAAAAGAAGTGTCTTTGAGCCTCTTTTTTTCCTCTTAAATTTAGAGGTGGAACAAGAAAGAAAAAGATTATTTTAGCACATGAATGTTGCCAGTCAAGTATGTTTAGCCACTAAGTGTTGAATACATAAAAATGTTTAAGAATACAGGTCAAATGCTATACAAATCGGCACGTCTTTGTTCATAATCAGAAAGCCAGTAGGCAAGTATGAACAAGAGTTTCAAAAAGTCAGTAAATCTGAGGGTATCAAAGATTTCTGAGCCAGCAAGTTAATTGGTATTTTGATCCTTTTGAGCAATTTAACAACAAAATGGTTGAGTTAGCAGTTTTCTCCCTTGATGTTATTCAACAAATAGGTTCACCTCTTCTCTTCAGGAGTGCTGTTTTGTAAACTCTTAGCAGGAAATATGCAGACAAAACAAAGGCAGTGAATACAGCCATTCAAGGTTTATCAGGTAGAGGTAAATAAAAGATGAAGGCTTGTTTAATGTTACTTTTTATCTTTTTTTATTTTTTTACTTCCTGGCCTTCGGGACTGAAATCCTAATGTGCACATCTAAAAGGCAGTGTTTGGGGGTCGTGTTGTTGGGTTTCAGAATGAGGAAGGACTTCCCCATGTCACCCAACTCTGCAAATACTTCCTTCCCCCTTCATCCTTGAGTTTTCTGCAAAGTGACTTGGAAGTCCCCTCTGTACAGCATCCAGCATAGCCAGTGGTGAACCTGAGGGGTGGTGGTGAAGGATTAAAGAAAACAGACAAGAGAATATAGCTGGGGCTAGGTAGGACACTTTACTCAGAAGGAGAGACAGTGCCACAGCCTACAAGCCGAGTCTTTATTTTATAGCCAGATTCCAGGAGGCAAAGTAAGGGCATGGTCAAGATGTTTACAATGTTCTCACGGGTTTCCAAGCTACTCAATTACATCACTGCAGTTTAAGAATTAGTAAGTGCAGAAGTGCCTGCCTGAGCAGAAGCAGACAAGATATTGAGGACACTTTAATTCCATTACCATGGAAAGGTGTGTTTGCAGTTTTAAATGTGCAGCAAATTCTTTCAGCTCTTGCAAAGTGAACTAAATATCATTAGTTATCACTTTAAAAACTTCAGCTATGAGGACAGGGTTCCTGGCAATCCCTGACAGAGCCCCAAGGTTAGTACTGGCCCACAGAACAGGAGTTGAGAGAAAAATCAGTGTCACGGAAGAATCCAAATATCTGTGACGAGAAAGGCTGAAATCCAAATTTTAATTTCCAAAGAGAAAAGCTTCTACTTATTTCTCTGGGGAGCCAGCAGTTAATGATGAAATATAAAAAAATCCAGGAGCTACAGTGGCCATGCCATGTCTTGCCTCTCACAGGACATTCTTGAATTTATTTTCACCTATAGCAACACAGGTGAGAGCCTGCCATAAAATAGATCACAACGTGCCATTCAGATTAGCGAGTATATCTGTAGCAAGGTGAACAGGGTCCTTAGTTACCTGCAAATCTATTACGCAGCAGTGAGAGACACATTAAGAGATAATACTTAGGAAGGATAATGGACAGCCTCAACACTACAAGTAAGACATATTGCATGCTATGTGTACAGTCTCTGCATTTACCTTCCAGGGGCAGCAGTTGAGAGGTGGCATTCTCTGGGAGGGATCTCTAACAACAGCAGTCCTTATATACTGTCATTCCCACCCTTTTTTGTTAATTTAATTGAGAGAGTGAGTTGCTTACCCTTCCCTGTGTGTGTGTGTGTTGATGATTTTTATGTAGGTGAGTCCTTAGATGACTTTTTAAAAAAATACATTTTATTGATTTTTTTCAGAGAGGAAGAGAGAGGGATAGAGAGTTAGAAACATCAATGAGAGAGAATCATCGATCAGCTGCCTCTTGCACTGGGGATGTGCCCACAACCAAGGTACATGCCCTTGACAAGAATCAAACCTGGGACCTTTCAGTCTGCAGGCCGACGCTCTACCTCTGAGCCAAACCAGTTTCGGCTTAGATGACTTCTTTGCTCTCTTAATTCTTACATTGCCATTGTTATAGTCTTGATTAGTACAATAAACAAAAAATACTATAAGAGTGCCTTTTATAATACCATTTAAAGACTCTAAGCACTGGCCTAGTCCAACTTTCCCATTTCACAGATGAGGAGACTGAGGCCAGAGGGATGAAATAGCTCCCTTCAGGTGCCTCTTTAGCAGGTGGCAGTATCTGGTCTTTGCAGGTTGCTATAGCCTGAAGAGAATTTCTGTAACCACTTCCCTTCCTCCTTCGGGGGCAAGATGGCTTCAGGCTGGCCTTGCCTAAACTGAGGATCTTCCTAACTTGCCTATAGCTACAGATGTTTCAAAATCCCAAACCTCATTCTTTCAGGGTTCTGCCTTTTTCATGGAGCCCACATTGCTGACAGATGTCTTTTACCTCTTCAAATACCAGAAAAATCATTTCTGTAGTTGACAGCTATGCAAATTCAGCCTGAAATTTGAAGTGGTGATTCACAAAGTGATTTCAAGAGGTAATATTAGTCACTAAAAATCCTGAGTGCTGGTAGTAATAACAAGCCCAGGCTGTCTTTCCCGATTCCCTTAATGTCTGCATTGTGGGCACCCTCAAGACCTAATTCAATTATAAGGAAGAACCCATGTAGAAATAGAAACACAGGGAGCAATGGCCACATTATGGAAACAGTGCAAGAAGAAATAACAGTGGAAAAAAGGGAGAAAGACATTATGAAGGTGTTTGATAGTATCAATGCAGTTGGATTGGCCACCAGCTTATTCTATAAAAATCAATGGCTGGGGAAAAAAAAAACTCCATCCCTGCTGGGACAATCCTTAAAACAATTGTCAGTGGGACTAACTTATGTTATATAATGATAGCAATGAGACAGAGAAAAGAAAAAATGAAGAAAAAGGAGAAAAAGTAGGGAGAATGCAAGGATACTTCTGGTACAGAGATAGCAAATGAGTGCCACTTAACTCTCCAACCCCAACTGCAGATCTGGTCCTCAAAGATGCACATTATCTTCAGAGTCCAGATGTGGTTGTAAATTCCTCCCAACTCAGGACTCTAAAGAGCCACTGCCTAGTCCATCAGCTGACCTATACTGGCCATTTCTGTTATAGTATGCTCTATTATCTTTATAGTGAACTATAAAGATAATAGAGCATACTATAGGCCTGGTGTATGAAATTCGTGCTTGGGGGTGGGGGTGGGGGCTCAGCCTAGCCTGCACCCTCTCCATTCCAGGACCCCTCAGAGGATGTCTGACTGTGGGCCTAAACCAGCAGTTGAACATCCCTCTCATGATCCTGGACCACTGGCTCCTAATTGCTAACCTGCCTGCCTGCCTGATCACTCCTAACCACCTTTGCCTGCTGGTCTGATTGCCTCTAACTGCCTCTCCCCACCCCCACCCCAAGCCTGGTCACCCCCAACTGCCCCTCCTGCCGACCTGGTCGCCCCCAACTGTACCCCCTCCCGGTCCCCCTGTCAGTGTGGTCACCCCCAACTGCCCCTGCCAACCTGGTCACCCCATGCAGCCTGCTGTTCAGTTGTTTGGTTGTCCCTCACTAACCCCCCTGCCAGCCTTGTTGCCCAACAGCCTGTGTTTAGTCATCTATCCAGTTGTTTTGGCGGTGACATCCCCTGGCTTTTTATATATTAGGATATCAGCTCACCCATAAACATGTTGGTGTAGGGATGACTCAGAGGAAAGATTGTTAGCTACTTCTTCATATACATTTGGTTAGAGAAAAGAAAAATAGATTTTTGTCAAAGAAAGGAAGGGAAGAAGAGAGAGAGGCATTTATTGACCACTTACTTATTTATGGCAGGCTTCATGCTAGTGCTTTACAGTATCATCTCACTTAACAGTGGAAATGGCCCCAAATCAATGAAATCATTCCAGTTTAATACAGAAAGAAACTGGCTTAAAGTGACACAGATAGTTTGTAGTTGAGTCAGGATAGGAAATGAGTTTGATTCCAAAGCCCATCCCCAAAATATGTAAATGAGACAGTTAAACAAACCCAATATTAATTGAGAAATCAAGCTCTAGAATTCATTCAGAAAAAAATATACATTAATAATTTTGTCAATTGTAAAACAGAATAATCAGTTTAATGTTTAACTTTTTATTATCAATTAATTTGTGAGCACACTCAACCTCAATCTCTAATTTCCAGTGTTGTTTTTTTTTCTTTTTCTTTAGAAGGCCTCCTTAAAGTTTCTGAGCGAGCATCAGAATAAAAAATATTTATTAAGTGCCTATTGTATGTGCAGAGTGCTGTATGAGTAAAACTGAATTAGAAGGAATTTATGACCTCAGGACTTCCATTATTTAATATAGATTGTAATAAAAGATCAGAATTGGAAAAGAAAAAATATCATAATAATATATTGTGACTTCTTATTCCAATGCCCAAATTTAGAAGTCTTCCTAAGTATATAATGGCTTTTTAAATTTTTTATTTTTTGGTAACAGATGGTGGCCAGCTGTTCTGTCTTACCGAAGGCTAAACATGAAGGGGAAAAATTAAAATAAAGGGGCTTATGGTAAATCTGAGAATGAACTTAATAAACTAAATCTGGATTTTTATACACACTAAAGGGAAGTGGGCAATTGGGGGTAATTATCAAATTGTCCGAGGCAAAATAGCTTCGTTCCCTCTTTTATCTACATAGGAGAAAATTATTTATATGGGTTGAATTGTTCCGATAATGGTCCTAGGCATCTGAGTAGACAGTCTGGGTGGTCACTGATGTAGATTGAGGGTCCCTCAAGGGATATTTTAAACTAGAAAAGGATTAACACTTTGCCATATAACTGGGGGCGTTTCTACCTAGATGCAAGTGATATCAATCAAATTAGTAGCTACATGATTCTTTTACCAGGATCTGAGCCCATTGTAATTAAACTATAACAATTTACTTAATATTTGAAATTAATTTTTAATTAAAAAAATAATTATGAATACAATTTCCTCTAAAATTTATTTATTTATTTTTAAATCCTTAATTGAGGATATGTTCATTGGTTTGAGAAAGAGAGAAAGAGAAAAAGAGAGAGAAGGAAAGACAGAGTGAAAGAGAGAAAAAAAACACCAATTGCTTGTCTTCCATATATGCCCTGACTGGGAATCAAATTACAACTTTTGGGAACAACACTACAAACAGCTAAGCCACCTGCCTGGGGCTCCTCTAAAATTTCTGAATAATAAAGAGGTAATATGCAAATTAACCCTAATACCCTCACAAGATGACTGCCTACAACCAGGCCTGCAGGGGGTTTAGTGAGAGGTGACCAAGACTGAACAAGAAGGCTGCATGGGGTGACCAGGCTAGTGGGAGGGGGGGCGGGTGTGGTATGAGGGGTGACCAGGCCAGCATGGGGACAGTTAGGGGCAACCAAGTTAGGGGGGAGAGGGGAGGAGTACAGTTGGGGTGACCAGGCAGGCAGGCAGATGAACAATTAGGAGCCAGGGGTCCAGGATTGTGAGAGGGATTTCTGACTGTCAGTTTAGGCCTGATCCCCAGCAGTTGGACATCCTCTGAGGAGCCCTGGATTGGAGAGGTTACAGGCTGGACTGAGGGGACCCCTCTAACCCATGCATGAATTTTGTGCACCGGGCCTCTAATTACATATAAGACCAAAGTCTTTCTGCACTCCAATTTCATTTCCCAACATCTCCCATCATGGCCCCTCTCTAGAATAGCCACTGTTATTATTTTGGTAGTTTTACCCTTTCGGAATACACACAAACACACACACATACACATGCACACACGCACATGCACGCATGTGCATGCAAAAAAAAAATCTTGCTTTTTTTTTTTTTTCCTGAACTTGAATCATTTTGAACCATTTAGCAACTTGCTTTTCTATTTAACAATATGTAGTAGAGATAAATCCATAGCTCTAATACATTTCTTTTAACTCCCTCATTGAAATTGGTGATATTCACTTAGCCATTCCTCTACTGGCAGATATTGACAGTGTGTATATTTGTTTATCAATGCCCAGTAAACAAAATATTAAATGTGTTTGAGAATTTCTTAAGAGTAGATTTTGGGCAGTTGACCTTCCCCAAAGTAATGTGCTGCAGAAGGTCATTTGGACCTAACAAGGAGAAAAGATGATGCGAGACACGGGAGCTAGTTTCTTTCCCAGCTAGACTGTGTCACTATAACAGTAACTTCCCTTCCCTGGAATTCTTTCTCTCAATCAGTGGTTCTTCATGCACAAGAATCTCCTGGAGAGCTTGTTAAAACATAGATTTCTGATCACCACCCCCAGAGTTTCTGATTCAGCAGGGGTGTGTGTGTGTGTGTGTGTGTGTGCAAGTTTCAGGTGCTGTTGATACTGCCAATCAAGAGCCACAATTCCTGGTGTATGTTGAGGAGAAAAGACTGCGCAAAAGATCATTGTTGAGATTCTAAGAGCCCAAATCAGATTCCCTAGGGAAATTTTTTAAGTCTTCCAACTTATCCAAGTATAATGACATAAACCAAGACTCGTCAGAGTAACAGTATTTGGTTAATGAGAGAAATCAGTTTTAAAAATCACAGAAGCAATTGTTTAGGCCAAGGGACAAGTCAACATAGCATCATTGTTGGAAAGAATCTTAAAAGGTCATTCAGTTTAACTACCTAGCTAAAACTAGAATTGCTTCAACAATGTTCTTGACCTTGTCAATCCACTTACCATTGAACAGTCCCAGAATCTAGGAATTCACTCTTTGGCTCCTGAGGGAGGCAATTCCATATTTTTAGATGTTTAATCACAACCATGATCCTTTTAACCTTGACCCAAACCATCTTTCAGAAGCTCTTATGCATCCACCCCAGTTCTATCCTCTGGCTTTAAAAAATAAATTGTCTTTCTTTTCTACTTGATGGCAATCAATTATAGTGTTTCCCTAGGTCAATGGTTCTCAAACTCTATACCACATCCAAATCAGCACAGGAGCTTGTTAAAATATAGATTTCTACTTCTAATCACAGAGATTGTGATTCTGTGTTTAGGGTGTGGCCCAAGAATCCACATCTTTGATGAAATATTCAGGTGGATCTGATGTGGGTGGTCTGCACATGACAGTTTAAGAGACTAACAGGGTTCAGGACAAACCACCCCATATTATGACACCTGGACATATTGAGTATTTCAGCCTGAAGGAATTTGAGAAATGGCATGTGCAGGAAGGACTTTCTGACCTTCTGAAGCAGATCCTAAAATCCTTATGTGAGGGGCGGCCTCCCTCTACCTGGAGGAAAAACATCCTCTTCTCCAAAGAAAAGGGGACAGAGAGGAATCTGAGTGGACAAGTCTTGTAAGTTTCCCCAAGTTATCTATACTTAGCTCATACTTTTGTTTCATCAGATCTTTCCAGAACTCTACTCTTCATCAAGCCTAGCATGAAAACATTCAGGTTTAATTATTTCTTCTTCTGTTCATTTCCTTACAAAGACTCCAGTATTGAACAAATGTGTATGCTTTTTCCTATAAATCTGTCTTTGTCACGCTCTAATTCTCAGACCCAATCAGTGATTCTAAGAGACTCAAGGAAAACTTTTTCCTACCCTACTAGACTAAACTCTCTTTGTTTCCAAACTCAATGCACTCAGCATCTTCATCAGTTCCTCATATAACATGGCTTGAGTTCTGTTCTTTATCCTGGTTCCTAAAAGCTGTCTTCCAAAAGACACCCAAAAATATATTTATTACCTCCACCCACCCTGATTTATTATTATTATTATTACTAATTATTATTATTTTTTAGGGATTTAGGTCATTTTATTCTGAGGCTTATTTTTTCAGTTCTAAAATTCTCCTATTTTATTTTTTGTTTAAAGTATTACATATGTCTCCTTTTTCTCTGATTAAACCCCTTTCCCCTGCCACTCCTGAACCCCAGGACAAACTCCCACCACCCCAGTGCCCATGTCCATCTGATTTATTGTTTTTTATAGCACTTATTTCTACCCCAACCAGCCCTGGGGATTGAACCTGCAAACAAAGTACATGCCCTTGACCAGAATTGAACCCCCAACCCATCAATCCACAGGCTGACCCTCTAACCACTGAGCAAAATTGGCTAAGACTGCTCCTGAGTTTTTGACCCTCAGAAACTATAAAATGACAAATGTTGGAATTTTAAGCCATAAATTTTGGAGTAATTGTTATATAGCAATAGAAAATTAATATATCCTAGAACCTTATAGATCCTTCCAGTTTGTGGTTCTATAATTTAAATGCAGGAGGAAAGCATTTATATGTGTGTCCATAGATGGCTGAATGGATAAAGATTATGTGATATATCCATATCTATTTATATCTATGTATCTTATATCTATTAATATTTCTCAATTTCTCAGCAATAGAAAAGAAAGAAATTTTGCCATTTGTGACACCATGGCTGGACCCAGAGAGTATTATGCTAAGTGAAATAAGTCAGACAGAGAAAGATAATACCATATATTTCACTTACATGTGGAATCTAAAAACAAAACAAAAAACAAAAAAACCTACACACAAATCAATAGTAAACAAAACAAAACAGAAACAGACTTATAGACACAGAGAACAAACTGATGGTTGCCAAAGAGGAAGAGGTGGGAAAATAGAAAAGAAAAATAAATGCAGGAGGATGTATCTCTAGTTGTCTGTTGCTTTTACTAAAACTAAAAACTGCTTTGCCTGTTACACTTCCAAGCTCTTTCTTGAAGATTCTGCAACATACATTTTAAGCAGAAAACAAAATAATATTTTTAATAGAGATAGTTTAAAATTGGATATTTGCTATTTTGATAGCTTTTATGTTTTAATAAGATGGAACCTTGGGAAATGTAGCAGCTTCTATAGAGTTCTAAAGCAGGAAAGGTTCTCTTAGGTCTTGGGAGGACCATCAGGAGTTATGTGACATTGTACGCAACATGTTGTATTTAGAGCAGTTTTCTAAGAAAGAATGTATTTGACCAGGTTTTCCTTCTCCTCTTCCTCCAAAAGAGTTAAAAAGCATTTATCTGGATCCCATTCCCCTTGTGGGAATATGGGTACAGAGATGGAATTAACTTACCGACGGTTAGAAACAGAGGTCTTCTTAACTCAGAGCTCAGACTCGAATCTGCAAGGTGAATTTTACTCACAATGGGCAACTCAGGGTAAAACTGATCATTGCAATGCTTTGCAGCGCCCAAACCCAAGACAAACCTCTACACTTGTTATTTTGCTGTTATGCATATCTTCTGCTCATTTAATTCATCAAGCTGTTTCAGCAAAGGGGTGGAATTGACTCCCAAAAAGACAACCTTTGCCGACAGACCTTTTATCTTGATTCTTTTCAGTTTCATCCTTATAGTAAAGAGCACAAGAGCTCACTCAAGTGTTTTGTTTGCTTGTTTGTTTGTTTGTTTGTTTGTTTTACCAGGGTACCAGCTAGAATCCAAAAATAATCTGTGCGATTTTATCTGAAAATATGGAAGTTTATTAAAAGTAATTCAAGAAGATAAATGTGTTTTTGGTGATTGTTTGAGGAGACCATACATACACCACACCTTGAGACAGATGTGTGGCTCTGCAGACAGTCAGTAGGATTATAGGCTATGACCACTTTTGCTATTTGCTTCAGATGGACTTTTCACAGCATAGTCAAACTTTATACAGTGGTGTCGCCAAACTAAAGGGGTTTGTTCACCTGTGGGTGTCAAAGCCCAAGCAAATGTGAACTGGAGTTTGCTGCAAAAAAAGTAAAGGTTTATTTAAGGAAATGGCACCAAACCCAGAGTCACAGGTGAGCTAATACCGTAAGACCTGGCTCGCTGGTAGCTCCTAGGGGATGGGTTATAAAGCGGGGAGATCATTAATCTTAATGTCTAACCGGTCATGGTTAGGGTCATGGTCTCTATGGAATGGTCAGTGCTAGGACAGGGGGTAGTTGGTCATTGCATCTGGTCCTGATGTTAGCCATGGCATTACGCTCTCTGGTTTCACAAGGGTGTGATTGGGGGGCCATTCCCATTTTCTGGGTGCGGAGCTGAAATACAGCTGAGGCCTAGATGTTATCTTTAGTTTGACTGAAACTGTGTGACTGTGTTCAGCACACCTGGGACTTTGTTCCTAAGATTATTTGATGCTGACCAGAACCCCACTGTCTGAGGGGGGAGTGATTAAGGGAGTGGACATGCAAGGGAGGGAGGTGAGTGAGGCAAGGTCCTCATAGGTTGGGTAAGGCCCGTTTCAATCAAAGAAAATAAGTCAGAAAGGTCAGATTAAAGAAATGAAGTTTTAACATTGTTATAATAGGATTACAATTTTAAAAATTTTAGATGTTTTTTATTCAAAGGTTCTCAAGAGAAAAAACTAACCATCTGATCAGATGAACAGTTCAAAGATATCTTTTGATGTGTAGCAACAAGTACTAGGAAAGAAAACTAGAGCATAATTTTGGACCAAACATATAAATTACCACTGGCAACTTTGTGGCACTAATAAAACAAAATAAAAATTTAATTCTCTTGATCATATAGCTATCTCTATGAAAATCATTTTTTTCTGGCTGTACTAGGTCTTTCCTCATAAAAAATTTAATGACTGTTTACTATGTGTTTTTTACTGATTTTTTTTAAATATTCATTTTATCTGAAAATATGTTTTCCAACTCTTACCCAGATGAGTATGACACTTAGTTTGGGTATTTCAATCAGCAGATTTCTTCTCCTCTTACAAGTTATTTTTATAATAGTAATTCTAACATTTTATATAATGATTTTCACTGGAAGAGCTATCTAAATTTCAGCTTTCTATAAGGATTAATCCTTTGAATTTTCATGCAAAAGATGTCATATATGCATTCAATATGAATTACAAAGCAATATTAAAAGGGAAATGCACGTAGCAGGAAATATGAAAGTAGGTAAGAGCCAATAAGCATAAATTGTATATCTTTCACTATGTAGTACATTGTTATCAGTGCTCAAGAATTATTTACTATTAGAAAACGAAGCATGTCAACGGGCCCAGAGCAATTCCACTATACTAAGTGAAATGAAGACTAAAAGTACTTCTTCCTCTTTTATTTTGTAGGTATTATTACTTGGCATTCAGAGCACACCAAACGCCTCTCGCTAGCAAAGAGAGTTGTGTTGCTATCTTGGAAAAGTCCAGATTAGATCACTGGGTGCTGGGAAAAACAAAGGTAGTTCTTTCTTTATTGTTCACATTGTCACCTGTGATGCTATATTACATACCCTCGTCTCTTGTCAGTGATATGAATGGCTCTGTAAGTTGTGTAGCTTCGCAGATAAGGCCCCAACCTAACAATGATCTTAGCCGGTCTTGGGTCAAGAGTCCCAGGACCTCAAGGACCAAAGGAGGAGGGGGCTGCTGTTCGGCATGTAGTCTGAGAGCCACTTAGCGTTTCTAGAATGAGATCTTCAAGTTTATTTTAAATTGTCCCTTTTTTCCAATGCAACTTATTTCAGCACTGCATGCAAATACACCAATCGTATTAACGACAATAATGAGTATCTTTTTATAGTTTTGTTGATTTTTCATTAGACTCTTGTGTTATTTATTGCATACCCTAATTAACAGTCTCGTCATGTGTAGCTTCTCATTTGGGAGAACATCACATCACTGTGGGATTCCAGGTTTCTACGGTCCATTCTGAATTTGCCATGCAAAGCCAGTCTTAGCATAAGTGTTGATGGCAACACTCCTGCTCCTGGGCAGAAATTCAATCACTGGGGGTCATCTAGGGCCCTCTCCCTGGGAGCTTCTGTTGGCTTGGGTCAGTTCTGTTGGGTAGCACCTCCATTAGGGCTGTGGGGAAAGAAAGTAGAGATGGAGCTGAGAGAAGGGAATTCATGGGGGAAATGAGGCAGATTTAGAGAATAGTTGAGGTCTCCTAAAGCCCTATCTACATCGAATGTTTGTATCCATGATCACAGGTGGGCTCCGCCTTAGGAGTGGAATTGTATTTGCTTCCAGGAAGTTCATAACATTAGCATAAATCAAGTCACTGTAAACTTTATTTAGATAATGCTTTTAATATTTAAACGCTGAAATAGAGTGAATCCCTATATATTGCTAAAACTGATGTCTCCTTTCAGGTTTTCCTCAAATATTACCACGTTGAGCAGCTAAATTTGCTGCTACGAGAAGTCATAGGCAGAGTGGTTGTGCTGCAGGCATATGCCAAGGGGTGGCTTGGAGCCAGGAGATACAGAAAAGCCAGAGAGAAGAGAGAGAAGGGGGCCACCTCCATCCAGTCAGGTAAATGGTTCTGAATCGTGGCATTTCATGAAGCACCCGTTCTCAGCGGTTTCTTTTCTTCCTCCCTCCCTTCCTTCCCTTCTTTGTTCCCTTCCATCTTTCTTCTTTGCCTCAGCAAATCTTTACCCGGTGCATCCTACAGGCCAGGTCCTGTGCTAGCTGCTGGGGATACAGCAATAAAGAGCGCCATGGTCCCTGACCTCCAGACAACCAAACAAGCTGTCACAGCACACTATGACGAGTGGCAGGACAGAGGCACTATGAAGTGGACGGAGGTAAAATCCAAATCACACAAACATGGATCCCAGCTCCTGGGTGACTGACTTACTATACTTCAGGTCCATGAGCAGGTTTTCAGCGTCAGGATTTCTAATACCACTTCAGACGGCTTTTCTAGCCCAGACAGGGCTTGGAAACCAAGGGAACAGATCTCTAGGCCCATAACATGCCCAGCCCAGTCAGTGCTTCTTTGCATACATGTGTGTATTTATGTTACAACATTTGAATCCTGTGCTCTTGGTGAGGGTTGTGAAAGCCCATAGCAGATCATCTCCTTCGTGCTCTCATAATGCTCCCTCTGGACTTCCTGACCTCGCTCAGCAGCACGGAGAGCTGGCACAGTCTGGGGGGAAGAGGGGGGAGCAAAGAGGAGAGGCAGTTGTGCTCCTGGTGCGCGCCCGAAAACCCCAGGTCTCTGACTAAAGGACTCAACACAGCAGCGGTGAGTCCCTTCTCCTTCTCTGCATCCGTGGATCTTTACCCTCACCCCATGCCAGTGTGGTGCTGCGAATGATTCCCCTTGACTCTCCTCTTTATTATTCTCTCCTTCAACTTTCATGCTTATACCTCCCTTCAAACAGCAAAGATGGAACAGTTCACATGGTTCTGTTTCCCACTGCCAAAGCCTGAAGACAGCTTCCTCCCTGGGCTGGAAGGACAGGGGACCCCCTCACCCGGGATAGGGGTCCCTAGCCATGCATATGTGAAATCCAGAATGTTCTGGAAACTCTGCCTGAATGAAAATAACTCCTCCTCAGAAGCATCGTAGAGGCCAAGCTAAGAGTACAGAGAGGCCCCCCTTCCCCATCCCTCACGTAACTCTGCTGATTTTGTTCAGCGAGGGACGAGAAGAGGGGTCATAGATTGGAAGAAAACAGCTTATATCAATTCTCTGGCACGTTCTTAAATTAATGTCACTCCTAGCACATGGTTTTATATTTTTAGCCTGGAGAGGATATGATGCTCGGAGGAAATTTAAGAAAATAAGCAACAGAAGGAGTGAGTCTGCTATTCATATTGAAGCAGGTAATTAAAACATCATTTTCATAGCATCCACTTGGAAATACTCAGTGATTAAGTTCATATGAGTTTAGGAAAGCTGCAAGGTTAATAATTCAGGAGCACTGGAATAGGAGTCAAGAATTCTAGCGAGGGTTTTCTGTGCTGTGTCTGACACACCCCATGTGTGGCGATGATGAGAACAACCCTTAGAGAGCATTTGCTGTGTGCCACCCTTGGCTAAGGATGCTCTGAGCAGATATTCTTATCTTCACGATTTTGTAGAGGGGGCAGCCAAGGCCTAGAGAAGTGAAGTAACGTGTGTCCAGAGTCACACAGCTCATCAGTGGCAGAGCCAGCACCGGAGCACAGGCAGTTTGCATAGAGTTAACTTCATACACCCGCCAGCGGAACACGCCCCTTTCCCTCCTGAGGGTACATGGCCCTCATCTGTGAAATGGGAGCAATGGCTAAAAAGGCCAGGAAGGTGCCTTCCAACCTTGGAGTTCTCTGACTGCATGCCAGACCTGTCTCTCTGCATCACAAAGGCAGGAATAGCTCAAGGTTTCCCAGCAGACTGCGTTTTCTTCCCCCGGGTCGTTATGTGCTTACAGTGGTCTTCTGGATCCACAGGGTGAGCACGTGGTGGCTCTTGTGGCTCATCGTGGCCATGGCTACCTGAGCGCCTGAGCTCTGGTTCCTGGCTCATCAGTGCCCTCCTTGGCTCCAAGGTCACTCTGCTCTTTCCCAAGTGGCAGTATCCACAGTGGCTTCCGGGCTGGGTTTCCTCTGTCATTTGAAGTTGTATAAGCCTAATCCAGGAGCTGGAAAAAAAACAGGACCCAGCACACCAATAGCTCCCCAAACTCAAGACAGGGGGACAGAATATGAATGTGGCCAGTCCAGTGGGCTCAGCCGTGTGTGTGTGTGTGTGTGGGGGGGGGGGGGGGGGGGGGGAGGGGTAGGGTTCCAGTTAATGCCACGATTGAAGCAAACCTTTATATCAAATAGCCCACAACCTTCTCCAGGGGGTCCTTACCCAGAACCTGGATCCAGGAATACTCAGTCAGGCATCTTCATTCCAAACCAAAGTATTTTAGAGGAAAGGGTGTCATTTAAATGGGAATGTGTAACTTTTAACACCATCCCCTAGGATTTCTAGGCTCTGCAACTTCAAAGCCTCAGGAAGAGGGATGTGATTCTAGTTGCAATTTAAGAAAGACAATTCAAAGTGCATTTGTTCCCTACTTGCCTACCTCCCACCACACACACACACACACACAAGCATGCACACACACACACGGTCCCCCTTAAGTGAGGATACTGGGCTGACTTCTGATCTTGCAATTTGGCCCAAAGCCCAACATATGTTTTAAAATATAAACTTTGAGCTTATATATTGTTGATCCACTGAATCCAGTATGTAGGATCATAAATCACATGTTCCCTCTCTGAAGATCATGTTTGGAGGGCTCCCTGTGTTGGCGCCAAAGCGGTACCAGGTGTTAGGCCAGTGGAGTCAGCCTGGACCTTGGTTCAGCAACCTCAGTACTTGAGTTCTGGCTAAGAAAGAATTCAGAGTCAAGACTCAAAAGTTTATTTAGAAAGTCGCAGAGGTAAAAGTGACCCATAGAAAAAAAATGCACCCAGGAAACAAGTTACAGAGGCAAAAGGAGGCCTCTTGAAGCTTAGGAGAAAGAGAGAGGCGAGGAGAACATCCTGGGCAAAGGGGTGAGGAAGAGTGTGGGTGGGTTCATGGGAGGATCCTATTCACAGCGTTCCAGGTGCATCCCATCGCTCTCCATCCCACCGTGGAAAAATCCAGCCGTGTCTTCTGCAGGGCCGAGGCAAAGGCCAGCGCCCACAGTTTCTGCTTCAGGTCCTCGGGAGCCCACAGTTTCTGCTTCAGGTCCTCGGGAGCCCGCACAGTCTGTCTCAGGCCTCAGGTCACGTGATCCTGGGCAGGAGAGAACAGGAACCGACAGGGCAAGTGTGGGTCCCAAGCAAGAGAAAGAGCTTTGTTCTCCTGGGGTTTTAACCCGGAACTTTTTCAAACTAGCCAGGTAACTTTCCAAGTTTTCGTGGGCTTCTGATGGGTCCAATGACCTCTTTCCTAGTTAGACCAAAGGCCTCTAGAGTCAGGCACCTCTCTGTACTCCATTTTGAGTTTTCTGGGCATGTCCTTGTCTCCCCCTGCTTCCCTCTCCCACACAATTAGGTACCCCAGCAAGGGGGGGGGGGGGGGATATTAATCCCCTTGGAGGGACAATGCTGCAGATTCCCTGGGGTGTGAAGCTCTAGTTTCCTGGTGAAACAAACAGGCATTGTGCCCCATACCCTTTGCTTCCTTTCCCTCATTAATATCGAGATTATTATGGTAACACTTTCAGGTTCATTGTCTCTACTGATTGGCCAGTGCCAGGGCAGAGGGTCATTTGTCAATGCAGCTGATCTTTTTTTTTTCTTTTTTTTAAAAATATGTTTTTATTGATTTCACAGAGAGGAAGGGAGAGGGAAAGAGAGATAGAAACATCAGTGATGAGAGAGAATCATCCATTGGATGCCTCCTGCACGTACCCTACTGGGGACTGAGCCAACCATCCAAACATGTGCCCTGACCGGAAATCTAACCGTGATCTCTTGATTCATGGGTTGATACTCAACCACTGAGCCACAGTGGCTGGACAATGCAGCTGGTCCTGATGTCAGCCATGGAATCGCTTATCTGTTTTTGCTGCTTTCCTGGGCCTGGAGCTAAAACACAACTGAGGGAGCAGTGTGTGTTAGAAATGCTCTTAACTGATGTCGTGGGAATAAAACAGACGCTCGAAACTTCTACAGAAGAGTGCAGTGCCCCAGCAACAATATGGCAGGGAAGCACAAAGAAGGGGAAGTCCATTCTCCTTTTTATCCCTGACGTGTCTCTGCACCGAACCCTGATTGGCTTAGGAGTGTGGTTTCATAATCTGGCCTGAATGTTTAACCTGAGGAGGCGGAGCAACAAGGGTGGGGGCTGTTTCAAAAGTTTTGCCAGGAAATGGTGCAAAACTGTGTCTTTGTCTCCTACAGGAAGGAAGCCCAAGTGGTTCTGAGTATAAAATGAAAAGTTATAAAAAGGAAATGGAGTTAATATCTAAACTATAATTTTGATAGAAAAGACTTTCTAATTGTTACTTGTGCAAGGGCCCCCGTGGGAGTCACATGAGGCCACACTTGGGTCCCTTGTTCCTCCCCCAAGGGGGTCTATCTCATGACTAGCAACACGCCAAGGGAGGAAATGTCAGGGGAGGATCCAAACCGCATGACCAGCGATATGAAAGGTCAAGGGGTCTAAACCGCATGACCAGCCATATGCTGGGGAGGAAAGGTCCTCCGGGGGCGAGGTCCTTGTTTTCTCATCGTTGCCCCTTGCTAGGCACCCACCCAGGGCTTACCACCCTGGTGACCTCTGCACCTCGCCCATCGCCCTTGCTCTGCTCACATCTGCTAACTGCCTACCACACCTTTTTGCATTCTGTTATTGCCAAGTGAGCACTGCATGCAAAGTCAGGTCTCTCTGAACGTGGTATCAGCACAGTCATGATTACTTATTCCAGGGCAGCACCTGCAGGAGAGGTACCAGGGAAGGACAATTTTGTTTTGTGGAATCAGAGAGAACACATTTCTTTAAAGAGCTTCCCTTCTTTCCTCTCCTCCTCTTCCTCCTCCTCTCCTCCTCCTCCTTCTTCTTTTCTTTTTTTAGGTTTTGCAGACATCCCTCTTTCTCAACCTAGCAGCCAGTGTTCCCACTTATCAAGCAGCTTTGGGATTTTCCATGAATGTGGCCTGCAGGGCCTCAGACAGGCATGGAGACTCAAGGATGACACTGATCTCACCTCTTCCTCTTGGAAGTAGAGTGTGGCAGCCAGAGAGCCAACGCAAGCGCAGTCTCTTTGCCTTTCAGCCAACACCATGAGCAGGAATTGAGGTGGGAGCAGAAATTGTGTTAGCAGAAAAGATTTATGGGCAGGGTAATGACATTTGCTATTTTACTGGCAGTTAAGTTTTACTCGAGAAAATTTTCCTTATCTTCAGAATTGAAGCACAGTTGTGTTTATCCGAAAGGAGAAACAATTATTCCAATTGCTCTACTTTGGAGCATGTTCTTTTCTTTCCAAGTATAATCCTTTCATTAAAAGCTCCTCTTCCTGCAACAAGAACATTTCATTTCCAAATAGAACAAGCCCCTGGCAAAAGCAGTTCTCTTCATCATCCTATATAATAATAGAGGCATATGCAAATTGGCCAAGACGCCCTAAGGTCACAACCAATCACAGGAGGCATGTGCAGTGGGGCGTTGCTCCGGAGATGGGGAGGCACTCGGAGGAGGCGGGACCATCCTGTGCCAGGGAGGACAGGGATGAAAGCTTGTAGCCCTCTCCTCATGAGTCCTTCGCCACCCACTGCTCACACTCAGAGCACCCCGCCACCCACCTGCCAAGGGAAGGAGCACAGCACAGCAGGTGAGAGGCTTCTACGCTGGCGCCAGGACAGGAAGGAGCGGCCACATTGCTCCAGAGACAGGGCAGAAGTGGGGAGGTGCCTGGAGAAGGCAGGACCAGCCTGAGGCACCACGAGGGACTGAGGGCGAGGCTTGAAGCAACCAGAGAAGTCCAGAGGGGTCAGGGGCTGGGCCAAGTGTG
Source organism: Pipistrellus hanaki (assembly GCF_964339955.1). Taxonomy (NCBI): domain Eukaryota; kingdom Metazoa; phylum Chordata; class Mammalia; order Chiroptera; family Vespertilionidae; genus Pipistrellus; species Pipistrellus hanaki. The sequence goes on from NC_140510.1 coordinate 44,620,256, forward strand.
CTGGAGCTCTGTGGAGAGGTTCAGGTGGCAAGTGGGCGGGTGGGCGGGGCCACGTGATTTTGCCCGCTGGGCTCCTAGTATATAATAAAAGGCTAATATGCAAATTGACCAAACTGCAGAACGACTGGTCACTATGATGCACACTGACCAACAGGGGGCAGACGCTCAACACAGGAGCTGCCCCCTGGTGGTCAGCGCGCTCCCACAGGGGTGATGCTCCTCAGCCAGAAGCCGGGCTCACTGGAGTGCAGTGGTGGTGGTTGGAGCCTCTCCTGCCTCCATGGCAGCACTAAAGATGTCTGACTGCTGGTCAGTCAGTCAGACATCCCCCAAGGGCTCCAGACTGCAAGAGGGTGCAGGCCAGGCTTAGGGACCCCCCACCTCAGTGCATGAATTTTGTGCACCAGGCCTATTATATATATATATATATATATATATATATATATATATATATATATATATATAAAATTGATTTCAGAGAGGAAGGGAGAGAGAGAGAGAGAGAGAGAGAGAGAAACAACAATGATAAGAATCATTGATCAGCTTCCTCCTGCACGCCCTACACTGGGGATTAAGCTGTAACCCGGGCATGTGCTCTGACCAGGAATCGAATCATGACCTCCTGGCTCCATAGGTCAACACTCAACCACTGAACCATGCTGTCCGGGCAGATTCTCTTAGTTTTGATGCCTGGGGAAGTGGCTTGGGGATGTTGTCATAGTACACCTTTTCTGGTGTGTTCTAAGGTTATTCTCTAATTTATTATTTTTTCAACAAATCATTTTATTTGAAATTTTGATTCTGTGGGACGCACTTGTTTGTATTTCAAGTTCTGGCACATAGTCTTTGTTAATGGTGTTGCTAAGATATGTTATGTACTTTTAAAAGCAGCCCTTGAAATTTAGGAAGCATTTGGCCTACATGTTACTACAGAGCATATTGAAATTTGTTTTCCTTTCATCTCCTTCCCAATAAAAGCAGCCGCACGGCTTATCCCTTCAGCTTCCTCAGAACTTCCTTTCAGAATTCCCGATCTATTACGGCACATTCACATACCAGAAACAAGATGCCTTTTCATGCTGTCAACCTTTTTCATCTGAAATGTAAATTAATTCTTGCTGGTACGCCTGACAGAGATCAAAGTCAGGCATTAACCTTCCTGGACTTTCTGGGGAATCCATCCCCAGGACCCGGCTGCTGCTGCAGCGGCCAGTGTCCCTGTGATGGGGCCCTCCTCCAGGCGGCCCTGGGTGTAGGAGCCACTATTTCAAAGACTCAGAGTCCTTTTGTAAATGACCTCATTATCACTTTAAATTAGGTGGGAAGTGATCTGCCTGGCAAGTGTGTATGTGTGTGTGTGTGTGTGTGTGTGTGTGTGTGTGAGAGAGAGAGAGAGAGAGAGAGAGAGAGAGAGAGAGAGAGAGAGAGAGAGAGAGAGAGATTGAGAGAAGGAAATAGAAAGAGAGAGGGGGACACACGCTGCTGCTGCTGCTGCTGCTGCTTGCATTAATCGTGGCCCTTTGCTCATTCCTGGAGCTTGCTGAAGTGGTTCTGACAGCCAGGATCTCGGTGTGATAGAGGGAGGGACTGGGCTCCAGATTGGCAACCTCTCCCCTTGCTCAGTGGGTCATTCCTTGCCTGTTAGTCTTTGAGGCCGCATTTACATTTTCAAAATAAGCAGATGCCTTTCAAATCCAAGAGCCAGTGGTCTAGAGATCTCTGTGGGGCCAAACAGTTCACCAGCCAGTGATCAAATGCTGGAAGAGAAAGCAAGCGGAAAAAACACCCTAGGCACATGCACAGCCATTTCCTACGCGTATGGATAGCACTGTGCCTGCAACAGAGGGCCTGGAGGGCTGGGGGTCTCGGGGAGGGAGAGCTGAGGGTCCCAAGCAGAAGTACCGTTTATCAGTCTCCTTATGAAGGTGGGGGCATGGGAGGGGAGGGGCTCCAGAGGGGTAGTGACTTTGGATGCCATCTTGGTGACAAGTGTCACGTATTTTTATTTTTGGTTAATGGTAATAACAGGCTTTTGCCATAGGAAAAACATTTTCCTTTAGACACCAAAGAATTAAAAGTATACACTTTAAAATCAGAAAAATAAGACTGTATGTATTAGTGTAGAATAGTCTAAGTAAGAGATAAATGATTCCATTACAAACCTACTTTTAAAAATGATCTCAATTTTCAGAAAGTAGACTTATTCAAGTAAAAAAAAAAGCATCCATTCCTCAGTAAATGCTATCAAAACAAACAACCTGAGGGGAATTTTTAAAAGAGTTACAACGTCTCATTCTTTAAGTTTCCCAAAGGACTGCCTTTAAAATTGCCGTTCTAATTCCAGATTCAGTTTTTAAATGAGAGCTAAGTGGTGGACCTGCCCCGCTCAGAGGAAATGCCCTGAGGAGGTGACAGTGGAGCCCTAGGGGCTGGGAATAGAATTTCAAAAAGTGTCTGCTCGGAGGAGGGAGGAGCAGGCTCTTCCTTCATTCTTCCTCCCCCCATCCCCAACCCAGGCCCCAACCACCAGCAGCCCAGGAGCAGGAAGAGCCCATTGGTTTACAGAACATGTTCATCTGATTGCTTCAGTGCTGTGGACACTGTTGTTTTCTCTTCCTCTGTCCTCTGATCAACTTCTACCTACTCTCCATCTTGGCCTCTTCAACAACACAGATGTTATCAGAAGATAACAATAGCGCCAAGACAAACATGGCCATTCTCCTCCTGATGCTCTTGGGGGTGGGAGGAGTGCTTTTCAGAGTGTCAGCTCTGACTCTGCCAAGGCTGAGGGCGCCTTCCAGGAGCCTGTGAACAGGCATTTTAAACTGGCTGCAGCTGGAACCGCTGGGCGCTTCATGTCACGCCAGCCGATGGGAGTTGCTTTAAATGCTGGTTCCCAGGGAGAAAGCAAGCATTGGGTCCCGGCAAGCTCCAGCACCCTGGGGCACAACTTCTGGTGGCAACGTAGAGGCTGTTTTAACTTCTTTTAGAAGCCTGGCCCTGCAGGATGAGACAATGAAGTTTTTAGTGTTTAAAACTGCCTGAACCTTTTAAAAAGTCTCTTTCAGTGTAAGGCCTCCTTCTAGCCTTTTCTAACTTTAAAGGGTGGTGCCTGTAGCACGTTGGGGGCTTGGCAATGACTGACTAAGTGGTTGCAGCAATTTCCCAGAACTACATTTCCAGGGCTATCCCGAGGTATGGAGAGCAACTATATTTTAAATTAGAAAATTAATCTCTTTCATTTACTTGTTCAGCTACTATTTGTTGAGCACGTACTTTATGCTTGGCCTACCAGGGAGAACAATGGGATTTAATCTGAGGCTTTACATTTTCCATCTCCAGTACAGACAGCCCTAAAACATGCTTTCCCTCGAGGGGGTGCTGCTTGTATGAACCAGACACTCTATATTATGTCAGCACTCATTGGAAGAGAGTTCTCTAAAATGCCAGTGCGAAATGAAGAGTCGAAATCATTATAAAATATAGCTGCGGACATGCATTGAAGTGACCCCTGCTTCTCAATGGTCGCAGTAGATACTTCTCATTCTGACAAAGCTGTGCATAAGCAGATTGCTGATCACAAACCAAAAGTAGAGGGAGGTCAAGCGAATGCACCATTGAGGGAAAAGGTCCACAAGGAACAAACAGAAGAAAAACAAGCGTGCCCTCTCATGCCCTCGATCACTTCTTTCCCAGTCTCTGTTTGTCATCCTGCCTCTAGCTCACCGTTTCTCCACTCCTTTCGCTTCTCTGTCTTAGGAAGATTCCTCATCATTTCATGCAAAAGCTTACTTTCTCAAGATGCGAGAGAAGACAAGTTTCAAACTCTTCCTGGTCACCAGGCAGAAGCCTGCTGCCTGCCTTTACTGGCACGGTGGGCCATATCCACGCAAGAACGGAGAAACAGCCAGGGAAGAGCATTAGCTGGTGCCCTGGACTTGGGATCAGTTGTAAACTGCAAACTTAGCTTCACCGTCTCCTAAACTTTTGATGAACAGAAAACAGGGTTCCCTTCAGGCTTATGCAAGGGGTCCTGCTCCTCCACTCGCACACTGCCTGGGTTTCTCTGACTCTAAAGAGCTGTGGCTGGTTGGAGGAGGAAAATTTTTGGAACTTGGCACAAGTATTTTAGGAAAACATGCCTTGTCTGTGAACGGGATCAGCACCTACAGAGTGACCCTGAGCATGGCTTAGAGGAAGTGGCTTACAGCTGAGCAAAGGCCTGGCCTGTGGCTTCAAGTTTCTGTCAAGAATGGACTCTGCCCAACCTTGGTGGGACATGCACAATAGAATTCTTGCCATGAAATAACTTGGAAGGCAGAGGGATATCTTTTTCTGTGAAATCAGATTATTGCCCCTGTTAGAAGGAACACACACACCCCTCCCCCTGAGGGCAGGGGACTGTTTATCTGGTGCACAGAGAGGAAGCTGAAAAACCCTCGTGGACTTGAGGTCTGTGGATGCCTGTCGTACTGACATGGCAGGGAAATAAACGTGCTTAAGGCACTGGCACTCCCAGGACTTAGGTTAAAATTTCAGAGACTCTTCAATTTGGAATAACTTTCTCCCTTATAGACCTCATGTGGCGCTCTAAACCTGGCTGCAAAGAGGTGGTGTCCGAAATGGTACCTTTACCACCTCAACATTGAGTGGGGCAACATTACTGTGGTCAACCACCTACTCAAGTGGCCTCTACTTTTCTAGTTTTTAAAAATATAGAATCATAAAATATGCACACTTTATGACCTTTAATAGTTATTTATCCACATAATAAGGAAGCATTTATAGAAAAAATTCATTGTGCTCTGGCAAGGTGGTTAGATTCCCCCTCCTCCCACCACCTTAAAAGTCTCCTGTGTATGGAAAGACAGATTTTGTTTTCTGCCTTAACAGATGAAACGGACATTTAAATAACTTGTTTCCCCTTATGTGTTGCGTGAGTTTAAGAATTGTTATCATAGTCTTCATCAGAGTCTTCACCCAATGCTTTTTCAGTCAACCATGCTCTACTATTGGCTTCCGTCTGGGATATGACACATGGACATAGGGTACCAGTCAAAGCATTGGGAAGAGTTTTAGATACTGTCCTAAGCATGGGCTTTGCAGTCAAAACAATTGGCTTTAAATTCTGGCTATGTCACCATTTGTTCGGTTTGGGGGAAATTAACGTCTAAGCCTGTTTCTCAACTATAAAATGGGACTCACTAAGGCCTAATTCTCAGGACTAATTTTGAAGATGATAGCAGAAGAGATATGCAAAGCGTCCTGCACACACAGGGCAGATACTAACTAAATGTTAGTTCCTTTTTTGCACTCCCTTTCTAAAAATGTACTTCACTGGAAAAAAGAAGTCAGTCTTGTAGGGTGAGCATAATAATGTTAAAACTTCAAAAAGATGAAACTATTTCTCTCATTTTCAGAGAAAAAAAATTGTACCTGCCAAATCTCAAATGCAGTTGCAATAAAATCTTCATAGAAAAAGCATTTTCCAAATCTTAATTTATGCTTATTTGACAGGGAAAAATTCAAACGCAATAATGGCACGTAAAAGGTTTCAGGTAGCTTTGTTTTTGTTTTTCGGAAAGGGATGTGCCGCGTCCCATTGTGCTGAGAACTTGATTCATTTGTGCAGATAAATTTTTCAATGACTACAAAATTGTTAAGACTTAGGTGCTGACATGACATTTTCCACTCACTTGTCAGAGGCCCTTCTGCAACTTGTTCTGTAGAACAGCAAGTCCCCTCCTCACCCCTTCCACGAAGTCGGAACTTCTAAAATCCAGGAGCAAAAATCACCCGGATTTTCTGCCTGCCTGTGCGGAAAGCGAGCCGCCTCTCGGATGTCTGAAGCGTTGGAAGATCTCGGTGTGCCTATCACGTTTAACCCACAGTGACGGGTGATTGGCAGCGTAAGAGCTGAGCGACAGCCATTTGGCTGGTAGTTCAAACCCCAACACGAGGAGCCATCGCAGGATCACGGCTTGATTTGCTGTGGCCACGACGGCTGCATCGCCGAGCGCAGAGGCGGAGGCAGAGGTGACAGCTGGTAGCCATTCTCCTCAATAGAGTTGTGGCGGTTGAGATGCCTCAGCAACCAGATCCTGCTAATTTCACAGACTCTGAGCCAAGTGCTTAGTGTCAAAACCGGCTATGGTCAATGATGCAAATGGCTGTGAAGGCTCCCTCGTCCACAGCAAGGTCTCCCCACAGACTCTTCCCCCTCTGGCGGGTTAGAAGCAATTGGATCCTGCTTTCCAGCATCACTCTAGTTTGAGGAGAAGGAGGCCTTATCCTTTTTTTTTTTTTTTTTTTTTATCATTTATAGAGGCATTGTTTATATATAATAAACTCAGACAGTTTGATAAAATTGGATGAACACATACAGTCAGGTAAACCCCCTCCACAATCAAGAACAAGAACATTTCTGAAAAGTTCTCTCATGTCCTTTTTGTCATTAATCCTTCTTTCCCCCACTCTCACTTCATGGTGACCTATAGTTTTGCCTTTTCCAAAATGTCATATAAATGGAATCAAATAGTATGAAGACTTTTCCCCGTCTGGCTTCTTTCACTTAGCACATTGCTCTTGAGATTCATCAGTTTATTCTTTTTCATTGCTGAGCAGAATCGCAGAGAATGGAGGTACCACAGTTTTGTCCATATACCAGTTGAAGGACATTTGTTCCCAGTCCTTGGTGGTTATGAAGAAAGCTGCTATACACATTCACATCTTTATCTTTTTTAGAAAAACTTATAGAAAATGAAATAACTTTGCTTTATAAGAAACCAGAGCTGTATGAGCAATTTATACTTTATTCAAAGCACTTTCACTCACCTTATTCCTATAATTACCATAGTAACCTTGAGAACTAGGCTAGGGATCTTACCCCATTTTATAGATGCAGGCTACGAAACCTCCCTGCAGTCCAGACTGCCCAGCTCCTTATCAGCTGTCCTTCCCCTGAAACATTTTCTGAACATCCTGTCTGTGCAGAACACTCTGCTAGATGCTTTTGGGGTAGTCATAGAAACAACATAAAAATTGTTTTTTTTTCCCCCTACAAAGGGAAACAGTTTGATATTCCACATTATATGTCATCAGGATAATGCAAATTAAAACCACAAGATACCAGTATCACCCTTATTAGGATGGCCCACATCTGGAACTCTGACAAACCAAATGCTTGTGAAGTTGTGAAGCAAGAGGAACTCTCATCCACTGCTGCTGGGAAAGCAAAATGGTACGGCCAGCCACTTTGGAAGACAGGGTGTAGTTTCCTAGAAAACTAAATGTACTCTTATCATATGATCCAGTAATTGCCCTTCTTAGTATTTACCCATATAAAAGCCTGTAAACAGGCGTTTAAGGTGGCTTTATAACTGCCAAAATTTGGAAGCTATCAGGATGTCCTTGTGTAGGTTAATGGATCAATAAATTGTGGTAGATCCAGACAATGAAATATTACTCAATGCTAAAGAGAAATGAACTATCAATCCATGGAAAGACCCGAAGGAGCCTTAACATACACATTACTAAGTGAAAGCAGCCAATCTGAAAAGGCCACAGACTGAGTGATTCCAACTATATGACATTCTGGAAAAGGCAAAACGATGGAGATAGTAAAAGGATCAGTGGTTGTCAGGGTTAGAAGGGAGGGAAGGATGAGTAGGTGGAGCACAGAGGATGTAGGGTAGTGAAACTACTCTGTAGGGCACATAATGATGGATACATGTCATTATGCATCTGTGCCGACCCCACAGAATGTACAACACCAAGAGTGAACCCTCCTGTAAGTCATGGACTTTGGATAATTATGTCATGTCTATGTAAGTTCATCATTTGTACCCGACGTACCACTCAGGTGGGGGATGTTGATAATGGTGGATGGAGGCTATAAATATGTGCGGGCAGAGGGTATATGGGAAACCTCTGCACCTTCCCTGAAGGTTTCTGTTGTGAACCTAAAACAGCTCTAATAAAATAAATAAAATAAAATAAAATAAAATAAAATAAAATAAAATAAAATAAAATAAAATAAATAAAAAGTCTTGAAAAAAGTGGAGGGAGTGGGAGGCGTCTCAAATGGAGCCAGGACCAACACATCTGCCTGAGCCTTGAAAGAGGACTCAGCCAGGGCCAGCTGACAGCCACAGGGAGCAAATGGTCTACGAACCATTTGAGAAGCAGTCAGGGCATAAAGTATAAGAAATAAGTCCCACCTTAAACTGATGCGGGCCAGAAGAGCACAGCAGTCCCTAGATGCCTGAAGGGAAGGGGGATTCCCCCAGGTGGAGATGTTCCAGGTCAGGCAAGAAACTGATTTCTAGGATAAGGATAAGCCTCCCTCTTAGCTTCCAAGTTCGAGAAAGCAATTACCGGGCAGGACCGGCTTTGAACTCAGTCAAAGTTTGGCTGGGATAACGACTGGAGTTAAGTAACGGAGAATCAAAGTGGAAAAATGCTCTCGTAGGCCTGAAATTACTAGATTTGGTTTGTGTGGAAGCCAGGATTTATGATGCAGCTGAAGGGGGCGATATGTCAATGAGATTCTAGTCTTTAAGAAAAATTTCACTTTTTGCAAGGCTGCTTTTGCCAGTTGGACCTCCCACAAGTTGGCTTCTTTCTGTTCTGATAAGATGGCTGCTGACCAGCTGTCACTCCAGCCAGAAACCACACTGGCTCCTTGTGCAATCCACCAGCAGCAGTTAGGAGGGTAAGGCTGGGCCTTTGGGCCTCATCTGTATGCGCCTTCGCTGCCAGGTACAGTGGGCACCCTTTGCCAGCTCCATTCTGAGGGCAGGGAAGCTTACCCAGCCTAGATCTCTAACCAGGAAATCTACTGAGACAGGGTCCCTGTGGTCAACAGTGCTGGGTCTGTCCTCTGGTGGGTCATTGCATGCCAGGCTAGGCCAGGTCAGGCAGGGCCTCCTCTTGCAGCAGCCCAGGCAAGTGAAAGAAAGTCTGATTTTTTTACTTGCATTTATAAAGGAAAAAATAAGAGAAAAAATAGGAGGTAATGGTTTTTAAATGTTTGAATAAGTGGGGCTGCACCATGTGGTATTTAGGGCTTTAGATTTTAGGGAAAAACTGCTTGAGTTTGAACCCTGACTCTGCCACTCTCCAGTTGTGTGAACTTCTGGGCAAGTCCTCGAACCTCCCTGTGTCTCTGTTTCCTCAGCTCTGAAATGGGAATAATAGTGGCCTCTACCTTTTAGAGTTACTATGAGGATTGGATAAGTTAATGTTTGTAAAGTTCTTAGGAAAAAGCATGGGGCCTAATAATCCATACATTTGTGTTTGTTGATAAAAAAAAGAATGATGGATATTTCCCTAGCTCCTGGTCCTAATTCTTCTCCCTCTCCCCTCACCCCCTCTACCAAATCAAGCTGAATGCACATACCCGATCTTTTCTTCTTCTCTATTTCAGTCCTTAATATCTGTCAGCTCCCCCTCCTCATATTAATTCTCTACGGCTATATTAACAAACTTCCCCAAACTCTTTAGTTTAAAATAACAGAAATGCATTCTCTCACAGTTTGTATTCTCTCAAAATCAGGGTGTCAGCAAGGTGGGTTTCTACTGGAGACTCAGAGAGGATTCTTTTTTTTTTTTAAATATAAATTTTATTGATTTTGTACAGAGAGGAAGGGAGAGAGATAGAGAGTTAGAAACATTGATGAGAGATAGACATCGATCAGCTGCCTCTTGCACACCCCCTACTGGGGATATGCCCGCAACCAAGGTACATGCCCTTGACCGGGATCGAACCCAGGACCTTTCAGTCCTCAAGCCAACGCTCTATCCATTGAGCCAAACCGGTCTTGGCCAGAGAGGATTCTTTTTATGCCTCTCTCCTAGCTTCTGGGGTTCCCTGCAGTCTTCAGCATGCCTCGGCTTGTAGGCCCATCACTCCCCTCTCAGCTTCCTTTGTCCCATGCATTCTTCCTGTGTCCCTCTGTGTCTTCACATGGACTTCTCTTTTGTTGTTGTTGTTGTAGTTAATCCTCAATGGATATTTTTCCATTGATTTTTAGAGAGAGTGGAAGGGAGGGGGAGAGACAGGAAGAGAAAAGCATCGATGTAAGAGAGACACATCAATTGGTTGCCTCCCACAATCAGGTATGTGCTCTTGTCTGGAATTGAACCTGGGACCCTTCAGTCCTTGGTTCAATGCTCTAGCCCTTGAGCCAAACAGGCCAGGGCCAGGTGGACTTCTTATAAGGACACTAATCTTTGGATTTAAGATCCACTTTAATCTAGTAGTATGACCTCATCTTAAACTAACTACATCTCTGTGACAGCATAACTGGTTGTCAACCCATGCCCACCTGTGCACAGGGCTGCGCGTGAGAAGGAAGGAAAAGGTGTGCCTGAGAGGCATAGATGTGGAGAGAAGGAAGAGACCTTGAGCCTATTTTTACTTTCCTGGTTCCCTCGTGGTGGCAACAGAAAAGGCAATAGGAAAGCCATCCAGTTGTCAAACAGGAGCCCTGGCCTGGTGCACTCATGACCTCTGTGTGTCACGCAGCTCCCTGTTTGACTAATGTGGTCACAGAGACAGAGAGGTTCCCGAATTACTCAACATCACCCAGCCAGGAGGGAGCCAGCCAGGACATGATTAATTCTCTTGTTCACTACCATTATGCCCTTTCCAACCACGCTGTGTTAAATCTTAAAAATAAGCACCGAATCTGTTGAGATTCATCATTCTAGAGCCTAAAACCATAGGACAAATGTGGGTTTCCCTAGCCAGGTTGTATTTCCCAATTTGGTATGTCATCTAGATATGGGAGCATAATGTTAAGAAGTTTCTCTTTTGTTTGATTCCACAGGGCACCCTTCAGGCCAAAGCAGTGATCCTCACCTTGTTGTCACAGGCGGCATCAGGGGAAGTACCCAGGTTCAAGACTGTAGTATGCCTGGTGACCATGGAGGTGAGGCCATTAGAAGTTGGGATGGGTGTCCTGTGGGACATTCCAGAGAAGGTTCTAGAACTGGAAATGATCCCCTGCTATGGAACTTCTGGCTGCCACTCTTTTTTTTTTTTTTTAATTTTAATTTAATTTTATTTTTTTACAGAGAGGAAGGGAGAGGAATAGAGAGTTAGAAACATCAATCAGCTGCCTCCTGCACACTCTCCACTGAGTATGTGCCCACAACCAAGGTATATGCCTTTGACCAGAATCGAATCTGGGACCCTTGAGTCCACAGGCCAACACTCTAGCCACTGAGCCAAACCAGTTAGGGCTGCCACTCTTTTTTTCTATAGAGAACAACTGACTAAATTCAGAGGCAGCCTTGCAAGGACCCTGCATGGTGACTTCGCAGAAGCGGAGAGTGTAGACAGCGATAAGCTACTGCCTGCCTCACTTCAACCTGTCCTCTCAGAGCACACATTCTTCTGTCTGATTTACCTTAAGTTTTATGGAAATTTAGCTTTTTAGCCAGATCTTTCCATGATTATGACAGTGTACATAGACTTCAAACTAATTGAGAACATTCATGGAGGAGGAAGGATTGTAGAGCAAAAATGAAAACTTAGGTATCTGGTCTAAGCCCTCCCTTAATTAACATCATTGTAAATGAAAGAATTGGACTAAATCAGTAGTGTTCAAACATGTTGAAAACACTGGAATCTCCCCTTTTGACAGTGTGAAGGTCCCTAGACTTCTGCTTGAAGAAGCAGCTATGAGCCCTAGCCAGTTCTGCTCAGTGGATAGAGCATCGGCCTGCAGACCAAAGGGTCCTGGGTTCGATTTCAGTCAAGGGCATGTACCTTGATTGCAGGCTCTTCCCCAGCCCGGGCCCTGGTGGAGGCATGTGCAGGACACAACTAATTGATGTGTTTCTTTCACATTGATATTTCTATCTTTCCCTCTCTCTAAAAACCAATGGAAAAATATCCTCAGGTGGAAAATTAAAAAAAAGAAGTAACTGTGATTTCTTAAATATTACCTTTAATGCCAACGCTGGTATTTTATGAAAAGTGAGGATGAGTTGCCCTGGCTGGATTTTACAGTTGAGTTTGCACCAGCTGTTTATCTGCCAGGCCCAGCAAAGAGGCTCTGGGTACTTCCAGCTGTTTTGTAATCTGTTACCCAACCTATGCTTTAAGGAAATACAGAACTGGGGCTTTCCCAGGGGATAGGAGGTGAGGGAGTGGGAAGAAAAGAGAAGGGGAACCCAGGGAGCAGCAGTGTTTCTTGAACTTGAGACCTGGAGGTGGAGACAATGAGATACTTTCCACCTTCAACAAAAGCATGGCTAGCTATTACTGACCTATCCAGGGGTCCTCAAACTTTTTAAAGTGGGGGCCAGATCACGGTCCCTCAGAGAGCTGGAGGGCCGGACTATATGAACTACTAATTCCTACTGTAACACCTTGGCTGCACTCACTGCCCAAAAAACCTGGCGGGCAGGATCAGACTCCCCTGGAGGCTGCATGTGGCCCGCGGGCCGTAGTTTGAAGACCCCTGACTAGACCCTTTCTCCCTGGCAGAAGCCACAAATTAGAGGGCCTCCTATTGTAATCAACTCACAGATGTGTTCTGTTTGGCCAGACATAGTGTTGTTGTTTTTTTAAACTTTGAACCTGAATGTCTTTAGATGGGGCATACATTCTTGGTTCACCACAAACCCCACCACTCCCACACTCTCTACCTGACACCACACACACTTACGTTACCTGGGTGGCCCCAAAGGCATGTGAGCTTGCAGCACCTGCTATGTTGTTTTCTTTCTTTTTCTTCTTTCCCCCCATAGTCAAATGGTTCTAGTCAAATGCTTTTTCATCTTATTGCAAAACAGTTCAGTAAAGAACTGGCTCGATTTCCCTGGGAAAACGAACGGCTTGCAGGGCTCAGCCTCACCTCGGAAGGGTTCATCTCCTCCAGTGCGTCCCTCCCAGCAATGCTGTATTTCCCCGAAGGCAGGCGAGGCCTCTGTTGTCACACCTGCGCACACCTCAAGTCTAGTTTTTATGAACATTTCTGCAATTTACGCCCATCATGTAATTGTTTCAGCCAGGTCACTGGTCTAATTCCTTTAACCTGATCTATTCACTTAGAATGAATCACCTGATTTGACTTTTCTGTTATTTGTTGTTTTCCCACTTCTCCATTTCTCCAATCTTTTTGTTTAACAATCTGCCAGAGAGATGCCAGGTGATTCCAACTGTCACCAGGACAGACTTCAAGTATTTTGACAAGTATTAACCTCCTTATTTTTTATTTATTTATTTTGACCCTTTTTAAAAAATGGAGGTATAATTGACATATAGCATTACATTAAATTTTAAATTTTAGATGTGCAACATAATGATTACTTCCTTTTTATTTAAGTTGACCTCTTTACTCTGACCCAAATCCTTCTCCCTGCTCTTCCAGCACAGATGGGAATAGAGGAACAGGCTTCATCTAAGCTTTACTAAGAGTACTCTCTAAGTTTCTGTTTGGCTTTTTTTTTTTTTTTTAATACTTCAAATGACTCTTAAAAATCAATATTTTGATGACTGAAGTGTAAATGAGTAAGCAACATGGAATAAGTTTTCCCTTCAATCACATGAACAGAAATTCTGTGCATTTTTATCAGAAACTCATGCAAAGTAACCGGAGCATTTGCTAAATTCCAAGAAAAGGTGTTGATGCCTCTTCTCTTCCTAAGGCACCTTCCTAAGGACAGTCCCGATTCAAAATGGGCTTGGTGGCCTCTCCTGGCTTTGCTTATGCCTTTTCCTCTCTGAATTGCTATCAAACTGCTATTGCTCCTTTTTATATTAAGGATCTCAAATAGTGCACACAAAAGCAATCCTAGCTTCCACACAGATGGTACCATTTGGGCTTTGATTAGTGCTTGGTGCTGCTGAAATGGACCAGAGAACAAGGTTAAAAATTATTTGGCTTGGCCTGGCCAGTGTGGCTTAGTTGGTTGAGCATCATCCTGTACACCAAAAGGTGGCAGGTTCAATTTCCGGTAAGTACACTTACCCAGGTTAAGGGTTTGATCCCTGTTTGGGATGCATGAAGGAAGCAACCATCAATTTTCCTTCCTTCCTTCCTTCCTTCCTTCCTTCCTTCCTTCCTTCCTTCCTTCCTTCCTTCCTTCCTTCCTCCCTCCCTCCCTCCCCTCTCCCTCCCTTCCTCTTGTATCCGTTTTTAAAAAATTATTTGCATCAATTTCCCTTCTTAATAAGGAAATAAAGGTATTTGTGTCCCAGATGTGGACTTCTCTTTTTCTTTTTATGTCAGTTCTTCCTTTTATGTTGCTTATCACAGTATTTCAAGTAAGCTTGGGCCAAACAATGTGTTAGAATCTCCAGGAGGTGGAAACCCCCCTTCTCCTTGACCTACTGTGCTCCTCAGCAGGCAGCCTTGCCCAGCCAGGACTGGAAGAAACTGGCCTACTAACTCTGTCCAGCACAGGGCTGTTCCATCACCCGCTGCTGCCCTCTGTCTCTCACGTGGGGCCTCTAGTTCCTCCCACCATTGCCGGGCGGAGGCAACTTGTTTTCCTGTTAGCATGAGTGATTGTATCTGAACGAGGCCTGCCATGACAGAGCAGGTCAGTTTTGGTGACATGTCCTCAATGAGGCTGCAGAAAGGAGGGCAAGGAGAGAGGTGCTGCAGAGCGGAGATGGCACTGTATCTAAGGCTGCTATTTCAGAGTCTATGCTCAGGTGTCTAAGTACTTGTGTGTTTTCTCTCAGGTCTCAGGGGTTTTGTAGACCGTAAAAGCAGTCCACAAGCTGAATCTACCAATGGTCATGCAGAGACATCAAGCAACTCTCGTCCAGCCACTGAGAAAAACCGGTGAGTCTTAGCTGTAAAATGGCTCAGTCTCAAATTCAGTGGCTTGTTGGAGAGAGTGGAACCAGAAGTATTTCCTATCAGATTCTCCCATGGTAGAGGTCATTGCCGTGTGGGCAAAGTCTCTCTTCTATAGGGTAATCTGAAGACAGTGCTGCCACTTTTTACCGTTCTCTTCACGGTAAAACCTATACTTGGCCTCATTAGCTTAAAGCAGTGGTTCTCAAATGGGGACAGTTTTGTCCCTCTTCCGTCCCCTGGATTTTGGCAATGTCTGAAGACACTTTTGGTTGTCACAACTTTAGGGGGAGGAGTTGTGCTGATGGAATCAGTGAGTAGATGTTACAAGTCCTACAATACAGAGGACAGCCCCCCCACAACAAAGAATTGGCTAGGCGAATGACAATAGTCCCAATTTTGAAAAACCTTGGATTTAACCTAAAGCAAAAAGGAAGTATCATTTCTTGTTTACCCAGGGATCTCAGTTAAAGATGAGTAGAGCAGAGCTTGCCCAGGGCCATAGTGCACTGTTTTCAAAGTACACCTGAGCTGCTGAGGTCTGCAGAGGACAGTACATGGGCTGAATGTAGTCACTTTAAGGCCAGGCCAGGCTGTGACATCAAGCACTGGAGGCTAATGGAACTCAGGCTTCCTGTTTTGAGGATGTGGTGAGGGCACAGATCAGATTTTAGGATTAAGGAGGAAGGGGTTGGCAGTACAGGTTTCCAAGCCCCATCACACACGTCACCATGAGGAGGAGGTAACTGCAGGAAGGCATGAACCATGCAAAGGGAAGGTCCAACTAGAATAAAGTTTGCCTCTCTTACTTACCCCTTAATTGACTATGGGTACACTCATTGAAAGTTTACTCCATTTTTAAATTAAAAAAATTTTTTTTGACCCAGTGATCCCATTTCTGAAAATATATCCTAAGAATCCTGAAACAACAAACAGAAAGCATATATGCACCCCTATGCTTGTAGCAGCCCTATTTATAGCAGCCCTACTTATAATAGCTAAGATTTGGAAACAGCCTAAGTGCCCATCAGCAGATGAGTGGATAAAAAGCTGTGGTACATTTATATCATGGAATACTATGCAGCAGTTAAAAAGAAGAATCTCTTACTCTTTGAGACAGCATGGAGGGACCTAGAGCATATTATTAAGCAAAATTAGCCAGTCAGAGAAAAACAAGTATCACATGATATAATTGAACAAAATATGTAGAATCTATTTGAACAAAATAAACTGATGAACAAAATGATTCCAGAGACATGGAAGCATGAGACAGACTGTGGAATCTCAGAGGGAAGGCAGGGGTGGGTGGGTGAGAAGAGATCAACCAAAGAACTGATATGCACATATACACAACCCATGGACACAGACAGTAGTGCAGTGATGGCCTGGGGCGGGGTGGGGGGGGTGCGGGAGAGAAGAGGGGAGGAGTGGAAAGGGAGAGTGGGGAAGGGAAAGATCTGTAATACTCTTAAAAATAAAGATAAATTAAAAAATTTTACTCCAGATTTGGAGAATGAAGCAGGCCATTAGAAAGGTTTTTTGTTGTTGTTGTTGTTGTTGTTTTTGTGGGTTTGTTTTGTTTTGTTTTGTTTTTGCATCTTTTCACTTGGAAAAAGAAGTGGTCTTCATTTGTAATTTTTAAAAATAATTTTTTGAAATATCTTATTAATATTTTTGAGATCTGACAAATTTAATTCTCAGTACTTTTCTAGTGGTCTCAAATTACTGTTGGACTACTATTAAAGTAGACTCCTAAGTAGTAAGAATAGCTCATTTTTTAAAGGCACTTGAGGAGCTATTATAGACTAAGATTTCATAGTAGGTTAACAAAATTTAGAATTTTTGTTGCAGCAGAAAGATGACTGAACTTGGTAGGTGGAAGAATTGGGTTTTGGTCCTAGTGTAAGGTGACCAGATGTCCCACTCTTTAACAATCTGTCCTGTGTCCTGTGGCATTTTAAAAAAGTCCCGATTTTTTGAAAGATTGGGACTTTTTTAAAACGCCGAGGGATAGATTGTTAAAAATCGGAACTGTCCAGCCAAAAGCGGGATGTCTGGTCACCTTATCCTAGTGGTAACATTTTCCAGCTCTTTGTCCTTGGGCAAGTGAGTGAACCAGTCTGGTAAATGGATCCAGCCCCAGCATGACTCCCCTCAACCTCAGCTGATGACTAACCTTATTATTATTTTTTAAAATATATTTTATTGATTTCAGAGAGGAAGGGAGAAGGCGAGAGAGACAGAAACATCAACGATGAGAGAGAATCATCGATAGGCTGCCTCCTGCACGCCCCAAACTGGGGACTGAGCCTGCAACCCAGGCATGTGCCCTGACCAGAAATCACACTGTGACCTCATGGTTCACAGGTCAGTACTCAACCACTGAACCATACCAGCCAGGCAGATGACTAACTTCACTCAGAATATCAGGACAGTTCTGATATTCCCTCCCCTTCACCTTAGAATCTCTCCATATATTCAGCTGTCTTTTCTCCCTTTACTCCTATCTCAAAAGACCACAGGTCCTCTTCCTCACCCGGGGTAACCCCTTCTGTTGTGTTCCTGCCCTCTAGGCCCTGCCACCATCAGTTAGCCCACCCCTTGCTTTCTCATGTCTCTGTCTGCTGCTGCTTTCCCTTTTGCTTATACCTCTCCCGTTCTAACAAAGCTGGCTCTTGGCCCTGTCCCTCCTTACTTTTACCACCAGACTTCCTCAGACAAGCATCCAGGTCAGTTGCCCACCAACCCCTCCCTCCTTAGTCCTAAAATCTGATCTGTGCCCTCACCACATCCTAAAACTGTCCTTAGGAAGGTTAGCTCCCTGTTTCTGGAGCCTCATCTTCATCAGACTCGGCAGCAGTCCATTCTCGGGCCATGCTTTCCTGGGACCTCACTCTCCCACGGGTGTCTGTGATACTGCCGTCTTCAGGTTCTTCCTCCAAGATGTCCTCGGTCTCCATCCTCCTCCTCTTCCACCCAGCACTGAAATGCAGGCGATTCTCAGGTCCTCAACTTTCTTCTTTCTTTCTTTCCACCTGGATGATATCTTCTTTCACAGGTGTATTCTGGTATCAACTCTAAGCTGTGTCAGCATGGCTCTCAGATCTCTGTTCTGAGCATTATACTTTTACACCCAATGCCTGTTGCCCATGTATTCCTGATTTACATCCCAGAGTCTCAAGAGAAAGGCCCTCTCACTCCCCCGTGCCCACAAGCAAGTCACCTCCTTCACCTGACCTTCCCATTCTTGTGAGTGGCACAAACACTTTCTTGTGTCCTGGCCTTCAAACCTGGCAGTCATTTTTGATCCCTACCTCTCAACCCCAGCCTCAATCATTTTCTTAGCATTCTTCCATGGTCCAGGCCTGCCATTATCTCTTTTTCTCTCTCTGTTCTCACCTCATTACAGATCAGCTTTCATTTCTGACAACTGATCAATTGCCCTGAAGCATAGTCTGACTTTTCAAAGAAGTTTAATGGCTCCCATTTTAGACTAAAAGAGGTCCAGACTTCTCAGTCTGCTATACTAAGCCTCTCCCTATCTTGCTCCAATTTGTCCTTCAGCACACCTCCTGTATGACCCTCTATGCACCCTCTGGACCCTGTATGGCTACCTGGAGCCAGACTTTATATTGTCCTACCAATGCATCTACCTCTGTTCGCTCTGCTCATTCCTTTCTGTTCAATTCTTACCTATTTTTCCAAGATACATTGTCATATCCCTTTTATCCGTGAAGACCTTCATTCTCTTTAATTCTTGAAGCTTTAATAGCAAGTTTTAAAAGTACTTACTCAAAGCGCAAGACAAAATTATGAGCCTGTGTCTGAATGTAAATCAAACCACTTATGTCTTCAATAAGAAAGTCTTGCTACCAATAAACATATAATCAGCTAAACTAAACAAGGTACTTGGTGATGAATTGGCTTATATCTGGCACAAGCTCCTTGTGATACTGTGAGTGTTAACCGTTCACAGATGGGGGCCACAGACCACGCTTTGGTTAGTTCCTCTCTGCGGCATTTCACGTTTGCCTAGTGTTGGGGTTGACTGTGTGCTGGCGGGTCAGCTTCTCAAGGGCAAGGACTGAGTCTTCCCTCTTCCTGTTTCCAGTGCATGCAACGAGGTTATCAAGAGTGGCAATATCCAAGACAACTCTTCAGAATTCAGATATTTTTTCCTTTTCTTATTCTTATTTTTCAATTACCATTTACATTCAATCTTATGGTCTATTAGTTTCAGGTGTACAGCATAGTAGTTAGACAATCACATATTGTACAAAGCAATCCCCCTGATGTTCCCAGTACCACCTGGCACCAGACATAGTTATTACAACATTATTGACTATATTCCCTATGCCAGTGGTCGGCAAACTGCAGCTCTGTTGACTAATGAGTTTGCCGACCATGGCCCTATGCAGTACTATACATCCCAAGACTGTTTTGTAATTACCAATTTGTACTTCTCAATCTCTTTACCTTTTTTCACCCAGTTCCCCAACCCCTCTAACAACCATCACAGAATTGAGATTTTTATGAGAGAAATGTTCTTCCTTCTTCGTTTTTGGGTGGTGGCAGCAACAAGGCCCAGAAAAATTCACCAGATAGTGTGTCAGGACCTTCCAGCCCCGGGGCTGGGCCCCACTTTCCCTCTGTATTTGATGATCTCTTCAGTGCCATCAACCCAGGGATTGAAAGGAAGGATATCGTGGAGTGGAGGCTTGATGGGCTTAATAAGGATGAGTGGGACATGCCGGTGATGGTGCTCACAGCAGCAAGTAACTGAGCCTCCACCCCAGACATTAAGGGATTCCTCAGAAAGAGAGTTCAGTGCTGGATCAGCCACTCCGGGATGTCGTCAAGGACATGGGATTTTTCATCCCTTTGCTCTGTTATCTCAGCATGTCAGTGGTGCTCCCACTTACGGTCACGCGGTGGCTAAAGTAATGCTAAGTCTCACTTCCTCACATGGCAATGTCCAAAGCAGGAAGGGAGAGGTGGAGGGAAAGGGATTCTCCTCGGATGGGTCTCTGTTTGTCAGGAAGGAAACCTTTCCCAGTAATCCCCAGCATACAGTAGGTCCTCGGATTACGTCAGAGATCCGTTCCTACGGTGTGACACAACATGATTTCCCGTAAGTCAGAACCCACCTACATAAGCACCTATGTCACTCACATGGAGCACATACACAGCAGTAATGAAGTGAAACAGTAAAAAAAAAAATAATAATAATAAATAACAATTCCTGAGGATCCAAGATGGCTGCGCCCAGGTGAACACCTAGCCGCAGCTGCACACAACAATTTCAATAAAATACAACTAAAATATAAAACGGACATTGCCCAGAACTACAGGAAGGTTGACTGACTGGAAATTCTACAGCGAGAAGCAAGGAGAAAACCAGAAGGAGGTGCGGAGGAGCTGGAAAAGCCCAAGGTACGGAGGCGCAGCGCGCGGAGAGGACAGAGCCAGAGAGGAGGGGGAGGCGGAGTGCCTGGCGGGAGTTCCCTAGCGGAAAGGAGATAAAACTCCGACTGTGCTGGGCCCCCGACTGCTCTGAACCCCAGTTCTAGGCCAGACCCCGGGGACCCAGGCTCACACAGAGGGAGCTGGGCTGTAAGGCGGAACCCCGGGGAGCAGCGAAAGGAGGTCCCGGCGGAGCGCACACCGCGGGATTGCCCTGACGGGAAGGAGACTGGGGCTCCAGACTGCTCTGAACGCCACCTCCAACTCCACTTCCAACTGAACTGAACCCCAATACCGGGCTCATTGTGGGGGAGCATAGACTGTTTGGCAGCAGGCGAAAATCGAGGGCACCTTTCTCTCAGAGGCGCCGGCAGCGAGCACTGAAGGACCCGCATAGGGCGGGGCTGACAGAAGCCAAAGCTGCAGGCTCCACCCTGAAACCCCGTCCCATCTGTAACTGTGAAATGCAACAACAAAATAGATCACAAACGAAAGAAATGGAGGACAAAAAGCGTCTGGATATAAAGTTCAAATTTACGCTTATAAGGTTTTTCGAGAATTTCCTAGAAAACATGGATAAGACCTATGAGGATATGAAAAGACATCAACTAGAATTAATAAGGAGTCATCAAGAAATGATAAGGGATCAACAAGAAATAAAGAATACATTGTCTGAAATAAAAAATATTTTACAGAGTCCTAAAAACAGAAGGGAAGATCGCAAGAATCAAGTCAAAGATTTGGAACATAAAGAGCCAGAAGACACTCCTCCACAGAAGCTAGAAGGCAAGAGAATCCAGAAAATTGAAGATAATGTAAGAAACCTCTGGGACAACTTCAAGCGAACCAACATCAGAATTATGGGGGTCCCAGAGAGAGAGCAAGATATCGAAAACATACTGAAAGAAATAGTGACAGAAAACTTCCCCCACCTGGTGAAAGAATTAGACTTACAAGTCCAGGAAGCGCACAGAACTCCAAACAAAAGGAATCCAAAGAGGACCACACCAAGACACATCACAATTAAAATTCCAAGAGCAAAATACAAAGAGAGAATATTAAAAGAAGCAAGAGCAAAGAAGGTAGTTACCTATAAAGGAGCACCTATACGATTGTCAGCTGACTTCTCAATAGAAACCATGCAGGCCAGAAGGGAATGGCAAGAAATATTCAAGGTGATGAATAGTAAGAACCTACAGCCAAAGATAATCTATCCAGCAAAGCTATCACTCAGAATCGAAGGTCAGATAAAGAGCTTCACTAATAAAAAAAAGCTAAAGGAGTTCATCAACACCAAACCAGAATTATATGAATTGCTGAAGGGGGTTCTTTCAGAAGAGAAAGTAAACAAAGATAAAAATTATGAACAACAAATACGTAACTATCAACAAGTGAATCTAAAAACCAAGGAAATTAAAAAAAAAAAAATTTGATGAACAATAGTAACTGTTGAATATAATAGAATCAGAGGTATGGAAGGGGAGTGAACTGATGATTCTTGGGGAAAAGGGGAGAGGGGGGTGTGGGAAGAACTGAACATAAACTGTGCACCTATGGATGAGGACAATGGGGAGTGGGGAAAGGGCAGAGGGTGGGGTGGGAACCTGGTGGAGGAGAGCAATGGAGGGGCGAAAAATGAGGAACATTTGTAATAATATGAACAATAAAACTTATTTTTAAAAAAAACAAACAATTCCTGACCTTTATTTGTGGTAAATAAATAACAAAAATCATAAAGCACATAAGTACATACGTCGAAATGATAGAACTTTTTTTTTTTTATATAAATAAATAGGAGATGGCAATGTAACCATGAAATGACATACGTTGAGTCTGACGTAATCTGAGGACTGCCTGTACTTCCCTCACATTCTATTGGCTAGAATTTTCAGATGTGGCTCTGCAGGGGTATTGCAAGGGAGTCTGGAAAAGTGACCATATGCATTTTCAGCATCTTCATGAGAAAATAGGCAGAATAAATGGTTGGGAAGCAACCAACAAATAGTCCTGATGGGATAAGAGATGGGAACAGATAGATACTAAGGAAAACCAAAAGCAGAGGAAAGCATTCATAAGGAAGACCTAGACATGACAAGAAATATTGCTGAGAATGAGAATGCCAATGATATGTTGAGGCCATCATTAAGGTTTATCCCACATTTATTGTGAGGTCAGGCCTTTTCCTACAGTTTTCTCACCTAATTCTCACATCAACCCTTAGGCTGGTGTTACCAACTCCAAGTTACTGGTGAGTATAGTGGACAAGGGAATTCTAATCAATTAGCTTCCAAATGTTGGCCCAGAGTCCAGGGCCAGATTGGAGGTATCAGATTTACCTACTTGTGCACCCAATCAGCTAATCTGGGGGTCACTCAGCATCACAGAGAGAATAAATGGCAGATCTGGGTTTGAATCGGATCTTCTGTCTCCAACAATAACAACAACTAATATTTGCTCTTCCTTAACAGCTTCCTTACCTGCATTATCCTATTTAATCCTCCTAACAAACCCATGGGAGTGGTACACATTTTGTGATTTCTGACATTTAGAGATTACAAGTAACTTGCCAATGTTACTCAAAGTGACAGAGTCAGGATCTCAACACAGGCCTTCTGATTCCAGAGCCAAGACTTTTAACCAGTACATTGTAATGTCTCTCTAGGTTCCGGGCGCCTAAACATTTAACCCAGCACCTTTCCTGTTCTATGTTCTCTATAACTTACGTTGCAGCAAATCCTAAATCACAACCAGCTAAAGAATAATCCTGATGGGCATAAAGCTGTCTCCCTGTGACTGGTGGAGACAATTCCAGTCCTGAAACCTGGGAGAAAGCCCATGGCCTCCTGGAAAAGGTGCTCCCGTCTGTGCCGTCTGTGCCTGGCGGGTGGGGTGAACTTGGCTAGGGAGAAGGAAGCTTGGGATGGAAGAAGTCAGTGGTTGATGTGGCGCTTCCTTGCCCTACTTCCTGTGTGAGCCCATACAAAGAAGGACTGAATGGAAACACTCTTTTATATCATGGGGCTTTGTTCCCATGATGGTAATCCTCCATTTTAATGCTGATAGGTACAACAGGGAGGATTATGCCCCTTAATTTAATTTGGCCTGCATATGGCAGAGCTCTCCCAAGACTTTTATTTAGCATACTTTAGTCAGCTAGCCTGTTGTTCTGTAAAAAGAACCCCCTTTGAGGGAGACAGGAGATTGATAATGCTGGTGCAGATGTTTTCACCCAGCAGCCTCCCTCTCTCTCTCTCTCTCTCTCTCTCTCTCTCTCTCACACACACACACACACACACACACACACACACACACGGAAGCTGCGTCATTGTGGGCCACTACACTAAGGATTCAGACTCAGAGTGATGGGGACCTTTGTGACTCAGGCAGCATGAGGGGAGCTGGCACCTCACAAGAGGGGAAAACGAGCACATATTTCTCTGGTGTGTCATCCTTGCAGCCCTGGGGCTTGGAGCCAATTGGGCTGACCTCAGAATTGATGAGCCAGAGGAACAGCCTCCCCATCGGGCCGACTGTGGGCCAGATTTCCATGTGGGCTGTGAAGTACAGATTGCCACATATCTTGACAAATACTCTGCCTGGGGGGTCATTGCAGAAATATGTGGCAGTGCTGAGAAGATTAAACAAAACTTTTCTTTCATATCATATCAGGAGGATGTCTCCTCTCCCAGCCTTCCATTCCCAGGCTAAATTTTCCTCCCACTTTCACACCCTCCCCTTCCCCCCCCACCCCCCCAGGAAGCTAGTGCCCTCCCTCCAACAAATGTCCTACCTGCGGCCAAGTTTGTGCCCTAAAGCATCACGGAGGACCTGTGTGGAGCTGGAGGGAAGGAGGCGGCAGGTGTGGGAGCCTCGGGAGGGATGGTGGCCTGTTTTTGTATCAGGTGCTGATCTGAGTGTTATCTCCTTCAGGTGGGAAACAGATGGGCTTTAGGGAAAGACCTGGGTTTAAATCTTGTTCAAGGACTGACAAACTAGGAGCCCTTGGCAAGTTCTTTTATCTTTCTGAACTTTAGTATCCTATGCTGCAAAAAGGAAATAATTGTGAGGCTTTGAGATCATCTATGCAAAGGAACCAGCACAGTTGTAGACACATAATAAATGCTCAGTAATGGATGATGGTGAGTTGATGGTGGTAGTGATAGGAGTAGTAGCGATAATAGTAGAATTTTTAATGGTTAATGGTTTCTTTTTTTAAAAAAATATATTTTATTGATTTTTTACAGAGAGGAAGGGAGAGGGACAGAGAGCTAGAAACATCAATGATAGAGAAATATCGACCAGTTGCCTTTTGCACACCCCCCACCGGGGATGTTCACACAACCAATGTACATGCCCTTGACCGGAATCAAACCTGGGACCTTTCAGTCTGCAGACTGACGCTCTACCGCTGAACCAAACCTGTTTCAGTGGTTAATGGTTTCTGTAAAGCTAACCTGTTCTAAAGAGTCAAGACCCCTCTGACTTAGCCCTAGGATTGTAGACTAAAATGGACATTGAAGAATCCAGCACTGTAGACATTTTAAACAATGCTCCCTCTCTACTTTTAACTTGAGAGCCAACTTTTTTTATTTTCCCATGTTCCTGGCTCTTATCTCAGAGAGAAATCTGAAGTTGACTTTGAGCCCAAGACTCCCCTTGCCAATATGGTCAGGAATCCACTGGCACACCCTCAAATGACAGCTTTCAGAGCTTACTTGATTGTTAGGGCCTTCTCAGAGTTTTTAGGCTTTAAAAATATTAATTGGTCACATTTACTTTCAAAACCTTTTTGAAGCCGGAAATTTTATCACCAGCTGAAAGGAGCTTCAAGGAAAAAATCTGTTTTGAGTTATATTTTTCCTTGTGGATTTGCTTATGGCTGTACATAAATATTTATCTGAACTATTTCAACAAACCTTAAATCATCAATGATCCTTATGCAAAGGACCCTTTTAGAAGGATTGTGGATGTCAAGAATGTCAGCAATCAGTGTTCTCTTTATAGGCCCAGATTCCAAGGACTGAGGCCTCTTAAGGAACTGTTTGGTGGTTTTCAGCATGTCTTTTGTTTTCCTCTTTCTGTATATCTGTTCATGCTGTTCCTTCTGAATGGAATACTTTTGCCAGTTCTTTCTTTACCTGTTGATAGTTTACATATCCTTCAAGGTCTCTCCCATACGGTACCTCCTACAGGGCCTTGAAGCCAGGAGAAGAGCGTCCCAGATGGGAGAAATAGATGGGGACACAGCCCGAAGGCAGGTTATGCAGGGGGTCTGTGGGGGTCTCTGGAGAGGACGAGGTGTCCAGCGGGATGAAGCCCGAGGGTGGGGTGTGGCAGTGGTGTGATGCAGGGAATAAAGCAGGTGAGAGCCAGGATATGAGAGGCCTTAAAAGCAGCACAGAATATTTTGGACCTTATAGTATACACCAAAAGATGCACACCTGCAGTCGTTGGGTAGGATATAGTCTGCAGATGTATTTCATTTGGCTTGCACCATGTTTTTGATAGTCTTAATTCATTTCTCACATATAAAAACAGAAAGCTTTCATATAATAATTCAGGTATCTGATGGCTTTTAGAAAAATTGGAGTCATTAGCAGCAATCTGCTGGACCTGAGTAGAGGCTGTTTTCCACTGACACCAAGTCACTGGCCTAGCTCATGGCCCGGCCCCACCAGCATCTGAGTTTGATTCCTGCCCCTTGTGTGCAGGGGCCATGCGGGTAGAGGAGCAGGTTAGGCTGCAGATTCTGGAACCAGATTGTTTCTCTTCTAGGCCCAGGTCTATATCAAGTAGCTCAATGACTTTGGGCAAGTTAAGCACATTTCTAATAATGGTACCTACCTCATATGTCTGTTGTGAGAATGAACCATAGAAAAATTTTAGAAGACTATCTGGCATGTAGTAAGTGCACAAAATGTTAGCTGTTAATACTGTGTTCTGCATGAGATAGTGAATTTCAAGGCTGAAACTATCACTCATTTCTGTATACTCACCAAATCTAGAATCTGTGGCCAGATAGGCATAAAATAAAAGTAATTGATGAATGAATATGTGCTCCAGGAATTTTTATTTTTGTTAAGTATAAAGCTAAATTTAACTACTTTGTCCTCAAGAAATACTTTCTATTTATCTTGAGATTGACCTGAACATAATTGTTATTTTTTTTATAAAGTAGGAAGCTGGCTTTCTCAAAAAGCCAAACGGTGCTAACAAAATAAGTAAAGGGAGATGCTATTTACATGGTGTCACTTTTCTGTAATGAATCTACATTCTTAACTCTTAAATAAAGCCCAGGTTTGAGAAGATGCTTACCGTATTTTTTGGACCATAAGACGCACTTTTTTCCCCCCAGAAGTGGGGGGGAAAAGTCCCTGCGTCTTATGGTCCAAATATAGCCTACACATATACTGTAAAAAAAAAAGTTTTTTTACTTGCCTGGCTCTGTGTGGTCTCTGTGTGCTAGCCCGGCTCTAAAATGGTTCTAAATGCTGCTGTTTACTTTACAAGGTTGATTACATGTGTTTATGACTGTGATGTTGGGTTTTAATGCACATAAAATATTTTAGAACACTATTTGTTTCAGAATCTTTTTTTCTTCATTTCCCTTCTCTAAAAACTGGTGCGTCTTATGGTCCGGTGCGTCTTATGGTCCGAAAAATACAGTAATTAATTATGTGGTTTTGTTTTAGAAGCTCAGTTATTGGCCGATAGCTGTCTATGGTTAATATCTTAAATTAATAGTTGGTTGCTAGGAACCAGCATATAAGAAATGATGTTGAGCTTAATAAGAAATGATGTTGAGCCGAAACCAGTTTGGCTCAGTGGATAGAGCATTGGCCTGCAGACTGAAAGGTCCCAGGTTTGATTCTGGTCAAGGGCATATACCTTGGTTGCGGGCACATCCCCGGTAGGGGGTGTGCAGAAGGAAGCTGATAAATGTTTCTCTCTCATCAATGTTTCTAACTCTCCTCTTCCTTCCTCTGTAAAAATTCAATAAAATATATTTTTAAAAGAAAAGAAAAGAAAAGAAATGATGTTGAAATGCATGTTTGATTTGGGTTCTCTAACTACCCCATCCTATGTGAGATCCATACTTTAAATTAAAGCATCTCCAAAAACAATTTGAACAGTTTGGTATGATAACTAATTTTTGGTATGTCCAACATAACTGATATATAGCTGAAGTTACTTTAAATGTCAAGTGTCTTTCTTTTTTTATATAAAAACTAGAGGCCCGATGCACAAAACTTCGTGCAAGAGGTAGGCCCTTCCTTCCCCGGCTGCGGCTCCGGCTTCCCTCCGGCACCTGGGCCACCTGCAGGCACCTTGGGTCCGGGCTGGCTTCCCTCTGGCCCCGGCTTCATCAGGAAGGACGGAGGAAGTGAAGTCTGGAAGACATCTGGTTTAACTAGCATATTACCCTTTTATTATTATAGATGCCTCTACTTTTTCTAAAGAAATCCCAGTCTCTCTTTAGCGAGCGCTCTCACTCTCTCCTTGCACAATACCTATGTCTCTTAAAGTTCTGGTTCAGAATCCAAAGGAGGCTTTCAAGTAATGACAGAATCTGGCAAATTCTTCTGACCATTTCACCATCTCTTGTTGCCTTTCAACATGACCCATGTCGTGTGTATAGGAAATTCTAAAAATTCAGCACACCGCTGATATCTACTAGTACTTTGTTGTATCCTCATGAAAACTTTTGCTGCATTCAGGATCAGAAGGAATTTTTGAGCAAAATGCCTTTGAATGTTGAGGCTATTTTGAAAGAAAATAAACAAGGGGGAAAAAAACTTACTCAAGTTGAAAACAATATTTATGTAAAAATAAATTCTATATAAAGTGTTTCATTATGAACTCAAACCGACCGTATAACCCTACAGGTTGGGGAAAAAAGATAAACGTTGTACATTTCCACAGCCTTATTAACTTTATTTTATATTCTTCTCTGGCTTAGAAGGAAAGAAATAGTGTTTCAGTTCCAAGTGTATTTTGTGAATTAAATGGCAGTTGGCTCCTACCTGTAGGACACAGATATGCCAACGTATTTCCCGTTAGCATTGCGCCAGTCACTTCACATTGAGAAGGAACCCGAGCAAGCCTTTCCCACAGAAACTGTTGACAGTAGCAATGCCACACTCGGTGTGTGCATCTCAGTGACTCCTCAGACTCACCTCCCGGGTGAGCAGACAAAACAGGAGGAGGGCTGGAGTTTTTCTTTTCATCTGAATGGGGCAGGGCAGGTCGGGGAAACGGAGAGGAATAGAGAGCTCTGGTGAAACAGAACTCTAGCAACCGCTGTGATTGGGAAATTAGATAATAAACAGTCCCTGATACCAGGATTCTAATGGCCTAAGATCAACACCGTCTGGAGACGCAGGCAGGACTGGCCTTCCGCGCTCTGGCTTAGACCCTCCCTGGAGAGCTCTTTGTGTCAACAAGCACAGCCAGCGCTCCTGGCCGGCTCCCAGCACCCAGAGTGGGGCTATCATTTTTGTTTGCTTTGCAAATATCTTAATGGGAAGTGGTTCAACACCACCTATGGGTTAATCGGAGGGGTTCTGCTTGGCAGCTGTTAGCTCTGAGAACCACATGGCCGGCTCGGGTGGAGAGAGTCAGGCCGACTGTTAACTCCCCGGCGCCAGGTTGAGGCACCTTCTTTGCTGATTGGATTTGCTGGCTGGCAGGAAGCACCTTGTTGTCTTTTATTTTTAGTTTGCTCCTCCTGGGAGGCAGAGATGTTATTCTCAGACCCAACTGTGCTCTCCCCTCTCAGGCAGGCACTTGTTTGCCTTGTTTCGGTAGCATGCCACAGACTTCTTTCGCCTAACTAAGCTCATTCTCATAAAACCTAGACTCTGGTATTAAGAGCGATGGTGTGGTGGTTGGAAGCAGTGGTGTTGTGGCAGAAAGAAGGACCTTGTATGTGGGGAGGGGAAAGCCTCCACTCTTGTCCACCCAGGGGCTATAGAATCAAGCAGGCACTGGATTTCTAAACCATCCCTGCGCTACTGTTCGCTTTGTTTTCTCTTCCCCTCCTGAATGTGGCTTTTACTTGTCTTGACCCTTGGGAATGCCTCTCTGGCTAACTCGGCCAAGTCCTGTCTTTCTGGATTCCGTCAGCCGACATGGGCACAAACGAGCTTCCTTTGTGCTTTCCTCGGTGGGTTTGGGGCAGGAGTGGATGGTTTCCACAGAGCAGGCTGGGGAGGCTCCCAGAGGAATGACCAACGTGGAGGCCGTTTCATCTGCTCCATTTGTAAAAATGGGAAAGTTCAGATGACTCTTGAGGTCCTGGGGAAAAATGTCCAGCTACCTGAAGGAACAACTGCTCAGCCTTCTTTCTAAGGCCTTTTGCTCTCCTGAGCGGTTCCACACCTACTATCCTTTGGGCTGCCTGGTGGTTGACAGCAGGGGTCCTGGAGTCAACCAGGCCTTGATGGACTTATTTTCTCAGAGCCTTCTTTCCCTCGTGGTTTAGTAGAAAAAGAAACGGTGCAATATCTACCTCGCCGCATCTTGAAGTTAAATGAATTAAATACAAAATGCATGGCATCCCACCTGACACATAAAAGCACTCACTAGTAGTAATAAGGAGAATGATTGTTACCTGGGAGGAATCCACTTTTCTTGAGATAGTCCTTAGTGTTTTGCATTTTTTTTTCTGAAGTACTCATTTTAAAAAATATATATATTTTATTAATTTTTTTACAGAGAGGAAAAGAGAAAGTTAGAAATATCAATCAGCTGCCTCCTGCACACACCCCCACCAGGAATGTGCCTACAACCAAGGCACATGCCCTTGACTGGAATCGAATCTGAGACCCTTCAGTCCACAGGCTGATGTTCTATCCACTGAGTCAAACCAGTTTCGGCAATTTTGAAGGCTGTTACTCCATCCCTTTAAAATTAAGCCTGTGCTAAATTGAGGACAAATTGATTATCAGAGTAAATAATGATAATGAAAGAAAATAATATATTGAATAAAACAAGAATTTATAAACCACACTGATAGAGAGAGAGAAGGAAAGAAAAGGAAATGAGGGAGGAAGAGAGGGAACGGGGAGGAAGAAAGGAAGGAAAAACAGAGCAAGCTTTTCACTGCAATAGAATGTGAAATAATAAATATAGGGGAAATAATGAAAACAGAAAATTATCCAGTCATCATTGTCTCAGGCAGGAATTCTCAACGGATGCTAAAATTAGTATGTGAAAATTTAAGGAGTAACAAGTTATTTTCACAGTCTCAAAGTAAATCTCCATGAGGTACTCATGAATGGTAAAAGGGCAGTGGGGACACCTGGCAGAAATCACCTTAGCCAAGTGATGAAAGTCAGTATCACCAGCATGTGCCTCCTGATAGGATGCACTGCGAAGAACACAGCATCGCTTCTGTGGATGCAAAATGTGCATGACCTGAATGTAATCACAAGGAAACAGCAGACCAACCAAACAGAGGGACCTCTTCCAAAAGGACCTGTAAGCTCCAACATGAAGCACAAAGGAAGACTGAGGTACTGCTCCAGATGAAAGGAGGCTAAAGGAACATGCCCACTGAATGCCGTGTATGACCAGCATTTTCTTTTGCTGTAGAAGACATCATGGGCAAAATTGGCACTGGATGCATTAGATAATAGTACAATATTAATATTAATCTTGTGATTTTATGACTTTATTACAAATCAGACTAGAGGCCTGGTGCACAGATTTATACACATTGAAAGAAACTTAATTAGAAGCTGGCTGGAGAGGCTGGACTAGGTGGGACAGGCTAGACACAACCTGGAGACAACCCCCCATGGTCGCTCCCTGGCCAGCCACACCTGGGGGCAGCATCAGGGCTCAAAGGGTATCTGCGAAGTGAGCAGGGTGCCTCTGGCAGGTGGGGTCCCTAGGCCTGGCCTCCAGGGATAGGGCCAAAACCAGCAGTATGACATCCCCCGAGGGGTCCCAGAGTGCAAGAGGGCACTCTGCAAAGTTTCTATCTCCAAGCAGCTCCTGCATTGAGCCTCTGCCCCCTGGTGGTCATTGCACATCATAGCTACTGGCTGGTCGGCTGGTTGTTTAGGCTTTTATGTATATAGATAAGAGAATGACCTTGCTTTTAAGAAACACACATGAAAATATGTAAGGATAAAGGAGTATAAGGTACAACTGACAATCAGATGGTTCAGAAAGCCCTGGTTGGGTGTTCCAGTTGGTTGGAGCATAATCTTGTGCACAAAAAGATTGCAAGTTTGATTCCTGATCAGGGCATATACACAGGTTGTGGGTTGAGGTTCTATCTCACATCCATGTCTCTCTCTCTCTTCCTTACTCACTCCCTCCTTTCCTCTGTCTCTGAAAATGACACCTTACCCCCACCCCTGTGTACAAATTTTGTGCACCAGACCTCTAGTATGTAATAAATGGTCCCTGAAGTTTTCTTTGCCTCTGCAGATCTATAACCTGTCTCTTTTATTATTGTTTAATTTTGTAAGGATTTTAATTTATTTTTAGAGAGAAAGGGAAGGAGAGAGAGATGGAGAGAAACATCAATGTGAGAATGAAACATTGATTGGCAGCCTCCTGTATGCCCCCTATGAGGGATTGAGTCCAAGACCACAAGCATGTGCCCAGACCTGGAATTGAACCAGCAACCTTTCAACAGAGCCACACCTGCCAGGGCCTAATTCAATCTTTAAAGTGCTACAAATGTAACTCAAAAGTAACTCAACCCACAAATTACCTTGTGATCCCACCCAAAGGAGAGACAGGTTACAGAAGAAGTACTCCAGATAGCTGACATTATCATTCTCCCTTCTCTCAAGCCTGAAGTTCCCAAATACAGGGATTTGTCTTTCAGAAGTACAAAATTATAAACAATAAGTACAACACCTTACTACCGTATTTTCCGGCATAAAGGACGACATTTGAAACGAAAAAAAGCCTGCTCAGATTGGCCAGAGTCAGAGAGGCGGTCTATTAAAAAAAGAACTGGTGTTGCCTCGGAAGTGGGGGGTAGTCTTATACAGCGAATATAGGCCTAAACCTATGTTTTAACTGTAAAATTAGGGGGGTCGTCTTATACATCCAGTCGTCTTATTTGCCGGAAATACGGTAAGTATTTTATTTCAACATTCTGACCGTGTGTACCTCTATTAATTTAATCCTTTAAAAATCCTTTGTCTTATGCTTTTATTTTGTTCTGCCTGAAAGAACAAATGTAATTCTTTCCCCCAGCTTGGCAATAATTTGTATTTCTATTTTGCAGATGAAGGAGCTGTAGTGTTAATTTGTCCAACTTAGAGTTGCCACATTTAGCAAATGAAAATGCAGGATACCCACTTAAATGCGGATTTTATATAAGCAACAATTATTTTTGATGTCCAAAAAGTATTTGAAAAAAATATATACTAAAAATTATGCATTGCTTACTTAGTATTTAAATTTAAGTGGGTGTCCTGTATTTTATCTGGGAATCCAAGTTCTTTGGAATTAATATATCATGAATATGTATTTGTATATCATGAATATATATCATGAAATGTGTTGCTAAACCTTTACCAAGTGTTGACAACAGCCCTCTGACCTCTGTGTGCCATAACACATAGTGCTTTTTTCTCCTTTAAGAGCTTTTGATTAAAAACATATTCAAAGACATCAATTCCCATTTATTTATTATGGACCTCACTCAGATGTCACCTTCTGTAGCCATTTAGGCTAAAATTGCAGATGCTGCCTTGAACAATTCCCATACCCCTTCCCAGCTTTAATTTTCATCTTTGGCACTTCTATTTAATATGCTTTCATATTTACTTAGTTATTTTTTTTTTATTATCTGCCTCACCTAGAATGTAGGTTCTTGTGAGCTTAGTGATCTTGGATTAGCTATATCCCCGATGAGAGTAGGAGACATATTGAATGTGCTCAGCAAATATTTGTGGAATGAGTGAATAGTGTCCATGAGGTTATTGAGGATGTTATATTGCACACATAATATACATCATTCTCATAATCATTCAGAATCTCAAAGGGCTTGTTACTAACTCAATAGATACAAGGTAAGTAAAAAGTCAGCAGGCTAGTGGTCAAAGGGTATCTGCAGATTTAGCTTGGCTTAACTTAATCTGCCTCTAAAAGGTCCAAGGTTTGATTCTGGTCAAGGGCATGTACCTTGGTTGTGGGCACGTCCCCAGTAGGGGGTGTGCAAGAGGCAGCTGATTGGTGTTTCTCTCTCACCGATGTTTCTAACTCTCTATCCCTCTCTCTTCCTCTCTGTGAAAAATCAATAAAATATATTACAAAGAAAAAAAACTAAAGCTTGCTTTCCTTGCTATTCAAGGGGCTCCTATTATGTTAAAAATTCTTGGCCTGAGCATACCTTTTGCAGAGTTGATTGACCACTGCTTCATGGGAATAAGAAATTTACCTCTTATTAAAAGCTCCATGTACATGGTATTTTTTCAGACCTATCAAAGAAGCAGGAACAAATTTGCTTGGTTATGCTGGTGAGCCTTTCTCCCAGGGCTATCAAGATGCGAGTATATAATAACGACTCCCAAATCTGGAGACAGCAGGGAAACTAACAAAATCAACCCACAATGAATTAGCTGCAACCTATCCTGTTTCAAAATTAGAATACGCCTTCAAGTGTGAACAACTAATGGCTTTCTCAGTTTGTCTAGAAGCCATTTTAAATTAAAATTGATCAAAGATAAGGCATAATGTTGCAAATTTTATCAAAGTTAATAAAAATTGCACAAAGAAACGTAGATGAAGTTTAGGAAACGGAGAACCAGAGAAAAACCAGTGTGTCTCCACTCCTATCCAAGAAAAAAAGTTATTGATATCTAACTCTAAAGTCAAAGAGGCCAGTCACAAGACCAGCTCAATGAGCACCCTGCTTCCTCTGTTATAATTTCATGTGTAATTCATGCTCCAGAGTATGTCAGCCAACCAGTGAGGGGGGAAGTACAGTCCAGATTGTGCTCAATGTAGAAATCACTCACTGGCATTCTACCTTTCAAATATTCTTTTGTGTTTAGTTAGTGTAACTCAGCTCCCCCCAAAAGCATGACCCCTCACCAAACCGGCAAACTGAATTTTGGAGCCGGCAACGCTGAGACCCAGTCCCTGGGCACTCTGCCTCGTGCCGCCAGCCCGGCATGACCAAGCCAGCTGGCCCCGTGGACCTTTGCTGCAGAAGAAGAAGGATGCCAGGCATTCTCAGCAGCCTGCTCGCAGGAGCCAGCCTTCTTTCTGCCACTCATGCGGCCACATTGGGACCAGGGTTTCAGAAGAAGGAATTAGACAGGAATTTCATTTGGGGACATTTTCAGGGCAGACGCCCAGCAGAAGCGTTCTCAATAGTGACTGAGAGTTTGTGTCTCCCCTAGACCTACGGTTCAATGAACTGACTGTGGCCTGGCCGAGCAGCCAAGCAGCCAGGCCCTGGAGGCAGTGTGCTTGAAACTTCAGTTGTGGCTTCAGAGAGGCTGGAGGAGCCCTAGAACGATGCAGTGAAGCGCTGATAGACAAACAGCTACCTGCTATTCACTGCCCTTCAATAACCAGAGGCACTGCTTCTGCAGTGTAGCATGTGATTCCCAATGGAGGCCGAGGACAGTGTTTCTTGTGTGCATGTGTTTTTTAAGTTTTTCCCAACAGATTCAAGACAACATCACGTTTTTAAAGCAAACAGTTTCTTACTATCATTTGTTTACCGGTCTATCGTCCAAATGTTCCCAATTGTTCTAAGATGTTCTTTGCATCTAGAACATTGCATTACATCAAACTGTTATGTCCCTAAACCTCTCCTGGTATACAACACTCCCTTTTTCATGGCACTGACTTTTTAAGAGGTCAAGCCAATTGTCCTCATAAAATAGCTCACCTTTTATATTTATCTGCTTGATTCTTTGTGGTCTTAGTGTGTCCTTTATACCTGTGTTTTGGGTAAATGGCAAATCAGATTTAAAGCTCTGATTAGATTCAAGTTAAATTAAATAAAATCAATTCACAGGGTTGCTGGAAGTATCACACGAGCTATCCATGTACCCAGGCTTTGCCGGGTGCCTGATGCCATGTACTCCAGTTATTGTGGTGCGTTTCCGTATTTTGGTTGTGGCTCCCTGGAAAGCATTATCCACTCACTGCCAGTCTCAAGTCTCGGAGGCAAATGGCAACACACCGCATGACACTGCTGCGGAGTTCAAGTAGTCAGACTTTGAAGAATATTGACTTATACCGTTTTTAAAGGCAAATTGGACTTTGTTTCAGATAAGCACTACCCAGATCGATGTTTCCTAAGACGTGTTATAAGAACCAATGGGCCCCCGACATGCTCCGTGGGGAAGGGTTCCATTGTTGAAATGGCATCTGGGAAATGCTGCCCATTTTTTTCCTCTTCAGGGGTTTCGTTGTGCATATTATTAAATTAAAAATTCTGGAAAGCCTCTCAGGAAAGAAACCTGCTTCACTTTGCTTAATCAACTATTCTCTCATCTACTTGCCTGTGGAAACTACCCTCCCCTCCTCCACCTTTTCAAACCAAGTAACACATACAAGCATTACATTGAGCTGCATTAGCTTTTCCCAAAGGCTTGAATGAGGAGGGCGTCAAACGGATGAGCTGACTTCCAATGGAGCATTGAAAGCGTCGGCCTCTGGCCTTTGAATCCCGAAAAGCCGTGCAATCTAGAGGAGTTCCTAAGGGGTTTGCTTCTTTGTTGGTGCAGGATCGGCAGAAATTGGAGACCCCATAGTAATTCAACAATCAAACTATCTTCCTTAGATTTTTTCCAAGTCTCAACAGGATTCCTAGAGGATATCAGAGGCCATCCTTCCTGTAGGGGCCCCACAGCCACTGGAGCTTACTTAGACTGACAGAAATGAGTCCCTTGGGCTGATGCACAGAAACCAAAGGGCAGGTGTCATGGTTCAGAGGAAGAGCGGAGGGTTGTAGTTAGAAAAACAGGGTGTCATTGTCTTGTCTCTACCAGGTAGTCATCTTGATCCCTGGGCAAATTCCTCACCCTCTTCAGTTTCTTCATCTATGTGATAGGGACAATTAAAGCACTTAGCTCAAATGGTTGTGAAATTCTCATTAGAGATATGAAAGCATTTTTAAAATATGGAGTGCCATATAATTGCTAATTAATTTTAATCTTCATATCTCATATTTTGGAGGTCCACTAGTCATTCTAGTTTTCATTCAACATCTTGTCAAATATTATTGAGCCACTTATAATGTACCAGACACTGGGTTAGGTGCTGATACAGATCTGATAAAGCAAATCTAGTCCCTGACTTCATGGAGCTTGCATTCCATAGTGGAAGACTGCTCTCAGAAAATTAGTTTGTCAGTTTAAATAAAGAATACGATTATTAGTATAGAACTGAAAGAGACCTAAGGAATAATTTATCTCGATCCATTTTATAGATGAGGAGAACTAGAACCCAAAATACTGGAGAAATTTACCCAGTCACAAATTTTGCTTTTGTGTGTATATGTGTAGGGGAGAGAGAGAGAGAGAGAGAGAGAGAGAGAGAGAGAGAGAGAGAGAGAGAGAGAGAGAGAGAGGGAGAGAGAAACCAGAATCTTGAGGCCTGGGCTCAGAACCCAGCTTTTTCTCCCCCTAGTCAGCTTCCCACTCTGCTGGGTCCCCCTGAAACGAACTGTAAAAGCCGGCTTCTATTTTAACAGTGTGTGATGATTATCACACTTGATACAATACGTTCCAATTACAAGAGATTGGAAATGCGGCACAATTGATTTTTTTCCCAAACTTTGCTCCGAGTAACAAGTATTTTAATAGATGTTAATAGGTTATCACTTTTTGAGTTTCTTGGTAAAATTAGTTTAGGAAACCCTGCATACTCCCCCACTCTACTTTAGAAATCCAGACATGATGTGGTAATGTAAAAGAACATGCCTGCAGTAAGGAAAGCTCTTCAACTCTGCTCAGCTCAGCATTTCCCAAACTTATTTGACTACAGAATCTATTTTGAATTATTTTAACTAAGTGATCAATGTGCTGGGTGGGCAGTGCATGCTTGGCATTAACTTGGTTGGCTTCTTGGTAACGTTTGTAAAGGCCCGATAGAAAATACACCGAATTCGGTCACACAGTTTTAGAAAGGGCAGTTTCTTGGGTCTTAGGGTCTCGGGGCTGACTGAGGATGTAGGAGCCACGCCATCCCTTTTAGCCAAGGGCTGGGATGGGAAGCACTGGGAGCTTAATGAAACCAATCTCTTTAAGTTATTGGGTTTTTTAAATTATCATTTTCAAGCCTTTTAAAAATTATGATTATTTTTATTTTTGCTTTTAGGCATTCACAAGCCCCGAGTTCTCCAAAAGAGTATGATGTCTTCACAGGATTTCCAAATAAGGTAGCTGGATGTCTCAATTTCGAAGTAACTGTGTATCTTTATTTCAGACTCATCCAAGTTGGGTCTGAAGTCTGTCCGTGGCTGCTCGGTCCAGCCATCCGAACACAGAACTGTTAGTGATATTTTGAAGTCTTTGAGACAAAAGCCTAGCTCGCTAAAGAACTTGGTTCAGCAGAGAGTCAGGGAGGTACAGTGAAGAGAGAATCAAAAGCCTGGAATTCGCTGCTGAGAATAAATGCTAGCCGCTCCCCGAGGTGATTTGTCTGTGCACTCCACTCTCTACAGATGTTAGAGCCTCTTTCTGAGCAAGGACCCGAGGTTCTTTGGTAGCACTTTGATATCCTGCTTGAATTCAATATGTGAAATGGAGGCGTCTCTCTGTGACTTGGAGCCCACAGCAGGCTTTGAAGTCTGATCCAATTTTTGCTGCCTACTATTTGATGTTGAAAGGATGAAATGAAGAAAATGTACAGTTTTTGCCAGTAACTCTGCTGAGCATATGTAAGATTAAAAAAACAAAATCCTTTGGATGATGTACTTAGAAATGTTAAGTAGATTAATACCTTCCTATAGGTTTTCTTTTTTCTTTCTTAGGGATAAACATTAAGTAGAGGAGAAAATCAGCACGTAGCTATTTTTATATTCTGGACTATAATTAATTGAAGAAGGGGCCAGGTTAATGTGCTCGGAGGAAAAAGTAAATGAATGAAGTAAAGGATGTCAAGACTTTGCTACTATTTGTCCCCGAGAAGAGCACCTCCACTCAATTGTAACGGAGACCACGGCAACGTATAACATGACCCCAAAATACTTAGCTTCCTCCCCATACGATCAGGGTCAGGGGCCCCTTAGTTAAATGGAAGCCATGTCCTTGAAGTGGTCTTATCAGTGGATAAAAATAACATTTTTCTTACTGGGTCTTTCTGAAGCACTCGGCGTCTGGGACTGATCTGCCGTCTTCTCGGACATGCCATGCTGCTCCGGGTCGCCCAGGACCGAGTCCCTCGAGGGGAGACCCTGCAAAAGCTGGTAAGAGGAACAGTTTAATTACTTGCTACTTCTACCTTTTGCCTGCCTGAGCACTTTTAGTGAGTTACGTGGGCAGTACTGCCTCGAAGGCAGGACTCAAGATAGTAATATGAGCTAGTGTCAACACAAATTTCAAGTTTGGGAAGCCATGAAGACTGGAAGCTGTTTGCCCACTACCCATGTCATGTAAGTTTACTTTTCTGAAGGAAGAAAAAATGGATAGAAGATGCCATACTCTTCCTTTTAGGTGTAAGAATCTTACACTATGAAACTGCTTAAAACTTGATTTTGTTAAAGGAGAGATAAACAAACAGCTGACCAGCTTTCAGTGGAGCAGATTATTCAAGGCCAACATCTAGGGCTTGGTAAAGAATATGGATTTAGTGAGTAGGTCGGCTCTCCTGTCAACATGGCCATTCTTCCAGCATGAATGCAAATATCTTGCCACAGTTATTTGAGAAATAACTATTTCTGGCCCCTTTTCTAAAAGATTTTCTATAGACTATGGCAGTGGTTCTCAACCTTTCTAATGCCGTGACCCTTTAATACAGGTCCTCATGTTCTGGTGACCCCCAACCATAAAATTATTTTCGTTGCTACTTCATAACTATAATTTTGCTACTGTTATGAATTGTAATGTAAATATTTGTGTTTTCTGATGGTCTTAGGTGACCATCTAAATAGAAAATAATTTTATGGTTGGGGGTCACCACAACATGAGGAACTGTATTAAAGGGTTGCAGCATTAGAAAGGTTGAGAACCACTGGTCTATGGTAAAAGTCATTTGGGGGGCTTATATGTGGCTAAAATCAGTACTTCTGGAAAATTAAATAGAAGCGTGAGTGTCAGAAATATTTATGAACCAAAAGATACTCAGGACAATGTCATTCCAAAAAAACTTTTCAACTTAAAATACCAACTTACTGCCGGCCTTATTTATTTTTCTGAAATATGCAGTAGTTTCTCAGGTCTGTCCAAATTGCTTCCTTGTCTTTTTTTTTTTTTTTTTCAGTGAAAAAGTAGTACTATAAGTGGGAAATGTATAAAAAAAGTGTGTGGATGTTTGTCCATATGGAACTTAAAGTTCTGGAGAAAGACAAGAGAGGATGAGTGTATCATAGCAGAACTTTTAAAACGGATATAGAGAAAGTGATAAACTTGTCAAAGGGAATATTTTCCCCACAGTCAGGCTGTTCAGGAATAAGGCCAGCATGAGGTAGAGGTAGGATTAGTGCAAAAAAAGGAAAATTTTGGGAAAATGCATTGTGGTAGAACAAAATCCATTATGTAAGAGTTTAGTTGATGTTTTTCTCTATCCAAACAGAACATCTTTATCTTTTAATTAGGGGTGTTTAGACCATTTACATTTAGTGTGATTATTGGTATGTTTTGATTTAAATCTATCATCTTGCAATTTGTTTCATTTTGACTGTTGTTTCTTTTGGCATTCTTCTTTAAAATATATGTAACTGTAAAATACATATGAAAAGAAATGTTTAGGTATGGTTGATTAGTCAGAGGCACACATTCTGAAGTCAGATCTGCCTAGATTCAAACCTCTGCTCTTTTGTGTATGTTAATAAAGTTACAAAATTCCTTACCTTATTTTACATATGTAAAATGAAGGAAGTAGTGGTTAGGGTTCGGGTTAGGGCTAGGGAAGTAGTGGTTTATAGCTGATGGATTATACTGAGGAATAAATTAGCTAATATACTAGTAAGTATAGGGCATAGCAAAATGTCTATGGTGTGGTAATTTTTGTTATTGATATTATGTAAATGAAAAATTAATCTATAAGTATGAATAATAAAGAATCAAATACCTATTGTAAAGCATTACGTTTTAGTGGGATAGTTCAAGAGAAGTTAACATATGTTGTATTTGAGCTAAATATTAAAGAGAACTTGTTGGATTACTCCCTACTACTATCTCAGGACATGATCATTAACAGTTATTTTTCACAATCTTTAGGAAAGTAACCCATAAAGTCAAACTTACTGTTTCACATTTGATATGCTATAAATGGCTCATATGCACTTTCCTGTCATAATTATTCCTTCCTTCCAACCTAGATGGTTTCTATTGAATTTGCCACCATTCCATAACTTCTCTTTATACTCTAGTGGTCTTCCTACCTTCATTATTTTCCTCCTTCAATGTCTCTTATGCACATGTGCCTGAGGAGCTTTTCTAAAGCATACCCTGATCATCACATTTCCTTCCTTCATACTCTTCAATGAATTCCTATTGCCCCAACAGTCAGAAATTTCTGTTGCCCAGCTGGCTTGGCTCAGTGGTTGAGCTCTGACCTATGAACCAGGAAGTCATGGTTCAATAATAAAAAATTATATTATTTTCAGGCATGCAGCATAGTGGTTAGACATTTATATAACTTGCAAGGCAATCTTTCTAATAAGTCTAGTACCCATCTTACACTATGCATAGTCATTACAATATTATTGACTATACTCCCCATGACTATTTTGTAACTGCAATTTGTACTTCTTAATCCCTTCACCCTTTTCACTCAGCCCCCGCTCATCTGGAAACCATTAGTTCTCTGAATCTATGAGTTCATTTCTGTTTTACTTGTTTATTTTATTCACTAGGTTCCACATAAGTGAAATCATATGATATTTCTGCCTTATTTCACTTAGGGTAATACCTTCTATTCCCATTCATGTTGTTGCAAATGGCAAGATTTCATTATTTTTAATGGCCAAGTAGTATTTCATTGTGTGTATGTACCACATCTTTATCCATTTATCTATTGTTGGACATTTAAGTTACTTCCATATCTTAGCTATTGTAAATAATGCTGCACTTAACATAGGAATGCATGTATCTTTTTAAATTAATGCTTTGGATTTCTTCAGATAAATACCCAGAAGTGGTATTATTGAGTCATATGATAGTTATATTTTTAATTTTTTGAGAGACTTTCATACAGATTTTTGGAATTTGCAATCCCACCAACAATACCTTTTCTCCACATCCTTGCCAACACTTGACCTTTGATATATTGATGACAGCCATTCTGATAAATGTGAGGTGATATCTCATTGTGGCTTTAAGTTGATGATTAATGAATTTTTATATGTATATTGGCCAATTGTTTGTCCTCTTTGAAGAAATGTCTATTCAGTCCTCAGCCCATTTTTTAAGCAGATTCTTTGATGTTAAGAACTTGATGTTAAGAACTCTAATAGAACTTAATATCTTGATGTTAAGAACTCTAAGTTTCTTTGTATGACATTCAAGTCTGTATCTGTTCTGGTCCGAATCTTATTTTCTAGTACTGCCTTCTACTGATCTCTTTCTCTCATTCTGTGCTTCAGAATATCCAAATTATTCTCTATTCTTCAAGCATGCCCAGTGTGTTCTTTTTCTCCTGTGTGACTTTGTTCATGCCCAACCGGTCCTTCTTTCCTGTTCACTCTCACAGTCCTCTCCATTCTTCAGAATCCACAGTGGCTCCCTCCTCGTGCCCTTTGACATTTCTTATGGTACTTACCACATCCTGCCTTGTACTATAGTTATTTTCTATATACCAGGTCCAGTGGGGTGTGAGAGGAGGCAGGGTTTAAGTAATCTGAAGTTACTCAGTCAGGCCAGCTCTGCTCAGGGCAGACATACAAAGAAGTGTTCAAATGTGGGGCTTGGACAAAGGCTGTCATCAGCCACTTAGTCAGAGTCTCAGAAGTCTCTCAATTGGTCCATTTAAGCCTTACATGGGGGAGAAAAGCATAGCATACCCAGGAAGTGCATAATACGAATCACTTTGCCCCTACTCCGAGCAGTGAAATTATTTAGCTGGACTGACAGACATATACACAGATCTTACCTGATTTTACTGTGTAAAAATGTATTCCTCAGGCATTTGTTCTATTTATTTATTCAAGAAACAATTATTAACACTGAGTGCCAAGAACTATTCTGGGCCAGCACTTCTCAAACTATTTTGAAAGACCAGTTTGGGGTTTATTGTATTCATTTTCAATTTACAGTTGATAATTTTATAATAATTTACTAGATAGTTGCACACTAATGTGTTGTGTCAATATAAAATTGATAAAAACTTTTCTAAATTTCTTACTCTAAATTAAATTACTCTCTATTTCTTTGTTCATCTTGTTGGATTGATAACAAGCCGTGGCCCGTACAGTAGACCACATGTCACTGTTCTAGGCATGGTGATAAACCAGGGAACAGCAGTCAGAAATTTCTGTTGCCCAGCTGGCTTGGCTCAGTGGTTGAGCTCTGACCTATGAACCAGGAAGTCGTGGCTTGATTTCCAGTTAGGGCACATACCCTCCCACCCCCTCCATTGTGGGTGATGTAGGAGGCAGCCAATCAATTATTCTCTCTCATCATTCATGTTTCTACCTCTCTCTCCCTCTCTGGAATCAATAAAAATATATGTCCTGGGTTCGATTCCGGTCAAGGGCATGTACATTGGTTGCGGGCACATCCCCAGTCGGGGGTGGGCAAGAGGCAGCTGGTCGATGTTTCTCTCTCATCGATGTTTTTAACTCTCTATCCCTCTCAATTCCTCTCCATGTAAGATCAATAAAAAATATATTTAAAAGAAAGGAAACTTTCACAGAAGTACTACGTGCCAACTTTTGACAAATATTTGACAAATGTTAGGTACCTTATCTCCATTTTCTTTTTTTAACTTTTTTCATTTTTTTAAAATTATCTTTATTGTTGAAAGTATTACAGATGTGCCCTTTTTTCCCCAGTGACCTCCCCCACCCTCTCTACCCCACACCTGCTCCTCCTAGGCCTTGATCACACTGTGGTCTGAGTCCATGGGCTATGTATATATGCCTATAAGTTTCCCAGTTTATCTCTCCACACCCCACCTCTCATCCCAGCCTTCCCTCTGAGATTCCAGTCTGTTCCATGGTCTGTATCTCTGGATCTATTTTATTCATCAGTTTATTTTGTTCATTAGATTCCACATCTGAGTGAGATCATGTGATACTTGTCTTTCTCTGACTGGCTTATTCCACTGAGCATAATACTCTCCAGGTCCCTCCACGCTGTCTTAGAGGGTAAGAGATCCTTCTTTTTTACAGCTGAATCGTATCTATTTTCTTAGTGTAAAGTGCACAAGCTTGAGTGTAACTTTGCGACCTGCTTGTTCAAAGATTTCCATTTCCTGCCCTGGGTTTCCTGTGATACCTCACCAGAATAAGGCAGTTCTGCCCTTGGGGATCGTCCCGTCTACAGGTGTATAAATTATTTCTATTTCT
The DNA here is from genome assembly GCF_964339955.1 of Pipistrellus hanaki. Lineage (NCBI taxonomy): Eukaryota > Metazoa > Chordata > Mammalia > Chiroptera > Vespertilionidae > Pipistrellus > Pipistrellus hanaki. Next base: position 44,664,209 of record NC_140510.1, read on the forward strand.
TTTTGTAAGTAAAAGTCATTGCACGTACTAAGACTAACTTTAATTATAACGCATCTTAAAGATGAAACGTTGTGCCGAAACCGGTTTGGCTCAGTGGATAGAGCGTCGGCTTGGGGACTGAAGGGTCCCGGGTTCGATTCCGGTCAAGGGCATGTACCTTGGTTGCGGGCACATCCCCAGTAGGGGGTGTGCAAGAAGCAGCTGATCGATGACTCTCTCTCATCGATGTTTCTAACTTGCTATCTCTCTCCCTTCTTCTCTGTACAAAATCAATAAAATATATTAAAAAAAAAAAAAAGATGAAACATTGTGCATTTTTAGGGAGCTGAGGAGCAAACAGTCCTATACCAGCCTCTGGAGGGGGCCCTGTGGGCATGCAGAGCGCTGGGTTATGGAAGAGCCACAAGCACCTAGTGTAAGGTGACCAGACGTCCCGCTTTTGGTGGGACAGTCCCGATTTTAACAATTTGTCCCCTGTCCCACACTGCAGGACGCGGGACAAATTGTTAAAAATCGGGACGTCTGGTCACCTTAATAGTGTCAGATCTGCCCAGGCTGTCCACCCCACCGCTGAGCAACCCACACACACATTCACCCATCTGCTTCTCTAACGCCATCAATTCCCTTATTTGCTTTCACCTTTCTTAATGCTCGTCAATAAATTCTGTTGATTTTGGCCTAAGTTCACCCATCAGAAGGCTAACTTGAGCTTTTTGATCCTTGGAACTCTTCATCCTTAGAGTCACCAAACATCTCAATTTTTCTGGAACTGAAGAATTTTCCAAGATGTGGAATTTTCAGTGCCAACTCCAAGGCAGTCCCAGGCAAACTGGGACAAGTTGGCCACCCTATCATAATCCTGGAAGTTGCACTTGCATGGGGGGGGGGACCGTTTTTTAAAAATGAGACCACTATGTCAGGCAAGACCAAGCCTTGGCTAGTGCTGCAGAAATCGCCTCACACAGGCTGCCTGTGTGTGGAAGGGGTTGCGAGAAGTTTGCCAAACAGCAGCCAGAGGGATCATAAAGGACTCAGCTGTCGCCCGCTGGACAGGGAGAGAGGTTCCTCCTGCGGAGCTCAAAGGCAACCTTTTTCCTGTTGGGGAAGCACATGGAACCCAAACCCTACACAAGGAAGTGCTCCTGGGCCTCTCTGCCTCACACCCAGTGCCTTAGGGGAGGCCACACACAGACCTCCAGGCTGCTGTTGGATTATCCAGACTATCACACGTGGATAGTCTCTGGAGCTCTGGGTCCCCCTCTTTTCTGCTTCCATGGGGCTGAGGCATCTTTTCTTCTTGCCTAGATGCCGCCAGATGCACCGTAAACCAGGGAGTGAATTGGTAGTGAGTCTGATAAAGCCTTAGCCTCTGGACTGTTCTCGGTGAGATGATGAGATGGTAGTTACAGGCATAGATTTCTTTCCTTTAGCATGGGGAGGTGGAAAAACATCTTGTCAAAGGATCTTTTTAGATCTGGTGGTTCTCAAACTTCAGTGGTTGTCAGACACAGACTGCTGGGCCCATGCCATAGTTACTGAGTTTGCGGGAGCTGGTGGGAGGTGGGAGAGAAGAGGATTTGCATGTTTATCAAGTGCCCAGGAGATAGATACCATGCTGCCGATCTGGGGACCATCCTTTGAGAAGCTCTGATCTAGACCCCCTCCCTCCATCTAGATGGTATTACATTGAATCAGAAAAAGGGAACTTTATATAGATAGCTTTCTATTCATTCGTTCTTTCTTTCATTCATTCAACAAACACTTATTGAGCACCTACTACAGACCAGGAAGTGAACTAAGACACTTAGCAGACTAATGCAATCCAAAAATCTTGGTCTTTGCAGCTGTTCTTTTCCAAAGCAGATTTGGTAACAACTCACAGAGTGTCCTTATTTATGTCATGTGGTCTTATTTAAATCCTCAGGAAGTTGTCAAGAACAAATTGTACTTGTAGGTACTTGTAACTTTGCTGTAGAGGAAGAAGAAGGAAGTGTTCCAGACTCTGTGTCTCAATTTCTACAATTATTAGGAATTATTACCCTTCAAAGATATTTCTGTTTTATAAACTCTACTGCCTCTGCCCACCTCCTGCAAAGCAAAATTGCTCTACATCCCACCAGATCTGAATATTTACATGTATCTCTAATAGCTATGTCATTACAGTAATGTTTTCTCCTTGGCTTTTTGCAAAGGGTTTTAGGCAAGGCCAGCATAAGGAGTGTATGGTTTGAGCCTTATGGACCTGAGGGCAGAGGATGGAAGGAGAGGGATTATAGCTCTTCTAATCCTAAATTTAATCCCTAATTTAGTCCTGTTTATGTGAATCATACACCTTACCTATTTTGCTTAAGAGACTTTTCTAATTGTTACTAGGTCTTGGTTTTGGGTTTGTTTGTTTTGCTTTGCTATATTTTGTAATTTGGAGACTGTGAACAGCGTACTTCGGACATTGATTGCAGTTACAGCCATTTACCTTAACCGAGACCTGGGTGTAACACTGTGACTTTCTAAAGGAACTCTGCAGGATACCTCCCAAGAGGGAAAGACTCATTTTGGTGCCCTGCTTTCCCTGAGATTTGAGGATCTGGAAGATAAGAAGGGAGGCTGCCCGCATAGGTTGGCACAGTGTCTACTCCTCAGCCAGCGGAGGCAGTGGGATTCTGACCTCACTGGAGGAGTTGAGGCTGGAGAGGAAGATGGCTACAACTGGGAGAGCTGCTGGTTAGAAGCCATAGAGGTCATTTGTCATCCCTGAGGCCACATCCCTCAGGGAAAGTCTTGTGACTCTATTCTCATTCCTGCAACTTATTAAAGCACGTTACAAAGTTGGAGAGTTTTCGGACATTATTCTGCTTAGATTGTTACTTTCAAACATGTGAGGACAGTACAGCAGGAACTTTTCTGGTGCTTTCCTGAGTGCACTGGGTCAGGATACACTTTCTGTGATGCTGAGTGAGATTCTGGCGTTGACCCAGGACATCAGGCGTGCAGCTGACAAGCAGCACAAGGTGCGGGGGTGGGGATGTGTGAGTCAAGTTGGGGTTCTTGGCTTCCAGAATTGAATGTTGATGGCATGACTGTGAAGCGTGCCAAGAGTAATTTTATTTTTAAATTCTTTTCTAACTTGATTATTGAAACAGCACACATGCTATATAGACTACCCTGTTAACCTTAGCTGCCTAGTTAAGAGTCCTAGTTTCATTTCAAAGGATTCTTTTCAACTTTAACATACAGTTGTATAATGGTAGGAGCAGAGTGACTGTTCTTTTTACCTTTGCTTGTTTTCCAAGATAGGGAGTAATAAATTCTTAAGTGTTTTTTCTTTCTTTTTAAGTTAATAGACTATATTAACTTTTAATAGTTTTGGGTTTTAAAAAATTTGAGCAGAAAGTAGAGTTTCCATATACTCCCTTACCTCCCCCCTCCCCCCAGTTTTCCATATTATTAATATCTTGCATTAATGTGGCTCATTTGTTACCATATTGATATATTATTAGTAACTAAAGTCCGTAATCCACACTAGGGTTTAATAGCGGTATAGTCTGTGAGTTTTGACAAATATGTAATGACATATGTCCACCATTGCAGTATTAAACAGAATCGTTCCATTTGCCTAAAATCCTCTGGCTCCATAAATTCATCCCTTTTTCAGCCCCTCCCTCCCCCTGAGCTCCTGGCGACTGCTGTTTTTTGTTTTTTGTTTTGTTTTGGTTTTGGATTTTACCATCTTAATAGTTTTGCATGTTCCAGGATGTCAGAGAGGTGAAATCAGATAATATATGGCTGTTTCAGATTGGCTTCTTTCAGTTAGCAATCGGCCTTTAAGATCTTTCTTTATTTTTGCATATCTTGGTAGTTCTTTTTTTTTTTTTTTTTAATTACTGAAAATAACCCATTGTATGGATGTACCACATTTTGTTTATCTATTCACCTTCTGAAGGACATCTTGGTTGCTTCCCAGTTTTGGCAATTAAGAATAAAAATTTTATAAACATTTGTGTGCGGGTTTTAGTGTATGCATAAGTTTTCAACTTCTTTGAGTAACTACCAAAAAATGTGATTGCTAGATTATATGGTAAGACTGTGTTTAGTTTTATAAGAAACTGCCAAATGGTCTTTTAAGTGACTCTACCATTTTTATTTCCCATCAGCAAAGTATGAGAGTTCCTGTTGATCCTGATCCTCACAGGCATTTGGTATTGTCAGTGTTTTGGATTTTTGCCATTTTAATGGGTGTGTTGATATCTCATTGTTGTTTTAATTTGCATTTCCCTGATGATGTATAATGTGGAGCATCTTTTCATATGCTTATTTTCCATCTGTGTATCTTCTTTGCTGAAGTGTATGTTTAGATCTTTTGCCCATTTTAAAATTGTGTTAGTTTTCTTACTTTGGAGGTTTAAGAGTTCTTCGAATATTTTGGATACCAGTCTTTTGTCAGATATACGTTTTGCAAATATTTCTCCTAGTGTAGGCTTTTTAAATATTCTCTTAACGACGTGTCTTTTGTAGAGCAGTAATTAATTTTTTACTTATATAATTAGGGAGAAAATGTTTTTAAATAAGCCTGACACCCATCTTATCCTACCACCCACTTCCTATCCAAGAAAGTGAGAACAGGCTGAGAGGAACAAGTTAATGGGTTGTTCAGTAATTGAACACATGAAAACTGTGACATGAGCATATTCCCTAAAGTAAGTGTAATTAATTTTAAGTGTTACAGGGGGGCAAGGTAGACAGTTCAGAATAAATGGGGGTGGGAGGGGCTTGCTTATATGACTATGTGTAGAACCATAGTTAAACTTTTCTCGCAGTTTTCATTTTTATTTGACTCTCTTATTTCCTAGCTACTTACTACTCTCTTTAAGTAACCAGAACATCTAGAATGACCAGGAAAACTCTGGGGTTATCTATTTCCAGTAAAAACAGTATTTAACAAGAAAATTTATTGATTTAAATTCACAGAGGTCCGGGAGAGTGAAATGCATCTTTGTTACTCATTCATTCAGCAGATGCTTACTGAGCAGCTGCTAAGTGACAGACGCTATGTTGGGTCCCGAAGATATATAAGGGAGCCGGATCCAGGCTTGCCCTTATGAAGTTTGCCCAAAGGAGAAATGGGCAAATGAAATGGAAATAAAATCTCCTTTGAGCAGGGTGCTGATAAGAGTGAGCCCTGGAGCTGCGCTACTACAGGGATGCATTTATAGTCTCACAGGAGCAAAGAAGGATCAGGTAGGCTCTCACCAAAGCTGAGAACTGAAGGAGGACCAGGGATTGGCCAGTGAGAAAGATGTTCCCAGCCCTCTGCCTCTTTCCTTTTCACACCTGAAAAAGCTCACATATGAGATTGTGCTTGTTTTGTATTTCGCATTTTATAAAAATTCTGAAATGTAACATGCCTACAGTAAAACAAAAATGTTTAAACAGAGACGAGCAGTTTACTGAACTATAACTGCAGCTGAGATCACAAACAGAGCCTTCTGCATACTCTTACCTGATGTGATTCTTGCCTCCACCCTAGAGGTAACCACCCAAGTGTGCATCCTACATGTCACAGTTTCCTTTTATCTGTTTTGCAGCTTTGTATAGGTGAAATCACTCGGCATATATTCTTTGGTTTCTAGTATTTTCTTCTTTTTGTCTTTTTGCTTTTTTAAGGTTAATGTATTTATTTTTATTGTTGTTCAATAAACAATAAACGGATTCAATAAACCCGTTTTCTAACTTCATTCTTCTGTCACTGGACTTCTGGTTGAATCGTTTTGCTCAACCTTCTCATTTTACAGAAGAGAATACTGAGTCCCATTTGGTCAACGCAGAATTCAACCCAGAGCTGCGTTCCAGGGAGAAACCAAGGACGTGATGCCTCCAGAGCAGCTCTCGGGCCCAGACTCTTCTTGACTGTTCTTTGGGTGGTCAGCTGTGTTAGCCTCTGACCTGCATTTTTCTCTTTGCTCCACAAAGGCGTGTGGAAAAATAGAAACCTCAATGGGTCGAACATTTAACTCTATGTGCAGCTGTAGACTCTGAAGTCTGTTACATTATGCCCAAGTTATTTAATTGTTTGTTCATTGATCAGTTTAGGATTTCACAGACTCTAGTCTGATTAGGCTCAAAGGCAAGAAGGCAAAGTGAGGGACATAAAGCCATGCCTAGGGGATTATTAGATTAGGTGTAAGCATTTTGTTAGCTAGGACTACTGTTGGATTTGGATTAAAATTGCTTGTAATTTATAAAAAGGGAACATATATTTCATATAAAACTGTGAAAATGAAGTTAGGTTAATTACAGGAAGGAGAAGTTCAAGATTAACAATCAATATTAAATGAGTCTGCACTTTTTCTCCCAACTAAGAGCAATTCACAGGGACTTCCTAATCACCTACAAGTGGCCATATTCTACCTAAACCAGAGCTTTCCTGAGCCCTGCTATCATCCCCAGACCCTTCCACTCGCACATATTTTGCCCATTTTTTCAGTGCTTTGTTAGTATGTAAGCCTTTTATTACATCAAACTTCTTCGTTCTGTGATGTGCATTCCTAGGGTCTTAAGAGTGTGTGTGTGTGTGTGTGTGTGTGTGTGTGTGTGTGTGTGTAATATTCTTGCAGGTTTGTTTGCTAATCCTCACCTGAGGATATTTTCCCCATTTATTTATCTATTTTTCTTAGAGAAAATGGAAGGGAGGGGGAGAGAGAGAGAGAGAAACATCAATGTGGGAGAGACACATCAATTGGTTGCCTCCTACACACACCCCAGCCAGATGCCGGGAATCTAGCCTGCAACCAAGACATGTGCCCTTAACCGGAATTGAACCTGCAACTCTTCAGTCCAAGGGCCAATTCTCTAATCACTGAGCAAAACCAGGTAGGGTGTTCTCTAGCAGCTTTGAGGAACCCTTGGTCAGGACTTGTCATCAAAAAATAAGAGTCCTGGATATTGGCTCAATACATGAAAATAGAGCCTGGCACCTAATAAATGATAGCTGCTGTTGCTGCTGCTGCTGCTGCGATTTCTTATTCATTAATTGCAAATCACTTCCCAAAGTACCTAATTTCCTAGTTAATAACTCTTCCCTTCTTCTCATTCAAATTGTCAAGTCTTGTGGAGTGTGCTAAAATTTTTATAAATTGTACGGGTTTGTCCTCAATGTCACCACAAGTCTCAAGAGTGTATCACCTCGAACCTTTATCACATTTAAGAAGAGTGGACAATTTGTTGGCATTCTCTGTGTCTGACAATTTGTGGAATGGGAGGTAGCTATGTTTCATTAATCCACCTAAATGGTGTGAGGGTTATTTAGAGCTCCCACCAACTAAGATCCCCATTTTCTTTCTCTGCTATTCAAAAGGGTGTGTTTGGCTGCTTAGCAGTGAGCAATTAGAACAGCCAGTCTCCCCAGACATTAGGCTGCGTTTGTCTGACCTAATATACACGAAGACTCAGTGTTCCCAAAGGGACCCTTCCTTTTTAAAGGAAGAAATTAATGATATCCCTTTCAATTAAATTGGTGCCAGGCATTTTCTCTAAGCAGCCTATTTAAAAGAACAAATTCAAACAGGCCCAAGAAACAAATGCAGGAGATCTACAAAGCTCTTAAGGGATGAGTTTACACACTATCCTAATTTCAAAGGAGAGGTCTTTGTGCCCGGATACAATGGCTGGGCTCTCCCAATGGGCACACACCAACTTTAAATGTGGAACTCTGCATTTGGGCAGACATCAGATAAGTACAAAGAGCTCCAGGCTTGTTTCTGTTCTTAACTGATTTGCCTGCAAAGGACAGTTCACATGCTAACTCATTACACAGGGTCTGAATGTTTGGGGTAAGGGTGGGGGACAGAACCTCCCAGGATCCACTCCCAGTCTCCAAGGATCAAATTACAAAGTGTTTGCTCGGTGTGTCGGTCACTGCTATCTTCACCCAGGCCCAGAGTAGATCAGCTCACAGCATCGCCCTGGAGCTCTGCTTTCTAATTTTCAGTTTGGGTTGCCATCTGGGGAGCAGGGCTCTTCTCATCTCTTGTGGCTGCTCATTCTTTGCTCTGGCCTGCATCCTCTCATTCAGCCCAGGAATGGAACCCGGCTTCATGTGGCAGCTCCTATTTAACACTGGGGAGGCACTGGGGAAAAAGTACATCACATTGTCTGCCCTCTTTGTTCATTGACAGATAATTGTCCTCTCTCCCGCCATTGGTAAAATGACTGTAGTCTCTGCATTTAAGAAATTAATTTTCAAAATTCCATTGTATCCCCATCTTTAAAATATATATATTTTTTATTGGTTTCAGAGAGGAAGGGAGAGGGAGTGAGAGATAGAAACATCAATGATGAGAAAGAATCATTGATTGGCTGCCTCCTGCAGGCCCCATACTAGGATCAAGCCCACAACCGGTACATATGCCTGGACCGGGAATTGAACTGTGACCTCCTGGTTCATAGATCAATGGTCAACCACTTAGCCACACCATCTGGGCCTCATCATTCCCATTTTTAACATTTTACATATTTCCTTTGAATCTGCTCAGCCCCTAAAAGTATTTGCCTGCCTGTTCTGTTAAAGTTAACACTCTTGATTTTGATATAGAAACTAGGAGATAGGCAGGTATGACCTTTCCTCAAAGCCTAAAAAAACCTATATATCCTATATAGTAAAGAGGTAATATGCAAATTGACCATCACTCCAACACACAAGATGGCTGCCCCATGTGGTCAAAGATGGCTAGCAGAGGAGGGCAGTTCAGATGACCAGGCTGGCAAGGGAGGGAAGTTAGGGTGACCGGGCCAGTGGGAAAGGGCAGTTGGAGGTGACCAGGCCTGTAAGGGAGTGGTTAGGGGGTGATCAGGCTGGCAGGCAGAAGAGGTTAGGGGCAATCAGGCAGGCAGGCAGGCAGGCAGGTGAGCTGTTGGGAGCCAAAAGTCCTGGATTGTGAGAGGGATCCCAGATTGGAGAGGGTGAAGACTGAGCTGAGGGACAATCCTGATCCCGTGCACAAATTTCATGCACCGAGCCCCTAATATGTATATAAAACAAGAACTGTATCAGTCAGAATCCCAGAAAGAAATAGATTATACACTCAAATTAGGATAAATTGGACATTGTTTAATAAATAAATTCTTTTTAAAGACTATGGGAAGGATATATGGAAACCATAAAGGATAGTAGTATAGCACCCTAGGGACTAGTGAGAGTGGAGCTATAACCACACTTACCTAAATGGATGAGGAAAGAGTGTGGCATTTGGAACCCAGAAGGAGCAAGCCATGTGGATATAGGAATATTGAGAAACGAGTTGACCTCCCATCAAGGACACAGTCTACAAAAGACAACCCCACAAGGGAAGTGGGGAAATAAGAGTATTTTCTCTGTCCTCACTCCCTTCCTTTTGATTTCCTGCCAGAGCTCTCTATTGGCCAAACCACTGGAAGCCAGAGTAGTCCATATACATTAGCTTCTGGGGCAGAGAACATAGTGGAAATGGATGAAGAATGGATCTGGAGGGAAGCGATACTATACCATTTAAAGGGACCCACTATAACTTCAACTGCTAATATAAAGTTTACACCCCCTCCCACAAAGATGACAAATACTCTGGAATAGTGCATCTGTTAGCAGTTGTTCTCTGCTTCAATAAATAGACTGAAATGAAGTGATTTCCATAGGTAGATGTTTTCCTCATGTCACCAGAAGTCCAGGGAGATAAGCAGTTTCTAGCATTGGTTCAGAACATCAAGAATGTCATGCAAGACAGAGTCTCTTCATTTCTCTTAGTTGTTTTTCTTCATGGTCCCAAAATAGCTGTTGGAGCTCCAGCCAACATGGCTCAGTTCTTTGCAAAAGGGCAAAAAGAATTTTCTGGGATGCCCTACCCAATAGCTTCTGTTTGCATCTCATGGTTCTCATCTATCTGCAGAGAAGCTGGAAAATATATTTGAGTTGATCACATTGTGCCCTCTATGATGTAAAGTTTCTGTAGAGAAGAAAGAATGTTGAGTAGAAAATTAGTAGTGTGTACACCGGTAGAATTTACTCAACTGAGGCACATACTAATATGCCCAGTGCATTTTTTCATGCTGGTTTCTGAACTTGGGAATTTTCAAGTCATATGAATCAAATATTTCATCCTGAAAGATCAGATTTAGTTCCAGATCTTTCTTCATGGAGTATCAAGGCCTGCAGGTAAAAGAAATGTCGCAAAGAGATGATTATAAAATTCCAAGGCAAGTACTCAAGTGTGTCTTGTGGAAATAGTTTGTATAAACAAAATGAAGCTACTTCTGATAGAGTCTAGGGGCTGTAGAAAAGACACACTTTGCTAGCATGCTGGTGGAAGTGTAAAGGATACAATTGTGCAAACATATTGTGTGGTGTATATTGAAGGCCTTTAAAAACTGTTCAGATCCTTTATCACAATAATCAACTGAAAATCAATTAAGTAAATTTGATATAGCTATAGTGTGGAATAACATATAACTATTAAAATTACATTTACAAAGCATTTAAGATAGTATGGGAAACTGATTTTATTATCATCATATTGTAAGTTGTAATCCAGTTTTGTATAAGTATTCTAGTCTTCTAGGTCTCCTTTCCTTTAATAGCTAACTGAAATGGCTCGAGCCCCGTCCTTTTATTAATTGTAGAAGTTATACCCTCTACTTCATTGCTACCTGTCACCATAATACTTGGGCTGTCAGGAATACAAGCAAACAAGAGCATTCATAATACTGTTTGTGGCAGCGTAACAGCCACTTTGGAGGGCAGACTGCCAATATATCACCTGGCCCAGCAACACCTGCTCCATAAACATACCCACTGTGCATAATTGAATAAGAACAATGAAAGTTATGCATACAATTCTGCAACTGGTTGTGGTGAAGTATAATAATAACTCAATGATGTTAATTCTCGATCACTCTGAGAATAATGGTAGATGAGGAGAAAAAGGGATACGCTTGACATGGCACCTCGTGCACAGTAGGTGCTTAAGAAGTGTTTATCAAATGATAAATTAATTCAGATGGGTAGTCTCTTTGGGGGAATTAATTTCGTTTCAAGAAGCATCTCACATCTTGCATTTTAGTCATATGTTGTAAATATTTCTAGACGACAGTCGTAGCCATGGGACTAGAGCTTAAGAGATGGGGCACAGCCATCTGTCCAGAACAGTGGGGGACTTACAGGATGGGATTTCTTTCTGCTTGTTTTATTTTTTTTTTTTCCTGTACAATCAAATTCATTATGAAAATGAATGCAGTCTTCAAGCAAGACTGGAGACAGAGATTAGTAGTGGGCCCTGGAAAAGTCCGTAGGGGGCAAGGTAGACTAAATCAGGTTGTTCTGTGGTTTATTTAGCTCTCTGCAATGCTTTGGATGAGAAAAAAACTAAACTGGGTCATCTGATTGATAAGCATAATCATTTTGTGTAAATTTGCATGGTCTGGAGAGATGGTCTCACGCCCTGCTGAAAGGGGGAGAATAGCTTACTTTAAAGTCTTTTCTTCTCCTTTGCTCAAACATGTTTGCTTAGCATACTGAAAAATCCAGAATCTTTGTTGCAAAAGAATTTGACTACAGTAAAGATAATTTGAAATATTGGTCCTCCTATTAGCAGGTTATATAGCACATTAAAATACGCTTGGATTTTTAAAAAATATTTTTACTTATTTTAGAGAGGAAGGGGAGAGAGAGAGAGAGAGAGAGAGAGAGAGAGAGAGAGAGAGAGAGAGAGAGAGAGAGAGAGAGAGAAACATCAATGATGAGAATCACTGATCGGCTGCCTCCTGCCGCCCCATACTGGGCATCGAGCCCATAACCTGGGCATGTGCCCCTAACCAGAATCAAAACTCTCAATCCACAAGCTGATGCTCTATCCTCAGAGCCAAACCGGCTAGGGCCGTGGTGGGCAAACTGCAGCTCGAGAGCCACATGAAGCTCTTTGGCCCCTTGAATGTGGCTCTTCCACAAAATATCACGGCCTGGGCGAGTCTATTTTGAAGAAATGGTGTTAGAAGAAGTTTAAGTTTAAAAAATTTTGCTCTCAAAAGAAATTTCAATCGTTATTGAAATTTGGCTCTGTTGATTAATGAGTTTTGCGGACCACTGGGCTAGGGCAATACGCTTGGATTTTAATGGTGAAAATATGTTGAATTTGAAACTTCTGAAAACTTTATTCTTATTTTCTCAACAATTCCCAAAAGGATATGTTTAAATTACTTAATATCAAAGGCATCTAAAAAAAGTGAGTAAGATACTTATTCTTTTTTTAAAAAAATATATTTTATTGATTTTCCACAGAGAGGAAGGGAGAGGGATAGAGAGCTAGAAACATCAACCAGCTGCCTCCTGCACACCTCCTACTGGGGATGTGCCCGCAACCAATGTACGTGCCCTTGACCGGAATCGAACTTGGGACCTTTCAGTCCGCAGACCGACGCTCTATCCACTGAGCCAAACCAGTTTTGGCAAGATACTTATTCTTAACTATTTATGTTACAGAGGAAAGGGTGAGGTCATTTCACTCAGTTAGAACACCATGCATAACATGGTGACTAAGGAAAAATGAAATATGGGTATAGCTGGGCCAGAGTGGCTCACTTGGTTGCTGATTTGATTCCTGATCAGGGCATATGCCTAAGCTATAGGATTGATCCCCAGTCAGGGCAGGTATGGAAGGCAACTGATCAATGTTTCTCTCTCACATCAATCTTTCCTTCTTCTTCTCCCTCTTCTTCTCCCTCTCCTTCTCCTTCTCTCTCTCCCTCTCCCTCTTCCTCTCCTTCTCTTCCTTCCTCTCTCAAAGCATGTCCTCAGGTGAAGATTTTACAATAATATATATTGGAATGGCATGATTATTTTGTTCATTTGAATGCCTGAGAATTTTTACCAAGTGAATTGTATAGGCAATAATGTTAAAAATAAAACTTACATTTTAGTCTTTATTTTGAATATGCATTACAGCTAGAATTCCATCACTTGAATTTTTCTAAGTTCTACTTACCCTAGTAACTAAATATTATTATTCATCTTATGAAGAGAGTTATGAGTAGCCAGTGAGAAAATTCTAATTCCCTCAACAGCATTCTTTTTTTTACTGAGTTAGTTCAGTTATCTGCACTAAACTGGTTAAAATATTGAAATCTATGGAGTTATTAGGTCATACTGGCAAAAGAAAGCTCAGTCTTAAAAAAAAATTATACACCAAGTGTGAATGGGTTTGGCATTTTGAAGAGGGTCTCACTCTCAGTAAGTAAATATTCTCTACATAATTTTGAAGTTCAAATGTTTCTGATTAGTGTCCTGCCGTCTTACTGGTGCCTCCTGGAAGGCAATAAGATGAGTAGAGTGCATGAGTTCCTCACATCTCCGTGATTGAGTCCAGGTTTGAGAATGGGGCAGAAACTCCGATGAAGAGCTGTAGCATTCTCTGCCTGAGTCACTGACTCAGATCCTTAGAACTTTAACATGGTGTTTGCCAACCTTCTAACCTTTAATATTGTCATATTTTTAAATGAGACGCTTAGCTCATTGGCATATGGGAAACAGGTTGTAGAATTTTTGCAACAGCCTTCAGTGAAAACAATTTGAACTGTACTTATTGCATTTATTGTCATGAGGGGAATGTCCTCTTATCTTTCCAGAAACTATTTCCTAAGAGTTAACATAAAATGATGCAATAGAGGGAGAAGACAGGGTGACTTATTTAGTTATAAACATGCTTATTATATCTTCTACTGAAACATAACTAGATGAGTGTTAATGGACTCAATCAGAATTTCATTAAGATCTTTATGAATTTCTTAAGTTCCTCAACTGGAAATGTATATTTGTTCCCCTATCTATGAATTTTAGGTGATGCTAGTGAAGAGTGTGGGAGATTCTAAGGTAAGGGCTTACAGAAATGTTGGAAGCTCTCTTTGGATCTGAGAACCTAACATTCCTTTGCTCATATCAAAAGGACCTAAAGCCCTGGCAGGATGGCTCAGCTGGTTGGAGCATCCTTCCTACACCAAAAAGGTGGCTGGTTTGATTCCTGGTCAAGGCACATACCTAGGTTGCAGGTTGGATCCCCAGTTGGGGTGCATTCAGGACACAACTGATCAATGTTTCTCTCTCTCTCTCTCTCTCTCTCTCTCTCTCTCTCTCTCTCTCTCTCCCTCCCCCACTTCTCTCTCTAAAATAAAAAGCATACCCTCAGGTGAGGATTTTTTAAAAAGTCACACAACGAAATATTTAAGCAAGCTGATAGAGTACAGATCTAATCAGAAGAGCAGAGACCAAATCACTGAGCTTTGCTTCTGATCAGCATGTTTGGTCTGGGGCCTATGGCTGAGGTTGGAATGCAGTGTTCTGCCGAATGGCTCCTCTCATAACGCTGAGAAGCCTCCAGGCAGAAAGTCTGTTGGGGAAAAAATAACACAAAATGAGAGTTACAAATGGAATGTCACTGTGAGGAAAGCCACACCTTTTATTGCTTATTCTAGGGAACAGAAATAACTACAAGTGTTTGGGAAATGGGCCCTTAAGTAGTCTTCACACAGACCCGAACTGTGAAAAGCTGGATGGGATTTAGGAATGAGACAATAAAATCTCACACATTTTTATGGGCTGTCAGATAAAAATTTCATATTCCATCTAGCAACTTTTTTTAAAAAGCAATAGTTTTAACATCACCTAGAAACAAATACATTGCACAATAGATCTTCAAGTGATATGCTGTGTACTGGCAGGTCGTGGGCAGGTTTTGCGCCCACATATTGAAGAAATGGGCAGAACTGAGCAGCAGAGGGCCTCTGTTTGCCTGCTTATGCCATACAAATAGTGTCGTTTTCTACGTGTGTAATGAGATGGCCAAGGTAAAAAAACAAAAAACAAAACAAAACAAAAAACCTGCTTTCCAGACAAGTTTGCAAAATCCCTGAATTCCAAAAGAAGGGGCATATAAAATAATTTTATGAGTAAATAGTGGCAGAAAGATTATAGTGCAGGTTCCCAATAGAACACACAATGTGCGTGGTGATAACGGGGACCCAGTGTGGAAAACAGGCCGGCGGAGGAAGGCCAAGGACCTCATGTTGGGTTTTTTTTGCTTCCTTTACTTGACCACACTGACTCTCACAATAAATATTCAGAAATGTTCTAGCAAATGTTCAGGAGTGAAGGCATATGGGGCATTTGACTTTGTGTGTATTTAAAATATGGTTTCCACACAGATGGCATTAGTTTCTGCCATGTGACTCTGGATCTTCTTTTGCTCAGAAAAAGAGATGAGCACATAGCTCTTTAAAGCACCCAGCTACCAGATTTTTTTCCTATGGCTTTCCTCACCACACTTGTAGAGAGAGGTACAGGCTTTTGTCCCCAAAAAACCTTCCCTTGTTAGCAAGATTTTAACAGTGGTGTTAGCTGGATCTTGGGATGACAGGGTTAAGGCATAAAATGAGGCTGTGAAAATTCCAGGGATCATGATTTAAACAGTTAGGTACTTAGATTCCAGAATGCAGTTACTGTACCAGGAATCTGGCCATGATACTAGAGCTGATGGAGCCATTTTTTTGAAAGGCTGGATGTCCAGTGAGGAAGGTCTGCAAAAAAATGAAATTAGTGACATATGTGTCCTATTAGGTAAGTTAATGTTTAATATGCAAAGATATTTTTAGGCATCATTCTGCCATTTTCCCCTCCAACCTTGATGATGATGAGAAGGATGGGAGAAGAGAAAAAAAGGAACAGAAACAAAACCTTAAAATCCTAAAAATTAATAAATTGTGAATATCATGTTTTTGTTTGTTAATCATTACACCTATATTTTCCTGTTGCCTGGGGCCTAAATATTATTTCATGGAACACCAGAGTGCCTCTTCTCTGAATTTAGCTTTCCATTAGGTGGGTACTTCATTCATCGTTCCAAAAGTTAGCTAAATTCAGTGTTGTACTTTTGCATTTCCCCAGGGAGGGGAAAACAAAAACAAAAACAAAGGCAGCAATATCCAAGTAATAAGCTCTTCTCTTTACACTAATGTGATATCAGGATTTTAAAAAAAATAAAGTTATCTAGCCCAGATGGTGTTACTCAGTGGTTCAGCATCAATCTATGAACCAGGAGGTCATGGTTTGATTCCTGGTTCAGGCACATGCCCAGGTTTTGGGCTCAATCCCCATTTGGTAGTGTGCAGGAGGCAGCCAATCGATGATTCTCATGATTGACGTTTCTCTTTCTCTCTCTCTCTCCCTCTCCCTTCCGCTCTAAAATGAATAAAAATTTACTTTTAAAAAAGGAAGTTGTGTAATAGGGCACCCACTTAATCACCAACAGCCTCTGAAGGGCGTCCTCACTGGAATCCAGGAAGCTGCACTAGAAAATGTGTTAACCCATAGCCGAAGAGTCATCTCCTTCCGGGGATCTTATGAAAGAGAGAGAGCCAGACTGACTGTAAAACCAACCTGAGTTATTTCTCATGCTTTAAGTGTTGAATTGTGATCCACAGAAAACTGAGTCATGAAAATGTCTTACTGTTTTATTCCCTAAATCCTAGAATGCAGGCCATTTTGCCAGGTTTTTATTTTCTGTAGAATTTGGCTCTTTTAACAATGTCCGTATTATAAAGGGATGTGGATTATTTGAACATGAGATTATTTGGTAAATGCTTCCACTTAAACCTAATTTAACTAATTTGGAAGAGGATTAAAGACACTCAGACACTGGTATGATTCTGGGGGGAAATCCAAGATTCATGTACTGAGCTGCCAAAATTATTGTTTCAAATGTTGTGAAATCGAATTTAGATCTCATATGCATGTTCTTGGCTGAAGAAAAAGAGTTTTCCAGTTTGGAGTGCAAACCAAATTCTTCTAGCTGCTGTAACAGGAGCATGGAAATGATGTTTAAGGAAAGGAAGACCTGCATGCACAACATTGATTTGAAGAATTGGAGTTGAGGTGGTTTATCTTCCTTTTCTTTTAGCTTTTTCCCTTATGTTACTAGAGATACAATTACTCTTTTTTCATATTGGATCTTTGTGAGAAAAGTAATAAAATAGTCCCATTTCACATATGAGAAAATTGCTCCTAAAAGTTAAGGTGTCTTGTCCACTTGTAGACAGACACAAGACTGCACTTGAGCTTTTCTCACTGCAAGGTCTGGGCTCTGGACCACCATGAGGTTATCTCCCATGGCAAGTACAAGTTACTCTACTTAATGTTATAAGACACTGTCTGAGTCCATTACAGCCGCTGTAACAAAAGTACCATGGGCTGGGTGGTTTAAACAACAAACATTTATTTCTCACCGTTTTGGAGGCTAAGTCCATGATCAAGGTGCCAATAGATTTTAGTGTCTGATGAGGTCCCACTTCCTGGTTCTTTTTGCTGTGTCTTCACATGGTAGAAGTGGTGGGAGAGATCTCCTGGATCTCTTTAATAAGGAACTAATCCCATGTATAACCTAATCATTTTCCAAAGCCTCCCCACCCCCACCCCCACTCCAATAACATCACTTTGGGGATTAGGATTTCAAAATATGAATTTTGGAGGGACATAAATTAGGTCTATAGTGGAGCTAATCATTGTATGGCTGGCAGGATTGATTTAATTTACCAAGTGACCATTCTGATTATTTGCCCTTAAAGAAGCAACCATTTTTCTTTTATTTTGACCTGGATTTTGGATTCTGTGTTTGCAATTTTTCTTTGTGGTTTTGCACATCTTCAGACAGTTCTCAATTGTTGCACAGATATCAGTGTAAACACTTTCCCACAAATTAGCAGCACCCCAGGAATCCGTTTGTCAATGATAGGCAGGAATTGGAAGTTCCCACAGCCTTATCCTTATGCTTCTTGTAATTTTTGTTCCCTAACGTGGTGCTAGGAATGTATTTGGGACTCCGTCTTTGGGAAATTAGTCTATTTCATCATCCTGAAACTCTCACCAATAACATCTCCCATGCTGATTTAGGATTACCTCCTAAAAGTCTGCTCTTAACATACCCTTTTGTTCCTCAAGATATATAACACTTATGGATTTCATCAGACTAGCTGGCTTTCACCTAGTAATAGTTCATTTCTAAAGGAATTAGAGGTGTTGGTAGATGTTTTTTAAGAAAGAGCAACTAACGTATTTGTTCATTCCTTGAATATACATTCACTTGTCATTTGCTATGATCCAGGCCAGATAAACAGAAAGATGAATAGGATTCTGTATTTGCTTGCAGGTGGGATTATTATTATTATGTTGTTATATACAGGATGAAATGGGAGCCCAGTATTAGGGCATTTAATTTGGACTTGAAAGTTAAGGAAGATGAGCTTGAAATGGTTCTGAAAGGGCTAGCAAATGGAGTTTGTTGTGTTGGAACGTGGGCTCAGCTCTGAGGATCAGTAGGAGAAAAGTTGGAGAGATGAGGAGGTATCAGATCAGGAAGGGCTGTGTGCTGTGCTGAAGAGCGCCATCTTCGTTCTGTAAGTTATGGGAAATCATTGAAGATATTAAGCAGAGGAAAGACATTCTCACTTAGAAAATTATCTCATGTTACCATGTAGAGGCTAGATAAAATGGGACAAAACTAGGGATGAGATTTATCAGAGCGGCAGTCACTGTGGTTAGCCTGACTTGAAGGGCCTGGATTAAAGCAGTGAAATAGAAGGAATGAGTCCTGCAGGGAGGATAAAAGTGGGGTGTATAGTACCTAATGATTGATATATGGTAGGGAGGAGGAATCTGGAATGAGATGCCTGTTTTTGGCTTGTGTCCTTCCTGCACACTTGTCAAAATTGATGCCTTTTCAATAACTTTTTAAGGCAATGAGTCCAAATGGCAGCTGGTAAGATTATGATGAAATGATGCTGGAGAAATGATGCTAGTAAAAACAAGGGTCCGTCTTTCAATATGCATTTGAAATCTTGGTGATCAGGTGGCAGAGAGGTGATCAAGAGGCTGTCAAAGGTTGGCATTTTTTCCACCCACCAGGAGTACAGGCCTGGCCCTCAAGGTCTTGGTTGGCACCTACTTATGTGCAACATGGCAGATGTCCCACTGGGCTATTCAATTCTAGAATAATTTCAGCAAAAATAAATATCTATAAACATATTTGGCTTAATTGAGGAAAAAATACACAGTATAATATGTGTTGTAAATCTAGGCCTAGTTCTCATTTGCCACGCCAGTCTATTATAGGAATTATTGTGCCATAACTAGTATTCCTCTAGCTCAGTGGCTCTCAGTCTTTCTGATGCCACGACCCTTTAATGCAGTTTCTCATGTTGTGGTGACCCCCAACCATAAAATTATTTCCGTTGCTACTTCATAACTGCAATTTTGCTACTGTTATGAATTATAATGTAAATATCTGTGTTTTCCGATGGTCTTAGGCTCTACAGCAGTGGTTCTCAACCTATGGGCTTTCAATTCCATTGAAACTGTTTATTTTCCAAAGTAGAATGAAAAGCTGACAAAAGGCAATTAACTTTACAAATAAGCAGGAAAAATTGTGGCAATTCATAACATGCAGGTTGTGGACTTTTGAGTCACATAAAATTCTCCTAAAAACATTCTGTGCCATTAACTGAATAAGCTCTAAGGGAGGGAATGACTGCCCAGTGCACTCCAGAAGAATATCTCAAGTTAGGAGGTGAACAGATAATGCCAGTGTATGTTTCACAATAGATTTTTCTCAAAGGAAAAATACCTTCTGAAAGACTGTGATCATAAATAGAATATATAAGTTGTCCTGTTTTAAGATTAATTTTCATGAATCAGCCATTGTCGGTTGCTCTTTTTCCATCTCCAGTCTTTCGAGTTAATTAGTAGCTATAGTCCCAGTTACAGTTCCTTTCAAATGTGTTCAATAACTGCCTTGTTATTGGTTCTATTTAGTGCTTGGAGCTGGAATATGCCTTAGAATTCACCAGCCTAATCACCCCTATTTAATAGTGGAAAAAATTAGGGACCACGGAAGTGATATGAATTGCTCCAGTTTCGAACAAGCAAACAAAAAGACTTTCACCCTGCTGCTGCTTCAGGACACTGAAGCGCTTTCTTGTTGAGTGTATGTATTTGTTGATCAGAAAAGCTTTATTGTGTTCCGTATACTGAAGTTAAGTAAATCACAAACCCTTAACGAGGTCCTCCCTGCGACGTGAGGAACTTAGTGATATATGCACTCGTGGTGGGCTCTCGTTAACCTTCGTCAGGTTTAAGCAGTACTTGATTCTAACTGCCTTCATTTCCACTTGGCCATTATTTAATTTATTGGGACTGACCGGTGTAATATACGGTTTTCAGGTTATCAACCCAATTTGGGGACTTTTTGCTAGGCGGATATTTTTCTTTTGCCGTAGGCAATAGTAGACAGGCATGCAAACACTGCTTTAAAGAGAGTGTCTGCTGATTTGCATATTTTAAAAGTATTAAGATCAAGGGTAATGAGAATTTAATCCATATGGCATGCAGAAGATAAATAGGAATATTAATACTGTATCAAATACTAATTAAGGGAAACACATGGATCTCATTCTAAGAATGTAGCACAGGGATGAAATGCTCTTTGAGAAGCTAAGACCTGATTCTCTTGTAAACAGGAAGTTATGGCGAGTTGTTTGTTCCCCCCTCACGGTGAATTACTAGCTGGTTGATACATATACCTTTCATAGAATCCTAAGAATTGTGAGACAATGATTGTGATTTAACAGTTTACAAAGTGCTTTCATGTTTTTTGATAATCAAAGCGAACTGTTTAGTTCCCTAAACTCTTACCCCCATTTCATTAAAAGAGAAAATATGTTTGAGGCAAATGAACCTGGAGCTAATATCAACCTCAATTCTCAATCTTAACCTCCTTCTCCTACTCTCTCTCAGCCTACCCTTCCCTTCACTTCCTCTCTCTCTTTTTCCCCCTCTAATGAGGATTACTCAGGAGCATGCACAGAGAAAAGCCGTCTTGTTCACTGACTAATGGGGGTGTGAACTGGTACATTTTGAGGACATTTATAACTGTATATACACTTTACCCAAGTCCTCTTACTAGGAATCTAATTTTAGGAAATAATCTGAGATATGGTCAAATATTTATGCCTAAGGATGTGTGTAGCAATTATAAGTGAAAAAATTTAATAACCCAAATGTCCAACACAAGCATATTTAAATTATAGTACATCTTAAATAATGTAATATTAGGGAGCTATTAAAATCATGTTACAAAGAAAGCTTATATCTATCAACAATTGTTTGTATTTAAATGTTAAGAGAAAGAGTATAAGATATATATTATAGAAAAACCAGCCAAAACACATAAGTAAAAATAAACAGGTTCCCATGTCCTTAGGATTACAAAGAACAAAATTCAGAAAAACTCTTCTTATTCAATAAGTAAAGGTTTTGGTATTTTAAAGGTGCAAAGGAGGGACAGGTTTTAAACGATAATTCTAGTTTAAAAATGCAAACAAAGGTGAAGGACTTGATCATTCTTTAATATTTACCCTATGCACCTCGTATGGGTTATAGACCTGTGAATGCTTAATGCATGTAGATAGAACTGCTCTTAGTATAAGCCTGTACGGTCCTATATAATCACACATATGTTTAGTTACAAGATGACTTCATTGTAAGGCTTTCTCTGGCAAGTAACTGCATAGCTGACTCAGACTAGCTGAAGCAATAGATTCATTGGCTCACTTAGTGTCCTGAGGACGTGAGGCATGACTTCAAGACTTCCGGCTGTTCTTTGCAATTTCCTTAACTCTGCCAGCCTGCACGGTTTGTTTCACTCTGTTTGGTTTCTCTTAAGATGGCAAAATGGCTGCTGCCATTGTAGACTTTACATCCAAATGAAACCCTGCTCACAAGGAAATAGAGCCTTCCTTCTTGTCTCAGAATTTGATTGGGCCACCCCTAACCAATCCCTGTGGCCAGGGGATTGTTTGGGGCTAATTAGCTGATGCTTGGGCTGAATGCACCC
The DNA here is from genome assembly GCF_964339955.1 of Pipistrellus hanaki. NCBI lineage: Eukaryota > Metazoa > Chordata > Mammalia > Chiroptera > Vespertilionidae > Pipistrellus > Pipistrellus hanaki. The sequence continues at coordinate 44,686,159 of NC_140510.1, forward strand.
ATTACTGCACAAAAGGAAATGGGGTTACCTGTGAGGGCCCATCCCTGGGGAAGGAGCAGAGTCCGTCTGTCCCAAAGACATGACAGCTGTGCATTGTGGAAGGGGAAGAATGGCTAGTGGGAAGACAACAGCGTTTACTTCATTCGTCAGGGCCCAGTCAGGAGACATAAACTGCACCATTGCCATAGCAGAGAGACTAACTCTTTAGTTGTTAGCTAATATTCAGTGGAAAGGTGAAAGGGAACCTGCAGTATCCTGGAGATGGTCACTTCAGAAAGCAGCTTCCGCTCCTAGAGCCGTTGCTCTTTGAGGAGGAGCAAAGAGAAGATGTGATTGTTAAGACTCGGGCTTGGAAGAGGGGCCTTACAGATCTGAAGTCCAGACCTCTGAGCAGGACCACTGTCCAGGTAGCGCTGTGTCTGAGGGAACGCCGGGAGGCTGGTGTGGTGACATGAGGACACTGCAGACTGGAACCAACGGAGACTGCTGGAGTCAGCTGATGCTGCCAGGGAGAACATCGATGGCTGTGGAGCTGCTGACAGAACAAGAAGCAAGCAGAAGGAGCAAGTCCCACCTTCCCCAGCCAGCCTGCAGTCTCCACCTAGCATCCATTTGGCAGAACCTGATAGACAGTCATATGCCAAAGGAGAAAGTGATTTGTAAGGTCTTATCCAACTGTCACAAGGAGCGTGGAGCTGAGAATAATAATAGTATTGTGGCAAGAAGGGAAGAAAAAATAAACCCATGTGCTTGTATCTACATACTTGTGTAGCATTGAAAAGGTAAAAATACATACAGCAACTATAGTCCTTGTTACTATCAATGAAATGGTCATAAAGCCACAGGAGATGTGTATTCTCTATGGTGTCCCAGCCAAGACCCCAGGTTATGAGAACCTTTCCCAGGCCCGATCGCTGAAATCTCAGTCATGAAAGATCCCGATCTTCACTGGCTCTGCATGTGTCTGCTTACTAGTTCTCATTCCTGTTTACTGCGGGATATTATGGAAGAATTGAAAGGCACGCATAGTGTCCTGGATTTCAGAGAGTCCTCTTTGCCCCTGTTGTGTAACCCCAATGCCCTGATAATCAGGATCAATCCATTCAAGAGTAATGCCTTTCTTTAGCCGCTGGTTCAGTGGCAGAAGGAGCCTAAAATGCCAAGTGGCAGTCTCAGCTTCCAATTGTTGCATCTGCTGGTGGAAGTGTTCCTTTCCTAGGTAGCAAGACCTGCAAACCAGGAGAACTCAGAGCTGAGGGGACAAGAAGCAGAAACTCTATATCAAAGTATTCTAATTATCTAGGAAGTCATTTTAAAAATCCAGATTGGACCCGTTCTCTCTGATTTATTACTCTCCTAAAAGTATTTTTTTTTTTTTTACCTTAAACATTAGTCTCCTTGAGGGCAAAGTCTGTAACTTGTTCATGTTGGTAGGCCCAGTGGGACCTTTCCTAGCATCTGTAACCTGATAGGCTGCCAATAAATGCCCATTAAATGTATAAGGAAATAGGCAGTTAGATATGGGATGACTGGTTAGTATTAAAAGACTGACTTTTTTTCATTCTCATTTTCATATTGCTAGCTCACAAATAAAAATAAGGTATCTTCAGCCTCTGAACTTAAGAATAAATTCTAGTAACCGGTGACTCAGAATCCCATTTGTCAGTATTGTTTTGAAGATTATTGGTATGTGAGTTCCTCAAAGGTGGTGGTGGGTCGTTTCTCCCCTCCAGAGTGTGATGGTGTGTGGGTAGAGCTTAATATTACTCGGCACTTTAAAATGGAGCATCTTACATTTTAGAAGATTCATTTCCCCATAAGTGACTTTAAACAGGAAAACATTTCATCAGCTCCTCTTCCCAAATCCCGAGGACTTTCTGAAATGGGAACCAAAGCAGTCTCCTGCTGCCTGGGGCTCCTGCACCACATCAAACACTTAATGAAAATGTTTCCTCAAACCTCAAGCGTTTCCACTTTTTAAATGTGAAGGGGAAAGATTTTGCTCTAACTGCAGAGTGTTCTACAGCTGCGGGGTGTATGAGGATGCGTGTGTGTGTGTGTGTGTGTGTGTGTGTGTGTGTGTGTGTGTGTTTCCTGTTGAATATTTCTTATGTAGATTTAATATTGTCCCCATCCCCTTTCTAAACAAGACTGCATAAACAATGCATATTTGGGGTATTCTCAAGGGTTCGTTAGGAAGAAATAGGAGGGATGTGTGCCCATCCCAAACACAGCCATGCTGTCAGCCTGAGAGAAGGTGTCTCATGCACACAGTCACTGTGCCAGTTTAGGGTTGTCAAGTTTGGGGTTGTTTGGGGGAAGAAGACAGAAGTGGCTAAAAGGGTGGCCAAGCAGACTAATTTTAATTAGATCTATTTTACCTAAGTGCTATTTTTTAAAATATTTTTTAATCAACTTTAGAGAAGGAGAGAGAGATAGAAACATCAATGAGGAAAGAAAATCATTGATTGGCTGTCTTCTGCATCCCCCACACTGGGGATGGAGCCTGCATCACAGGCATGTGCCCTGACCAGCAATTGAACCATGACTTCTTGGTTCATAGGTCAACACTCAACCACTGAGCCACGCTGGCTGGGCCTAGAGCACTATTTCAAGGGCTAGTCTAGGCATTGGAAATAGAACAGCCGTCCTGTGTTTGAGGTTTCAGCCTCTCCTGAGCCGCTATGAGATACTTTGTTTTAAATAAATAATATCGAAAGAGGGTATTGGAAGTGTAGTGAATATATTCTGTTGAAGGATTTCAAAAGCTTCCTAAGGTCAATACAATGAACACTCTTAATTACTGCTAAAATTTGCAATTTAAGTAGTTTTACTTTGTTTGAAATGTATTAAATATCCAGGCTGCTAATATATTCACTGCATTACTCACAATTTTCACTAATTTCTCCGAACAAACTGCTAAAATATTCAGGTTGTTCACTTATGAAATTTGTATCCTTTATTGAAAGATTGTTTTAACTTCAACAGTTTTATCAATATTTTTATCTTTATGACATGTACTTTTTGTGTACGAAATCTTCCCTCTCCAAGCTCATAAAGATATTAAACTTTATATCTTTTTTAAAATCTTAATATCTTGTTTTTTAACATGTAGGGACTCATTCCACCTGAAATTTATTTTTGCATATGACGTGGGAGAGGTATCTAATTTTCTTTTTTTCCTATATAGATAACTGATTAGTCCCACTCTCTTGTTATGGAAGCCCTTGTAGATCATTCTATCCAATTAAATAATTCAATAAACAGGAAACAACTATTATGTACTAGGCATGAAGTATTAGGCTATTGGGACATAGCTGTAAACGAGACGGTGTCCCTGCCTTCGTGAAATTTACAGATTAGAAAAGACATTTAAAAAATAAAAACATGAAAGGATTTATTTGAAAGGGGGAAGTTCAGGAGGTTCTGGGAGCATACAGCAAAGGGACATAGCCTAGTCCAAGGGGTTAGAGAAGACTATCCTAGCAAAGTTACAACTAACTTAGACTTAAAGGGTGAGTAAACATTAGTCTTATAAAATATAGGGTTAGGTGTGTACTTTGCAGAGAGAATGATGCCAAAGCAGGAGGGGTTGGGGGAGAAAGTAGAGAGCATCCCAGGAGCTGGAAGAAGCCTGTCCCCAGGTGCAGAGTGTACCAGAAGCTTGAAGAGGCAGGCAAGGGGCAAGTCTTATAAGCAGGCTAAGGAATTGGAATCTTACATTATGCGCATTTCCCACACCTTAATGGGCTCCTTGCTCACATGTGTATATTAATTAATGTTTGTTCAATGATTTAATGCAAAGACCAATTGGATTTCCTTCTCTCTTTGCATCTCCTCAGTGAATGGGAAATGGTAAACACTGCTTCTCAAACAGCGGTAGCCAGTGCTGGCTCCAGAACCCCCCACACGGGCAGCTATCAGGGCCTGCCACCTGGAGGGAGAGTGGCTGGGAGACCCGCTTTGAAGCTGTGTTTACACTGCAGGCCCTCTGCTTCTGTGTTTACTGGGGTGGCTGTGGGGGGAGTGCTGGTGTAGACTCTGGGGAGGGGCCCCAAAGCCTTAGCAAACTACTATCTGACCCTGTGTTTGGCTGCAGCCTCCCCTGCAAATTCAATTTATGCTCAACCCTGACAATTAAATGAAGCAACTTAACCTGTATTTGCAAAAACTATTTATTTTCTATCTAATGAAAGCATGATGCCTTTGATGGTAACAGTATGTGCGAATGAGCTATTCTTCCAGGCAAGGATCTTCTGTGGCAATTTTAAAAAAGTTAATAAAAAATATACAGTGGAAAGGAGTGTGTATCATTATTAACAGGTAAAAATAACCCAGAAAGTCAAGGATCATCATAATCTTATACAAAATATATATCTCAAGGTTAGACAGGCCAACAATTGTAAGGCAGCTTGTTGATTTATAAATTACATTCTATCTACTTTTCAAGACGGAAAAGCAAAACAAACAAACAAAAACGGATTGGAATGGGGGGTTGAGGACAAATATGTGATACCTTAATCAATAAAGAAGTTTAAAAAAAACAAAAACACACAGCTCTTTGCAGGGGCTAAGGATCTTTCATGACTGTAACCATGAGCCTGTGGTAGCTGAAGCCGCACTACCAGCAGAGCTAGAAAATCTCAGAAAGTGAAGGGACAGAAGTTTCTTAGGTTTGATGTCACTCAGAGAAGCAGTTTGGGAAGGGTTGAGGCTACGCGGAGTTAGAAAGTTTAGTGTACAAATGCCACTTCCTTTCTTACACTCCAGAAAGAAAACAGAACTTTATAGCCTTTGGGCAAATGTGAGTGGAGGGAGTCAAGTTAGAGGGAAACCTGTTTTGAGGGAAGATGACCTCTCTGTCTTTCTCTCCAATTCTAAGCTCATTGCTGGTGTCGCTGTTTTTAACCACACATCCCTGGTTGGCTTGCTCTAAACTGAGAGATGGCTGTCAGTCACAGGCGTCCAATGAGGTCTCTCCAACTTCCCTCAGCCTCTTGCCTGTCCTCATAATCTCCCTTCCCCAATTTTACCCCCTTTTCTTTCCTCTACTTCTCTCGTCTTTTTATTTAAAAAGTAAAAATCCCAGCAGGAGTTGTGCCTTCTAGGTCCCCCAGAAGGATGAAATAAGTTCTCAGCGGCAGTCATTCAATAGTTCAATCTTTTGTTCAGAAAAACAATCGTCCTCCTGGCTTTTCTCTCTTGGGGCCCCAGGGAGAGGAACAATGGGACTTTCTCTTTGGCTCTCCGGGGAATGCCTCCTGAGCTTTCTCGCTGAGGTCTCCAGGCACTATTCAGCAACAGCTTACTTCAAAGGGTGTATAGTCTTAGCTTGGCTAGGAGACAGACTAGTAAACCTCCTCCACAGCAGCCCTGGCCTGGGAGCTGGGAGCCCAACCTTGCCCGGGGGTCCTCTGGCCGCACCTGCCGATCCCCTTGCCCCAGCACTGCCATGCTACAGCGCCCACACCCTGCATCCTAACAGGACTCCCTGGACTCCAATTATAATATTTGAGCATACTTGTGTGTGTGACTAACACTGTTCTCCACTACCAGACTGACAGATTCTTGAGAGTGGTGACCAAGGTCCTGGCCAGGAGAAGGTGCTTGGGAGAGAGAGCTCAGGCTCGCCTGCGGTCATGAGTAGAAGGCCCTCCGTTAGTTGGGTCCTTTCTCGCCGAGCCTTCTCTCACAGGTTGTTAGTAGCATTGCGTCACTTTTGAGTTTGTCATCACTGTTCCATTGGCCACATCCAGGTTCTCCATGAGAAAAAGGGAATGACAGGTCAAGGCTGTAGGCACTGTTTTCATGAATTTTCATTTTACTTAACGTCACTGGTCTCTTTGCTCTGAGGGATCCATTTCTATAAGAGTTGCATTTCTCTGTGGAAAAAAATCAAGACAGGTACTAGGGTTGTCAGCTCACGGTAAATAACAATAACAAATACTATTTGAGCCTTTTACTCTGCACCTGGGTTAAATATCTTTGCACACTATCTTAAACATCTGCATTATTCTTCCATTATGAAGAAAGAGGTTTAGTATCTTGCACAAGGTCACACAATTGGCAAGCAGTATAACCCACCTTTAAATTCAGGTCCCATGGTGAGGAAACAAAAGTTTCTCTCTGAAGGTGTTATTGTTCATACACAACAAAAGCTTTTACAAACAACAACAAAAATTAAACCTCCGAAAGCAAGCTAATTCACAAAACACTTTTTGTTTTGTTTTTACTATACCCTGCCAACGAGCTATTTTCAATCCTCTCCTATGCCTGCCTTGCTTTCTTTTCTTCTGTCTATAGTTGTGTTCACACAACTGTACCAAAATAAAAATGTAGCAACACCAGATTTAGGACGTCTTATACAAATGCTATCAGCATCTGGCTAATTAAATAAATCTGAATTTTTTTAAAAAAAACTTTTCTTCCAGGATTATGGTCCCCCTATGGGGCTCTATTTTGTGATCTATCTTCCACTATTAAATTAAAGTGGATGAGATGTGGATATATCTACAAAGCTATAGATAAAGCTTTTTTGTGGGTTTTTCCCCCTCTTTTTAAAAGAAAAACAGAGTCTGTACACCCATTACCAATTTAATGAAGTGCTATATTTATTTACCAATTAGTCAGCACTGTAAACTGCTTGATTTAATGATCTCTCGTATGATTTATGCATAACTTTTATTAATTGAGCCTATGGAGATGAAGGGTAGATATAAATTAATGTGGAAAGTGTATTGCTTGTCATTCCTTTAAAGAAATACAATTCTTTTCAACAGTCTTTGCCTGTTTTTGTTTATTTTTTTTGTTTTTGTTTTTTCTTTTAAGTGTTTCTTGAATTTTCAGTAAAGGGTTTTTATATAAGTAACCTAATCATAGGGATTGGGTGTTTGTTTGGACCTTTTGCACATGTTAACATGGTTAATAAGATTTTATTGATCTGTAAGTTGAATCTTAATACTTAAAGTATTTCCAAGGAAGAAGGCAACAAGTTTAAGTTAAAAGGCAACTTAGAATTTTCAACATTTTCACGAGCCAAATGAGCTGCTGATGAGTGATTTTAGGCTGTCTGCCTTTGATTCTGACCCTTAAGAGGAAAACTGAAATAAGCCAGGAGGCACTAGGTAGTTGCCCTGGAAACCTGGGACGCTTTCAACAAGTCAGCATAACTGAGAACATTTCCACCCTCCTCGGCTCCTGAGTCCCGGGTGCATGCTGCTGACTGTTCTTCCTCTAGCACAGCACTTCTCAACCTTGGCTGCACATTGGGAAAATAGCTACCTGCCTGGGTCCCACCTCCATAGGTTCTGATGTGCTTGTTCCGGGTGTGGCCTGGCCCTCAGGATTATTTTAAAGTTCCCCAGATGACTCTAATGTGCAGCAAGACTTCAGCTTCCCCAGAGAGGAAAGCTGATGGATGAGTCTTACACATCCATCCCAGCGTGTCCTCGGGTTGCAAATGCTTCTCTCATCTGAATAACACATCCCGGGTGAGTAATGTCTTACTCCCAGTGACTCTTTGTGCCCTGAGTCAAGAATGGTTTCAGGAGTCACTTGAGTGTGTCTTTCTTTTATGGAGGATAAAAAATAAAATAAAAAATAGCTGTTCTTACACCTACGCATGTCTGAAAGCTCGGGCCAGAAAGAAGCAGTGTGCTGGAACATTCTGCTCACCTCTACCACCTGCCTGCCTGTTAGAGCCTTGAGCTCTGGCAGAGCCAGCCTCCCTTTTGCACACCTTTTGTGGTTTCACAGGAGTGGACACAGGACCACACTGGGCACAGGCATGCTCTCCGCTGCCACCCTAGTACCCCTTCCCCCGCCACCTCGTGACATTTGTGAGATGACCAGCTAGCAGTGGGGGTCCCATTTGTAGGTACAGGAACAGACCAGGTGATCAGAAACCTATAACTGTCTCCTCATTAGCAACAGACTCTGGATAAGCAATGAATAAGGAAATGAGTAGAGTCACCACTCTGGGGGTGGGAAATCACTTCAAGAAATCGCACGTTTTGTTCAGGAAGAGAAGGTTTGAATAGCCTCACTTAGGAAAGCGGCCCCTCTGCCAAGTGAGGTTCCTCGGCAGTGGAGTGAAAAGTAGGAACTAGAATGCAATGGTTCCTCCTTCACTCTAACCCAGTGGTAGAGCTCTGTGTTGCTTTCTGTTCGGTCTTTGACTCTGTGGTGTGTAGCCATTTGTTTGGGTTGCCTTTACCTTGTGTCCAAAGTTCACAGGCCCCGTCGGTTTTCACTTCCTCTGCACCAGATTCTCCAGAAATGCGAAGCTGAGTGTAGTGATTTTCACAGCAGGCTGGGCCTTACCAAAATGATTTATGTGTTTTCACTTGGAGACTATATTTTAATGCCGAGATTTTTCTGATTATCTTTTTTGTGTGCACCCGCTCACCACATGGGCTCTTAATTTAGAAAATATTCAGCAATTACATGTGGAATTGATACTTTACATAAAAGCAAAAATGGTGCCTGTTATATATGTTACTGAAAAATTCAACGTCTTTTATTTTTTCTGGCAAACAGAGTTACATGATCCAAAGAAATGGCTCATTATTTTTCATTTTCTGTGAGATGAAAAGTTCTGGGTTTGAAAAGCAGAGCTGCCCCTGAAGGAAGGTCACAGGGTGGGAGTTGGGTTTTAGCGTCCCAAAGACTTGGCGAGGCACCAGACATTCCGCGTGTGTGCCATAAAATGTAATCATTGATGCCTCCAAGTCAGATCTAGATTTGATTTAAACTGAATCTAAAATTTTATGAAATTAACTTTGATGTCAAAATCAGGTACTTTGCAGCATCCTGGGAAGTAATTCTTCCAGGAACTGCCACTCTACTTTGACAGTTGATTATCCAAATATTTAACATTTTGTGTAAATAACACTTAAGTAAAAGCTATAGAGCTCAATTTGGATTTTTATTTTTGTGGGAGTTTTTTTTTTGTGTGTGTGAATGGGTATGTTGGTTTTCTGTCTTGCCACATCTGCCCAATGTCTAGAAGTTAGAATTTTAGCATGTTTGCTGAAGGAGCACTTTGTGATGTAGAAAAGTAATGTCAACCTTCTGGAACAGAGGGATTTAGCTTTTCACACTTTTTGCAATGGTGTGTAATGTGGGTTTTTTAAATTGTTTTTGTTGAATTTACACTAACCCAGGTAAAGAAAAGGAATCAGCGGACTCCTAAACACAAAATCACTGAGGATTAATGTCTTTATTGGCTTGGTGAAAATATGTTTCAAACTTGTCTCTTGCCTATATTTAAATTGTCCAAAGTATGGTGAACCCAGAGGCAAAAGTGATATGTGTATAACATGCACATACTCATATACATATACACAAGTATATGTATATGTATATGTTACATATATATGTATGTATATATATGTATGTTATATATAGTCTTTACAGATATAGATATAGATAGATATAGATATAGATATAGATGATATAGATATATAGATATATAGATATATAGATATATATAAAGGAAATTGGAAGTTATTTTCTGGGTCAAAAGTGAGAGAGTTACTTTCTCGGAAAACAACCAGAAAGCATAAGAGAGTGAATGTTTCCTATGAATAGAAGGACAAAGATTCAAAAATTGAGGGTTTTTCTTGAAAGTTCTACCTGAATATTATCCTTTGAATATAAGGGTTAATACCCTCAGATGTTTAGAAACAAATATTGTGCACTACTTCTGGTAACGGAAAGGGAAATGTGTTTTTTTTAAGTTTGAAGAAAATAGCCTTAGCTGGTGTGAGGAGGCTAGTGCCGGGTTAGTTCTGGGTCTGCATTGTGCCTGGCTCCTTCAGTACAGGTGGATCCAAAGTAAAATGTGTTCATGGGGGGAGGAGGGTGTAGCCATTTGTTTGGGTTGGGGCCACAATGAGGAATTCTATTAGATGTAAAACCAAAATACAGAAACCATTCAAAACGCCTCCCCTCCATGGGGCCGTCCGGGGCGCTGCAGGGAAACACTGGCTGGCCTGCTCCCCTCACACCCATGGTCCCTCAGGCTTTTGCCTTTGCTGTGGGATCTCTGGGTCAGTTAACTTGAGAGAGTGTCCCGGTGTGCAGAGACCAAGGATTCCTGCCACGAGGGGCTGATGGAAGAAAAGTTTGTGATGCCACACTTGCTCTCAACATTTAAAAGTGAACATCAAGCTGGGCCTTTGAATACTTTATTACTTCTGCCTCCCTAGTGGGAACTCTTTTTTTTTTTTTTTTCAATAGCCTCAGGCATGATAATTTTTTCTTTCCTTAGCAAAATCTATTGACATAATTATTAATTTAGGTTTTTGATTGCTCTCCTTTGAGCACCAGCGGATTCCTGCGGATTTAAGGGCTTGTACAGTGTCAATATGCGCCTGCAGTTTTAGACCTTCACAAGCGCTAATCTCATGCTTGGGAGGCCTGAAACTCTTGGGTCTCAGTGTTAAAGGTGCACAGGGCCTCTATTATTTCTCAGGATCATGCTAAGTGAGTGCAAGCCACTTTCTCTGAGATCAAAAATTAAAAACCAAAGAGGTGTTGGGATTGTAAATCACACCTTTTCACGTTTCAGTGGACAAAAGAGATTTTCTGTGAAAACATGAGGTTAATGACCACAGAGGTCAGTGAATAACAAAGGATGGCTAACTGTCTTCAGCTGGCAGGTCCAGTGTGCAAAAAAAGAATAAGGCAGAATAGGACAAAAGACTTTTTTTTTTTTTTTTTCGTTTTTGGAAAATTCCCACAGGTTTTCAGCAAAGCCTGGAATCATAGAGCTTTAGAATTAAAAAGGATCTTAGAGGTCACCAAGTCCAACCCTCATGTTTCACAGGAGAGCGCCACACTTCCTGGTTAGCTTTCCTAATCTCTCCTCCCCCAGACTTCTGCTAAAAGAAGAATGTATATACAGAACGCACAAATGTTATGTATTAAACTCCAAAAGCATCACATCTGAGAGTGCAAATCTAGAATCAGCTGTAGGTGCTTCGCTTTCCAGCAGAAGTTCCCTGCACCTACCATTCTGCAGTTAGCATGCAGGCACTTCTCAACTCAAGGTGCTATGCAGCAGGCCTCATTTTGTGCTTTGCTTTACTGACATTGTGTGTTTTTTTGTGAGTTGAAGGCAAGATCCTCCACCAGCAAGAATGATGAACAACTTGCTTTATTGCAATACTTGCTTTAAAGCAGTGATCTGGGAGAAACCAAGATGGCGGCATAGGGTAGACACCCAAATGCAGCCTACCACAACAAATTTGAATTTAGAACTGGAAAACAGGGAGGCATTGCCCTGAAGCACCGGATGGCTAGCTGAGAGGAGGCTCTGCCATCTGGGAAGGAGAGAGAAGGCACACTGAACCTCAGGAACTGTGAAGGTATAGAGAACTATGTGTGTGAAAAGGCGCTGGCTTACTCCCTGCACGCGGAGAGGGTGGACAGCTAATGCATGGCTGGCTTTCTTGTTCAAGAGGAAAACAGAATCACCCTATTGCTCTGATAGACGGTCCCAGTCAGGGAGAGGCCAGACTGTCGGGCAGTGGGCAGAGATCTCTCGGAGGTGTGTGAAGCCAGAGGCCATTACTGCAGGACTTGGGGAGGAGCCGAAGGGAAAACAAAGCTTGTCTGTGCCTTTACCAAAGAGGTGCATGCGCCTGCAACCAATCTCCTGAAACTCACCGCGAACAGGACTTTTCTAAGGCGAGACTGACAGGGAACCAAAGATTGTCTGCGTCACCCCAAGACCTTGTCCCATTCAAGCGGAATACAGAAGCCCTCCTAGCTGAGACACTGCTGATCCTCACAGCCAACTGGCTTGGAGATCAATGCTTCCCAGTGATACCAACAATAATCAAGGCTTAATGACAAGACTGCACACACAGCCCACAAAGAGCTATACCAAGACTGTCCACCGGAGGTAACTGGGAAGGCTGTGCTACTGGGCTCTACCAGAACACCTAGCACACAAAACTATTCCATCAAATCAGGAAAACAACTAAAATGAAGACAAGAGGCAGGACACAAAGGAAGGAGATGGAGGAAAAGAAAAGATTGGACATTGTATTCAAAACTACAGTTATAAGGTTATTCAAGAATATCCTTAAAAAGGCTGATAAAATAAATGAGACCTATGAGGATATGAAAAGGGAGCAACTAGAAATAATAAGGGATCAACTAGAAATAAAGAAAACATTGTCTGAAATAAAAAATATTACACAGAGTCCTAAAAACAGACTGGAAGATCGCAAGAATCAAGACAAAGATTTAGAACACAAAGAGCCAGAGGACACTCCTCCACAGAAGAAAGAAGATAAGAGAATCCAGAAAGTTAAAGATAGTGTAAGAAACCTCTGGGACAATTTCAAGCCAACCAACATCAGAATTATGGGGGTCCCAGAAGAAGAGAGAGAGCAAGATACCAAAAGAATATTGGAAGAAATAGTGACAGAAAACTTCCCCCACCTGGGGAAAGAAATAGACTTACAGGTCCAGGAAGCGCACAGAACCCCAAACAAAAGGAATCCAAAGAGGACCACACCAAGACACATCATAATTAAAATTCCAAGAGCAAAAGACAAAGAGAGAATATTAAAAGCAGCAAGAGCAAAGCAGGTAGTTACCTATAAAGGAGCACCCATACAATTGTCAGCTGATTTCTCAACAGAAACCATGCAGCCCAGACAGGAATGGCAAGAAATATTCAAGGTGATGAATAGCAAGAATCTACAGCCAAAAATACTCTACCTAGCAAAGCTATCACTCAGAATCAAAGGCCAGATAAAGAGCTTCACAAATAAAAAAAAGCTAAAAGAGTTCATCACTGCCGAACAAGAATTAAATGAATTGCTGAAGGAGGTTATTTAGGAAGAGAAAGAAGATAAAGATAAAAATTATGAATGACAAATACATAACTATCAACAAGTGAATCTCAAAATCAAGGGAATTAAAAAATCTGATGAACAATATTAACTGGTGAATATAATAGAATCAGAGGTATGGAAGGGGAGTGGACTGACGATTCTCGGGGAATAGGGGAGTGGGGTGTGTGGGAAGAAACTGAACATAAACTGTGCACCTATTGATGAGGACAATGGGCGGTGGGGAAAGGGCAGAGGGTGGGGTGGGAACCTGGTGGAGGGGAGCAACTGAGGAGGGGAGGGAAGGAGAGGAACACATTTGTAATAATCTGAACAATAAAAATTTATTTAAAAAATAAAATAAAATAATAAAGCAGTAATCTGGAACCAAACCCTCAATATCTCCAGGGTATGCCTGTATTCCATTTACTAAATGCCCTGCTGCATACTAGGCACACACCCATACATTATCTTTTTTTTTTTTAATATATTTTTATTATTTTTTACAGAGAGGGAGGGAGAGGGATACAGAGTTAGAAACATTGATAAGAGAGAAACATCTATCAGCTGCCTCCTGCACACCTTCTACTGGGGATGTGCCCACAACCAAGGTACATGCCCTTCACCGGAATCAAACCTGGGACCTTTCAGTCCGCAGGCTGATGCTCTATCCACTGAGCCAAATCGGTTTTGGCCATACATTATCTTATTCCATCCTCAGTATCTCTGTTGAAGTGGGTTTTTTATTCCCATTTACACATGTTGAAAATGAGGCATGAAGAGGTTCAATTATTTGTCCAAAATCCCATAGCTCATGCTGAGATTCCAGCGAAATCTATCTGAACAAAAGCCCTTATCAGAACTGCACTGTCTCCTATGTGTATTACAAAATCACTCTTCTATGTGCCTTTCTGTTGATAGCGGTGCTTTATGAGAATGTTAGTTGTGGAACGGGGTAGAAATAACTCTCTAAAAAGCTTAGCAGTGGGATCAGGCTGATGGTGTGGGGCCAGCTTGGCAACAATAATGAAGCTGCCCTTCAAAGACAGGACCTACGTGATGGTCTCCAGGGAGCTTCTCTTTAAGAAGCCCTTTCGCTGTGCCCTGGGTGACAATAAACGGGGACCGGACGGAGACTTTCAGCTTTTCAAAGTAAGAAACATTAGAAAACCTCTCCAAAACCATCAATTAACCTGTGAGAAAACCGGGAGTAAGAGGCCCTCCACCATTTTGACATTAAGACAAGATGAGTAGATTTGGCAGGGAAAGTCAAGAAGAGGCGATTCACATTTATTGAGCACTTACTGTGTACCAGGCTCTGTGCCAAGTGCCTTTTGAATACCATTTCCTTTCATCTGTCTCCCTCACTCAAGGCAGGAATCCCATCCATGCTGCTTAGCGATCTATCCTCAGCACCCATCACACAGCCGCGGTAGGTGCTTAATAAACATAACTCTGAACGCAGTCATGAGCCAACTTTAAGGAGAGTCTTACCATCTCCATTTTACACATGAGAATACTGAGTGTCAGTGACCCTATGTAACTTACCCCGATTTACAGAGTTCTTCCAGAGCCCCCTGCCCCTTGCACACACCAGCATAGAAAAGATTCACCACCAGCAGATAAACAATCCTGAGTATCAACTAGCACTGCTTCTCTCCCACCTCTTAGCAAGATCTGGAGAACAGAGACTGGAGCAGGTCTGTTAGTCCTACAACATCATTATTCTCACAGAACATACTGGGATCCACTTACAGGATGCTGTGAGGTATCATAAATAATTAAAAGAGAACTGCACATCTTAAAATAAATGAGCTCCATACACTTGAACATGATGCGGCCTTGGCTTTCCACTGTTTTGTTTCCAACTCTCTCTGATGTGCACCCTGGTAGTCATTAGTCAGGAGCATCTGTAAGATTTTCCTGTGTCATGAGATGTCTGGCCATTTTTCATAGCGATTGCTCATGGAGCTCACTGCTTTTGTACATTGTGATACTCATAATGACCCTGTAACCAACAGCTTAGCATTGTCAGCCCAGCATTTTTCCTTCTCTGCTTCTTCAGACCATGTCACCTTCCTCCCTTTGGGACGTTATCCCCTGACACGCACCCTCCATTGTAGTTTTGTGTGGCATTCTGGCAAATTATGCTGACTGCTGGTCAGAACTCTGGGTAGGTGACCCAAGTATGGTCTATTACAGTGGTCGGCAAACTGCGGCTCGAGAGCCACATGCGGCTCTTTGGCCCCTTGAGTTTTTAGCAAAGGCCAGCTTAGGAGTACTCTAATTAAGTTAATAACAATGTACCCACCTACATAGTTGAAGTTTAAAAAATTTGACTCTCAAAAGAAATTTCAATCATAGTTCTGTTGATATTTGGCTCTGTTGACTAGTTGAGTTTGCTGACTACTAGTCTATTAGAATCACTTGTCTTCCTCCACCCAACCCCCACCCCGGCCACTCTGATTGCTCTCTAAGTGCTGTAAGGGTATTCTGAGGTCTCCCAGGTTCAAACAACATGCCCTCTGGTCCTCTGTAGGCCTCCCTTCTCTTAACCCCACCAACCGTTGCCCTTTCTCAGTTAGTCTAGGAATAAGTGAGGTTTCTATGGTCTCTTTTGCTAATGAATCCACGCTTTCCAAATACAGTTGCATCTTAGCAGGGAACTGTTGCCGTCAAAATGCCTGGATCTAGGTGTTCCCAACGTTTTTGCCACTTATAACACCTTCTAATGTTCTCTCTTGTGGATAATACATTTTTGTGTCTTCTCCGAAGGGTATGATGTATTTAATAAAATTAACTTTTCCACTTTATTAATTAGAAATGATTGCCCTTGACAGGCTAGTGTTGCTCAGTGGTTACGCATGGACCTATGAACCAGGAGGTCATGGTTCAATGCCCAGTCAGGGCACATGCCTGGGTTATGGGCTCAATCCTCAGTGCAGGACGTGCTCAGGGCAGCCGATCAATGATTCTCTCTTATCATTGGTGTTTCTCTCTCCCCATCTCTCTTCCTCTTTGAAATCCATAAAAACATATATTTAAAAAAGAAAGAAAGAAATGATTGCCTTTAGGGCTTAACCCACCAACATGACACAGTCACCAGCACTACGTTCAGTGAGTTCATTTCAGGCTGAAGGGAAGAAATGTGCAGTTTTAATCAGCCTGTTTATTATTCTGGCTGGGTTTGTTAGAACACTGACAACAATCCAAGAAGCCCCATCACAACTATTCTGAGGGGGATCCCTATTTTACTAGCCCCCACCCCAAAAAAAGCTGTCATTTCTGGTACCAAGCCCAGAACAGGGCTGGCCCTTGAGTCCCTCACATCTCACCTCCTAGGTGGTCTCTGTGTTAACAATTACCAGCCCCTGGGGCTCCCTCTGCCTTCTCCTCATCCAAGCCTGCTTTATCCAAGTTCAGCTGGGCCTCAGAGCACAACGTAAATCGTGCAGAACGCTGTTTCTAGCTGTTCCCCATACCTAAGCTGTTCCACACGTTCCTAATTGAACTTGATTTGGCCGTGAAATTCCTTAATTCTGACTCTATGTTTTCTCCCTCCCATAAGATTCACAGGGGGAAGAATGAGCCGTTTTAAATAAGCATCCCTTCCCTGTTTTATTTTTTCCTCCCTCTGCCCCACAACCACCACTACCCCACCCTCCAGGGTGGAAAAGTCCTTTCAGGGGATAAGAAACGATGCCTTTTGTAGACAGTGGCCTCCAGGCTGAAGTAAGTCTAAGCAGCCTTACAAGCCGGTGAGAGAAGCTTAGATTCCTTCAGAAAGGACTCTCTTTCACTTGCTAGCCCTGCTCATTGGGTGCTTTGTCCTACCTTTGCCTCTTCTGTGACCCTTAGCAGAGGTGGGGTTCTGTCCACACAGTTTTCTGCTTAGGTAGGAAAACATGGCTGGAAAGTGGAAAATGGTCCCCATTTTAAGAGTGTGGTACCAGAACTTGGAACTCTCTACTGTCCACCTTCTCTTGCTCTCAAGTCCCACATCTTCCTCTTGGAATCTCCTCACCATCAAGGTGGGAAGTAGAGGCCACTCCCCTTTCTTCCACTACAGAGCAGCCATCAAGCAGCCCTTAAAAGAGGCCCTGCCAGGCTAGTATCCCCCAGACTCTTGAGCCAACTGGGCAAGGACATGGGGAGGTGGAGTCATCTGCAGAGCAGGGGCCAGGCCTGGTCCTCCAGGGTGCCCTTGGATCCTGCCTACTGTCCAGCCTGGGTTCCTACCTCTCCATCAATTCTGTGAGCCCACGGATTCTTTCCAGTGAATTCTAACTGGAACCAAGACCTCCAGATAATCCTAGGACTAACCTCAGGGCGAATGAATCTTCCGATCAAGTAGATATAATATTGTAGTATCTATTGGTGGTGGTTCTGCTGCCAACATTTCTGGCACTGTGGTTCTGCTGTTTGTTGCGCGTGTAACTAAAAAAGCTGAGCCTTCTAATATAATGAATTGGAATAAGATGGCCAGAGAAAGATCAGGACAGTATTGGAACAGGGAACAAACAATTCTTAAAAGGTCTGGTTGTGCAACTTATTTCTCAACATAGAATCTAAACATCATAATCATAGCATTCAGGGACAGCTAAAATGATTGATTTTGCAGAAAATATTTGTTGTTTAATTACAGAATCATATGGGTCTTTGGCAACCAACAGATGCCAAAGCAGACTTTAAGCACCAGCTTGAGAAACTTGTGACTTGCTTAGTGTGCTTTTAATTTAAAGCATATGGCTTCACATGGAACTTCAGTGTCCAAAATGAAGACGTTAGTCATGAATCACTCTATTGGAGAAAACGCAGTGTTCCCGGACCTGGTCTTTTAGTCTGTGTACTCAAATGGTTCTGTTTAGAGGCATAAACACGAAGCAGCTCTCCCTGCGTTAGTTGTGTGTGTCCCAGGGTGCATGTGACATCAAAGGGCCTCACCAACGAATTCCCCTGCAAGGTACAGTGCTTGGCACCAGGGCCCCCCTCCATCTGAGTCCACAGAACATGCAGTCAGATCACTGGAAGGTAGAGGCCTAGAAATGCCACTTATTTGGTGGCGACTCTTCCTTTATTAGTCAGTCAGCCTTTTCGCCTAGCCTGATGCTTCACAGCACTGAGGGAACCCAACCATCCTGTGTGGAAATTCGGAACTGCAGCCCTTCTTCCAAGCATCCTGTTTGTGGCAGCAGCCTGGGTCCATGGAGACCACATGTATTGGGGATGGCCAGTGGGGAAATAGGACATAGTGGTAAGAACCTAGGCTCTGGAGTCAAATTTGACCTGACCATTTTCTAGTAATGTGAACTTGAGCAAAGTGTTTCAGTTTCCTGTTTCAGTTTTCAAACATGTAAAATGGGGATAATGATACCAATCTTAGAAAGCTGTTATGAGAATTAAACTGCCCACAGCCCCTTCCCCCAGCAGGCCTGGCCTGATCAGCCCTGATCGGCGGGCCAGCTGGACCCCACGCAGGAACAAATTAAATTCCGGGCCTCTAGTATTTAATATATTTTTATTGATCTCAGAGGGGAAGGGAGAGGGAGAAAGAGATAGAGACATCAATGATGGGGAGACTCATTAATCGGCTGCCTCCCACTGGAGATCGAGCCCACAACACGGGCATGCACCCTTGACCAGAATCAAACCCGGGACCCTTCAGTCCACAGGCTGATGCTCTTCCCACTGAACCAAACCAGCTAGGGACAATACATATTTAATAAAGTGCCCACTGCAGGTTGGGTCCTGTGTTTCAGATGTTTTACATTCTTCTCAGTGTGTTGTGTTGCTTTAAAAATAGATTTGGTATTTCTCTACTTTTTTCTGTGTTTCCACCTATCCTGTCTTTATTTCACTCTGTAAGACTTTCTCCCACACCTCCATGTCATGTTCTTGGTCATCCCCTTTCTCCTTAGTACCCAGAGAAAGGACTATAGCAAGCTAAAGCCTATCATTCTGTTAGTACCAGGAGCATCCATTTGGGCATACTTTACATCAAATAAGTAAAGAAGGTAATTGTGGCTGCCTTTGCATCAAAGAGGAAGCATTTTAGAAGGTGTGTCGAGTCTGCTTTATTTTCTAAAGGGAGCTCTGAGTGGGAAATCTCTCAAAGATTTGTAATAGCTCTTTATAGATTAGCATAGTGATCTATTAAATACTAGTATAGTTATTACAAATGTTTTTCCACTTTATTTTTGTCTTTTAATTTTATTTGTGGTGGGTTTTTTGTTTGTTTGTTTGTTTGTTTGTTTGTTTTTTTGTGTTTTTCTTAGCTTTTTTTACTTGCTAAAAAGTTTTCCTCTGCCCCCTTCATTTTAATGTAGTCAACTCGTATTTTATTTATTTATTTTTTAGAGTATCACCTTTGGTCACATGCTTAGAGTTCTCCCCCCCCCCCTTTAATTATGTATTCACACATATCTTTTATCATTTTTAAAACTGTTAAGTATATAAAACTTCATGCATTGTTGACAATTTCCCTTCTTGGAGGACTTGTCTTGCTACCTTATGACAGTGATGCTCATGGAAGGCACCGTCAAAGAAGGCAAGAGCAGCCCATTGGGTGTAAGCAATAGGAAACTCTGAAGGTATTCACTTCCTTGTCTGAAGATTTGTTCCTACACAGTTTTGTGGTTTAGCCTCTAACTTAGGCCTTCTGCTGCATTTGCAACAAGATTTTGAAAGCAGAGTGAATCCCTCTTAATTGATGGCAGTTGTCTTCTCAAGGGTGCCCGGGCAGAGAAAAGAGATTCACTCTTAGGTCCTTTTCACTTTTTGTTTCTGCTGGTCTCAGTCTCGCCAATGTTTTCGTCACCTCAGCTTGGACTATGGCAGAGTGCCTTTTGATTCTCCCTCTTGTCCCTCCTCTAATTCACTCTACCTGCCACTGATAATTATTATGTGTCATCTTTCTGATCAGAAGCCTCAATGTCTCTCCAGGGCTCACACATAAAAGACAAAATCTTAAAAATTGACTTCCAAACTTTCACAACTTTATCTATTTCCAAACAAATGTCCTCCTCCCTGCCCCTGAAGCCCACCTGCCTAATTAATGGTGATCCAAGGCTTGCTTCCCTGATACATTAATTAGGTCCATGAAAAATCTCCCCCAAGGAAAAGTAATGTAGTTGCTTAAAACTGAAAATATTAATTGTCCATTTAATATAAAGTAAAAGAAAGCATCTTTAGAAAACTTCACCATTTTGAAAAAAAATCATTGGATATTGTTCAAGAGAAAACAAAACACCATGTACTTGCTATATGAGCTATTTGAGAGCCTATGTCATATTTCTTTGTTCTAAGGAATTGTTTTTTCTAAATGTCCTAAATTTTTCATATTTGTTCCCTCATTATTCTTAAAGGCTAGGGTTGCTGATATCTGCTAATGTCTCAGGTGAAGGGGTCACTAAAACACCAGCCATCTTTCTTATCCCAATCTAACTTTTTTTGGAATTTGGAATAACATTTGTTTAATTAAGATTGGGTAAAGGCTTTGTGTACGCTTGGGCAGAGTTTTTGTATAATCATTTAAGAACTTTTCTTTTGATGTTTTTTAAATGCTAAGAAAAACCTATAGGTTTATCAGTAGAAATTTTGTTAAATGATGGCACAGCCATAAAAATATAATACTGTGAATCCACGAGAAAGCTATATCCATATGTATTTCTCTGGAACAGCCTCCATGTTATATTAAAATGTGGGGGAAAAAGCAAGGCTCAGAATGTAGAAATATACTTACATTTGTGGGTCTGGGGGTTTTGATTTTGCTTTAAGGAGGAGCTATAGCCTTAGAATTGTATCTACATGGACTATTTCACACAATGCAGTAAGCCCAATGGTTTCCTCTGGAACAAGGACTAGGAGTCTGAGGAGAACTTATTGTTCATGCTATATTTTTTCTATACCTAAAGGGTGTGAAATTTTCAATTAAAATATTAATTAAACATTGTTTTGATTAACATTTGTAATGAAATTTCACTCCTATTTAATAACTCTTAAAAGGGAAGTGAACTGTACCAAGAGATACAGAAACCAACTAGGTCAGTATTTTAGGAGTTAGAGGGAAAAAATAAGACCCTCTTAAACAGAAGACCGTATTCAATAACTGCATATGTTTCAGAACTTAAGAGACAAAATAAGATGAAGCAAGGATAGAAAAGCTATCTTGCCCTACTCTGTGTGGCTCGGTTGGTTGGTTGGAACATCATCCCAGGATGGAAAGGTTGTGGGTTTAATTCCTGCTCAGGGCACATACCCAGGTTGCATATTCCCTCCCCAGTCAGGGTGTGTTCAGGAGGCAACCAATTGATATTTCTCTCTCACATGAATCAATTGCCTCCCGCACGTGCTTCAACTGGGACTTGAACCTGCAACCTTTTGGTGTATAGGACAACACTCCAACCAACTGAGCCGCCAGCCAGGGACTTAGCCAAATTTTAAAAACAGTTTTACTGTACTATGGCTCGTATTTTCTCCCCCACAGAACCTCGTTGCTCTACTGAAACACGAGTCAGGGTCGCTGAGCACCTCCAGGTGGCCAGATCCAGGGCACTCCTCTGCTCTTTTTCTCTTTTCACCTCTCGTCGTGGCCTTCGGAAACCATTCCCTTTTCTCAGTGTCTGTGCAGACTCACCTCCTGGCTTTTCCCCAACCTCATGGCTGCTCTTTGTCTCCTACCAAGACCTCTAAATGGTAGAGTTCCTCAGATATTTGAGCACCTTTTTTCTTCTCCCTCTACACATGTTCCCCAAACCTGAAATTCCATTCCAGTATTGATGATTCTCCAGTTGACATGTCCAGCCCAGATTGTTTCTCTGGATTCCAGACATGCTTCCCACATGACATCTCCACTCAGATGTTTCACAGGCGTCCCATGCTTGCCATGTCCAAAACTGAACTCTTGATTTCCTCAGAGCCTCAGAAGCCTTCATCTTCCTTTGGTGTCCCTCTTTCAGTAAACGGCCTACCATTCACCCAAGCACCCAAGCCAGAAATCTGCAGGTCAATTTTTGATCATTCCCTTTGACTTAAAATTCAAGTTCCCTTTATGACCATCAAAGCCCTGCATGCCCTGTCCACAGTCTATTTCTCCAACTCCCATCTCATGTTGTGATCCCTTTTCCCACTACAGCCCAGCCACATAGGTTAGATCTGCACCACCTGGAAGACATGAATATGGTATTTTCCTGTGTGGGCCCCTCAGCCTAGAATGCTTCCCCACCCTATTTTACCTGTCTTCACATGGCTGGCTCCTCTCATTCTTAGGCCTCTAAATAACTGTTACCTCTTCACAGGGGCCGTCTTCCACTATCATATCTTTCAGTTTCCTAATCTTAACTTAAACCAACCTATTTGATTACATTTCATCTAATTTATAATAATTTATCGATTTAAAATTGAGTGAAATTTCCATGAAGGCAGGGATTGTGTCTGCCTTGCTCACCAATGCATCCTTAGGTACTGACATATGAAGATACTCAATTGATTATTGATATCACTATGAATTTAGGAATGTGCATTTTTAATATATTTTTAACTGATTTCAAAGAGCAGAAGGGAGAGTTATAAATATCAACGAGAGAGAAACATTGACTGGCTGCCTCTTGCACATCCCTAGTTTGGGATTGAGCCTACAACCAATCTAACCGTGACCTTCCTGGTACATGGATCTAATCTCCACCACTGAGCCATACCGACTAGGCTAGGAATGTACATTTTTTGCAGCCATTTTTCTAACTTCACTATGATGTTCCTTATAAAAATAAAAAAAGTAATAAATATGCTATCCCCTTAATAAACAATTATAGTTTGGAAGGAAATGCACATATGATTAAAAGTTTATATTTCTATTGTTCTTAGTTATAATAAATGGAATCATATGAGATTGCTGCTATTAGATCATTCTTTATTACTAAATGGCAATTTTATAAAGTGCAAAGTAATAAACAGTTAAATAAATCGTAGTTTAAGCTGTTGTGTCAAGATAAATTAAATTATGCTACAGAAATAGACAACCCTCACATCTTAGTGGCTTACTACCACAAAGGCTTATTTCTCACTGATGCCTCACCACTTGGAGCTGGCTGTGGCTCTGATCTATGTCATCTTCTCTCCAGGACCCAGGCTCATATGGTAGCAGTTTCCATCTAGATCATTGCTCGTGGTGTTGGCAGACACTTGGCAAACCAATTCTAGTTTCTACCGAGAACTGTGCACATCCTTTTGAGATATGTGTGTTTCGCTAGCCAAAGGAAGTCATATGACCACTCCTATGTTCAGCAGGGCAGGGAATGTGAACCTTTCTTCTGGGGGAGGCATTTCAGGGGTAGCAACAGAACTATTTAGTATAAAAGTATACAGCTTCCTATAGTAATCCTGAGCCACTAATGCTGTCATCTGTAGTAGGTACCTACGTTTCAGGTATATGTCCTGGCAGTAAGTAGGACTAGGTTTATGCCATCTGGCCTATTTGTAAAAGCAATATTGTATAATAAAAATATCTATACTAGCATCCTAACTTGTATGTAGCAGTTTTAAGTAATAATGCAGGCTTGTTGTATTTAACAGAAGCTCAAGGTTAAGGCACAATGCTTATAGAAATTGGGAACATAAAGAGTGACAGAAATGCCTCTACTTTGCTTGCCGATTTGAAAGATTTGTTTTGGGGAAGAGGAAATACTATCATTTGGGGTCATTGGCTTTTGATGTACTGTTCTAATTTACACACCTTTAAAATTACCTAGAGAAAAAATCAAGCACGTTTGAGAAGGTGTCTGAAATTTGGGGACAGGTACATTTCTGGAGGCTTCCTATAGTACTGAGTTAGCCTATGATGTAGTTACAGGCATTAGGTTGGTGTGGGAACATATAGGTTCTGGGCTAATTTCATTACTGATTAAGTATTTTCTCTTTCTAAAAGTGACAGACAGATATTTATAATTTATAAGTTCCAAACTTTTCAGTACAGTTCATGGGCTATAAATGAACGGATAATAAATAGATATGAAAAGGATAACATTTTGTAAACATTGCTTTGAGTTCCCAATGGGATAATACAAGATTCAAGGGTCCAAAATTCACCCAGAGATATGTTTATCCATAAATGATGAACAGTATTTACTTTTCCTTTTCTAGAGCCACTTATATTCTTGTTACACCTAAATTGTCCTTTACATAGAGGTTCTTAGAAAGATATCATCCAGTAGGAAAAAAAAGCCTACATAACTTTTCTTATGGCCTCAGTGTGCTCCAACTTGCTCATTCCAGCCTGAAGTTTTGTGTGTGTGTGTTTCCGATGCTCCCAGCCTCTCATGGAATTAACCATCGATCTGAAATACAGAGATGCAAATCCAGAGAATACTGGAAGCATTCCAAGGCCCACAAATAAAAAGTTAATTACCTAAGGAAAACTACAAGAAAGACTTTTGTTTTCCACCAAAATCTCCTCCCCAGGCTGTTAGCTATGTCGTACGCAGGCCCAATCGATACATTAGCGCTTGAGAACCAAAGTCCCTTGGAATAAATTAATCTGTCAGGGAAAGAAATAAACAAAGAACAAATTAACATGTTTTAAGACATTGCTTAAATTTTCATAAATACAGACCTTGAGATGGGATGATGAGTTCCCAGGAGCCAGAGCTAATATTTGGTTGTAATTAAGAATTGCTCTTTCATGTTTCGTCTGATGTAGGTGGGAAATTGCCCATGCGTTTGCTGAGTTCCTTGCCCATGCTTCCTCACAAATGCCTCTGTTTGCTCATTAATAAGAAATGGATGCTCACAAATTACACTGGCACACTTAGCTTGTTTTACTTCTAGCCAATATTAAAGTAACGAAATGCTATAAATATACATATGCACCATACAAGCAGGTATTTTTCAGGAATATCCATGTGCTAACTTTTTAGTGGCTTAAAAATACCTAATGACCTAGTCCGTGATAGACTAGACCCATGCCAGAGGTTTGGGCTTTGCTGACAAAGGATCCCGCTCTGACCCCTTCCCCCTCACTAGGTACAAGTGTGGAATATCAATGCAGGAAGAGCAATAACTCATTTGTAAGGACTCATTTAGAGTCAAGAACCAGAAACCCATCTCAAACTAGCTCAGACCAAAATGCAATTTATTAGCCATCAAACCATGTCATTAGTTAGGTTGGTTCCTCTCTCTCTCTCTCTCTCTCTCTCTCTGTCTCTCCATTTCTCAGTGCTGCTTAGCCATTTTCAATGTTGCTAAATTGGACTCTGCTAGCCTTAGACTATATTCATTAGGGAGAACTCCAAATCCCGAAGGACAGAGGGCTGTCTCTCTTCCAGTGTCCATATCTCAGGTCTCCAAGAGGACATGCAGCCCTTCCTGGCTTGTGTGCTCACCCCTGAACTCATCACTGTGGATGGGAAGGGGCAACTCTGCTGGCCAGGCTTGGGTCACATGCTCAGCCTTATTTGGGGAAGAGGGTAAGATCAGCCATACCCAAATACTTGGAAATGTGTTTCCCACAAGAAAGAGGAGACTCTGCTACCAAAGCAGATGGGCAAAACAACCAGTGTCCCTCCTATTCCTCATGCTCAATTGCTGAATGTAGTAAATGTCCAGGAGGGGAGGCCATGGCAGGATCTCTATGATTATACAAAATTATTACTCTTCATCAGGTGGTCAGTCATTTTCTAACAAGTTCTAAACATACTAAACTTCCGTAAGCATTGACTAACAGAAGTGAGATAACTTTATACATTCCTTTTTCCAACTCTGGTCACTTTCTCAAATAAAATAACTTTCTTTTTATTTCCCACTATATATTTAAGTATTATTCTACTGTATGAAATATATTTGCACTAAATATACTATTACATACTATTGCTAAATCATCCCCAGGAAAAAGAAACAGAGAACAGCACTTTTTACTGGTTGAGAACTTTTAAAATGTTAATTTCTTGTTTGAATAATATCATATCTCAACACTCCTGAGGATATTGCATTTGAGTAGTAGTTAAAAACTGAATTGCATCTTTTGAGGTGAGATACCTGTTGTAATTATTGAGCAATTACATACTATGAAGCTACTCTATATAATTCTCAGTACATGGCCACAAAGCTGGAAATACACTCTGCAAAGCTATATATATAATCACAGAAAAGAAACTAAAGTCTTTGAAGCAAGTAGTAGCAGACCTGGGAGACCAGGAAGAGTCACTAAGTCTATTTGTCTCTTTACAAGGCAGGATAAGTACAGCTTTCACTCTACTAACCTTCCTGCAGGACTCACAGATTAACCCCAGCTGACAGCATGGCAAATCCACCAGGACTACAAACAAACCATGTTCTGGAATGGATAGAATTAGCAGGTCAGCCCTGGTGGCAATTAGATGAGGCACCACATTGATCCTTATAAAGCATGGATTTGGCTGATTAAGAACACTCTGCCTCAAAATAATGTACATAACATCATACTGAAACAATGCATTTAACCCATGATTAGAAAATTTTATTTAAATAATCTATCAATAAGTGATATGTCAAATATTTTGCTTTTTTGGTTTCTTTTTAAAGGACAAGGGCCAAAATCATTTAGCAAAATCGAATCAATAACAACCAGCTTGGGAGTGCCAAGTACAATGGAGCCAAAAGGAATTCTACAAATTAGAAATGAAATCAGGAATGTAATTCAGAATCTCTTTGAGAGCTCCATTCCTGAAGATGGTAGAGGACAAGGCAGAAGAATGCAAAAGTCTACTACAATTAGGTTCAGTAAAATAACAAAACAAAAAAAATATGGCACACTAAAAAGACCAGCAATAATCATTTATAAATCTTTGAAAATAGTAACTATGGATATAGCACAATTTTCCTATACCTTCCCTTGATTATAGGAAACTTGTCAGATTCTCTCTCCCTGTAGCTTCAACCAGGGGCTTATAGATTGGTTTTGCTTTGCTACAGAGAATGTACAGACTGAAGCAGGGTTTTCTTCCTCCTCTGTAGACCTCCACCCAAATGTGCACACTTCAGATTTCATAATTCAGTTTTTGAATTCCATTCAAGTCCTCCTAAAGAGTAGAGAAAGATGTTGTCTTAAACATCCTACTGGATCTCCAGGCCGGCTCTCATGGACACTGAGTCCCAACCATGTAGCAACAGTGGACTGCTGGGTGGCACCATCCATTGACACCTGGGAAGGATCAGAGAGCTGGACTAAGCCGCCCCCTCCCTACAAAGCTGCACCTCTACCAGTTAGTATAGACATTAATGCATCTTGTCTGTTCCTTGGTCCACCCTTTAGTCTAGCCCCCATGAGCCCAATGCATCGACCTGGCCAAGAGAAGCCAGGGCCACCCGGTGTGGATCTGCATCAGGGGTTTGTGTGGAGGGATCATCAAACCTTGGGAAAGGAGGTCCAGCAGTGCCAGTGCTCAGAGCCTTACGGACAGTGAGTCAGTCACTGGGCCCTGCCCTACTATTTCTTTTTTAATAATTTTCACTTTCTAACATATATGCAAATTACTCATGATGCTTATTGTTTATTATGCCTTCAGCTGCCAGCTGGTGAGCTCCTTGAGGACAGTGATGTTTCTTCACTGTCACAGCCCCGGTGCCTAGAACAAGGCCTGGGACATACAGAGCCTGATATAATAACACTGAATGAGCAATAGGCAACAGGTTCCACCATCGTGGAGGAACCACGATGCAAAAGTCTACTACACTGTCAGTGAAAGCACACACTGACTTACATTCGGCAATGGATCCAGGATAAAAGGGAGCCATGTTTCTGAGTTCATCCTGACAATTGATATTTGAATTCAACCCCCGCACTGAACCTGGTGGCAGGTCCAGTTGAGGAGGAAGATACCATGTTTGTGAAGTGAGTGAGGGATCTTGTTAAATACTTCAGAGCATCAACAACTCTTTCTTAGCAGAGCACGACACAAACACCTAACACCTTCCTCTCACTTTACAAAAGATTCGATCACTGTCTTTTAAGGATTGAAAGCTCCATGGGCTGGGCCATGAGAAGGCACCTGTCCTTGGCAAGGGTAGAGGCCCATGCAGAGCAGCTGGGATGAGGACAACAACTCCGTGCAGCCAGCGTGGATGAGTCTGGTCATGGGGACGAAAGGGCCATACTCCAGCCCCTCTCTCCATCCACCTGGACTTCTTCGGTAGCTTCCCACCTGCTCCCACTTCATTTTTTCAAACTCTCACAGACTGGTCTATGTATCAATACTGGATTAACCTCTTTTTATTTCACTCCCATACTTAATAATTACTTTTCAGAAACATGAAAACAACCTCTCACCAACTTTTGGTTTGGAGCACTGACCCATCCAGCCTGCTGGCACTTAGCTTCCATTCCTGTTGGGAATCTGAGTTCACACTGGCACTAATAGGATTTCACAACAGTGGTTGTTCCATTTGACACCTTAAGCTTTCCTTCTCCAGCCTGCTTTACATGCGGGTCACCACTGCTGGCCACTGCCCAAAACTCAGGTCATGCTAGTCTCTCCCATGCTCTCATTTGATTCCACTGTTTTCTGGATTTCCTCTCCTATGACCTATCCCTTCTCCTGGCTACCATTTCCCTTGAAGTCTTCTTGAGTGGAAAACCCACTCAGCAGGACCTGGGGATGAGGGAGTGGGTAGAAGTGGAATCCATATCCTGCTAACTTGCCATTGCTATTTACACTCCCCTTGGTCACCCTCTGTTCCTGTCATCTGCTGACCTCATCTTGGTCACTTCACATTCAGTGAATGTTTGAGTATTCAATTTATCATCTTCTTTATTCCAAAATCTCACAGCCATCCAGTCTACCTAACTCCTAAACTTTACAGCTCCCTAACTCTTCATGTCAATGGCCTTTATCTCTTTTCCACCCAGGCATCTACTTCATGACTACACTTGACCCATCACAAGTTGCTCCCCATCAAATCATAGTGTTCTTTCCTGTCAGCTCTCTAAACCCCATTAGAGCTGTTATTCTACTGTCTTCCAAACTCTGATGGCTTCTCTTCCACTGCCTTCCAGCTACACTAGAGTTGTTACTCTGACAAGCACTCTGTCTTCCACCCACTACCCAGACACCAGATTAATCCTTCCTCCTCTGCACTATACCCAAGACTCTAAGAGTTATTGCTGAAAAGCATCCCCATCTTAGCTGGGCCTATAACTCTTCCCCCAATACCAGGACCCACTGCCAATCCCTTCTGCACCTACAAGTTTCAGTGTGAGATTGAACAGTAGGTATCATATTTGTTTAGTTTTACCAATTTATCTAAAAGAAACTTCTCATATATTCCCAGGAACCCAAAACTCTAAATAGGGCTAGATTTCCATTATTTAAAAGCCATGTTCACATCATCACATTTATATACCGAAGAAAACTAAAAGTTTCATGAGAACTATCAAAACAGCAGGAGCCCAACTACAGAAGTTTAAGGGCAATGTTCACTCACACCTTATGTCCACAGGGTTCTATCTCTGGGGTTCTGCATGTCTCTTTTGAAACAAACTCTGTTCAGTGTAACTGGATCTTGAATGTGAAAATTATCTCTTACAGGATGACCAAAAATGAATATAAATTTGTTCAAAGTTTAGGATAGGATGATTAAAATTGATCCAAATTCAACTCTCAGAATCTTGCATTTCTGCTGGTCTGTCAAACACCTTATTACTTCTCCAAATAATGTCTGCTATTTGGATCAGCAGCCAATGTCACCCAACTCTGTTGACCCTGAACATGAGGGACTACAGTGCCCTAGATCTTCCCTATTACTTTTCTCCACCCTAGCATATAGAAACTTGTCAGAAGCTTTATGAGGATACTTTCCTACTATATGTTCTTAAGATCAGAGACATACATTCACCATCTAAAAACAAATACAACCCTGAGTTCTTCTCTTTGCCCTGGCTGCTTTGTTATCAGAACTAAAGACACACCAAAGACTAATGTATGAAACACACAATAATGAGCTGAAGTGCAATTCCTCCTATAAATTCCATTCTAAAATTAAATGATTCTGACAATGAGGTTAGCAGTTTATTCTAAATTAGTATTGTGATACATTTTAAAGATCACACGATAAGACCTTTGTATTCTGTAAGTCTAATAATCTATGATCCAAAGAAATAAAATTCTGTATTTTAAGCATTTTTTTTCTTTCTTACATATTTCTTTCTTACATACAAGTGGAATGGAGAAACCAACAGTCTAAAAAGAAAAAGAGAACTAAGTTAGCGACCAGGTATTTGCAATATATGACATCTATGACTGCCACCTCTTTGAACAAATTGCCTTAGAATAATCTTAGAAAGTGAGCCCTGGTTTGTTAGTAAATTTTCATTATTCAAAAATTACATCTTAAAATGAGCACCTTGGTCACTGTCTGGTTTTCTTTTCTTAGTCACAGATTGTATTATCGTATATATAATACAGTTACATCAGTTACTTGGTATGAGCCCTGCCCCACACTTCAGGCCGCACAGTTTGTCACCTTATTATCCAACATGATGTTCTGATCCCTAGCTCCTGTCAAACCATTAGACAGAGTTTCCTGGACTGGTCCCAACCCTGGTGCCAATGAATAGTCCCTTATGGCTAGGGATTAACCTGGCCATGTGCTACCTGGCCCTACTCTCAAAGAGGAAGGCCGGCTTTGAATATAATATCACTATTCATGTTTGTATTTCCAAGAAGGGGGTCTCCTTTTTTAAAAAAATCCATCTTCACCAGCCTCCTTCCTTCCAGATGGTGCATAGAGCCAAGCCTGTCAGAGACCCTCAGTCTCCTGCTGCCTTTTAATGCTGGTCCTTGATTGCTAATGACCCCCAGCTGGACTGGCTCCCCAACTCATTTAACCCCTCTCTGCTGGGTCCCCGTCTCACGCAGGGTGAGAGGCTGGGAGAGCGGGAAGTAGGGAGGTGCCAACTCAGCCAGGACCTCCCGCTCTGTCAGAGCTGGTGGCGCGTTTCCCGGTGCCACCATGGTGTCCAAGATCGCTCCAGCGGAAAGCTCCTGTTAATATCATCTTCCCTATGTTGTCAGATAAATGCGACCAGGTTTCTGATGGTTCGTATTTTATTTGACAAAAGCCAAGATAATAGAGTCCCTGGAAGAGTGTTTCCTTTGGGGTCCAAGGGTTGAGGACCACTGGTATGAATTCCCTAAAATGTTAGTTTGGAAACTTAAAACTAAGTTGCACTGGAACTATCTTTTAGTCTGATCAAACTTAGTGGTCAGAGGAGCTCCTATGTGTCAGCATACAAAGTCACTGCAAAGAGGCATGAGTGAAAGCAATAAATCATTTCCTTGTCAAGGCCTACGTCACTGTATAACACAGGAGATAACCACTTTCAGATATGCTGGGAACAGCTGCATTTAATTTGGTTAACTTGGTTTGTTTTCTTGTGACATGCTGGATCGTGCTTATAGCTACACTGGTCAAGTAACCCAGAGAAAAGGGATTTAAAAGGTAAAAAAAAAAAAAAAAAAAAAAAAAAAAAAGTTGATGGCATTTTGGCATTTTTTGTTGTTGAAAGATCTTGAGTCTAGCAGAGAGATTTGGGCTTCTTGTGCCCTCTTCATAACAAAATAACCTTTTATTAGAATAAAGGGAAGGGGAGGGCATGAGAGATCATTATTCTGTTTATTGTTTCCACTAGAGGCCCAGTGCACGAAATTCATGAACGGGGTGGGGGGTGTCCCTCAGCCCAGCCTGCACCCTCTCTAATCTGGGACCCCTCGAGGGATGTCTGACTGCCTGTTTAAACCCTGTCCCAGTGGGATCGGGTCCAAACAGGCAGTCGGACATCCCTCTCACAATCCAGGACTGCTGGCTCTCAACTGCTCGCTTGCCTGCCTTCCTGATTGCCCCTAATCGCCTCTGCCTGCCAGCCTGATCACCCCCTAACCACTCCCATGCCAGCCTGATTGATGTCTAACTGCTCCCCTGCCAGCCTATTTGCCCCCAACTTCCCTCTTTTGCTGGCCTGGTCATCCCTAACTGCCCTCCCCTGCAGGGTTGATTGCCCCAACTGCCCTCCCTTGCAGGCCTGTTGCCTCCCAACTGCCCTCCCCTCCTGGCCATCTTGTGTCCAATGGGAAGTCATCTTTGACGACATGAGGGCAGCCATCTTGTGTGTTGGAGTGATGGTCAATTTTCATATTTTTATTATATAGGATTAGATAGGATAGAGGCCTGGTGCATGGGTAGGGGCCAGTTGGTTTGCCCTAAAGAGTGTCCCAGATCAGGATGGGGTTCTCTTGGGGTGTGGGGCAGCCTGGGTGAGGAGCCTGTGTTGGTTTGAAGGCCGGCCATACCCTCCCCCCCTACCAGCGACCCAAGCCGAGGCCCTGGTATCTGGGATTTATTTATCTTCTATAATTGAAACTTTGTAGTCTTAAGCGGAGGCCAAGACAGGCCAGGGCAGGTGGAAAGCTTGGCTTCCTCCATTGCCAGGGAAATCCAAGCCCCCTGCTCTCTCCGTAGCCACAGCCATCTTTGTTGGGTTAATTTGCATACTTGCTCCTGATTGGCTGGTGGGTGTGGCTGGTGGGTGTGGCAGTGGTGAGGTCAATTTGCATATTACTCTTTTATTAGATAGGATAATGGATTTTCATCAACCTCATGTCAGATTATAAGAAAACGGGGCAAATAAATTTAGTGGCTTTGTATGACCTTGAAGAACTAAAATCTAAAGTTTTGATCTGGGCAGAGACCTGAGAACTCACTTTTTTATAAATTGTTACACATTCCCTGAATAGTTGGGACAAATTTAATTTTACTAAAAAAATGTTTTCCAAAAAGAAGCACATGATAGGAAAAATAGCCTTAAAGTAATTATTTTCTATTTAACTTTGTTTTCCCCTGATATTTTCTATTTTATTGCCTTTTTAAAGATTAAAACTGAAAGAACCAGAGTGATCTATTTTTCACCACTAATGCATTGATTACACTTTTGCATCTCATTAGTTTAATACAAACAAAATCATACTTGATATTTCACTGTGGTCTACTATTCACAATCTTTAACGTTTATCACATATACACACTCACATACCTGCCATACATTTGTGCGTGTAATCTCCTCCAAATCAAGACATTCATACTAATGACTGCTCTCTCTACATGTAAAAATATTTTAGAATTTGTGAATTTGGGTGGATGTTGTACAGCTATACAAGACTAACCTGAACATTACAGGTAGGAAATGGCTGAGTAGATGAAGTTAAAAATTCTGTCTGTTCGTCTGTCAATTACCTAATGACGCAGAAGAAGTTTCAGATTAGTCTCCCTTGAGCAGTATTGATCTTAGAATGAATTGTGTTAGAACAAGTTTCTGTGTCATTTTGGAGAACTTTTCCCCCTGAATCCTGAGTGCATTTTGATTGGTCTCTTTAAATTCCAACAAGCCAGTAAGGTCAAATGGCATTTATGTCCAATTTGCAGATGGGGCACTAAGCGTTCTGAACTCTGTTGTCATAGTATCATAAAGTTGGAAGAAACCTTAAGGAGCCCCTTTGCTTGCTTTCACATTGATTTCATGCACAAACTTCCATCAGACTCACCTCTCATTGCACCCAGACACTCACAATTGGGAAGGAACATGACTCCTAAGAGAATAGCTCAGTATCTCCGGGTAAGAACACGTTAATGTACCACACCACCACCCTCTTTTGAAAAATCATGGCGTTAGTCCAAGCCCCTTGTTTTAAAATATGGCAGCCCAGAGGAGTAAACAAGCCACCTAAGGTCACACCAATGTTCCAGAACTATGCTAGGGCCTTCTGACCCCAAGAACAGGGCTCATTTCACTACAACTTCCAGCCCTTTACACACTAACAACAGGAACGGGAAAAGGTCCCCAACTCGGAGAGCAAAGCATTGCTGGGAATGAATGCCCCAGGATCTCTTGTCACAAGGAATAAAGACCCCGTCACAGTTAGTTTAGTAAAACTAGCACTATCTGGTGTCCCATATCCTCAAGCACTTAAAAAGTCGTTTCAATCTTCAAAGGCATTCTTTCGTTCCATTTTTATCTGCTTTTACCGGGGACATTGTTTCCAAGCTCTCAAGTAGTTCACTAGGTGATTTGCATCTCATTAGGAGCTCCCAAAATGACTTCTTTCAGCCTGCTGCCTGGTGTTGTGGGTCTGCTCAGCATCAGACCTGGGGCTTAGATTTTTCATGTGGACATTTTTGGAAAAGCTGAATTAATGATGTTTTCCCACTGGGTGCAATTTGGGTGGCCATTTAGGCCTTAATTCTTGCCTCCTTACGGGGCTGACGTAAGGGAACAGCCATTATTGGAGAGATTATAGATGAAGTAGACAGAGAGAGAAAGAGAGAGAGAGAGAGAGAGAGAGAGAGAGAGAGAGAGAGGCACACCGAGAGGCACACCCTGGCCAAGTAGCTCAGTTGGTTAGAGCATTGTCTCCATATGCCAAATTTGTGGTTCGATCCCCAGTCAGGACACATAAGAACCAACTAATGAATGAGTAAATAAGTGGAACAACAAATTTCTCTCTCCCTCTCTCCTCTCTCTCTCTCTCTCTCTCTCTCTCTCTCTCTCTCTCTCTCTGTAAATATATATATATATATATATATATATATATATATATATATATATATATATATATTAACATCTATCCTTCCCAAAGATAAAGAAACTACATAGAATGGAAATTATAGGCCAATATCCCTGGTTAACATAGATGCAAAATCCTCAACAAAGTATAGTAAACCAAGTTTAGCAATACATTAAAAGATAGGGATGTCCACTTTCACTGCTCTTATTCAATATAGTATTGAAAGCCATAGCCACAGCAATCAGATGAGAAGAAGAAATAAAAGGCATTCAAATTGGAAAAAAATAAAACTCTCATTATTTGCAGAGTCTGATACTATATATAGAGAACCCTAAAGTTTTCACACAAAAAACTACTAGAAATGATAAATGAATTCAGTAAAGTAGCAGGATACAAAATTAATATCCAGAAATCAGTTGCATTTTTATGCACCAATAATGAACTATCATAAAGTGTAACTAGAAAAAATCCTATTTATAATTACATCAATAAAAGAAGATACCTAGGAATAAATTTAACCTAAGATGTAAAAGACCTATACTTAGAAAATTATAAGAAAAAAACAGAAGAAGATACAAGTGGAAGTATATACCATGCCCATAAATAGGAAGAATTAACATCATTAAAATGTCTATGCTACCAAAGCAATCTATAGCTTCAATGCAAATGCCTATCAAA
This sequence comes from Pipistrellus hanaki, assembly GCF_964339955.1. Taxonomy (NCBI): domain Eukaryota; kingdom Metazoa; phylum Chordata; class Mammalia; order Chiroptera; family Vespertilionidae; genus Pipistrellus; species Pipistrellus hanaki. The sequence continues at coordinate 44,721,269 of NC_140510.1, forward strand.
ATACCAATGATGTAATTCACATACTAGAACAAATAGTCCAAAAATTTATATGTAACCACAAAATACCCAAAATAGCTACAGCAATCTTGAAAAAGAAAAAAAGAGTTGGAGGAATCATGCTACATGATATCAAACTATTCTATAAGGCCATAGTACTCAAAACAGCATGATACTAGCATAAAAGCAGACATATAGATCAATGAAACAGAATGGAGAACCCAGAAATAAACTCACACCTTCATGGTCAATATTAATGCAATATTGACCATGAAGGTGTGAGTTTATTGACCATGAAGATGTTAGTTAATTTATGGGTTCTCAGGGTATTATGCTAAGTGAAAAAGGGTATTATGCTAAGTGAAATAATCTATTCAAAGAAAGACAAATAACATATGATTTCACTTATAATTGGAATATAAAGAACAAAACAGAAACAGATTTATAGATACAGAGAACAGACTGATGGTTGCCAGAGGGGAGGGCATTAGGGGGACTGAGTGAAAAAAGGTGAAGAGATTGAGAACTACTGATTGGTGGTTACAAAATAGTCACAGGGATATAAAGTACAGCATAGAGAATATATTCAATAATGTTGTAATAACTATGTATGGTGCCAGATAGGTACTAGAAATAGTAAGGAAAACACTTTATAAAGTATACTAGAGGCCCGGCGCACGAAATTTGTGCATGGGTATGGTCCCTAGGCCTGGCCTGCAATCAGGGCCATCTTCTCTGGCTGCCCGCAGCCAGCCCCAGTTCGCCATCGGGTGATCAGAGCCTGCCAGCTGGGGAAAGGGACCAAGAGGTGATCAGGTGATCAGTGTGACTCATAGTGACTGGTTGAGTGGTTGTTCTGGTCGTTTTGCCATTAGGGTCAATTTGCATAGTACCCTTTTATTATAAAGGATAGAGACCTGGTGCATGGGTGGGAGCCGGCCAGCTTGCCCTGATGGGGGCCCCAGATCGGGGTATGGGTCCCCACTGTGATAGAGGCCTGGTGCAGGGCTTGGCTGGGGTAAGAGGCCACAGGCAGTTTTCAAACTGGCCACACCCCCAATTAAGGTGGGGGTCCCTGCTGGGGCCACAGTTGTTCTAGTCTCTGGTGGTTCTAGTCATTCTGCCATTTTGGTCACTGGGCTTTTATTATATAGGATGATTGTCTAACCACTATGTTGTACTCTTGAAACTAAAACAAAATAATATTGAATATAGACTGTAATTGAAATATAATTTTTGTGGGGTTTTGTTTTTTGCTGATCCTCACCTGAGGATATTTCTCCCATTGATTTTTTTAGAAATAGGAAGAGAGGAAGGGAAAAGGGGGGAGAGTGAAAGAGAGAGGGGCGGGGGAGGGGAGAAGGGAGGGAGAGAGGAAGAAACATCAATGTGAGAGAGACACATCAATTTGTTACCTCCTACATGCAGCCCTACCAGGGCCAGGGATCAAACCTGCAACCAAGGTATGTGCCCTTGATGGGAATCAAACCAGCAACCCTTTGGTCCATGGGCCGATGCTATAACACTGAACAACCAACCAAGGCAAAAAATTAAATTTAAAAAAAAATAGCTTCTAGAAGCAGAGAGAGAGAGCATAATGCAAATCTTCTGAGTATTATGCACAGTTAAAGCAAACAAAAGAAAAAGAAAACCCATGGCAAACCATTGCTGATTCTGTATAACTGACTCTAACCTTCTGCCTTTTGAGCATTTTCAACTGGTTCCAACCTCCTGAGATCCCAAAGTTTTTGCCTTGCATTTGGGTATTGCTTTAAAGAGAGTCCCACTTGGTGAGAATTGATTTTCAGCTTTGACTTCCATTTATATAGCAAAACCCCCAGAACAGCTCTGAGCAACGTCATACCCCTGGAAACCAGAGATAATGTTTCCATCCTCAGCAAAGTTGTTCTCTTGGAAAAGGAGAAATTTTCCCAATGTCCAGAGAAATTAGTCTCTGCTTTGGGTTCAAGCCATTTAATACAGTTTCCTGAACAAAGCAAATACCTGGCGATACCAGGAGCCCTACTGGGGATGCTTGCCCTTCCCAGAATTCCTTCTGCCCAATCAAAACATCTCAGATCCTGCCGAAACCGATTTGGCTCAGTGGATAAAGCATTAGCCTGTGGACTAAAAGGTCCCAGGTTCCATTCCGGTCAAGGGCATGTACCTTGGTTGAGGGCACATCCCCAGTGGGGGGTGTGCAAGAGGCAGCTGATCGATGATTCTCTCTCATCGATGTTTCTGACTCTCTATCCCTTTCTCTTCCTCTCTGTAAAAAAATCAATAAAATATATATTTTTTTTAAATCTCTGATTCTATGCTAGCTTTTCAAGATGGCAGCTAGCTACTTTGCCAAACCAACCCAAATTCTTAGGAAAGGGTTAAGTCCCTGGGGGTTTTTTTTATCCTGGCTATAGATTAAAATCATCTGGAAGAGGGGAGGAGGAGCTCTTTTTCAGCAATAGCAATGCCAGAGCCATACCCCTGACCAATTGCATTAGGATCTCCAACGGTGAGGCCAAAGCATCTGTATTTTTAAAAAGATGCATTTTCAAGTGATTCTGATCTGCACTCAGGGTGGGGAATCACTCTCATATAACCAGAATTACAACCCTTCGGAGCACCTGCTCTGCCTTAGGCACCATGTTTTTCTCTTATGTACATTACCTGTCATCCTCACTACAACCCTACTTGAATGATCATCATCACCAAGATCACAACGCTAAGTGCTAGAGGGATATTCATACTCATTGCTTTCTGACATATTTCTCAACATGTGGGACATGGGCCATTGATGGTTTTCAAGTTGATTAAAAATAGTGTGTGGCCGAAACCGGTTTGGCTCAATGGATAGAGCGTCGGCCTGCGGACTGAAAGGTCCCGGGTTTGATTCCGGTCAAGGGCATGTACATTGGTTACGGGCACATCCCCGGTGGGGGATGTGCAGGAGGCGGCTGGTCGATGTTTCTCTCTCATCGATGTTTCTAGCTCTCTGTCCCTTTCTCTTCCTCTCTGTAAAATACCAATAAAATATATTTATTTTTTTTTAAATAATCAAAGATCAAACCATTATCAGTGGAAGTAGAGTTCTTGGGGTACCACAAGGAAAGGAATTTCCTGCAGTCTCCACCAGAGGATGGCGTTTCATGGAAAGCTTTATTGATGATGGAAAATCAAGAGGGTTCCCCTCCAACGTCCTATCTCCGTCTGTCCCTCCATGAAAAAGGTCCCATCTTGTCTTCAGCGAGGCCAGAATAAAAACCAGTGTCCAGAGTTTCTGTTCCATATTACAGTCCAGCCCAGCATCTGACTAGTTTAGCTTGTGTTCCCAGCTACAGCCCATTGCATGTGAGGTCTGCACAGCATGGCCATGGGCCAAGCGGTTGCTTAAAGCCTTATGCCTCCGGAGAGAGAAGAGGTGAGTACACAGGTGAGTGCAAGTCACGGAGCAAGAGAGCAAGCGCCAACAAGAATGCAAGAGAAAGGGATCTCTTGTCTGGGGATTTTAACCTTCAAAGATTTTCAGGCTTGCATTGGGGTCCTAGCCAATTTATTGTTCCACAGCCTGGACTGACAGGCAAGCACCTTCCCTTGATCACCGGCCCCCAACTTTACCGCGCATGTGCCTATCTCCCTTTGCTGGATCCCTCCAGCAGTGATCTGCAGGGAATGGAGGTGGTTCCCTGGGGAGCGTGAGGTTACAGCTTCCTGGTGAAGCTGCCCAAATGACCATGCTGACAATGTCTGACTCCCCTTTGCTCTCATCCTGTTATCAATACTAATAAACTAGCTAATTACGATGATAACAAAACTATGCATATATTCCTAAAGGTATTACTTATTATAGAAAAACATTGCCTCAAATAGGAAATTATATAAATTAATCATGGATCGTCTATTAAATGAAATACCATGCAACAATTAGAAATGATGCCAGAATAATCTGGAATACAGATAAGAAACTTGTTCCAACACTTGCTCTAGTGTGAGGTTGGGATAAGGAGATAGGACAAAAGATGGACTTTTCACTGCTTAACTTATTTGTGCATTGTATTCACTCATTGTGTTTTAAAAATACCAACTATACTTTAAAATTTTTTTAAATTTTAAATAGTAAAAGAAAGATACTATTTTTAAAGTAGGTTAATATGGAAAAATGTGTATGACTCTATTGTTAAGTGGGAGAAGCAGTAACAAATTACTGTAGGTGGATACTGATATTTGCGGGGAATGGGAATGTTAAAAGAAGTGAATGCATATTCCCAGAAAAAATATCGAAAGGATAAAATACTAGTGAACTTCCTTTTTAAGAGGCTGACTTTATCTCCCTCCTTGTTAGACTACAGGTTCTCCAGGTGTGTTCCAGGCTAGAAAAGGCCCTCTTCCTGTGGGAAGCCTTGGCAATAATAGCCCACCTTACAGAAGCAAAGAGGAGGCTACATAGATGGGGCAGATCTTACCAAGAATGAGGAACAGTTACCATTCATTCGTTCATTTTTTGAGTGTGTGCCAAACCCTGAACTATATAACTCTGCCATCTTCCACGGGTACTGATTTAACTCAGGGATGTTTTCTTTGTAGCAGTTTTACAATTTTGAAGGAGATTGTTCACGACGTAACATGGCAACTGGGGAAATGTGTAGCCTTCCTTTCATCTTAGAAAGGGAGATCTGAATTACATGCACCTCAAGAGAAAAGTCTCTCTTCTGGTTGTGTTTGTGTGTTTTACAAAAACCCGCTGAACTCCTCAGTCCCTCCTGAAGTTAGACATGGAAAGGTAACAAAACTTGTAAGAACATCTCAGTAAAAGAACAAGCATCATTATAGATGGCCTAGACCTTGGGATTTAGAATCAAAAGGCCTGAGTTCTAGCCCTGGCTCTGAAGGGAGACTGGCAGAGGGGCCAAGCTCCCTGGGCCTCAGACCCCTCAGGTGGAAAAGCAAGCGTCTTTTGTCAGTAGGATGTTGGGAAACCTGAATTCTCAGTTGGACTGACCTGCGGTCTCCTGAATTTCTCTGTGCCTCTGCTATCTCTATGGGTTAACAAATGAGATGAAATAAAGAAAAAGATACTTTGCAAAATGAGATTTGCTACATATAAATGAAGTGGTAAAGAGAAGAAGCACATAGCTGGAAAAGACAGGTCCTCTCATTGGAAGTGATTCCTTTTTTTTTTTAATATCTTTTTATTGATTTCAAAGAGGAAGAAAGAGTGAGATAGAAATATCCATGATGAGAGAGAATCATGGATCCACTGCCTCCTGCACGTCCCCCACTGGGGATCGAGCCCACAACCGGGGCATGTGCCCTTGACCGGAATCATACCTGTTTTTTTTTCTTTCAGTTCTCAGGCCAATGCTCTATTTACTGAGCCAAACTGGCTAGGGTTGGAAGCTATTTCATGTAAGCGTCCACTGTACCATGTAGCACGGTCAACCATCATTAAGGAGAGAGATCATTCAGCTGGCAGCTGGGCTACTGTCCCTTCCAACTGACCTGAGAACTTTGGTCAGAGAAATGCTGTACCTCCCCTTAGGCACAGAGTTACAGAGCTCTATACATTAGTCACATAATTCCAAATCTACTTAAATTCCCACCATGGGGGGGGGGGGCATATCTCATAACTCCATTTGGGATTTGCTATCTGTAAATCTAAAACACTCTGTTTGCTTCAAGGAGATGTTTTACTTAGCAAGTGACTCTGAGAACGCCTCACCCACAAATGGCAACCAGATTGCAGTCATACTACTCAGGACGTACCCATGCCTGGTGAGGCCTCCAGGGAAGGCGCAAAGGACTATAGCTCTCTTAGTGTGCTCTTTCCCAAGAACCCCACTCACTGCCTGTCCATTCCTCAGGGGCCTGGAAACCATACTTCCCCACCAGGATAGCCCGACTGTATGCCCCATCCTGCTCTCCATTGTGGCTCTTCCTGCACTGTAATCCTGCTAGGAAATTTACCAGAACTGGCACATCTGTAGTGAATGATGACAAGAGAAACACTAAGTGTCCGGGGACAATGTTGGGAAGAGCATTTATAGCCATAACTCAGCAGGTCAAATAGAGTAGAGGAAGTCATTTCCTTCTTCATCTCAGACCTTAGGGGAGAACAGAATGCCTCCACTATGACTTAAATTGTGCCTGAATTAAGTTTGCTGGATATAAGGGCGAGGGCGGTGGGGGAAGTACCCAGCTAGATTTGAATTTCAGATGATCAGCCAACCACTTCTTAATATAAGTATGTCCCAAATATTACAAAGGATGTACTTACATTTAAAAAGTATTGGTTATCTGGAATTCAAATTTAACTGAGTGCCCTGGCAACTCTAGCTTGGATATTCAATAATGAAAACTGAAATGTTAAATTTCCAAACCAGTTGTTTGAAGTTATGTTATAAAGCCATCAATTGAATTCAGCTATCTGTCTCTCACCAAGGCCTTGGCCCACTGTGCAGCTACAATGCGTGATGATTTCGGATTAGAGAGGAAGGAGTATGCATTTCCCACACTCCTGAAACTCCAGTCAGATTTCTCCCCTTTTCTGGCAGATTCATCTCGTTTCCTATGAGGTTCTGTGACAACTCGAAAGAGAAAGATGTCCAAGGTCTCAAATATGAAATCAGACTGTGCTGGATGGGAGAGTACAGGGAGTCTTGTAACCAAAAGAGACCTCTGTTCAATACAAACTGGTGTTCGTGACAAATATACTTTCAAGAAGCACCATAGGGAGGTACCCTCATGGATTACCAACTGGAGAGATGGCTCAGCTTACAAACATGTAAGGTGGAAATCAGCCACTTTCAGAATATGAACTTAATTGTCTTCAAAGTAAATGATGGATATTCTAATGTGTATCTTCAAACTGGGATTGCCCATTTTATCTACAAAAACTAGTCAGCTAAATTAGGTCATTGCCAGATAGCCATACTGTTTTGTAATCATAAGCAAACTGGCTCTACAGCTGACAGGGGTTCAGGCTTCCATTCTGACACTTACAGACTAGGCTTTCTTACCTATAGTTTCTTCATCTTTTGAAAGAAGAATTTTTGTTCTACATGCCTCATTGATTTTTGTTTATATTTCAACTTTTTTATTTTTTTATTTTGTTTTTTTATTGATTTTCGTGAGATAGAAGAAGGGAGTAGGGAGAGAGAGATAGAAACATTGATTGGTTGCCTCCTACATGCCCCCTACTGGGAATCCAGCAGCAGCCTGGACATGTGCCCTCCCAGGAACCAAACTAGTGACTTTTTAATGCATAGGTCGACATTCAATCACTGAGCCATACGGTTTGGGCTGTTTTTAAAATTTTATTAGAAAAATCATAATAAACTTTTCAATGTGCATACATATTTTGGTTTAATCAATGCACAATATGCTATTTGTGTTTTGCTTCTTTTTCTGGATTTTGAACTTTCATCTATCAGCACCAATCCCATATTTACTATCCTTATTGATATCTTCATGGTATGATATAATATTTACATCTTGAAGTTAACTTCTCCCCAATTATTAAATACTTATGTTTCTAGCTTTTTTCCTACTTCAAAAAGTGCTGTCATATCCATTTTCAAACAGATCCTCTTTTTTTCATTTTTGGTGTAACTTATTGCAACATGTTCAGCTTTTGTTATTTTTTGTCAAGTTGTATTTCAGAGGAGATGGAACTCTGGGCCAGTGTACCTGAGGCCTCTTCCACAAGATCTTTTGACCTTTTGGTTTATCCTAATTAATAGAAAGGCAATAGTAATTATTTTAATTAAAGCTCTGGCTGAACATTTTTCAATGTATTTTTTCATAATTGCATTTCAAATATATATGAATACGCCTGTATTTCTTTTGATTTAGTCTTTCCACATTCTGGATTGTAGACTTTTGTGTGTGTATATATATATATATTTTTCATTGTTTTTATCTTTCTGTTGCAGTTCCTCTCATCTTAGTTTTGTTACTATCCATCATATAAAATAATTTACTTCAATATAATCAAACCTCCTTGTCACTATCGTCTTCCACAGTTTAAAAAAAAAGTATATTTCATTTCCTTCTAAGATTTTTATGGGAATGTTTAAAATGTTTAACTGTATATCTCATCTGGAATTTATTATGATCTGTGAGAATCAGGAGGTATATTAAGAAAAGTAAAAAATTTAGAAATTAAAAAAAATGAAACTAATTTCTGTCTACCAGCATTAGCTTATGGCCTTAAACAAGTCACTTATATCTTCTAATTCAATGTTCTCTACTAGACTGAAGGCAAGGACCTTGTCTTATTTCTCTTTATCTTCCCCACAATATCCAGCAAAGTACCTTACATTTAGGATAAATGTGATAAGGTTTGTATTTAAGTTATATTTTTTGCATATTGCTATCAAATTGTTCTAATAGCACTCATTGAATAAGGATTCATATTCCAATTATTTATTTGGTTGTTTATAATTGGTCATGTATCAATGACACTCAGATTTGCCCCAATGGCAAAGCACCTAAGAGTTGTAGCACTCTGCAAAACATCTGAAATATGGCGATATTAAAGTTAAAATAATGAAAATTAAAATGTGATGCTAAATCAGACACCAGCTTACACTACTTTCTGGTATAGTATAGACATCATATGATCAGACACCAGCTGTTTTTAATTTATGGGAGAAATTTTCAAATTGAGAAAATTCTATCCAATAATTTAATTCCTCCTAATAATCAGGTAAAGAAAATCTACTGTGGAACAACAAGTTGTTCAAGAGCAAAGTTGAAAACCACATCTTACATTGGGCATTCCCGGTTGAGAATATAAATATAAATACTCTGATCAAGTATAAACACTATATAAATATAAAGTTCAGTAAACCTAGCTGAACCCCAAAAGTCTTTAAGATTAGTCTTTTTAGTTGACCAGTTTGGGATTCCTACATAAGAAAATCTAAAGGAGATTCATGTTAGATCTCCAGTGCATGCTCACACCAGCAAGCTTAACTCTAGATGCTTCTGTTTATCAAGTTATAAATCAGAAGAGAAAACACAAAAGGACCTCACAACCTCATGTTCTACCATAGTAAAGACTATGGATTTTGCAAAACAAACAAGAGGTGGGTATGTTGGAACTTTCAGAGAGGGGAAAAAAGAAAAGAAAAAGAAAAAAACACATTTCAATTCTGGATTCCTTGTACTCTGAAGATGATACTAGTGTAAGGGGCTGGAGTCCTGTCTTCTACACAATGTTCCTGGAGATAAGGCTACTGGACCCTTCTGCCAGGAGCATCACTTGGCTATGCTAATTAATATTTTTTTCATGGAGCTTACTTTTACTGAGACATTTTAACTTTAAAAGAAAAAATGTTTTGTTAAGAAAGATAATGATGCTGTTGTTTGTTGTTATTTTACTGCTAGAACAGGAATTAAGGATCTAGGGTTGGGTTCCCACTCTGCCACTTGATATGGGATGAGTCATTCAACATTTGTAGACCTCAGTTTTCTTTTATGGGAGGAAAAAAAAAAGAGTGTTTAGAATGGACAGTTTATAAAATCCTATATCTTTCCAATAGTCTTGTTCAAATATAAATATGTTCCAATTCAAGAAAAATAAAGATGCAAGACTTCCTACTTCAGAACTGATAATCCACTATTCATCATGGTCCTTGCTGAGTCATTCTTCACTTAGAAATTCCCCCTAAATTTTCTTAAATAGTAGGAATCTCTAGTGAAGTCAAACTGTGATTACAAATCTCCAACTCTTTTTTGTGAATAATTGGTTTATGATATACACTGGGTCTGTGAAAATGATATCTCTTCTTTAGACTATGACATTTGTGAACAAGATTCTACAGCGGTTGTGTGTATGCTGACAAGAAGTTAGAACTGCTGAACGCTGCTTTAGATATAGTGCCAAAAAGACAGCCGATTCCACAAAAATCATCTGCCTGAAAGGGAAATAAATCATGACCTCATTGCACACGTGGTTTCTTAGCCTCCAGGGCACTCTTGGTCCAGGATTCTGAAATTAGGACTAAGACAAAGAGACTGACTGCTCCATGAAATAGGGCAAGCATCCTTTCCCCTTCTCCCTTGCACTACCTCCAGAGACTGCACGGATCAATGCATTGTTCAAAGCATTTCAGTAAATACCAGCTCAACCATTTTCCTACAAAATGCACCCCACCGAAAAGTTTGTTTCTCCTCTACTCACAAGTGTGTGTGCTCCAGATGTCTTTGAACTCTCACTGTTGGATGTGGTGCAAACCACCCCAGATTGCCTTCATTGTCCTGAGTTATCTCACTAAGGGCACTTTCTACTCTGCAAAGGCTGCTCACCAATCTCTCCTTCACCAGCTTGCTTTATGTCACTCTTGACTGCTGATTCAGATAAAAGAGATGAAGGCAAAGTTACAGACAGTATCTCTTGTTTACACTTAGCAACCTCTGTGTGTTTGTTTTTTTAGGATAATATTTCTCTTAATGATAGCACAGCTCTATCATGCCCATTAAAATGAGACACAGTTCCTGCTAAGTGCATTTATGTGAAGAGAAATGTTTCACTGAATTTTCCCAAAACCCCGGATGGTGTACAGTAAAGTTTTGCTACCTTGTTGCAGGTTCAGAAAACAGTCTTGCACAGAAGCAGCGAACACCTCGCCGAAGATGTCAGCAACCCAAAATGCTGAGTAGCCCTGAGGACACCATGTACTATAACCAGTTAAATGTGAGTTCAAAGTGGCCATAAAGCTGTTTCACCGGCTTTGTTTCCAGTTAATAATTCTGTTATTAATACCTGTTCCAGCCCCTCCAGCCCCACCCCCACCCTCTTATGCTCTCGTCTTGAACATGTGCTTAGGCTCTTTATCTGTTGCTTTCATGTCAGGATGTCTGCCTTCACGGTGAATAATTGATGTGGTTTATCAAAGACGAGCAAGATGCATGCTTCATCAGGCTCACTTGAGCCCTTTGATCAAAAAAATTATGCTGTGACTTCTGATATTATCAGCATCTGCTTGCATTCAACACAAAATCACTTTGAATTAAAAATTAACGACTTGCTGCTTTGCTTTGACTGTGTGTTCTTGGCCCTCTCCACAGGGGACTCTAGAATATCAAGGGAGCAAGAGGAAGCCAAGAAAACTTGGGTAAATATCTGTCTTCTTAGTTCTAAGCAACTGTAAACAGAAGGGGTCCTTTGTGATATTACAGAAAATGCAAAACTTTCCTGAGAGGCTTCTAAAAATGTGCAATGGGTATAGCCCCGCTCTTGTTGACACTGGAGACTACTTTTCACAGTAGCAAGTGTACAGAACTTGAATCCATTCTGTCTGAAAAGGCTGGAATTTCCATCGAAAGGCAAATATTATTTCTCAGGGAATTGTACTTTCCCCATACGTGGAGACGTGGTGCGTTGTATAAAACTCTCCCACACACAAGATCACTCTACACAGGGCAAATAGGTGGCTTCCCCTACAGTTCCCTACCCCTGGGCCTTAAAGGTACAGGAAAATATCCTCCAGTAGTTCGACAGAAGATTCTAAGGAGTTTGAGCTCATTTAATTGTTAGCATCTCAGTTGAGAATAAGGATGAGGTACCAGTTTAAGAACTGGAAGAGGTCAGGAGGGGAACTTGCTCACCTGAAGGAAAGCAGGTGGAGAAAGGCCAGGTAATTCACATACATCAAGTTGCAATAAGGTCACCATTTCCAAACACCACTAACTTGGGCCATTATCCGAGTGTGACTCAGAGGTGGAAGGCTTTGTGTATCAGACCCCAGTTCCTCTGTGCTGTGGGAGTCTGGACTACTCTGAGTTATCCTTCTCCTATCCTTCTCCTATCCCAGCCCCTGTTCCAAGCACTCAAACAACTTCAGGTGCCCCAGAGATGGCCGTGGCATTTCTTTTTCTACCGAAACTCTTTTCTTTGTTGCAGCCAAGTCAAAGTGCTCGACGGTGAAGACGAATATTACAAATCTCTGTCACCCGTGGACTCGACCCCTGAGGAAGGCAACGCAGCCCACCCTTTCTTTTTTTTCTCGTCCTCAAAAGGAGCATCTGCTGCTCAGCACTGAGCTGTCCTTCCTGTGCCTCCAGTCTGTTGAGGGGTAAGCACAATCATGGTAATTGACAGCTTGTCATTTAAAAAGAAAGCCCTACAATGGGGTCACTTACTGAACAATTTGCAGATTCTTAACCATTTTCTCCTACCTCCATCACCTTCCCCACATCTGCTCTGCAGCTTGATCTGAGTAATCCCTTCTTTTCTCAAAGTAGGAGTCTCTTGGGGACACCAAGTGCACCTCCACTGCAGTAATAACCACCATTCAAGCCCCCATCTGAAAGGGTAACAATCTCACCATCAGCCAACTGTGGACACTGATCATATTTCTTTATTTTTTTCCTACCACATCCTTCCATGCAGAATCTGCCTCTGTGAACATCCAGAGGTTCCTTGCCTCCTCGGCTCTCCACAGCATCCCTTCCCCTTTGCTGGTCTTTCTATCCTGCCTGCCTCTCCCCAGGGGCAGGGCTCTGTTGCTGAGGGTTTCCATGCTGGCAGAGTATACCCAAGGTCTCCTAGGCCTGTATAATGTTTTGTGTATTTAGGGAGAGAGCCCTAAATTTTTTAGATTCTTCCTATAAGGCAAATGAACTCCTTTCTTGCTTGTTATTAGGGCAACAAAGCCTTTGCCTCTTTACTCCTTGTCAAGACACCCCCATCACCAGCAATAAAAGAAAGGAGTGAGTTGGAAAGAATCTTTGGACCTGTCAGAGTCCATGTCACATGGTTTTGTAACTTCCCATCTCTGGTCGGCTGTCTGCAGGAATCATCCTCTCTCGTTCATCTCTGCGTGCACAGATCGCATACAGTGCCTGGCACAGAGTGGACGTCCAGTTAATGCCCACCCTCGACTGAGTAGAAAGACCTTGCTATACAAACATATCTGATAGAAAAGTTACTTTCAATTATATGTTATATGTGATTAATCACTTTTATTATCCCGTAAGTTCTGATTTTTTGTTCAAGGTTGGACTAGTCTTATTGTAATGATGTTATATTACACATTATAATACTCAATATGATTCAACAGGCAAAACAATATGTGAGATTTCTGTGTGATGTAAAAAACCCACAAAACCCTTTCCTTAGAACAAATATTCTCAATGTGGTTTTTTTTGTTTGTTTATTTGTTTGTTTGTTTACATGGCAGATAGTACACATGGGAATACTCAGATTCTGAGAAAAATAAACTTGAGGCAATAGGAAAAAGAGCTTTTTAGAATTTTAAAGGGAAGAGTTTTAATAAGCATTTTACAAATATAAATAATAAAATAAGGCATTTAAAGATTTCAGAAATTGTAAATTTTACAAGAAAAAGAAAGCCATTAATTCAGTAGTCAAACTTTACTTTTTAAAAACAGTCAATTTTTTTCCCAGACCTTCACCCCAAAGGTAATGTTGTTAAGGCATGTGAGTAGAGCAGAAGAAACACAAATGACCATCATTTTATTGTTTAAAAATTTTATATATATATATATATTAGCATTATTATTAATATAAGTATTTTTTGGAAATTTCACTTTTATCATTGATTTGTCTACTTTTGATTTGCTAATATTAGCTGCTTTTCAGTCTGTTGAATAGAAATGTTCACAACTTCCCACTAAACCATGTACAACATAATTGTATACCTGCTTTGTTTCTAATTAAAACTTATCTATAAAAAATTTTAAAGGAAATAGAAGTTATTATCTATATATATAAAAGGCTAATATGCAAAGTGTCCCCTCAGGAGTTCAACCAGGAGACCGGGAGTTCACTTGCTCTCTATTACATGTGCTGACCACCAGGTGGCAGTGTGGAATGAAGGTAGGCTCCAACCAGCAGCCATAAGGCCCCAATCGGCCTTGATCACTGTCCAGGCCTAGGGACCCCACCCATGCATGAATTTCGTACACTGGGCCTCTACCCTGTTTCCCCGAAAATAAGACAGTGTCTTATATTAATTTTTTCTCCCAAAGTTGCGCTAGGTCTTATTTTCAGGGGATGTCTTATCTTTCCATGCACTAGGTCTTATTTTCGGAGGATGTCTTATTTTCTGGGAAACACGGTAGTAAAAACCATAATTCAGAAGCTCTGTAATAATTACTCATTGCCACAGCAATAACGCCTAGCACTGCATTAGAAATAGAGTTCACTATTATCTACAGCATAGGTATGACAGACTCTAGATATTATTCTTGAGCTAGTTATAGTGCCACAAACTCAAAATGCAATTCTTAAAAGGAATTGATGAGAATGATGTAAGCTGGAATTTCATAAATGTCTTATTAATTTTATCAAAATAATAAGCACATCTCAAAAACAAAACCAAAATAAAATAGTACAGAGAGTTTATAGTGGAAAGCAATCTTCTCTATGCCCCTACCTTAGTCCCTGAGAAGCAACCTTTTTTATTATTATTATTTCTAATTTTAATTATTGTAATGACTTCCAACATGTCTCTGAATAATTTGCTTCTGTGTTCTTGATTTACTATTTTAGACAATATCTACTCTCTCTGTCTATGAAAGATGTGCATTGTATCTTAATTCCCCTCTCTTGACTTCTTCCAGTGCTTAAATTTTATGTTTAAATTTTTGTTGATTGCTTTTTAAACTTTGAATTATATAATTAAACACCTATTTTTGTGCTTTTGACTTTAATAGTATCTATGAGGCTGCCTTACATGAAAAAACCAATAGCCTGAAAGACAATGTCAAGTGAATAGGATAATGGACCCTGGACAAAATGGAAATAATTCTGAGGGTAGAATAGTTTTTTAAAATTTAACTGTAAACTTCTGGTGTTCATGTTCTGAGCTGCTGTTTCTTCTTCCATTTTAGTTCATCTGCACATATGCCTCCATCTACTTTTCTACACTTAATTTAAAATATCATACGTATATAGAAAAGAGCACACATTAGAAGACTCAGCTCAGTAAGTTATCAGAAAGTGAACATCTGCCGGGACCAGTTTGGCTCAATGGATAGAGTGTAGGCTTGGGGACTGAAGGGTCCCAGGTTCAATTCCCGTCAAGGGCATGTACCTTGGTTGCGGGCATATCCCCAGTAGGGGGTGTGCAAGAGGCAGCTGATCGATAACACTCTCTCATTGATGTTTCTAACTCTCTATCTCTCTCCCTTCCTCTCTGTATAAAATCAATAAAATATATTTTTTTATTAAGAAAAAAGAAAAAAAAAGTGAACATCCATGTGACCATTCATGCAGCCAAGAGTAGAAGATTGTTAGCATCCTAGAAGACTCCCTCGTGTCCTTTCCCAATCACTACTACCCCCAGCCACCTCCCCAGAGATAAGCACTCCCATGACTTTAATGATAAACACTTCCGTGATTTTCTTTATAGTTTTATCACTTACATGACCCCTAAACTCTATAATTAGATTTTTATATATATATATATAGCTAGGTTTTGGGAAGTTTATATAAATGAAATCATGTAGTATATCATTTGGGGGATCTTGGTATTTTTTTTTAATTTAATGTTATAATTGTTAGTTTCTTCTAGTTGTGGAATGTAAATATAATGTATTCATTTTCATGATTTCAGTATATGAATATGCCCTAACTGACTTACCCATTCTACTTTTGATATATAAATATGAATTGTTTGCAATTTGGGACTATTTTGGAAGTTGCTACCACCAACATTATTATATATGTCCTAGTGTATATTTGGATGCATTTTTGTTGACTGTCTATCTAATATTAGAATTGCAGGGTTCTAAGGTAAACATATCTTCATGTTAGTAGGTAATGCCGAACTGTTTTCCTGAGTGAGTGTAGTAATTTATAATCCTGCCAGGGGTATAAGAAAACTTTCATTGGTCTGCATTCTCACCAATTCTTGCTATTATCAGTCTTCTTAATTTGGGCAGTCTATATTTTACCCCTTTTTTTATTATTTGAAAAAATGCTAGTTGTATATGTTGCAACTTTTCTCCACTAGGTTGCTTTTCCTTTCATTCTCTTAAAGTGCCCTTTAGTGAAAAATAATAATAATAATAATAATAAGTGTAATTTGCCGTAGGTGGTTTGGTTCAGTGGATAGAGCATCCACCTATGGACTGAAGGGTCTCAATTTTGATTCCCAGTCAAGGGCACATACCTCAGTTGCAGACTCAATCTTTGGCCCTGGTCGGGCACATGTGGGAGGCAACCAATTGATGTGCCTCTCTCAAATTGATGTTTCTCTTCCTCTGTCTTTCCTCCTCCCTTCTACTCTCTGTGAAAATCATTGGAAAAATATCCTTGGGTGAGGATTAACAACAACAAAAAAAGTGTAATTTTAAAATAGTAAAATTTACCAATGTTTTCATTTTTGATAGGTGCTTTTTATATGGCCTGTTAAGAAGTCTTGGACTACAAAGTCATAAAGACATTTGCCTTTGGTATCTTCTGGAAGCATTATTATTTTGCCTTTCACATTTAGATCTTTAAACCACCCAAAAGTGATTTTGCAAATGGTATGCAGTGGGGTAAATGTTCATGTTTTCTACAATAGATATTCAACTGCCTCCACCCCATTTAATGAAAAGACCATCCTTTTCCTTCTGCTCTAAAATACTACCATTTATATAAATCAAGTGTTCATGAGACTGTTTCTATATTCTCTATTCTATTCCATTGATCTATTGGTTATTCTTGTCTTAATTATAATAGGTCTTGGTATATGGCAGAGCAAGGTTTTCAGTACTTTTTTCTTCTCTAAGATACCCTTGATTAATCTAGACACTTTTCATATTACAAAAGCAAATAATCAACTTTTGGGGGGGGGGGAACTGTTAGGGTATTTTTTTAATTATCTGAGTCTATAGTCAATTTGGAACGAATTTCACGTTTATAATATTGAAGTTTTCAACCCATGAACATGGTATATCCTTCTATTTAGTTAGTTATTCCTTCTCTTCTTTCAAGAATGGTTTATAATTTTATGTAAGAAATCTTATCCATATTTTGTTGGTTTTATTCCTATGAATCATATACAATTTGATATCATTTAAAGGGTTTTAACTTTTTTTGTTTGTTTTCTATTTGTTGCCTGTTATAGACTAAATGTTTGTGTTCCCTCAAAGTTTATATGTTCATATGTTCATGAGGGAGAAGCCCACATGAGTGGGATTAGTGCCCTTATAATAGAGACTCCAAAGAGTTTACTTGCCTCTTCCACCATATGAGGACACAGTAAAAAGATGGCTGTCTATGTACTGGGAAGCAGGCTCTCATCAGACACAGAATCTGCCCGCACCTTATTCTTGAACTTCTGTTGTTTAAATCACTTAGCCCGTGGTCAGCAAACTGCGGCTTGAGAGCCACATGCGGCTCTTTGGCCCCTTAAGTGTGGCTCTTCCACAAAATACCATGGCCTGGGCGAGTCTATTTTGAAGAAGTGGCGTTAGAAGAAGTTGAAGTTTAAAAAATTTGACTCTCAAAAGAAATTTTAATCGTTGTACTGTTGATATTTGGCTCTATTAACTAATGAGTTTGCCGACCACTGAGTCCTAGGCCATAGTATTCTGTTATAGCAGCCTAAACAGATTAAGACATTGTTACATAGAAATACAATTGATGTTTTGTATTCGAGACCTATAAACTGTGCTAAATTTATTCATTCATTGCAATAATATATCTGTAGATATTTTTTGGATTTTCTACATACACAATTATGACCTCTGCAAATAACTATGGACTTTTTCTTCCTTTTTAATATTTCTACTTAGCTTTTTCTTGACATAGTGCCTATATAAATTAGTTATTGAACATCAAATCAAGCACATAGTTCTCACAAGTCTATGGATCAGCTAAGTACTTTTCCTGATTTAAACTAGTTTTACCAACGCTTACGTGTGTATCTGCAATTGGCTACAGGTCAGTTAAGCAGATTTGCTGATGTTGGCTGGGTTCCTTACATATCTAGAGCCACAGCAGGGACAGCTGGGTTAACTTAGTTCTTTTTGACATGGTCTTATCCTCCAATTTGCTATTATCCAGAAATTATAGTGACAGAATTTCCCAAAAGGGGGTTGGAGGGGAGGGGCGGGGTGTCTGCTGAAGCTCAGCACTAGCATGTTATCAATTTCAATACTTTCTTTTATCCAAAGTGAAACATAAGGCCAGCCCAGATTCAAGAGATAGGTTAATAGAATCCATCTTTGATGGGAGATGCTACAAGGTCAATTACATTGCAAAGGGAATGGATACAAAGGGAGATAGAGAATTAGAATAATTTTTGTGATCAATCTGCCATACCAACCTGGCTAAGATTTCTAGTACAAGGCTGATTAGGAGGGTTAATAGCAGGATCTTTGCCTTTTTTCCCCCAATCGCAGAAGGAAAATCTTTACTATTTCACTATTAATTATGATAGTTGCTGTTTCTTTTCTATTCCTAAAAGGGATTTATTCCCTTACAAGGAGATATTTGATTTTATCACATACTTAGTTTTTATATATTTAAGTAACTTACTTTTTTCTGATTTTATCAAATACTTAGTTTTTATGTATTTAAGTAGCTTATTTTTTTCCTTTATTTTGTTAATGTAATGAGTTACATTTGTTTTCTAATGTGAAACTAACCTTGCATTCTTGCAATATATACAACTCTATCATATTGTCTTATCCTTTAACATATTGCTGCATTTGATTTATTAATTTTTAAAAAGATATTTATGTTCATGATGAAATTATGGAGGGGAGGGGGGTTCATTATGAGAAATAAAAAGAATGTAAATTTTAATTCTCATAATGACATTCATTCTTCCTTAAAATTTTTTTAATTCACTAGGAAAGCTATTTGTGCCTGCAGTTTTTTATGAGGGAAAATTTTAATTATGGATTAAATTTCTTTAATAATTTATGGCTATTTATATTATCTATTTCTTTCTGTGTCAGTTTTGGTAGGATTTATTTTTCTAGAAATTTGTCCATTTCTTTGACATTTTCAAATTTAGTTAGAATTGTTCAAAACTTTCTTAAGTTATTTTTAATATTGTAGAATCTATAATAAGGCCCCTTTTTCATTTTTTTAAAATATATTTTTATTGATTTCAAAGAGGAGGGGAGAAAGAGAGATAGAATAATAAGAGAGAATCATTGATCAGCTGCCTCCTACACACACCATATTGGGATCAAGCCCCCCAACCTGGGCATATGCCCTGACAGGGAATCGAACTTGACCTCCTAGTTCATAGGGCGACACTCAGCCACTGAGCCATGCCAGCTGGGCCCCTTTTTTATTTATGATGAAAACAATAATTTGTGTTTTCTGTCTTTTTCCTTGATTAGTCATTCCAAATTTGTCAATTTTATTAGTTTTTTAAGGGGAAAAAAACTTTTGATTTTGTTCAACTTTTTCATTACCTATTTGTTTCCAATTTCACTAAATTTTGCTCTGATTCTTATTCTTTTTTTTCTTTTTTCTTTTTTTTCGCATAATTTGCTGGGGAGGGGGAGAGGTTCTTGTACATTTTTGGGATTTTTAAAAAAATATATTTTATTGATTTTTTACAGAGAGGAAAGGAGAGGGATAGAGAGTTAGAAACATCGAAGAGAGAGAAACATCCATCAGCTGCCTCCTGCACACTCCCAACTGGGTATGTGCCTGTAACCAAGGTACATGCCCTTGACCGGAATCGAACCCGGGACCCTTCAGTCCGTTGGCTGACGCTCTATCCATTGAGCCAAACTGGTTTCGGCACATTTTTGGGATTTTAATCTCTCCTTTCTAATATATTCATTTAAGCTATAATTTTTCCTGCAAGTAGAAATTAGCAGCAACATATAGCATTTCTATTCAGTTTTTAAAGTTTTCAAATATCCATTATGATTCCTTTTTTTGACCCCTGAGTTTTTCAGAAGTTTATTAATTTCTAAATGTACAAGGATTTTCTTTTATTTTTGTTGTTGTTGAGTTCTGGCTTTAACTGTGTATGACCAGAGAACAAATTCAGTATGGTTTCAAGACTTGGATATTTATTGAGACATTATGGCCCAGCAGATGATTTTTTAAATGAAACTTCTAAATATTCCATATATATCTAAAAATAGGAATATTCTGTGGTCTTCTCCATATGCACAGTAGGTAAAGTGTGACAATTGTCATCTCCCCCATACTTACTAATTTTTTTACTGCTACTTTCTATCAGTTAAGAGAAGTATATTAAAATTTCCTACTATCACTATGAATTTTCCTATTTCTTCCTTTAGTTTTGTCAGTTTTTTTTATCTCTTTTAAGGCTATATTATTAGGTATATACACACTTTTATTATTCTCTGATGGCTATCTAAGAAATTATAATATGCACCCTGATTTTCCAAAATCTGATATTACTTGGTATTTATACCCTCTTCTCGGGAATGCAGGAATTCAGGGACCTTAAAACAATCTCTATCTATCTTATATATTCTTCTTGACTATATTGCCACTGTTGTGGTATATTTTAATTTGGATATATTTTATATCCCACAAGTCATTTGTTATTGTTTTCATTACTCTTCACTTCTTCCCACATCTTCCGACCTTCTATTCTGGGATCTGTTTTCCTCTGCCTAATGAGCACTCTTTAGTGTTTTCTTTAGTCTGAGTTTACTGCTATAAGTTTTTTGTTTACCTGAAAATATCTTTATTTTCCATTAACTCTTAAAGGATATCTTTGATGAGTGTAGAATTCTATATTGGCAGTTATTTTCTCTTAGAACTCTAAAGATAGCACTTTATTATCTTCTGGTTCTCTTTGTATCTATTGAAAGGTCAGCTGTAAGCCAAATTGTGGTGCCTTTGAAGGCAACTTGCCTTTTTTCCTGACTTTATGTTTACTCTTTCTTTGGTTTCTAGCAGTTTTGCTATGATGTGGTTCTCACTCGTGTTTTCTTACTCTCTTGATTATTATTTATTGTGTGCTGGAAATTACATTTGCAAAATTGTATGTAAAAATAATTTGAGGCCCCACATAACATTCCCTTCATTCATAAAACAGAAATATTTGTTGGGACCTTGAATAAATTAGAGTTGCTTTAATCTAACTTTAGAGCCTGGGATGGTTTGAAACTGACCTGCAATCCCTGTGAGAACAGTGTACATCTGGTTCACCATCTCCTAGAGGGGAGCTCTGTGCAATTCCAGGTCAGTGTGTGTGTGTGTGTGTGTGTGTGTGTGTGTGTGTGCGCGCGTGTGTGTGTGTGTGTGTGCGCGCGCGCGCCCGGGCTAAGAGGTTACATGTTTAACACTCCAACTTTTGTCCCTTTGGCTCTACCGCTCAGCCTCTTAGTTGCACCTTCTTCTAAGCTTCTTTTAGTTACCTCTTCTAGAAGAAAAGTTGCCCCAAATGCTGAGCTATCTTTTCAGAACTTGTCTTCTCCTAGACATTTAATCCAGTATTTCTTCACTCTCTTGTGAGCTTTCCCAATGTCTTCAATTAGGTATATTTTAAATTTCATCCTAATTTACTATTTGACCCCAAGGAAAGGCAATTTGGATTATATAGTTCTTTACTACTGGAAGCAAGTCTCTTCTATCCATTTTTTCAGAAATATGTTGAAATCTCTTCCTTTGATGATTCCAGTATGATCTTCCATTCTCATCATAATTTTGAGTTTCTTTTTTACTGTCATTTAAATGAGGTCTCCTTAAAGAAGATCAATTGTGTGATGCTGTTTGTCATGTTGTAACTTGCCCTGCTTAAAATTGTTTTCGATAAATCATTTATAAATATCAGTAATTAAACTATAATTTTCATAACAGCTTTACTGATATATCATTCACATACCATACAGTTCACCCCTTTAAAGTATGTAATTCAATATATTTAAACTATTATTAAGAATAGATTATTTGGCCGAGGCCGGTTTGGCTCAGCGGTAGAGTGTCGGTCTGCAGACTGAAGGGTCCCAGGTTCAATTCCGGTCAAGGGCATGTACATTGGTTGCGGGCACATCCCCAGTAGGGGGTGTGCAAGAGGCAGCTGGTCGATGTTTCTCTCTCATCGACGTTTCTAGTTCTCTAGCTCTCTCCCTTCCTCTCTGTAAAAAATCAATAAAATATATTTTTTTAAAAAAAGAATAGATTATTTGTTCCACACCTCATGACTAATTTCCAGATATTACTGTCTTAAAACACTACTGTTGAGATGACCTAGGAGCTTATAGTATGGAAGAGGAGATGTGATACATGCATAACTCTTCTCTAAAACTTGGCAGAGTAAGATCAGAAAAGGGAGCATAATGGAATGTTTTATGAAGAAAACAATATTTAACCTAAATCTTAAATGCTGGGTTGGGAAGGAGTAAGACAAACTGGCATCCTATAAAGTGGCACAAGGGCTGCTGTTAGTCCTTGGTGTGAATTAGGGCGGGGGTGGGGAGGTGGGAATGCCCTCCCCTATTCCAAGCACCGCTGTGCAACTGGAACAACCACAAGTGTTCTGGAAGAGTCCAGTCAGACTGAAGCAGCAGAAAATGTCAGGTCTTGTTTTGGTTTGACTGAGCCTAGAACATCAATCAGTGGTAAAACCGAAGAAGTTGGTTGTGGAGGACTTTGAATGCTGTGCTGGGAGCTTGTTCTCTACTGGGCAACAAGAAACCCCTGGGGATTTGTTCAAAGGGATGCCATGAACAGAGCTGGGATTTGAAAAGTGCTTGTGGCAGCAGTGTGAAGAGGAGTGAGAGGCCAGGAGATCAGTTAGAAGACTTCTGTGGTAATTCAGCAAAAGTTAGAATAATGGAAGGAGAAAAGAAAGGGATGTGAAACCAATACATCTTGCAAAAAATATGGGGTGGTGAAGGCTGGAGAAGGAAGAATAAATTAAAGATGACCTAATGCAGAAGAAACGGGTCAAAATCTGGAATTTATCTGTAGTTTATTAACTGGATTAGCAGTCATTTTTTTTTTCATACTGCTAAAGAGAAAAGGATTGTATTATATATACCATTTTATATATACTTCAATGTTCAGACACTATTCCTAAAATTAATGTTTAGGAATTCCTTTTTTAAAAAATTACCTATGATACCATTTTTCTTTCTTTCTTCTTTTTTTTTTTTTTTTTTTAGAAAATTCCTTCTTGAGGAAGTATTTTATTTTTTAATATATTTTATTGACTTTTTTTACAGAGAGGAAGGAAGAGGGAGAGAGAGCTAGAAACATCAATGAGAGAGAAACATCGACCAGCTGCCTCCTGCACACCCCCTACTGGGGATGTGTCCACAACCAATGTACATGCCCTTGACTGGAATCGAACCTGGGACCCTTCAGTCTGCAGACCAATGCTCTATCCACTGAGCCAAACCGGTTTCGGCTGATACCACTTTTCTATAGAGCTGTTGAGTCATATTAGTCTTCGTCCTAAGTCAAATTTGTGTGAAGTAGTAATTTTAAGGAATATTGAGATGCTTATTTCCTCTTAAATACTTTCCTATTTGTATCCATAACTCACAAGACCGTATCTAATCACACCCAGTTATTTGAGTCATTTGATCCATTGAGGACTTTCAATAAAGTCACAAACTTGTTATTAATCAGGTTAGTAGGTTGAATGACTGACCTGCTCATCAGTTCAGACTGTGTTTATATGTAAACACTAGTTTGGCTGTTTTTACTGAAGTACCCAGCCAAATCAGGTTTTCAGTAAACTCAATTTATGTCACAGATAGAAGAGGATTTTGTGCATTTACACACAGGATAATGAACCAGTGATAACCTGTGAATAAAATGGGGGGGAGCTTATGCCTATTTTTCAGTTAGGTCATGCTTCCCAATTATATAAACCTCTGGTATTTACTGTCTCCAAACTAGTATGCTAGTTTTTTGAATGTTTTATTCATTCACACACTCTTGTGGTTTTACTGGGCCATGTATTGTTCAAAACAAAAGGAGAGGAATAAAATAAAATGACAACAGAACTCTTACTGCCACTCACCCTACAATGTTAAAAACAAAGAAAATACTTCTACCAATTAGCATTTACTGGACAACTCTGGATGGTTTGATGTCACTGGGTAGTCTTCAGGACATAAAAATGATCTATGACTGTCCTGTACACATGAAGGTTCTATTTTGGGACAGCGAGAAAACAAAATACTCTGGCCAATCTCTTCTTTTTACAGAAGAGAAAGCAGAGATCCAGTGACTTGCCCAGGGTTCATACAGTGAGTCAATAACAGAGTGAAGACAAGAATCCAGGTCAGTTCAGCCTACACTCTGGGTTCTCTGTCTGAACCAAACTGTCAGGCTTTCCAGTGATGTCATACTGTCTAAGACCAGCCTCATTTGTACACAAACAGACAACTTACCTAGAAAGGAGTTGTCCTTCTTCCCAAAAATGTTTCTCTACATAATTCTCCCAATAGGTAAGATATTGCACTAGCTGGTTTGGCTCAGTGGATAGAGCATCAGCCTTCAGACCGAAGGGTCCCAGGTTCAATTACAGCCAAGGGCACATATCTTGGTTGCAGGCTCCATCCCTGGTCCCTAGTCCTGGTTGGGGTTCCTGTAGGAGGTAGCCAATTGATGTGTCTCTTTCATCAATTGATGTGTCAATTTCATCAAATACATCAATGATTCTCTATCTCTGTCCCTCCCTTCCACTCTCTCTAAAAAATCAGTGGAACAATATCCTCAGGTGAGGATTAACCAAAAGAAGTAAATAAAATAAAATTACTGATAAAAAAGAAGAGTAAGACCAGGGCTAGTGCCTTGCAAGAACTCCCATAGGTATTTGTAGATATAATCTGAGGACATCTAATGCCATTATTGATATTAAAATATTTAATGCATTTACTTAATGCACTTTCACTGTCATTCCCCCATATTATCTTCACAAGCCAGCTCTGTGAAATAGGTAAAAACCACAAAAGATAAGCTCAGAAATGTTAGGTTGCCTGACCATGGTCAGAGAGCTAGTGGGGAGGAGCAATATGCAAATTCAGGCAATCAGAATCCTAACCCATGCTCTTCCAGTAGCCAAGCAACCTGCATTTCACTGTCCTTTAAGGAACGCTGATAGTGAATGACAATCTGCCTGGGGCTAAAAGAACAAAAATACAGTTTAATATAAAATATCCTAATGCTTTTATGTAATTTTTACCTGAGAATAATGTAACTAACATCTACTGAGTGCTTATTATGTAGCCAGTCCTGTGCTTTACCCCAGTGCTCCTAATACTCACAGTAACCTATTAGATAAATGTTATTATCATTAGTAGCATCTTTTCAGAAAACTGAATTGTATTAAGTGTTTAGTGACATGCCCAAGACCTGGCTATTTGGTGGAGCAGGAACATGAGCCTGGATGGTTTGGGTCCAGAAGGCTCTTCAATTGCTTCGCTACACCACCATGCAACAGCTGCAACCTCTGTAAGAGGCCTGCTGAGAAGGCCTGGTGGCGACCAGATTACCAAAGGCTCCATGAGGCAGAGTTGGGAAGAAAGTTGAAGTATGAAAGACAACTACTGGTTTATGAAGTATAAAATTATTAGCGATCTTGAGGCAGTGTAAAATAGCCTTGACAGGGATTTGAAGAGAAAGTTCACCTTTCTTGGTGAAAATTAACAAAGCAAGAGGGGAAATGGTGGTGAGCTTTCTGTTTGGAGACAAACTCAGCCATCTTTTATCCTGAAGAATAATACATAAGATCGTTGTCACAATTTACACTTTTGTTGTGATTAGTTTCCCAAATGAGTTAACTACTAAGCACTGGTCCTAAAACAGTGAACCAGGAAAAACATCTGTGTTGAGGACTAATTGACAAGAAACAGTCTGGGGCATATTTTGTAAGGCAGCTATAGGCACAAAGCACAAAGAGTGCCTACAGGAAAGGGGAAGCTGAAAGGATAAAGAGAAACAGAGGGAAAGACTGAAAAAAAAACACTCCCAGACAAACTACAGCCAATGAGCCACAAGTAGCTAATAGCCTGTTTTTATAGATAAAGTTTTATTGACATACAGCCACACCAACTCATTTAGATGTTGTCCATGGCTGTTTTCACACTACAATAGCTGTATTTGGTCATTATGACAAAAAACTTATGACCCATGAAGTCTAAAATATTTACTATCTAGCCATTTATGGGAAAAGTTTGCAAACCCCTGCTCTAAACTGTTATTCAGAGACATGGAAAGAAAACTTTTCTCTAACCACTTTTCCAACCATTTGCAGGGGTGGAGTGGGAGGGACCAATAGATTTGGCCTAGTGAATCCCTGGACAAGAAGCCTAATAATGTGGTTCTGTTGCATTTTTTTTAAGTTGCATGATTAATACTATCATATAAGGATGGGACTATAGCATATGAGCCAGTGAGGTAATCCTATGTAATGAACTATGTAGTGACCAAAAACTATAGAATGCTTAACAGCTCACAGAGCACCTTTCAAAAAAGAGGGTAGAAAACATGACTGAAGGGACAGGAGAGGGAAGGAGCCTTCAAAGCCATGGTTTTCTCATTTGTCAAGTGAGTGCACTGAGCTTCTCCATAGGGCCTATATCTAGGTTTCAGGGACCCTCAATTATTAACTTCCTTGGCTTTTCCTGAACCACCAAGAAATCCCAAGACTTTAGGTACTGAAATTCAGCACCCAACATTCACTCCTAGATTTAGACATGTCCTTGAATGGTTCCATCAACTATCATCAGCCCTCACAATACCATAGGGTTCTGCAATGACTGACCTAACATCTTTAGTTTCTATATGTATAATATGTCTGAGTGGCTTAACAACTTCTCTTTCATTATTAGCAAATTCACACCCTTTCCCCAATATTTATAGATACAAGCTCAATATAACAAGAAGCAATTCTCATCTGAACACTGCACAATTCTCAAGTTCTATTAAGGCCTCAGTAATATATTTCTGGCATTATTCTTTCTTTTTTTGTACTTTTGGTTACAATTGATATTCAATATTATATTAGTTTCAGGTGTATAGCATCATGGTTGATATTTATATAACTTATAAGGCAATCATCCTGATAACTCTAGTACCAAGCTGACACCTTACATAGGCATGACAATACTATTGACTATATTCCACATGACTATTCTATAGCTGCAGTTTGTACTTCTTAATCCCTTCACCTCTTTCACCTAATCCAGGGGTCTTCAAACTATGGCCCGTGGGCCACATGCGGCCCGCAGAGGAGTCTGATCCAGCCCGCCAGGTTTTTTGGGCAGTGAGCGCAGCCGAGGTGTTACAGTAGGAATTAGTAGTTCATATAGTCCGGCCCTCCAGCTCTCTGAGGGACCGTGATCTGGCCCCCACTTTAAAAAGTTTGAGGACCCCTGAAATCCTTCAACACCCCTCCCATCTGGTAACCACTGATTTGTTCTCTGTGTCTATGGGTTTGTTTCTATTTGTTTTGCTTTTTAGATTCCAAGTGTAAGTGAAATCATATGGTATTTGTCTTTCTCTGTCTGACTTATTACACTTAGCATAATATCCTTTATGTATTACACTAAGGTCCAACCACATTGTCCCAAATATTTCATTCTTTTTTGTGGCTGATTAATATATATATATATATATTTCTTCTTTATCCATTTGTCTATTAATGGACACTTAGGCAGTATTCTTAACAATTAACTGAAGACTAAATCATGCATTTGGATCAGGTTAATTTCCTGTCATATGTGTTGGTGATTATCTCAACAGAAGTGAAATAAGCTAGTGAAGAAGTGTTTGAGAGATTTCATTGGAATCCTGTGACAGTACTTGGTTCAGTATCCATCTTCACTGGGTTTCACTTACTTCCCCCTGCAAATAGGAAAGGAGGGGAGTAGATGTCACTGACATTACATGTGTGTGTGTTTTTGTTGTTGTTGTTATTTCTCCTCCTTCCTGACTCCTTTCCCCATCCCCATTTGAAACTGAGCTCTCAAGATGACACCCCAAACTAAGGGAACCCTTAGGGATAGAAGGCCAGGACAGGTCCTGATTTATAATAGAAACACTTCTCCCTGATCAGCATACTGTAAGCTCAGTTGATCAAGTTATGTCATGGCAAGTTAAGTAAATAATTCATTTCTTTGGGGGAAACTATTCATATAATAATGGTATGTTTTATGTATAATATGTCAGTGGCACTGGGTTTACTAAAGAGGCTATATTCAGTATATCTTAGTCATTAATTATTCCCTTAGTGATTTATTATTATCATGAAGACATACAGGTTGGTACTGGATGTTCAGGACTTCAAAATATCAGACTTTAGCCCTAGCCAGTATGGCTCAGTGAATAGAGAGAGATTTGACCAGAATCAAACCTAGGACCCTCCACAGACTGAAGGGTCCTAGGTTTGATTCTGGTCAAAGGCACTTGATCCCCAGCCCTGGTCGGGACAAATGTGGGAGGCAGCTAATCAATGTATCTCTCTCACATCAATGTTTCTCTCTTTCTGTCTCTCCCCCTCCATTCCACTCTCTCTAAGAATCAATGGAAAAATATCCTCAGGCGAGGATTAACAACAACAACAAAATATGTCAGACTTTAAAAGTGAAAAGATGTAATCTATCATCTGGACATTGTAGTGTATCTTCAGCCTTCTTCCAAATAGCCTCAGCATGTTCCCAAGCCTCAGAAGGACAGAGTTCCCAGACTGAAACCTCCACCCATCAGCCTTGTGTTGGGACAGGTAGATGTAGCCCCATACCAGAACTCACATAAATGAGAGGTAAATGCCTTTAACAGAGTAAATCCTTGTTACATCACATTTCACTAACTTGCCGCATAGAGGACTTTCAGTGGTCCCAATAAAATTTCCTCTGAATTGTCAGGATTTTATTCATGAATAAGAAGTCTGATAAACTGTAGTAGGTCTTCTAAATTAAGGAAACTAAGACCTGCTCTCAGAGCTGGAATGTAGCAATTCACTCTGATAAAGTAACATGTTTATTAGTTTGTAATATAAATCTGCTATAAACTACAATGCTTTTCCTAGTAACTTAATTTTACTTCCTGGGGTCCATTTCATAGTAGATGACAATATTTTATACTAGCTGATACTATTTTATATGGAATAAAGTATGATTTTCTTTTGAAAAATTATATTATTTAGGCCTTTCACAATGTCAGACTACAGTGTACACACACACACACACACACACACACACCACACACACATTTTAAAGTAATGACATTTACTTGCACCGGCACCATTATACAAACAATGTAAAATAGCACACGTGTTTTAGCAGGTAGTTCACAAACTAAAACTACCAAGGAAATTTTTGGGGTAAAAAAAAATGGGAAAATTGGGGGGGAAAACAAAATGGGTGTCTGTCCCTAATTCCTAATAATGAATGTCTTTTTCTTTGGACCTTTCTCTGTTGTTGTACAAGAGAAAAGAGATCAAGGTGAAAATAACAGGCAATAAGAACAGACAGGCTGAGATAAAAGAAAGTTTGCCAACCACCTGCCAGATGGAAATCCTTACAGTTCATGAGCATCCTATTTTTTTTTTTTACAGGGAGACATAGGTTATACACAGAAGATAAATTGCCTGAGTCTTGGACTCACAAAATTTCTCAGACCACCAAATGCTATTTTTTTTAAATGTATAAATACATTCATCTCCATTTTTACTTTATGATCTGAGCTACAGAAAACTTACCGCCGCATTATGATCCAGGCCTCATTACCTCACGGTTAATTAGATCTCATTTGTAACGTGCTTTGAAGATGAAACGCATCGTATAAATGCTAAGAATTATTAAATAACATGAGAGGAAAATCATAATATAGATACATTGTTAACATTAATTTGTATTTTATCCCTTTGTATTATCTGCTCCCCAGCATTTGACATTTGGGGCTGAACTCTACAGAAAGGCCGAGGGAGTTGCCACGTTTATTACGGTTATTACGGTTGTGAGCTAATATTAAACTAGCTCCAAAGTAACATTGCAAAAAAAAAAAAAAAAAATGAATCCTCAAGGAGAAACTAATTAGCTGGTCTGCAGAGATTCCACACTTATACTAGTTAAGTTGTTAACTAGTTAACCAAACAATGGGCCCCCTCCCACAGTTAGAAGGAAAGGTGTATGAATTCAGAAACGATTAATGAGCACTTCTGCTTTATCCCAAACAAGGCAAACTATACTAAGTGACTAGTAAAATCAGCCAAATTATTTTGGTGTGAAGCATATGATTCTACTTTGCATCCCCTTGTTGGTTGCAGATCCTGCTGCTGAATAGTTTAGGACGGTATATTATGTAGTGTTGACTGTTCCCTACGTTCTGCTGTCATCAGAGCAAGTCAAACTCTTCTCGAAGCTGTAGTTCTACTACTCCCGGTCCCTCACCACCTCTTTCCGCGATCCTAAATGGACAGAAGGACAGACAGAGGCAAACCTGCCTTGGAAAGTCCTTGGCAGCGTGCCAGACACGGGTCTACGAGGAAGAAAACGCTTATGGTCAAATATTCTTAAAATACGCTCGGCCGTGAGCACTCTCCATAAAACAGGAAACAATGGATCGAGTGCATTCAGTGTTTGCGAAGCGGTTAATGGGGCCACGGCAAGTCAAACTCCTCTCCTTACAGCACATCCTCGTTGTGAAGCTGGCTGCAGTCAGCGATGCTGAAGTTAATCCCAGGTCCTGTTCCAGGAAACTCATCCTTATTAAAGTAACATTAAGTGCTCCTTTTTTATTGATCTTCCCCTTCAGCTTAATGATAGGAACTTACTGATGTTTTAATAATAACCTCCCAAGCTTTATCCCGTTTTACTCTGCCTTGGTTACTGAAAGAGGCAGTGGAAATAACTTAGCATAAACATTTTTCAGATGTTTTTAAAGGCCAGGGGGAGGGGGAGAGAGAAAAAGATCCAGTTGAGCCGCGTGTTAACAAAGATGGCTGAAAAACTAAAAGATGAAAGGGAGGCTCCAGTGTGAACATCAAAGAATTGTTAATGACAAGAAATACCATCAGGGTTAGCATCTCTTTTGTTTCAGCCCTTTCACACCTGCAGTGTGGGGTGAGCTAAACCTTTGTTCGGAAATCCGAATTACCTCCATTAGCATTTATAGAAAAAATGGTTTGCAAAACAACAGGCCTACACTTTTCCTCGCTCTCCCCTTTTGCCTGGAAAGTCAGAAATTAATTAAGTATCTGTGGATTTCCTTCCAGTTACTGGTTGTAACTTTAGATACGATAGAGGCGTAAGGTAATGGATTGCAAGTAAGCCTGGTTGAAATGTGAGGAGAGCTTTGTAACTGGGGGAAAAAAAGAGAGAGAGAGCGGAGAGGAGAGAGGTAACACAAGCAACATGGAGCAGTGCACTTAAGCAGCTCAGGCATTACCAATAGCAAAATCAGAGCGTGAAATTCAGATTAGCCCTCCCCAGGCTGCGAGAGGAAGGGGGTATTGCGAAACTTGGCATGGCTGAAGGTGTAACCTGTTTTATTTGGCCCCCGAAAAATTTTAACAGATGGTGGGACCAGCTGTCTTTTTCAGCCATTTAATAAACTCTTTGGTGGTAACAGTTTGGAAAGTGGGGGTTTTTCATTTTAGGCCAGAGGAGAAAATAAAGAAATCTGTCCCAAATTGTCTTTGCCAAGTTGGAAAGCCGGGAAACACTGTGAAAAGTTAAAGGAGAAAAATTGAATAAACTATATTATCGTCATTGTAATTTTTTTTAAGAGCAACACAAACACAAATTTCCCTCTGCCAAATGAGTTGACTGACTACTGGCAAAATGTATTTCATACTGTTTCTTTATCTGGGATGTTAAGTTTGGTCTTTCAAAAAAAGATGCTTGGCTGTCACATTGAATGCTCATTGAAAAATTAATAGCATTGAAGGCAACTATCCACAGCATTGCAAAAAGAAACAAACTAAATATTTATTAGACGTTAGTGCTCATCGATGGTAAACACTTTCTCACAATGAATGAAGGGGTGAATTCCTTCCAATTTACATAATTAGTCTAAAGGGCATAGAATACTCTTAATCATGTCATGTAGATTACAGAGCCCGGCTCCAGACCTTGGGGAATGGGGAAAATGCTCACGTCAAGTTTTTTTCAGGACAGGGTCTAAGAGATCTTGTTTTTGTCTCTAAAATATTTTGTACAATTGACAACTGTTCCCCTTCCCCCCACTCCCTCACCACCACCAGTTAAACAGCAACTCTCAATTACGGGAGAGAGAGTTTATTTATAAAGCTTCTCCCCGATCGGCCATAAACACAAGTCTTTGTAAATTTTCATGACTCTTGGCTGAGCGATAGCCACTTCTATTTGACAACACTTTATTCTGTCCACAAGCCTATTATACAGCCTAGAGTAGTTGCCTCAAACAAATTGCAACAATAAAATATAAACTCTTTTTAAATTAGGAGAAATTAAACACACTGTTTTTAGATGCCTCCCTTTAGAACTGCTAGTGACACTCAGCAAGAGTTAGGTGATAAAGAAAGAATGGATGAGTCTACCTGAAATAAATTCACTCACTTATCTAATACTAGAGTCCCAGTGCACAAAATTCATGCACTGGAGGGGGAGGGGGGGTGTCCTTCAGCCTGGTCTGCACCCTCTCATAGTCCAGGACCCCCTATGACTGCTGACTTAGGCCCAATCACCCATTGGGCCTAAGCCAGCAGTCAGATATCCCTCTTGCAGTCCAGACCCCTTGCTTCTTGGTGTTTTTTTGTTTGTTCGTTTGTTTGTTTTGTGTTTTTTTTAATATATTTTATTGATTTTTTTACAGAGAGGAAGAGAGAGGAATAGAGTCAGAAACATCAATGAGAGTGAATCATCGATCAGCTGCCTCCTGCACACCTCCCACTGGGAATGAGCCCACAACCAAGATACATGCCCCTGACCGGAATCGAACCTGGGACCTTTCAGTCCGCAGGCCGATGCTCTATCCACTGAGCCAAACCAGTTTTGGCCCCCTTGCTTCTTACTGCCTACCTGCTCACTGCTGCTCCATACTGCTCAGCTCACTGTTCCTTAGCGCTGCTACGGAGGCGGGAGAGGCTCCTGCCACTGCCGCTGCGCTTGCCAGCCCTGAGCCCAGCTTCTGGCTGAGCAGAGCTCCCCCTGTGGGACCGCACTGACCACCAGGGAGCAGCTCCTGCATTGAGCATCTGCCCCCTGGTGGTCAGTGCACACCATAGTGACCTGTTGTTAGGTCAATTTGCATATTAGGGTTTTATTATATAGGATATACTAGTTCAGTTCTCTAGCTGTTTGCCAAAATAACAGAATGAAATTTCCAATTCCCAAACACCATGAGTTGTGAAATGCCTTAAATAAATCATAGCTCTTTAGGGGGCATTTTCTTTAGTCTGTAAAACCAAACCATTATTCATTCAACACATTTTTATAATCCTCACCTGAACATAGAGCGATGGAAAGGGAGGAAGGGAGAGGGACAGAGAGAGAGAGAGAGAGAGAGAGAGAGAGAGAGAGAGAGAGAGAGATGAAAAAAAAATATTGATCAGTTGTCTTCTGCACATGACCTGACTGGGGATCAAACCCACAACCTTTAGTTGTACAGGATAACACTTCAACCAACTGAGCCACACCAGCCAGGGTCATTCAACACATTTTTAATGAGCACCAACTATCAGCCAAACACTGTGCCAGAAACTAGTGATACTGAGGTGAACAGTGTAGAGACAACTGCTGATCTCTTAGTGTTCATATCATTTCACTGGTTATGAGGTATTAGAATGACAGAAATGCAACCAACTGGTGTGGTTTAGTGATTGAGCATC
This sequence comes from Pipistrellus hanaki, assembly GCF_964339955.1. Classification (NCBI taxonomy): domain Eukaryota; kingdom Metazoa; phylum Chordata; class Mammalia; order Chiroptera; family Vespertilionidae; genus Pipistrellus; species Pipistrellus hanaki. The sequence continues at coordinate 44,755,006 of NC_140510.1, forward strand.
CACGCATGTACCAGGAAGTCACAGCTGGGTTCCCAGGCAGCACACGTGTTCGGGTTGCAGGCTCCATCCCCAGTAGGGGGCATGCAGGAGGCAGCCAAATGGTAATTCTCTCTCATCATTGATGATTCTATTTCGCTCTCCCTTCCTCTCTCTAAAATCAACAAAAACATATTTTTTAAATGACAGAAGTGCTACAATGTTCAGTCTTGGTCTATCCATCTAAAAATATATCAAACGTTGCCTATAAGTTTAACAATTTAATGTAGAGGAGGAGGGACTTGTCCTCCACTTTCAGTAGAAAACCATTAGGGAAGAGAAGTAGGAACTGCAAATTTTTTTAAATTTAATTTTATTGTTTAAGGTATTACAAATAGTAGTACATATGTCTCCTTCCCCCTCCCCCCCACTGACCTCCCATACCCCCTGGCACTTGCCCTCGCCCTCCACCCCCACCCCCAGTCTTGCTCTGTTTGTTTTGCTTATATGCATACATACAAGTCCTTCAGTTGGTTTCTTACCCTCCCAACCCTCCTCTACCTTCCCACTGTAGCTTGACAGTTTGTTCGATGTTTCCTTGCCTCTATCTTTTTTTGTTCAACAGTTTGTAATGTTCTTTATTATCCATAAATGAGTGATATCATGTAGTATTTATCTTTCACTGACTGGCTTATTTTACTTAGCATAATGCTCTTCAGATCCATCCATACTATTGCATATTATAATAATTCCTTTTTTTTTTTTTTTTTTTTACAACAGCATAGTATTACATTGTATAAATGTACCACAGTTTTCTAATCCATTCTTATGCCGATGGACATTTAGGCTGTTTCCAAATCAGCTATTGTAAATTGTGCTGCTATGAACATAGGGGTGCATATATCCTTTCTGATTGGTGTTTCTGTTTTCTTGGAGTATATTCCAAGAAGTGGAATTACTGGGTGAAGTAGCAGGAACTGCAAATTCTTAACAAAGAACTTGGTTATCACATTTAACGCTCATAGATAAATTAATAGCATTTAAGGCAACTATCCACAGCATCACAAAAAAGAAGCAGACCCCAACAAAGCCTCTGGCTCCTCACTGTATCACTGTTGTTACCTGGTCACTGGTTTCAGACATCCCCTCTCTAACATATGATCATCCAGAAATCATACGCATTATCATTATACATCATAGTGTGCTTTTCCAAATTATTGGGACTAAACAGTTTCAAATGGGATTGGCGGGGGGGGGAAGAAATGAAGATTTACTTCATAGAAATAGAAGCTTTAACACTGTACCTGAAAACTAGGTTGATCTCATGGCTGGAAGGCAAATCTTGTCAACTAATTCCAGTCCCTTCCTCCAAAATTTTAGTATCTTTATATCTGTCTGATGAGCCTCTTATAGGTACCAAGGTTAATTTAAATACTGACACCAATTCTAATAGATTTTCTGGAATGTAGAAATGTAGTTCACCATGAATACAGGAAAAGAACGAAAAAATTGATATAAAATCCAACTAAACATATGCTGGAAAAATTATTTCACAATAAAGTAGTATACTTTTCTTTCTTTCTTAATAGCATCAAATCAATGGGTGATTTGGGATTATGAACAGCATGGAATTTGGAACTAGTTGCCATTTTCTTGATCCTTTTTTGTTGTTGTTGTTGTTGTTCAATAATTGTTTTTTGTGTGTGTGCTTTGTTTATTTTTAAGAGAGAGAGAGAGAGAGAGAGAGAGAGAGAGAGAGAGAGAGAGAGAGAGAGAGAGAGAGAGACATGTGAGAGCACAATATAGATCAGCTGCCTCCTGCACATCCCCTATTGGGGTTGAAGCCTGCATCCCAGGCATGTCCCCTTGACCAAGAATGGAACCAGCAACCTCTTGGTGCATGAGATGATACCCAGCCAACTGAGCCACACTGGCTAGGGCTAATTGCCATTTTCAATATCTTCAGGTTAATAAAGTTGAGATACCTGTCTGTCAACCAGGCAAGCATCCAGAGGTTGCTACCTGGGCCATGGTTTGACACTGCCATAGCTGGCCATCTCACCTTCACGGCTGCCAAGCAGATCACCAGCAATGGCACATCTCAAGCAGTAACCAGCAGAGTGGCCCATGGAACAGGGAGCACCAAAAACAGCAACTCTAGAAATAATCTTAGTGACATCCAAAGTGAGTCCATGTGCTGATGCTGCTTTCTTAGTCTACTCTCATAAATAGAATACTGTATTTGACATTAACATTTTTTTTCTTTTAGTAATAAGTTCTTCCTAAAAATGAACTATAACATTCCTAGCAAAGATTTTATCCTAATGAAAAGCCAGGTCTGCTAACATAATGAAGCCTATTAAAATGTGATAAATGAATGGATAAATAGATAAATAAATATAGCCTTAGAAATTTCCTTAGGGTTTCCAGGAAATGTCCTTAACTTCAGAATTCTCCAAATATCCAAAAAACTCTGAGTTAAAAAAAGCAACAACAACAAAAAAACAGTGCAGCCTGGACAGCATGGCTGTGGTTAAGTGTCGACCTATGAACCAGGAGGTCACTGTCACATTCCCCATCAGGCATATGCCCAGATTGCAGGCTCAATCCCCAGTGTGTGGGTGGGCATGCAGGAGGCAGCCAATCAATGATTCTCTCTCATCATTGATGTTTCTATCTCTCTCTTCCAGTCCCTTTTTCTCTGAAATCAATAAAAAATATACTTAAAATAATAAACAAAAACACAGTGCAAGAACCTTTGTTTATAATTAGGCATTTTCTAATAAGATAAATTGTTTTTCTTTAATTGTATAATTAGTAGCAGTTAAATATTTAAATTTACAGGACTAGTTTAACAAATTAGTTAACAAATTAGAAGTATATGCAAAAATTAAATTACTTCTAGTTTAATTGTTATAGCTAATATAATCACAAAATAGATCTCAATTTCCTTGGCAAAATAGATCTCAATTTCCATTCAAAATATATTTATTGAATAATTGTTGTGTACCAAATACTATAATCCAGATAGAATGATGACCAACAGATACCATTCATCTGGCACTTAGAGCCAAAAGATACCAAGGATGACAGGAAATAGGGTGGGGGTGGCAGGGGGGGGGGGGGGATAAGAAGAAAACAAGAAAGAGGAAAAATAAAGTAGAAAAGAGTATATTTATTGCTAGCTACTAGAATAGGCTATAAAATTACACACACACACACACACACACACACACACACACACACACACTAAACAGAATGTTACTGGAACCAGAATAGACAACTAAGGAAATGAAGCAGCCAACAAAGATATAAAGTAAAAACAAGTAAGTATTTTGATGACAGAGTCAAAATAGCAAGTCAGGGGAGAAATGATTAAATTAATTATGCTGGGGAAATTGATTAAATTTTTGGGAGAAAAAAAGTTCAGTCTTTGTCAAGAATTGTGAGAGTTTCTGATTTTTACTCACGAGCTAAAATTTTATGTGGTGTATGATTTGAGGGAAAATATTTTAAGTATTAAGTAGCCTGTGTAGTTTTATGGATGTCGACAGAAGACACAAGACTCCAGAGTCAGAGACAAAACTGCAATAGAAGTAGCCAGAGAGTCAGCATTTGCACCAGTTCCCTGAGCCCAGTTCTAACAGGGTGATGCACAAAGGGCCAGACGATACTTGCACATTCAATGAATTGTCTCCCAACAGTCATTAAATAGTGCTTTATTTTAAAAGGAATTCTAGATAGAATGTAAAAAAGAAAAAAAAAGAAACTATAAAAAAAAAAAAACTATAGAAAATATACATGTGCTTCCTTCCTTTACAGATAGGGAAGCCTTTCTAAACACAAGGTCAAAGGCAAGTTAAAATAAAAAGAATAATGAATTTGACTAGAATGTAAAAATTTAAAGCCTCTCCATTTCAAGATACTATAAAATAAATTACACTGGAAGAATGGGGAGTTATTATTTAAGGGTAGGGAGTTTCAGTTTGAGAAGATGAAAAAGTTCTGGAGATGGATAGTGGTGATGGTTGCTCAACAATGTGTATGTACTTAATTCCACTGAAATATCCACTTAAAATGGTTAAAAATTGAAAATTTTATGTGGTGCATGATTTAAGGGAAAATATTTTAAGTGTTAAATTTTATTTATTTTTTATTTTTTTTTAATAAATTTTTATTGTTCATATTATTACAAATGTTCCTTATCCCCCCCCCCCCATTGCTCTCCTCCATCAGGTTCCCACCCCACCCTCTGCCCTTTCCCCACTCCCCATTGTCCTCATCCATAGGTGCACAGTTTATGTTCAGTCTCTTCCCACATCCCCCTCTCCCCTTTTCCCCAAGAATCGTCAGTTCTCTCCCCTTCCATACCTCTGATTCTATTATATTCAACAGTGAATATTGTTCATCAGATTTTTTTTAAATTTCCTTGGTTTTTAGATTCACTTGTTGATAGTTATGTATTTGTTGTTCATAATTTTTATCTTTATTTACTTTCTCTTCGGAAAGAACCCCCTTCAGCAATTCATATAATTCTGGTTTGGTGTTGATGAACTCCTTTAGCTTTTTTTTTATTAGTGAAGCTCTTTATCTGACCTTCGATTCTGAGTGATAGCTTTGCTGGATAGATTATCTTTGGCTGTAGGTTCTTACTATTCATCACCTTGAATATTTATTGCCATTCCCTTCTGGCCTGCATGGTTTCTGTTGAGAAATCAGCTGACAATCGTTTGGGTGCTCCTTTATAGGTAACTACCTGCTTTGCTCTTGCTGCTTTTAATATTCTCTCTTTGTCTTTTGCTCTTGGAATTTTAATTATGATTTGTCTTGGTGTGGTCCTCTTTGGATTCCTTTTGTTTGGAGTTCTGTGCGCTTCCTGGACTTGTAAGTCTAATTCGTTCACCAGGTGGGGGAAGTTTTCTGTCACTATTTCTTTCAGTATGTTTTCAATATCTTGCTCTCTCTCTTCTTCTGGGACCCCCAGAATTCTGATGTTGGTTCGCTTGAAGTTGTCCCAGAGGTTTCTTACATTATCTTCAATTTTCTGGATTCTCTTGCCTTCTAGCTTCTGCGGAGGAGTGTCTTCTGGCTCTTTATGTTCCAACTCTTTGACTTGATTCTTGTGATCTTCCAGTCTGTTTTTAGGACTCTGTATAATATTTTTTATTTCAGTCAATGTATTCTTTATTTCTTGTTGATCCCTTATCATTTCTTGTTGATTCCTTATTAATTCTAGTTGATCCCTTTTCATATCCTCATAGGTCTTATCCATCTTTTCTAGGAAATTCTTGAAAAACCTTATAAGCTAGATTTGAACTCTATATCCAGTCGCTTTTTGTCCTCCATTTCTTTCATTTGTGATCTATTTCGTCTCGGCATTTTCGCAGCTTTCCTGAGTTGGTAGCCTTAAAAGTCTTTGGGTTCTGCTTGGATGGGGCGGGGTTTCAGGGTGGAGCCTGCAGCTTTGGCTTCTGTCAGCCCCGCCCTATGTGGGTCCTTCAGTACTCGCTGCCAGCACCTCTGAGAGAAAGGTGCCCTCGATTTTAGCCTGCTGCCAAACAGTCTATACTCTCCCCCGATGAGCCCAGTATTGGGGTTCAGTTCAGTTGGTAGTGGGATTGGAGGTGGCATTCAGAGCAGTCTGGAGCCCCTGTCTCCTTCCCGCCAGGTCAATCCCGCGGCACAGCCAACCGTCCCTTCTCTTCGCGCAATGTGCGCACTGCCACTGGGACCTTCTTTCGCCGCTCCCCCGGGGTTCCTCCTTACAGCCCAGCTTCCTCTGGGTGAGCCTAGGTCCCTGGGGTCTGGCCTAGAACTGGGGTTCAGAGCAGTCGGAATGGGGGCCCAGCACAGTCGGAGCTTTTTATCTCCTTCCTGCTAGGGAACGCCAGCTAGGCACTCAGTCGCCCTCCTCTCCGGCTCCGTCTTCTCCGCGCGCCGCTTGTCTCCGTACCTTAGGCTTTTCCAGCTCCTCCGCACTTCCTTCTGGTTTTCTCCTTGCTTCTCGTTGTAGAATTTCCAGTCAGTTGACTTTCCTGTAGTTCTGGGTAATGTCCATTTTATATTTTAGTTGTATTTTACTGAAATTGTTGTGTGCGGCTGCGGCTAGGTGTTTACCTGTCAGCCATCTTGGAACAACTCTAAGTATTAAATTTTAAATGTAAGCTAGAAATAACATCTATTGCATATGATAAAGGCTAATGTCCTTACTATTTTTTCATTCAACAAAAATGTATTAACAGCTATGATGCACTAAGTATACAATGAAAACCAAGAAATTGTAGTATTGCCTTCAAAACCATAATAAATTCCACAAATATTATGAAAAAGAAAAAAACTTCCCAAAAAAGAAATGAAGAAAAGAGACATGGATAGGCAGTTCACTAAAGAAGAATTGCTATCTATTTAAAAATGGTCAACTTTGCTAGTAATAAAAGAGAAATTACAAAGTACCATTTTTACTTTAGAATGGCAATTTTTTCTTAATCTCAGAGTTAGTGAGAATACTGGGAAATGTGTACTGTCAAACTCTCCTAGTAGAATTATAAATTAGCATGAACTTCCTGGCCTGAAACCTGAAAAGAAGAAAAATAAATATGTACATATATCTTTGAAAAAATGCTTATTCCTCACCCAGCTATTCCCCTTATTGGAATGCATCCTGAGAGAATGGTCTGAGATATGTGCAAAATCTTGTTCATTGCGGCATCATATATAATAACACATACACACAAAAATCAAATTATTTAAATATTTAATAGGAGGGCATTAATTAGGTATAATGGTATAAATATACAATGGAATAATACAATATAGTCTTTAAAATGGCTAAACAGGATGGAACAATAAGCTTGATTATTTTTTAAAGTGCAAAGTGACACTATTTTCAATTTTAAAAAGGTCTAAACAGCCATGAAAGATATTAGAAAGATATATTCTCGATGATTGGCAATATTATCTCTCTGATTAAACAGTTAATAGTTCTTATTAAACAGTTAATGTTTAAGGGAAGAAAGTAATTGGCTCTTTTTATTTCACTAGAAATTTGTCTTATTTACATTTTAAGAAGCCTAATTATAATTGAATTCATTCTTTAATGCAAAAATGCTTTTCTGTATAATCTTTTTAGCATTGTTCATTCCTGTTTTAGAGCAGTCTGTTTCCTGTTAAAAGGTTTCTGGAAATGAACTCTCCTTCAGTCCTCCAGAGGAAAGGCCTTATAAACATCTTTATTAAGATAATTTAAAATCATGGCATATCATGGTAATGGACACTTATGTAACTACTTGGGGCCTGGTGCACAAATTCATGCATAAGTGGGGTCCGGCTAGGTGGGGGAGGGGATGTGTGAGGTTGGCCAACCAGCCAGTCCTGCCCCCGATCAGAGGGGGGGGGTCCCAATTGGAGGCCAGGCCAGCCCGGGGGAGAGGTCGGTTGGCTGGCTGCAGTGCACATCATGGTGACTGGTCATTCCAGTCATCTGGTCATTCTGGTCGCTTGGCTTTTATATATATAGATTGGAAATTTTAATTATCTTAATTATCAAGGGATTTGGGAAAACACTAACGTTAAAATATAAAATAACACTAGCAGGGTAAATATGTATGATGTACATTATAGTTTCAACTACATATTATATATGGGAGCATGGGAGGCAATAGGAAGATGACTAGAATATGCTAGAAGGGTGATATGATGGATAATCAGGTTAAAGTTCACGTCTATGGTTTTATTTAAATTTTCAACAAATATGAAAAAAAGAGATGTGTGAGTCTAGAAAACAGATTAATATTGAGAGGAAATTTAGATGATTTAGACCAGCAATTTTCAACCAGTGTGCTGCAAGAACTTTTAAAACCTGCATTACTTGACTATTTAGTCAGAGGCATTGACCTCTTTTCCTTAGATTGTCAAGTAAAAAAAATTAAAAATAACAATAGCCAACACAGTAGTAGCCATCCAGTGTGAATGAATAAAAAGTATACCCATTTTTTTGTCAGATTGGCAAAAATTTGTATTTTTGGTGTCCCACAGAATTTTAGTCATTCATTTATGTGTGCCATGAGATGAAAGGGTTGAAAATCAATAATTTGGACCAAGTCTCACTGGGGCCTGCACTTTTGTGGAAGTCACCACTTATCAAGGGGTACAGCCTCAGTTTTGCAAGCTCAGTTCAATCTATTCAATCTATCAAGGGATGGTCAGGCTCTGGAGGACTAATAAATATAACCCAGTCATTTTCAGATGTTTTAAGCCAAGAGCCTTTCCTTCTTGTGAAGTCACAAAAGTCTATGAAACACAGAGTGAGCTGTTGTACTGAAGCCAGGAGCCGGCAAGCTCCTCCTGTCTGGCTCCCCAACCCCAAATGCCCTAAGGCTCCTCTGCTAAACTCCTAAGCTTTAGGCAAGTTGAAAGTTCTGTCTACCTAATCTTTAGTTAGTTAGCCTTCATCAGAGGGATTTTTTTTTCCATTAATTTTTTTTAGAGAGAGTGGAAGGGAAGTGGGGAGAGAGAGAGAGAAATATCAATGTGATAGAGACACATCAATTGGTTGCCTCTAGCACACTCCCCAACCTTGGCACCCAGGATGGGGAGGGGAAGCACATACCCTTTACAAGAATCGCAATCCTGTAATCTGAGGGCCAACAATCTAACCACTGATCCAAACCAGCTAAGGCAGAAGACTGATTTATAAAATAAGATAGCAATTTACTGTCAGTAAGCAAATATAACCCAGTCTACTAAGCAAATTCTAAGATCATGTTAAGATGACTGGGAGGTTGAAGTCAATGAATCAGAGGAGTGGTAGGCGTATTTCTCAAAGAGCTGACTGACTGAGAACCACCTGCATCACAGCCGTGGCAGACCTAGCATGTGCTCTATTCCAAACTTACTGCTCAGAGTTTCTGAGGGTGGAGCCCCCAGTCTGTGCTGAGGCACTCTCCCCAAAGGAGAGGGTGTGAAGGTCTGATGGCCTGGTGAACCAGCTCCATCAACTGCCTGCTGCTCAGGGATATTTTTCCTAGAAGGCAGGACCACTGACACTGTCTTCTCATGGCTGACAAATACTTCCTTTTTCAAGACTGTTTCCAATAGCCCACCTCTGTCTCCAAGATTCTCTAACCTTACACCATTGTCATCCTATGTTACACCTTCAGATCAGAGTTGAGAGAAACACCAAGTCTCATTGACAAATGTCTTAGTAGTTTGAGAGATTCCCAAAAATACAGTAATGTAATACATACTTATTTCCATTTCAGAGGGAGGTATTTTCTTATGTTGCCAATTTTGACTATACATTCTACTTGGGACCTGGAAATCTCTATCCTATATAATAAAAGGCTAGTATGCAAATAGACCAAACAGCAAAACAACCAGAACAACCAACCAAACGGTTGCTATAATGTGCACTGACCACCAGGGGGCATGTGCGGGGACATGGTGGGTGTTGGCTGCGGCAGGATGATGGAGCAGGTGAGCAGGGGCTCCAGACCAAGGCAGAGTGCTGGTTGCTGTCATAGGGGCAAGCCTCTGGTGGTTACTGAAAATTCTTTGCTCCTGAGTGCTGTGGTCCCACCTAGCACTCACACCTGCTACTGGCACCAGCCCTGCTCACACCCACAGCTGTCACCAGCCCCAGTCTCTTGCACCATCAGTGTGTGGGAGTGGGAGCAGTGGTGGCGAGAGAGGGGCTACTGGCAAACAGGGGACTGGGGACCACAGCGGGAGGGGCTGGGCAAGGGTGTAGAGAATGGGCCAAGACCCACTCCAGTGCCTACCACAGTCTCGAAGTCCACAGTTCCTTTCAAGGTGCACAAATTTGTGCACTGGGCCCCTAGTATATTAATAAAAACCAATACTCTGCAATTGAACTCCTAATAGAAAACAAGAACAAGATAACTTCAAAACTCCTCTCCTTCCTGGCATTCTCTTTTCTTTGACTAAAATAAAAACTTCTAAAGAAAAGGTAATGTTAAGGGCACTGCTTTTTTAATTCCACCTCTGACAGCAGAATCCAGAGCCCAAAACTTTTCATTAATTATATTATTCCTTTGATAATAAAAGAGATGCATCTAATTCTTTGAAACAGTTGTGGCCAGATGGAAGTATAATGTGAATATGCCAGTATCTATTAAAGTTGTTGGATTGACTGCTCTGGGGACCAGAACTTGAGATTTCTCCGGAAAACAGAGTGAGGGCAATAACAGTAAAGGTTTTAACGCTCGTTGCCCAGTCTCTGTCACTGAGCCTCAGCCTTGCCCTGCGGGGGCCACCCCCTCCAGGTGGATAGAGCAATTTGTTCTCCCATCAACTTAATCCTCGCCTGTCTGCGGAGACCTCACCGAGGTGCCAATTGTTAGGATGGCTCTGGGTTTCAACACCTGTCCACTAGGAACTGGACTTAGACCCCCAACTCCTTTCATGCGGCCACAAGACAGACATCAGATGGTAGCAACTTCTGGTCCCTCCTGAGCAGATCACGTACCTGGTGTCCAACAACCCCCTGTGACCGCTTCCCTGTTTTCCAGATATTTATTGGAATGTGGAATTTAAATATAGACTTAAAAAAGCAAACAAAATCTTCGGGGAAACCTTGCCAGAATTATAGGCAACATGGCTTTGGTTTCATTGCATTTGATTCTCACAGCAATCCTTGATTCTCGTTGAATGTATTTACACATTTTGAAATGCTTAATTAACATTAGTTTTATGTGTTGGTCTAAGCCTTTTCATTTATGAATTGTTTTAATCATAACCTTACAAGGTAGGTACTATTATTATGCCCGTGTTACAGATGAGAAAATGAGGCACAGAGAGGTTAAGTGTCCAAGGTAAAAAAGTGGTAAGTAGCAGAGCTGGGATTCACACCCAGACAGTCTGGCTCCAGAATCTGTGCCTGAGGTATAGCACCAATTAATTTCCTCATTTTGTAGATAAATAAATCCAGGTGCGTGCTTGACTTCTAACTTTAGTGCTAGCTAGCTCTTGCTGCTCTGACAGCTTCCTTATGCTTGTGTTGGTGCCCTTATCGCTTCTCTCAGCCTGTTATGTTTACTTTGAGGGCTCTTCGTGTGACCCAAATAGCTTCGAAACTGCTAGCAGGATGAATCAGTGACTAACTCAAGGCTCTGCCTTCCGCCCAGGCTTCCCTGGTCCCCACCACCCTGAAACAGGAGACGATCAGGACCTTCTCAGGAATTAACTAGCCGCTAAGTCCTTTCCTGCCCACACACGCCAGCGGGACTTGTAGTTCATCCATTTGTACGTTCATTCGACATATGTTCAGTGAAGGCCTGCTGACAGACACTGCATGCTAGGCACTGGAAAAACAATGGTGAGCAAGACATGGTCTCTGCCTCCAAGGAGCACACAGTGTACATACTAAGAGGCAATTCCAGTACCCAGCACAAAGTGTCACAAGAAGGACAGGTAAGCTAGGAAGTTGTGGAGTGCAGCCAGAGGGGTAGAACCAGTGGGAGGCCAACCCCAGGAGGAAGGACCACTCTCACCTCAGCACCCAGCACCCAGCACTCAGCACCCAGCACATGCAAAGTACACTGCACAAGTACAATAAGGCTTATGTGCAGGCCAGGCAGCTCTGTAGGAGCCATGCAGGCATTTTAAGCCAGAAACTCACCTGACTTAAGTGCAGTTCCCAGCACAGTAATAATAAGCACTAACATTACCGAGCTATTGGTACGTTCTAAGCCTCTACATGTTATATTTGTCTGGATACCATAGAGTGAGTAGCTTAAACAATAGAAATTATTTTCTCCACAGTTCTAGAGCCTGGGAAATCCAAATCAGGGGGCTGGCCAATTCTGTGCCTGGTAAGAGCGCTCTTCCAGTTTGCAGAGGGATACCATCTTGCTGTGTCCTCACATGGCAGAGAGAGAAGGAGGGGAGAACAAGCTGGTCCCCTTTAATAGGGGCATTGATCCCACCATGGGGGTTCCACATTCACCACCTCACGTAATTACCTCCTAAAGGCCCCACCCCCAAACACCCTCACATTGTGGATTAGGGCTTCAATGTAGGAAAGTTGGGGTGCACATTTGGTTCGCAGCAATATTCATGGCCTGCTCCCAATAGTACTACAATGGTACTGTGAGGTTGGTGTTACTGTTCTGTTTTATAGATGAACTCCTGAGGCATAGAGGGGTCAAGCCATGAATCAGTAAAGCCAGGATCTGAGCCCAGGCCATCTGACTCCAGCTCTCATTCAGTCCTTTGGGCTCACTATCACATAGCAAAATGTCACACAGAATTTCATAACTGTTTGAGATATTTTTAAAATATATTTTATTGATTTTTTACAGAGAGGAAGGGAGAGGGATAGAGAACTAGAAACATCAATGAGAGAGAAACATCGATCAGCTGCCTCCTGCAGACCCCTCACTGGGGATGTGCCCGCAACCAATGTACATGCCCTTGACCAGAATCGAACCTGGGACCTTTCAGGCTGACGCTCTACCCACTGAGCCAAACCGGTTTCAGCTGTTTGAGATATTTAGTAGCCACTTTTTCACCTTCCCTGGTCCAATGTTTCTTAGCCCTGCTCCCTTTGGAATGACCTGAGAAGGTTTTTAGAAAGTTTGCCCCAGAGAAATCAAACGTATGTGCTCACAGAAACCTGTACGTGAATGTTTACAGCAGCTTTATTTATAAGAAGCAAATGCTGGAAACAATATGTCGTTCAAGAAGTGAATGGATCAACTGGTAGGTATAGTCATACAACGGAATACTACTCTGCAATAAAAAGAACTCTTGATACACAACTTGAACAGCTCTCGAGGGCATCATGCTGAGTGAAATGTCAGTCTCAGGAAGTTCACACACTGTATGATTCCATTTATATAACATTCTCAAAGTGTTATGTAAAACGACAGAATGAGAGAAGTGAAGAACAGATTAGCGGCTGCCTGGGGTTGGAGACCGGAAGGTGCGGGGGCTGGGTGTGATTACAAAGGGCAGCAGGAAGGAGCCTTCGAGGATGAAATATTTCTGTATCAATCTTGATTGCTGCAGTCACACAAATCTACATGAGATAAAATGACAAAGAATTATATACACTTTGTGCCAATGTCAGTTTCCTGATTTTATGTTCTATCGTTACGTAACTATCATGGGAACTGGATGAGGAATATACAAGGCATCTCTCTATACTCGTTTTCCAACTTTTTTTTTTTTTAAGAAAGAGTTATCTTTCTTTTTTAAAAAATACTTTTTTAACTGATTTCAGAGAGGAAGATAGAGAGAAAAAGAGATAGAAACATCAATGATGATAGAGACTCATTGATCAGCTGCTTTTTGCATGCCCCTGAGCCTACAGCCAGGGAATGTGCCCTTGACCAGAATCGAACCCGGGACCCTTCATCCGCAGGCCCATGCTCTATCCACTGAGCCAAACAAGCTAGGGCTCATTTTTCAACTTTGTATCTGCAATTATTTCAACATTGAAGGTTTTTTTTTAAATGCCGATTCCTGTGCTTCACGGATTCTGATTTAATTAGTCGGGGTATCAGTGTGTTTGCAAAGCTGCCGGAGTTGAGTGCCTCTGAGCTGGTGCCTGGCTCCTATGGTTGGAGGAGATATTTTGAGTTGAGACATTGTCTTCAAGAGCCCCTGCTAGAATGTAAGAGGAAGCTTATGAGACTGTATAGCTGTCACCCGGCGGAGAACATGTCCCTGAGCGCCCAGGGCACCGGACAAACGCTCACTATTTATGAGGGGAGGGAGGGGTGTCCTGAAGCCAAGGGACTAATCAGCAAGTGGCAGCATTAAGTTCCCAATTCGCTCATTTGGCCGGGCTGCTTGCTGATGTTACCTCAGCAAGTCTGAGCCCAGATGCCCACAGATGGGTCCCAGGTCCTGCATTAAGACTTCCTTTCCCTTCCTGGAGGCCCCCCCAGTTACCAGGTCCAGTTTCAAGGCCTTGTCTGTTTAATCATTACCATGGTCTCCGAGGAAGGGTCGCTGAGTCCCAGATGGCCAACACTGGTTTACCATGTGATAAACGGCCCCTGGGACAGATCTCATACAGAAAGGTGCCAAGCATGTTTTCACCACCTTGCAACCCTGTGTACGCTAGCATTTTCAAAGGGGTTATTAAATTGGTATTGATTAAGTGCAGGTCAAGAAATCAAGCACTTATGCTTGGCAGCTGGCAACTCAGGTTTCCGCTGAAAGACTCCAAAACCTCCAAAAGAGTTTCAAGTCAAAAAAAGGAAATAGATATTGAGCGTCTGAAGCTCCCCGGTTTCCCTGGGACCCCTAGCGAGATGGGAGCCACGTGTGCCCCACATTAACACAGCGGCCACCCACGGAGGCCTCCTGGGCAGCTGCAAGAGTGGAGAGTCCTGGAATGCATTTTCTGGTAGCTGCATCTGGGTAAGTGGCAGACTTCCTGGCTGCCTCTCTTTCTCCTTTATAGCCTCTTGGCTGTCTGTGTGCGGAGAGGTTCCAGCAGCTGGGGACCCGCCTTGGGGCGGATTTGGGGTCGGATTTGGGGTCGCAGTCCCCCGAGGAGTTGCTTTGTTCTCTTAAGCATTATTGTCATCCAACTCACCTATTACTGTGAATAATTTGCTAATTTTGGCCGTAAAAACAAATTCTTAGACAATCTCCAGTAATGTGTCTTTTTATGTCGATCCCTTTGCCTTCTCTTTGTTTGATATGGAAATGAGCCTGATCGCTTCTGAGCCAGCCAGGAGCACAGGAGAGAAAGAAAAGTGTGTCCACCATAAAGGTGGCTTCTGCCCTCCTCTGCGAGTCTTTGAAGACTAGTTAGTGGGAAACAAAGACTCGAGATAAGTAAACATCAAATTAGAATTCCTCAGGGGTGTGCAGGAATACACACTGGGTGTCTAAAACACATATTCTGTAGCGCACATTGCCTAATACTGTTATTTATGAACCATCCGTGACAAAGCTTCCTTGTGAAAGGAATTAGCTGGATTGAAAAAGTAAAAATCTTCATAAATCATGTGCCACTCCGGGTCCACTGGCTTGTTGTTCTGGTCAAGCCAGATTTGCAGCCAAATATCCAGGCCCAGGGCAAACTGCAGACAAATGAGGCCGCGTCCAGGCACAGGTGGTCCTACTGTGGGCTTCCCCTTTCTGTTCCCTCCTGCATTAATTCCCCCCTTTTCAGGAATCCTAGCAACCCACCTGTTCTGCTTTCTCCCCACCCCAACAAGGAAGGTTCTGACGAAATCATTTGTTGAAGAGTTGGTTGATTATACTTTAATAGGCAGAGTGTCAGTCAGCGTGTTATTCTAACCAGACATTTGCCATTTAAAACGTCCAGCCTTCATCCTATTCTCAAGCATTTCAAGCACCCGTGGACAGGTGGGGGTGGGAGGGCAGTGGAAGACTTCCTGACTTTTCACTAAACTCAGTGGTCGGAGAAGGTGGGCTGAAGGCAACTACAATAGATGTAGCTGCTCGAGGGCAGAGGTAGTTGCAGTGATTATTCCCTGGCCTCTGTTAAAGCCTGGCTCTCTTCTCCATCATGTAGTTCCCATCTGGCTCCTCTCTTTACTCCCCTCTCCCTCTTTCCTCTCTCCCCTCATCCCTCCCTTGCTCCTATTTCACTGCTCTATTCCTTTCCCATGGCTCTGGCCACATTCCCAGCACAACTGATGGTACTTTCCCTTTCCTTTCTACCTAATGCAATTTAACCCTTCTTTTATTTTTTAAATATATTGCATTGATTTCAGAGAGGGAGAAAGAGGGAGAAACATCAATGGTGAGAGAGAATCATTGATTGGCTGCGTCCTGCACGTCCCACACTGGGAATCAAGCCCATAATCCAGGCATGTGCCCCAACCAGGAATCAAACTGTGATCTTCTGGTTCATAGGTCAATGCTCAGCCACTGAGCCATGCTGGCGAGGCATAACCCTTCTTTTAGAATGTCAGGAAATGAAATCCCTCATCTCCTGAACTGAAAGCCTGAGTTCTGTTCCAGAATCCAACACTAACCTGCTGGGTGACTTTGCAATGACCCACTTAACTTCTCTGGGCCTCTGCTTCCACATCTCCAGATTGGATTTCAGGGCCAGTCTCTATCCTAAAATGTTATGATCCTATAAGCAGAAGCAAAGGAAGGAAGGAAGGAAGGAAGGAAGGAAGGAAGGAAGGAAGGAAGGGAGGGAGGGAGGGAGGGAGGGAGGGAGGGAGGGAGGGAGGGAGGGAGGAAGGAAGGGAAATGATCTCTTATTTCACAAGTGAAGAACATGGGGCCCAGAGTGGGTCAAAAGCTTTGACCAGGATCACACAGCTATGCCTGTGTGCATGCACAGGGGCTAGACTTATTATTTTGCAATCAAAAAAGGAAAGTTAAAGAGCTCCATGTTTCCCTGGACTGCTCTTATAAGAAAATAGTGTTAATTTTTCATATTATGCCAAGAGAACAGAGCAATGTACATTTCTGTCAATTATGAATTAGGTTAGAGAAGAACAAAACACACAGGTATTTTATATAGTTCTTCCTATTAGATTTAAATTTAAGCCATCATATTCTTAAAGTGAAGTCTGAAGAGTAACACCATCATTATAACAAATGACATGGAAAGTTATTAAAACCCTCTCCTGGTTCTAGAATGAAAGTCCAGGGCCCCACCCACCTAGCAGATGCTTCCTGGTAAAGAAAGACAAAGCCCCTTTCCTCAACAAGCACACCAGAGGGGGAGTTGAATAGGATGACCTACCTGCCTTGGGCCAGAGGCTGGGGTTTTGCTTTGCCTCCGCCCCAAAGGCATTTATCTAAAGTGCTTCAAATAATGCTGAGACCTGAGGGCACTTATTCATTCATTCATTCATTCATTCATTCATATTGATTTTAGAGAGTGAGGAAGAGAGAGAGATAAACACACATTGATTTGTTGTTCCACTTATTTGCGCATTCATTCATTGGTTGCTTCCTGTATGTGCCCTTTAGAATAACCATTATTTACCCATAACTGCAATATTTTATGTTTATTTAGTTACAACAGGTTTTTAAGATACAGAAAGCATTAATTTTTCTTGATATCTAGAAAGGTGCAGCCTGGCTGTGTAGCTCAGTTGGTTAGAGTGTCATCCCAATACGCCAAGGTTGTGGATTCTGAAGGGACAGCTAAGTTAATGGCCCATAGGTACTCAAAAGTCATTGGATTCAAAACCAGGCAGCAATGCTCTAATTTTAAGCATCTATTCCAACAGCAGGTAAATAAATTCTCATTTATTACTGTAAGATAAAAGTTACTGAGTAACTGAAAAAGTACTGCTGGTACAGAGTCCAGGTTTATATTTAAAATAGAATGTTTATATTAAGTAAATATTAACCTGGAAAATTTCCTAGATGTCATAGGAGTTTCACTGTTTAGTTATGAGTGAAGGGAAATGATAACAAAGACTCTATCAACATGAACACATAGTGTCATATATAAACATCATCAAAGCTCCTCCCTTAATGAGGCTTGTAGAAGGCTATGTTCATGGACACAGTGAATCTACCACATGCTTAATAACTGCACTTTATTGTACAAGAGAAAATTTAGATGGTTGAATTTTAAATCTCTCTCTTTCTCTTCAGCACATAAACACAATGTAGTCCTATTATGTAGTATATGATTTTAGGGTTTAGTTTTATGTATTTTATTTGTATGAACTTAATACTGTCATACTTTAATAATTCTAATATTAGAGATAAGATGCCAACAAAATAAATTAGTTTTAAAACTGAAAAAAAAATTTTGGGGGGACTGATAATGACCTTTTCTAACTGAACGGAATTTTATAAATCTAGTGCTAGCTATTCCCATGTCCTTCTTGGTAGAGAAGAGACACTGAGAAGAAAATCCATCCTTATACGGATGGTATGTGGAGCTGGCATGTAGATATATTAAGATGTCTTGAGGACTGGGTAGAAATTGGCATACTTTGAGACGAAATACATGTGTTCCACTTAAAAATAATTAAATCCCTAGAACAGTTAGCTGCTGTAGAGACAGAGAAAAGATTACACTGGGATGCCCCTCTCAAGAGACCCTCCTCCCAAATCATTTGTGATTTCAGAAATAGTTCGCCCAAGAGATTACATATTGATGAAGACATGATTCATGTTATTTGTTGAATGTTTTACTATAAACGGCCCTAAGAGATCATTTATCCCAAACCCTTTAATACAATGCTTCCTCGCAAGTCGATAAAAATGTGAGTCCACCTACCATATACAGAACAAGGTACTATAATAGAAAAGAAAAAAAAAACTATATGCATCTGTAATTTCATGGCCTTAGATTACATGACCTTTAAAACATTAGTCAAATCGAAGTTGCAAAATTGCAGGTTAAGGTTCTATGGGAAAGGAGAGATTAATTGGAAAAGGGAATGCTAAGAAGGCTTTTTAGAGTAGTACTGTCCAATCAGATATGGCTACTGAGCACTGAAATGTGCATAGTGAGACTGAGGAACTGAATTTTCAGTTTAAATTGCCACAGGTGGCTTTTGGCTACCATATTGGACAGCACAGTCTTAACGATGTGAGATTGGAGCTGGACTTTAAGGGAGAATAGGTGGGAGTTTGATAGGAGTTTTAGTTAGAAAGTTAAAATTCCAAGCAAAAGCCAGTGCTGTGTAAGCTCATGGTAGAAGGAAAGCTTCAGGCATGGCTAAGTGAAGATCTGCTATCTGGTAAGATTGGAATTAAAAGTGGGTAGTAGGGCCGAAACCAATTTGGCTCAGGGGTAGAGTGTCGGTCTGTGTACTGAAAGGTCCCAGGTTCGATTTCGGTCAAGGGCATGTACCTTGGTTGCGGGCACATCCCCAGTAGGGGGTGTGCAAGAGGCAGCTGGTCGATGTTTCTTTCTCATGAATGTTTCTGGCTCTCTATCTCTCTCCCTTCCTCTCTGTAAAAAAAAAAAATCAATAAAATATATATTTTTTTAAAAAGTGGGTAGTAGGTTAAAGAAAGTGGAAGAAAAGGAGAAAGGGGTGGAAATTCAAAACTATGTGGCATCTTGAATGCAAGCCTGGAGAACATACACTTATTAAGTCCATATTCAATAGGGAGACACTTAAGGTTTTTGAGCATGATAAAAATATAAGCTGCCTTGGTGTATCAGAAAGGTAATCATCAGATAATGTGCAATATGGATGTGAGGGCTGTTTTGATTACCTCTGGTATAACGAACCACCCTAAAGGTATTAGAATTACATAGCAGCCATTTTATCATGCTTGTGGGTTTTCTGGGTCAAGAATTTGGGCAGAGCAGAGAGGATGGCTTACCTCTCTGCTCCATGATGTCTGGCACCTCAAGTAGGGTGACTCAATGGCTGGGGCTGGAATCACCCTCAGCTTTTTTTTCCCTGGGCTGTGGTGACTCTGAGGATGGCTCCAGCTAGTACTGCTGATCAGAGCTGCTACAGTTAGCCTCTTATTTGGCTTGGGCTTCTCATAGTTGGGTTCCAAGAGGGAGTATTACAGTGGAGCATCTGAAGAGTGTGCATTCCAAGGGAATCAGGTAGAAGCTATGGGCCTTTGCTGACTAGCCTCAGAAGTCACTTCTGCTGAATTCTATTGAAATTCAGTGAATTAGTAAGGCCCGATTGTGGGGATGAGAGATACTGTTGGAATTATCTCTGGAAAATATAATCTGCCACAAAAGCCATAAAATGGAAAATGGAGGTGGGAAACAAAGGGAAAAGTAAGAATTGGGTGATAGCATGGAATTAGAACTAGCAGTAATGGGAGGAGAGCGAAGAAGGAGGAAGACCAAATATGTGTGAATCTGAACCAGTTTAAAAACCACCAATCAGAAACCTGGGAAAGATTTAGTTGGTTTGTAAAGTTGGAACTGGGTCTGTTTCCTGGGGATATATTTATCTTGGCGATATGGTAGGGCATTCTTGAGGGGATATCAAGGAGGGCAGTTAGTAATTTAGGACTAGGCTCGAAAGAAAGGTCCAGGTTAAAGCTGGAGACATATTTGGGAGTCAGGAGAGACAGAGATGATCAAGGGATTGCATGTGGTAGGAATTCAATAAATATTGATTGACATAATCCATTGTAGCTGGGCTCGAAATTAATGTTTGTAATGAGAAGGGGGGAAAGCATATCAGCCTTTGGGGGATTTTCTAAAGGAGAAGTAGGGGATCTAGGGATGGGGACCAGGAATTCAAGTGAAGCAATTTCATAATCAGCAAATGTAGCACTATTTGGATTGCCTCATTCAATAGCTATTTTCCACTGTCTTTTTAGGCTAGAAAACTGAAAACTGTATTCCCCAGACTCTCTATGGTTCCAGATACTAGTATATGTTTTAGCATACCAGATGCAACATACCAAACTTGAAAGGCAGAAGTAAACAACTGTGAGGGAGGGAGGAACTGTGCTTCTGCTGTCCTTACTAGTAAGCACAGTTGTGGTATATTTGTTTCTCATTATGAAGGCTGTTATAGAGGTTCTAATGTCATAGCCCCCTCTCCATTGTTTTGGGTTCTCTGGTTTTAGTTACCTGTGGCTAACTATGGTCCAAAAATATTAAATGGGAAAATTCCATAAATAGACAAGTCACACATTTTAATTTTTGAACCATTCTAAGTAGCGTGATGCAGTCTTGTGCTGTCCCACATGGACATGACTCATCCCATGGTCCCATATATCCACACTGTGTGCGCTCCCCGCATTAGTCATTTGGCAGCCATTGGTTATCAGATCCATTGTAATGGTACCACAATGCTTGTGTCTAAGTTACTCTTATTTTACTTAGTAATGGCCCCAAAGCTCAAGAGTAGTGATGGCTGGCCATTTGGATATACATAAGAAAAGCTGCAAGGTGCTTCCTGTAAGTGAAAAGATGAGTACAGTACAATAAATATTTTGAGAGAGACCACATTCACGTAACTTTCATTACAGTATATTGTTATAATTATTCTATTTCATTATTGGTTATTATTGTTAATGTCTTCCTGTGGCTAATTCATAAATTAAACTTTATTATAGATATGTATATATAATATTATACACTAGAGGTCCAATGCATGAAAATTCATGCAAGTGTAGGCCTTCCTTCCCTCGACTGCCAACACCGGCTTCCCTCTCACATCCTTGATGGTATCCTTTAAAGCACAACATTTTAAATTTGGATAGCATTAATATATCTATTTTTTTCTTCTGTCACTTGTGCTTTTGATGTTTCTAAGAAGGCATTGTCTAATCCAAGATCAGGAAGATTTATTCCTATGTTTTCTTCTATAAGTTTTATGTTTTAACTCTTACTTGACCCACTTAAAGTTAAATTTTTTAAACATTTGTATTCAAACTGAAAAAAAAAAATTTGGGGGGGACTGATAATGACCTTTTCTAACTGAACAGAATTTTACAAATCTAGTAGTGATTTCAGAGAGAGAGAGAGAGAGATACAAATATCAATGATGAGGGAGAACCAGGGATTGACTTTCTCTTGCATAGCCCACACTGGGGATGTGCAACCTGGGCATGTGCCTTGATCGGGAATTGAACATGACTGTCAGTTCATAGGTCAATGCTGGCTGGGCTTAGAATTAATTTTTATGTAAAGTATAAGGAAGATGTCCAACATCATTCTTTTACATGTGGATATCCAGTTGTCCCAGCACCATTTGTCAAAAGAGGGATATTTTTTATTTTTCCTTTTGTTTTATCTCTTATTCCAACCTATCAAGTTTTGTTCTTTTCCTCTTTAATATGCCTACCACCTTTTCACTATCAGGCCAATTTCCAATCAGAGCCTTTGCAATCTCACACCTAACTGACTGCATCTGTGTCTATCCTGCCAAGCTCTCAGCAAAAATATTTAAATGGAATTGAATTCTTGTAATTCTCCTGCTCCAGAGCCTTCAATAAAACCCTACTCCATATAGCATCAGGGCCAAGCTCCTCTCCCTGTCTTCCCTAACCTGTCTAACCAGCAAATCAAAGATGTACAACTTTATCGTCCATGTTTATTCAGCTCCGCACTGAAAGGGGGGTTCCCTTTCCTTTCCCCCCTTCATCGCCTTCCTGTCTGTGCACCCCATTAAAACCCACAGAGGTCCTACAGGCTCCTCCAAGCCCCAGCTCCTTGATTAATGCCCCCTTGCCTTTTCCAGGCCTCACAGCACTCTCCTGGGTCCCTGCTGCATGTGTGTGCTCTGTAGCACAATCACTGTGCACATGACCGTGTACACAGCATTTCATGCTGCCACCCAGCACTGAAGAGCAGTTACTGAGCAGCTACTGAAGTTCACAGCACTGTGCAAGCATGACACATTTCATGCAAGCACGGTTTCCTCCTGCCGTCAAATGGGGGAACCCAATAGGATAAAATAAAGGATCCTCCTAGATCTAGAATGCCACTCCTCCATCCATGCTAGATGGACTCAGTTTTGAAGTTTAAGCTTAAAATTAACTTCAAATTCCCAGTGGAGGGAACTTTCCAAAACGAAGCCCCTGTTTCCAA
Source organism: Pipistrellus hanaki (assembly GCF_964339955.1). NCBI lineage: Eukaryota > Metazoa > Chordata > Mammalia > Chiroptera > Vespertilionidae > Pipistrellus > Pipistrellus hanaki. The sequence goes on from NC_140510.1 coordinate 44,777,450, forward strand.
AGATCCCACTATTTTTGTTTTGTTTGTTTTTTTGTTGTTTTGTTTTTGCCACCTAACTCACTGGGCCTATTCGTGATAGAGCCCCTGTTTAGGGCATCTGTGACTGGGTCTGCAGCTTAAGCTGCAAGACCCTCCAAGTCTCAAAGTTAATCTAGAGAGTATGAGATTGCAACTCCTCCCCCCAACCCCCAGCACTAAAAAAAAAAAAATCTTTCAAGTTGCAGAGGCAAAGTTTGATCCCTTCCTCGAGAGCTGAGAACAATAGGAGCTTTCTGCTCTAGTGCGACTTCAAAGGGTTGCAGAGTGACTGCTCTCAGAATACTGGGTTGTGACGACTAAAGAAACGCACAGGCGTCCTCCTGCGACGCGCAGTGCCCCGTGAGCACCAGGGACTGTCTGCCCCCTTTCTGACCAGCACTTTAGTAAAGCAAGGAGTGGTGCTTGTAAGTGGGCAGGTGCAGGAAACTGGAAGGTTGCGCCTTTGGCGGAGAGCGGGCGAGATCTGGGCACTTAAGCAACCCCTGCGGTAAAGAGCCAAAGAACTAAGAATTAGTTGAAATGACCTAAATAAATGGGGGTGGGGAGGCGGTAAGGGAAGAATCAACTGGAGCTGGTTTTCTGGATTGATTCCAGAGGCATGATTCCCTGGTTGCTGCAAGGAAATGCCTGAGGCCAGATACCAGGCTCCGTCGCGAACTAGTAACCAGAAGTTCTTGGCGGACACTTTTCTCTCTGAGCGAGCAGAGCGGGTCCACCCATCGCGCGATGCCTCCTCGGAGTCACCTACCCGCCTCTTGCAGGTGGCATCCAGCCGGCCCACCTCCAAAGCCTGCAGCTTGGAGGGCAGCGGAGTGCGGCTCCTCAGCTTGGGCAGCTGCTATACAACTTCCCCGCGGCGCCCCTGTTAGAGTTTGCGCCCTATGGGCCGACCTGATAGCATATGTGTGTGTGTGTGTGTGTGTGTGTGTGTGTGTTTTATTAAAAGGAAGATTTGTCAGTTCATCTCTTGGAGGACCACGGAGGAGTTCCTGAGTCCTCCCGTGCACAAACACCCACCAACAATAGAAAGCCCATCAAATCTTCCCTCCTGTGAACTCGCACCCAGCGGACAGCTCTTTGAACAGACCGCAACCCCCGCAGCCCCCCAGCCCCCGCCGCCCCGCGCCCTCCCCAGCGCGCTGGGCCCTCCCGGGCTCCCTCCCGCCCTCGCTCCCGCCCCGCTGCGCACTTTTGCAGCGCGCTGGGTCTTTGATGTCTTTTTGCATTATTGCAGAGCTGCCACGCGCTCTTCCCGGCGCTCGGAGATTTGTGTACCACCACTGACATTTGGCCCTGATACCTGTATCTCTTGGTGATTCCAACAAATTTCTAAAATAAATGTTGTACTTTTATCTCCCGGCGTTGCACTCTTTTATGGTCGCTGCGGAACATTACTTCATTAAGAGTAAGTTTTTCAGGAGCACGGAACGCAAAGGGAGGGAGGCTAAACAGCAGTTTGCAAAAGTCTCTGCAGACTTCAGCTGGCGCCTGGGAGGGCTGGAGTCCCAGGAGGTGAAGAGCAAGGATCTCCAACACTCCACTGGGAGCCTGCTGCGCTGTCCTAGCACTGCCCTAAAGTCTCTGCATACATCAAGTCATCTTCTGAGCCTACAAGCACTGTGCAGGTGAGCATTTTACACACTGGGAAAATAAAGCACAAAAAGGCCGAGGAACTTGCTTATCAAAGTTACCAACTGGAAAGTGCACTTCTCTGGGTTCAGATTTTCAGAGTCCGGGCTCTTAACCACAAAACACTGGCTGGAAGTGTAACTGGCTAAGTGGAGGCATCTCAGAGAAAAAGTCCTCTCCTAACACAACCAAGAGTGTGTGGACTGGCCTTTCTTGCCTTTTTGTCACAATAGGGAACAGATTCGGCAAGTGCGAATGCCTTCCAGTCTGCGTGGCCCAGCCTCCCCGGGAAAGGGGGTGTCTAAGAGCTCAAACGATTTCCGAAGGACACACGCTAAGGGACTAGACCACTTGCTTGCCCAGTGTGGACTGGTGCCGGCTGGGCTGTGCACCGCGGGGCTCCCTGGCCTCTGACTTGTATCGGTGAAAAGGGCTCCTACAGATCCCAGGCTTTGTGGAGACTCCACTTGTGGAAAGGGGTTGCCCGGCCTCAGATCTAAGCACTAAGTCCCTTCCCTTCCCCTCTCCCAGAGCACCCAGACCTCATCATCAGGACCCAGACCTCACCGAGCTGTGTAGTAACTGCTCCGAGTTCCCGGGGTGACACCTGGTTGGAGAGATGAGGGGCGTGCAAGGACCGGACGTGCAAAGCGCATGTGTCTCAAGCAAGACGTCTCTTTTCGCTGATGGGCCCTGGGCATGGGGGAAAGTGGGCCTGGTGGCGCAGTGTCCCGGCCCCTTGGGAAATGCAAAGGGCACCAGTGTACCACAGCCCAGACTGAATCAGCCACCCTACCTGTCTTCTCACATCAGTCCCGCCGAGGGACGGTACCCGGGAGGACTAAGCGCAGGAAGGCTGCGGGCGAGAGGACTCGGAAGATCCCTGCACCGCCCTGGACCGGGGAGAGCACCCGGTTCTGCGGAGGGAGAGGCCGGCACGGGTCTGGGTCTGCCAGGCCCAGCAGCCCCGGCTCCAAGCCTCAGAAGCCATTCGCGGCCCCTAATCCTTCTAGTGCTGTGGGGACCCCGCAGCTCCTCGCCCGCCTCTTCCTCACCCCCCCCCCCTCCCAACTCCCCAAGAGAGGAGATCCAGGTGTTCGTACAGCCCCGCAGGCTCCGCCTTGCACTCTCGGCCGGAGGGAGGGAGGCAGGTGGCGGGCTTCCCTGCTCGGCTGGGCGTGGAGGGATAGCGAGGGTGGGGGTGGGGGTGCATTTCCCTGGCCGGGGCCAAGCACGTCCCGCTCCTGAAAAACTTCCTCTTCTTTGCAAAGGTAGTGAGAACAGCCGTCTTGATGGACTTTTCTTTCCGATTAGAGGACTCTTTATTTGTCCTGGTGCCTAGTGTTATGGTTTGTTCAACAACAAAAGGCTTCCTCGGCCAAGCCTCACTTTTCCAAGGAGTGTCCCCGGGTGGGTCTGTGCGGCTCTGAGAGCGCGCCCTCCCAGAGCAGGGCCAGGCGGGGGGAGGGGGGAGAGAGGGGGGATTGCCAGCCCCATTGGGGGCTTTTGGGGGCGGCTAAGGGCGACCAACCCCCTCCCAGGGCGGGGTGCAGGGCTACGGGCCTGGAGAGAGAAGGGCTAGGGAACAGCATTTCTTCCTTCCTTCGGGTGTACATTCTGGAGTGCTCTGGGTGTCCCGCCCAGCTCGGGTGTTTTCCCAGACTATCTGCAAAGTTGTGGCCCTAGAAAACTTCCAGGTCGCCATAGGAACGTCTCCAGAGGGCCCCAGGAACTGGTCAGGCGGGCGGCCCCGAAGTGTGCGCGCCACCCACTGTGGTTCTGGGCGGCCGCCCCGCCCCGCCCCACCCCGCCCCGGTCACCGGGGGCCCGCCCGCCGCTCGCCGAGGCGGGCAGGGGGCACGCGGCGGGCGGGGCGAGGGGAGGCCCGCGCCCCGCCCCGGGAATTCCCTCGGGCCCGCGGGGTGCGCGCACGACTCCGGCGGGAAGTGTGTAAGCGCCGGGGAGGGGAGAATGGCCCTCATCTCCGGGAGTCTCAAAGTCCGAGCCCGGAAGACGAGGGCAGATCTCTCCGGAGATAACAAAGACACTTTGCCACTTTGGGCGCTGCCTCGGTGCAAATCTTTAATTGCAAGGGAGTGTGGGGGAAGAGAGGATAGAGAGTATCCAGCCACCAAGCGCGGGTCTCCGGGCGGCAAGGCCCCCTTTGATCAGGAAAATCCAATTATTTGTGTATATACATTTCCCACATAGTGATTACTTCATTAATTGTCCCGCCTTTATCTCCTCCCTCCCCATCCCCCCACTAATAATCAGTTCTTTTATCCAGACCAACAAACACACCATAGGAGCTTTGTGGATTCAAAGGATTTGCTTTCGCTTCTGAAAGAGCCGCTATTCTTTGATGATTGGGTGGCGGCGAACTTCAAAGCCATAAATCTTCCCTCTGACTGGCTGGCGGCCCGGCAAAGTCCTTATCAAATTCTTGGAGGTGATCCTGAAGCGCTCAGACTCCGCGCCGGGCGAGCGCGCGGGGTGCGGCCGGGGGCGCGGGCAGCGAGGGCCCGGTGCGCGGGGCGGCGCCGGCGAGGGCCAGGGGCGAGGGGCCAGGGGCGAGGGGCGCCGCCGCCGGCCTCGGGGTTTCCATGCCTCCGCTGCGCCCCGCTCCGCAGCCCGCCGCCGGCCAGCGGTAGCCATGGCCGCGGTGGCCGTCCTCCGGAGCGACTCGCTGCAGGCCTTCCTCCAGGTCAGGGCCGGGCTCGGAGGGGGGCGGGGGCAAGGTGGGAAGGAAGGATCGGGTCTCGATGTCTCTAGGTGCTCTTCGTACCCCGAGTCTCGAAAGGAGCCGTGCTCCGCGGCTGTCGCTGGAGTCAGACTTAGCGGGGTGCCCACGCCAACTTAGCACCAAAGCTTGGTGCCAGGAGGGTGGCCTTTTTGGGGGGTGGGACGCGCGGCCCCCGGGGTGGTCCCGGGCTGCCTCTGGCTGAGAACTAGGCCCTCGCTGACCCAGGTGGCCCGTCCCCCCACCCCTACCCCCGGCTGATTTCAGCCAGGGGCGGGGGCGGGGGCGGAGCCCGAGAGTCGCGTGGAAACAGCTTAAAAGATGAGAGGGAGGGAGTCAGGGGGGCAGTCCGGCTGTGGGTGTCTCCAGGCCCCTTCTGACCGCGGCACCGGGAGTCGGGGGGTCGGATCCCTCTCCCCTTCCATTCCCCGCCTGGCTCCTCTGAGCCTGGGTGGCCAAGCACAGTGATCTCACAGGAGCCCCCGCGCGCCCCGCGTGCAGGTAGCGCAGCACCCAAAGTTTCCCGGCCCGGTGGGTGCGCGTGGGGGGGGGGGGGACGGGGGCGGGGCGGCCGGATAACAGCGGGCGAGGGGGTGGCGGGCCGGCCCGGAGCCCGCGCTCAGAGCGCTAACCTTTTTGTGTCTGTTCTCCGCCCTCCCCGGCGGCCGCCGCCGCCCATGCAGGACCGCACCCCCAGCGCCTCCCCGGACCTGGGCACGCACTCCCCCCTGGCGCTGCTCGCCGCCACCTGTAGCCGCCTTGGCCAGCCGCCGGGCGCCGCGGCGGCCCCGGACTTCCTGCAGGTGCCCTACGACCCGGCGCTGGGCTCGCCCTCCCGGCTCTTCCACCCGTGGGCCTCCGACATGCCGGCGCACTCGCCGGGCGCGCTGCCGCCCCCGCACCCCAGCCTGGGGCTGACGCCGCCGCAGAAGGCGCACCTGCAGCCGTCGTCCTTCGGGGCGGCTGCGGCGCACGAGCTGCCGCTCACCCCGCCGGCCGACCCCTCGTACCCTTACGAGTTCTCCCCCGTCAAGATGCTGCCCTCCAGCATGGCGGCGCTGCCCGCCAGCTGCGCGCCCGCCTACGTGCCCCCCTACGCCGCCCAGGCCGCGCTGCCGCCCGGCTACTCCAACCTGCTGCCCCCGCCGCCGCCGCCGCCGCCCACGTGCCGGCAGCTGTCCCCCAACCCGGCCCCCGACGACCTCCCATGGTGGAGCATCCCGCAGGCGGGCGCCGGGCCGGGCGCCGCCGGGGTCCCGGGGGGCGGCCTGTCCGGAGCCTGTGCCGGCGGGCCCCACGCGCCCCGCTTCCCCGCCGCCGCCGCCGCCGCCGCCGCCGCCGCCGCCGCCCTCCAGCGGGGCCTGGTGCTGGGCCCGTCGGACTTCGCGCAGTACCAGAGCCAGATCGCCGCGCTGCTGCAGGCCAAGGCCCCCCTGGCGGCCGCGGCCAGGAGGTGCCGCCGCTGCCGCTGCCCCAACTGCCAGGCGGCGGGCGGCGCGCCCGAGCCCGAGCCCGGCAGGAAGAAGCAGCACGTGTGCCACGTACCGGGCTGCGGCAAGGTGTACGGCAAGACGTCGCACCTGAAGGCGCACCTGCGCTGGCACACGGGCGAGCGGCCCTTCGTGTGCAACTGGCTCTTCTGCGGCAAGAGCTTCACGCGCTCGGACGAGCTGCAGCGGCACCTGCGGACCCACACGGGCGAGAAGCGCTTCGCCTGCCCCGAGTGCGGCAAGCGCTTCATGCGCAGCGACCACCTCGCCAAGCACGTGAAGACGCATCAGAACAAGAAGCTCCGGGTGGCGGAGGCCGGCGTCAAGCGGGAGGACCCGCGGGATCTGTGAGCGCAGCCGGGGGCAGGCGAGGCCTTTCCCGCCGCCCCGTGCTCCCCAGCACCTCTGTGTGAAGTGAAGGGGAGGTCCTGGGGCCTGTGGGCAGCTGGCCGAGGGGAGTTCCAACACAGGCACTTGCCCCTCCCTGCTGTCTGCCTCCTGCTTCCCTGGCCCGGCAGGCGGACAGGGACCCCTGAGGCCAGGAGAAGCAGGGGAGGCGGGGCGGAGGGCTCTGTGCGCCCCAAAGGGAGGTTTGGGGCTCCGAACCATTCCCACCACCGTCTGGGAGACCTACCGTGTATAGGAAACGTTGCTGAATTGAAGCGGAGGAACCTTGGGAGAGTTGAAATAGTGCTGGATTGGGGTTTTTTTTGTTTGTTTGGTTGGTTTTTTAGGTTCTGGCCCGGCTTTGTACCGGTTATTTAATAGCTTTGTTAAAGAATAATGATAATAATTACATTAATGAAAATGTTACTTTTGTCCTCAGCTCCATGCAGAGCTACAGCATGAAATGTCTATGTAAAGCAATCAGCAGTTGCAACGTGAAAATAAATACGTTAACTCCGGGGGCCACCCTGGGGAAGACCCCGCTGAGCCGGTCTCATTTGATCTTTTCTTCCGGGAGGCTTCACCGAGAGGTCAGGTTTCACCAGGAATTTGGAGGTTCCTGGTGGGTGCTCACGTCCCAGGCTTCTTTGGTTTGGAAGATTTGGGGAAGTCTATTTATTGGGTGCATGGATGGAGGACGGAGGGCAGGGTCTGTTTTGTGATAAAGAAGATAGGGCAAGATTTTCCAGTCCCGCCCCGCGTGACTAACTTGTGCGGCCTAAGGACTTCTTACCTGGACAATTCCCTGTGGCTTTCCTTTCGTTGGTACTCTAGAAACAGGTCTTATGCCAGCTTCGCTTCTTCCTGGCAGCCAGCTATGCTGGTGTCTGGAAAAGTCCTAGCGACTCAAGAATCTGTTCACAGGTGAGATTTTTGGAGAGTTAATAGAAAAGCTGGAGGCCCTTGTTCAGGTTTGTCTCTGCCTGGGAAAGAGTCATCAGTTTCGCATTTCAGCCCCCTCATGGTATACAACGTTGTCTTGTTTTTCGTCTTAATTATTTTGCTGTACAAATCTTAGCCTTGTTTCTGGCTGGACCTGGAAGTACAGTTCCATTTTGTATCTTGGGATTTTATTAATCATTGAAGTAGACTAAGATTTTTCTCAGGGAGGGGCCAGGAATACTCATATCCAGGTTTTTCTCCTGATTCTAAAATGTGAAATTTTAAAGTTTACAAGTGCGTTTTGCAAACTCTCGGCTCTACTGGTTCCTTGATGCTTTCTAATATTTGAGGTTTTAAACCTGAAACTGAAATCTTAACCTTCTGATTTAGAATTAGCAAAGAACAGAAACATTTTAAATTTTGTTAATATGCTAAACTGACATCATTAATGCCAAATTTCAGTGGAACTCAATCATCTTTTCGTGGTAATAGAAGTGTACTATGTAAGTTGATATGATTTCCCAGTTTACAAACAAAAGTTGCCTTTTGTTTAAAGTCAAAGTGAAGAGTAAGTTCTTAAAAGCTGTGAGGGTTGTACTTGAGACTTACTGTAGTAAGTCAAGCACAAATATCAACATAATTGAGATAAGGATTACTGTAATACTCATAAGAAATGGCATTTTTACTCCATTAACTTGGGCCAAGGTAGCAAATGAATAATAGAATCATTGTGGAAATATGCCTTAGAACCAGTCACTCTCATTAGAAATTTTGAAACTACCTAATGACAAATTAGACTGAGTCTTCAGGGTGTTTTACCAGGAAAGGCAATTTGGGTTAGCTAAATTGTAGCAGTTTTTCTAGCAAGGAATAAGAAAGACTTTAGAGTAACATTAATCTACATGTAAGTGTGTAATCTTGATCTAAATCAAGATTCTTGAGAATCATTTCTATGAAGAGTTAGAGAAACTCAAGTCTGAGGCATAGTGTGGGATTAACCTTAGAGCCAGAAGAGGTTTTTTGGCAGTATGAAGAGACCAAGGGCTTTTGACTCAGAAAAGTTGAAGTGATCCTTTCCTGAGAAAGAGAATGCCCTTGGTAGAGGGGGGGAAATGGCAATTTTGAATGAGTCTACTAGCTGTTCTTGCCAGCTACCCTGTTTCCCTGAAAATAAGAAAGTGTCTTATATTAATTTTTTTCTCCCAAAGTTGTGGTAGGTCTTATTTTCAGGGGATGTCTTATCTTTCCATGCACTAGGTCTTATTTTCAGAGGATGTCTTATTTTTGGGGAAACACAGTATGAACATTTAGTATCCAAACAGATGAAGTGATGAAGATAGCTTTCTTATCAATTTAACTTTGTGGTTATTAAGAGAAAACTTACATATTATCTATAAAATTTAGTATCTAAGTGAGGTGTTGAAGATATTTCCTTATAACTATAAATTTTATGATTGTTAAACTAGATAAAATATATTAAATATATCTAAAAGTACAGTAATTAAAAGCAGAATAAAGTCATTTGATGACATAACTTTTTATATATTTCATTTACTTGAACCTGCAAATTTAAAAAAAATATATGGTTAAAGTACAGTCTCTAGACTAAACTTTGTATAGCTGGAAGACTGCTCTTTATTGTGCCACTGCAAAATCTATTCCAATTACTTTAAGGCAAAAAAGTTTATGCCATTATCCAAGTGGCAATCAGAAAGCCACAATAATGTGGCATTTTTGTCCAAGTGTAGGAAAGGATTTCATGTTTATACTGAAAAATAAGCTAATAAATGCTCAGCAATACCAACTTTGTGCAGAAATGTATTAGACTATATAAGCTGTTAAAATTTAAACTGCTATTGCATGCTTTATTTGTTTCATAAAACTGCAACCAGAGTACCATTTAGGACTTTAAAATGATTTTTAAATCAATATGTAGGAAATAATATGCATAAATGATGGATTTAAGCACACTTAGCAGAAAAATTAATAAAATTCAAATTAAAAGAAGTTCAAAAACAAAGTACTATTAAATATAAACTAAAATTCATTTTATAATTGGAGTTTTACCAGTATCAAAAAAGACAGTTTAATCTACCAACTGTATTCAAGGCTTTACTTGGAACCCAGAACCCAATTCAATTAGGTTGTAAAAACTAGTTGAAGAAAATATGTTAACAATGGCCTCTAATGTCAGTAGACATTTTATACTTTCTAAGCAACTGTCTTAATAGTATGCAAGTATAGTGTAAGGTGTCATATTTTAGAAAATTCTATAATTGGTGTGATATTATTTTAAATTTAACACTCAGTTGATAAATGAACCATTTTAACCAAGAACTTAGAAACATGGAGAAATTTAGTTATCAGTAATTTAGGTAATTTGGAATTGTGTGTTTCTTGAGTTGTTCTTATACTCTATAGTTTTCTGCTTTTCTCAAGAGAAAATTGTGCAAATTTACCTTTGGCTGACTGCTAATTTTTAGTAGTTCTGGTAATGAATGAAAGCAAATTGTGTTAAAGAAAATGCCAGTGTATTATTCACTATTATGTTAGTCTTTTCTAGTTTGGGTTAGAGTTCAAATCTGATAGCTATATTGTATATATTGTTATAAAATTTTTCCCATAAGTCAAACAAGATGTACCAATTAATCTTAATGATGTGCATGTTTACTGCAGAAATATATTTGAAACAATATTAATAGAAAAGGCAGTTTTTCACTAAGTTTGCACCATGTTTCTATTCTAATACTGTGGGTTTTTAAGTAATCAGTTAAAGGCAGCAGCTTTGTGTTTCCCATTATTTTGGTTTATCTGTGAGAGATTCACAGAATGTTATTAGGGCCAGAGCTCTGATTTCCAATGTGTGTAAGCACCTAGTAGGCAGGTGCCTCGGTTGAAGATAATTGACAATATCTCCCTGGGAAATGGTCTGCTGTGTTTTACAGTAAATGTAATTAAGATTTTCTAACATCCCAAACTGAGGAGCATGCAAAACAAATATTAATTCTCATTAATGTTCTGTTGTATATCATTACCTTCCTCTGGTTTGCATGCTGGAGGGGAACTTCAAAAGTTTATGGCACCAAGTGAAGCTTTGAAATGAGTATATGTGTCAACAGTTTGATAACCTAGAGGAAAAAAATCTAGATAGAAAGATGTATGTTAATAAGGAGATATATATTTAGATTAATACACCACCAGGGCATGTTTTATTACTGAGCCACTATAATGGTAACATGGTTGATTAGTGGGTAATTCATTCAATATACAGAGGTGGGGGGGAGGAAGCAGGTTTATAGTTGTGAATATGTGTAACAGTTTATTCTTGTATTGTTATTTATTAATTATTGTATTATTTTCTATATGAACAACTGTAAACCTACTTTTGCCCCACCCTTTATGTAAACAGTACATTTTTCCCTGGTGCTGTTCAAACTGAACACTTTTTTTGCATCAAGATCTTTGTATCTATTTACTTCTCCCTTGATTGTTTTTAAAGAATGTGCAATTTTTCAAATTAATTTATGGATATTGTAATATAACTTACATGACATTCCTTACTATAGCAAGTAAGTGATAGCATTCAACAAATATGTAATCAAACATTTATGGACCATCACAACTTTTTCTGGTAGTTACAGGGTTTTTTACTATTATAACTTACTACCAGTTGAAGATTTGCACATGATGATTGATATACTATACATTTTCATGCTGACATTTTGATGATTTCTCTTTGTAGTCTTTATATTCTTTCCTTCCGTTTCAACTTCAGTGATTATGCTGAAGCATAATCCACAATGGGGTAGTTGACACTTCATAATTAAAACCATGCATGTGAACTGCAGTAGTTTCTGCACAATATCTAATAAACTATATTATATATTTTGGTTGTCTATCTAAGGTCCAATTCAATTTAGGGAAAACAGTCCAGTTTCTAATTTGATATATGGAAAATAGCAGCTTTCATTTTTCAAAAGTTGTTTCATCATCATGGACATTCAAAGTCCTATTATAGAACAAACGTTTGTTTTACACCAAAACTAATTTTTTCATTATCAAACTTCTGACATAAAAAAATACTAAATTTTCTAAAGTCTAAGGCAGTATATAGGTGTTACCTGATTTTTAAATATAAAGTTAAATTTTTGAGTCATCCGGGTGCTCTCTAATGACTTTGTGTTTAGCATAATAAAAAAAACGGATGGAAAGCATCTGGTCCTCAGTTTCATCCAATTCATAGGCCAGTGTGAAAACTAAATGCTCATTTATACTTATAGTTGGGAAAATGTGTCCCAATGTGAAAAGTTTTTGGTGGCAATTTCCTAAAACTCTACAAGAGGTACCATGAAAGCTTATTTCTCTTATTTCTGTCTTTGAGAAATTTATTCTTGTATTTTGTGTAGTTTTCTTCTCCCATTCTATGTCTCTTTACTTGTGGTTGTCACCTGTCTTCTGTATGTCCATGTTCATCTCTACCATGGAAATTCATTTTGTGTTATGAGTCTCTTCCTTTTGATGTATTTATGCCACTTTGATTTTCCTTTCTATTGTGTAGAACTTGACAGGATTCTGGGCATTTAAAATCTGCCATTTTTTGTAGAAGTTTATATTCCTTGATCTAAATTTTACATGTGAGTTAATTAAATTTCTATTTATAGATTCAAGTCATGCTTTATTTATAGTATGTGCATGGCTGATGTTTACTGTGGATTTGTGAACATTGTATTTGGTGGTGACTTCTGAAAGCTTTCTTCTCCTATTTGATCTTTGATAAAGTCCATGTCATCTCTTCATAGTACCTGAGACAACTACTAAGAAGTCACTGTGGTAATAAGTTTTGTGCCGAGCCTGGGTATGGAATAGAAAGTTGCTAAGTTTTCTAAGGAGAAAAGCACCTCCATCAATAATTCAGGCTTGTCCAGCAGCTAGAAGCTGGAAGCTGGGGGCTACCACTGCCCCCTTGCTTCTGTAGCAGAGAAATGTAGAAATGGTGAAAAGGGAAACAGATCATGGGGGAATAGCATGACCATGAGGAATAACAGACACTGGAGTGTCCTGTTTAGATAGGCTGTTCTTAAAGGAGTTGAAACAGCTGTTGGGTAGAAGTTGAAGGGAAAGTTTGAGCACATTTTGAGAAGTTGGACCCCAGCTTGGTTTGGTTTCTTTAAACCAAAGGTGAGTATGAACATAGGGGAAATAAGAGACTTGACTGAGGACATTTGGACTTGGATGGTCTTTATGGTCTCTTCCATATTGAAATGCTTCAAATATAAAATCTGTAAATGAAAAATTCAAATACATTTTTTAAAAATGTTAAGTATTGATTTTAGTGAGAGGAAGGGAGAGAGAGAAACATCAATTTGTTGTTCCACTTATTATGCATTCATTGGTTGATTCTTGTATGTGCCCTGATGGGGGATGAAACCCACATCCTTGGCATATCATGACAATGCTCTAACCAACTGAGCTCCCCAGCCAGAGCCAAATACATTTTATTATAGCTTCCAAAAATGCAATGGTAGTATGGATGTTCCTGGCATTCTAATATCTGATTTTAGAAATCTAGTGTTTAAAATATAATTTGTTCTTAAATAGTTAAAAGTATTAAAGAGGGAAAAAAAAGTATTAAAGAGGAGCAAAGGTAAGTTGCTATAAATCAACCTCTGCAAGTAATATCAAAATTTAGCCATGACTTTAATATTGGCTTTCAAACATAACACTTCTGGGTATGTCAATCTTTATAAATGCTGCACTATTATGCAATTTTAAAGTGTCCTGTTTCTATATATGGAAATTTCACAGTAGAATGATAGGATTAAAAAGTATAGATAACAATAACTAAGAAGATTTATTTAGATTTGCAAACTTTGGCCTAGTTAAGTTTAAGAAAACCATTCGTCCCCCACACCCTCAAAGTCAATCAAGTTGGTATGTGTAATTAAAAATATGTGAATTGCATACTTAATTTAGTACTAGTTATAATTATTAGATGTAGAAAACCAGATACAAAACAGATTCAAACCACATACACATAACTAAACTTAATTGACCAAACAATTATTTGATATCCACAAGATGTAAAGTACAATGAGGATTCAAAAGTGAACACAATCCTTTAAAAAGCTGGCTGTCATAAAGGAGATAGGACATATACTCAAATGAATGTAATACAAGGTCTAACTTAAAAGTGATGAAAGAGATTCCTATTAAAGCACAAGGAAAGAGAAAGTATTTCAGGTAAAACAATGATAAACTATTTTATACCATAAATGGGATTTCTGTTTTCAAAAACAACAACCCATAAACTGGATTCAGAATCAAATTGGGGGGTCACAGGGAGGGGGGCGGGGCATGTGAGATGAAAAGTAAAAAAAAAAAAAAAAAAGAATCCAACTGGGTTTTTACCTGGAGCTGGGAGTTCAAGACAGTGTGGTTCCCAGACCAGTAACATTAGCATCACTGGAAACTTGTTAGAAATGCAAGATTAGATAGGTAGGTAGGTAGGTAGATAGATAGATAGATAGATAGATAGATAGATAGATAGATATTTCAGAGAGGAAGGGAGAGGGAGAGAGAGAAACATCAATGAAGAAAATCATTGAGCAGCTGCCTCCTGCATGCCCCCTACTAGGGATTGAGCCCACAACCAGGGCATGTGCCTGACTGGGAATTGAACCATCAACCTCTTGGTTCATAGATTGACACTCACTCAACCACCAAACAACACCAGCCAGACAAAATGCACATTCTTGGGACCAATTTCATGTTACTAAACCTTAGAAAGTTGAATATTTAATAATGTGTAAGATTAACCTATGGGAAATAAGCAAATTCTAGCCTAAAACATTTCTCACAAGTCACTTTGGAGAAGTTGAGAATGGATAGACCACTTGGCTGAAATCCCTCAATTAATTGAGAAACAATTGAAAATCTAACTCCAATGAGAAGTCAACAGTAATCTTAATTAGTGATTTTATATGCATGTTATACAATTATATAGGCAAATGTCTTTTTTAGTATTTATTGCCCATAGAAAATTAAAATTCTTTAATCCTAGGTCATATTTATATGTTAGTAGAAATTTTCCTCATAGAGGGGGACACTGACTATAACAACATCTGTTTTCTTAGAATACTCAGCTAACTGAGCAGTTTGATTTTTTCAGTGTCATTGGATGATTAATAACTAATTATCTTAGGACATATAGGAACATCACCTCTAAGAATTAAAAAAAAAAAAAAAGCTGAAACCGGTTTGGCTCGGTGGATAGAGTGTCGGTCTGGGGACTGAAAGGTCCCAGGTTCGATTCTGGCCAAGGGCATGTACCTTGGTTGCGGGCACATAGGGGATGTGCAAGAGGCAGCTAATAAATGTTTCTCTCGATGTTTCTAAATCTCTACCCCTTTCTCTTCGTCTCTGTAAAAACTCAATAAAATATATTTTTTGGGGGGGAAATGCATGTATACTCCATGCTGCAAAAATGTAATAATGACACTTCCAAAATGTAAGCACATTGCTTTAGGCCGCTGGTTTGCCTTAAAGGGGCCTTTTAAATCTCCTAAGAGACGAGAGCAGAGTCCTAGGGCTTTTCTATAGAGGCCAGACTTCACTTCCTCTGGTTTCACCATAGTCCTCATCTGCCCACCCTCTTTACCAAATCTTTCTTGCTCAATGTGCTTCTCAGGGTTCTTTCTCAAACCAGAACATGATTTTGTAAAATTTATTTGAAAAGCAGTTTATTTCTGACCATTGAAATTATAAAACATTGCTGGGAGTTACCAGCACTGGGGAAGCTTGTTACATTAATGAGAATTTATTTTTTTCTGGTTTATGAGCCCTTCTGGCTCTGGGTCTCATCGATCATTGATTTGTGTTATTTTAGGGCAGGGGTCTTCAAACTACGGCCCGCAGGCCACATGCGGCCCTCAGAGGAGTTTGATCCGGCCCGCCAGGTTTTTTGGGCAGTGAGCGCAGCCGAGGTGTTACAGTAGGAATTAGTAGTTCATATAGTCCGGCCCTCCAGCTCTCTGAGGGACCATGATCTGGCCCCCACTTTAAAAAGTTTGAGGACCCCTGGTTTAGGGGGTCCCTTAGTAGATGACAGCATGAAGCTAGCTTGATGCTGGCTATGGCATATTTCCAAAGTTCTCCAGAACCCTGAGAGATTAAAGGAACTCTCTCCCCAACCAGAATTTTTGAACACTATAGAATTGGAGGAGACCTTAAAAACCATTCAGTCTGTCTCTCTGATTTAACAGAAGAGAAAACTGAGGACATGCTTGATCCATGATGCACTTATGAGTAAGCACACTGAATGGACATTCAGCAGCCTGGCAAAGGAGAGATGGTAGAGGACCAGGAAAAGTGGGAGGAGACTCAGGAAGTCACAAGCTGCCAAAGGACTGGCTCTCAACTTTTTATGTGTGTGAAAATGACCGGGGATGCTTGCTTAAATGCAAACTCCCAGGCTACATTCCTAAACCAATTTTCCCCAACTGCCTACCAGCTGGTCATTCATATAAGAGAGAAATAAACCATTTAGTTTTACGGTAACGTAACCAATATCCTAATGGTTCCAGAGGCAGTTATTAGCAGTGCTTCCTGTGGCAGCTGTGAATTCCATCCCTTTAAAAGATGATAATACATGGTATCAACTTTCCACCTCCTTCTGGGCTGTGTCTGCCAGAGTCTTCAAAAAGTTCTCACTCCTGCTGAAACCGGTTTGGCTCAATGGATAGAGCGTCGGCTTGGGCACTGAAGGGTCCCGGGTTCGATTCCGGTCAAGGGCATGTACCTTGGTTGTGGGCATATCCCCAGTAGGGGGTGTGCAAGAGGCAGCTGATGGATGACTCTCATCGATGTTTCTAACTCTCTATCTCTCTCCCTTCCTTTCTGTACAAAATCAATAAAATATATTAAAAAAAAAAAAAAAAAAAGTTCTCACTCCTGGGAGTTACCCTCTTAGAATGCTGCTATGGAAAATGCCATCTGTGCTTTCCAGCTTTGCCCGTGCATAAGTACCCAGAAGACTTCATGCTTTCAGTTACTCATGTTTATGTCACCATTCATGGGACTCTTCACAGGTGGCCGTCCTGTTTTAAGCACCAGGAATACAACAGTGAACAGAACAGATAAGCTCTATGTCCTCAGGAGGCCGACATTCTAGTAAGGCAGGAAAGATACAATATTACCAAATAATAAGGCAATGTCAGGGGTTTATGGAGTAAAACAACAGTCTGAAACTCATCTTCATTTCCTCTGTAAGGTCACACAGGAACCTGAGTCTCGGTCACATTGCTGGTATCTCATGGTCTCTGTGGTAACCAGCCTCAAAGATGACCCCCATTAATCCTTGTCTCTTAATTGCTCAGACTAAAGGAGACACGTTATTTCCTCCTTTCCTTTGGTGAGGATTGGTCCCATGAACATACCTACATGCACGGGGAATGGGAAATAGAGAAAAACACATGGATGTTTGTTGAACACTAACAGTGTTCTGCCAATATACTCATCAAAAACATTCAAATAAATAAAAAACATAAAGTAGAAAATAAAATGGCTGCCGTCATTCATTCAAATAACACATCTTTGTTGATCTATGGTGAGCCCAGCCCTGTCCTAGATGTGCTGAATATAGTGCCTAACTTCATGTAGCTTCCAGTTTGAGTGTGTCTCCTCCTGTGTTTGTAAACTGCCTCCTCCACACATAGCTATGTGATTTCAGGCAAAAGAAACTCCCAAAGACTCAGGTTCCTCATTTGCAAAATGGGTATAATAATAGTACCTAATTTATAGGATTGTTGTGGTGATTAATTTGGTAATATACATTAAATGACTTGGAATAAGCACTCAAAATATCTATTGCCCAGCCAGTGTAGCTCAGTGGTTGAACATCAACCCATGAACTAAGAGGTCACCAGTTCATTCCCTGACAGAGCACTTGCCAGAGTTGTGGGTTCAATCCCCAATAGAGGTCATGCAGGAGGCAGCCTATTGATGTTTCTCTCTATTCTTTTCCCTTCCTCTCTCTCCAAAATCAATAAAAACATTTTTTAAAAGAAATGACAAAAAGTCTATTCCTATATGCATAATACAAATATTTTATTTTAAATAAATAATATTACACTACAGTAGTTATATGAAACTATTCTATCATTTAGTTCTTGAACTCTTTCAAAAGGTTTATTTTTCTATTTAAAACATAGAAGATAAAGTTTATCATTTTCACTGCTTTATGGTATTCTGTCATCTGTATTTATCCTAATATATCTGGCCAAGTGTTTGATGGGCATATGCAATTTATTATGTACTCATTTTTCTGGAGAATGAATCCAAAAATTAGTTATATTCTGAAAGGATTTATAATTGAAAAGCAGGACTATTATTTAAATGGATCAATCCTTGACCCTGATCATGTAATTTCACCATTTTGTGCTCCAGTTTCTCTATCTGCATGTTTAGTTAAATCACTTCTCCCTTTCCTAGAAATGTGAACACTTTCTAGAAAGCACAGAAACAAACATAGATCCCAAACCAACAGTTTTACCAGGATTAAATGTAATGGTTTCATTTTACTTCCAGCTCGTATGCGGAGCAGGACTGCCACCTCTACACTTGTGTTTTGTTAAACCACCTTAGTTACCTTCCTGTCTCAGGCTTCAAAAATCAGAGTTTCTGTATTGTCTTCATACAGCCTATTTCTTTTTCTCTGCAGAGTGTGCCCTCATGTAGACTTTCCTCCATGTCTCAGCTGAGTGTGTCACCCAGAGCACCTGGCCTCCTCATGTGACTTGAGCTTCACAAAACATGGCAACTGGGCTGCCAGAGGGAATATCTTGAGACTGACCATCCATTCCAATAAGGAACATTTTAAAACAGGTGAAAGCTACACCTGTTTTCATAGATAGCCTTAGAAGTCACGTGGTAAAATTCCACTATATTTTATTGGTGACAAGCAAATCACTGAGGTTCAAAAGAAGGAAAGGTAGAAAGACAAATTCATTGCTGGGGGCATAGCAAGTTCACTTTGCAAAAGAGCCATCTCTGCTGCCATTGATGGAAAAGTACAGTCCGCCAGCATCTGTACTCTGGCAACAACAGTTCACATCCCTCTCACATACAAAGCAACTTCACCCCTTCCTCAAGATCCCCACAGCCTCATCCTCAAGATTTTACTTACTTGTTTGTTTTAATATTTTAAAATTTATTTCAGAGAGGAAGAGAAGGGGAGAGAGAGAAAAAAAAACATCAGTGAGGAAAGAGAATCATTGATCAGCTGCTTCCTGCATGCCCCACACTTGGGATTGAGCCCGCAACCTGGGCAGCCAGGATGGCCAGGCCATCCTCAATAAATTTAAAGTTTGCATCCATTCAGAGTCCAAGACCTCACTATCTAGTCAGTTTCTGGTGCTGATAAGGCCTCTCAGGTGCCTTTCTCCGGTATGGCCCCTTTAGAACATCCTTGCAATCTGAAGACCTGTGTATTAAAGAGACAAAGTGGTGTCTTAAGCTTCTTAAAGTGCCTATTATATGTCTGAAAGTGTTCACAAGAAATGATCTGAAATCTTTTCGAGGTTTCAAAGTCACATCATTGGCTTTATCTTTTTTCAGAGACTGTCTTCCTAACTGCACCCTAGATCTGACCTTTGCTCTGAGGATTTTTCTTACTTTGAGAATGCTTTGCTGACTAGAAAGACTGACTTGAGCCCACTATACTTCCTCTTTAAAAAATATATATATATATATATATATATATATATATATATATATATATATATATATATATTGATTGATTTTTTACAGAGAGGAAGGGAGAGGGATAGAGAGTTAGAAACATCAATGAGAGAGAAACATCGATCAGCTGCCTTCTGCACACCCTCCCTGGGGATGTGCCCGCAACCAATGTACATGCCCTTGACCAGAATCAAACTTGGGACCTTTCAGTCTGCAGGCTGATGCTCTATCCACTGAGCCAAACCGGTTTCGGCTTCCTCTAACTTTTGCTGGAAATTGAACAGTTCCTCTTTCTCTAGCCATATTGTGTCATTATTAATTAAAAGAAACCAGTTGCACCCTGGCTAGCTTGGCTCAGTGGATAGAGCATTGCCTGTGGACTGAAGGGTCACAGTCCAGCTCACCTACCTCAGTTGCATGCCCTATCCTACCCTGGTCAGGATGCATGTGGGAGGCAATGTGTCTCTCTCACGTCAATGTTTCTTTCTCTGTCTCTCCCTTGCCTTCCACTCTCTTAAATAAATAAATAAATAAATAAATAAATAAATAAGAAAATATCCTCAGGTGAGGATTAACAAAAAAATAAACAAAAAAAGAAAAAGAGAGAGAGAGAGAGAGAGAGGGAGAGAGGAAGAAAGCAGTTGGCACTTTCTTTTTTAAAATATATTTTATTGATTTTTTACAGAGAGGAAAGGAGAGGGATAGAGAGTTAGAAACATCGATGAGAGAGAGTCATCAACCAGCTGCCTCCTGCACACCCCCCTCTGGGGATGTGCCCACAACCCAGGTACATGCCCTTGACTGGAATCAAACCCGGGACCCTTTTGTCCACAGGCTGACGCTCTATCTACTGAGCCAAACCGGTCTCGGTGGCACTTTCTTCTTAGCCAAATCCACTAGTTCATTTGGTATATTTTCTATTTTCCTTGTTACTGCAGGTGACAGTGTTGCTAAACATTTGAATACAACTTAGCAACTTATTTCCACCCTCCAATAATAATTTCCTCTTTGTCTTAGCCTTCATTGACAGCCTTCTCAAAGTCCAGACAGATTTCACTAGCTTCTCAAGGCTGTTTGAACTTGAGAGCCCTCCTATGCAAACAGATAATGGAGAGAAAATATATAAAAATGAAACTGTGCCCACAGTCTGCAGCAACCAGTCTAGGAAGTCAATCCATTACCTACAGAACCAGCCAGGAAGCCTGCCTGCTATAGGTTAGACTTGCTCACCAACCTCTTTCCCCGCTTACAGAAGCAACTTCTTTCCTACTCACAGAAGCAACCACTTTAACACTTTTCAGTTTTTGTTCTTCTGATATATAGTTTCCTTCTTACTTAAAAAAAAAAAAAAGCTTAAATTGCCATTACTTGATTTGTCAAGTTTGGACATTGTACTGTATACATGTGCTTGCTTAGATTTCTTCAGACTCTCCTTTCTCCCATTCTCTCAGCTTGCCCTACCATTGTTAATGAGTCTTGTTTTATTTATTTAAATAATAGCACTATGTTTAGTGTTCATCTTGATCTCTGGCATTCTGCTTTTGAGAATAACTTAATACAGATTTGAATTAAAAGTGAGAAATAACTTCATTAATTTTATTAGGCAATATATAATCACATTAATTTACTTGATGAAATTGAAATGGATAGCCAGCTGAAAAAAAACAAACAAACCCTAATTTGAATACAACAACCATTTTTAATAGGAGATAGGCAATACTTAACATTTTATAAAACGAGGATTAACTGTAATTGAAATAAATATTATATGATATGATTTAATAAAATAGGAATTAGCTAATTTATTTAATATTGTACACCCAACTGAAAGAAATCACATAAAAGTTTTATCTGATGTATCTTTAAACAATTAGTAGTCCCAGAAATTATTCCAGTTACACTGAAAAGAATCAGTGTTATTAACTTACACTGATTTGTTGTTCAAATAACATGGCCCTAAGTATGAATACTGAGAATAACTCATAAAATATTTGCTTATCTTTAAATGCATTTAGAAAGCCATTTTAGAATCCTATATATATATTTTCCCAATCCTCTTTTTTCTGGATTCTCCCCAAGAATGGTCCAGGTTCTTGACAATAGTCTGGGATAGAGGAGGCTAGGACTTTCAACAAAAGCTGTCATTACTTTCACCAGCCCACTCTACAATGTATCACAGCTGAAAACATTTCAATGTGAGTCAAAATACCGTGTCTCTAATGCCGCTTTTACTTTAACTGAAATATACTTAGAGCAGAGGAAGACAAGAAATCCATAATGTGTATGGTATGATGTCTTGGTCCATCACAAAAGGGAATTACCCTTTGGCTTGTCCCACAAGGTACTTACATCATGGAGGTCACCTTTGTAATTTGAGATGGATGAGAGGCATGCTTTTTTTTTTTTTTTTATAAAGTGAGAGGAGAAGCAGGGAAATTTTAGGAAAGAGTCCATACAGATTTTGAGGATCTGGTAGCTGATTCCCTTAAACTATTTTTTAATGCAATTGCCATTTGAGGACCAGTGGTGTAAGAGAGGGGGAGAGCAGATGGACTGAGGGCATGAGGTACAATGATAGGGCAGCACTGATGACCCCCTTGAGGTTAACCATAATGAATTTAAAATGAAACTAGTCATGTGTTTTCTATTAGTCACAGTCTACTGGGCTGATACAGGCATGAAGAAGATAGAGAACCAGATTTAACCAGGGTTGAGGATTTAACCAAGCAAGTAGTTTTGAGAATTTATTTTTAATTTATTTTTATACACACACACACACACACACACACCAGTTTTGAGAATTTAAAGATGAGAAAGGAAATGTGATCACAGTGCACTACTAGATTCTACAGTAATGCAATTTTATATAGATTTTAGCTCCTGACTCATCATACTCTCTAAGTAAGTGTAGTCTGGTGGTCACCACTCCACCTCCATTCTCTTTGTTGTGGATTTAGACCTTTGTCATCATTCTTTTATTATCAAAATAAATATGATAAACATATGTGCCTAATTTGTCATCTTGAGCAAAAAGTTCTCAAATGCATTTTTTTTCTTTTCAAATTGCATTTTCAAAGATCATGCTGGCTCTTGGATAAAGTGGAATTGGTGAGGAAATGAGTGGATATAGTGACATTAGGAGACAGTTGCAGTAATCCAAGGAAAGGGTGCTGGTAGCTTGGTCTCAAGTGGTAGAAGTAAAAGCATATCGTGTGGAGAGTTATTCAGACTTACAGTTAACATGACTGGGTTATGGAATGGAAATGGGGAATAAAAAAGAGATATTTGTTCAGTCTTCTTGTTAATGGCCATATTCACTAAGATAGGGAACATCGAAATAGGACAGTAATGGTGGTAGAAGATCATTAATGTAGTTTTAGAGCTATTGAGCTTGAAGTATCATTGAGATATCCGAATAAGAGGTCAAGGAGGCACATATTATGAGTTTATAGGTGAGGACTGAGGAGGAGACATATGTTAGGGAGTCATTGCTAGTATTTTGATGGACAGTGAGCCAAATGAATGGGTGAAATCTGTTGGGAAATGAATTCAGAGTAAGAAGCAAAGGAGGAAGTAGTATAACATAAGAAATGGCCACATATTCCTCTCATTCTGGTTTGCATGACTCTTTACAATGTGATTTCGTCTTTCATTAAGAGGAGTTTCTTTCTCTCACCTCTGAAGTCTGGAATAGCCTTGCAATTTGCTTTGAACAATAAAACATGGTAAAAGAAACATTATGGAAATATGAGCCTAAATATCAAGAGGCCTTGCAACTGCTGCTTCTCCTGCCCTATTAAGAAGCCTGGATTAGCCTTCTTGAGGGCAAGTGATAATGAGCTATCACTAACCACCACACTTACGGGAAAGATCATTTTAGGAAATCCAGGCCTTGGTTTGACATCAGATATCTGTAGATGCATACGTGACTATAAGCAAGAGCACAGAACCCCTCAGGCAAGCCAAATCTTGCTGACCCATAAAATCATAAACAAATAAAATATTTGCTATTTTAAGCCACTAAGTTTTGAGATGCAGCAATAAACCACTGATGCAGAATCCCAGAAAAATCTTAAGAAACTCCAATATTTTAATATTGGGTAGAGGAAAAAAGCTAGCAAAAAGAAAAGGAAAGAAAGGAAAGAATAGGAAAAGAAAAGAATCCCAAGTTTGGAGTTTTTTTAAAAGAAAAGAAAAGAATAAAAAGTGAGAGCCAGAGAGAGAGGAAGAAAACCAGAAAGGTATAGTGTCACAGCAGCAAGGAATTGACCCACAGAAATCAAGGAGTGTTTTAAGAATGAGGAATACCAACAGGGTCAAATATGACTGAAAGGTTAAATAAGATGAGATGAAAAATTCCTGTTGGATTTAATGACACGAAGGCATGGTCATGGTGACATTTTGGGGCAGAGGAAAATATGATAAGACAGAGTGTGAGATGCCTGGGGAGTATCTAAGTAAGTGAAGTGTGGTAGCAACCATACTTGGGTAAAAACTGCCCTTTGAATTTTAACCCTGCTATTCTGGCTTCGGCACTCACTTACTTGCTTAAACAATAGAGTAGGTGCCTCAGCTTCCAAATTGAGACCTGGAGGCTAAGGCAGTTTTCCTGTGCCTGTGGACCAGGACCACAGGAGATCGATTCCCACTGACTCAGTAGCTTCAGGAGTAGAAACTGTGGATAACCTTTAGAGATTAACCACTCAGCTCTGCCTCTGTACTATCTGCTTTCGCAAGATAGGGCCACATTCCAATGTCCAGCAGGAATTATATATTTAGAATTTAGAACAAAGGAAAATTTTTGCGGTTTAGACCTTTAAAAGGACTGCCTACACCTGGAATAGCGCGGTCGTGAGTATGGACTCCACCTGCGTGTGGTGCTCTCGCAGCCGTCCTGGCCAGTTCAATAAATCCTTGCCTGCTTTTTTAAATCAATTAGCAGCCTCCGGTGGTCTTATTTTGACTCCAGGGTTCGACCCCACAACAGTAAGTACATAAAGGTCAGTGAAAAGTTTCACACCTGTGGGCATATTGGTGCTAAAGTGTGGATGCGACTCCAGGAAGACTACGTAAAGTGGGATGGGGAGGGATCTTGGGGCACACCAGGTTTTAGAGGTGGGCATAGTCAGATACACCACAAAGAATCCCATGAAGTAGGAAAACTGGGAGAAAAAGTATACAAAAGCTAAAAAAAAAAAAAAAAAAAAAAAAAAAAAAAAAAGTATTTCAAAAAGGCATGAGAAGTCTGTGGATGCTGCCAGGTGGGTACTAGACTTAACAAGAGAATGACCTTGTAAGTTATATAAATGTCTAATCACTATACTGTATACCTGAAAGTAATGTAATATTGAATGTCAGCTGTAATTTTTTTAAAAAGACAGTTGGTGAGTGAGAAGTATGTCAAATGCAGCAGAGAGCTTACCGTAGTAAGGCTAGAACCAGAAGGTCCTCCCATTGAATCTGACACCATTTGCCAGGAAAATGTTTTAGCAGCACAGTGCAGGCAGAGCCAGCAAGGTGTGCTGAGCCATGGCTGAAAACCAGAATATGCATGCCAGTGTGTAAAGAGAATCCATGCAGCAGGAAGCGAGGAGGTCACTTTTCAATGTCAAGTGTTTGGGTTTTTTTAAAAATTAATTTTGTTTGTTTTAAGGCTATGTGACTTTTGCTTGTTTAGTAATTGAGGAGAAAGGGTAGTAAAAGAAAACCCAAAAAAAGGAGGGGGGGTTTACACTCTAACAGGATATTTTTTTCTAGCATTTTCTTTTCCAGATTCCATGAAAAAATCCTTCTACTTGTACTTAGTTTTTGCAGTATGGCCCTTCATCTCAATATATAGTTGTTAAAATTCCCAGATTTGTTTGCTTTTCCATTACGACGTTAGGTTAGCTGATTCCTAATTAAGTTGGGGACGGACAGGTCATTTTACTTTTCTCATTTGGAGCTAGCTTCAAATCACAGAGGAAGTATCCAGTGATCCTAGAGTTCCCACATGGCCCTAAGAAAAGAACTGAAGTGTCCTGGTCAAATAATTTGAGAAAGGCTGTCCATTAAAAATCTCCCTCTGAGAGGCTGACCAAGTACATTAGCATATTAAAGCCTCTGAGCCATCCTGGTTAAACAACAACAACAAAACTCTGTTTAAAAGTTTACAAACTCATTTCCCTCCCCGCCAAGCTTTTTTCTCTCTGCATGTTATTAACATACCAGAGGAATTTCCTCTTAATACCAGTTGAGGAAATACCTGCTGTAGCAATTTGATTCTCCCTATGTTCTGTGGACTGGGAGGTTTTAAACAGAGGTTCTCCATCTTATCTCTAGACTCAAGGATTCATGTTACCCTCCCTAGACAGTGAAGAATAATGGTGACCACCAATTACCTTGCGGACCCTTTATAACACCAGGACCCGAGAAGTTAACAAAAACCCAGGATACTGAGGATGAAGATGGTTGAGGAGAGGTCATCAAGACACATCATCTTTAATTAAGGGAAACAAAATTTGCCGCTCAGTGAAAGGATTGGCAATTTATTACCTTCCCAGAAGGATGTGCTTTCAAGATAGGATCAAAGTGTCTCCTTACGTGTCTGGAGGAAGCAGCCAACTGAACTATAGTCACTTTAGTAAGATTTTTGAAGTTCTGATGAAATTAACAATCATGATGTAATGCCCATGGAAATGGATGGTCTACATTATGGGTTGGAAAGGGAGAAATTGTGGAGCACAAATATGTCATTGTGGCAGGGTGGTGTCTCCAGCATCACCCAGAGGACAATGGGAGGCAGGCTGATTCCAGCATGAACCCTGATGAAGTCTAGCTTGAACTGGCAGCCAACCTTCCCTTTCCAATTGACGTGGTCATTTAGGGGGCAGGGGAGGAGATTGCTATATCACAAATATGCTAGTATTTAAATTCAACCACATCTCAAGACTTGGAAGACAATCATCGTTTATGGGAAGCCTAACAAAACAATGCTTTGGCTCCAGGCTCCCTCTACTGTTTCTGCAATAATAAATAAACATTTTATGGCACTCTCCTGACTAGATTCCAGAATTTATGAAAGTCAAAGCAAACCCAATCTGTGTAATAATAAAGGAAGTCCTTATTATAATAATCAGGAAGTTCAATATTTGGAGAAAGTTGAGAAAAATCATAAACTAGTTAATGATATATATAGATAAAAATGACATGAAGTTATTTGACTATTTTTTTAATCCACAAATGACTATTTGATATGGCTCAAGCCTGTATTTAAACATTTTATTGTCAAACATTGGTGGTAGTGGTGTGTGTGTGTATTGAGATGATTATTTTAATAAATAATCTTTATTATGAAATCCCCTAAATACATTGGCTAATTTACATGTTGTTTCTTGACCAAAATTAACTACAGGGTATGTCAGTACCATAGGAATGTGTGTATTACAACTTGGGTTTAAAAGTTAAAAAGTGTGAAAATACAAAATGTTTCACACAGAAAGGTAAACGAAAGACATTTAGAAAAGCCATATGTTTACAAGAGGAAAGCTTAGAAATAAAATAGTTAACATTTTAACTGTGAGGGGAGGAAGTAGGGCAATTTGCATAGACTTCAAACAATCTCACACTATTGAGAAAACCTGCAAATCCTGGAAAGAATTAGAGATAAAAGCCAAAGTCAATACACTTCAACCACCCTTGATGTTTCACAGTCACTAACGAGAAAGCATCTTCTGGGTAAGTTCACACTTTGCACAAAATAAATATTAAGTCTGTTGGCAATTTTCCAAAAAGTTAATATTTTACAGTTCAGGATTTTATTTTAAGTTTGTCTTTGAACCAGGAAAAAAAAAAATGCTTTTTGAAGTTGTTTCCATAGTTCTAGGAATTCAGTCTAAGAATAAAAGATGCCATCAAAAATTTATTTACAAGGGTGTTCATCAAAACCTTATATTTACAGTTACTGTTCACCACTTAAGTCATATGCCTAGCATCCAGAAAAATCTCAATAAGTATTTTTGGAAGAATGAATTACAGGAGAAAAGTTGGAACTTTCCAAATGGGTGACTAGTTGAATAATTATGGGTAAATTGTGGTTTATACATATTATATATGACCATTAAAATGTTTTCAATACTTTTTAAAAGACATTAGAAAATGTTAAGGCATTAGAGAAAATGTAAAGCAAAAAGGGATGACTACAATGTGTGCACTAATACAAATCTTATAAATATATATGGACACAAAAAGGGTTAAATTTTTTATTGAAGTGGTTTTTACTTTTTCTTTGCGTTTTTCTATGTGTTGCAAATTGTCATGAGTATGTTTTATTTTTATAATCAGAGCACTAAATATTATTTAAACATTTTTATAATGCTCTGTTAACATTCAGATCTGTAATAAAAATTTATCTATTAAAACCCATGGAGCCCTAGCCATTTGGGCTCAGTGGATAGAGCTTCAACCTGTGGAGTGGAGAATCACAGGTTCAATTCTAGTAAAGGGCACATGCCTGGGTTGTGGGCTTGATCCCCAGTTGGGGGGTTGTAGGAAGCAGCCGATCAATGAGTCTCTCATTTTAATGTTTCTGTCTCTCCCTCTCCTTTCCTCTCTGGAATCAATAAAATTTTTAAATTAAAAAATATGTATATTTAATTTAAATTTCATATATATATATATATATATATATGGAGTTTAATAAAAGTTATTTGCTGTAGGGTGGTTCAACGTTTGTATAAGAGTGTCTGGCTTTTCCCTACTATTTTGTTAAAACAAATGCCCACTAGATATATACTTTTGGTAATTTATTCAGTGGTCTGAATCATGAAACAGAGCTAAATTGTGCTCTACTTTTGAGTATTACACCAATAACTTTTGTATACAAGTTACAGAGATAGGTGAATTATTTCTGAAATTATACAAAGATAAAATGTTTTTTCATCAGTGAGAAATAAAATAACCACTATGTATAGGCACTGGGCCAGGCAGCTTCCCTTTATTCATATACAGAAGTAGTAATAATAGCTGAGCTATTGATCAGTTGTCATGTGCCACACTCTGTGTTATTATTTTCTCTCATGTTTTGAGCTGTTGGGGGCAGATAGTGTATATTATCACCATTTTGCACTTGAAGATCCTGAAGCTCAAGGTAGAAGCTAGAAAAATCACCCTCCACGAGGAGAAAATATTTTTATGCTCAAAGGTCATTAAACCATTTTGCCCCTTCTTTCAGGAACAATAAACACTGAAGACACTGTATTCTACAAATGATCTTGATCTTCTGTTGGAAGAGGGGGTATAGGAGGAGGCAGCTTAATTAGCTAGAGTAGGTTTTCTTACTTTCCTTGGAGTAGAACAATGGGAATAGCCAGTCAGACATCACTCATTATCAATACAAAGCAAATTCATCAAAACTGACTTTTCAAAGATACTCACCAAGAAATATAATGATTTTCCCTTTGACTATTTGAACAAAAACTTCAGACATCAGCTATGCACGGGTGTTTCTACAACAGAGGTAATGGCTTGCTATGTCCTTATCAAACAAGGGATGTTTTTATCAATGACTTCATTGAGTTCTTAAAAAAAAAAAAAAAAACTTCCATTCTGGCTTTATCCCTCTGCCTCCTTCTTTCCATCCAGGGTTCCACGGAAATTTGGAATGAATACGGAGAAATGATTTAAAATTAAAATAACGGACACTTTACATACTTTTGGTTCCTGAAATGGTTCAGCTGGTTCTATTTTTAATAATAGTAATAATAAACTAATTTAAAATTGCCACATACTATATTTTGTGTCATTTGAAGCTCACAACCATCTACCAAGGTACATATTCCCAGAGGGCACCTAGTCCAAAGATTAAATAGCGACTAAACCTCATATCAGGGCTTCTCAGTGAAATTCAAATCAAGATTTTGATTCCAACAGGCTTCCTTCAAAACACGTTGCCTAGCAACAAATCGATCCTCGTGACTTGTGCATCTTAAGTGGAGAAAACCAACCAATTCCGTCCTAGAAGCCAAGCTTGGAGAACAATTAGAATTGTTTAATGATGTTCTTCCCCACCCGCTTCTGTGACCACAACAGTCAGCTAGTCAGTAAAACCTCCCATTGGCCAGTGTCGATTTCACTTGGGACTCGGCAGGGGTTAGTGGCAGAGGCGGGTCCCCGGTTCTAGTCACTCGAATCTGACTTGTGGGGAGACTGGCGCCCAGAGATCCCTTAGGAAACCCATCATCTTCTTGGGGCGACCTCAGGCTTGAGGGACCAAGACCTGCAGGGGACATTTGTTCATTCGCATTCAGGGAGAACCCTCTCTCCCTCGGTGCAAGGCTGAGCCTCCTTTCCCTCCACAAGTTTAAACTCCGCCGAGGACACCATGCCCTTCCCCCTCTTCCCACCGAGAACAGGGTCAGGTATGGACAAGGATATCTCCTTCTCCCTCCCTTCTGCCCTTCTCCAAGTAACCGGGGAGCGTGCGGACGTGCGTCCGAGGATCTGCGCACCGAATCCACTGCGCGGCGAGACCTCGAGAACCAAGAGGCTCTCTTGGGCCTGGTTTTGGCGCCCCGAACCTGCCGTGACTCACAGAACGTACTCCGCCCCCGCCCCACCCTTGCCCCGCCCCGCAGCTTCCGCCCAGGCTCGCCTGGCCCCGCCCCCTCAGCCCGGCCCCAGGCACGCCCCGCCCCCTCAGCCCGGCCCCAGGCACGCCCCGCCCCCTCAGCCCGGCTCCAGGCACGCCCCGCCCGCTCAGCCCGGCTCCAGGCACGCCCCGCCCCCTCCGCCCGGACCCAGGCACGCCCCGCCCCCTCCGCCCGGCCCCAAACACGCCCCGCCCCCTCAGCCCGGCCCCAGGCACGCCCCGCCCCCTCAGCCCGG
The DNA here is from genome assembly GCF_964339955.1 of Pipistrellus hanaki. Taxonomy (NCBI): domain Eukaryota; kingdom Metazoa; phylum Chordata; class Mammalia; order Chiroptera; family Vespertilionidae; genus Pipistrellus; species Pipistrellus hanaki. The sequence continues at coordinate 44,807,276 of NC_140510.1, forward strand.
CCACCGGCACGCCCTACCCCCTCAGCCCGGCTCCACGCACGCCCTGCCCCCTCAGCCCGGCCCCAGGCACGCCCCGCCCCCTCAGCCCGGCCCCAAACACGCCCCGCCCCCTCAGCCCGGACCCAGGCACGCCCCGCCCGCTCCGCCCGGCCCCAAACACGCCCCGCCCCCTCAGCCCGGACCCAGGCACGCCCCGCCCCCTCAGCCCGGCTCCAGGCACGCCCCGCCCCCTCCGTCCCACTTCGCAGGCGGAGCCTGGGCCCGCCCCGTCTCGCCCGCTTCGTCTCGCGCCAGCTGCTGCTCCCCAGGCGCGGCCCATCCCCGCCACGCCCCTTCTCAGCTCCCCGAGTTCTCCACGTGCAAGCCCCGCCCCTTCCGCCGCCTTCCCCGGCGGCTCCCGGGACTCCGGCCGCAAGTGGCGTCGTCTCCATGGCGACGAGGCGTCCACAGCTCGCTGCTCCGAAACCCGAGCGAACCTCCAGCGGGGCGGGCTTCGCCGACTGCCTTTCCGATGATCCGCTTGAGAGGGCCCCAAGCGGGTAAGAGGCGCCGCGGCCGCTGCGGGTCTCCCTCTCCTGGCCCCGGCGAGCAGCCGGACTCCTCTCTCACCTCGGACCCTCCAGACCCGGCGCCCGGCTCCGCAAACTCTGGTGCACCCTCCAGGGTTGGGCTCTGCGGCCCCTCGGCTGCCGGCCGGCACGCGAGAAGGTAGGACCCGGTCGCTCGGCTGGAGGCGCGCCTCGCTCTGGGCCCGGAGGCCCTGGGCCCCTCCTCCGTCTGCGGCGGGCCCGGAGGCAGGCCATTAGCGTCCGCGGGAGTGAGTGACCGCGGGCTGTGGGACGGCTACACCCGCCGCCAGCTCTGGCCTGCGGATTCCCGCGTGCCGACTCCCCTTCTCCTCCGCCCGCCCCCGTGAAAAGTGCTGTAGGTCATCTCAAGGCTTCCGCTACTCCTTTGGTCCGCTACTAAAATTTTTATTTATTTGTTTGTTTGTTTGTTTGTTTATTATTTTAATTATTGATTTTGCAGTGTTCCCCAAACTTCTCTCATGATGAGAATCACCTGGTGGAGTTGTTAAAATACAGATTCTTGAATCCCAACTAAGAAGTGCTAAACTAGAAATTTTGGGAGCACTAGTTAAGTATACAATTTTACCTATATGTTCCCAAAAATTCTAGTTTAGCACTTTTTAGTTGGGATTCAGGAATCTGTAGTTTAACAACTCCACCAGGTGATTCTCATCATGAGAGAAGTTTGGGAAGCACTTGATTAAGGTATCACAAATTTGTCATCCTTTCTCCCCCCCCCCCCCCATTTCCATCCCAAACTCCTCTCCACGCATGCCCCCACCCCCCTGTTGTCCGTGACCACTGGTTAGGCTCATATGCGTGCACACAAGCCCTTTGGTTGGTCTCTCTCCCCTATCCCCACCCTCCCCTGCCTTCCCTCTGAGCCCAACAGTCTGATCGATGCTGTTGTTGTTCATCAGTCTGTGTTGTTCATCATTTCCCCTAGATGAGTGAGCTCATGTGATACTACAAATACGCTTATAAGAACCGAAAATGAGACAAGCAATAATGGTTATGCTGAGAGGCAAATGAATTTATTTTATTTATTTGTTTGTTTTTGGAAACTGCTTAATGGCCAATAGGAGCAAGCACTCACTGCTGTAGTTAAGACGTCATTACTCTTTAGACATAACTTGCTCAGCCATAAAAACTTTCGGTGGAATTTGGACAAATTATTTAGCCTCCGAGGGCTTTCTTTTCATCTTTCATAACATGAGGGGCTTGGACAGGGATCGCTTGTAAGGTTCAATCTTCAGCCTTGAGATGACGAAATTGACCTGAGAGGTCTAGTCATAGTGAAGGCTTTTTGATTACTGTCTTAAACTGTTCTACCCTGCGCCCTGGTAGCATTTAAATTGAAACATGGCATAAATTAACACATGGATGAAGCTGTTCTTATCCCAAAAGTTATTGTGTTTTTTTAATAAATCTGAAAAAATTTATATTTGTTTCATTCTCCTGAAAACTAAATACAGTGTTCCCCAAATCCACCTTATTATTTTTATTTTCTGCTAATTGAGGTTTTGTGTTTGTTAATCTCAGGAAAACAACAACACTGCTCTTTTAAGTGTTAAGAGTTTACCGGAGTTGAATTCCAACACCTTTGTAGCAATTCCCACTGAATTCAGAGTTTCCTACTTTCCACCTTGGAGCTAAATTATCAGTGTTTTTCCCATCTTTTGCCCCATCCAGTCTCAATTGTTCACTTAGATCTGTTTTTCCCTAAATCAGAGTTCACCTTCAGGACTGTCCCTGACAGGCTGTGGGTAATAATAATAATAATAGTAACGTGAGGAGGAGGAGTTGCAGCAATTATAATTACAGATGCCACTAATGTTTATTATTTATATTAAACCTCATAATTCTATGATATAGGTAGTATTTTTATACTCATTTTACAGTTGAGGAAAGTGAACCATAGAGAGATTAAGGAACTTGCTCCACGTCACACAGTTTGCTGGGATTTGAACACAGGCATTCTGACTCCAGAGGCTGGGCACTATATTCTGTTGTAAATGAAATATATAAAATTTATATGTAGTCACTTTTAAATATGAATGTGAGTGACAGATGATCGTTGACACAATTGAGCTAGGCAATGAAATAATGCCCCCACATCCTTTTTATGTTTCCTCATTAAGTTCTTCTGGGACGGAGTTTGGTGCTTAATCAGCTCTGCGTCTCCTCACCACATTGCAAGTCCTGAACATGTAGCTATTTAGTAACTCATTCTTTGCCTCGTAGAATACAAGATAGCTTATAAAAAACAAATAGCACAAAGAATAAAATAATTGCACAAATGGAATGAAGAGAAAATGTCTTCCAACATTACAAGAAAAACCTAAAATAAGAATTTAGTGAAATCTGAATTTTAAATGTTGGTGACTCATTTTATAAAAGTTTTTTGTTTTGTTTTTTTAACCTGTAGAATCCAAATAAAACCTATTTGGCCTTAATAGCTGCTGGTTAGTGCACGCTTACTTAGAGGAGGTGGAGATGTTTTACATGCTTTTTTTCGTCCAGTGTGCATATCTCAAATTGAACACATTTTAAGTGCTCAGTAGCCACTAGTGGCTACCATATTGGACTGTGAATCTCTAGTCTAATACATCCTTTTCTTTATTGTTTCCTTTCTTCCCATTCCATTCCATTCCTTCAACAAATATTTATTGAGCACCAGGTTATGTGACATGTAGTGCACTAGACACTAGAGGTTTTTCTTTAAAGGTTGCCTGAGATAATCTGTTTTTATAGCAACAAACAAACCTACAAAAACCTATCGAAATAATTGGGACCTTGACGGGTTGGTTATTGTTGACAGTCAACTCTTCCTTAAAAGCTGGGACTACATCACATATAACTTGAGATTTCTGGGAGCCCTGATCTGTACCACGTGCAGAACATCTGGAGAGAGAGAGAGGACCCACATGCAGGGAGAAGCTGAAACGAACAAGGGAAAATGCCAGCCTACCTGCCTTGAACACAGTTGTATTCATTGTGTCCTGACTTGCACATAGCTTGGGTATTCAACTCTTGGATTCCATGAGCCAATGCCTTTTTCTCCCCTCTCCCCTCCCCTTCAGGTATAATTTCTTAAGTATACTTAGGATACGATATTGTCTACTGATAGCCCCTGCCTCCTTATGTGGTTAAAAGATCCAGCCCAGCCGAAACCGGTTTGGCTCAGTGGTAGAGCATCCGTCTGCGGACTGAAGGGTCCCGGGTTCGATTCTTGTCAAGGGCATGTACCTTGGTTGCGGGCACATCCCTAGTGGGGGGTGTGCAAGAGGCAGCAGGTCGATGTTTCTCTCTCATTGACATTTCTAGCTCTCTATCCCTCTCTCCTCCTCTCTGTAAAAAATCAATAAAATATATTAAAAAAAAAAAAAAAAGATCCAGCCCATCTGAACATAAGAGTAGTACTGTCCTCAGACACAGTAATCATAGTAATTCATAAGCTAACAGTGACAGGACCAAGGGGTGAGCCTGTGATCTTTTCTTCTTCCTCTTCCTCTGTCTGCTAAACTAACTAGAGCAGGGTTCCTGCAACTTGCAAACAAGAGTCTAGAGCAGTGGTCGGCAAACTGGCTCTCGAGCCACATGTGGCTCTTTGGCCCCTTGAGTGTGGCTGTTCCACAAAATACCACGTTGGTGCACACGAACAGTGCTATTGAAACTTCGTGGCCCATGCGCAAAAGTCAGTTTTCGGCTCAAAAGAAATTCAATCATTTGTACTGTTGATATTTGGCTCTAATGACTGATGAGTTTGCCAACCACTGATTAGACTCTAATATAGCTAAGATAAGAACTAAGCCCTTTCTTTTAGAAATGAACCCTTCCATTCTGTCTCAGGTTTACCCTCAACAGAATTTCAAAGGCTTGACCTGCTTTCCACTGCCTACCGATTAAAGCCCAAAATTCTTAGCACGTGGCAATTAATGGCTTTTAAAATGTGCTTCCACGTACGTTTTTTATTTAATCTATTGATATTCTCTAACACAGTGCTAGATTTCTCTTACCCTTTTGTTAGCTGCTTGGTCTTGATTTGGTTAAATAACTGCCAGCTGTATTAGTGAAACCTGACTCAGTCTTTCTTCCCATAACAGGGAGAATCCATCACTTCTCACTTTGTGTTCCCTCAGGTTATCTTAATTCTAATATGTAGCTCTTATTACATGGTATCAGGTGTGTTAGTCTACTTTTGTTTCAAGAAGTAGGAGCCATGTTTGTCAAGGTCTCTTTTGGCTTCAAATGTTAAAAATCACCTCCAGCTTATTTCGTCAAAAAGAGAAAGTAAGCCCTAGCCGGTTTGGCCCAGCAGATGGAGCATCGGCCTGCAGACTGAAGGGTCCCAAGTTTGATTCCAGTCAAGGGCATGTACCTTGGTTACGAGCACATCCCCAGTAGGGGGTGTGCAGGAAGCAGCTGATCGATGTTTCTCTCTCATCGATGTCTCTAACTCCCTCTCCCTTCTTCTCTGTAAAAAATCAATAAAATATATTTTTTTAAAAGAAGAGAAATTAATTGGCCTGTGGTAAAGACAGGTTGAACTGGAAGCAGGGACTCAAACATCATTCATTCTCATTCCCTCCCACTGCCCTCCCCCTCTCCTTACCCCTCATCTCCTCCCTCCTTATCTTTTGTACATTCTGCTTCACTCTCTCCCTCCTCATCTCGTCCCTGGTTATCTTTTGTACATTCTGCTCACTCTCAGCCTCCCTCCCCCCTTTTTTTTTTTCCCTGAAGGCTAGAGCCATGCCTACTGGGAGCTCTAGATTCATATTCTTCTTTGTCTCGGAGATAAGTTGTGATGACCTTAGCTTGGATCACAGGCTCACCCCTTGGTCCTGTCACTGTTAGCTTATCAATTACTATGATTGCTGTGTCTTAGGACAGTACTACTCTGATGTTCAGATGGGCTGGATCTTTTAACCACATAAGGAGGAAGGGGCTATCAGTAGACAATACCGTATTCTAGGGATACTTATAGAAATTATACCTGAACGTATTATAGCAAATTATAGCAAATCCAGAGAATAGGCCTCAAGCTTGATTCTGTTATTGGAAAGTTGCTCCCGGACAGCTTGATTATTAGACTTTCTCTTCCTTTATCTCTTCTTTATCTACCTCCACTACTTGCTGACTCCTCTTGGATATCTTTTGTATCCCCAGGGCTTATCACAGATATATATGACATTTAGTAGCTGCTCATCAAATGTTTGTCTCAAATAGACATTGACTGTAACATGAAAATTGGGACCTGTCATCACTGTTGTTCCCATTACCACTGGGACTGTTGAAAGACATCAGGACAGTCCGCCCACATTCCAAAAGCCAGAGGGTGCACTTGATAGAAACACAAATGGCTTATTAAATGAACCTTGTGATGTTAACATTAACCATAACCAATAGTAACAAATATACAAGGTGTGCACCTGTATACCGTTCTTTCTGGACACCATGACCCCTGTTTGAACAGGTACCACTGGGTAGAGAATTGAAGTAGCACCTGGTTCACATGCCTGTAAGAGAGGGATAAACATAGAGATGCAAATGGTATTGCAAATTTTAAATTGTATTTTTAAATAGATAATACATTTTTTTCTCCAGGTTCAAGAAGAACTAATGCACCTAAAGTAAAAAATTCCCACCCCAGTCCTGCAGCCATCCCCAGAGTCAGCCAATATTATCATTTCTTTTCTGAAAGCATTACCTTTCAGAGATATTTTGCATATTGATAGTTAGTTGAAAAATATATATTACCTGCACAATGGCTGCACCTCATTCTGCTCAGCCTGTCATGGCTGCTTCACCTTTACCTGTGTTTTTACTCTGCTATTTTCCTGGAGTCAGTGATCTTTCTAAACAAGTATCATTACTTTGGGGCTATTGTGATTTTTAAATTAATTAAAAGTCTTCAGAGTTAATCTGCTTGTCTCGATGACAGCAAGAACTGTTTCTTCAGTGTCCCTCCAGTGTGCCCTGCACTGTGCTACACACTTTACCCAGATCATCCTATACAATCCTTCTAATGATCCAGTGAAGTTGGCACCATTGTAATCCCCATTTTACAGATGGAAGAAATGAGGCCTGGAGAAGTGAAGTAACTTTCTCAAGCTTACCTGGCACATGGCAGAACTGGGATGTGAATCCAGTTTCTATCACGCAAGAGCCCCAACTCTTGAGTATTACTCTGTGCCCCTAGGAATTCAGTTTTATGAAAGGAGAGTAAATGGACACTTCCTAGGTAATGATAAAGTCAGACCTAGGAGAGCCTGCATTTCTATCAAGAGTAGGATCTGCCCACCCTACCTAGATTTTTCTGTTACCAGGTGAGCATGGGAGAAGAATTATATGCACTGATGTCTTCATCCAGGTAAAAGGTTGGACTAACAATCCATAAAGATCCTAGAGCTAGAAAGGAGAGGACTCTAAACATAGTCCTACCCTACAGACTATGGCAACACAGGGTTGTGGAAATCTGTGGAGTGGAAGTATTTCTCAAGAGAGGACATCCCAGATTTCTTTTGTTAAGGCCTTATTGGTTCATTGAGCTGTGTCTACTGCCCTAGAGAATTAGGAGGCAAATCTTTCATTTATCCTAGAATTTAGTCTTCTACAACTGTTTTCCCCCAAAAGATTCCTTGCTTTTCTGGTGTACTTTGCTCTCTGTGAGCTTCTCAGAGGGATAATCAAATTAATACATATAATGTCTGGCTTGGTTAGGGTTGCCCGGAAAACAAAGCTCCAGGCGAAGGTTTACATACTACTGATCAGTGTGAGGGAGCTGGTTTTAAAAAGAGAAAAGCTTAATGCAAAACAATGAAGCTTTTCTTTTATTGCCCACAGATTTGGCCCTACATTTTGTATTCCAGAAATCCCTAGGTATGTATTACTAATAACAATTTGAGAATCTGGCTTGGGATTTGGGGACAAGTGAATTGTTACCTATGAAAAGTTTAAGTGTGTCCTCTCTCAAACATAAACTGTATGAGCTGATTTTTCTCCATGCAATTAGAATGAAATTTATGTAAGTTCATAAAGGGCTAACTTGTAGGAAAATCAGTCTATGGAGGGTAACGTAGGAAAGGTAAAACTTCACAGAGAAAACATTTTAATTTATAAGTGTTAATAAAAATAAGGGAATTTATAAGGTAAAGGATTATTTGTCTGGAGAAAAATCAAAGGTTAATTTCTAAATGTGTATATATTTTTTAATTGATTTTTTTACAGAAAGGAAGGGTGAGAGATAGAGAGTTAGAAACATTAATGAAAGAGAAACAATCAGCTGCCTCCTGCACACCTCCTACTGGGGATGTGCCCGCAACCAAAGTACATGCCCTTGACTGGAATCGAACCTGGGACCCTTCAGTCTGCAGGCCGACGCTCTATCCACTGAGCCAAATCAGTTAGGGCAATTTCTAAATGTTTTTATTGAAATAATATTTTATTAGAAATGCAATATCTTCTTCTGGCTTATATACACTCTATAAAGATTTTTTCATAATATGGATGAACTCAAATCTGGCAGGCAGGTTAGCTCACATCTTGTTTTGTTGAAGTGGGGGAGACAAAAGCTGGTGTAAACATGAGTCGAGATGAATTTAATAATTTTTAGGGTCAAGATGAATTTAATAATTTTTAGGGTCAGCTCAGTAAGAAAGGTGAATCCTTAATCTGCTATTGATTTTATTTGGATCTAGATCTGGTGACCGTGTGTGTGTGTGTGTGTGGTGGTTTATTTTTAATCCTCACCTGAGGATATTTTTCCATTGAGTTTAGAGAGAGGGAAAGACAGAGAGAAACATCGATGTGAGAGAAACACATTGATTGGTTGCCTCCTACCCAAGCCCTGACCAAAGCCTGGGCCAAGGAGGAACCTGCAAATGAGGTATGTGCCCTTGAAGTATGTACCCTTGACTGGAATCAAACCTGGGACCCTTCAGTCCATAGGCCAACACTCTATCCACTGAGTCAAATGGGCTAGGGTTAGAGACAGGTTTTATAAAACCAAATAGTAACAGAGTTAGTGGCTTATTTAACCTATTACTTTTCTAACATGCAAAATTATTCCTAAGATAAAAGAGGACAAAGGATTAATTTCTATATACCTTTTTTTTTTTAATCTAGTTTCATCATCCAGAAAATGAGGTTTTTCAGTTAGGATGGAAATATTCTACCAAATACAAAAACAATATACTTAATATTCTACTGAAAAACTGAGTTCTGCATTCTGTTTTAATTAGATTCTAAATGTATGCAAGTGTTCAAAGACTTATGAAGTAAATATTCTGGTTTTTGCAGGAATTATCTAAATAAGACAGATGCTGTAAAGGTAAGAGTACACAAACTTTTTAAGGACACTTTAGTTCTATTTTACCATCAACTTACATAGTTTTTTTTAATAATTGCTTTAGGATAAAGTTACCTTTTAGCATAGATAACAGAAAATGTTATATAAGACTATGAATAAATCATTTCAAACACCTCAAATGAAAGTAATAATGATAATGCTAGTTTTTATTTCTGCTTCTATTTTAGGCATCAAAATATAGACAGAATGGCAAGTTGCTGGTGTTTGATCCAAAGGGTAAATGATTTATTACTTAAAAAGAATATGTTTAAATACCATTTTGTCTTAAATATTAAGAAGATAGTTTACTGGGATGGTTGAGTGTGATTGAAAGACTTAGCAATTAATCCTTTATTATATTGTCTATCATTCAAAAAATGCCTAAATATTTGCCAGTTAGGAATTTCTGTTAGGAACATCACTATTGATAAAATACTGAGGGTGTTTTTTCTTCTCTTTCAGAAAAAGTGATGATTGAAGCAAATGAAACAATGTCAGAGTAAGAAAATGTCTCTGGTTGTGCCACTGACCTATCACATGCCTTTGAGCAATTAGAATTTGATAATACAATCATTTGTCACCCAATTAAATTTGAAAGGCCAGAAGTACATGGATTAGCACTTTGGCTTTGGCTTCAGTCAAAGCAATTGTTACTAGATAAAAGGACATTTAAAATGAAACATGAATTTTCATAAAATTATAAAGATATAGATAATATTCACTTCTTTTAAATGCTTAAACACCAAGGATTCTGTACTTTACTTATGTAATTCTTATTGCTCATTTCTTTTTTTTTTCTAGGAAGAATGGAAGGGAGGGGGAGAGACAGAGAGAGAAAGACACATCCATTGACTGCCTCCCCCATGCACTCCGACCAGGGCAGGGACCAGGACAGGCATGGAGTCTGCAACCGAGGTTTGTGCTCTTGACCTTGACTGGAATCGAACCCATGACAACTTCAGTCTGCAGGCCAGTCTATCCATTGAGCCAGACCAGCCAGGGCCTCATTGCTCATTTGTTTCCCTTTGATACTTGCTCATTTATTTCAGACTATCTCTTTATTTTATTTTTTTATTTTTTTTATTTTTTTTTAAATATATTTTATTGATTTTTTTTGCCCCCCTCCCTCCCATACATCCCCTCCCTCCCCAGAGTTTTGTGTCCATTGGTTGTACTTATATGCATGTATAAAAGTCCTTCAGTTGATCTATTATCTCCCCCAGATCTTCCTCCCCTCCCCACTGTAATTTGACAGTCTACTTGTTGATATACTGTCTCTATATCTATCTTTTGGTTCATCAGTTTATAGTGTTCTTTATTATCCACAAATGAGTGAGGTCATGTGGTGTTTCTCTTTCATTGATTGGCTTATTTCACTCAGCATGATGTTCTCCAATTCAGACTATCTCTTTAAATGAATATTTATAAATAGGTTTTTCATTTACTATGAGATGATTCATTACTAGTAAATACGGAAAATACATTATCACCCCAAGTAGATGAAGAGATTAGTGATAAAAAGAATCATAATTCAGTTTAAACTTAGTAGCTAAAGTAGCTGATTCTGCTCATTTATTAAAGCCCTTCCTGATCTGATCATCTGCTACCATCTGAAGAAAATATTCTATCATTTAATCCATGAAAAATTACATTTTGAAAGCTGATCATAAAACAGATTCATAGAGATCAATTATTAATAGGTTTGTAAGCACCATTCTGGTGTGATTCTATTCAAATTAATATTATTTTGGCTTATTGTGAATATTTTGGCTGGGAAATATTTCATGTAATGCAATATATATTTTAACTTCATGCTGTCAAACCTAAAAATTAAAATTAGATTCTGCCTTGGCTTTGTTGTAAATTATATGTTAAAAACATATTCTTATATTAAAGTGAGAGTAATGTATAGCAGATCAATGATGAGAATCTATATACCGGAACTTCAGATTAAATGTTATAGACAACCAGAAAAAATAAATGCTCTGTTAAATATATATATACTTATATCCTCCTAGAGGCCTGGTGCATGAATTTGTGCACAGGTGAGGTCCAGCTATCCCGTCCCTGATTGGGATTGGGGGAGGGGACCAATCAGGGTGCAGGCCAGCCAGGGGGAGGGGCCATGGAGTTTGGCTGGCCAGCCCCACCCCCAATCGGGATGGGGGGACTGAATGGGGGCTGGGCTGGCTGGGGGTGGGGGGAGCCACGGGAGGTTGGCCGGGCAGCCCAACCCCCGATCTGGGTTGGGAGGGCCTATCAGAGGCCGAACCAGCTAGGGGGGAGGGGCCGAGGGAGGTTGAGGGAACAATTCGGGGCCTCAATCGGGCTGGTTGGCTGCCACAGTGTCCATCATAGTGACAGGTCATTCCAGTCGTTCCGGTCACTTGGTCATTCTGTTCACTTGGCTTTTATATATATAGATTACATCGTTAAAAACATTTAAATTTAAAAATCTAAGACAATTTTAGTAGTCTTTGAGGGAAATATAACTTCCAATAATAGTAACAGAAGTTAATAGGTCATTAATAAAAATAAATTGTTTTGTCTGCTGTGAGCCCTGTGTTCTGAGACTGGGATAAGCAATGTTGGAATTGGAACGGGAGTGACCCACACCCTGAAATAGTTATGCCCCAGGGATAAATCGAAGGCAGCCAGGCCCAAAAGAGAAAAGCAGAGTGCCTACTTTTCTCCTTAACCTCATTAGTAATTGCATCTGCTCATCAAACTACTTTTTGAAAGGGTCAGATGATAACATTCCCTTAAATTTGCTTGCATAGAAGAGTTTAGGTTTGGTTTGATTGTTTGAAGTGGATAGTTAGTGTAGCCAATAAGCTTCACCATTGTGTGGTGTCACCTCAGGTTCCTTACCCAGAATTGAAGGCAAACGGGAGCAGTCCTGAAAAAAAAAAAAAAAATGAGCAAGAAAATAGAAAATCATGTGTGACCTTTGCTTGGGAGCTAGTGTGACTGAACTGCAAAGTTGATGAATTTTTAGCTTCAGATTGTACTTTCCAACTCCTGTTGGCTCCATAGTCTGACTGGCAAGTGGAATTTGCCATAAGATCCTATTAAGCTTGGGTTAGAGGAAAACAAGAACTTTTCTTTCCCCACCAGTTCTTTGCCTTAATTTGGTTGATTCTTCATCTAGTTGGAGCTGTAAGGACTTTATAAACCATGAATTTCACACTCTACACATAAAACTCACATTTATCATTTCCTTTTCCTCCATTAATCCATGTGTGAGAGATTTTGTCCACCCAACAAATTGCATTTAATTAACAAACTTTTCAGTAGTGAAGGTAAAAGATGTCTTTAATGCTGAACAAAGTTTTATAGATCTTGGACTTTGATCTGTTGGGTTTTTTGGTTAAGCTTCTGAGCATACTTAAAGATGTGAGGAGGAAATGGCTGAAGCAGACCCACTGCACTCAATGCTCTGAGGTTGAAAACACTATATCTATGTTATTCCATAATTATATGTTTTATATTTTCTAAAATGATTAAGTTATTTAGCCCTAACCAGTTTGGCTCAGTGGATAGAGCATTGGCCTGTGGACTGAAAGGTCCCGGGTTCGATTCCAGTCAAGGGCATGTACCTTGGTTGCGGGCACATCCCCCGTAGAAGGTGTGCAAGAGGCAGCTGATAGATGTTTCTGTCTCATCAATGTTTCTAACTCTATCCCTCTCCCTTCCTCTCTGTAAAAAAATCAATAAAATATATTAAAAGAATAAAATAAACTAAATGAATAAGCTATTTTTTTTTATTTTTTTTTTTTAGTTCCCATTTTTACACTTTAAGGACAAGACCAAGAATTGGCCAGCAAATTTTACATGTCAGCAACACAAGTTTCTCTAAGTATAGCTAAGACATTGTTAGAAAAGTAGTTTTTGATTAACTTTTAGGCTCATTTAAAAATATATATATTTTATTGATTTTTTTTTTATAGAGAGGAAGGAAGGGGGATAGAGAGTTAGAAACATTGATGAGAAAGAAACATCGATCAGCTGCCTCCTGCACGACCCCCTACTGGAGACGCACCCACAACCAAGGCACGTGCCCCCCAACCAGAACGGAACCAAGAACCCCTTTGTCCGCAGGCTGACGCTCTTATCACCAAGCCAAACCGGTTTCAGCTTTAGGCCCATTTTTTACAAATTATAAATCATTTTAAAACATAGTTTAGAATATAAACTTCCTAAAAAATTTGTTAATTCCTATGAAATTTGGGGGCATTCTATAAATATGCCCAGTGCTCTTAAGAAACAATTCTAAAACCTAGGTTTTTTACCCTTTAGCATAAATATCCTCCAGTGAGATATCTAACTGGACTAACTCTCTAACCTAAGGGTGTCGAACTCAATCAGAGAAGGGGCCAAAATCTAAAATCCAGCCTAAATTGCGGGCTGAATGGTTTACTGAACAGTCATAAACTGACAATGTCATAAACTGACAGCGGAGTGCAGTGATGACAGCGCCGTGCGGGCCACATTGCAAGGCCTGGCGGGCTGGATTTGGCCCGTGGGCCTTGTGTTTGACACATGTGCTCTAACCTTAGCAGATACTAAATTAAATATCTTTCATTTCCAAAGGATATTACATAAAAAAAAAACTTTGAATCTTTCCTTAATTGTAACTGTATTTAAATAACAGTTCTTTTGGAGTATACTGGTTATCTACCTTTTTTAGTGGTTAGAGGCACTATTGCCTTAAATAACATCACTTTAGCAAATGGAAATCAATAGATTACAGTTGAAGAGGAGATTGGCCTTTGAGCCTTTGAGTCTTTAAGACTGTATATAAGAAAGACTACAGAAAATGAGCAGAAAGGTAATTCATATTTTATTGTTAAAATGAAGATTTGGCCCCAATTCTCATATGTATTTTTATGGCATGTTAATGCTTCTTAAATAGTAATATCCCATTTATTACTATTACATTGAATATGTTTCCTTCTGTTGTGTCGTTAATACTATTTAAAAAGCAAGTACCCAAAACTACTGTATACTAGCTAAATTTTCTTACTTGGGGTATAACTTAGTCAATATATAAGCAACATATTTCATATTTAAAATATGTACACATGTTTTCATCATAGTTTAATATCTTTTACAATTGATGGCATCTTAAACTTAGCAACCGCTTTTTTTTCTTAAATGATGGTAGTCTTCTAATATATGGTACTTTATGGACTTACAACAAATTGGATTTACAACATTTTAAAAAGGCTGGTATTCCTTAAATAGTTTTTTTCTGTTTTATATATATATATATATAACAGAAGACACTCATATTACTGATTGCTTATATGCTCTGTGTTAAAGAATTCTGAAAACATTCTAGGAATCATTATACAATGGCAAATGCCAAGCAGAAATAGAATTTTAATCACCAGTAAAATTTATTTTTAATACTTTACCACAAAGAAGATACTGCATTTTAGCTATGTAGTTTATTATTAGTATATTGTACTGTGTGCTTATATTAAATAAGTGTGTGTGTGTGTGTGTGTGTGTACCCAAATAAAGCCTTAAACATAATTTTGACCTAGGAAAGTATTTTGACTATCTTCTACTTTAACATTTAGGAAGGAAGTCTCTTCAAAAAATATTGAAAAGAAAGTCTTTTTAAAGAATACTGAAAATAGAGTATCTTCAAAGAGTATTGAACATAAAGATACAGAAACAAACCTACAGTCAAAACTATGGTCATCTTCTTTCTTAAAAGAAAGAACAGGTAATAACACTTGGTTTTTGTTTTTTTAGAGCAACTGTTGCTTTTAATTCAGCCCTCTTTCACTATGACCTTTAGGATGTTGACAACTCTGTAGGTCTGGGGAAGATCATAGGAATTGATACTTTTTCAAATTCATGTACCATATGATTCTGATATGCAGTCAGGTGTAGGATCAATGGGAATATATATGAAATGATAGTAATAGAGTATTAAATTCTAGAATGAATTAAAATACCTAATGAAAGCATTAACAAGTTCCATTCATTCAACAATGGTTTATTGAGTGCCAGTCACTGCTTTTAGAAGCTGTGGATACAGTAGTTAGCAAATAGACAAGGTCCTTGCCTTATGAAGTTTACATTCTAATGGGAGATAGACAGCCAACTATTAAAAATCAATAAACAATATAAAACAAATACAAACAAAAAAGCAACCCCATGTCAGGTGGTGATGGATGTTTCAATGTTAATAAAGGCCACCTGGGAGAGGACCACCTTAGATCTAGAGATCAGGAAACCTCTCTCATGAAGCTCAGTGTGTGTTTATGAATTAACTGAGGTGAGACAGTTCCTGTGACATCACACAGTCTGGAATTCCTTATTCTGATCTTCCCTGATGACATCAGTGTGATGAGTCAATGAGCAGGCTGGATACACACTGGGAGATCAGGGTGGCTCTGAGCTGATGGACACCATAAAGGACACAGAATCAGGTAGCCAAGCCATCCTACTCTTGGAAAGACTTTTTTTGGTTTATGTTCTCTTAACATTATTTTCTCTTAAGCTTTCCTGGATTTCCTTATTTTCTCCTTTCTACACAAGTTTTCTACGTTATTAAGTTTAGAAAGTGTTTCAATAGTTTGTACCAAGAAGATTTTATCTCTTAAATACTTATCTCTCAATTCCTCTCCATTCCTACTTTACCAGTGCCCTGGCATGTCTCTTATCTGAATTTTTTAAAAATATATATTATATTGATTTTTTACAGAGAGGAAGGGAGAGGGTCAGAGAGTTAGAATCATCGATAAGAGAGAAATAATGATCAGCTGCCTCCTGCATGCCCCCTAAGCCCCGCAACCAAGGCACATGCCCCGACCGGAATCGAACCTGGGACCTCCGCAGCTCTATCCACTGAGCCAAACTGGTTTCGGCTCTTATCTGGATTTTGAGATAGCTCTAATCTCTTCCCTTACTCTTTATTTTTGTCTTCCCTCAGATACACTTTTTAACATGCTCTCCCAAGTTTTCCCTCAGAAGTGCAAAATTGATCATCCTTGTTTCCTTACATAAAATCTTTCATTAATAGCTCCTTCATTCTTAAGATAGTCCCAAGGCTTCTGGTCTCCAAGACTCTCCATTATCCAACTAGCCCCTACTAGACTTCCAGCAATATCCTTGACCCTTAAGCAGCATCAGAGTGATTATAGTCCACACACATTCTTGCTTCTGTATTGGCTCATACTGTTCCCTCTCCCAGGAAAAACTGATCCGCTCAGACTGGAGAGCTCCTGACCACTCGCAATGCAGGGATGTGGCCCTCCTTTGTTCTCCCATTTTCCTACTGCACATCTTCATCACTGTTGTTCCATACTCTTCTATAATTATCCATATGTTTATGACTCCTCAGTTAGAGTTTTTGTAAGTTCTCTCAGATCAAGGACCATTCATTTTTGTGAAGCTGGGACTCAGCATAGTGCCAGGCACTAAATGGGTAGTCACTCAGTAGTGCTTAGTTTTAATTGTAGGGTCACCTGTGTTTGGTCATAGGTACTGTGACTTAACATTAAGGAAAATCATTACTAATGTTATGTAACCTCTGGTTATATCTAGAATATCCACAGGTGTTTCTTCCAGCGTGTGTGTGTGGGGGGGGGGGGGGGGGGGAGAGAAAGAGAGAGAGAGAGAGAGAGAGAGAGAGAGAGAGAGAGAGAGAGAGACTTTATTCTCAAGTATCCAAGGAGTAACATGACCTAAGAAGGACTGTTTGCTTTTCAGCCTCTCCAGCCTTTCTTTTACTCTCTAAGCTCTTTATTTTGTATTTACCTTCTATAAGAATAATTTAAGAAATACGTTTCTGGAGGTAGAATAGCATTAATTTCTTTTTTCTTGAAATTAAATTCTTTATAAACAAAAATATTTTCTATTAGAATTTCAAGCACTAAACAGTTAACATTAACATCAGCTCAGTGTTAATAGATTTGGGTTTTTTTCCTCTTTCATTTGGCAGTTTTATTACCTTTTTTGAAAATGGAAATCAGTGCTGTTTAGTCAAGAAAAAATAAAACACACACAACTCCAGAATAGAAAGCTATATAGACAACATGCACACTTGTTACGTTGTCATTTAGGAGCATTTAAAATTTTTTGAATTTTTAGTATTTACTGATTAATTATGTATGTTGTTTTAGGTGAGGTGGGCAAAGATGAAGTCATTGCAGAGCAGGAGAAAAATAATGAAAATAGCCTTCAGGTCATTAATGATAAGTTGTCCGAGTCAACAAAAGATGATGGTGAAGATGACAGCAGTGATGAAAATAATGAAGACAGTGGCCCAAAAAAGGATATTCGTGCCCCTTTAGAGTTAATGGCAGAAGTAAGCTTTACTTGTGCATTATAATTTAAGAAACTTAAAAATATTAAAATAACTAGTATATAGCCTTGAGGATTTAAAAAAGAGTAAAAAGATCCTTGCCACACACAGATGCTTACCTGACTTCTCATCTCTCTCACAACTTTCACCAAGGGAGCGGTGAGAGAAGATTCTAGAACTGACTGACAGTATTCTGATAAAAGGAGCAGGAATAAGAGTAGATTTGGTATAAAACTCTTCAAGGATTGTTTAAAGGAATGCTTTGTACATAAAACATGGGCACCATGCTAGTTACTGGGAATGTGTAGAAATAAAAACAGTTCTCACCTTTGAGAAATAGCAGGCACATATTATTTATATAATATAATTTACAATAAAATGAAATATATGCTAGTAGAATTGTTTATGAAATTCTCTGGGAACAGAGGATTAAGTAATTAAGAAAAGAAACAGGAGAAATGGGATAAAAAGGAAGAGACATGCATACGTCTTAGAAACTTAAAGGAAGAGGGAAGAGTAAACAAGAGGAGAAGGCATTCCTAACACAGGAAGTAGCATATGCAAAGGCATTGCAACCTGAAACATCACAGGACAAAATTGTACATTCACTGGTAATTCTGTAGAGAACAAAACAATTTTACCTCACTTATTGTTGTGTCACAGTCTACCATTACTTAATATTACACAACTTCATATATGTTGTATTATACAAACTTTATAATAGTACATTTTTATGTCCCCTTCTCATTCTTGCTTTTGTTGTCAAAACATTTTATTTCTACGTATAAGCTCCACAATGCATTGTTATTTTTGTTTTAAAAATGGTCAGTTACCTTTTTTCTAAAAATATTATTATTGATTTCAGAGAGGAAGGGAGAGGGAGAGAAAGATAGAAACATCAATAATGATAGAAAATCATTGATCTGCTGCCTCCTGTACACTCCCCACCAGGGATCAAGTAAAAACAGAATGGTATGAGTGCAATACTAAAAAACAGTGAATATACATAATTGTAAATCTTCATTTTTTTACTAAGTATGATCATGTAATTATGGACTAAGTTCACAAATAAAAGCTGTATCTGAACCAAAAAAATATTCAAGTGATTAATGTCTTCACTATCTTCTCCGGTTGAATCAGCCTATGTATCCTCAAATTATTCAGTAGTGTATATAGAGTGTGGCTGCAGAAAAGTAGAGGTATCATTCTACATATATTGCCTTGCCATGAAAAATCCTTAAATATTCTTAATTGATTAACTGATTTCAGACTCACTCCTGGAAAAACGTGTAAATATTAAAAGCAAAATAGTTCATCATTAATAGAATATTTTCTAAGGTGTTTACAATTGACACTTAAATTCTCTCAGAAATTACTTACCTAAAGAATTTATTCATGTTTTCCAGTTCCTGAGAGCAGAAATGAGCCAAGACTACCATTTGGCTAAAAAATTATGTCAGATGAGTAAGTACAAAATACTTTGTTTTCTAATCTTTTCTTTGTTTCTAAATACATTCCATAATATATAAGATGGTTTGATTATCCTAAGTCCAGTGAATTTCCCTGGTAGTGTCTCAGTGATTCCTTGACAGTAAATTAGGTTGATTGGTATGAGATCTAGTAAAAAAGACTAATTACCATTAATACCATGAAGGTAAGTCAAAATCCTTACCTTTATGATAATAGGTAATTGCTGTCAGGTAGTGCATCAAACCTTATTTAACATGCAATTATCCCACCAATATTTGAGGCCTACATATGTCAGGCACTGGAAATATAGCTGTCAACAAAACATATAATGATCCCACATTTATATCTAGTATCAGGCAGATGATAAAACTCATTTAAAGAGTGTCATTAATAATAGTTCTATCTAGGAAAATAAAGCACGGTACTAGCTGGTTTGGCTCAGTCGCTAGAGCATCGGCCTGCAGACTGAAAGGTCCAAGGTTCAGTTCCGGTCAGGGGCACATGCCTGGGTTGTGGGCTCGATCCCCAGTGGGAGACTTGCAGGAGGCAGCTCATCCGTGATTCTCTCTCATCGTGGATGTTTCTCTCTCTCTCCCCCTCTTTCTTCCTCTCTGAAATCAATAAATATATATATATATATATATATATATATATATATACACACACACACACACACACACACACACACACACACACACACACATATATATATATATATATATATATATATGTATATATATATATATATATTTTTTTTTCTTTTTCTTTTTTTTTTTTTAAAGAGAAGAAAATAGGAAAGAAGGAATACAAAGTCCTGGGAGGAGGTAACGCAGTTTCAAATAAGATGGTCCCGGAAGACCTCATGGAAAGACTTGAAGTTGAGGAACTAGTCATGTGGGTATCTGGAAAATAGTGAGTTCCAGGCAGGACTAATAGCAAATGTGCTGAGAGGCAAGTGTGCCTGACAACAACCAGGAACATGTAACTGGAGAAAATAAGCAAAGGAAGTGTGATAGATGAGGTCACAGAGGTCATGGGTTAAGTTTGTGCAGATTACATGGCACCTGTTCACAGTTTAGGGTCTTCACTTTTTCTCTGAGTGGGAAACCATTGGACATTTTTGAGTAGAAGAATATTACCCCTATTTTTTTTTTTCTTTCTATCTTTGGTTTTTAGTGGTTTGACTTGATAGTTGTGGTTTTTCTTTGTCTTTATATAAAGGGAGGCCTGACAGGTTTCCTGAGTTTCTTAGTTCTGAGGGTTGATATTTTCATTACCTTTGAAAAATTCTCAGCCATCATCTTTTAAAATATCACTTCTACCCTATTCTCTTTCTTTCTTTTCTTCTTGGATCTTCAATTACACATAAATTAGACTTTGTTTTCATAGTGTCCCACATGTATCTTATACTCAGCTTTGTTTTGTTTTTCCATTGCTTTATATTTCTCTTCTTCAGTTTGAATATTTTAGTTAACTTATCCTCTCTTCTGCTATTAAAAACTACTTTAGCCGAGACCGGTTTGGCTCAGTGAATAGAGCGTCGGTCTGCAGACTGAAAGGTCCCAGGTTCAATTCCGGTTAGGGGCATGTACCTTGGTTGCAGGCACATCCCCAGTAAGGGGGGGTGCAAGAGGAAGCTGATCGATGATTCTCTCTCATCGATGTTTCTGGCTCTCTGTCCCTCTCCCTTCCTCTCTGTAAAAAAAAAAAAAAAAAGTCAATAAAATATATTTAAAAAAAAAAACAAAACAAAAAAACCTACTTTATATCATTCTCTATTTGCACTTAAATACACCCATGGTGTAATTGTTGGTGTTTATCGCTTTTGTGCGTTTTTCCTTACTCTGATTGACAGTTTCAATCTCATTCTGAGGAGCCTGTTTGCTGAAACACTTTGACCGTTAGTAACACACACTCTGTTGTCTATTTTCAGTCCTAATCTATGAACCAGAAAATCCTGAGGCCAAGGAGTTCTTAACTCTTATTGAAGAAATGTTGCTGATGGGTAAACTTAAAAATTGAAATTCATTCTTTCTCATAGAACTATGAGCAGTTGCTATTTAAAAACCATTCTCCCAGGAGACTGGCACAGTACATCCTCAGGATGTGGTTAAGAAAGGCTGAATGGTCATCTTGGATGGTTAAATGCAACCAGCTTGTCCTTTGTGGATGGTCAAGATGACTTCCTTTTCTCTGTGGGGTGGGACTACCCAAACAAAGTGGGCTTCCTGGGCACAGGTATTTGCATGACAGTCTTCAGAGGGAATAGAACATGCCAATGGCCCCTAATATTAAAGGGACTATCCCACAATTCCAAAGAAAGCTAGTACCCTCTGTATTATCCTATTCTGTTTAAGAATTACATTCATAATAAAAAATATTTTATAAATCTATAAATATTGTAAATTTACTTTCAATCCACAAACATCCGGTAAGAATATAGTCTTATTTGTACTACTACTTTAACCCTTTATACAGTTAACAAAGTTCAGCTCAGTTCAATTGTCCCAAAAATATATATTTCTTAGTGGAGGGAGAAGCAAGGAAAATTTCAATTTTTTAAAAGAGTGAAAATGTTAAGAAACATATTAAGCAATTCTCTTTCTGTGGCAGAGGAAGCTCAGAATCGTGAGGAAGATGAGGAAGATAGTGAAGAAGACAGTAGCGGGGAGAGTGAAGGAGAAAGCAGTGAGGAGCCAAGTGAAGAAAGCTCTGATGAACGTGAAGAAGTGATGAAAGGTGCTGCTATGTTTTAATCTTCACATATTTTCATTACTGTATAGCATGGAAATATAAAGAAGAGAACTGCATCTTATTCTTCTTTATTTGGTATAGAGGTACTTTAATTTATCCATATTAGTTTGAACTTCTTCCTAATATTAAGGTCTTGATTCAATGTGAATTACTCAGAGAGGAAAACAATTTGTATTTGAAAACACATAGCACTATGTGCCAGGCACTGTTCTGCACACATTACTTAATGCAACAAACCCATGGGGTAAGTACTATTGTTATTCCCATTCAGCAGATGAGAAAACTAAGGCATAGAGAGGATGGGTAGCTTGCCCTGGCATCATATACCTATTGAATGGTAGAGCCTGGATTTGTACGTGGACATTATAGCTCCAGAATTATACTCTAAGTCCCTCCATGACCACCTCTTAAGGTACTTTTATATAATTTGCTTTATGTTCTTTATAACATATATCAGTACCTGACATTCTTATTTAATTACTTGCCCTTTTTATCTTCTCCCTTGCAGTCAGGAAACGTAAACCTCCTGAAGTACGACTTTGTCTTTTTCACCACTGTATTCCTAGCAACTGCACAAGTGCCTGGCAAATAATAGGATGTATACACAAAGTGAATAAATGTAGTGAAAATTAATGAAATGTTTATATTCTTTCATGAAACATTTACACAACTATATTACACCTTTGATGTATTAATCTACATTATTTTGCTGATTCTGTATTCCTCAATAAATTTCTGCCATCTTCAAAATAGGTTGTAAGGTAAAAATAAGAAATATATTCCTGAGTAATTTGTTTTCAGTGTGCCAGTCTGATTTGTGGGTGGGTATTTTTAATTTTTATTTTTATATCAGATGTTATATCCAAAATGTTTGCACCATTGTTCTTTGGGCATTTTGTAGCCTGCTAACATTTAGAGGAAGAAATTCTGCACCATTTTATAGGAGTGACTGAGATAAATGAAGACAGATGTGTATAATCCTGTAGCTACATAAGAAGTCAGATAGCACTGGAGGGCTGGCTGACACAGACCTCAGAAATGGCTCTTCTTTTTATTTGGGGTGGGGGGTTGTTATTCCTCCCCACTATAGCAAAACCACCATATGTCAATCGGATGATGTTTACCTGAGTATAGAGGTCCCCTTCCCCCCCAAGAGGTTCATAAAATACTCTACAACTGATATTGCAGATTAGTTACATTAATGAGATTTTAGTTTTCTTTTAAAGGAATGCTAAAGTTCTAAGAAAACAACTGTCTGAACAGTCAAAATATCTTGAGGTTTGCTCATACAGAATTATCATCTCTCTCTCTTCCTATTCTTCATTCTTCTTGCTCTCCTTAACTAATGTAACTTAGCATGTTGGCAAAACTTGACATAAGTATGTAGTAATAGTAGATAAAAAATAATCTTTAAAGTATTATTTTATTATTTAACTCATTGGCTTCTTTTTTTTTTTTTTTTTAGTGATTTTTTACAGAGAGCAAGGGAGAGAGATGGAGAGCTAGAAACGTCAATGAGAGAGAAACATCGACCAGCTGCCTCTTGCACACCCCCTACTGGGGATGTGCCCGCAACCAATGTACATGCCCTTGACCGGAATCGAACCTGGGACCTTTCAATTCGCAGACTGAGCCAAACCGGTTTCGGCTCACTGGCTTCTTACAATAGTTCTATAACATGCTATTATTATCCCTGTAAGTGACATGAATTGGGGATGCTGGGAGATATCCAAGAGTAAATGTTAATGGGTATTGGAATTCAGATGAGGAAATTAAGACTTAGAGATGCTAGGTTATGTCTCAGTATGAGAGATCTAGAGAACCCTGAACACAGCATCCCATGCGACTTCACACATCACTAAATTTTAGAAACCTTCACATTAGCTAAAGTCTAGAAACTGTTTAATGTTCCAGACTTGTGCCTTCTTTAAAATTTTATAGCATGTTACCATGGTGTGAAAGAACTAGATACCAATGCTCACTTGATTGGAGCATCGTCCTGTATACAAAGAAAAAAATAAAAATAAAATTAAAATGTGGGTTCCATCCCAGGTTAGGGCACATACCTAGGTTGCAATTTAATCTCCAGCTGGAGTGCATATGGAGGTAGCCAGTCAATGTTTCTCCCTCATAATGATGTTTCTCTCTCCACCCCTCCCCCCCAGTTCCTCTCTCTCTCTAAGATCAGTGCTCAGGTGAGGGTTAAAATAAAGCCGAAACCGGTTTGGCTCAGTGGATAAAGCATCGGCCTGCGGACTGAAAGGTCCCAGGTTCGATTCCAGTCAAGGGCATGTACCTTGATTGCGGGCACATCCCCAGTAGGGGGTGTGCAAGAGGCAGCTGATCGATGATTCTCTCTCATCGATGTTTCTAACTCTATCCCTCTCTCTTCCTCTCTGTAAAAAATCAATAAAATATATTAAAAATAAATAAATAAAAATAAAACAAATACCCAAATATCCAACAACATGGGAATCCCACTAAATTGTTTCATTTATTAATAAATATTTACTGAAGGCCTGTTAGGTATACTATGGGGACAAAACCCATAAATAGTACTTAAGTAGCACTGTCATAGTTGAAATACAGGATGATAAATATTGCATTGAGGAAGTCCAGTGTGCACAGAGGAGGGGCACCTAGCCCAGGCCAGCATCCAGGGAAAGCATCCAGAGGGGAGTGAAGTCTAAGCTGAGAAGTTAGAATGAGCAGGCATTCGCTACAAGACAGTGTGGGAAGTGTTCTAACACTAGATACATTCTGAGTCCAGAAACTAAGTAGGTAAGGTTGGATTGCAAAATGAAAACGAACAAGTTTGAGCAGAAACAGATGAAGCTACAATGATAAAAGAGCTGGATAATGGAGGATCATAAAAGTCGTTATCCTTAGAGTACTGGGAAGACATTGAAGAATTTAAAGAAAAATAATTATGGTATTTTAGAAAGAACATTCTAATAGCCAGGTAGAAAAATGTTTTCTTGAAATACAGGTCATGATCCATTGGTCAGTTATGAAAAGTTTATAGTCACAAGTAGCTGGGGTGTTTTAAAATTAAAGTATATAGAATAAGAAATAGCACGCATTACAAAAGAGTATGGAAATTATGTTTTTGTGAAACTTTTACTTTGAGTATGTGTGTATGTCCTAGATCTTGATGTAAAATGTAGTTTTCCTAGGGATCTCAGTTTAGTGTGTGTGTGTGTGTGTGTGTGTGTGTGTGTGTGTGTCTATAACTTGGACAATCAGTGGTCAGTACTCATCCACATTGACTGGCTATAGATTTTTTAAAGTGATGACAAGTACATAGATGAACAATATATAGGGCTTGTTTGGTGAATCTTCATTTTCATTGTTTTCTGGAATATGGTATGGGATGTTGCCCATATAATTTTAATAGTTAACTGTCATGAGTATCTTTTGCCCTTTTTAAAACTTTACTTTCTTTTTTTTTTTTTTTTGGAAAGTATGAAACAAGGCTTTTGGTGTTTCATGTCCTCAGATCTCTAAGTGTATCTTTATCTCTAATGAAATTATTATTTTTGTTGTTAATCCTCACCTGAGAATTTTTATTTTCATTGATTTTTAGAAAGAGTGGAAGGGAGAAGGAAAGGAGGGTGAGAATGAGAGAAAGAGAGAGAGAGATTGATGCAAGAGAGACACATAGATTGGTTGCCTCCCACATGTGCCCCAACTGGGGCTGGGGATTGAACCTGCAGCCCAGAATCATACCCTTGACCCAGGGATCAAACCTATAACCCTTCAGTGTACAAGCTGACACTTCCAACCACTGATCAGCAACACCAGCTAGAGCTTTAATAAAATTATTCTAAATGTCTTTCCATAAAAAGCTTTATTTTAAAATGATCATTGTGTGATGATGATAAATTCCAGTTTCCTGGACAGTGTGTTAGGAAAAAAATCTTTTCACCATCACCCCAAGTACCAAATTCAATTTCTTCCTGTTGGTATCAGAACTCAAGGTGAGACAGAATACTTAAATCAGCAGACATCATCATCAGGCTAACGCTACCTTCTCTTAGCTTGCAACCCACTAATGTAGGAAAATATTAAAAATTGTATGTACTAAATGGAATTAAAAGAATAAGAAACTTGTCACAAACTAAAACTTGTTAAAGTGAGATCTTTTACAGCCTGTTAAAGCAGTGGTTTGAATACTCATAACTGGCTAATTTCTTTTAGGTTAATTGAGGGCTCCTAGGTCAGTGGTCGGCAAACCGCCGCTCTTGAGCCACATGTGGCTCTTTGGCCCCTTGAGTGTGGCTCTTCCACAAAATACCATGGCCTGGACAAGTCTATTTTGAAGAATTGGCGTCAGAAGTTTAAGATTAAAAAATTTGGCTCTCAAAAGAAATTTCAATCATTATACTGTTGATATTTGGCTCTGTTGATTAATGAGTTTGCCAACCCCTGTGTGGCTCCAACTTTTGAGGACTTATTTTTTTCCTTTTCTACATATTCTTCTCAACTTATCTGAATCCAGATGTAAAAGTGAAACTGATGTAAAACGACTGCTCTCACTCATTCTGTAGGTGCTAGTGCCTTCCAAATGGCCAGCTGAAGAGATGAGGAAAACATATGCACTGGGTGGTTATAGTGTTCCAGGAGCCATTCTATGCTGGAAATACACTGGTCTTTAAAAAAAAAAAAAAAATCCCTGCCCTCCTGGAGCTTACATTTTAGTGGAAAGAGAGAAGCAATAAATAAGTAAAATATACAATATGTCAAGTGGTATACGAGAAAAAAACAGGGAAGAGAGAGAACGTACTGTGGGAGAGGGAGAATTGCAGTTTTAAATAGGATAAAGCAAGGTCTCACGGAGAAAATAACACTTGAACATTCGAGATAAGACCAGAATAAGGAGAAACAAGTCCTTCGGAGAAGAGCTTTTTTCCCAAGCCAAGGAACAGTGGTTGCCGAGTGCCTGCAGTGGGAGCGTGCGTCAAATGTTCAAAAGACGGCAAGTGTCACTGGGGCAGAATGAAGAATTTGTTACAAAACTGGCTCCCTTTCACCTCTTCGCAGGTGAGTGTGAATATCCTATCAGAAAGTTTTATCCTCTGGGAATCAGACTTCTCTGTGGATTAAAAACCCTCTAACTCACTAGAGAGGAGCGTCTCAAGTCCATGTCAGGGGCTGATCGAGCTCTGCTGAAGCAAATGGACAACAAAATAAAGCACTCGTTAGACTTAGTTTATATAGCCATGGAGAAATCTAAATGGGTCAAAATCATTGTTGAACTGAGCAGGAGAAATAGGAGCAAGAATTAACATTTATTGAATATCATAAACCAGGCACTGTGGTACTTGCTAACCGAGTTTTATGGGCATCTAATAAAATAGCCCACAAAGCTGATATTAGCCCCCATGTTACAGATGAGAAAATTTAAAGCAGAAGTAATAGCTGATAAGTAGAATCAAGATTTGAACTTGGCTGGCTGTCTTTAAAAATTTTGCTTTTCCTTCTGTAATAAGGAGGAAAAGAAGTCCTGAAAAGGAGTCTTTAGCATTCACAGCATCAGAATATTCCCCAATGAGAAGAATCACAAAATACTAAGTTATTTCAGATAAAGAAAGCCTTGTCTGGTCTCATCTAATACTCTATTCCCTCCCATTTATGGGCACCCAGAGAGATTAAATGGTTTTCCAAGGTCAAGTGGTTTTGTAGCCAAGTTGGGAGGCCTCACGGAGCAGTGAATGGGCACTGGGCCCAGAGAAGAGTGTTCAGCCCACCTCCCATGGTGTGGTTTGAGAAGTCTGGAAGGCTCCCTGGACTTCAGTTTCCTCATCAGCAAAATAGAGGTGAGAGTTAAATGATTCATACAATAAACACCACATATAATAATATTCATAATTTGAAATGAGAGAAATGGAGAAAGACAGGTCTCTAACACACTACCACCATTAGCCCAGACTGAGCCCACAGCCCAGCAATCTTGGGCAGACTACCTTTCTCTGGGTCCCACCTTGGTTTTCCCTGGTTACCTTGGTGTATTTGTCAACTACTGCCACAAAAATGATGCACAACACATCACTCCGAAACTCACGTTTGCAGTTCAGCTCCATTGTAGTGGCAACGCACATCACGTGGCCGAGCCTGACATTGAGTGAGGGAGGGAGGGGTTGGGGGTGGGACTATAAAGTCCTTCTAGGAAAGAGGAAAAAAAAGTATTAACCAGTTCAAGTCGTTCCATGCTCTGATGCTTGTTTGTGGCCTGTTCCTGGCTTTGAAGTTGAGAAAATGTGCTCATAGCCCCAGTGAGAAATTATTTAGGGACTGCTTGAGATTTCAGGTTGTGCAGATCTAAAGGATCCCTGATTCACCCAAAGGCAAAAAAATAAGACCTCAGCCTTGGGACTGAGTAGGATAGAAAGAGCTCCATGGTGGGTTTTCAGATGATACAGGTGAGAACCTTGGGTATGGTAAAATTCCAGGGACACTGGGGACGGGGGGGGGGGGGGGGGGGTTGGCATGTACCAGGCGGGTAGAGGTGGCCAGAAGAGGTCAATGGGGAAAAAGGAGACATATGTACTACTACTTGTAATACTTTAAACAATAAAATAAAAATTCAGTGAGGTTACATGTAACTTCTTATATAAAGGGGAATAAACTAGAGCAGCAAAAATGAAGAATCCTCTCCCTTTAAGGTTCCATTTTCTCCCCTGAGTAACTGGCCAGAATGAGGGCAGGAACCCCATCTGAAATAGAAATTTATCAGATTCTCCAAAACTAAATCAGAACCTCCCAGAACTTTCACAAATAGCAGTTCTATATATCAAAGCCTGAAACCAGGACTACATACCTGTTATCAAGGGCTTTTATATGGAAAGAAATTGATAAATATTACTATACATAGTATCCCACTTCATACCATTTTGCTGAAAGTATCTCGTGGGAAATCATCTCTCTTGCATCCCACTCTCTGGGGGAGAGCTGAATTTTGTTGAACAAAGAATTGAAAAGATACATCCTAAAAGCTCTCTGTAGGAATTGCAATCCAGATCTGTTATTTCCTTGGTCTCCAATTTGCCAAATGTCAAAAGGTTCAGTCCTTAAGCCTATGTTTGAGGAGCAGCTCTGTGGGAAATGGATACTCTGCATCCCCTTTTCTTTCGCTAAAGGGACTGAGACTTTGGATGTTTCAGGCCACTTCCGGCAGCATCTCTCAGCATTTAAAACAGAACAAACCGCCCTCCTTTGTGAAATATGGCAGGGGATGAGTGTGAAGGGCCAGCACTTTTTCTTGAACTGCCCCCTACTGGGGGCCTGTTGTTTCTTCTCAGAAATTGTAATCTATCGCCACCTGGTGGTCCCTTTGTCTTTATGTTTGGAATAACAAGATTTAGACAAGATTTGCCCTAACACAAATCACTCTGACCTCCTTGATTAGTTTCTTTAATATTAGAATATTTTCATTTTTTGGATATCAAGGAGGACGGGACCATTTGACTGTTATCAGAGCAATTCAGCTCTCCAGGAGAAAAGTTGTAATTCCCGAGTCCTTTCCAGCCATCTGGCTGGAATTCTGCCTCCCTCACCACCCTTTTAACCCTTCCCTGTCTCTGAGAAGTGAGTGTAGTGTGGCTCTTTGGGATAGGGGTGTCGATTTAGCTATGGTCTCCAAAGTCCAAATGATTTGGGAAATTATCTTTAAAATACACAAATACATTGAAGACTTCATCTCCCACCTTAGAAAAGCTGAATGTCAACGCTTCCCACAGCCCTGGTCTCAGGAGGGAACCCTCTGAAGCGTGAGCACTGCCTCTCTCTGTCTCTGTCTCTCTCTCTCTCTCTCTCAATCTCTCATAAATTAGATACTTAAAATAGATCTTTAAAGAGTCCACTGAAATGAACCAACACCGTGGCTCTAAATTACCTTTTCCGGAGGCTAAAAATGCTACTAAATACGTCAAAAACACAACGCACATACCAAGATTGACGTTTCTTGTTTATTACTCACCCTGACGTGGACATATCTTACGCATAAAAATTTCCCCCGCAGCCCGCGTGGGCGCCCCTTCTCCGTCTTACTCTCTTCCCACCCACTCCTTTTTTCCTTTGCTGAAGGCTCGGCTCCACATCCGGTTGGAATGTCTTTAAACCTCCCGGGAAAGGGCATTGTGGGCGGGTGGTCCTGTTCCCAAGTTAAGCCCACGGTGACCTAACGGGAGGTTGTGCTCGCGGACAGGGAGTGGCCGGGGCTGCCGGCTAGCACACCCGGAGCGAGTCCGCTGGGATCGCGCTCGCCCACTCCTGCCTCTGGGCGTCGCGTCCCCGTTTCTTCAAAGCTCTCAACCTTAGATTAAATGAATGGAAACCAAACAGCTGGGCGGATACCACTCCCTTCTGGGCTACCTCTCCCCTCCGGTTCGAGTCTCTGGAGAGGATATCATTTTTTTCACACCCATTGTCCAAAGCATCTTCCCTCCGTAGTAATAAAAGACAAAAAGAGGGAGTGAAAAACAACAAAAATATAGATTCCAAAAAGCCAAAAGATGACCACAACCACCCTCCGTACGATTTCTTGTGGAGAGGGGAGGGGGGGACGAAAAACTCCACCACCACCACCCCACCTCGGCCAACGAGGGAAAGCAGCGGTTACTGCCGGAGGGGAGGCGGGCGAGGCGAGCCGGGCGGAGGGGCCAGATCTGGAGACTGAAGAGGCTGGAGGCGCCCACGGCGGGCGCTGTCCTTGGTGCTGAAAGGGCTGGGCCCTGCCTCCCAGCTCGACGTGCTAGGACTGTGGGGTTCCTGACCTTGAGTTCCTTGTCAGCTCCGCTGAGACCAAGATTCTGGGTTGCGATGGCAGATAATTGGAAAATAAATCCAGGTTCCCAAGTTCGTTACTCTCCCCGCCTAACTGAGAGCAGGGATAATAGGAGCTGCTGGGACAGTGTAAGCTCTATGAGAACAGTGTCTGGCACCTAGTATGAGAAAAATACTCGTTTAATGTCTAACAATTAAACATTTTTAAATTAAGGACGAGCCCTTATCGCTCCCCTCTGTAAAGGAGAAAGGGGACTGTCCTCGGAACTGGACCAAGTCGGCTTTAATTTGTGATACCTACTCTTGTAGATTTCTTTTTCAGCGAGGAAATTTTCTTGGCTAAAACGTTGGGGGTGAGTGGTTTGGACATCGGGGGTCAGAAGAGGGAGTGATTGGAAATTTCTCAGTCTGATGCCACAGGTGAAGGTAAACGAATCTTCCTTTAAGAGAATCTCGGGAAATGGGAGAAGGTTGAGGAGACAGAGGCCGAGCGGGCATCTCCCATGACTGCTGCCCCCAGGGGCGCTGGGATTTGTGGTCTCTTCCCTCCTGTCTCCTGGCCCCGCGTGCGTCGCGCATAATAGCACTGCACCGGGCTCCGTGATTGGTACAACCATCTCTTAGAAAGGCTCGAGGAGGGGACATGGGTGGAATTCCCAGCCTCACCCGACAGTACACTGCGCATTTCAAGCGTGACAGAGAAGCTGCAGGGTGCGTGGTTCCCAGGAACGTTTCCTGCGCGGAGTGGGCACGCCCAGCCTCAAACCCTGCCCTGGAGCTGTGGTTACCCCAGGCCCGCCGTTTGGGATGCTTCTGTGCCTTTAAAAAGTGCCCAAGCTTTTATTGTAAGGTCGAGAGAGGGCAACAGTATTTTCTTTAGCATCAAGGGCAACACGGTTATTTCAAACCTCACAGCGAGATCTTTCTTACTGATCGGACTGTATTTTCTCAGAGCGAATCTTCCATCTCCCTTGTGAAATTTGCAGTGATTTGTAATATTTTCTGCATCTCCACTGTGGCGTGGTGAAAAGTGACAAGCCATTAAGAGAGGAGGGGCAGCCTGGGGCAGAGGTTGGGGGTGGTGTGGGGAGGGGGGCCAGCAAGGCCGCAGCGGTGACCATAAATAACCTTTGCCTGCTGCGCAGCAACAGGGGCGGGGGGGGGGGGGGAGGGGGGGGAAATTACTGTGAAAACGAGTAAAGGTTACCCAGTGTCATCTGGACACAAGCAAAGATAGCTCTGTTTTGCCTTAAATGAAAAGAAGCTGAAGTAGAGGAAGGAGGAGAACATTTATTTAGTGACGAGGGTAGCTGAGGGATGGCTCAAAGGCACAGGAGAGCGCAGCCAGCCCCTCCAGGTGTGGCGCATCCGGAAAGACCCAGCTAACACAGAGCCTTTCGGTTTCTGGGCGCCTGGCGCCCTCTGGTGGGAGTTTTTCCGTGAACGCCTTTTTGTGGTAAGGGGCTTGCTGAATGGGGCAATTCATTAAATATGCTTAAATATTGCAAAAGGACCTAAAAAGCAAGGGCTTTTACTTACACACACACACACACACACACACACACACACACACACACACCATAACCACTCTGTTCTTGGATCACCGCGTGAACAGAGTGGCGCTTCTACATATTATTAACCTTCAGATATGATCAATCAAAATCACCTCTTTCCCCATCACCAAGAGGATCAAAGCTAGTGAGGAACAGAATAAAGAAATGAAGTCGCTATAGTCAAGCCTCTGAATTACTAAAATCAAGTAGGTTGAGGCACGAGGAAACAATCCTATTATTTCAACTAACATGGGGGTTTCAACTTTTTAGTCACCGTCATCAAGAGGATTACCATCTCAGACCAATCTAAAGGGTAAGAATGTAGGGCTGAATTTTCTTAAGAACGTTTGCTATATGAGCCCTCAGCCTACCTTTCTTCTTGGGAACACTCTAGGCATTGCCTACTTGCGTTTCTGGTTTGCACACACTGAGACCCTGGAACCCATCTTTATCACTTATTTCTAGCCAAAGCCCCAGATTCCGTTACATTAGGTGGGAGCCCCAAGTGGGTGGAAAACGGGACCCTTTCTCCGCCGTGGCACTGGGTAGCTGTGCTCCAGTGAGATACTTTGGGGAGACCTTGAGCTGGATAAGAAAACAAACGAAAGGGAGATGGAGATTCCTTCAAGGGTCTGAGTGTTTCCTCCATCTCCGTCTCCTTTGCTTTTTACAACGATGCTGGCTGAGTGGAGGGCCAGCGAGGACCCTAGTAGGTCTGGGGCACTGCTGGAAAAGAAACTGAGACAAAGCCGCTGCTCTTATCTCCTCAAACATATGGGGGTGGGGGAGGAAGACGTGCCCAGCCAAGCAGAATTCTTCAGGGGGAATTATCTTTCCCCTCGTCTCACCCGACACTATTTCAACAAATAGCGTGTTGAGTGCATACTGGATTACTCATAGGGTCTTTTTTTTTTTTTTTTCTTCTTCCGGGCGCAAAGCCGTGACCTGGGTTTATAATCGCCGGGTAAGGCTCCGGAGGCGGTCACGCACCTGCAGAGGAGCCCCGCCGCTCTGCCGACGAGCTGCCCCCGCGAGCAGCGGCCGCGTGATTCCCCCGCCTCGCGGGTCCCGCCTCCCCCCTCCGCCCCCGCCTCCCCCGAGCTTCGCCGCCGCCGCTCCCCGCCGCTCTCTTCTCCTCCGGGCGCCAGCGTGCGGGACGGTGCTGGTGCGAGCGAGGAGGCAGCTGGAGGGGACGCCGGGCCGGTGAAGCCCGTGGCAGAGCCGGCAGAGCCGAGCCGAGCGGATCGCCGGGCGCCGCGCGGAGGAGCAGCGGCCGAAGCGCTCGGCTTGCTGTCGCCGAGCCAAGGTGGGTCAGCGCGCGGCCGCCCGACTTCAGCGGCGTTCCCCCGCGGTTTCCCGGTCCATAGCGGGCGCCCGCCCTCTACCCTCAGCAGCCGAGTGCCTGCCACTCCCACCCCCTCCCGCCAGCCCTGGCTCTCCGCCCGTGCGTCGCAGGGACCCCCGCCCGCGCCCTCCGCCTGTCCCCACCGGCGCGGTCCACGCCCCGCGTTTGCACAGAGGCTGAGGCTCGCGCAGGAGGGGATGGCGAGTGATCTCCCCCCGCGCGTCCCGGCTGCGAGTGCCCGTCTCACCGGAGGGCTCCGGGGCGGCTGCAGCCGAAGGCGCGGCTCAGAGCGATAACCTGTTACTTCTCCTGGAGCCGCGGTCTGCCCCGGTGCCTGCGTTTTCGTGCGAGCGCGCCCGCGGGGTTAGGTAGGAGGTCCTGGGAAGGGTGAGGAGGCAGCGGCCGGTGGGCTTTCCTCTGCGGGCTCGGAGACCTACCCGGATCCACTCCCTCTGTCCCCGAGTCTCCGGGCGCCATCGCGCCAGCGCGGGGCGCGGGTGCCGCGTCTCCATCCCCGGCTGCCGCCTCCCGCGCGCCGGGCGCAAATTCGTTTCCCGATTGACGTTCCCCTTGCTCGCCTCCCTCACTCTTTCTGTGCGGCGGCAAGGAATCCGGGGGCCTCCGAGGATTAGGTAGAGGGGACACGTAGAATCCTGGGCCAAGCCTCATCCTAGGCTTCGAGATGGCTCAAGGCGGGGTGGGGCCAGAGGGAGAGCAGCGGGGTTGCGACCCGCCGCTTTCTGGCTGTTTGGAGAACAGGGCGACTGTAGGGCTTCCCCGGCCAGGTCCGAGGAAGGACCTAAAGGGCCGGACCCTGTTTTCCTCACCTCGTCTCACCAAAGTCATCGGTTTCCAGAGCAGCTCGCCTCTTTCTTTCCAGGGAATTAGCCAGACACAACAACGGGAATCAGACATCGAACCAGACGCGCCCGCCCCGCGCGCCGCTCCCCCCCCCCCCCTCTCCCGCCCTCCCGCCCTCCGGCAGATGAGAACCCAATGGGGCTTGTCGCGGCTAGGCTGGGAAATCGCACCCGAGCCTGCCGTGCCCTCTAGCCCAGGCCCGCACCCTGCGTCCTGCCCTGGTCTTGGTCTCAGCACTGCGCTCCAGGGCGCCCCGCTGCTCCTCCAGACCGGAGAGCTGCCCGGAGGGAGCTACGCGGCCCGGCCGGGAGTCGGAGTTCCCGCGCCTATTCCCCCTCACCCCCTACACCCCCGTACCCCGCTTCTCTCCCCTCGGCGGGGTCTGAAGTCCGCGCCCCCGGGCGCTCAGCCGCCTCCTGCGCGCCCTACCCCGCAAGCCCTCCCCGCACCGCTATCGCTTCTCTTTACAGCCTGTTCCTGCGCCTGGCGGGCCGAGGACCCGGGCAGCAGAGGCCCCGGGACGACCGAGGCGATGGCGTCTTCGACCCCTTCTTCATCGGCTGCCTCCTCCACCGCGGGAGCGGACCCCAATACTGCCAACCTGCGTCCCACAAGTAGGTCCTGCCCCCCCAGGTTCCTACCAAATCAGTGCAGGGAAGATGAGGTGCAGGGAGGTGAGGAGGAAAGGAACGGGGAGCGCCATGAAGGAGGCTGGAGAGAAATGGGGCCCTGATCCGGTCCTGGCCAGAGGTCACCAGCTGACTGGGCTGCTAGGCGATTGGGAGGCGCTGGACAAGGGCGACCACGCAGTGTCCGAGTGGCAGCGATTGTTGAGGGCTTCGCTGCGAGAGAGGGGTGGGCCGCGAGACTGTTGGTTTTGTTGTGTTGTGTTGTGTTGTGCTGTGCTGTGTTGTGTTGTGGTGTGTGGTTTCTTTGCTTGGTGGGACGTCGGGGGTCAGTGCAGGGGGCGGTGTGAGCAGGCGGGAGTCTCAGCTGGAATAGAGCTTTCTGTCCCCGGTTTTCGTTAAGCCGAGATCTGACCCCTCCTCCCTTCCCCACGCGCTGTGCTCAAAGTCTACAATCAGCTGAAACGTCGACGTTAATTGCAGCTTTTAGAAAACTCGGGATCCCTAATTGCTCCGAATTTGCCTCTAGCTATTGACGAGTGAGGGAGAAGTCAAAGGCAAGAAAGGTGCATAAAATGGTTTGAGGCTGAGCATGAACATTTTAGACAATTAATTACATCTCAGAGACGGAAAAAAATAAATAAAAGGATTGGGCAGCGTCCTGAGAGCTGTCGAACCAGAGGCCAGAAGGTTTGCCAGGGCGGGAGCGGGGAGCACCGTTCTCTTTTCTCCCGGGCCGGAGACCTGTCTGCAATTGGCTGTCCTGGAGAGAGAGGAAGAAAGGGGAACCAGTTCAAGGGCAGAGGTGCGGGCGGGGTGGGGGTGGGGGTGGTGATGGGGTGATGGTGGTGGTAATTTATGCTCCCCCTCTCCCAGTTCAGTTCTTCAATCCATTCCAGAAGGCCTTTCATTCAGGTTGATAATCCCAATTTTCTGTAGAGGCACAGGAATGAGAGAATTGTTTTTCTTTTTCCAATTGGGACTGAAATGTGTCATCCCCAAATCCATCAGCTCCAGATAGTAACAGCCCCAAATTTTCTATAAAAGAGAGCCTTAGGGATGGCGGGGTCCTTAAGAGGGCTTATTGCTGCGCTTTTATGACACTTCCTATAAGCTCAAGGAAACGTTGGTGGTTTCCACCAATGAAGATGGGGGATGTTATGGGGTAAAGCCCCCTCCCCATCCCCTTAGTGTTGCCACTGGCTCCTGGGGCTGGCGGCCTTGTCTGTTAGGCCGCCTTCTAGCTCCCTTTGCAGCTCCCTCTCCCCACCCCCACCCCGCCCCCCCCCCCAGGCGAGCTACAATTACCCACAAAACAAAGAGGGGCTCGGGAGGACCGCCAGCCCTGGTGGCACGTGAGTCTGGCACTGGCAGAGGAGCTGGCCAGAGCAGCCCGAGAGGAAAGAGAGGCCACGGGTCTTTGTCTGCTGCTCTGGCCTTGATGGATTCCTTTTCCAGTCCTCTCCACCCTTCCTGCTCCCACCCCGCTTCTGCTGAGGGGCCCTCGTGTTCTTCCACCCTTGAGACCTGCACCCCCGCCTTTAATGATGAGCTCCTACTTCCCTTCCGGGCTGCAGCCAGCAGTTAGTTGAGTTGCATGTGCCCAGCCTGGGTCCGAAGCCCAGGAGAAGCTCTAGCGGGACTGTTATATGCGGAGGGAGAGGGAAAATAGAAGATTCCGCCAGGGAAGTGCATGCACCTGTCAGTCGAGGGCCCCCAGCAACCCAGCTGGGGCGTGGGCATCCCAGACTGCACGCTGGGCTCTCTCCACTCCCCACCTCCTAGCAGACAGGTCCTTGCCCGCCCCGGCTGGCTCCACGATCAGCCCCTGCAGGAGCTCCTGAGAGGAGCTTGCTGGATCTGCACCCCAATACTCACCTCCTCGCCCCAGCCACCCCTCCTTCTTGCTTTCCGCCACTTGCTGCATCAAAGAGGCTCTCTCATGTCCCCTATCTCCCTTTCCCCTTTCTCTTACTGCTATTCCCAATTCTGAAAGACAGAGTCCTAGGTCTGAACTCCAACGCCCCAGCTGCCTGACCTTGGCAAACGCTCGCTCGGCCTCTCTCGGAGCGTCTGTGCTTTTACGTGTAAAATGGGGCTTAGATGAACTCCTCCTATGAAAATTAGCCACGGCGTTTAAAGGGAGAGCGCTTGATCAGCCTGTTACCTGCCAGGTATTAATTATTAGGGTTTGACTTTGGCCCCAGTCCATGTTTGATGCAGGAGCCCCGTCTGTGACGGGCTGTCTCAGGGACCTGGGGCTGTTTCTTCCCCTCGCTGGGGCTCCACTGTGCCTCGGTTTGGTGGATGTCCCTGCCTGGTCGTGGTCTACACCCATGCGGGGCTGCAGGCACCGGCCAGGGCGGGGCGGGTGGGAGTGGTTGGAGGATTCTGGCTCTGAAGGACCCGAAGGGAATTCACAGCGCCCCGGTGCTGCTGGCTGGGAGTTGAAACCCGAGAGCAGGGTAGGCCTTGAGGAGTCTGATAAAACCGAGCCTCGTGGGTCTGGGTCAGGTGTGACCCGGAGGACAGGGCCGGATTCCCGTCGCTATCTCCAGACCCCAGATGTGGAGGGAAGGGTTAATGAGGGGCAGGTTGGGGAGAGGGGTCCGGGGATGAGGACCGGATGCGCGCTATTGTCTTCCCGACTCCCCCGTCAGACAGAAGAGCAGTCGAGCGAGTCCGATCATCTACTCAAATACTATTTTTCACCCAATTAATTCCTGAACTCGTTCGCGACCCCATTTCATGCCAGTTTATTTTAAGCTGCCACTCGGCTGGAGACCCGCCAAGAAATGATGAGACGTGTTGGTCCCAGATGCTCTGTGTTCCCTTTCCGGGCCGCTGTGGTCGCCTTTGGGGCGGAGACCAAGAGCCGGGCGGGCAGGTGGTGGGCACGGGGCAATGGGTGCTGCGAGGCCAGGTGGGTGGGCACGGAGCAATTGGAGCTGCGGGGCTGGCCCGTTGCTCTCGGGATCAGCCTACCCGGCTCCCACCCGCCTCGGCCCCTCCCCGCAGGGTCACTCGGAGGCCGGGCGGGGCTCTCAGAGCCACAGCTCTGCACCCACCCGAAAGTAGGAGCAGGACACCAGTGTGCCCGTCTGCCCACACACCCGCTCCTCGGTCCTTTCGGGACCGCCTTTGACTGAGGAGCATCTGCCAGTGCAGAGCCCTGCCCCACCTTCCCCAGAAAAGCCTTTGCCCTCGGCCCGGCCTCCCGCGGCCCAGGCCTCACTGTCCGCCCCTCTCTTGCCTTCCAGCGTATGACACCTGGTGTGGCGTGGCCCATGGATGCACCAAAAAACTGGGGCTCAAGATCTGCGGTAAGTGAAGAGGTTCGCGGGTTTAGGAGAGGGGTGCGCTCGGAAGGGGCTCCTGGCTGTTGGCTCCGGTACTCAAAACCCCGAGGCGCGCGGGGACGCGGCCCACAGGCCTGGACTCTCCCCTGCCTGCCCCTGACCTGGCCTGGAGGGACCTTTCCGGACGCCCGTGACCGCGCGCCGCCCTCCGCGCGTCAGGGTGCGAGCGCGTGAGCACAGCGCCCCCGCGCGGCCGCCCGGCGCCCAGGCCGCCCGGCCCCGGCGCTCCGCCCGCCCGCGCGTGCAGAAGGTCGTGCGGGAAAGGTGACCGGTGCGGGCTCACCCGGCAGACACTCCCCCTTCCCCTCTGTGCATCGTGCATGGAAAGCGGCCTCTCCGGCTGGAGAGGTCTGCCCCGAGACGCCACAGCATCCAGATTTCGTTCTCGGGGGCCTCGGAGGGCAGGAGAAAGGATGGCCCTCGGCCCCCGGCGCCCTGCCCGGGAAGGACCAGGGGGTGTGCCGCCGAGCTTGCCTTTGGCGTGGAGAAGGGAAGAGGGGGGAGGGGCAGGCGAGGGCGGGGGCCTCGAGAGGGGACGGGGGAGCCGGGTGCAGTTTGCCAGGGAGAAAGGAAAATAGATCTGGGAACCGGAGAGGAGAAAGAACAGCTCTCTGGAGACGTGAAGGTCTGAAATGAAAACGCCCAAGGGATTTTTTTTTTTTTAAGGAAAAAAGGAGATTGTTCGAAGGGACACAGCCGAGTGGCTCCGGCTGAACAATGAGGATCTGCTTTCCTCGCTACCGTTCACCGTCTACAATCGTTAGCCTTATCGGGCCAGAAAACGCGGGCTTCCCAGGGGCGGCGAGGCGCGGGGAGATGGACGAAGGGCTCATTACGGAGCCATCCATCAGCGCTGCCCGCGGAGATAGCGGGCCGCCGGCAGGGGGGAGGGGGGGGGGCAGCGGCTGCGCGCTGGGCCGTCCCCGGGCTCCGCTGCGCCCCGGGCCCCCGGCGGCGGCAGCTGGTTATTGATAGCGGCGTCTGCGCACCCCCTCGCGTCCCCGCGGCGCCCGCCCCGCGTTCCTGGGCCCTGCCCCCGGGACCCCGGGAGGAAGGGCTGCTCAGCCCCAGGCCTGGCCGTTCTCCCGGGGAAGCCCAGCCCCGGGGGTCGGCGGGGCGAGGAGGGGCCGGTCGGGGCGCGCAGCTGGCGGCGGCGGGCTTTGTTCTATAAATAGCCGCTCCTCCCCGCCGCCGGCCCGGCTTAATGGCCCGCTCCGCCCCGGTCCGCTCGGCGAGGCGCGGGCTCGGCCGCCGTCATTGTCAGCGGTCGGGCGGGCGAGCAGAACTGAGGGCAGCGCGGGAGAGGCCTGGGGAAAGGGCCGCCTTCCCCGCGGTCCGGGCCGGCCCGGTGGGCAGCCTTGTCCCCCCGTCCCCGCCTCCCGGCCTCGGCCCTTCGAGTCTGCAGGAAAAGGTCTAAACGGCCCTTTGGGTAAAGGAGCCTCTTTGGGTCCAGGAATAGAGGCCCCCGAGTTTGATTCAATTTCGCCCGAGGGAAAGCTCTTGGGCATTTTGGGGGGCCACCATCCTTAGCTCCTCTCCGTTTCTCCCCCCCCTCCCCCGCCCCCAACGGTAATTTCAGGGAAGAGGAAGCTCACCTGAGGCGGACAGGGCTGGTAGTCGTTAAGGGGAAATTGCCTTCTGCTAAAATGCATGCTTTTGGGGCCACCGGTTAGGAGGCTTCACAGGAGGTTG
Source organism: Pipistrellus hanaki (assembly GCF_964339955.1). Classification (NCBI taxonomy): domain Eukaryota; kingdom Metazoa; phylum Chordata; class Mammalia; order Chiroptera; family Vespertilionidae; genus Pipistrellus; species Pipistrellus hanaki. The sequence continues at coordinate 44,846,968 of NC_140510.1, forward strand.
GATTCTGAACGGAAAGAGAACACCAGGCTCCAGGACTTCTTTTCCATACGTTGGGCCAACTCGGGCTTTCCAATTTCATCTCGTGGAGGCATTTAGTTTTTACCTGAATCCACAGCCCTTCCCCCTCCCCCCACATAGACACCTCCACTCCCTTCATTCCAGATTTTCTGTGGCCTCAAGGTTGCCCTCTTAACCTGTCACCATTTGGGGCTGGTTTGATCTTTCACCTTAGAATAGCAGAGAGACTAATGATCCTCTTCCCACCTCCTAATTCACTGCCCTGCCTCCCCCCCCCCCCATTAATTTCTTCAGTGTCTTGCCAAGTTGCCACCCCCACCCACTCTCTACCCCCCCTTCCGGGGAACCCCCAGGAATGAGCCTGCAAGGAAACCTGGGTCTCACCAGAAGTACCTTAGCTCTGGAGGCAGAATCCCCTGGGGCAGTAATCAGAAGAAATCCAGGTCTTGTCCAGGTAGAGATTAGAGTGGCTACAGGCATGGTGACATGATGGAAAGAGGAGATGCAACAAGCTGAAGTTCTGACTCTGGGCTCTGCTGAGCCGGTGTCCGGTGTCTCCATCGCTTATCTCTGCAGAGACCCTGGGCCAGGCTACCAGTTACAGCCTCTGTGCTCTTATTTAGCCTGTGCAATGTGGGTGCCTTTCAGTGTGTATGTTTAATTTTGTGTTAGATGCCAACTTTTAAACATCCAGAGACTTCCAATATTCTGTAATTTTGGCTTCTCTTAAAATACAATGAAAGGTGTGAGTGCTGGGGGTGGGGAGGGGGGAGAGAAGAGATCTGGCAGGGTACTTTTAGCCCATAGAAATCAGAACAAGAGTTCCTTCCTCTAGTTAAATGCAGTTCCAAGCTACAGCTGGGGAGGCAAACAGAGCTGTTGGGCTTCAGGCCCCAGTGGCCAGCGTGGCCATGTGCTTTTATGCCCTGTGCACTCGCAGCCCCACTTGGAAACACCTGGCTCCTGTCAGGTACCCACACTCTCTTCCCCCCCTCCGCCCCTCACTGGGCCACCTAGACCCTTGTATTTGGTGTCAGCATGAGGAACCAGCAGCAGGATCTCCCCAGAGCCAAAGGTGAAACAGGGCTCACCTGGCGTCCTCAGCTTGAAGCTAGCCAGAGTGCTGCAACCTGACCAGAGCCACCTACGGCTTTGTCTTTCACTGTTTTGCCTCTTTGCTTCTTAATGTTGAGCTGGGTTACCTCACACTAAGTCCTCACAGCCGGGTGTAGAGCAAGAGGGAATACAGTCTACCTCGGTCTCCGGACTCCTTGCTAGGCAGGGAAGTTGTCAACACACTGACCTCAATGTGACCCGCCACCTGGTCATCCTTGCAGAAGCTCAGAGCTCCTTCCAGAGCCTCTCAGAGCCCAGCGAGGCTCCCAGTGTTTCAGAAAACAAATACCTTCCAAGAAATCATTATCCTAATAATATACATTAAGTGTTTATATTGTCAGATTAATGGTTTTTGCCACAAAATATAATGCAGTGTAAGTGTGCTAGTCAGAAGACCACTAACGGACTTATAGAAAATATGAATTCCTGGTGCACTCCAGGGAGTGTGGTCCGGGAATGGGATGCATGTTTGAAGTTGTGTCACAGCTGCCACCTCAGCCCCATCAGGACACCTTTGAGATTTAGAGATAACATTCAAAGCGCACGTGGAGGTCCTCCGTCCTGCAGCTGCCCAGAGAAAAGGGTTTCTGAGAGTTTCAGGTGCAGAGACTTGAGGCTTTTACCGGAGTGGGTCAGAGCCAACTAGAGGTTAAGGGCCTAAGAGTAGGGTTTCAGCGGGCAGGGCCTCACCTCCATTCTGCCACAGGGATTGGGTCTTTTCAGCCTGGCAGATTCCACAGCTCCCTGTCCTGGGGGCCGGGCAGCAATCACTGACTTCAGGAGCCAGGCTACCCTGCATCTCTCTGGCAAATGAGTGCTGGCTCCTGGTTTTGAACTTTGGGGATTTGGAGGAGGAATTCAGAATGTAGGAAAAGAGGTGAGGGAAAAGATAAGACCCCAATTTATACCCAAGTATAGAGCTCTGTTATACAGTACAGTGATTTTTCAACGTTTGTTATCTCATAGCACACATCAGCTAATTACTGAAATTCTGTGGCACTCCAGAAAATATATTTTTTGCTGGTCTGAAAAAAAAAAAAAAAAAAAAAGTATAATTTTGATTCATTCACACTGGATGGCTATTGTTGTGTTGGCTGTTGTCATTTTTTAATTTGACAATCTAAGGGGAAATAGGTCCACGCCCCTGACTAAATTGCCAGGTATGGCATGTGTTAAGGATTCTGTGGCACACCGGTTGAAAGTCACTCCAGTGGTGTGTTTCTCCTTCTCTGGTGTCCCTTTGGGGCTTTCTCAGTAAGTTTACAAGATGCTGGGAACAATGGAGGGCCTGGTGCCTCTGCCTTCCTGTTCCTCCCTCCAAAAATAGACCCTTCTCCTGTGTGTGGGAGGACTCCAATCAGCCAGCCTCCTTCCTCCACCCAGCACCGCAGAATCGCAGCCCTGGGGAAGTAAAGCGGAATTCCTCAGCTTAACCTGCCTCTTCCTGACCCTCCTGGGACTTTGCTCCCAGCCTCCCTGTGATGTAAGCCACTCCCCAAGGATCTTGGTTATCTACAAAGACAGCCCTGGGGTCACCAAGAAGCTCAGAACTCTCTTCCTCTTCTCAGTATGGTGCATTTCAGGCCAAGGACTGAGCCTGAGGCTACATTGGAGGGGATGCTGAGGGGAGGAGGGGGCCTGCAGGCCCCGAGCCCCCAGGGGATGTGGGGAGAGTCTCCAGGCCTTTTGGCTCAGCCTGCTTCCCTGGGAGAGATCCATTCCCGCTGAGGGGCAGAGGCGAGGCGCTTTGGATCCCACCCTGGGCTCAGACTCTGTCACCGTGGAGTTCTTGGTGCCTTTCTAGTTTTATCACTACACTGGCTGCCATCTGCCCCACGGTAAGCTCCTGGAGGGCGGGGGTCTGTCTCTTTGTCTTCAGAACAAGTACACTTACCTTCAACCTGTGAGCTGTACCTGGTGGCTGAGGAGAGCCTCTTCCCTAGTCCCGGCTGCTGGCCCTCACCCCCTCCCTCGGCTGCACAGCCCGTAGGCCCCGGGCTGGCAGTATCCTCTCGGGTTGCGTCCTTCCCTTAAGACGCCATCCTGGGGCTGGTTACTGGAGTGGAAGCTGTCCAGTTGACTCAATTCTGAGTCCACTGTCAAGTTCGGAGATGAGAATGGGCTTTGCTCACTGTTTTTCTCTCTTGCATGACTGGGTCTGTGCCACTGATGACACTTGGCACTGCCCCTTCCCCGCCTGAAGGCAAGCCGTGCCAGAGCCCTTCTATAGGAAATGCAGACAGCTTCTCTGGAGAAGCGAGGACCCTGCTTGCACTGTCAGCCCGGCTCAGCAGCTGACTCTCTGAGGCTGCAGTTCAGGGCGCCATCTCTGACCCAGCTTCTTGCGCTACAGGCTTCTTGCAAAGGACCAACAGCCTGGAAGAGAAGAGCCGGCTGGTGAGCGCCTTCAAGGACAGGCAGGCCTCCAAGAACCTGATATCCTGTGAGAACAGCGACAGGGATGGCCACTTCAGGCGCACCGAGACCGATTTCTCCAACTTGTTTGCTCGAGGTAATCCCTCCCCACCCCTCCCTCACCCCCATTTCCCCAGCCCTAGGCTGTCCAGTAGGTCCTCTTGCGTTTCTTGACTTTTTCCTAAAATTTTCCTTCTTTTACCAAAAATGTCATTGCTTCTTCAACATTTGAATCCCTTTTCTTAGTGCCCAGTCTTTATTGCTTTGGAACCTGGATGAGGATAGTCAATACTTTCAAGGATTAATATGGAGTCCTAGAATGTAGAATCCAAAGAACTGTCTCATAGAAGGAAATCTGGTAATTCCCTTAATAGCATTTATCCTCCAAGGTTGGCAACAACAGTAAGAACCAAATCACCCTGCGGGACGTTGTGTGACTGGACCTAGTGCCTAAATGCAGTCCCAAACTCATTTTTCTTTTGGAGACCTTTCATTATTTACTGTTGCGCCCACACCAGGGGTCTCAGGAGGTGCTTTCCTGGTATCTCTCTCCCAAACATCTCCAAATCGCAGCCCTGGGGTTTGGAGATGTTTGGGACTGCATTTAGGTCCCAAAAACCCACCACCGCCTTATCCATTAACTCCCCACAACCAGGAGAGGCCAGACCAGAACAGAAATGAGACTCGATTAAACCTCAGGGATAATCCAGGGAACAGACACAGAGCATCACACCTCTCACCTTCCTGAGTTCCATCCTCTAGTTCTAGTTTTCTGTCTAAGGACATTACAAAGGACCACACTCTTCAGGGGAGACCTTAGCCTTTACCCACAGAGGCCTGACCCTCTGCCATCAACAGATCAAGCACATCATGACACTGAGTCAAAAGCCCAATGTCTGAATCAGATGTATAGGGACACGCCTGGTACCAGGGAGGCAAGACAGAAGCCGCCTCCATCACAAACCTGACAGATGTTCGTTCAGCCTGCAAATGACAGGGTGCTCCCAGCTTCTCAAACTGCTCAAAGCTCTCCATTTCACTTTCGAGCAGCCTAACTATCAAAAAGTCTGCAGACCCCCAGAAAGGGTGTGCAGAACGTCTGTGTACATGTTTACGTGCAATTTTCTGGGAAGATGATGCATCAGATTCTCAATGTGTGTACATATCCTGGAGTGAAACTGGGCCTCTAACAGCTATCATGGCTGATGTCAGGAATTTCTGGGCCTAGGAAAGGCAGCTAAGAGTCAGGTGATCACCACTCATTGCCTTCCCTCTCCCCTCCCCAGATCTGCTTCCAGCTAAGAACGGGGAGGAGCAAACTGTGCAATTCCTGCTGGAGGTGGTGGACATCCTGCTCACCTATGTCCGTAAGACATTTGATCGCTCCACCAAGGTGCTGGACTTCCATCACCCACACCAGCTGCTGGAGGGCATGGAGGGCTTCAACCTGGAGCTCTCCGACCAACCTGAGTCCCTGGAGCAGATTCTGGTGGACTGCAGAGACACCCTCAAGTACGGGGTCCGCACAGGTAAGGATGGGAGTCCGGTGAACATGCAGCAGCAAGCTTGCCCTATACCATACCCTCTCCAGTTGTGAGGATGTCCAACTCCTGTGGAAGGAGAAACACAGACCTAGTGAGGGAAGGCAGCAAAGTGCTCAGTGACCACACGGCCCCGTTAGGCAGCAACAGTTAACGGAAGGCCCCAACCCTGGCGAAGGCCCATCGTCATTTATTGTTGTAGAAGTAGATTTTAAAAGATAAACAGTATCCAGTACTCTGTCAACTTCAGTATAAAGTTTTCATTCTTGGTTTTAAGCTACTCACAACCTAAAGAGAGCAGAAGGACCCATTTTCATGGCTATTTCATTCTGATAAATCCTACTCTTTCCTGTCCATGAGACTGGGGAGAATTGGGCCAATTTCTCTTCCTTTTTATATTCATGTCCTAAGGCTGCCACAACAAATTACCTCAAACTGGGTGAATAAAACAGCAGACACTTATTCTCTGTCAGTTCTGGAGGCTAGAAGTGTGAAATCAAGGTGTCTGCAGCGCCCTGCTCTCTCTGAAGGATCCATCCTGCCTCTTCCAATTTCTGGTGGTTGCGGGTATTCCCTGGCATGTAGATGCATCACTCCAGTCTTTGCCTTCACCTTCACAGAGCATTCTCCCTGTGTACGTGTCAAAATTTCTTCTTGCTGTAAGTGGTTTGGCTGAATGGATAGAGTGTCAGCCTGCATACTGAAGGGTTCCAGGGCCAATTTCAGCCAAGGACACATGCCTGGATTGCAGGCTCAATCCCCAATAGGGGGCATGGAGGATGCAGCCAATCAATGATTCTCTCTCATCATTGAAGTTTCTATCTCTCTCTCTCTCCCTCCCACTCCCTTCCTCTCTAAAAATCAATAAAATATATATTTTTAAAATTTATTCTTATAAGGACACCAATCTTCTGTTTAGGGCCCATCATAATCCATTATGACCTCATCTTAACTTGATTACATTTGCAAAGAACCTATTTCCAAATATTCTCTCACCAGGAATAAACACTTGAGCATATCTTTTTAAGGCACACAATTTAACCCACAATTCCTTCTATTGGTTAGACCAAAAAGTCTCTCTCTCTCTCTCTCTCTCACACACACACACACACACACACACACACACACACACTTCAAACTCTCTTCCTACCTCTGGTGTTTAAAACTTTATTTTTCTAAAGAGTCTCTAGAGAGTTATTTATTTATTTATTCAACCCTCACCAATTTTCCATTGATTCCTAGAGTGGAAGTGAGTGGGGGAGAGACAGGGAAATATCGATATAAGAGAGACACATTAATTGGTTGCCTCTCACATGAGCCTGCAACCAAATACATGTCCTTGACCAGAATTGAACCTGGGACCCTTCAATCCACAGGCCAATGCTTTATCCGCTGAGCCAAATCAGCTAGAGCTACCTCTGGAGTTCAGACATCCTAAATCGCCAACTTCCATCTGAACAGGAAGCCCTGGAGGATCCCCTCTTGCCTCCTTTTCATGTTGCAGGAACCCTCTGTAATCAGCAATCCTGGCCAGAGTGGTTATTTTCGGTTGCTTCGAGTTCAAGGACTTTTTGGATTTCTGCCTGTCTATGCCAAAGCCTGAGAGTTAAGCAGTGACTTCCTCTCTCTGCTATCTTTCCCCTCTGCAGCCTGAGCTCTTGGGCAGATAGATCTACAAGAATTGGCAATTCATGGTATAGTTGCCAACATATGGGGAGCTTTTGAGACCACAACTGGTAGCCTCTTGTTTTTTCTTCTTTTTCGCTTGTTCTCTCATTATTCCTCTTACTCTTCCGAGTCGTGTGAAAGTATGACTGGAGAAGTTGGTAGAGATAGAGCTGAGTAAGGCTATTAGATGTCAAAAACAAAGTGTTAAAATGAAATAATGAAGCTGGCCAAAGAAGCATTTTTAAATAAAGAATCCCAAACAGCTTTTGAGGTCTGCCAACACCACTGGGACAAGTGTAGCTTCCTTGAATATCTGTAGGGTGGACACGACTCAATTATATTACGAAGTCTGTTTCATTTTTAAAGAAAAGCACACTCATCAATTTAGTTACATCTCACCTTGGTATCTAATGGCTAACCCATTTCTGATGGAAATTAAGTAGTGTTATTTGGCTGCATTAAAAAAGTCCCGATTCTCTCTCCATGTATATTTTAGCTTGACTTGCTTTGAGCCAACATTTTTTATTTTGTCAGCTCATTCTAAATATACTTTCTCAGAGAGATGAGACCACATACTTTTTTTAAAAAATATATATTTTATTGATTTTTTACAGAGAGGAAGGGAGAGAGATAGAAAGCTAGAAACATCAATGAGAGAGAAACATCGACCAGCTGCCTCTTGCACACCCCCTACCGGGGATGTGCCCGCAACCAACGTACATGCCCTTGACCGGAATCGAACCTGGGACCTTTCAGTCCGCAGACCGATGCTCTATCCACTGAGCCAAACCGGTTTTGGCGAGACCACATACTTTTATCAGTAAAGCCTAAATAGTGTTGACCCTAAAGAAAAATACATGGATTTGTCATAATGGCAACCCCTATTGATGATAAAACTGAAGCATCATAGACTCCTTTTTAAAATTTTATTTTTCAATTATAATTTATATTTAATATTATTTTGAATTAATTTAAGTATAGCATAATGGCCAGATAATTATATACTTTACACCAAGCACGTCAAACTCAAAGGCTAACATGGGCCAAATTAATGAGATGTGAGGCCTGTGGCCCACGAGTTTGACATGCTTGCTTTACACAATAGTTCCCCTGCTTTTTCCAGTACCCACCTGGCAATGTACATAGTTATTAAATGTTGTCGACTATATTCCCTATGCTGTACTTTATTTTTTTATTTTTTTATTTTTTTAATATATCCCCATGACTATTCTGTAATTATCAATATGTACTTCTCAATTCCCCCACCTTTTTCACCCAGCCCTCTCCCCTTACCCTCTGGCAATCATAAGTCCATTCTCTGTATGCATGAATCTGTTTTTATTGTGTCTGTTCATTTACTTTGTTCTTTAGATTTCACATATAAGTGAAATCATATGGTATTTGTCTTTGTCTGACTTATTTCACTTAGCATAATATCCTCTAGGTCCATCCATGCTGTAGCAAATGGTAAGATTTCATTGTTTTTTTATGGCCAAGTAATATTCGATTATATATACATACCACACTCCTTTATCCACTTGTCTATTGATGGGCACTTGGGTTGCTTCCATGTCTTGGATATTGTAAATAATGCTGTAATGAACATAGGGGTGCATATAGTTTTTAGAATTCGTGTTTTAAGTTTCTTTGGGTATATACCCAGAAGTGGAATTGCTAGGTCATGGGGCAGTTCCATTTTTAATTTTTCAGGACCCTCCATATTGTTTTCCACAGTGGCTGCATCAGCCTGCACTCCCATCAGCAGTGCTCGAGGGTTGCCTTTTCTTCACATCCTCACCAACACTTGTTGATTGTGGATTTATTGATGATAGCCATTCTGGCAGAGGTGACATGATACCTCACAGTGGTTTTAATTTGCATTTCTCTGCTGATTAGTGATGTTGAGCATCTTTTCCTATGTCTATTGGCCATCTGTATATCCTCTTGGAGACTTCTCTATTCAGGTACTCTGCCCAATGTTTAATTGGATTGTTTGGGGTTTTTTGGTGTTGAGTTGTATGAGTTCTGTATAAATTATGGATATTATCCCCTTACTGAATGTATCTTCTGTAGGTTGTCTTTTCATTTTGTTGATGGTTTTCCTTTGCTGTGCAAAAACTTTTTAGTTTGATGTAGTCCCATTTATTTCTTTTTCTTTTGTTTCCCTTGCCCAAGGAGATATGTCAGAAAAAATACTGCTAAGAGAACTGTCAGAGGTTTTTCTGCCTATGTTTTCTTCTAGAAGATTTATGGTTTCGAGTCTTATATTTAAGTTTTTAATCCATTTGAAGTTTATCCTTGTATATGATATAAGAAGGTGGCCTAGTTTCACTGTTTTGCATGTATCTGCCCAGTTTTCCCAACACCATATATTGAATAGGCTGCCTTTACCCCATTGTATGTTCTCGCCTCCTTTGTCATATATTATTGGACCATATAGATGTGGGTTTATTTCTGGGCTCTGAAGCATGGACTTTTATTAGCTCAGTGTATGAATTCACTTAGATATCCACCCTGCAGCCATTCATCCCTGTTCTTCAGAGCTGCTTCTGGGAATAGGTATTTGCATCTATAGAGTTTACTATCTTCCAGGCAGTGTGAAGCCTTCTGCTGAATCTCAGGGTACTGACCCTGGCAAAGTGTACTGTGGCTGCCATGTGAAAACAGCTTCTGGATGCTGCTCTCTAACATAGAGGTAGATATCAAAGTAACAGTGCAAACCCCACAGGTAGCTACACACAGTAGAAGGTATTAATTCTTTTAAAAAGGATATTAATGCTCTGCTAAAATAATGAATTGGGGTTCTGGGTGTTTTTTTTTTATTTTAATTTATTTTTAGAGAGAGAGGAAGGGAGAGAGAGAAACATTGAAGTGAGGGCAAAAACATGGATCGGCTGCCTCCAGCATGCCTCTTCAGGAATTGAACTGGCAACCCTTCAGAACAGGGATGAATGGCTGCAGGGTGGATATCTAAGTGAATTCATACACTGAGCTAATAAGAGTCCATGCTTCAGAGCCCAGAAATAAACGCACATCTATACGGTCCAATAATATATGACAAAGGAGGTGAAAATATACAATGGGGTAAAGGCAGCCTATTCAATATATGGTGCTGGGAAAACTGGGCAGATACATGCAAAACAGTGAAACTAGGCCACCTTCTTATATCATATACAAGGATAAACTTCAAATGGATTAAAAACTTAAATATAAGACTCGAAACCATAAAGCATTAAATATAATGCTCAACCAACTGGGCCACATCAGACAGGGCATGAATTGGGTTTTAATAGTGAAGACATGCTGCTCTGGGTACACTCTGTGAAGGGTGATGATGGCATTGGGAGATTTCTCTACAAATTAATAAAAGACTTCTGAAAAAAGGACCAGTATATGTAGATTGTCCATGAAATGAGACAGATGCTAACCAGCCCTCAGTCACATTAAATATGTTGACTTCCTTAATTTTTATTTTTAACTTTTTATTATGGAAAATTGTAAACTTATACAAAAGAAGAATAGTATAATGAGCCCTGTATACCCAACACCCAGCTTCAACTATTATCAGCTCCTGCCAATTTTGTTAATCTGTCCCCCTGCCCATTGTCCCCTCTTCTATATTATATGAAAGTACATCCCTGACATAATATTATTTTATCCATAACCTAGGGGCCCAGTGCACAAATTTGTGCACCTTGAAAGGAACTGTGGGCTGTGAGGCTGTGGTGGGCACAGGGGTGGGTCTCAGTCCATCCTCTGCACCTCTGCTCAGCTCCTCCTACCACGGCTCCCAGTCCCCCATCTGCTGGGCAGCCCCGCTCCTGCCGCACCACTCCTATGTGCTACATCACTGGGCCTGCTCACACCCACTGCTGCCCTGATCACCCCTCAGGAGCAGGGGGAGGTGGAAAAGCCCTCAGGGATGATCGGGGCTGGCAGCCACTGCTCACACCCACTTACTTCCCTCCCCTGCCAGCCTGATCACCCCCAACTGCCCTCCCCTGCCAGCTGATTGCCCCTAACCGTTTCTGCCTCTGCCCTGCCACCATGGATTTGTCCGGAAGGACATCCAAAAGGTCTCCCAGTCTAATTAGCATATTACCCTTTTATTAGTATAGAGGCCTGGTGCATGGGTAGGGAGTGGCTGGTCTGACCTGAAGGGGGTCCTGGATCAGAGTGGGAGTTCCCACTGGGGAGGCATGGCCAGCCTGGGCAAGGGGCTGATGGCCGTTTTCAGGCTGGTCATGCCCCCACTGGGGTGAGGGTCCCTGCTAGGGGTATGTATCCGGCCTGGGTGAGGGGCTTATGGCAGTTTGCAGACTGGCCATGTCCCCATCAGGGTGAGGATCCCCATTGGGGTGAGGGTCCCTGCTAGAAGGGGTGGCCGGCCTGGGCAAGGGGCTGAGGGCCATTTTGGGGTGGTTTGTAGGCCAGCCAAGTCCCCAGCTTTGTCCGGAAGGATGTCCGGGAGGTCTCCCGGTCTAATTAGCATATTACTCTTTTATTAGTATAGATGTTTTTCACCATCAGGGGCTCTTTAAACAAAAATAATCACATATCATTATTATATCCAAAAACCCCACAAAATTTATAGTTCCTTAATATCAAATATTCAGTCAGTGTTCAAGTTTTTAATGTCTCATGAAAGTCAGAAATGTTTTGTTTTATTATCATACATTCAGGTCAGAACCCAAATAAGTGCCTCACATTGCAATTGTTTGATATGTCTCATACTCAAAGGAGATTTTCCCTTCCAGCTCTTTGTCTTTCTTCAGTTTTATTTGTTCAAAAATAAAACTTGAACTTTAAGAAATTACTTTTTCTTCCCACTCTCTGACTCCAGGCCGTGTGTAGAGCTCATCACCATATCTGTCATCTGTTATTTTCTTTGACTATAGAGAGTTGAAATTGAAATTTAAACTGGGTCATTTTGTTACTTGATTTAAATTCTCATATAAGGTTTTGGGGGCATATGGCTATAGCCATAGGAGAAAAGTAATGTTTTACTTACTTTTGTGTCCTTTATGTTTTAATAGAGAATGAGATACTGTTTCACTTTCATTTGAGGTTCATTTCTGTCAGTCTGTTTATCTTTGACCATCTTTTGTCTCTGCCAGGCCATGAGGTCTTGAGACATTGTCAAATAGTGTGATTGAATTTATTTATGATTCAGTCCTATTTAAAATGAAAGGTTTGTTGTTAAAAGTTTTCAAATGGGTATCACATGTGTATTTATTTATTCATTATTTTTTTAATCCTCACCCAAGGATATGTTTTTCATTGATGAGAGAGAGGGAGGAAGAGAGGAAGGGGTGGAGAGAGAGACAGAGAGAAACATTGAAGTGAGAGAGTAATCAATCTGTTGCTCTCACCTCACTATGTGCCCTTTCTGGGGATGAAACCCACCATCTGGGTATATGCCCTGACTGGGAATCAAACCCGAGACCCTTCTGTGCACTGGAGAACTCTCTAAGCAACTGCACCAGGGCTATCACATGTAGTTTTAAATGAATTTCAACAAAATTATGTTGCAGGAGATCTCATAGATTCTGTTGATACTGAGCAAAGCAGAGTGAAATGGGCTAGTTTAAACTATTTAGGGTAGTCCTGGCCCCGTACTTACACTAAGCTTAATGTTTATGTTTTTGTCTTTTGTTTTTTCTAACGATCAGTATTATTTTCTGAGTACTGTTCAAATGCAGGGATTGGACTATTCTAATAAGAAGTAATAGTTGAATGTTCATGTTAACCAATGTCACGCCGATAAATTTAATAAATATATATTAAATAAAATAAGTAACAGTCCAGATGTTCTGAATGAGTCCCCATCACATGTGAGAAAGAACAGACATTCTCAGAGAGGGGGGCTTAGAGGAGGAATTACCAAACAACTCTAGCTTTCTGACAGTTATTTCAGAGGCAAAAGCAATTTCCACTGGAAACACAGCAGTCAGCATATCTTTCTAGCACCAGTTCCCTGTCATCACATACCTCGAGATAATCTATCGCGTTGACTCCTTTGGGACAGCCAAGCCTAGCCTGCTGATGTGGGGTTGAGTTTTTGCGTGAATGCCAAGTGGCCCAAAACTTGGCAGCAATCCTGAAATTGCTGAGAACAGAGCCCGTGAAAGCATACTCTGGGTTGCAAAGAACTTTAAAGTTTTATAATAATAATGACTATTATTTTACTAACAACTTAATGAGTGACTGAGGCTGTGTCCACCCCTGTTTCACATAGGAGATGCCAGGTCATCTCAGCAGAAAATTCAGTTTAACCTTCACGTGACCATATATAGGCAAACACACCAATGCTTGATGCCATATTTGACTGACACAGAGACCCGGAGAGTGATGGCACGCTCTAGGCATCAGCATCATAGTTTAAACTAGCCCATTTCACTCTGCTTTGCTCAGTATCAACAGAATCTACGAGATCTCCTGCAGCATGGAGCCACGAACTCTCTCTGAGGCTGCAGCCTCTCCTGATTGGGGGATTAAATCCTTGAGATGTTACATTAGAGTTTGAGCCCTGGCCAGTGTTCTTCAGTGGTTAGTGTGTTGGCCCATGCACCAAAGGGTCGTGAGTTTGATTCCTGGTAAAGGGCATATATCCCAGCCCAGTCAGGGTGTGTTCACCTCTTCCTCCTTCCTTCCTTCCTTCCCCCCTCCTTCACTCTCTCTAAAAATAAATGGGAAAAAAATATCCTTGGGTAAGAATTAACAAAACAAAAAAATTTAAAGGTTGAAACATTTATGAGGAAAATCAGGACCACTACATCTTGATTTGTAATTTAAAAAATAAATACAAGCCCTAGCCGGTTTGGCTTAGTGGATAGAGCATTGGCCTACAGACTGAAAGGCCCTGGGTTCGATTCCGGTCAAGGGCACATGCACGGGTTGCAGGCTCAATCCCCAGTGTGGCATATGCAGGAGGCAGCTGATCAATGATTCTCTCTCTTCATTGATGTTTCTATCTCTCTCTCCCTCTCCCTTCCTCTCTGAAATCAATAAAAAATATATTAAAAAAATAAATACAATAAGAATTTCATCTGGAAATTAAGATATTAGAAAGATTATTAGTTTCGTGATATTGGATTTTTTTCATTTAAAAGCATTATGCTTTAGAAACGTACAAATTTGGGGGACATCATTCATGTTAAAAGTTGGTATAGGGTGAGTCAACCTTCTCCATATCCTTGGGCAGCCCTATTAGACCATTGGAATGGAGGCCCCATGGGAAAGGCCTGGGAGAGCAGGCTGTGGATTTGAAGGTAGCTTGAAAAATCTGGGTTTGCTTTGATGCTTACCTGTTATTTAACCTCTCTAGGTCATCCTCGATTTTTCAACCAGCTCTCCACTGGACTGGATATCATTGGATTAGCTGGTGAATGGCTGACATCAACTGCCAATACCAATATGTAAGTCCTTCTTATTATTTTCATATAAACAACCATGATATATGATTATGGCTTCTTACTTTAAAATTTCAAATCCAATGACTCTGTAAAAATCGATTACAGTTACCTTCGTCATCTTTTCTCTTTAAGTATTTTAGGCTTATCCACTTTTAAATCTAGTAGGTTTATACTGATTTAATAGTGGATAATAGATTAACTATTTTTTAATTGAATAATGCAATTTAATAAGAGCATAATTATGAGAAAGAATATCTCTAGTTTTCAAAAGTAACTGCGAATTTCATGTTAAAAAAAAAACTCCATATATTTTAATGATGTACCTAAAGAGGTCATGTTTTAGAGTATGATCTTGGTCCATTTTCTCATCCAAGCATATTGATCCTTATATTGCCATTGTATTTCCTTTATAGTTAAAGCTGCCATAAATTCACAAACTAATTTGATCCACCTATTGTTAGCTAAAAGTTCCAAAACAAAATTCAGTTGGTAGTGATACATTCCTTTCAAAATCATTGTTTTTCTGAATTTGCTTTTTCCCCTTACTTGTTTGAATAGGCAAACTCTTTGTTTGTTTCTAAGTTCTTGTACATTTATATGAAACTAACTCTAAGGTCCTGGATGGGGAGGAGGGTGCATGTGCTTCCTGGGTCGACTTCCGGTAATCACCTCACAGTTTCCTCTACATAACCATTACCTTGTCAGAGACAAGGACAGGTGATCATTGATGTAATATCAGCATAGCCTCCTGAGTACTGTCTTTCCTCTCAACACTATGATTATGCTTTACCACCATCTATACATCCAGACAATGTCACCACATTCTGTTATAGAATCCAGGAAAAATAATGAAACAAAATTTTTACAATAAGCCTATATAATAAAAGGGTAATATGCAAATTGACCAAACAGTGGAATGACCCGTTGCTATGACGTGCACTGACCACTGGTGTCAGACACTCAATGCAGGAGCTGCCCCCGGTGGTCAGTGCGCTCCTACAGGGGGAGCACCGCTCAGCCACAAGCTGGGCTCACAGCTGGCAAGCACAGTGGTGGTGGCAGGAGCATCTCTCACCTCTGCGGCAGTGCTAAGAATGTCTGACTGCCAGCTTAGGCCCATCACAGAGTGTCCAGGGAGCGGGCCTAAGCTGGCAGTCAGACATCCCCTGAGGGCTTCCAGGGGACTGTGAGAAGGTGTAGGCTGGGCTGAGGGGACACCCCTCCTCCAGTGCACAAATTTTGTGCACCAGGCCTCTAGTTTTAAAACAACTACATAAGAATTATATGGGTTTTAGTAACTATGGAACTATTTAGAAAATAGTCACCTACTTTTTAAGTTCATGGTAAAGTAGATTTGAAAAATAAATTTAGGTCAAAGGGTGTATTATTATATTTAAGATGAGAAATTCCATCAGACATCAAGACAGAATGTAAGTTGTTAAAGTTCAAGGCACTCTATTTTTCTCCCAGCTGTGGAACCTGAAAGGGCACTTTAAAATTACTGAGTCGTGTGCATTTCAAAGCTGTTTAATGCTGTTACTCAGAATACTTAACTACGTTCAGAAAAGTTTCTATGAATTAAAGATTCTTGCTTTGTTGGCTAACTTAAAACAACAACTACAAATTTTTTAAAGCAACTGTGACAAGTGAAGCCTTTTGTGCTAAAAGGCTTAAAAGATTAAGTTGATTGAAATAGAAATGGTTTTTACGCTCCCTGCTCTCAAGTCATGGTTAATGTCACGAAGTGTCCATGTTGGATCGCTGAGGCTGCAAAGGGCAGAGAGGAATTCGGGTCAAAGAAACAACTGCTGGTGTCTTGCCTTTGCACATTTTTACTGTATTGTGATTTGTGAGGTAAAAATGTATCAGCTAGCACAGATATCGTGATATACTCATTATAACTTGAAAAGATTCTAATGCTTAATTAAAGCATTTCACACTAATGGACAATTTTAATTAGAAAGTATAGCTTTAAAAAAAAAAACTTCGGTGTGGCTCAGTGGTTTAGCGTCAACCTATAAACCAGAAGGTCATAGTTTGATTCTGTTCACATTGCTGGATTGCTGTCTCAATCCTCAGTGGGGGGCGTGCAGGAGGCAGCCGATCAAGGATTCTCTCTCATCATTGATGTTTCTCTCTCTCTCTCTCCCTCTCTTTTCTTCTCTGAAATCAATTTTAAAAAGTATTAAAAAAAACTTTTTGGAAAACAAGAAAAATAGAATAAGAGTTATATATCTATTAAGGTCTAAATAACCTTATTAATGTAGGCCCTGTATTCACCCAGCATCTTTACGTGTATATTCTGTATTCAGCTGCAATTTCCTAATATATACAGCCCAATCTCCAGGTAAATAAAAGGAACTCACCCCTTCGAGCTATTTATTGGCCAGATAGTCTCCTGAAAGGCTTTTCTTCAACCAGGCAGTTCTCACAAACTCTCCTTGTCTGTGTGGCTTCGTAAAAACCAAAGCCCCTTAGTCTCCCCTTCCCTCAGCTCCGCCATGAAACACTAAAATATGTCCCAGCCATCTGAGGTCAAGGCCAGTCCGACTACATGGCACATAGTAATTGCAGCTGTCCTGAACAAAGGATATTCATAAAATATGATCCAGTTCCAGCAGATCGATAGAGAGGGTTATTTAAAAGAGTGAAATAGCTCCTGTCAGTTGGAGACAGGGCTTTGTCTGAAGAAGGCATAACTATTATCTAGAAATTATTCTAAGCCAGTTCCCCTGGAAGATCCTGCAAAGTAGCAGCGCTGTCAGGAGCTTGTGCAGAAATGTGCTCCCGGGAACAGTGTTCAAATCAGTCAGAGAAAGAAGAGCAAAAGGCTCTTTTTTGGCAGAGTAGGAAATTAGTGATACACTCATTTTTTTTTATTTTTTATTTTACTATGCTATCATTAAGTGTGGGTAGCACTGGTAACAGGAAATAGTAGCTGTATTCCTCAGCAGAGTCTTTTAAAAAGAAATGTCCAGCCGAAACCGGTTTGGCTCAGTGGATAGAGCGTCGGCCTGCGGACTGAAAGGTCCCAGGTTCGATTCCGGTCAGAGGCATGTACCTTGGTTGCGGGCACGTCCCCAGTAGGGGGTGTGCAAGAGGCAGCTGATCGATGATTCTCTCTCATCAAAGTTTCTAACTCTCTATCCCTCTCTCTTCCTCTCTGTAAAAAATCAATAAAACATATTTAAGGAAAAAAAATGCCCAATATCCAAACACAGGAGACAAAGTGTTAGGTATCAGGGCTGCTAGAACAAAAAACATTTGTGTTCATGCATTTCTACTTGCCTGTGCATACATCTTAGAGTTGTATTCTTCCAAGCAAGGACCCCGTGAAGAGCCTAATAAGAACACTTCACAAATGTACACATACAACTCCTTCCTTCCAAAACAGGGCCACCAGCCACAGCAGTGCAGGTGGAGCTGTGCCCAAGTGTGAACAGCAGTCTGCCCACAAGTAACTGAGCACAGTACATGCTCTTTCTGGGGAGATCTATCCCCGGCCTTGGTTATGAGTTAGGATTTCAGCTATCTAGTGCTTTGTTTTCGTGGAAATCACGCAGGAGAAGTTTTCCAGGGGAGTTATCAGTCCCTTTAACTCTGGGCAGAGTGTTGGAGCCTGCAGGAAGCAGTTCTCGCTGGTCCTACAAAAGCAGATGTGATACAAAGGACTTGGAATTCTGGCTCTGAAACTAACTGCGAGAGCTTAAAACAAATCACTGAATTTCTCTGAACCTCATTTTCTTCTTCGGGAAAGTGGGGGATAATAACATCCATCCTACAGGGTGGCTCTGAAGACTGAAAAGGGCACCGGCCTTAAGTGCCCAGCGCACCCAAGGTGCAGGGCCCAGGCACACACAGAAAAGGAAGTCCACCCGACAGCCGCTGTTGTCATTCAAGACCACCCTTCCTTCAGCCTTTTGGCTCTTTTGTTTCTGTCTCTCATCCTCGTGGACACCGGAGGGCTCACTAAGCCCCTCCCAGATGTGTTAGCTTTTAAGGCGAAGGTAGGCCACCTGCCACATCTGTAAGGAGGGGAGATGTGAGAGGAGTGTCAAGGTGGTTAGTGTAGAAAGTTATTTCTTTCTCTCATTAAACAAGTGTCCAATTTGGCGGTCACCAGGGATCCAGATTCCTTGTGCCCTTTTCACCCCTATGTATAGCACGTGGCTCATGCCCTCAGAGTCAGTCACACGATGGTGCAGGCTGGCTGCTGGAGCTCTGGTACGGCATCCCTGCTTCAGACCTCAGGGAGGATTTTGGGGGGGGGGTGGGCAGAAGAGGGAGGAAGGGTCAAAGGGGAACACATTCTTTCCTTCCAAGGAACTTCAGAAGTGCCACACATTTCCCACAGCTTCTCTTTAGGCAGAAACCAGCAGATTCTGCCACAGAGAAATGTGGCTTAAACAATTTGCCTGGGTTCTGGGTGAATCCCTCTGGAAAAGTGAATTGAGCTACACACACACACACACACACACACACACACACACACAAGGGCTGACTGACTACTCAGAATATAGAAAGGCCTAGAAGTCTCCTTCATTGTCACTCCATGACTGTTTTATATCCTTACTTCCAATATCATGTTCTTATGCTTCAACTCAGAGTTTTTTGCAGGTTTAGTTTCTTGTTCTCTGATTCTGAGATATGATCTTATACTCTAACTCTAGCATCTAACCAGCTTCTTCTGAGTCCATATTTGACCTCTGATCTCTTGACTTTCTCTTCTTTCGTCTGTCATTTGGGAAGGAATACCTAACCTGGAGTCCAGTTTGCAAGAGGGGTATCTCTTACAATTGTTTATCAAATGATGTGTTTCCTCATTTTCTTCCTGGGAAGAGGGGCTATAGCTTTCCGAGGAGTCCTAAAAGGGGTCTATGGCCCCAATTAAGTTAAGAATCGCTGCTGTAGGGTGAACTTCAAGGGGTTTTGGCTGCAGGCAGACTACCAGTTATAAAGATGGTCCAGGTGGGAAGGCAGGGTCACAGAACTGTCAGAAATAGGGAGCACCATGTCAGCCCATTTGACAGGCCTGGCTGAGGATCAACAGTCATGGGCCAACCTCTCTACTTCCAAGAGAGAACATCAGGACTAATAATCAAGATAAGCATGATAGTAGCTATGAAATAACTGGTCCTTAAGATCCAGGCAGGAACTGTCAAACAGGATGCAGCTGAGGCCAAGAGTCTATGCTGGATTCGTCCTCGAAAGCTTCTTCCTCGTAGTTGGGAGTGGTATCTCATAGCATCTTTGCCTCCTCAGTATGGAAGATGCTACCTGGCAGAGAATAGTCATTCAGTAAGCATTTGTTGAACAGAACTGAAAGAAAGGTTTATGAACTGAGAACCTGGCACAAACAAAGAACCTGAAAAACATAAGATCAGACAGTCTCATGGTCAAACTCTTAAGACTCTTTCTTCCAGTCCTGAGAGTACTGGACTTGAGTAGGAAGTCAAATTCTAAGACTAAACCTTGGGCCTAACTTGATTCAAATCACGAAGTGGACCAAATCCTGGCCTTCAACCCATCCCTTTTCCCTTTCCTATGTGGTTCCTGCCTGACCATCTAACACTGACTTGACTCCAACTCAGCTTCCATCCAATCCTAGGTAAGGTTCTGATACTATTGTATATGATTCCATGTTCCTTGCCTATTGTGACATTCCAGCACACACAGTGTCACCAGTACCTACTAGTATTCACCATGCAAACACGTTTGCTGTTCCAACATTTCCAAAAGTCAATGGCACTACTAGCATATTTGTTCAAGAATGGTGAGAAGCGCATCATGAGTTTGACTCTTGGTACACTTGGCAGCCCAGGCTAAACCAGGAATCCTTCTCTTCTTCTTCCTTTATCAGGCCATCAGACATGAGGGAGTGTTGGTTGCTACGGTGATGGGGCTCAGAGAGAACCAAAGCATCCAGAGGTGATGGTAACTGAACACATGATTTCCAAGGGTCTTCCTCCTAAATTTCAAGTTCCTACTAAGGAAAATAGACATATTCTCTTTATTTCTGAAACAAAATTCTTCTACCAGCAGAGACAGCCTGAGGATCCTCCAGGATCTTTTTGTCCTCTTTTACAGCTGTGTGATTAATGTGATGGCTTTTTCCCCCCATGATTAAAACTTAGTAGCTTCACCTGTATCTCGTATGCAACCATTGTTATCTCATCCTTGCAAATAGCTTTTCTAAATCATTAAGCCAGCAAGAATTTCCATTAGTTCTCAGCATTGACATGCAGCTCAAACACCCTGCCCAATGATTAAGTCTCCCCATATCACTCAGCTGAGTCAATCTAGGCATCTCTCTTCAGTGAGCCTGGTCACAGACTCCAGTGCTTGAGAGGGTGAAGCAAAAAGAAGGAAGAGAGCCTCAGAGCCAATAAATGTCTTTTTGTTTTCTGGCTCAGTTTTCTGTGGCTTCCCCTTCTCTGATGTCTCCTAAGTCCTACACTTGGCACCATGATCTAGTTTCAGTGACTTGTCTGCCAGACTGTGGCCTGTTTTGAATTGCTTTGAGAAGAGCATGGCCTGCTGCTTTTAAATCAGTTTGTTAGAAGACAAAGCTAACCTACCAGGATGTCTAATGCCCACAGTTAGCTGTTTATGCCAATTGACCATCTTCTTGTTATTTGTAATTGGCAATTAGAAAATCATTGCTTATAATTATTCTTGACTGATATCAACTTCAGAGAACTATGGCAACATAGCTGTCCTTGGGGATTCTCAGTAGACAAACCATGTAGATAATTAAATTGAGATCTTTAAAACCTGGGTCAATATTTCCAATTACCTTCACAGTTAGCTTCCAGATGTTTACAATGTGTTTCAGAAGATAGAGTTTGGCTCTGGGTTTTATAGATTCTACAAGTGAGAAATTGGCAGCCAAGGTGTGTGTTTTCTTAATGTTGCAAATCAATTTTATATGAATGTTAGGATACATTTTTTCCCCTATTAACATTTGCATCATGCTACAATCTCAGAGGTGGAAGAGACCCAGAAAAGTAATTTTTTTCTTTCATTATTTTTCTCTGGGTGAAGCACACTTAACACGTTCTATTTAGGTGAGAATATATTTTGTTGGTGAAAAATCATAGGGCAGGCACTTCAACCACCTCTTTTGGTAACATAGGCTGGTTTCTGACATTTTATGATTGTTGACTTAATGCATTTCCAAGAAATAAATTGTTTTAGTGGTTTTGAACAGCTTTTTTTTTTTCTTAGATCCCAAGTACAAATATTCAACCAGTCATCTGTGTTCTCCAAATAAGTAGTTGACTTCTTTATTTTCATTCATTTTTTACCACTTTTCCAGGTTTACTTATGAAATTGCTCCAGTGTTTGTCCTCATGGAGCAAATAACGCTTAAGAAGATGAGAGAGATAGTTGGATGGTCAAATAAAGATGGTGATGGGATATTTTCTCCTGGTAAGTTTCTGTTCTGTTTCCCTGACTCCCCTACAGGTTTGTAGTATGGATCCTTAGACCCTTTTGAGAGTAGTGACCACAGAGTGAGTTCATGGAAGAATAATGACTTTTAAAGACTTTTTTTTTATACTCTGCTTTCCTATCTTTGTCAGGGTGAAGGCTAGCAACAATGCTACCTTCTGTGTGTACTAACCAACAAAGGCTGTGCCTAAACCTGTCCAAACTGAGAAAGACTGTGTCTAAATTATGCTAAATAATTCCAGTTTGTCAACAATGGTTTGATTAAGCTGAGGACAAGTGAATCAAGGTTGTGAATTGACTAATCAATTTCTGCCAAAATAGTGTATCTACTTTGATCTCTAGTTCAAAGGATACAATAAGAATTTTAAAAACAAGGACAGGAAGGAAGGTAGGAAGGAGTTTGGAATGGTGTCAGAGATAGTATGATTGTATTCAAGTGGAAATAAACAAGAATTACACTTGTCCAGACAATTCAAGCCAACCACCAATTTGCCTGTTTAATTGTCAGGTAATTGATGCAAAAATAATTAGTAAATGCTGGTCAGATGTACCTAGCTACCTGACTTCTCCTTGTGTCTTTATTTAAATAAACACAAGTTTGGTTTTATTTTAATCAACTCTGAGCTCTCCCAAAATGACTCGGTTGGGCTGTTCTTGGAAGGGTATCCAGGCAATGTCACCATTCCCTTCAGTAGGCTCCATAATTCTCTCTTTCTCTGTCTTTCTGACTCAGAGAACAAATTAATCTTCATTCAGTAAATAGATTGAGCAGAGAGGGGAAGCAGGGAAGTTGTCACTCACCTCTCTCTTTACAGCCACTGCCACCTCTTAATTTCTGTCTAGGCTTCAGGTGGGGCAGGCACTGGAGTACGTAATGCACCTCCAACCAAATTGCCTAGATGGCTTTAGTAAGGAGTGTGACCACCACATTCCCTGGGCACAGGGCCCAGAGGGAAGCCCTGGCAATAGGGAAGCCATCAACTCTGTCAGAATATTGTCCTTCCCCCTTTCTGACCTCCCTTGTCTCTTGAGACACCAGCTTAGCCTTTGCTGTTAGTAACGAAGGAACTGCTACACCACCCAATATGTCTGCTTGCCGATAGGGGGCGCCATATCCAACATGTACAGCATCATGGCAGCGCGATACAAGTTCTTCCCAGAAGTTAAGACAAAGGGCATGGCAGCCGTGCCCAATCTGGTCCTCTTCACCTCAGAACATGTGAGTCGGGTGCTCTTGCTCGTGGACCGCGGTGTTTTCCACGGGACTGTCGAACATCTAACCTCGAGCCTCTGTCTGTTGCAGAGTCACTACTCCATAAAAAAGGCTGGGGCTGCACTTGGCTTTGGAACCGACAATGTGATTTTGATAAAGTGCAATGAAAGGTAGGCAGGGAATGGTGACTATTAGGCTCTTGATGTATGCAATGTGTTCATCTGTTAAATTTGTTTTATTGTGCTTAAGGACTGACTCAGTACAGTGTGCCAAGCTGCTAATGGTCTGTTGAAAAGATCCGATTAAATTACTTTTTGCTGCGGCTGAAGTTTTTTTTTTTTTTTTTTCATGTGCAGTCTCATTGATTTTTCATTTTCACTTCTCTCCTTTTATAATAATTACAGGGGGAAGATAATTCCTGCTGATTTAGAGGCAAAAATTATTGAAGCTAAGCAAAAGGTATATATACTCTATGGTACATCTGAACTCTGGTGAATACAATTTTTTAAAAATACATTCTCTCTGCTGTAGACAGTAAAAATCTTTGATGGTATAAGGAATTATTTTATTGTGTTTCTAACATTCTATTCTTAGATATTTATTTATTTCCAACTTGTGAGATGATCTGGCTTTAAAGCTGTGTCTATACCATATCGGGGTTTTTTTTGAAAAATTAAAATTGCGGACATTAAACCTCTTGTCTTATCTTAATTGTGCCACATGATTAGTTTTACGTACTTCAATAAATCCACTACTCAGGCCCCAGGAAGATACAGCCTATTGTGGTTTTCACTTACTCCTTCTTAGGTATAATCTCATTTTAACAAGTATCACTTTAGCTTGGGATTTTGTTTAACCAAGTACTTCCATGCCCTGCCAGGTGGACCATGATACTTGTTGAATCTGCCTCAGTCAAGTCTATTAAACAAAAAAAAAATCTCATAGCACAGATGCATCCACAAGGCAGTGCCAGATAGTTGTCAAGCCATTTACCAACTCATTATTTTGGTTACATTCTGTGCCTCCCTCTCTAATTGTAGTTGTTTGCTGGGGTTTTCGTAGGGGGGTGAATGGAAATGTCACTAGGACTGAGCAAAGAGTAGAGGTAGACCTGAGCTTCAATAAAACGTAGGACTCACAGGGGACCCTTCTCCCCCGCCCCATGTGGGAGTCAGTTCTGTGGGACTTTTCCCCCTCCCTACCTGGAAGTCTGTTCTTCCACAAGTCTCCACCTTTGCTAAAAAAAAAAATAAATAAATGTACGACTCACAGATTTTCCCCAGTCTTGTCTGACGCCACTTCCTTTTTATTTCTTGTTCACATCAACACATTTTACCATGTCCACTATCAGTGAAACAGTGTATGGACCGGTTTTAAATAACCACACAATGCTTCAGTGCTATTATTACATCAGTACACTTAGAATAACAGCACTTCGGAACTGTACAGTGTCCAGATGCTATTCAGAACTACCTGCCTAACACTTTAAACTTGTTACTTCTCTTCCCTGCTTTGTTGTTCACTACAGACCTTGTCGCTATCAGACTGTGTATTTTGCTTATTTGGTTTTGTCTGCTCTCTGTCACTGTCCACAAGAACGTAAACTCCACGAGGACAAAAATCTTCATCTCCTTTGCTCACTGCGGTGTTCCCTGCTTCTATAACAGGGCTTGGCACAAAAACGTCGCCTAGAAACTATTTGTTGAATAAATGAATGAATGAGTAAATGCACCAATGAAGAACTGCCAGATAGAGTGTCTGATACCACAGCTGATGTGTGAATAAATGCTGCTGCGATTCATCTACCTCCTGCGGGAAGGAGAGAGGTTCAAGAGACTAATCAGCCTGTCCCTCTTGCCTTACAGGGATATGTTCCTCTTTATGTCAATGCGACTGCTGGCACCACTGTTTATGGAGCCTTTGATCCGATCCAGGAGATTGCAGATCTATGTGAGAAGTATAACCTTTGGCTGCATGTCGATGTAAGTGCTGTAACTCACAGCGTGGCCCAGCCCACGGGGTGGTTCTGCTTTGTGATTTGCCTCAGGCTTCTCCCACTGCCCAGCGGGCTCCCTCTCCACACCACATTAGCTCCCCTGCTCTCTGGCTCGGAGCTGGCGTTCACCACTGGACACACCACAGGCCTGTGCATCCTCTGGGGCTCCTCCACTCCCTTATGGCCAGTTGCTATCTCCTGGGATTTATTTTAGGATGTCATCTCTATCACCTTCCCAAGATAGCTTTTGTCTGCACACATAACTGCAGAGGGAAATATAACTGATTTCAGAGGGGGAAAAAAACACATAAGATACAATGAAGAAAGTGGCCAGGAATGTGGACGCTCAGCTAGCTGCCTCAGTCAGCCATCTATGACACACTTTTCTAAAAAAAAAAAAAAAAAAAAAAAAAAAAAAAATTTTTTTAAATGCATATCTGGTACTTGTAGTTGAAAAAATTAGACAGTACGTGGAAGGTGTTATCAGCTAAGAGATGTAGTCCCAAACTTCCCCAGGAACACAAAAGGTACATTTTCCCATACATACTGTGTGTATTTTTTTTCTTTTTCCTCCCTCTGTTCTCTTATGGATATAACTTCTCACAACCAGACAGTTGGATAATCTGCGGTACTATTGAACAAATGACTGACAAAGGCTGTGTCCCAAGCTATTCAGTAAACTTACGCGCCAGGGTACCCACAAAATGTCTTGATGTTGCAGGAGCTGTGGCGGGACGTCCCAGCCTGGCTGGGCCCCTGCTCTCTGAGCTTACAGAAGCCCTTAGACTCCCACGACGGGGAGAATCTGAGGGCAGGCGCCAGTCTGTCCCTGCCAGAGCCACCCTGGGGCTCAGAGTGTCTCTGCCCTCCCGGCGTGCTCTAGGCCTTTGGGTCCTGGCACCACAGACCAGGTTACCCGTGTCCCTCACAGCTCCTCTGACTTTCACCTGGAGGAACGTTTGAAGACCTGACAAGTGCTGAATTACAACTGCCACTGGTTGAACTGAATCAGTGTGGGTTCCTGTTGTCAGAGAAGCTTATGTGTTTCACCATTTACTTTCTCCTGTTTTTTGTAGAGGTGTGGAGTGGCTGGTTAGGATTCTTAAATGTCGCGACTCCCCCTCCCTCTCCTTTCTCTGTCCTTACAGGCTGCCTGGGGCGGTGGGCTGCTCATGTCCAGGAAGCACCGTCATAAGCTCAGTGGCATAGAAAGGTAAGGGCCGGAGTTCGGGCCTCCTCCCGTTCGGGCCATCAGACATGCTATGCCGCTGAGTCTGCTGATGTAACCCAACATCTTGCTTCGATCTGACTAAGCTCAGTTTTGCTCAGTAGAGATTTATTGAGCAATTATGGTGTGCCAGGCACTGGGAGATGGGTTATGATTGATTGCTCAGTCAAATGAGTCCTCGCCTCAATGAGTTTATAATTTAGAGAGAGAAAGACAGTAAACAGTCACAATCCAATGTGATAAGCACAATAGTGAATGTGAGTGGTAGGTGCTCAGGTAGGAGAGACAAGAAACCAAGCAGTGGGGAGATTTGGAGGCGAAATGAGAGGTGACAAGGGCACATTTCACTTTTCTCTCTCATTAAGCCTACTGCTGCGAGAAGGGTAGGACACTTGGCTCATCCAACGTACCCTGTTTCCCTGAAAATAAGACAGTGTCTTATACTAATTTTTGCTCCCAAAGATGCGCTAGATCTTATTTTCAGGGGATGTCTTATTTTTCCATGTGCTAGGTCTTATTTTCGGAGGATGTCTTATTTTCGGGGAAACACGGGTATTTATTTTCTTGTTCACCATTCACGTTTGGTGGGTGTGCTCAGCTGAATGTGATTTTGACCTGCTTCCAATGGATTGATCCCATTGATTCAGCAAATACTTACTGAGCACTTCTCATGAGCCAGGAAGACATGGATGCGAATATTTGGTTGCCTGTCTCTAGTCTAGCCATGCATGGCCCTTTTCTAAAACATGTGTATCTGCTACATGTAAGAAAACACGGCGCTGTACGGAAGGTGTTATCAACTGAGATATTTACCCGCCCGAAGCTTACTTTCCAGTGGGCTGGGTGTTCATAAACAAAGAGATACTTCGTCTCTCTCAGAGGGAGGGGAGGGGGAAATAAAACAGTTAAACAACAGGGAGGGACAAGGCATGCTGTTTGAGGCAGTGCAGTCAGAGGCCTTTCTGAGGAGGTGACATTTCAGCAGATGAAGGGAGACAGGAAGCAAGGGTACAGAGAAGAGAGGTGAGAAGGGCAGATGCCAAGGCTGAGGCAGGAATGTTCTTGGCAAGATGGAGGGCCGTCAGAGAGGCCAGTGTGGCTGGAGCCACAGGCCAGGGGAGAGCAGACCCGGCTGGTGCGTGGCCTGGGAGCGGCATCGGGAGCACACACCGGGCTGCTCTCACAGAGGTTTGTTACTGGTGCCGGGCCTCTTCCCTTCTGGGCCGGTTCTGAGGGGTCAGGGCCAGAGTGAGTGGGACTGACTCTTGGCGGCATAGCTACTTGCCTCTGTAACTTGGAGGATAATATATTCAACATAGGAGAACCAGTCCAACTGCATGTTAGGTTTATCCGGCAATTTTCATTTTTCTTCCTTAAGGGTAGGAACATTCTGCATTAGCCTTTCTCTTATCTCACATTTTAAAGCATGTGTGTCTTCTGAAGGAAATTGAATCCATACCGTGTCTTGTTAGTTTCCATTTGTGGCAGCAAAGAGTCATTTCCTTCAGGCCTTTTTTTAGGACACTCAAAACCACTTGATTTGAGGCATTTTATGAGGTCTAAATATAATTTTTAATGACTCAGGGATTGAGAGCTATGAGGAAATGGATTAAATCGACCACCTTTTAAACATGACTCGACTCACGATGCATTTCAATGAGATAAGCACTTCGTCAGCTTCCCTTAGAACTTCTCCTAGGTCTCTTTCTCCAAGATTTTCTTTCTCATCCATGTAGAGCAACAGGACCTCAGGCCTTCCTCTCTTACCTTTGAAACACAGCACACACGCTGTTGTCACATGTGTAAGCTGCTTTCCCTCTAAGGGACATACGCAAGATGAAGAGGTTAAAAATTCACAGCAGCCGAGGCCGGTTTGGCTCAGTGGATAGAGCGTCGGCCTGCGGACTGAAAGGTCCTGGGTTCGATTCCGGTCAGGGGCATGTACCTTTGTTGTGGGCACATCCCCAGTGGGGGGTGTGCAGGAGGCAGCTGGTCGATGTTTCTCTCTCATCGACGTTTCTAACTCTATCCCTCTCAACTCATCTCTGTGGAAAATCAATAAAATATATATATTTTTTTTAAAAATTCACAGCAAATGCTCGCTCTAGGGAGAGAGAGTTCGAGTACTTCGGAGCCGAGCGCTCCATCTGGGGAGAACATCCTTCCCATGTGAAAGCACAGAGCCCAGCGGTGGGCCAGGCCACTGGGACGGAGTCTGTAAGCCACCGAAGTGAGTTACCCAAGTTGCAGTCATCATACAATATACGTATTCCCAGCCAGTGTGCTGCTCACTAACAGACTGAGGCGGTTGCCAGGAGACCGTGCTTGTGAAGCTATCATTGCGGCCTGAACTAGCAATGTCGTGTTCGTTTAGCACTTAAACAAGGCTGCTCCAGAGTCAGAGTCTAGAGCTGCCTAATTGATCCTTGCTTTCAAGTGTCACTCGACTCCCTACCTCATAAGTAGGTAGGTCAGCATGGCCAGCCCACTTTATAAATAAGAACCGAAGGTAGAAGCAGGCGAGCCTGAGGCTGGGAGGGAGGCAGGCCGCGGAAGGGTTAGGAGCACTGGCTGTGCAATTCGACTCCCGGGACTTGAATCTTGGCTCCAACACTTCCAAGCTCTGTGCCTTTTGGTGGTGTATTGAACCCATTTGTGCCTTAGCTTCTCCATCTAAAATAGACAGTAATTCCTACATCATAGGGTTGTTGTGAGAATTAAGTATTCCAGGCACAGTTATTAGCAATATGTATTTATTAACTCATTTTCTTCTTGATTCAACTCTGTGACAAATACTCCCCCTCCCCATTTTACAGATGAGGAAACTGAGGCAAACAGGAGTTATGTAACTTTCCCAAACTAGTGAATGTCAGAGCCAGGATTCCGATTCGGACAGTTTGGCTCCGAAGTCCGGAGTTTTGAACCGTGACACCACACTGGCATAATGCCTGCAAAATTCCCACAGCAATAGGACACACAGCAAGTTCTTCAGGAACGTTAGCCATTGTGAGCAGCAGTTGTTTAGAAGAGGGAATCTGCCACTCCATACCCTGAGACTGCCTGCAGAACAATCGTTCACCTCCAGGCATCGAAAACATGGGCTGCCGAGGCTGGTGTTTTCCTTAAGAGGACGGTCTCTTTTTTTTTTTTTCTTTTTTTTTTTTTAATATATTTTATTTATTTTGTACAGAGAGGAAGGGAGAGAGATATAGAGCTAGAAACATCGATGGGAGAGAGTCATCGATCAGCTGCCTCTTGCACACCCTCTACTGGGTATATGCCCACAATCAAGGCACATGCCCTTGACCGGAATCGAACCCGGGTCCCTTCAGTCCCCAAGCCGACGCTCTATCCATTGAGCCAAACTGGTTTCAGCAAGAGAACGGTCTCTTGCTGTTTCTGGCACCTTCTCAGAGTGTCACATGCTTCTTGCAGGGCCAGCTCAGTGACCTGGAACCCTCACAAGATGATGGGCGTGCTGCTGCAGTGCTCCGCCATCCTCGTCAAGGAGAAGGTCTGTACTCCCTCCAGAGACAAGCTGGTGGCCTGCACACCCTTCGTTGAGGTTCAGAATGCACAAGGAGAGAAAAGCATGGGGTCTTGACACAGTACTCGGTGACACACTCACACCATGGCTGCCCCGTTAGGACCGCCATTGCTGTTCCTCCCTGCCTTCACCTGTTAGTCTCCAGCTAACCTCATGCCTCCTCCAGGCTCTTGCCTTCCGCTGTCCATCCTTGTTCAGGGCTCAGGGCCCTGTCAGTGACAGAAACTCTAAGGGCATTATTTCATTTCATATTCCTTCATGTCGATACAAACGAAGTGAGAGCGATTGGAACCTGAGTGAGGGCAACCAAGTGGTCCCTGGAACATTCTTGAGATTCTTAGCATGAATTTGTGGCCCCAAGAGCTGAGATAATGATGACCTTGACATATTACAAATGTCAACTCAGAGGACCGAGGACTGTTGACCAAAAGCCTCTGTAAATGAGTCGGTAGCATATTTCCTCCCCAAAACATCTAATCACAGCACCCTGCCCTCGAAGGGAAACTCTTGCACACTGAGGCAACCCAAATAATCTGTCACCAGCCTGGAGGAGCCAGAACCTGCACGGGCGCTTTACTCCAGTCCTCATCAGAGGGCCCCTAACCGCACAGCAGATCCTGGAAAAGATCCGAAGACTTTCTAGGGGATGCTTTGGGGGAGGAAAGTTCTTCCCACATGACACTGTCCCACCCACTGCAGGAAGTTTCTGTCCCCTCCCACCGATGCCATAGCACGCCCCGGACTCTGAAACAACCCCAAACACCCACACGTTCTTCCAAACGTCCCCAAGAGGGACAGTGGGTTTTTGTGTTGGCATCTGAGACAAAAGATTATTTTCTAATGAGAGTGACAGGGGGAAAGGGACAAAGGTTTTTGCAAGAGTGGTTTTAGAGAAGAACGTGAGAACGAGTGCAGGAGCTCGTCAGACATTAGGAAGGTTGCATGTGACCCCAAGCCCAGCCACCCGTGCTTCAGAGCCACCCCGTCCCTGGGCTGTGGATACGGGCTCACGCCTGTCTTGAATTGCATGACAGGGGATACTCCAAGGATGCAACCAGATGTGTGCAGGCTACCTCTTCCAGCCGGACAAGCAATATGATGTCTCCTACGACACCGGGGACAAGGCGATTCAGTGTGGCCGCCACGTGGACATTTTCAAGTTCTGGCTGATGTGGAAAGCAAAGGTGAGAAAAAGGGAATCCAGGAAGTAGAGCAGAAATGTGATTTGCCCAGGCTGGCCAAAGAGAGGCAAAGCTGTATCCCAGATAGCTCACTATGTATTCAATCAATATCTAGGTAATTGAGTTAACTGTGTTTTCTTTGCGAATGAAGTCACTTTCTTCCTCATGTCAAATTCTCCCTTCCTCCATTCAATCTCCTCAGTTTGAATTAGCATGAAGTTTTGGTGTGTTTTTTTTTTAATAACTTTCTCTGATAACAACTAAAAATGATGCCAAGATACAGACTTCAACAGCAATCCTTTGGGATGCTGAAGTTATTTTAGTGTAGATGTAGAAAGTGATAAAGATAAAATTACTGCATTGATGTGAACAGAACCCTGAATGCCTTTATAAGGCCTCCAATCATGGGGATTTATTCAGTGAAGGTATCAAAACAAATGAACAAAACAGAACAATTTGGGGGGTTTTTTTATTATGGATTTTCAGAGAGGAAGGGATAGGGAGAGAAATAGAAGCATCAATGATTAGAGAGAGTCATTGATTAGCTGCCTCCTGCATGCCCCCTACTGGGGATGGAGCCCACAACCTGGGTATGTGCCCTTGACTGGAATCAAACCTGGAAACCAACAGGTTTCTATAGGCCAACACTCAATCCACTGAGCCAAACCAGCTAGGGCAAAGCAGAACAGTTTTAAGGTCTGTTTAAATATGGCTTTCCCATTATTTGTACTTGATACACTATTCTGGAAAATACATACTTTATTCCAAGAAATCCTACTGCTAGATTGAATGCAGGAGATCTGCACTCATCAGCCATTCAGGTTATATTTCTTTGTCTATTAAAAAAAAAAAAAAAAGAGTAAACTATTGGAATTTCCCCCACAATATGGGTGTGGGGAGAAGATTACCATTTAACTATTTGTTCAAAGGTGCTTTTATGCAATCAAGTAAAGGCAATTTGTATTTTACATCTGTATACTGTGTCTACAATTTTTATTTATCTACTGTAAATTGACTTTACTAAGTTCCGTGATTTAAGATTGGGTCTACCTAATACCAAAACAAGGCTTTCCAGTGAAATATCTAGTCACCTACTTCCTCTTTAGGAAGAATTTGACAGATTATTAGTTTTTTCCCCTCGCGAAGCCATTGTGTCTTAATATATGAATAGTCTGGATTTGGTGTCTACCACAAAGGAATTATAGGTATTTTAAACATACAAATAGCCATAAGCAACAAGAGAAAGAGCCCTCTCGTTTAGAAATATAATAACCACACTGTCTCAGTCATTTGCCCATTTATTTTACCTAAACGTAACCCCTTGAGCCATCTGCTGGTAGGTTGGCTCCTGGCGAATCGGTTGCTCAGGGGCCCCGGTGCTGGCTGGCTTGCCCAGTGGAAGGTGGTGTGGCCTGGCCAGGGTGCGCGCATAGCAGTGACTGCTGCTTTGCCAGTGTTGGCCTTCACCCAGGCCCATTAGCAATCCACAAGCCAGCCTGTGCCTCTGCTCTTGTTAGCACTGACCCACGCCACAGCCTCCACACTGCTGTTATCAATCAGCCATGCTGGCTTTTGAAACTCATGCTCAGCCATTTCGTCGATAGTCGGAGCTATTGCAATCTCAGGGCCTGTACTGAGGCCAGTGGCTTCCCATCTGCCTGCCTGCCTGCCTGTCAGCACAAAGGATGATTCTGTGCTGTGGAAGGTAGCGGGAGTGTGGGTCATGTCTGACCTGGACTCACTGCTGGGGAGGGTGGGTCGAAAGCAGTGCTTCTCAAAACTGTGGTGAAGAGCCAGGTACAATAGAGATGAATTGCTAGAAAAAATGAAATGAAACATATCCAAGGTACAAACACCCGTTTTTAAAATTAGCTTCAGCAGACGTTCAACTTATTCTGTAACGTTGCTAATAAAAGTTTCTGATTGCAAAATCTCAATTTCCATACTCATTTTATCATGAGCCGGTTACAGTTTATACACTGAGTAGCAGTGTCATAAAGCAAACCAGAAAAGAGACTTCGGGTCCAGCTGTGAATCACTAGCGGGAACTCGGAGGCCTGTTGAGAATAACTGCCCGGAGACGAGAGAGCCTTCAGAAGAGAGCAGGCACACGTCGCCTGAGCTGCGAAGATGTGCACAGCCAGATGCTGCTTCCCGTCCATCTCTATGTCCACGTCCAGTAGACAGGACAGCCTGGCTTCTCAAATGCCCATCACCACTGGAAATACAACCTCTCACCAATAAACTCCATTTTTCTCTTTCTTTTTTAAAACAGGGAACAGTGGGATTTGAAAATCAGATTGACAAATGCTTGGAACTGGCTGAATACCTCTATGCCAAAATTAAAAACAGAGACGAATTTGAAATGGTTTTCAGTGGTGAGGTAAGTTGTCATCATGGACCAGATAGACAGCATTTCCAGAAAACCTGTCGAGGAAAGCTCTTAAAACCACGTTTTCTAACATGGCTCAAAGCTGTTTCAGAATTTTCATTCTCGGGCGCTATCCATTTCATTCTCTCTGTGTCCATGAGCTTTCCTTCCAGTGGCATTGGGGTGACTTTCCCCCCGTCACCTCTGTGCAGACACGAGGTCTTTCCTTGGCAGGTCTGAACCCTTCCTCATAAATTACGTCTCGGTTCCAAGAAGCTTACAAGTTGGGTATATGCTTGATCCCCAAGGCAGGTTCTAAAGCAAAGTTCTGCTTTACATCGATTCGTTATGAGGAGAGCAAGCTGCAGCCGTGTCTGCCCTGAGTTCATACCTACGTGGTATATAACCCAGAGCTTGTACCAGGATTGACGGAGTGCCCGCTGTGTGGAAGGAGGTTTGGCTCCTTGTGAATTGGTCACCCCAGGCCAGGACCTGAGCTATATCGCAGTGACCAAAATATATGTATGGTGGCTGCCCTAATGGAACTTGCAATTAACTAATGTTTCTATCACTGAATAGGAGCCAGTGTTGAATAAAGAAAAATCCACTCATACTCCACTATAATATAACACCACCTACATTCCGCTTAGCCGATTCATTAGGCAGTCTAGACTAGTAGGAGCATCCTGGAGAATCACCAAATGAGGAAGAAAGAGGCCTGACAGCGTGGGGGAGAGGGATCTGAGCAGTTCACATCGACAGTACAGTGCTCATGGCCTTCTCCCAGGGACCTCACTCTGATCACTGACACTATTTTAAACATTCTGTTAGCAGCTTAAAGACAAATGTGGTGTCTCAAGCCAGTCAGAGGCAGGCACAATGATGGCAAACAGCAACTGGGAAGGTCCCCACCGAGGGTCCCCAGGGGTCTGGCAGAAGCCTTTTCTCAGGTTCTCACCATTTTCTGTTTTGTTTGTACGTTTGCTTGTTTGCGAAAATCTCTGCAGCCCGAGCACACCAATGTGTGTTTCTGGTACATCCCACAAAGCCTCAGGAGCATGCCGGACTGCCCTGAGCGGCGGGAGAAACTCCACAAGGTACGGCTCGCTAACTCATTCTGAGTGTTGATTCTATATCTAGTTTGCATGTTATTGATACTTGTTGGTATATTTTATTTATATTCCAACCATCCAGCCGTTCAACAGATATTCGTCTGTGTGCCAGGCAACGATCTTGGGCACTGATTTGTGTAGTTGCCCATAAGAAGCCTTAATTTGTATAGTTGCCCATAAGAAGTTTTTTTTGTTTTTTATTTTATTTTATTTTATTATCATTGCTCTATGACTGACTTTCAAAATTTCTGAGGGAATGTATGACGGGGTAGACTCGAATGGTCATTAGATCTCAGCCACTGAAGAAACCGAGATATAAAATATTTCTTTGTCGTTATGTCGGCGTAAACACGAAGGGTGAAAAGCAAACTGCTCCTTTATTGCCAACCAAGCAGCTGGCTGCACTGGCAAAGAGAGCGGCGTTAATGTCAGCCTTGAGTTCTGCTTTGTTTCCGTCACAAG
Organism: Pipistrellus hanaki; assembly: GCF_964339955.1. Classification (NCBI taxonomy): domain Eukaryota; kingdom Metazoa; phylum Chordata; class Mammalia; order Chiroptera; family Vespertilionidae; genus Pipistrellus; species Pipistrellus hanaki. The sequence goes on from NC_140510.1 coordinate 44,881,703, forward strand.
GTGGCTCCCAAAATCAAGGCCCTGATGATGGAGTCCGGCACGACCATGGTTGGCTACCAGCCGCAGGGGGACAAGGCGAACTTCTTCCGGATGGTCATCTCGAACCCGGCCGCCACGCAGTCCGACATCGACTTCCTCATTGAGGAGATAGAACGCCTGGGCCAGGACCTGTAACGCCCGCGGGCCCGTGAGGCGGGGATTCCGCTCCCCGCCGCACGCCCAAGCAATAGGCCATTTCCCGAGGGAAAACCTACTATCTTGGATACAGTTAAACCCTTCCTTAAGCTCGTGGTAGTTAGCAGGAAATAATGTCATTTTTTAAAAAGTTGCACATTAGGAACACAGTCTACATGTACAGTTATATATATATACCTCTATCTATATATATGTACGTATGTACAGCGAGTGGATGTTAGTAATAGGTCATAGCATGTTCCCACCTCAAGACAATTAACTTCACCCGACGGGCCGAACACGCTGCAAACCAGCTCGCCCAGCCGCCCCAGGAAAGATGCTCCTCCAGGTGTCGTGCTCGTAGGGACCAAGGGGAATCCTGTTCAGGGAGGTGACCTTGTTGTCACCGTTTTTCCCACCTGAGGTGAGGACGGATGCGAAGAAGCACCCCTCGGTGACAAGAGCCACACCCTCCCCACTAGTATCTGGTTAAGGAAAACAGATAGCAGAGTCTTTGTGACGGGTGTGCTGTTGCTGTATTTTTTAGGACTTCATTTGTGTAGAGACTGTGCATATCTCTGTTGTCTGACCTTGGGGGCGGAGGAGAAACACATGTCATGATCTAAATGACTGTTCAATTGTAGGTATATGAGATATTTGCTTATTTATATTCAGAGATTTACCGTGTTTAAAGAGGTGTCTTGTATTTTCTTCCCATTCGTAATGTATCTTATTTATATATGAATGCAGTAAGTTCTGAAAGCTGTTTTATGGTATTTCCGTGCATTTGTGAGCCAAAGAGAAGAGATTAAAGTTGGTGAGACTTGTACCTATATAAGAGTGCCCTTACAATGATGTAAGCCTAAGTTTACTGTCTGTAAGAGAATCCTGATACTGTACATAGAGCCGTATATGTGGAAATCCCATCACTTACACAGCATCTGCTCTTATTAACCCTCTCTGTCTGGCTGTATGTCAGTGTGCCCGATGCTTTTCCAGTAACTGTTGGGTAATAACTAGATCGCCTGTAATTTTGTAGCTGTTCATGACCAATCCCTGTGACTTGCTTAGCTCAGACCTAAGGCAATGTTTCTGAAGACCTTCTGAAGATCTCCGATCACTGGACCAGCCTCACCCTGTTTCTGAGGAAAGGAAATTCACACTGTGCGTTTTAGAGTATGCAAGAAGAATATAAACAAATAAAAATACTCTCCATGGAGAACTGAAACAAAATTTTCTTCCAGTTTGTTTTCATGTAGACAGATTTCCAATTACAGTTACTTGCGTCACCATGGCCCATTTGCTGTCCACTAGCTGACTTCAGGTGGTACTCGGTACCCTTATTAAGCTGGGACTCAACCCACTGTCATAGGCTCCCAAGCTCTATTTCTATAAAATCATTATGATAGAAATTTTTTTTTTTTTAATTTGCAGCTTAAGCCTGGAGGGGGAAAAGGCCATCTCTTTCTCGTTTCCCTATTTGTGTCTTGGAATTCCAGTCATTCAGTCACTCAGCAAACATTTCCTCCTCTGTACCAGGCACTGTTCTAGCACACATTTCCCTGCCCATGGGATCTTACGTTCTTCGGTGTCCTTGAAATCTGCATACCTCTAAGACCATAGAATCACACCTTCCTGCTGCCTATGCCTGTACGGTGGTTCCAGTTCACTTCCTCAGGAAATGTGTTTTGATTCTGGCTCATTTGGAAATAGGGTCCACTTTCTTTGTCTTTTTTAATATATATTTTTATTGATTTCAGAGAGGAAGGGAGAGAGAGAGAGAGAAACATCAATGTTGAGAGAGGATCATTGATTGGCTGCCTCCTGCACGTCCCCTACTGGGGATTGAGTCCAAAACCCCGGGCATGTGCCCTTGACTGGAATGAAACCCAGGACTTTTCAGTCCACAGGCCGCTCTATCCTCTGAGCCAAACCAGCTAAGCTAGGGCCCATTATCTGATATTCTATGAAGCTGTATAAGACTATCTCAGACCTCGCTGGTTTGGCTCAGTGGATAGAGAGTCAGCCTTCAGACCAAAGGGTCCCAGGTTTGATTCTGGTCAAGGGCACATGTCCAGGTTGCGGGCTCAAACCCCAGTAGGGGGCGTACAGGAGGCAGCTGATAAATAATTCTTATCAGTGATGTTTCTATTTCTCTCCTCTCTGAAATCAAAAGAAAATAAAAAATACTCATAAAAAAAAAAAGAGTATCTCACTTGTTTGGGAATACAAGGAGATCCCTAAGTAGTTCATAGAGGGATTGGGTAACAGTCACTTGTAATTAGCATACTGATTGCATATGTAACCGTTGTACTAAACAAACCAGGCTCTATAGGGAGGTGATCATAAAAAGTCACTTTATTTTTTTCTCACTGTTCTTTCAGATCCCCTCTGTAGGTGAATTCTTTTCACACCCCTATTTGAATTCAGACCAATCTCATAACTTTTCTGGCTTCTCAGTCACAGAAACAGTCTCATTTTAGCAGCTAAATGTCCAGCTCCGTGTAGTAAGCAAATCTCCACATTCTTACACAATATATAGTTTCTCCTCTCCCTTCATCCGGGTCGGTTTCCGACTGCTGTCACAGGTGGCGGGGAGAGCAAGGCTGGTGGCAGCGCCAAGTCAGGTTCTTTCATTTTTCAGCTCATCTCTACTCCCTAGCTACTGTATTTCCTTATTCAGGGCCAGGCCTAGCTGGGAAGGGGTTAAAATAACAAAGGCACAATTTTAGGTCGCTGTTAAATTGTCATCTGGTGTCTGGATCCATGATATTTTTTTTATAGGATAATTTTTTGGGGGGGAATGGGGATTTTTTTTATTAAGGTAAAATTAAGATATAGTAAAAATTTATTCATGTGTAGTGTGTATAGTGTTCTCATATTTTTTCTCTTTTTTATTGAATTTATAAATAAATTCAATAAAAAAGAGACACTGGGGTGACACTGGTTAACAAAATTATACAGGTTTCAGGTGCACAATTCTACAACGCATCATCTGTACACTGCCTTGTGTGTTCACCACCCCATAGAGTCTCTGTCCATCACCACTGATCCCCTCATACCTCTACCTCTCCCCCCTCCTCCCAGCAATTACTGTTCTCCTTGTCCATGAGACATTTTTTCCAAGACACAGTTATCTGGGGAAAATGGGAATTTTTTAAAATTAAGATACAGCCCTAACCGGTTTGGCTCAGTGGATAGAGTGTCAGCCTGCGGACTGAAAGGTCCCAGGTTCGATTCTGGTCAAGGGCATGTGCCTTGGTGGCAGGCACATCCCCAGTGGGAGGTGTGCAGAGGCAGCTGATGGATGTTTCTCTCTCATTGATGTTTCTAGCTCTCTATCCCTCTCTCTTCCTCTCTGTAAAAAATCAATAAAAATCAAAAAAAATTTAATTAAGATACATTAAAACTTACTCATTTTAGTGTACTGTGCATAGTGTTCTATGGGTTTTGGCAGACCTATTCAGTCATGTAACTACCAACACAATCAAGATTTAGAACAGTTCTTTCACACCCATAAATTCCCGCACATCTCTTTATATGTAACACGGCTCCCAGTCCCTGGTTCCTGGAAACCTCTGCTTTCTGCCCCTCGAATTTTGCTTGTCCCACCATGTATTGTATATGAAATCATATCATCTGTAGCTTTGGAGTCTAACTTCCTTTACTTAACACAATGCATTTGAAATTCATCACTATTGTTGTCTGTGCCAGCTGGTCATTCCCTGTGTTACCGCCCAGTATTCCATTGTTATGGCTGCCCCACACTTCATTTATCCATTCTCTCGTACAGGGAAATTTGGGTTGTGGGTTTTGGCAAATAAACATTAGTGTGCAGATAGGTTTTCATTCAAGTTGGGTAAATACCTATGTGTAGGACTGCTAAATTGTTTGGTAAGGGTATGTTTATAAGAAACTTTTCCCAAGGGGCTGTATCATTTTGCATTCTCCCTCGCAATGTGCATACTCATTTTCCAGTTGCTCTGTATTCTTGGTAACAGTTGTGTTGTCATTTTTTTTTTAAGTTAGTCATTTGTTTTTGTTATACTTTTATTGAGATATAGTTCATAAACCATATAACCCACCCACTTAAAGTATACAACCTCCTGGCACGTAGTATATTCGCAGAGCTATACATCTATTTGCCACAATCAATTGTATTTCATTGCCCCCAAAAGAAACCTCAGCTCCTGGCTGGTTTGACTCAGTAAATAGAGCATCAGCTTGCAGACTGAAGGGTCCTGGGTTCGATTCTTGTCAAAGGGCACATGCCTGGGTTGCCAGCTCTGTCGCCAATAGGGGGTGTGCAGGAGGCAGCCAATTAATGATTCTCTCTCATCATTGGTGTTTCTCACTTTCCCTTCCTCTCTGAAATCAATTTAAAAAAATATTTTTAAACATTTTAGAATTAATTCATGTTCCACCAAAAAATATCCTTATTGGAACTTTTTTTTTTTTGAAATTTCATTAAATCTGTGGGTTAGTTCAAAGACCACCAGCATATTTTTGTTGTTTTGCTTGTCTGTTTGTTTTTGCTGCAAAAAAGCTTTATTGTTTTGTTTGGGATTCAGGGCAGAGGGCTCCATGCTGGTTAAAAAAATGGCTAGTATTTTCAGGAAGAGGCTCAGGTAAAAGCCAGGGACACCAGGGGGATTGGGGGGGAGGGGGGGGGCTCTGAAAGGTTTCTGGGCTCCAAAGGCTCCTAGTGGTGCCTGAAGGTGAGCCTTTCGAAGAGATACTGCCCAGCCCAGCCTGGGGGCCGGCCAGCCTGCGGATGTGAGTCAGGTGTCGCCCATCTTCTTGATCAGTTCACCTTCTCACCCGGGAAGTGGTTCTCCAGGAAGTCGCAGACATGAGGGTCTGCACCGGTAGAAGCCAAGGCATGCAGCTCCAAAAGGGCCTGGTTCAGGCTCTTCTCCAAGGCCAGGGCGGCTTCCATGGCGTCCTGAGTTTTGGTCCAGTCATCCTGGGAAGGTTTTTGCACGTCCTGGTAGAGAACGCGGCCGCCTCGCTGGTTTTGCAACTTTAACAAATGCTCCTCACCCTCGTGCTTCCTCTCCACCAACTCACAGAAGAAGCGACCCACACCCTCCAGAGTCACATCATCACCGTTGAAATAGCACAGAGCGAGGTAGGCCTGGGAGGCCCACAGGTGCAGGCTGGCCAGGCGGTGACCACAGCCTCCACCTCGGGGGAATAATTCTGACGATTTGGGAGCTCATGGTCGTTCAGCAATGAGGCAGTAAAGGTAGAACAAAACAAAACCAAACCGGTGTGTCTGCTGGTCCCAGGGGTGGTGCTGAAGGTGGTGACGGGATGAGACGCAGGAGAGTGGCGGGAGGCTGGAAGAAGGGTGTCCCTGGGTCTGTTCCTTCCAAACACTGTTGAAGCCACAGATAGATCTGGGACCTCCGAGTGCGCTGCTGCCGAACATCAACGTATTTTTAATATTGAATATACAATAGTAACCATAAGCATAAACTCAAATAATTTTGATTCTTTAGTGTTTTCCAAATTGATAAATATAGCACCAATGGATAATGATAGCTTATTTATTCCTTTCTGTTCCTTATATTTTTTCTTTTCTTCAATATACTGTACTGGCCAGAATATCAGTACAATGCAGAAATGAAATGTTGGTCCCTCACCCTTTCCTATTCCTGACATTAGAGGAAATACTTTCACCAGTTACCACTTAATTTTATATTTACTTGAGGATTTTTATATATTCATTTTATTGGGTTAAAAAAGTTTCTTTCATCCCTAGTTTGCTAAGAGATTCTATAATAAATGAGAATACTTTTACATAGTTAATGTGGTATAATTCATAAACTAAGTTTTCCTGTCTTCTTGAGTCAGTTTTTATGAATTTGTACATATTTTTAAGTCTTTGGATTTATTGGCATCAAGTTGAACATACTATCCTCATTTTTAAAATACCTGTTGCATCTGTACTTATAGTCTCTATATTTTTTTCTTTTTTATTGAATAATCTCTTTTTTTAATGCTCACCTGAGGATATGTTTTTATTAAATTGAGGGAGGGAGGGAGGGAGAGAAAAGAGAAGAGAAGAGAAGAGAAGAGAAGAGAAGAGAAGAGAAGAGAAAAACGTTGATCGGTTGCCTCCCATATGTGCCCCAACCAGGAATTGAACCTGCAGTCTTTTTGTGTATGGGATGATGCTCCAGCTGACTAAGCCACCTCCCTAGGGCATTTATTGATTAACCATAGGAGAGAGTTTGTCACTTTCATTAAGCTATTCAGAAAATGAGAGTTTGCCTTGGTCAATACTCCCAATTGTGATTGCTTTTGCCTCATTAATTTCTGCTTCTACATTTATTATTTCCTTTTGTCTACCCATTTTTTAGTCTTTTTTTCCTAACTGCTCATTTTTATATGCTTAGGTCATTACTTTTGAGCTTTTCTTCTTTTCTAATAGAAGCATTTAATGATATACTTGAGCTATATACCACAAGTTTTCACACACAATACTTTATTCAGTTCTAAATATGGTAGAATTGTTGATTCTTTTCCTTGTAGTTTAATTATTGCTTTGTTATTGGATATAAACAAGTTTTAGTTACCACATTTTTCTGATGATTTAAAACTTTATCATTATGTAGTGACTCCCTATTTTTTCCCCTTCTTATCTATTTTGTCTGGTATTAATACGATTATGCCACAATTTCTTTAGTTTTTGCCTACTATGTAGTTTCTCTTCTTTGAATTATAATATTTCTGAATTCTTGTGTTTTAGGTGTGCCTCATATAGATAGCTGGACTTTATCATTTTTTCCATCTGACTATCTTTGTCCTTTAACTGAAGGTTTTCACTTGTGATTACTGACATATTTGGATTGAACTCTACCATCATTTTTTTCCATCTATCAGTTCCTTTTTTCTCCTTTCTTGTGAAAGATTTGAGTTAATTGAGGGTTGTTTCTTGTTGCTGTTATTCTCCAATGTTAACTTAGGAGAGTGTAACTACTCGTAACTTATACTCTCAGTCTGTTTTTCATTGCTTAGCCTAAATATATTAATGAATACTTTTCCATTTCAAAAGTTAATAATTTTACTCTCCTCATGAATCGTATTAGAATCTTGGAATACTCTTATTCTGATCTTCCTCCTCCCAATATACATTCCATAGTTATCCAGTCCTCTTTTTTTTAACCCTACAATTTGTACATTATTAATCATATCATTCGAGTGATTTTTGCTCAGATATACCTATGCTGCTTCATTTGTGCATAATTCCTTCTTACATCTCAGACCTTCCATTTGGGTCATTTTCTTTTTCCTTCATCTGCCTGCGTTTGAACTTTTCCTTATTAAAGTTTATTAATAGCCCCTCTCGGAGAACTGGCTGGCTAACTTTGCTTCTTAGGCATCAATTGTGAGGCTGCTTTGAAAGCACTAGGATTCAGGTGATTTGCTGCCTTGAAGCTGAAGAGCTAACTATTAGATAAGGCAGACTGTTAAACAGGAAACGCTCCAGTCACATCAAGGGGCTCTGCTCCTAGGCATTATGGGAATTCTGTTATCTCCCACAGATAAAGGAAACCTGATGCATGTGTTGAATTTACCTGCAAGAATCTTAAAATCTTTTAATCTGGCCAAATGATGATGTAAAACAATTTAATAAAGGAATCTCACTATATTTAGGGCTCAAGAATGGAATTTTTGCCCTAACCGCTTTGGTCCAGTGGATAAAGCATCGGCCTATGGACTCGATTCTGGCCAAGGGCACATGCCCAGGTTGTAGGCTTGATCCCCAGAAGGGGCCTGCAGGAGGAAGCAGATCAATGATTCTCTCTCATCATTGATATTTTTATCTCTCTCTCTCCCTCACCCTTCCTCTCTGAAATCAATACAAATATTTTTTAAAAATAATGAAAATTTTTATAATACAAGGTTGCTTTAATATTCCAATAAAACCACTTCAAAACTCCTCATCCTGATTCCCTCAGTCTTCATAATGGACATCTGTGTTTTAGGCCTGCCTAGCACCTATTATCTCCTCTTTTTTTAAATATATATTTTATTGATTTTTTATAGAGAGGAAGGGAATGGGAAAGAGAGCTAGAAACATCGATGAGAGAGAAACATCAACCAGCTGCCTCCTGCACACCCCCTACTGGGGATGTGCCGAAACCGAGGTACATGCCCTTGATAGGAATCAAACCTGGGACCCTTCAGTCCGCAGTCCAACGCTCTATCCATTGAGCCAAACCGGCTATTCTTTCTTCTGATCACATCACTCTAATTTTCCTTAAAGAGATTACCCTTTCATCATTCTTTCCCAGTGTAATTTGGAAAGATGAACCCATCCTCTGGTTCCGGAGATGGTCACCTGACTCAGGTATAGCCAATCAGAGTCTTCCATCCCCTGGGCCATAGGAATAGACTCTTGACCCTAAACAGGCTGATGAGATTCCTGAGGTGAGGTGGTGAAGCCCTAGACAGTAAGGATCCCATGAGCAAAGCAACGTGTGCGAAGCCTAAGGAATCGTGGCCTTAACAACAGTTGGAACAGGGGCCCCATCTTTGAAGACTAGACGATGTTCACCCCAGGATTCTTTATCAGTGGCTGAGCTTGTCTGGAGGGCTATACACTGCAAATAATTAGCACAAATATGGTGACTTAAAGCAACATTGACTTACTTCCTGACAGTTGGGAGGCAGAGCTGCATTTCTTCTGGAGGCTCTGAGGGACACTCGGTTTCCTTGCCAGTTTCGAGAGAGACTCTGAATTAATTAATTCCTTTCCAGTTTCGAGAAACTCTCTGAATTAATTCCTTGGCTCATGGCTGTACTTCACATCTCCATCCTTGATCCCCTGCCTCCCCCTTTCCATTGCAAGGACCCCGTGATCACACTGGGCCCACCTAAATAATCCAGGATAGTCTCCCCATCTCAAAACCGTAACTCAATGACATCTGCAAACTCTATGTTAACATGTAACACAGGTTCCAGGGGTAAGGACATGGACATGTTTGGGGGCCTATGAGTTAAATGTGCATAGGTGCCAACATGGCCTGACAAGAACCTTGTCTGAGGAAAGAGGCAGTTGATGTGGTCCAGGAACAATAAGTTGGTGTGAACAGGAATTTGCTAAGTTGAGTAGGGAATGTCTTATTGAGATCCGTTTTTGAAGAGGGAGACCTTGGATTATTCCTAAGAACTAGCACTGGGAATCTGTGAAAAGGGAGGAGGGGGACGGGGAGTGGTAAGAAGAGAAGTCACTTCACTACAAACAGAAATTGTTAGACCGCACGCTGGCAGGACATTGAGTCACACAGCAGAGTGGCCCCACGTGGGGGAGTGTGAGGAACGGAGCCCATGGCTCTGTGGAAAGGGCCGTGCCTTCTGGCCGGATCTTACGTGATTGGATTCACTTGGGCTCCAACCAAGACTCTAACGATGATGGCTTCCAAGTGCTTAACTTGTGAGGGCATTTTCCTTAAAAAAAAAAAAAAAAAAAAAAGTACATTTAAAGGCCTCAGAGAACGAGAACGGGTGAAAAGTACGGAGGTTGCTGCTGCCAGGGCTGCACACGCCTCTGCTCCGGTGCCCGGACGACGTGGCCCTCATGCTCCCGGTCCCTGCAGCGGCAGGAAAGGAGGAACAGCGGGAGGAGGAGGCTGGGCGAGCTGTTTCAGGGTCTGCCCGTGCTCCTGGTCCTCCAACAGTGCGTGTGTGTGCACACGTGCGCGTGTTTGTGTGTATGTCTGTGTGCGTGTGTGTCTGTGCGTGTGTGTCTGTGTGTGTCTGTGTGTCTGTGTGTGTGTCTGTGTGTGTGTGTGTCTGTGTGTCTGTGTGTGTGCGTCTGTGTGTGTGCGTGTGTGTCTGTGTGTGTGTGTGTGTGTGTGTGTGTGTGTGTTGGGGGCGGGGGGGGGGGCACGTGGCAGGAGAAAGGGAAGAGGGTGGAGATGTTCTGTTTGTCCCAAAATTGGTGCTTAGGATCCAATTTGGGAGACGGAAAGTGGTAAGTGCCTCACATTCTAAAGAGAACTGGCGATTGGAATGGGGGAGGGGGGGAAAGGTTGAGGACAAATATGTGATATCTTAATCAATAAAGAAATTATTTTAAAATAATAATAATAGAGAGAACTGGAAACCACAGGGTTGCTCACTTTGCTCACGGCTTCCAGGGACGTGGTAGGCCAGGCCTTTCTAACACCAGCCATGGCCTCAGACCAGCGCTCCAACCCCACTGCCTTCTCAGGAAGGAGGGAAAGGATGGTCAGGGATGTGAGCTGGGCTCAACACCATGAAGCTTCTGGAGCCGGCAGGCTGAAGGGAGGAGGCACCCCAGAGGAGATGCGAGCCCCTGCATTCTGGGCTTGCCAGAAACCGATCATCCTCCCACTGATAGATGTGGACAGGAAACCCCAAGGCTGCTCAACAGCCTTCATTGCTCCGAAAGGTTGAAACATGGTTAGCTGAAGCAGCCTCCACCTGTTAGTCTTACGTAAATTTCTGTTATTGAAATTGCCTAACCGCTATGGGTGTATCCCACAGTCTTCATAAAAAGGGACAGCAAGGCCAGAGCGGGTATGGTCCTCCCACTAGAGGTGGGCTCTGCCTGGCCCCCAGTATTCCCAAGTTAATACTTTCCTAGTCTCACTTTTGTGGGGCCTTCCCCTGAACCATGGGGGACGTGGAAGGGGTTCCCACCTGGGCTGAGGGTGGAAGGAAAAGGAGCACGCAGCTCAGGGCCCTTCCTTCCCACTCCGGTCCCTTGCATCGCAGGCCCGGTGGGATGGGAACATGGACAGCTTTGAGGAGCTGGGCCAGCTTTTAATAAGCAAGAGGGGCAAGGAAGTTATGGAATCAAAGCTGTTGCAAGGGGTTCCTACACAGCGAGAAAGAGACGTCTGACTACTGGGACCAGATCCTGGAAGACAGCACAGGTTCATGTTTTACCCCACTGAGTCGGGACTGTTCAAAGCTGTTCACGGTGAATTTACAGTACCGGCAGAGTAAGCGCTGAGGGCAGGGAGGGCAGGGAGGGCAGGGGAGGGCAGAGGAGGGGAGGGGAGGAGAGGGGAGGAGAGGGGACGGGAGAGAAGAGAATGACACTTGTGGCTAAACTGAGTTGTGGGCCTCAGAGAAACCAGCTGAGAGGAAGGATTGGAATGAGGAGAGGGTTTCTGGTGCTCAGTGGGCTCCAATTACGACCTAATAGAAAGCAAACGAAACTGGGTAGGCAACTTGAGCTCAAGTACCGGCCTCTTGCCTTAGTCTAGTCAGGGGAGTCGGAGAGAAGCCAGAATCCTCCCGGGATGGAGCAGTAGAAAGGTGCCTTGTTTTACTGTAATGTTCAGGCTTGGAGGTGGGGACGGGGGGGACTAAACAGAAAAGAAAACGAAATGCACAAGAACACCTCCTTTGTGCCTTTCTAACAGGGAAGCTTTTATTCTCTCCGCAGGCTGGGTAGGCGCCACCTAGCGGGCAGACAGCCGTCCCACACTCGGCCGGCGCCTGTGGCCCATCCAGGCGGGACAGTTCATCTTTCTCTAGCTTCACCGGCCACACGAGGGGTGGAAACGCTGGAAGGCTGCTCACCACCTTGCGGGGAAAGGCAGCAGCTCATCCGGGCTGACGGAAAGTGGTCCAGAAGAGCCAGGGAACCCCCAGAGCTGGCGCCAAGGGCCGGAGTCTGGGAGCAGAGGCAAAACAGGGGCGGGCGCCCAGCTCGCTGCGGTCAGCGAGCCAGGAGGGGCTGGATCGGGGCGCCCCATGGGGCACCCCATGAAGCGGGTTGGGACGCATCGGTGCTCCAAACAGAGGTCTGGCATTTATTTATTTTTTAAAATATATGTTATTGATTTTTTTTTATAGAGAGGGAGAGAGAGGGATAGAGAGCTAGAAACATCGACCAGCTGCCTCTTGCACAATGCCTACTGGGGATGTGCCCGCAACCAATGTACATACCCTTGACCAGAATCGAACCTGGGACCCTTCAGTCCACAGGCCAACGCTCTAGCCACTGAGCCAAACCGGTATCAGCGAGGTCTGGCATTTAGAAGGTCATGGTGATTCAAACAGTGGCACTCGGCAGCAGAAATATACAGTGCTGAGATTCATTGTAGGCAGGGACTGCCTGTCCTCTGACCCACTTGGCAGGAATCCGGGGCCCGCGGGAATCTGGGAATCAGGAACACTTCAGCCAGTCTGAACTGAATTTTGTTCACTTGTTTGTTTTATTGAGGTATAATTGACATATCTCATTGTATTTGCTTCAGGTGTACAATATGATCCAACAATATTTTATGTATTGCAAAATAATAGTATTAGGTCTAGTAATAATTAATGTCGTTTTCTAATACTTTTTTAAATCGAATTTATTTAAACAATACAACAAAATTTAATCAACAATATAGTTGCCGTTGTTTTCTACTACTTGTGCCCAACGCTCAGGAAGCATTTTAATCCCTCTGTTGTAAAATTCTTTTGATTTTGATGCACAAAATTCGGTCAATGCATTTTTGAGGCATTCTTCATTATTAAATTTTTTTCCAAGAAGAAAGTTTTGCAAAGAACGAAACAAATGGTAATCGGAAGGGGCAATATCAGGAGAATATGCAGGTTGAGGGAGAACTTCCCATTCCAACTGGCGCAGTTTTTCAGCAGTGATTCTTGCAGTATGCGGTCGTGCGTTATCATGGTGAAGAATTACGCCCTTCCGATTAATCAGCGCGGGTTCTTTTTCTCTTAAAGCTTGGGCTAACCTTTCCAATTGGGCACTATACACTGCACTTGTAATGGTTTGGTTAGATGGTAAAAGTTCATAATGAAGAATTCCTTTAAAATTCCACCAAACACACAACATCACTTTTTTCGCATGCAAGTCAGGTTTTGGCGTGGGCTGCGGAGCCTCATTTTTGTCCAACCATTGTGGCCGCCTTTTCAAATTAACATACAGCACCCATTCTTCATCTCCGGTAACAATTTGCTCTAAAAACGGCAAACGGTTTTGACGAGAGAGGAGCGAACTGCAAATTGTGACTCTTTGATTACGGTTGTTGTCGGTCAACTCATGAGGAACCCATTTTCCAAACTTTTGAACTTTGCCAAGTGCACGCAATTGATTGGAAATTGTTTTTTGTGAACAATTTAAAGTTGTCGCAAGCTCTTGTTGGGTAATTTGAGGATTTTGCACCAAAAGAGCCTGAAGAGCTTCTTGATCAAAATTGGACACACGGCCTCGACCACTCTTGTCATCTAACGAAAAATTTCCCTCGCGAAATTTCTCAAACCAACGCTGGCATTTTCTGGCGCTAACTGCATCTTGACCAAGAGCACTACAGATGCTTTTTGCAGCCTCACTTGCTTTTCTTCCTAATTGGAACTCGTAAAGCATGCAGTGCTGAATATGCTCTTCATCCGCCATCTTCTTAGCCCTAGTTTTGCAACAAAAACCAAACCAAACACAAACTTTTTCAAGCAAAACTTGTTAATTGCACTTCACACGTTCTGTAGATACCACGTGTTTGAAGGTTATGTCAATACAAGTCAACGCCAAGCAAGATTTTAAACGAATGTTTAAAAACGACATTAATTATTACTAGACCCGATACGTCTAGTTAACATAGTTTTTCCTTGGGATGAGAACTTTTAAGATCTTCTCTCTGCAACTTCCAAATATATTAATACAGTATTGTTAACTGTAGTCACCATGCTGTACCATCCCACTAGTTATCGTTTTATAACTGGAAGTTTATACCTTTTGACCCACGTTAACCATTTTGCCCACCTCCATTCCCAACTCTGGCAACTGCCTAATCTGTTCTCTGTATCTATGAGCTTGGGGTTTTGTTCTTGTTTTTAGAGTCCACATATAAGTAATATCATGCAGAATTTGCTTTCTCTGTCTGATTTACTTCACCCAGCATACTATCCTTAAGGTCCACTCATGTTATCCCAAATGGCAAGATTTCCTCCTCCTTTTATGGCTGTGTGTGTGTGTGTGTGTGTGTGTAATATAAGCAAAAAATGATATATATAGCTTACATTTTCTTCACCCACTTATTCATCAGTGGACATTTAGGTTGCTTCCATGTCTTGGCTATTGTAAATAGTGCTGCAGTGGATATGGGGGTGCATATATCTTTTCAAATTAGTGTTTTTATTTTCTTTGGATAGTTGCCCAAAAGTGGAATTGCTGAATCATGTGGTAGTTTTATTTTTAATTTTTTGAGGAACCGTTATACTGCTGTCTATAGTGGCTGCACCAGTTTACACTAATAGTGCACAGGGTTCCCTTTTCCCCACAGCCTCATCAGCACTCGCTATTGCTTGTCTTTTTTATGATAACCATTCTAGCAGATGTGGGATGATATTTCATTGCATTTTTTATTTGCTTTTTCCTGATAATTAGTGATGTTGAGCATCTTTGTATGCACCTGTTGGCTATTTGTATGTCTTCTTTGGAAAAAGTTCTGTTCAGATCCTGTCCATTTTTAATTGGATTTTGGGATTTTTTTTCTTACTGTTGTATGAGTTCTTTATATATTTAGATATTAACCCCTTACCAGATATATGATTTACAACTATTTTCTGTCATTCAGGAGGTTGCCTTTTCATTTTGTTGATGGTTTCCTATGCTGTGCAGAAGCTTTTTTGTTTGACCTGGTCCACTTGTTTGTTTTTGCTGCCTCTGCTTTTGGTGTCAGACCCAAACAAATCCTCACCAATGTCAAGGAGCATACCACCTGAGTTTTCTTCTAGGAGTTTAATGGTTTCAGGTCTTACATTCATATCTTTCATACATTTTGAGTTAATTTTTATGTATTAAATGTATAAGATGGTGATCCAGTTTCATTTGGATTGAGTTGACGGCACTTACAATCAATCCTATATAATAAAAGGCTAGCATGCAAATAGCCGAACTGCAGAACAACCGAACAACCAGCGGAACATGCAGGTGTCGGCGGCATTGGGATGGTGGAGCGGGTGAGCAGGGGTGGGCCGTCAGTCACTGTCATCAGGGTGAGCTTCTGGTGGTTATTGAAAATTAGTCCCGCCTGATGCTTGCACCTGTTTCCAGCACCAGCCCCACTCACTCTTGCTGCCAGTGCCGGAGTGACTGCTCACACCTGCTGCTGGCTCCCAGAGCTGGTCCTGATCACTCAGCACCACCAGCGGGTGTGAACAATGGCTGCCGGCCCTGGTTGCCCCTGAGGGCTTCTCTACCTTCCCCTGCTCCTGAGGGGCAATCGGGACAGCAGTCACTGCTTGCACCCATTGCTGACACCAGCCCCAATTGTTCTGTGCCATCAGCGGGTGAAGGGGGGGGGGGCAGTGCCGTCAGCGTGTGTGGGGGGGTGTGGCGGTGGGAGCAGGGCTGCCAGCAGACAGGGGACCTGGGCCGCAGCAGGAGGGGCTAGGTGGGGGTGCGAAGGATGGGCCCAGACCCGCCCCTGTGGCCCCCTCCACCCACAGCCTCACGACCCACAGTTCCTTTCAGTCATTGACTCATTCACTTGGCTCCTAGTACTAAATAACATAGCTGTTCAGTCCTGTTGCAAAGGACTTTGGAGAGTGCTAGGGGCCAGAAATAAAGTAACAGCAAGGCAGTAAGTACAATTGCCTTGCAAGAGGGGGCTTGATATACAGATATTCATCTATTGGGGTAATGCTAACTGCTGTAACAGAAACTTGTAGGTGCTTAACACAAAGAATCGCTTATTTCTCTTTCACCTTACAATTAAATGTGATATTTGGGCGCAGCTTTCTACATGGTAACTCTGTATCCCCCTCTTCTACCATAAATTACTCCACCATTCCCCATGGCTTCAGTGTTCTCTTCCATCTGGACAGGGAAGCAAAGGATGGAGAAGTGAGAACCGGTGCTTCTGAAGAGCTTTGGTTCACAAATGACACACACAGTTTCACTTATATGCAAGATAAACTAGCAAAGGTAGTCCCAGACTGGACAGCTACTTCCCAAACACAGTTTCATACAGGGGACACAATCTCTCGTGGAAGCCTGCCACCTCTGCCACAGGCATTGAAAGATGGGGCTTCCCCCAGCCAGAAGGACTCGACTCGGTTGGTTGATTGTCATCCTGTGCACCAAAAGGTTGTCAGTTCAATTCCAGGTCAGATACATGCCTGAGTTGCAAATTTGATCTGCAGTATGGAAGGCAGTTAACTAATCATTCTCTCTCTCTCTCTCTCTCTCTCTCTCTCTCTCTCTCTCTCTCTCTCTCTCTCTATCTCTCTCTCTCTCTCTCTCTCCATCCCTCTCTCCTTCCCTCCCTCTTGATAAGCATGTGCTCAGGTGAGGATTAAGAAAGAAAGAAAGAAAAGAAAGAAAGAAGAAAGAAAGAAAGAAAGAAAGAAAGAAAGAAAGAAAGAAAGAAAGAAAGAAAAGACTAGATCTAGAAATAGATCTAGAAAAGACTAGATCTATTTTTTAATGTGTGTTTTTATATATATTAAATCAATATTTTATTGATTTCAGAGAGGAATGGAAAGGGAGAGAGAGAGAGGAACATCAATGATGAGAGAAAGTCACTGATCAAATACCTCCTACATGCCCCACACTGGGAATCAAACCCACAACTGGGCATGTGCCTTGACCGGGAATCGAACCGTGACCTGGTTTATAGGTTGACACTCAACCACTCAGCCATGCCAGCTGGGCCATATCTATCTTTTTCTTGGAACTTTCAACTAGCAAACACATAAGGAAATTTCTAATTTGTGATGGAGCTGTAGCTAAAGGAACATATCAGTTAGGATTGGGTTGAGTTATTGGGGGGTGGATGAAGAGGAATAGCAGCTTTAAGAAATTTGTTTCTATTATGAAGTTTATGTAAAAGTCCAGAAATGAGCAGGTCATGGCCAGTATTGTGGTTCTGCTTCATAGAGTCTTCACAAGACAAGAGAAGGATCCAAGCTTCTTTTGTCTTGTTTTAAAATATATGGCCTTCTGTTCCCAGGGAATGCTTTCCTCCTGGTCCCCAATAATGACTCTATGTTCAGCCAGCTGTCCATGATCTAACCACAAGAAGGAAGACTGGGCAAAGAAAAGGGCAAAGGGCTCATACCGCCTGTCATTTTTCTTGCAAGGTTCCTGGAAGCCACCACATGACACCACATCACATGTTTATAACCTCCTGGCCAAATGTGGGTGCTAGAGAGCCAGGAAATACAGTCTTTATTCTGGTAGTTCCGGGAGTTGACTGGGAGGGGAGAACTGCTCCTTTGTTTTAGGAAGACAGCCTAATGGGTAGCCTTGGTTCCAAACAACTAGGCTCCTTGTGGATTAAAGGACCTACATGGGAAAGAGTTAGTTTAAGATAATTCAGTTGCTTTATATGACAGAAAATTTGAATCCTCCTCTCTTGTGCAAAAGAGCAAAAATGTGGGAATACAGGAGACAGAGGTGTTGGTGGAGGAGGAATCTGGGTACAATGGCCCTGGTATATAGGTGTCCTGGGTCTGCTATAACAAAGTCCCATAGCCTGGGTGGCTTAGGCAACAAAAATGTATTGTCTCACAACCGAAACCGGTTTGGATCAGTGGATAGAGCATTGCCTATGGACTGAAAGGTCCCGGGTTCGATTCCAGTCAAGGGCATATACCTTGGTTGCGGGCACATCCCTAGTGGGGGGGTGTGCAAGAGGCAGCTGATCGATGTTTCTCTCTCATCGATGTTTCTAACTCTCTATCTCTCTCCCTTCCTCTCTGTAAATAAAATATTTTTTTTTTTTAAAAAGAAAAGAAATGTATTGTCTCACAGTCCTGGAGGCTAGAAGACCAAACTCAAGAGCCAACCCCACTGGCATGGTTGGTTCTTCCTGAGGGCTCTGGGTCAGGATCTGCTGCAGGCCTCTCTCTTCAGCTTGAAGATGCCGAGGAAAATGTCTTTTGTCATGTTCCCTCTATGCAAATGTCCCCTTTTTATAAGGACCTAGGCATATTGGATTAGAGCCCACTTTGTGCCCTCATTTTAACTTGACTTCCTCTGTAAACATGCTATCTCCAAATTAGGTTGCATGCTAAGGTCCTAGGGATTAGGACTCTAACATTTCTATTTCGGGAGTATAATTCAACCTATATCAAGTAGTGAGGAGAAGAATGGCTGTGAGAAATTCTTTGAGGAGGGATGGCAAAGACCTTTAAGAATAGAAATGTTTAATATTCCGTTTCAGTGTTCTGTTCATTTAAGGTGAACATGCCCTTTTAGATGTAAATCCCTCTACTACCCAAACCTTCAGTAAAAAATGTTTCTCTCTCATCGACATTTCTAGCTCTCTATCTCTCTCCTTTCCTCTCTGTAAAAAATCAATAAAATATATATTTTTTTTTAAAAAAGTGTGCCCCCTATGAACATGGAGGTTAGGGTGGTTTGGAGAATGTGGTTCTGTGTCCGAGGAAGCACTCTTAGCCTGCTTGTCCTGCCCTGCCCACTATTAAAGCAAGCCTGGGGCGTTAAGGCCTGGAAGCATCCCCAGCCACTTCCAGGTAAGGTGTGGGTGGGTAGATGTTCTAACTTCCTTGCCTTGGGACAAGTCTGAGGTTCTTTGCTCATCATCTCCAGATTCTCCAAAGGCACTGAGCTGCAACTGCCCACAGGAGTAACCCATGCTTTAGTCACTTCCTTCCCCTCCCGACCTCAGGTCCCCACTCCCTCACCGGTCTTTCCTGGGCTCACTGCCCAAGGAAACTACTTGTGATCAAACTCTAGTTTGAGGGTTTGCTACTAGATGATCCCAAGTGTAAACAGTGGCCAAAAATCTGAAATCTTAAGTTGGAATACAAGAGTTTTCTTAACTGAATATACTTAGGAACACAATCCTGATTGTATTTTTTTTTTTTTTTTAATTGAAGAGAGAAGGAGAGGGAGAGAAGTGGGGGAGAGATTTGTTGTTCCACTTATTTATGCAATCGCTGGTTAATTCTTGAATGTGCCCTGATGGGAATTGAACCCACAACCCTGGTGTATTGGGCCAATGCTCTACCTAACCAACTGAGCTACCCAGCAAGGATCTAATATTCTTAATTAATGTCTATTGATGTCTTTGACAACCCCTGGCCCTAGAAAACAATGCTGTATCAAAATTTCCTGTTTCATTCGTGGGCTTTTAGCATTAGTTCAAAAAGGTGGTAACTAACAAATAATGGTATTTTAAAAGTTTATTTTTATTTCACTCCCTGCTAGCACCTTAAAACGTGTTATTCATTCAGATGAAAATGAGGTATAAAAATGATTTTTATTAAAATTAACCTTCAATTTAAGTTTTGCTTTATTACACATACCACAAATAACTGTGATTTCCCTGTAAATCGGCTGTATGTATGACATAATCCATAGCTATTCCTGCTCTTCCAATTACATTAAAATTATGACTGGAATTACCACTGAACCTCAATAATCATTACTACAATTTGCAGTTTCCTAGATTGGGGAGCTCTTTGGAAGCTGCGAGTAACTAGCCAATTGTTTTTAGAGAGTACAGTAATGACTGTTATTACTGAGGAGTTGAATGAAGCTCCTTTTAATGCCCTGAACATTACTTGATAATTACACTTGATGCTACCATCTTAAAAAGTGCCAACAGATAAACAGCAAACTAACAGCCCAATAATGTGGGCTAATATTATTTGCTGTGAAAATTAACAGTCTTCTATTGATTTTTATTTTTTAATAAAATATTTTATTAAATATTATACCTGCCTATACAGGTAAACTCAATTAGATGGACTGCCTTGCCCCATGAATGGCATTTGCAGGACAATAAGTGACATTAAAGGGAAGATTTCTGAAATTTTGTTTATTGTGTGAAAGTACAATAGGCTGCAGAGAAGACTCGCTAGGCCAGCTCCTCACCTCACTTCACACCTGGTTAGCTCTGTCCAAAGTTCCCTGAATATGGGGCCCAGATCCACCAACAGTTCCTTTCAGTAACCTAATTCTGGACTACAGTGTATTACTACGGCCTACCTCTCAGAAGACTTTCATTTTCTGTGGATGGAAGTCCGTTAAAAGATTCCTTACATTTAAGAACTTGAAAGCAGCATTTCTCCTCTACTTCTCAAACTAGGTCACCATAGACTTTCCCATTTAAAATATTAAAATATATATTTTAATCAAGGAAACATGTCTCATTTAGAATCGACCTCAGGCTAAAGTGGTTGGGATTCAAAGTTTTGTTTCAATCCCATTAACCTCCTTTCCTGCCTTTTACTCTTCTCATCTTTAAAGGTTTAGTACAAGTCAGAACAAAGCTATGCCAGCCCTGTGTTACCTTTCCCAGAGATAATTGCTCTGTGAAATCACCTCTAGGGACTGATTAAAAGATTTTCTCCCCATGTCAAAGTAACTCAGCCAAGGGGAGGTCAACTGGCTTCTGAAATCTGATGCCACAGGCTGCACCTTGTCAGGGTACTTCCCTACAACTGCGGGGAGACTGCCCACCGTCCTGACTTCCCTGCTGGAAGCATGCAAGTCCCTGCCTGGGAACAGCCACAATGACAGCACGGAGACTCGGTCTTAATGTCCTCGTTCTCTGCAGCAGCTATTCCAAAACAAAAGCTCCTGCTTTTCACTGGTAAGTTGCCTTGGGAACCACTTTAATAACACTACTAAGATTTTTGTTCATGCTCTGTCTTGCTGCTAGTATTGGCTCCTGTTTCTTTTCTTTTTTTTTAATATATATTTTTATTGATTTCAGAGAGGAAGGGAGAGCGAGAGATAGAAACATCAATGGTGAGAGAAAATAATTGATTGTCTGCTTCCTGCATTCCCCCTACTGGGGATGGAGTTCACAACCCAGCAAGTGCCCTCACTTGGAATTTAGTCGTTACCTCCTGGTTCCTAGGTCAGTGCTCAACCACTCAGCCACACCTGCAGGCATTGGCTCATATTTCTAAGTTTAATAAGACTTATACTAGCTGGCTCATCGAAATAGTCCTCTTATATTTTGATTCAGTTGATTAACTGCAACTGAGCTCAACCATTTTATTTAATAGTCTCCAAAAGCACGCCAAAAAAGCTCCATTAGTCCTTTTGTGGAGCCATTTTAATGAGCAAGATTTACTATTCTTTCAAAATTCCTGTGATCAAAGATTCATCCACTTTTTAGAAGACTCCAGTTGATGGACATGCCACCTGTAAAAACCTCCAGGCTGTGTGGGGTGAAATGACAGACTGACAAGAAGGATGAAAAGCTGACAGACACAGTTGGGGTGCTACTGAGCTTGCCCTCTGGCAGGAAATCTCTTCACCTTCTTCCACAGAGTTGGGCCTCGGATGTGTTTAAAAATAGAAGTCACCACTGCCTTGCCCAGGGCTGATTGAACCTAAAGGGACCATCTAACCAAATTTGAGCCAATCTGATTATCTGGCCCAGGAAATTGGAATTGAGGCAGAATTCAGTTGGACTGTATATGTTTTGCAATCTCAAGAGCAGAGGGGTGGGGAAGGAAGGTGATGTTACATGTGGACAGGAGAAGCAAGAAGGCCAATCCAACAGGAGGAGAGAACCAGAGGTAAAAATAGAGTATTCTGACAGCATTCCAGCCCCTGGGCCCAGTCCTGACTGAGGCTCAGCTTCGTTTCTTCCTGCTCTAATGTTCCATGAACATCACCACCCCACACCCCCCGCCCCAACCTCATAACGAAGCCCCTATAACTGCCTCCTCTGCAATGTGGGCTGGACTTAGTATCTCACTTCTAACAAAGAGAACGGGGTGGTCCTCGCTGGTTTGACTCAGTGGTTCGAGTGTTGGCCTTCGGACTCTGGCTTCAGTTCCAGTCAAGGGCACGTACCTCAGTTGCAGGCTCTATCCCTGGCCCTGGTTGGGGCATGTAAGGGAGGCAACCAGTCTGTCTCTCTCTCACATTGATATTTCTCTCTCTTTGCTCCCCTCCCCCTTCTCCGTCTCTCCCCATCCCTTCCAAGCTCTCTAAAAATTTATTGAAAACAATATTCTCCAGTGAGGATTAACAAAACAAAAAAATGAAACAAAAACACACAAGAGAATGGGATGGAACTGACAGTGTGACTTTCGAACTCATGTCATAAGAGGCATTCCAGACACACACACACACACACACACACACACACACACACACCTTTCTCTGTTACATGTTGCCCACTCACGGGGACTCCAGCAGCCTTGCATTGTGGACACTCAAGCAGCCTGTGGAGAGGCTCAAGTGGAAAGGCGCTGAGGCCTCCGCCACCAACCAGGTCTTCTCGCCGGCCTTGGCAGTGAGCCATCTTGGAAGTGGACTTTCCAGCCCCCATCAAGCCCTGGCTAACATTTTAACTAAAACCTCATGAGTTTCCTAGTCACAGCCTCCCAGCTAAGCTGCTTTCAAATCCTTACCCCATAGACACTGTGAAGCTGAGTGTTTTAAGCCACGATGGTTGGGGCTGGTTTGTCACACGGCAGCCTTCGTGGCCCCACATGATCGGGACCCCCTTTCAGGCCTCATTTCTGGCCCCCGCTCTCCTTGCTCACTCTGCTCTCACATATTTTCCTCCTGATGCCTGTACTCTTCCCCTTATCTGAAATCCTCTTCTCCCAAATAATGCTTTCTCGTGTTTTAGGCCTCAGCTTAAATGCAAATGCTTCCAAAAGAACCCAGTCTAAAGCCTGTCCTTTACCCACCTCCGCTCTTCTCTCACAATATCCTGTTCTTAGTCTTCATAAATTTTACTGTCGCTTATAATTATATATATATAATTATAAGCGACAGTAAAATTTAAGACAAGTATGAATATTGTCTTATAAATATTGTAAATGAAGTGGGCTCTATGACCAAGGAGTCCTAACTAATAGCTCAGCACACCAATACTGGGCCAGGAGATGCAGACTCTACAGTCTGGGTTTCACAGTAAGTGGGGAGCCCTTTGCAAGGTGCTTTGGCTCTTCTAAGAAATCTTTAGGGCGGATAGAAGTGGGCCCTTGAGCCCAATGGTTAGGCTATCAGAGGCCAAACAGTTAAGGGACTGTGGATGAGCAACTCAGAATCATGGGACCAGCTCTCACAGGCCTGCACTGGCTCTCTGTCCTCCCAAAGGTCCAGCAGACCTTGCTTTTCACCCCTTTTCAGAACAGAAGGACTTATCTTAATCCTAGAGTGTTAGAAAGCTCTCACTGTTACTGTACCTGGTGTGGAGTTCCCAGTGCCCTTCCTACCTGTGCTAAAGGCTCGTTACTCTCTTGTTCTCCTCTCTGATGCCACAAAAAAGCTGTTCTCTCTCCCTCTCGTCCCAACCCTACCCTGCTCAGGACACACGGCTCCCCCCCTCACCAAGCGCCTTACTCTCCACTGTGTTCTCAGGCTCAGTCTGCTGCCCCAAACACTGTCCCCCAACTCCTATCTCAGTCTGCAGTTTATCTCTTAGGATGTCTACAGCCTTTGTGACCCGCAACCCAAGGCTCACCCGCAGTACGTTGACTTTACCTCACAATTAGCCAGGATAGAGAGCAGAGCCTAAGCCTGGGGAGTATGCAGAGCAGCTATTTCATGGGCAGAGCCCAGGGCTGATATAGCCACAGCTTTAGCTCATTCATCCTCTCCACACCCCCCTCTCTCCCTCCTGCCCCAGACCATTGGCCTCAGCTTGTCTGTATCTTTGTTTCTATCTGTGCATCAGCTCTCCCCTCTTCCTTCTCTTCCTCCTTACCTCCTCCTCCTACTACTTCTCCTCCTCCTCTCCCTCCTCCACCACCTCCTACTCCTCCTCCTCCTTCAGTCTCAACCAGCTTCCTCTGCTTACTTGTCTTACACAGGGCCCGCCCCACACTTCATTTCTGTAGGACTGAACACCAGCATAGCAGCAGGTCACTGGGCTTTCCCTCTATATCTCCTAGTTCTAATTCCCACGATAACTTGGGAGAAGTTTTAAACAGAGCTGTGCTGATCAGGGTGTAGCCTGCTTTTCGATGGAGTCCCCTGGGCCAGTCTTCCGGAGCTGAAAAGGGCTGGGAACAGGGCCCTCCACAGACTGTGGGCAGGCACTCGTCCAGAAGGGCACAGGGTGGCAGGCCCCTGTACATGCCACACCTCCGCTGAGTTCTGTAACTTTGATGTGAGGGTTAATCAACACCCTAAATCTGCTTTATCTACCCTTGGAGTTCAAGACATTTTCTCCAGGAAAATCCTGCTACTGGACAGTATGTTACATGCAATTACATCTTCGAGTCTTATAAAGTGGGGCTTCAGAGACTATCTAGTCCAGGAATAGCAAGCCTGACTCACCTCATGTCGGCTCTGCCTGCTTGCAGTATTTCCTGTTACAAATCACAATGTCCCAGGCAGCCAGAATCTGAACCCAGAGCAGCAGCTCATTGCTCTTTCTGAGGTGACACGGTGGCTCTGAAGGGCCCAAGCCCAGGAGTGCTGGAGGGCTGTGTGGGCAAAGCCATTCACTGGCTCTCCGTGATCTTGAAAATGGCCCAGACCAGTGGTCGGCAAACTGCGGCTCTCGAGCCACATGCAGCTCTTTAGCCCCTTGAGTGTGGCTCTTCCACAAAATACCACGGCCTGGGCGAATCTATTTTGAAGAAGTGGCATTAGAAAAAATTTAAGTTAAAAATATTTGGCTCTCAAAAGAAATTTCAATCATTGTACTGTTGATATTTGGCTCTGTTGACTAATGAGTTTGCTGACCACTGGCCCAGACCATGGCTGGCTGAACAGCTGAAAGAGAACTTCAGAGCGTGAAAAAATGCTCCACCAGTTTTCCTGATAAACCATATTTTCCTATTTGTCAGGTGAAATCCTTTCCAGAAAAAAAAAATGCTATATTATGAAGAACTCCTTTCTCCAAGGTGTCAATGACATCTTTCATGAGGAAAGCTCCAAGGCAATAAACTAGATGCCACGAACAATTAAGCAAGCCCCACAGACAGGAGAGGACTAACCGGACCGGCCTCCATTCAGCGCAGGTTGGACCAAATGAATAGATCAGCTGAGATCAATAAAAGAAAAAAGTAATTAGAGATTCTTACTCATGTGTGCTGCCCTTGCCATTAAGGTTAGTTCTCGAGGTGACATTGGAAGGCCTCACAAATCCCACTTTGGGGTCTTGGGTGGCACTCTGGATTGCTTTCTGCATCTTTACATCTATATAGGGGACAATTAGCCTACATATGGTGGAGCTCTTAGACAGTGCACCCTCCCCTCATCCCTCCACCTCCCTGCGTACCCCCAGCCTCCCGTAGGCTTCCCCCAAGAACTTGGACCAAAATCCAGTAAGATTTAAAATCATTTTCGCAAAGGGCCACCTCAACATCCCTGTGCTGGTTAGAGGAATCTTTTCAGTTCAATAACAAAAACACCTTCAGTTACTAAGTTGATCTGATAGCGGTAAACTTTTCCTGAACTGGTTTCTTGTACTTTTTCCTTGAACTGATCTTTTGTCTTTGCCTTCCAGAAGGTCCTGGGCTAGGGGGGCTCAAGATGTCTGTGTGACTTACCCAGACGGTGAACCCTGCCTGCATTGGTTTGGATCAGGTTGTGCTGTGGGTAACTGAAGGATGCACAACATCTGGGTTAAATTGAGAACAGGTTCTCATCCATGGTTCTCATCCAGGCTGCATCAGAGGGGTGAAAACTATTGATGCGTAAGCCTTAGGCACAGAGATTCTGGGCCCTGAGCGTTAGCTTAAAAACAACAACATCCCATTTGGCTCAGTGGTAGAGCGACAGTCTGCGGACTGAGGGGTCCCAGGTTCGATTCCGGTCAAGGGCATGTACATTGGTTGCAGGCACATCCCCTGTAGGGGGTGTGCAAGAGGCAGCTGGTCGATGTTTCTAGCTCTCTATCTCTCTCCCTTCCTCCTCTCTGTAAAATATCAATAAAATATATTTAACAACAACAACAACAAAAATTTCCCAAGACAAAAACAAAACACCTCTGTTCAATGGCTTTAACCCTGGTGGCACATTAGGATGGGGAGGGAGGAGGAGGGGTAAGGAGAAGGGGGTGCTTATAGAAGCAATTCCTTGCAGGGCTCCAGCTTGACATTTTAATTCAATTGGTCTGTTGAGAGGCACAGCGATGTAGTTTTAAGCTGTCTCAAGTGATCCTAAGGTGCATCCAGGGTTGAAATCCACTGACCTAGATGCTCTAAATTAGCCTGAGGGACCTGACCTGGAGGAGTTCCAGAGCACAGAAACCACTTGCATAGGAAATCGTTGTACCCCTTTGATCATCTTTAAGAATGGGTCAGAAGAATAGTAGGGCTGGTTTCGGAAAGATAGGCCAATATGATCCCAATTTTCAAAAAGCCTAAAAAAAGAAGGCATTCTAATTGTAGTTCTGGCAATAGGCACTAAGCCCAGGCAGTATTTCTTTTTATTAAAATTATGGTTTATCAGCATGACCAATAGGCACTTGCCCAGGTTCAGTAAGAAAAAGATGCACCAAACTATAACTATATTCCTTATTTCAATAAGGTTGCCTGACTTTAAGACAAGGAGCATGTGTTTATTAAATTTCAGAAAGAATATGGCAAAGTAGTGTGTATGTGTTGGGGTGTGTGTGTGTGTGTGTTACGGTAAGGGAATGAAGACCCATACCTTTCCAACTTTATTGTGCAGTAAATCCCCAAAGATCTTATACAACACTGAGTCTGAAGGCATGGAGTGGATCTTGAGAATCTGCACTTTAGAAGCTTCCGGTGTTGCACAAGTCCACATGAGACACTGTCAGTTGTAGGGAGCGGTTATGGGGTTAAGCCTCAGACTGACCTGCTGGCAAAGTCGCAAACAAGTCCCACCTTGGAGGGCACAGTCCTCTAAGCATCATTAAGCTTGACCTTGTGACTGCTCCCTAAATGGTTCCTGGGTAGCTAGTGGGCTGTGGGAGGGGCAGCAAGTGCTGCCAAAACAAGTGAAACTTACAAGAACATTGTAAATTATCTTGTTTGTCCCCCGACTATAAATAAAGCCTCAGCTTTGCAGTCTGGATGTGTTCTGTGGCCTCAGCCAGGCACAGAAGATCCACCTATAGACCCAGCTTATTCTCTTGTCTGTCTCTTTCTTCATCCTCCACCGCCCTCCCTCAGGCTCCCCAAACCCTTGGCTGTGCTGGCAAGACACTGTTAGTAACTAGGGTGTGGAGTGCATAATAGTAGGCCAAGGACTGCATCTGCCAAAATAAATAAGTAGGTTACAGTAATATTGTTACTTATATAACTATTTGGTTATTGTTTCTTCAAAAGGATTCCATTTTCAGCACTCAACCAACTAAAGGTATTTCATTTGAAATAGAATGCATAGTCAGAATACTAAATGGCATGGAATCTGACTGGACAAAATGGAACAGTGCTCCCACTGGTATGTTGTTTTCATAGAACCATATGACCAGACAGGACCTGGGGAGGACATAAGGATTTGCACAGTGACTTAAGTGGATCCCTTGGGGCCAAAGGAAGTGATGTAAAGCTATTCCCAGCCACGTGGGAATATGTTTTCACAAAAGGCAAACTTATCAAGAGTTTGTACTTAGTAGTGATCGAAATGGTAACACTAGCAATGGCAGTGGAACATCTACCTGTTTTCACAGTGATGTACAGAATAACATTTTAATGTGAAAATCTCCAGACTATTGACATGAGAGAAATGGAAACTTCCGAATATGACTTGTGGCTGCTATGGCTGACTTGAGAGATTTCAAAATCAGTAAAGTTCCGTCCATCTTCCTTGCCTGCCCCCAAAGATCAATAATTCAGTCATGGTGCAAAGATCAATAATTCAGTCATGTGGCTTATCCCAAAGGTATGAGGTAGTGCAATACGTAAGTCCCTCCTTTCTTTTCACTTGCTACTTTTGTGTGTGTGTGTTTGTGTGTGTGTGTGTGTGTGTGTGTGCGTGCATTCTTGAGTCAGTTTTCACATTTCACCCTGGGCGTTACCTGCCAGGCCGGTTTTTCCTTTCTGTGAGTCTTGTTCTATGAGACCAGAGGCTACATACCAGGCAAGGGGTGAGGATGCTTCAAGGTGCAGATCTACCTGTAACTCTAGCAATCTTCCACATAAATAATAGTCCATGGGAACATGGACCTTTGTTTCGGCAGCTCAGGAGAATTCCTTCTTAGCAGAGAAAACTCATTTGCTGGTGGCAGTGATTCAAGCTGCTAACTTCATAGAGCATAGTAGCAGAGCCAAATTCTTTCTCCATTATGGAGGTCAGAGGTGAGGCAACTGTGTTTACAGGGCGAAGCACTTTTATGGATACCCTTGGCTTTCTGCTTCCTTCTTTACAACCGATTAACACCCAAGGACCATTTCTTCAGGAAAGAAAAATTCATTTCCTCAGTTTAATTAACTTCTCTGGTTCGGTATTCACCACAGCCTGCCTGAACCCAGACAATGACTTGAGACTTGAGACTCAGGGTTGTGTGGTCAGAATTAAGACCTGGACTTAACCCTTGGCTGGCAGGCGTAAGGACTTCTGAATGCTAAGTAGTGTATCCAGTGGACATGATTTTTGGAGAGCCTGCAACTTTTCGCTAGTTTGACATTTTGCCTTGACTTCATGGTCAAAGGGCATTTGTTGACAGCAGGGGTTTTATTATTGTTAATTCTAATACACTGTGGAGTACTTCTTTCTGACTCATTCTTTGAACAATTAACAAACAAATGTTTATTGAGATTCCAGAGAGCATGGTGTACTTCCTATGTTTACTAAGTTGCTATAGATTTAGGTAATCATATGCTTTTTTATTCTTTTATTACAGCTCTTCAGTATGACATGGTAGAGGCAATAAAGCATAATGGTTAAGTGCATGAATGCTGAGCTGAATTGCCTGAGTTCAGACTTAGTTAGCTCTGACATTTCATAGCTGTGTTATCATGGGCAAGTTAATGGACTCTCTGTGCCTCTGTTTCTTCATATGTAAAATCAGGAATAATAACAGTATTGGCTTTTTAAAGTAGAAAATGAATTAGCAATGTAAAACAGAGCGGTGCTTGGATCCAGAGTAAGCTCTCCTAATGCTCACTCACAGTGAGCATTTATTAAAGAACATCCCTGAGGAAGGATCATTATTTCATTGTAAATTTTTTACAATTAATTGTCCTGTCAACTCTCATTCGTCTATTACCTGTTTTGTGCAAGGCATGGTGGGTGCTGGAACCACAGAAGTGAATCCTACACAAACGCTACTCTGAAATCATTTGGGAATTTTGTGCATGCATCAAGGTTGTGTGATGAGCCGAAACCGGTTTGGCTCAATGGATAGAGCATCGGCCTGTGGACTGAAAGGTCCCAGGTTCAATTCCAGTCAAGAGCATATACCTTGGTTGTGTGCACATCCCCAGTAGGGGGGTGTATAAGAGACAACTGATGGATACTTCTCTCTCATCAATGTTTCTAACTCTCTATCCCTCTCTCTTTCTCTCTGTAAAAAATCAATAAAATATATTTTTTTAAAAAGGTTGTGTGATTAGTTGATATATGAAGAAGTCACCTACTTGTCACCAGCCTGGCTATGACTGAGTCAGGACCCCATCCATCACAGGGTGATACGAAGTGTCCCAGTGCCCTGATACCCAATGCATTATTTCCTTTAAAGCTTTCTGAATGACCTCACCTTGCCAGTGATCTGTGCTCCTAGAAAAAGCACAGGACACAGGAGAGGAAGCAATTCCCAGTGACCTTGAGAAAGCACCTTGAAGAAGGTGTTGTCTGTCACTGACTCTAAGATGCACATTCCCCCCCCCCCCCATCTTTTAACTCCTTTCAAGTTGGATGCAGTGAGAAAGTGTTGCCATTGCCCAGGCATGGGAACTGGTCTCAGCCGCTCAGCTGCCACTTAACTGAGTTATGTGCACTGTCCGTACCACGGGTTTGAAGTGCATCGTCATTAAAATGTCTTCCAAATGATTACACTATGATTTAGATAGAAATGAAGTTACTGTACATACAGGAAGGCACAGAAACAGAGCCCTGCAATATATGATTAAAAAATTATGCTTACTGCTGAAAACCGGTTTGGCTCAGTGGATAGAGCGTCAATCTGCGGACTGAAAGGTCCCAGGTTCAATTCCGGTCAAGGGCATGTACCTTGGTTGTGGGCACATCCCCGGTAGGGGGTGTGCAAGAGGCAGCTGGTGGATGTTTCTCTCTCATTGACGTTTCTAGCTCTCTATCTCTCTCCCTTCCTCTCTGTAAAAAAATCAATTATATATATATATATATATATATATATATATATATATATATTGATATTGATATTGATATTGATATATATATTTTAATTATGCTTACTAAGTCTAAAAGAGAGCTTTCATTAAACATAAGATTCTAAGTGCTAAGAAAGCGTGTGTCATAGTATAGTTGGCCATATTTTCTTGTTTCATAAAATAATGTTTCTTGGTACTTAAAATAATGGTTTATTTTATAATTAAAAGTTTCTTAGATTCAATGAAAATAGTATATTTTAAAGCTTGAGAACTAATTAGAAGCTCCTAAAACACTTATCTTCACATTTTTCCCAGCATTCCAAATGTTCAATTTTTGGTAGAACCAAATTCTATTTACAGTCACATTTGGTTGATTTTTAAACTCATCTCATTGCTAAACCTAATGACATTTCCTTGAAAGAAATATGTTATTCTTATAACATAGAATGAAGGTTTTGATGTGCTAGTCAGATGGTTTAAACACGAATTACAATAAACCCATAACTATTAAAATGGGGAAATATGCTTGACCATTTATTATCTAAAAGTGTTTTACGACAGAATGCAGACATGTGCAGGATCCCTTAGGGGACAAACCCCGCGACCCCCACTCCTCCTTTTAGATG
Source organism: Pipistrellus hanaki (assembly GCF_964339955.1). Classification (NCBI taxonomy): domain Eukaryota; kingdom Metazoa; phylum Chordata; class Mammalia; order Chiroptera; family Vespertilionidae; genus Pipistrellus; species Pipistrellus hanaki. The sequence goes on from NC_140510.1 coordinate 44,912,671, forward strand.
AGGTTTCACCTGCTCAGATCTGTTGCTTCTTCCCAGCCACTGAGCCATTTCCAGACTTCGCTTTCAAAAAATTCACATGGAAATATCCTGCCCACACTGACTTCTAAGAGAGCTGCACCAACTTAGTGTTTGACTCTCCAGTACCCATAATTCCATGCTCATTTCCTTAGTAAGGGATGGAAAGTTTGATGCCCTACTTTGGCTGTGACGACTGACCCTCTGAGGTTGCCAGACTTTTCATGAATTCTTACCAACATTTTGAGACAATAATTTTGGAACTTGGGTCTAATTTCAGTCTAGGGTAATCATTATCAAGATTGGTACTTGTCCTTCAATCTACTTCCAGTTTGTAAGCCCAGTCATACATCTTCTTTGATTCAATGGAGCATCACTTTCACATATGGCCAGGATTCTTGTTCCAACAAGAGGAAGAAATTCTATCAGCAAGTGACACTTCCCCACTTTGCACTTCCTACTAATTATGGCTTTGTTTTCAAGGTCCTATCGCAAAGAGCAGCTCATTGATTTTTATTATTTTTGACATCCATTGGCTCCTATACAGAGTGAAGCTGGCAGGTGCCAGAGGGTTAGAATTGCAGAAATTAATTAACAAAGCCTGAAAGCTCTAATTAGCTGATACTGTTGCTATCTTTCTTTTTCTCATTTAACCAGTTCAGAGTTGGTCTAAGACTCTTCAAACTGGAGGCAAGGAAAAAGCAAGAGCTGAATGTTCAAGACACAAGAAATCCAAGTATTAGGCCTTGGGCAAGCGAAGAACACGTGGCTCATTTTCTGTCATTTTCCAACTGTACCACTATCAGGTCTGGATTTAGAAAACCCATAGATTAGTTGGTTCCCAAATCACTTCCAACTGGTGTCTATATTTAGCTGATTCCAGATAGAAGTTGACATTTAAAAGCTTGACTGGAATCCCTCTGCATCATAACCATTAAAATTAGATTTCAATGCCCCATGGAAGTCCTCTGCTCTGTGAAGATGTAGCACTTTGCTGATATTCTTTAAACATCAAACCAGTTAGAATCTATTATTGTAGATTGCGCTGTTAAGTCCATATCTGTTCAATTTCTCTTTTTAAAAATGATTTCCTGGGATAGAAAAGTAGTACTCTCCAACTATTAGTGGCACTATAAATTGGTGTGATATTTCTCTTTCTTTTTAAAACAATCTTTCCTAAAAGCAAGGTAGCTATAGGCATAAGGTGTCATCAAATGCACATACAATTTGACCAAGATTTCTGCAAGTATTTTGTTCAAGGAAATAATAGGAAATGTGGGCAAAAATGTATCAACAAAGAAGTCTATTGTAACATTGACTTACAGTACTGAAATATTAGAAAAACCTAAACATACCAAATACTTTGCTATTATACAACCCACAAAAGTGATGTCAGAATATTTGACATAGGAAAATGGTTACCTTTGAAATTAAAAAACCATGTTCATGTCTCAGAACTATATACTGTTATTCTAATTCTTAATATTTGTGTACATTTATAGCAGTTAAGAGGGGTAGAATTACAGTATATTTTAATTTTCATCCCTGTATGTTTATTTTTCAAATTTTTTACATTGAACAGCTACCACTCTTGTAATCAGAGAAGGTACATTAAAGGCTTTACAAAAGAAAGCAACTCCTTGAGGCATAAAATAATTGTTGAAATTCCAAAGTTTATCAAATCAAGCCCTTATTGTTCCTAATAGTTCAGTTAAAAAGAAACTGATTTGTTGAGGACTTGCCATATGATCGGCACTGTACTAGGACAGTTTGCATATATTACCTCACTTAATCATCACAATAGTCCTGAAAAGTAAATACTATTATTCTTATTCTTATGTGAGAGGATGCAAAAACTAAGAGAACTTAAGTAGCTTACTTTATCTTAGTTCAAAAAACTATAAATGACAGAGTCAAAAGGTTAGAATGCAGAATCAGGTCTTATTCATTTGTTCACTCCTTGATTTATTCATATTTATAAAAGCCTAAGCGATGTCTCACCATTTGACCACCCGACTGGTAGCTATGACGCATAATAACCACCAGGGGGCAGACACTCCAATCAGTAGCTATGATGCACACTGACCACCAGGGGGAGATGCTCAACACAGGAGCTGCCGAGCTGCGGTGACTTGGCAGCTGCATTTCTCGGGTGTCTTAACAAGCAAGAATTTACAGAAGCCAATTAGCAAGCAGGGTTAAAATTTCAATCAGCAGTTTTCATATAAGATGGATGCTTCATAACCTGTTGTTTTTTTCCAGTCAATAATTTTCACTTTCCCATGTCAATAAATGCCTTTTCCCCCCTACTACTCAGTACATAGTCAAATTTTCCCAATTAAGACAAAAATGTCCTTTACACCTAATTTCTCCAACTTAGCCCCCCAAATTTTTTACATTGCATCTCCTGGTTATGTCGTTCATACAGGTATATCTTTTTTTTTTTTTTTTTTTTAATCTTTATCCCAGGAGATGTTTTGTTGTTGATGATGATGATTTTTAGAGAAAAGGAAAGGGGGAGGGAAAAGAGAGAGAGATATCCATCAGTTGCCTCTGTATGCACCCTGACCAACCAAGGGTCAAACGTAGGTATGTAACATGACCAGGAATTGAACCCACAACTTTTTGGTGTCCAGGAGGCGGCTCCAACCAACTGAACCAGCCAGGCAAGGCTCCTTCATATATCTTTAACCATGTATAGTCCCTTTCTTATTATTCTAACTTGATGAAAAGTACTGGCCAGCTGTTCTGAAGAACAGCCCACCTCCTCTCTTTGCCTGATTGCTTACTTGTGATGTTATTTTACTTGTTGCTCGCTATTCCTGCAAACTAGAAGATCTCGCTGAAGATGTGATAGAAGCAAGTCAAACATTTTGGGCTTGAATATGTACTTCACCTTGCTTCTCATCAGAATACACCCTTGGTGATGGTCAAATTGACCCCTGGACAGTGGGGGATTTTTACAATGGAGTGGGAAGTGTGAATGCAACTTGGCCACCTAAAGGAAGAGGAATGGGGAACCTAGCAGCAGGCAGGGGAATGCAAAGGACAGCCAAGTGTGCTGGTCTTGTTCTCACAATTAGGGAAAGAAAAAAAGAAAAGAAAAAAAAAAAAAAAACACAAAAAAAGTACTTAAGCTGAAACCGGTTTGGCTCAGTGGATAGAGCGTCAGCCTGCAGACTGGAAGGTCCCAGGTTCGATTCTGGTCAAGGGCATGTACCTTGGTTGCGGGCACATCCCTGGTAAGGGGTGGTGCAAGAGGCAGCTGATCGATGATTCTCTCTCATCGATGTTTCTAACTCTCTATCCCTCTCTCTTCCTCTCTGTAAAAAAAAAAAAATCAATAAAATATATATATATTTTAAAAGTACTTGGGCCCTCCATGGCTCTTGGGGATAGACATTTTACAAATGGCACGTTTCCCTTTATACAGCTGAGCTGAGCTGAGCCGACACGGTATTCATTCTACGGAGAGCCACTGTCACCCTCCTCTGTACAACCTGGGACAAGACGCAGGGGATGGCGAGGAAGCAGCGTGCTTGCCTTCGCCCCTATTCTTTCTAGCAGCCTTCTTCCTGTCTCCGGCCACAAGAGGAGCTACTGCCCGGCAGCCGTACTTCCGGGCAAGAACCTTTCGGGAGATGAATCTTGTCCCATCCTGGCTCCCGTAGCCAGGTTCCCAGGCAGGGCGAACGGTACATCTGCTCTTTCTCGCGAGCACGAGGAGGCCCCGCCCCGCTCTCCTCCTCCGGCCCCGCCCACTCCACCTGCGCACGCTACGCTCCGACAGTTCCGGGGGGCTCGCGGCAGGTGGCGCTGTCGGCGGCGTCGCTGGGGCCCCGGCTGCCGCGGAGACGATCTCCCGGCGGGCAGTGCGGCCCGGCTCCCCGGCGGCGGCGACTGCCACGTCCCAAGTGCTCAGCGGAGGAGCAGTAGCGGGCGGTTGGCGGGGGGCGGGGAGCAGCGCGGAGCCCGGCCGGCCACTCGCATCGCCCGCCGCCATGGGCTCTTCGCAGAGCGTCGAGATTCCCGGCGGCGGCACGGAAGGCTACCACGTCCTGCGGGTAAGAGGTCCGACGGCGGCCCGGGAGCGGCGGGCGGGCAGGGTCCGGGCGGGCCTTCCCCGAGGCTGGCAGGCCCGGCCTCCCGGCGCAGCGGCGGCCGCGGGCGCTGCGGTGCCGAGGCCGGTGCTGGGCTGCCCTCGCGTCCGCCGGCCCGCGGCCCCGGGCCCGGGTCCCCCCGCCGCGGCGGGCGGTCGGGCCGGAGCGGAGACGGCGTCCGGCCACTTCGCCGGGGAACAAACTTGGCTGCTTTTCCTCCTCGGCGCGGCGTTCTCGGCCCCCTCCCCCGGAAGCCTTAGCGCCCGAAGTTAGTTCATGGAAGGGCAGGGGGCAAACTCTGCAAAGAGGGGACTGAGGCTGTCTCTGGAGCTTTTCCGGGAAAAGGGAGCCTCGGCGGAGGATGCGACGGCAGGTGTCCCTGCACCTCGGCGCCGCCGCCGGTCCGCGGAGGCCGGGACTGCAGACGGGACGGAGCGAGGAGGGGGTCTGGCGGCCTGGGCGGACTTGAATTTGACAGTCGTGTCGTGTCTCTCCCCCCACCCCCTGCTCTCTCGTGTCGCTCCGCACCTTCCCAGTCCTCCCCTTCCACACCTCCCGGCCGGGAACTTCCGTTCTGCTCTTCCTGAGCCTGCTCAGGGCGTGGTGGAGATTTAAGGTTCGGAGGTTTACCTCTCAGTGGGGTGAGAGGTAAAGGAGAGAGGGGAACGTTAAAAAAAAAAAAAAGAAAAAGAAATGTAGGTAAACAAAGGAAAGCAGCCTCAGCCACCAGGATGCAGGGAAACACAGCACCTCAGAAGGCGTTAGCTGCACCCCTGCTTGTGGACACCCTGGGGAGAATGCAGCGTGTCCGCCTCTCCTCGTGGAGCTGGTCTGGGAGAAGCATTGAGGGTGGAGGCCTGGGACCCCTGCGTGGGGCAACGGGATCGTCCACAGAGGGGCCCAGTTGTAGCGACGTTTCGGGGTGCAATAGAGCGCCACTAGGTATTGGCTTCTCGCGGGCAAGAAAGAGCCTTTTCACTGAACGTGAGAAAGTGCATTTCCTGGTGCTTCGTCACCTTCGGGCTTACGGCCCATTCTTAGGCAGACACACACCCTCATACAGTGCCCACATACCTGTGTGACAGGGCCGTGATCCATCACCTTTCTGATCTTACGGATTATTGCACCCAGTCTCTCCACTGCACTAGAAATCCCTCTTGAAGCCGCACGCTGACTGGAAAAAACGATTTTCGCAGCAAAAGCAAGAGAATCTATTAATAAACCACATTATCTTCCTTTTCCTTCAGTTAAGCCAACCCCCACGGACTACAGAGATAGGGGAAATGGGAGAAGTGTCAGATTCCAGATGTGAAGTGCACGTTATTATCTGGTTTGATTTTGAGTTTTCTGCTCTCGGCTGTGTTATTCAGTGACTGACTGTAGCCATGAATCCTTGGGGATTTGTGATTTTTTTTTTTTAATACGTGCAATTAGTAAAGCACAGTGTTAATGAGTTTAAAAGGTCTCCTAGAAAGCTGTACTCATCAAAAGGATTCTAATTCTGTGACTTATGTTAATAACTTCATTTGCCATAAAACAAGTTGAAGTGTATTTTCTTCACATAGGTGCACCTCAGTAAATAGGCACTCATACATATTCTATAGTTCAGATGTTATTAATCTATGAATCTGATTTTTATTCATATATATATATTATTGATTTTTTTACAGAGAGGAAGGGAGAGAGGGAGAGAGCTAGAAACATCAATGAGCCGAGACCGGTTTGGCTCAATGGATAGAGCGTCGGCTTGGGGACTGAGGGGTCCCGGGTTCGATTCCGGTCAAGGGCATGTACCTTGGTTGCGGGCACACCCAGTGGGGGGGGTGAGGAGGCGGCTGGTCGATGACTCTCTCATCGATGTTTCTAATTCTCTATCTCTCTCCCTTCCTCTCTGTACAAAATCAATAAAATATATTTAAAAAAAAAAAAAAAGAAAAAGAAAAGAAAAGAAAAAAAGAAACGTCAATGAGAGAGAAACATCGACCAGCTGCCTCTTGCACACCCCCTACTGGGGATGTGCCTGCAACCAATGTACATGCCCCTGACCGGAATGGAACCTGGGACCTTCCAGTCCGCAGACAGACGCTCTACCACTGAGCCAAACCGGTTTCAGCTGAATCTGATTTTTAAAAGCACTAGGGACAACCTTTGTTTTCTATCTGCATCTGGAGCAGTGTTGCAAAAGATTAAGTAATTCTTATTTTGTTCGAGTTTTATAAGAGGGAGCTTTAAAATAATAATCATCTAATTTAGGGTAATTTTTTAAAATCCTCACCCAATGACATACTTAGAGAAAAGAATGGAGAAAGAGAGAAGGAGAGAAACATCTATATGAAAGAGAAACTAATCAATTGTTCTCTGTACTTGCTCCAACCACCGGGGATTGAACCCAAAACCTAGGTGTGTGCTCTGACCAGGAATCAAACTAGCAACCTTTTGATGCACAAGACTATGCTCAACCACCTGAACCACTTAGACCAGGCAGAGAATTTTTTAAATGTTTCTGAATATGTAACCTGCTCTGCCCCTGATTCTGTAATTGGTATTATCTTTGTTTTCAAAGTGGCACAGGGAAACACAGCACCTCAGAAGGCGTTAGCTGCACCCAACATATAAAAAGATCTTCCTTTCATTTGTTACTAGAAACCCGCGTCCAACGCCACCTGCAGCTCCTACCTGCCGCTCCTGCTCATCCCCGCCCCCCTGTGCCCGCCGCAGGCTCCTGCCCAATCAGGCCCAACACCAGAGGCTCTTGCTGCCGCTGCAGCAGCAGCAGCTGCCAGCCATGAGCCCTGCATCTTATTGCCTCCCAAGGGGCGAGGCCTGCGGGATTCAGCTGAAACTGGCTCTCCGACATCCCACCAGGGGTCCTGGATTGCGAGAGGGCACAGGCCGGGCCGACCCCGGGAGGCTCCAGGCCGTGTCCGGCCCATCTTGCTCTGTCCCCATTGGCCAGACCCCAGCAGTAAGCTAACCTACCAGTCAGGGCATCTGCCCCCTGGTGATCAGTGCCCGTCATAGTGAGCGCTTGAGCAGCCTTAGCATATTATTAGGGTATTACGCTTTGGTTGTTCAATTGTTCTGCTGTTTGGTCTATTTGGGTATTATCCTTTTATTATGTAGAATTGCCTAAATGTACAGCAGTATATTCCACCACTGGATTACTGAGCTTGTAAACCAGAGTATATATGGCAGGTTAACCCTGCAATAAAATCAGTGTTCAACAAGGCCTAGAATGATTAAATTAGAAGTTTTCATTAACCAATTCCTGGCCATTTCCTTGTTAGTAATAAAAACTTATATGACTGGATTTTGAAATACTAATTTTAGTGACGGCCACATTCACTGCTGTTTTTATTATTACTTTAAAGCTCCTATAGTTCAGATTGATTTTTACAGTTTTTCCATTTTTCCATAGTCATTGTTAGATTCTTCTTTTAAAAATCTTTAGGGATAACCTTGAAATGTTTCCAAATTTTCTGCTTTGAATAGTGTACTTTCCTTTTTATGTTTTATATTTATATTTCATGTTTGATCCTATTTTATGACCCACTCCCTGTTCTGGAAGTAACCATCATAAATTATTTATTTATTTTAATTTTTTTTTGTTAATCCTCACCTGAGGATATTTTTTTCCATTGATTTTGTTTGTTTAATACATTTGTATTTCCAAGCGGAGGGGAGAGAGAAATATCAATGACGAGAGAGAATCATTGATTCACTGCTCCCTGTGTGCCCCCTCCCTCTTTGGGGATTTAACCCCAAACCTAGAGCACGTGCCTGACCCGGAATGGACCTATCACCTCCTGGTTCAGAGACTGAAGCTCAGTCACACCAGACGGGCTCCATTGCTTTCTAAAGAGAGTGGAAGAGAGGGAGAGAGAAAAGAAGAAAAATCACTATGAGAGAGACACATCGATTCTGCCACACGTGCCTCAACCAGGACCACGGTCTGAGATCGAACCTGCAAACCAGATATATGCCCTTGATCAGGAATCAAACCCACAGCCACGGAGCAAAAACAGCAGGGCAATGGATAATTGCTTATGTATTCTTTCAAAAATGTTTGATATACCCTCCTCCCTTTTTTTCTTTCTTTTTTCCTTTTACAACTGTTGGAATCATGTGATAGAGACTGTTACCTTGTACTTCTCATTTGATAACCCACCTGCCTTCTTTCCATAGCAGCACATAGATCTGCCTCTTGTTTCACTCAGCTTCAGAGTAGACTCTTGTACCTTAGTTGGGTTAAGCAGCACCTTCTGGTGTTGGGCATTTAATTTTTCTATTCTTTTGTTGTTATAAGTACATATCTACAACTTTAAATCCTACCTTTTGATTTCACTTAAAATGTATTTTCCCAAATTATTATAAATATTTTAATATTGTGTAATTATATAAACATTGAATAGTATAAAATGAAGCGACAGGTTGTCAGAGTTTTTATTTTTTTACAGCAAACTTTACTTTCAACATATTTTTAATTATATGGATTTTTTTCTAGGAAGCTGCTATGTAATGATGGGTTTTGTATTTCCTTTTAGAATTTTATTTCAGATTGTTTCATATGTTACAAGTTACATCATGGGTTGAATGTGAGGAGAATGTGCTCTTTGGTAGAACATCTATAGTAATAAAAGCGTAATGCCAGTATGCCTATTAGACCCAATGTCCGGGCGAAGCCTGGGCTGTGAGTGAGGGAAGCCCAGCTCCCAGGTGCCAGCAGCTGTGGGAGAACGGCCTGCTCTTGCACAGGTTTTGTGCATTGGGCCTCTGGTTGAGAATAATGGTTTAGCAGGGAGGCTGGAACTCTTTTAGTCTACTAAAAAATTATTTACTGCACTCCTGTGTCAAGTCCCAAATTGGGAAACTGTGCCCTTTCAGATGTGGAAGAGCTCACTAACTCCAAAAGTTTATCTTTTATAACTGCAGGTTTTAGAGTTTATTTTTATTACATCACATTTTCAAATCTTTTCCTGTGGTTTTATGTGTCTAGTTGAAATGAATCCTCATTACTTGATTGATTGATTTTTTTAGTCTTATGTAACATCTCTACTTTTAAAAACATTACAGAAGTGAGGGTGTTAACATTAAATAGAGGTCTTTCAAAGGGACTTCCCTATCTTTTATGTGTGAGGAAGGAGTTGATGGTGCAGTAATAAAGAGAAGACACATTCCACTGAGCCAGTTTTATGGGAACATCTCCATAGTTAGGAAACTTAAGATAATTCATATACCAGCTAGAAACTTGGGGCAAACATATTTTTGTATATCACCTTATAAAATACCTGGTCTGAAAATATCCATGTTCTGAAAGCAGCCTTGTAATTTCCTTTGTTACTTTAAGGTAGCAGTTCTGTGTTCCCCGTTAAATAAACCAGTGCGGCCAAGAGAATGCCACCTCCACCTTCCCTGCCTCCCCCAAATTCTTCTTCCCTTCAGCCCTGCTGTGCCTCTGTCCTTCAGTCAAGATGTGACCCAAATCTAGTATAAAGTGTTATACTTCTAATCCCAGGAGAAGAGATGGACGTTTCACCGGAAAGTAACCAGTATAGAACTATTGGATCTGTACACAGATTCAGGCTAAATCTGGTAAAACTTTCTAATGATTGAGGAACAGAAAGGGAGGTGAGAAAGTCAAAAGCTTAATTCTGCTGCACATACTAAAATGTATCTGCTCTGCTGCTTAGTTTGGGGCTGTTACAAAGAGTACTGCTCTGAACATTATACTGTATGTATTGGAGAGCATGGATACCCATTTCTATTGGGCATACTAAAGAGTGGAATTTTTGGTCAGAGGTGTGCATATTTCAATATTAATGGATATTGCCAAGTCGTTGACTAACTTAACATTCCCACCATCAGGTTTCTGATTGTTCCATATCCTCATTAATACCCAGTATTTTCCATCTTTTTTATTTTTTATTTTTTATTTTGACCATTCTGATAGGTATTTTCCATCTTTTTTATTTTGACCATTCTGATAGTGGTATGGCGTTGTGGTTTTAATTTGCATTTCCTGATGACTATTGAAGTTGAGCACATTATCATATTTATTGGCCACTTTTTTTTTTTTTTTTTAATCTTTATTGTTCATATTATTACAAAGGTTCCTCATTTCTTCCCCCCTCCACCAGGTTCCCACCCCAACCTCTGCCCCCTCCCCATCCCCCATTGTCCTCATCCATAGGTGCACAGTTTATGTTCAGTCTCTTCCTCCCTCCCTTTCCCCGATAGTAAATCCCTTTTCAGATAGTAAATCTGTTACTTAGCATTTTCTCATATCAATAATACCTCCACATGCCCAATGATACACTTCACACAAAAGACATTTCCAAATAGGTCAACCAGCCTCATGCAGGCCCCACCCAAGGCACTCACAGATCAACACCCCAGCGCTATACTAACTCAACACATCCAGATCTAAGCCTTCATCACTTGATTCAGCAGACCCTCAAGTTCCCGCAAAAGTTTCCAGCCATGTCTGAGAGGCAGCCGTGGGCAGGTACAGGCGAGGAGCGAGCTGTTTCGGGCCTGGCTGCTCTGGGCCTGGCCTCTGTTGCTCTGGTTCGTTCCACAACCAGCTGCTCCGGGTCTGGTCACTGCCGCTCCCGACCTAGTTGCTCTGGACTTGGCTGTTGCTGCTACAGGCCTGGCCGCACCCGACCCGGCTGCTCTGGGACTGGTTGCTCCGGTCCCGGCCGCTCCGGGCCTGGCCGCTCCCAGCCTGACAGCCGCTGCTCCGGGCCTAGCCGCTCCCAGCCTGGCAGCTGCTGCTCCGGGCCTGGCCGCTCCCAGCCTGGCAGCCGCTGCTCCTGGCCTGGCCGCACCAGACCCGGCTGCTCCGGGCCTGGCCGCTCCCAGCCTGGCAGCCGCTGCTCCGGGCCTGGCCACACCAGACCCGGCTGCTCCGGGCCTGGCCGCTCCCAGCCTGGCAATCGCTGCTCCGGGCCTGGCCGCACCAGACCCGGCTGCTCCGGGCCTGGCCGCTCCCAGCCTGGCAGCTGCTGCTCCGGGCCTGGCTGCTCCCAGTCTGGCAGCCGCTGCTCCTGGCCTGGCCGCACCAGACCCGGCTGCTCCGGGCCTGGCCGCTCCCAGCCTGGCAGCCGCTGCTCCAGGCCTGGCCGCACCAGACCCGGCTGCTCCGGGCCTGGTATTGGCCACTTTTTTGTTTAGAGTCTGCTAAAATGTTTTCTCCATTTTTAGCAGCTTTATTGAGATTTAATTTATATACCATTAAATCCAACATTTTAAAGTATACAGTTCAGTGGTTTTTGTAGTATATTTACAAAGTTGTACTACCATCACTAGTATCGAATTCCAGAACCTTTTTATCACAGAGAAAGAAACTCTCTTCCTATTAGCAGCTACTCTCCTTCCTTCCTACTCTCAGCCTCTGGCAGCCACTAATCAACTTTATTTTTCTATGGATTTGCCTTTTCTGGACATTTAAATGGGATCTTACAAATGTATGGTCTTTGTGACTGGCTTCTTTTACTTAGTATAATGTTCTCAAGGTTCATTCATGTTCTATCATCTATCAATGCTTGGTTCCTTTTTATTGCCAAGTTATATTCCATTTTATGGGTATTCCACAATTTGTTTATCTGTTCTTTAGCTGAGGAATATCAGCTGAGTTTCCATTTTCTGGCTCTTATGAATAATGCAGCTATTAAATTTGTGTACAAGTTTTACATGGACATGTTTTCATTTCTCTTGGCTGTATGGGAGTGAAATTGCTGGGTCACATGATTCCTGTGTTTAGCATTTTGAGGAATTGCCAAACTTTTACACAATGGCTGCACCATTTTACATGTCCACCATCGATATATGTGGGTTCCATTTCTCCACATTATTTATTGTCCATTCTCGTTACTTTTTATTAGCCATTCTTGTAGATATGAAGAAGTATCTCATTGTGACTTTATTGCCTATCTTTATTAATGATTTGCAGTAGTCTAAATTTGTTCTGAATATAATTCCTTTTTGAATTTGTATTTTCTACTTGTCTTTTGACTTGCAGAAGTTTGTAGTTTTAGTATAATTTAGCTTATCAATTTTTTTTAGTTTACATTTAGTACTTTTTTGTGTCCTATTTAAGAAGTCTTCATACTTGAAGATCTCAAAAATATTCTGTGTTTTTCTCTAAAAGTTATTGTTTCGCCTTTGATCTTTAGATCCACCGTCCATCTGGAATTGATTTTTTTAAAATATATTTTTATTGATTTTTTACAGAGAGGAAGGGAGAGAGCTAGAGAGCCAGAAACGTCAATGAGAGAGAAACACCAACCAGCTGCCCCCTGCACACCCCCCACCGGGAATGTGCCCGCAACCAATGCACATGCCCTTGACCGGAACCGAACCTGGGACCTTTCATTCTGCAGACCGACGCTCTACCACTGAGCCAAACCGGTTTGGCTGGAATTGATTTTTGAGAAACAACATTTAAAAAATAATTTTTCTTCCCTTCCTAGCTGGCTAACATTTTGTGTCTTTTAATGTGTGAGAGGTAATTAATACATGGTTAGAATAATAATGTAGTGTCCAGGAATTAGTTGGTTATAAAGATTTATCTTCAGGTGGTGATTGAAAAGTTAGAAAGATGAGCTTCAGATTTTTAGGACTCCTGTCATATGTCAGAGACTTAGCTAAGCATTTCAGTACACTCACTCAGTTGCTACAATATTCTTATAAAGTAGATGGCATTATCTCTTACTTGCAGATGAGAAAACTGAAGCCCATAAAGATAAACTTTCCTAAGCTTACACTGCTAATTAGTAGGCAAAACCATGCCTCAAAACCAAGTCAGTCTAGCTCTAAAACTCTGTTATCTTCTCACTGTACATTTTCCCCCAAAAAAACATATTTTTAATGATTTCAGAGAGGAAGGGACAGGGAGAGACACAGAAACATTAATGATGAAAGAGAATCATTGCCTCCTGCATGCCCCCTACTGAGGATCGAGCCCCCAATCCAGGCATGTGCCCTTAACCAGAATCGAACCTGGGACCTTTTAGTACGCAGGCCGACACTCTATCCACTGAGCCATACCATTCAGGGCTCACAGTACATTTTCTTTAAATCTTGCAAAATCTTAACTTTCAAATTTAACCTCTTCATCTTAAATTTCTGTGATATTTGGCCCAAAAATAAGTGCTAAGTGGCCTGCATAACCATATGTGTTTATGTATGTGTATGTATTTAATTTAGATGGTTTGAAGGAAACATGATAAATAATCAGATCTCATATGGGACAATTTGAAGTGGGAATCTGATGTTTGAGAGATTAGATGCCTAAGTGATTCTTATCAATGAATAATATTGCCAGAGAAACTTAACTGTGTGGATGTTTCATTTGCTATGTTGTAGATCTTATTTTCCATGCTATGAAAAGTAGGAAATTTCCTGTAAGTGTATTAGGGTCAAGAGAGCATTTCCTAGGGCTCCCTCTGCTGGCTTCCTAGCAGTAATTAAGATACCTAAATACCAGAATTGTGCTTGTACTAATGATATACGTAAATAAATTTGGGAAAGAAATTAATTTCAAGGTCCATTAGAAACAGGAGATTGATGTTTGTAGCAAATGAAAATGAAAAATTAGAGTTAGAGACATTTTATTTATTTTAGAATTCAAAGTTAGTTATTGAATCTTTTTTGAGTTATGGGGAACTGGTATTGAAGACTTTGCGTTTCAAACAAATGGTAGTAAAACTTTATACTTGAAGGATGGCATAAGATTCTGTATGTGAGACCAACTTTCTAAGTTGGTGATGGCATTTCAAAAAGCATCGTCTTTAGCCTTTTTTAACTAAAAGATAAACTTTTGGCAGCCTCAGTGGAGAAGTGTGAAATTGATCAGTGGACATGTTAGATTCTAAATAAAATAGAATTACTAGGTAATGGACCCTATTAAGTGAGAAATTTCACTCTGAGGGAGCTTCTAGGGCTTACTGGTATGCTAATGATCTTCACACCTGAAGCGTTTTGCATGTAATTGATAAGATTCTAATAGGCATTTCATACCTGGCAGATCTTTATTTTTTTCCCAGCCAGCTGTGACTTAACCTCACTTTTCTTCTTCTTGTAGATCCAAGCTGCCACCATTTTCCTTTCAGAGTTGCCATTTGAGGAGAAGTCTATCCGCCATTTCGGGTTCTAGACATTTTGCTTGACAATATAGGGTGGGACAAAGGGTTTACAGTTGTTCATATGGAAAGTTATACAATCCTCCTATATAATGAAAAACTAATAAGCAAATTGACCAAATAACGGAACAATGTTTGCTATGACGTGCACTGACCAGGGGGGGTAGAGGTTGCAAACGTTCAATACAGGAGCTGCCCCCTTGTGGTCAGTGTGCTCTCAAGGGGAGCACCACTCAGCCAGAAGCTGGGCTCACGACTGGTGAGTGCAGCAGTGGTGGCGGGAGCCTCTCCCACCTCCACTGCAGGTGGGCCATGAGGAGTGAGGGATCCTGGACTGTGAGAGGGCACAGGCTGGGCTGAAGGACCCCCTCCCCCCAGTGCATGAATTTCGTGCACCAGGACTCTAGTAATCTATATTAACAAATGGCCCGCCATGACGCTATCATGTCCAAAGGAGCAGCAGCTCTCGAGGCAGGGTGCAAGCTAGAGCAGCGGAGGGCAGGGCAGCAAGCTACCAGAGGTTGAGGGCTATGACTGGTGGAGAGCCATGAGCAATGGAGGGCAGGGCGCAAAGAGTGACGAGGCCAGCTGAGGCAAGAGGAAGCAAGCTACTCATGCGCACTGGGCCTCTAGTCTATACTAATAACCGAGGAATATCAAAATTGTCCAGGTCACTGTCACAGTAACAATAATGACCAACAGGCTGCCTGGGGTGACCAGGCTGGCAGGGGGGTGAGTGAGGGATGGACAAACAGCTGGCAACAGGCTGCGTGGAGTGACCAGGCCAGTGGGGGGAGGGGGGAGGGCAGTTAGGGGCGACCAGGCCGGTGGGTGGGGGCAGTTAGGGATGACTAGGCTGGCAGAGAAGGGCATTTGGGGTAACCAGGCCAGCAAGTGGGGGGTGGGGTAGTTGGAGTGACCAGATTGGTGGGGGGGGGCAGTAAGTCGCAGCCAGGCCAGCGGGTGGGGGGGCAATTAGGAGCGACCAGGTCGGCAGGGTGGGGAGTTGGGGGCGACCAGGCCAGCAGGCAGAGGCGGTTAGGGGTGATCAGGCTGGCAGGGGGCGCAGTTGGGGGCGATCAGGTAGGCAGGCAGGTGAGCAGTTAGGAGCCAATGGTCCCGGATTGTGAGAGGGATGTCGGAGGGGTCCCAGATTGGAGAGGTGCAGGCTGGGCTGAGGGGGACCCTCCCACCCCCACATGAATTTATGCGCTGGGCCTCTAGTTAATTAGGAGTAAACCTTGTTTCATATACTCACCCTGTATGTAGACTATAATAGCCCCCATTTAAGAAAACTTGAGTATACAGAAACTAAACAAATACATATTGACTATTTTTATTAAAGGTAATACTTTTAAATCTTTTTGATAGTTTAACTTAAAAAATTATTAAGTCTCACATTTGCAGGGAAATTTGCATAAAGCAAAATCACACAGTTTTACTATGTTAAACATTGAAGCATCCTTATAATGGACAACTAACTATTCCTTATTGTGATAAATGGGGGAAAAACAGTTTTATTTCTTCAGAGGCAATGATAGTATAATTTGACTTTAAATAAAGTAATACTAATCCAAGAAGCCAGGTATTAAAAGGACATTCTGGGAACAGTCTTTGTTCCGTTTTGGAAGCATCCACATTTGTTCCTGTGTAAATTGCTATAGATTTATGCATGGATGAATGTATGTATCTGTTTTCCTTAGCCTCAGAATTGATTATTAAAACACTTTAGACTTAGAATAAATCAGCCTACAAATCTCAATTCAAACTTTGTTTTCATAGAATAGATTTGACGGTATTTAATAACATTAAAGCAGAATAACAATTCCTTAAAACATTATGAAAATATTATAGAGAGATGCAAAGTAGATTATATTAACTTTTTGCTTATTTGCCATATTACCAATACTATAATACCAGCTACCAATTTTATTATTTCAATTTCAGCAAATTTAATAAATTTAATCCATTTCAAAGTTGGGTGCTAAACATTTGAGTTGTTGAGAAGCTAAAAGTCCTAATTTTTCACTTAAAGTCATCTATAAATCTGGCTGCACTCTTTCTGGCAGCCTCCTTATTAGATTAATAGTTGTAAAATGTACTTTTGAATTTCACCTCTACCACCAGCCAGCTATGGCCCATAGATAAGTAACAAAATAGTTTTTTCACCTGTAAAATAAAGGACTTCTGATTTTCTAAACATGTAATTCTGTCCCACACCACTGTGTTGTCTAGCTATACTACCGTATATTATTATCCTCATTTTTCAGACTCCTTTTGGGTTTTTACTTGTATCATTTCTTCAACTTTCAGATGTCCTTATCCTCTTGTTCATTTTCACCGTTGAAAGTTCTACCTCCGCCGAGACTGGGTTGGTTGGCTCAATGGATAGAGCGTCAGCCTGCGGACTCAAAGGTCCCAGGTTCCATTCCGGTCAAGGGCATGCACCTTGGTTTTGGGCACATACCCAGTAGGGGATGTGCAAGAGGCAGCTGGTCGATGATTCTCTCTCATTGATGTTTCTAACTCTATCCCTCTCTCTTCCTCTCTGTAAAAAATCAATAAAATATATTTTAAAATAAAGAAAGTTCTACTTCCTTTTTAAAGTACAGTTCAAACGTTTGTGTGTGTGAAGCTTCTTCAATTGGAATTAATCTTTCTTTTAGAACTTTGTGCCTACATTTAACCCTTACTTTTTTGGTCTTGTAGCACAATTATTAGAAGACTATATGTCCTCTGTCTCCCCTTTCTTTTCTTGCCTATTTCTCCACAGATTATAAATGTTTTGACACCAGCCACATTGATCCTATATTAGTTTTGTAATTGAATTGTTCCTTGCTATGGAATAAATGCTCCCTGAATGTCACTTAGTTGTAATAAATAACTATCTGTTGTGTCATGTGCTAAATGCTCGGAGGATTGCCCCGAAACCTGCCTCCAAAAATAGAAAGTGGTGGTAATAGAATCATAGTGAGAAAGCCTCATATAGGAGGTGAACATAAAGAATGGGTAGAATTTAGAAAGCTGCAAGGGTATTTATTTTCTGGATTAGATGAAGAGAAATGAGAGAACTAGTTTGTAGCTATAATTTAAAAAATATATATTTTATTGATTTTACACAGAGAGAAATTGAGAGGGATAGAGTTAGAAACGTCGATGAGAGAGAAACATCGACCAGCTGCCTCTTGCACACCCCCCACTGGGGATATGCCCGAAACCAAGGTACGTGCCCTTGACCGGAATCGAACCCGGGACCTTTCAGTCCGCAGGCCGACACTCTATCCACTGAGCCAAACCGGTTTCGGCTGTAGCTATAATTTTTATTGATAAAATTAGTCTAGTTTTACAGAAGGAATGGGTATTAAAAATTTACTTATGATTTTTAATTAAGCTTTGTATTTTTCATATTGGCTTTTTTTTTTTTTTTTTTACAGGTACAAGAAAATTCCCCAGGACATAGAGCGGGACTAGAACCATTCTTTGATTTTATTGTTTCTATTAATGGTTCAAGATTAGTAAGTTCAGCTTTTTGTACCTTTGTGTATAGTATTTTGTATCTTTTAAAAATGGAATTTTTGGTGTTTATTATATGGGACTGGTGTTTATTCATTAGTTACAAACATAAAGTGTGTTATCAGTTTGTAAAAGTAATTATGTTAGTAAACGTATGAAAATGCCAAATATAAAATACTATACTTGACACGCCAGCAATTATTTTAGGGGGTTAAAATCACTGGAGACTTTTACTTTAAATGTTAAATATTTAAATTTTTATGCAGAAAGAAATAATATTAAAGCATTTGCTTTTTTTAAAGATGTCAAACTTTTGTAGGTAATTGATAAATGACTTTCAACTTGTCAGTTTCTTTGTATATAAGTAATGTTACTAGAACCAGATAGATGTGTTCCAAAAGTGCAGAATTAAAACCACTTTTATGTTGTTTTCAGTTTACCTATAATAAAGCCCTGTAGGAAGGAAATTATATAATTTCAGCAAAGGAAATTCTTACAACAATGGCTACTTGGTTGGCTTATCAACATCTTCTATATAATGGCCTTTTTTCATTTATGTAATGAAATATTTAACACACTGCTTCCATTTTCTTTTTCCTGCCAGTTCCTACTAAATAACTAAACTGTATATTTAGGAGTAGAATCCAAATTAAACTTCAATGCCAGCAAATGTTTTAGATTTTAAAACCAAAGTCATACCAATCCTGTTATGTAATATGACTTCTTATGAAATAATTTGGTGTGTTTTCTTAATCAATAAAGCCCTAGATCACTTAAATCCATGTTAGGTTGCAAATTACATAATCTGTAGTTAGCTATTAGAAAAAGTCAGAAGTTATTGCTAACAAGAATTGTTTTTAACTTCTTAACATTCTTTTATTTGGAGGAACATTTGGATGTTAATGAAACCTTCGCCCATAGAATGCTTTGTGTTCATTAATATTACTCCAATAGACCATAGGATGCTTAAACTAAGACAGTTAACATTGCATTTTTATTTATTAAGAAAAACCATTTTATGTGTTCACAGAATAAAGACAATGATACTCTGAAGGATCTACTGAAAGCAAATGTTGAAAAGCCTGTAAAAATGCTTGTCTACAGTAGTAAAACACTGGAGCTTCGAGAGACCTCAGTCACACCCAGTAACATGTGGGGTGGCCAGGGCTTGTTGGGAGTGAGCATTCGTTTCTGCAGCTTTGATGGGGCAAATGAAAACGTTTGGCATGTGTTGGTACGTATCACTTGTAAGCTGTTCCTTGCAGTTTAAAAAGAATATAGAAAGGTGTTCTACCAGCGGTTATCTCCAGTTTGGTTGAGATTGTAGGGACTTTTATTATTAGGCTATTTTTAGATCTTGAAAATCAGAATTCATTGCTGTTAAAATCTAGGTTATTTTTTTTTAATGCATGAGATGAGGAAGAGAAACAAATAATTTATTCATTATGAGAAGAAATGTTAAAGGAAATAGCTACAGAAGTATTTTAAATATTTATTCAAGATTATGTGACATAACAAGACAATTACAAATGTAGTGGTTTTTAATTGCTATAAGATTTGGAACGTTATTTTATGTATATTAATTTTGGGGGGTGTTTTTGTGTCACCGTAGGATGTAGAACCAAATTCTCCGGCAGCAAGGGCAGGTCTCAGACCTCACAGTGATTATATCATTGGAGCAGATACTGTCATGAATGAGGTAATTAGTGTGTTTATTAAAGAAAATTATATAACATTTTCTTATTAATGTTTAAGTCCATGAGTATATTTGCCTACTTTGCATTTAGAGTTGAAATTTAGGTCTTTGCCGGCCAAGATCACCCATGCTCAGGAGTTAAACAGAACATCTGGGCGTTGTCTCATTAGTTTGGCTCTGGGGGGAAGTGCATACCGTACTATGTAGTCGTTCACAGGTTTGTGTTTGGTATATAAAAACCCTTACTGTACCTCAGGCTAAATGAAATCCTCCTTTTGGTTATTGATTTCATTTTCTCTTCCTAAAAAGAGGTCACAAAATTGGCTCAGCTGTTTTAATCCTTTTCCTTGCTTGATGGCTAGAGAACGTATATATTGCTAAATCAAAAATGAGAGAAAAAATAAGGTGCCCAGATAACCAGGTCTTAATCATAGAGAGCAAAGGCAAAATACCGTACATAGGATTTGTGTGTAGAAGAGTTTTAACTAAAATTGCTTGACTAGGTCTTGTGAAATTGGACATGTAGTAAATAGGTCATTTATAAAATTAAACCTTGTTTGAATGTCAGTTTTAAGAAATGATTTTGATGTTTGGGGCTAGGCTCACAATCTGTGTCTATGTGTTTTGTTTTTTCCTTACATGAGGATATTGATTTTAGATATAGAGGAAGGAGAGAGAGAGAGAGAGAGAGAGAGAGAGAGAGAGAGAGAGAGAGAGACATTGATATTGATGTGAGAGAGAAACATGAATTGGTTGCCTCCTGTATGTGCCCCGACTAGGGATCAAACCCCCAATCTAGGTATGTGCCCTGACGAAATCAAACCTACAACCTTTTGATATATGAGTTCCAACCAACTTAGCCACCCAGCAAGTGTGTTTCTGTTTTTTTAAGTTTATAGGTAATTTTGATATTAGCCAGGTTTGAGACCCACTGTTCAGTAACATAAAAATATTTTTCTCCTGTGATGCTTTTGCAGTCTGAAGATCTGTTCAGCCTTATTGAAACACATGAAACAAAACCATTGAAACTTTATGTGTATAATACAGACACTGATAACTGTCGAGAAGTGATTATTACACCAAATTCTGCATGGGGTGGAGAAGGCAGGTAAGGTCAATTTTAGACTAAATTATAACTGCTTAAACTTAGATGTGTTGTAAAAATTGATTGGTTCATGAGCCAAAGCTCAACTACTGAGCCACACCAGCCAAGCAATAATTCTTTTTTTAAAGTATATATTTAGGAAGACTGGTATATAGACTATAGTCTTTTTTTTTTTTTTTTTTTTGTCTTTTTTTTTTTTTTACTGATCTAAGAGCTAATAGCCTTTCTTTGTTTTGTTATTTTAATCAAATAGTTCAGTTTTATTTAATTTTCCTAATTCCCCTCTTCAACAATGGGACAATACAGTGTAACTTTATTTAGGTGCTAGGAAGATTTCTTAGACTTTGTAAAAATTGTTGGCTTTCAGAAATAGATAGGCTGATTTCAACCAAGAATTAGACAAAATTACAATAACCATAAAACTCAATTTAGAAAGAGCATCAAG
The DNA here is from genome assembly GCF_964339955.1 of Pipistrellus hanaki. Taxonomy (NCBI): domain Eukaryota; kingdom Metazoa; phylum Chordata; class Mammalia; order Chiroptera; family Vespertilionidae; genus Pipistrellus; species Pipistrellus hanaki. The sequence continues at coordinate 44,933,690 of NC_140510.1, forward strand.
CCAAGCAGGTAGGCAGATTTTATAAAATCAGTTTTCTGGGACTCTTTTTCAAGTCAGTTCCGTAATTTCGAGAGGAAAAAAAAAGTTGATTTACATTGCTTTTTTTTTAACAGAGAGAAAGAGAGAGATAGAGAGCTAGAAACACCAATGAGAGAGAATCATCAATCAGCTGCCTCCTGCACACCACCTACTGGGGATGTGCCCGCAACCAATGTACATGCCCTTGACCGGAATCAAACCTGGGACCCTTCAGTCCACAGACCGTCGCTCTACCACTGAGCCAAACCAGTTTCGGCTACATTGCTTTTTTAAGGTCTTTCAGGTGTTGCTTAAATTGTACAAATCTTTCACTATTTTGAAAGTTCTAAGCCTTTTTTTAATTTAAGGAATTATTAATCACTAGGGGCCCAGTGCACAAATTCATGCACCTTGAAAGGAACTGTGGGCCACTAGGGGCATCTCAGCGCATTCTCTGTGCCCTTCCTCAGCTCCTCCTGCCATGGACCCCAGCCCCCTGTCTGCCGGCAGCCTCGCTCCCACCGCCACTGCTTCCATGCCTGATGGCGCCAGCCCTCCTCGCACCTGCTGACAGTGTGGAGTGATTGGGGCCAGCGCCAGCAGCAGGTGTGAGCGGGGCCAGCGCCGCCAGCTGGTGGGAGCAGTGGCTGCTGCCCCAATCACCCCTCAGGAGCGGGGAAGTGGAGAAGCCCTCAGCCACCACTCACACCTGCTCATGGCCCCGAGTGATTAGGACTGGCACCAGGTGCTGACAGCGGGTGCAAGTGGTGGGGGACCACGGCGCCCAGGAGCAAAGAACTTTCAGTAACCACCAGAGGCTAGCCTCAATAACAGCAACTGGCACCCCGCCTTGGTCTGGCACCCCCATTCACCTGCTCCACCATAGCCAACGCCCATCATGTTCCACACTCTGCCGCCTACTGCCGATGCCTGCCATGTTCCATGAGTGGCCCCTGGTGGTCAGTGCATGTCATAGCGACCAATTGTTTGGTGGTTCTGCTGTTCAGTCTGTTTGCATATTAGCCTTTTATTATATAGGATAGTAATTATTATAGGAAAGCTTAGGGTTTGGAAACTTCCAAGTGTTTTGTAAAAGTTCTGGCATTTGCTGGAAAGGGATGACTTCGATGATGCAGGCAGAGAAAGCCTCTATTTGCTCACACTGTTACCTTTACCCACACTACCTCAGAGTCTATGTTGCACCAGAATGCTAAGTTGTTGCAATTTGAGAAAATGAGATAGAGGTCTCATTTTAAGAATCTGGTCCACCTGAGGCAATACTTTTTTTTTTTTTTTAATATATTTTATTGATTTCTTACAGAGAGGAAGAGAGAGGGATAGACAGTCAGAAACATCTATGAGAGAGAGACATCGACCAGCTGCCTCCTGCACACCCCCCACCGGGGATGTGCCCGCAACCACACTACATGCCCTTGACCGGAATCGAATCCAGGACCCTTCAGTCCGCAGGCCGACGCTCTATCTATTGAGCCAAACCGGTTTCGGACTGAGGCAATACTTGATCAAGTTGCCATTGTTCATTGTCCAGGTTTATAATCACAGAAATATGATCTTAAGACATTCAAAGTCGACTAATTTCAGAGGGACTGCCACATATAAACTAAATTTGTAAGGAAGCTGCTGTATTTATTAGAATGACAAATTTTCAGTTTATAAAAGAAACTAATAGTTTCTCCAGTTAGAACACTTATGTCTGATTAGTACCACACGATTGCTTGGTGAGCATAGAATCAGTGTGTGAGGAAGAGGCTCTGCAGATGGGGAAGTCATCACTAGTTCTTTAATTTTAATCACACTGCTGCATTGCTATTCTTGGTGTCCTCCTCTTCTAGACTCTGGAGATTGTTCCTTTTCTTTGGAAGACATTTTTCCTTTTGACATGACTTAGTGCCATTGATCAGCCATTGCTTTATATAGGCCCATACATACCATTTTCCTGAGTCTACTCTCATTTGTCATGTATCTGCTTTTGGTTTTTATTCCCTCCTCTGAGGCTGACCACATTTCATTCATTATAGCATATTTCTCTTAGTTTCATTCTTAAGTTAGCTTTAAGTTCGCAGGACATCTTGCTGTTGCTTCAAGTGCCTCTCTACCTCCACTTAGTTATTTTGATTAATAAGCACCTTGTTTTAAAATGTAGCTACCTCTGAAAGGCTGCCATTGATCAATGTAAATTATTTAATCTTACTCCCTTCAGATTTATCTAAGATCCAGTTCAGTGAGAATTGCAGTTTTGATGGTAAAAGGGAGAAGGAAAAAAGAGAGAAAGAACAAGTAATTTTGTAATGTGAAGCATCACTGTGAAATCAGATTTGGATAAGGAAGAGCTAAAGTTGGCCACTGCCTGCTCTCCCATCTTTTGGTGGTGGTAATACACACAGAAATGATAAATGCCTTGGCAGGAGAGAGGCACAGACATATCTGCCTGGCCTACTCAGAAAGTGTCAAGTAGTTTAGGAAATAAAAGCATTCATGATAGAAACAGTTGTAACCTGATTGTGATGGGCCTTAAATACTTTGGTCAGGAATTTGTATATACTTTGGGCAGTGGAAGGATGATATTATATCAATGGGGGCTCTTTGGTTCCAGACAGTAGAACCCAGCTGTCATTGTTGTAAGCAGACATGACTTTATTGCTGGGGAATCACTCATATAATTAAAGAAACAGTAAAAAATCAGATGTGGGAAGGATAGAACTCAGAACACCTCTAGGAATTTAGAGCAGAAGGACTTTGGCAGTTTCATCGGTATTCTACTGAAGAAATGAGTGTCTTTGGTTTTCTGTCACTCCCAAGATTTGTCGCCATGGGCAGGAGAGAGGGATTGGCTTTGGTCATTAGCTACTCCTTGGTTTGGGCACGAGAGGCCTTCTGATTGACATTCACACCAGTACTGCACACAATAGCAGATAAATCATTCTCCAAAGGGAAGAAGGAAAAATAAATATTGGGAGGCCAACAGACTATGGAAAGAAGCAGTGTAATCATATTATTAAAGAGATGGCCTCTGTTAACAGTATTTTGAAATAGAACTATGAGATGTGTAAATGACATCACCATACAGAAGTGCTTGGAGCTCTTCTGTGCAAAGACTATGACATTCATTCAGCAAACAATTATTAAGTGCCATGTGTCAGGAACTGCTCAAGGCATTAAACAAAACAAGGTCTCTGCCTTCAAGAACCTTAACATTTTATTAAGGGAGTGTTAGATGGTGATAAATACTTGAAGAAAAATGAAAGAGTAAAGGTAGTGCCCATGGTGGAGAAAAGGGTGGTATTTCATAAGAGAGTGAACAAAGGAACCTCTGATAAATTGACATTATTTAAAAGAATGGGAATGGCCGAAACCGGTTTGGCTCAGTGGTAGAGCGTCGGTCTGCGGACTGAGAGGTCCCGGGTTCGATTCTGGTCAAGGGCATGTACGTTAGTTACGGGCACATCCCCGGTGGGGGGTGTGCAGGAGGCAGCTGGTCGATGTTTCTCTCTCATTGACGTCTCTAGCTCTCTATCTCTCTCCCTTCCTCTCTGTAAAAAATCAATAAAATATATTTTAAAAAATAAAAATAAAAAATAAATAAATAAAAGAATGGGAATGTATTTTTATATTTCAAAACCTCAATGAAATGCAACCTATGACTGATAACAGTAACTTTAAAAAAAAAATTTTTCACAGTCTAGGGTGTGGCATTGGATATGGTTATTTACATCGAATACCTACACGTCCTTTTGAAGAAGGAAAGAAAATATCTCTTCCAGGACAGATGACTGGTACACCTATTACTCCTCTTAAAGATGGGTTTACAGAGGTAAGATAACTTTACTACATGATTGTATCATGAAGTTTCCACCAAAATGACTTGAGTGTTGATGTGTGTGGTGGTAGCACTAATTGATGTAGGGTAGATGATGAGTTAGGTATTGACCATGCTGAATTTGAATATCCATTTGGATATCCTACAGGTCTTAAGAATGAAGACAAGGCTAGAGATACAGATTTGGGAATCATCAGGAAAAAGAGGGTAATTTAACCCAATGAGCATTAATAAAAATTGTCAAGGGATTGGCCCCTGACTGAGTCAAAGGACTGGCATTGGAGTCTTGAACGTTTCTAGTATTTAAATGGATGGGCAGAGAAAGGGGACCCAGCAAAGGAAACTCAGGAGAAGCCCAGGGGGAGAACAAAGCTTTAAGAAAAGGGAGATAAAGGGTGAATAATGAATGATAAAGTGATGATAGCTGGTGTTTATTACTTCAAGAAACTTGGCTAGGAAAGCTAAGAATGCTAGGTGTGTAGGGACTGTTACAGGATCAAAATGAAACTTCTTAAGGAATAAGAGATATTTGCACAAGATTAAAGCCTTTAAACTATTTCCTAAGCAGGCCTCACAGAACAATTAACTCTTGTCTACACAACTAATTCAAAACCAAACATCCAAAAAGAAAATGCTACAGTTGTAAAGGAAGGGCTGCTACCACTGTCATTTTGGTACACAGTTTAACCAGATTCTAGAGAAGTGAAGAGGAGCTCCCTCCTCATCCCGCCATTGGCTCATGGCCAGAGCCAGCGTAGTTATATGTTCACACTCCCCCCCCCCCCCCCCATATTTGCTATTCCTAACCAGATGAAGCCTCTAGGGCAGTCAGAAGACAGAGGGTGAAATAGCAACTAGAAAAAGGGGCTATTATATAAGTTATATTGAAATGTGCTAGAAGGCATTGGAGCTAGCAGAAATAGAGTATTCAGAGGTGAAACCACCTATCCACCCATCTGTATAGAATTCATATAGACTCCCTCATTTTTTCTTGCTTGAAGGTAGAGATCTGGCTGCCATATTCATTCATTGATGAAAAAAGATAAGGTGTACTTATGACGTGAGGCATCTTGAAACGTCTAAGGAATTTATCCTGGTTTTAAGACTCCATCTGATTTCTTCCATGACCAATAAAAGTTTAAAACAAAAACTGGCTGAGAATTCAAAGAAGAAGAAAGCAGTGGTGATATAAGGGTTGAATAAAGTGATTTTTGGATGGTCAACAGGAGAATAGAATCTCCTCCTAGTGTGGAAATAGCTAGAACAGTGTGTGTAACAAGGTATTGCCATGTGTCAAAAGACGAAGTGACAGGATGGGAAGGTAGTTTCAGTGCATGGTCCTTGGCATATTCCAGCATTAGGAAGGAGTCTCAGATGGCAGAGCTGCTGGGATAAAATATTTGACATTATATGATCAAAAAATCTGTAGGACTATATTTTCTTGTAAATACACTTGAGTAATTTTTTTCTTTCTTCTTTTTTTTTGGAAGGTCCAGCTGTCCTCGGTAAATCCCCCATCTTTGTCACCACCAGGAACCACAGAAATTGATCAGAGTCTGTCAGGACTTTCTATTAGCTCAACTGCACCAGCTATCAGTAATGTTCTCAGTACAGGTAACCAGAAAAATGTATTCTGTTTTTCAGTCTACTTTGTTTGACATGATACTCTTTTATGTCTCAGGCTATACAATTTTAAAAAGTCAATGCCAGTATACTTTGAAAACTGTAAATATGCTCTGTATTGACAAGACCTTTCTTAATACTAGACTTAGTACTAAATCACCATGCATTTGACACACAGCATTTAAACCTTTTCTCAATGTAGTTCTGACTTTGGGCTTCTCTTTTTTTAAAAAAATATATATTTTATTAATTTTTTACAGAGAGGAAAGGAGAGGGATAGAGAGTTAGAAACATTGGTCAGCTGCCTTCTGCACACCCCCTACTGGGGATGTGTCTGCAACCAAGGTACATACCCTTGGCCAGAATCAAACCTGGGACCCTTCAGTCCGCAGGCTGACACACTATCCACTGAGCCAAACTGGTTAGAGCTGGGCTTCTATTAATATTGTACAAGTTGTAGAGCCAGGACTCTTAGCTTGAAATTCTGTTTTAATTGCTGTTTACTCAACAGATGTTTGCATATCCCTGAAGTGGTAGACACTGGGGATACAAAAAAAAGCAGGTTGCCATGTATTCCTTTTCTAGGGGCTTAGTCTTGCTCAAAAAACATATGTCTATCTCCTTTATTCCTTCTTCTACCTAATACATATAGTCCCTGTTTGTTTTAGTGTTGTTATTTTTTTAACAGCTTTATCAAGATCTAATTCACATACCAAACAATTTACCCATTTAAAATATACATTTGGGGGGAGGGGTAGTTTATTTGCAGAGTTGTATAATCATCACTTTTGTCAATTTTAGAACATTTTATTGCACCAAGAGAGATCCTGTACCCATTATCAGTCACTTCCTATTTTTCCCCAAATCTACTTTCTTTCTATGGATTTGTCTAATGTAGGCCTTTCATATGATAGTAGAGGCCTGGTGCACGAATTCACCCCACCCAGGGGAAGAGCTGAGGGAGATTGGCTGGCTGGCTCCGCCCCTGATTGGGCTGATTGGCCAGCTGCAGTGCACATCATAGTGACCGGTCGTTCTAGTCGCTTGGCTTTTATATATATAGATATGTGTAGTTTCTAAGATTCCTTCCTATCATAGCATATATTAAAACTTCATTCCTTTTTTATGGCTAAATATCCCATTCAATGGATGTTCCATGTTTTGTTTATTCATCAGTTGAGGGACTTTTTAAATTATTTCTACTTTTTAGCTACTATTAATAGTATTGCTACGAACATTTGAGTACAAGTTTTTATGGAATTGCTTGGTCACATAATATGGTTCTTAACTCGGTATGTTGGGAGATTCTTTCCTTTTTTTAAAATCTTCTGTTTTTTTGTTTTCTTCCTTCATAATACTGTACCTAGAGTATATTATGTACTCAAATATTGAGTGAGTTAATACTGACATGGTTTAGTTTTATTTTCTTAATACTTTTTATTATTGAGCTTTTTTTTTTTTTTTAATATGTTTTTATTGATTTCAGAGATGAAGGAAGAGGGGGAGAGTGATAGAAACATCCATGATGAGAGAGAATCCTGCAAGTCCCCCACTGGGGATTGAGCTCACAACCTTGTCATGTGCCCTTGACCGGAATTGAACCTGGGACCATTCAGTTCCCAGGCCGATGCTCTAGTCACTGAGCCAAACTGGCTAGGGCTTGAGCTATTTTTAATATTTGTATTCAAAATTTGCTTACATGTTCTGGAATGGATTTAAAACAGCCCAGTAAGATACACTTAAGGTCAAGAGTATAATCTCTTGAGTTGGTCCCCTAGGTTCAAATCAAAGCTCTTCTAAGAAATGTTTTTCTAGATAAGTTTTTAAATTTTAATTTTTTAAATATATTTTATTGAATTTTTACAGAGAGGAAGGGAGAGGGAGATGAGAGAAAAACATCAATCAGCTTCCTCCTGCATACCCCCTAATGAGGATGTGCCCACAACCAAGGTACATGCCCTTGACTGGAATCAAACCTGGGACCCTGAGTCCACAGGCAGACACTCTATCCACTAAGCCAAATCAGCCAAGGAAAATTTTAATTTTTTATAATTAAAAATTTAACCCAGAAGTGGGTAGAATAGTATAACAAACCCTCACTATCCAGCTTCATTTGTTACCAATATGGTGACATATCTTCCCACCCCCTACAATTTGTTGAGTTTTTTCCCCCCACAATCTATTTTTATTGATTTCAGAGAGTAAGGAAAGGGGAGATAGAAAAATCAATGGTGAAAGAGAATCATTGATCAGAGCCTCCTGCATACCCCCCACTGGGGATTGAGCCCCAACCAGGCATGTGCCCTGACCAGAAATCAAAATGTGACCACCTGGTTCATAGATCAACGCTCAACCACTGAGCCATGCCAACCAGACTTTTTGTTAATTTTTCCCCCAAACTTTATTGAGGTGTAATGTGCATACCATAAAATTAACTCACTGTAAATATACAGCTCAATGTCTTTTAGTAAATTTAGTAAGAAGTTGTGCAGTCATCACCACAATCCAGTTTCAGGACATTTCCTAGATGAGATTAACTATTAATGTCATCAGTATCAAGTCTTAGATACAGTTGGAAGGGATTTTAAAGTTTGTTTCATATAAGTAGTGTTTGAAATATTTTTATATTATGATTGTTTTTTCTTATAGTTCATCAGATGCTCTTATACTTTTTCTGAATAGACTTAGTAAAGGTGGATTGGGGTTCTTCTCACAGCAGAGGCTATATCTGTGTTTGAGTATTGCTTACCTGCTTTAGAGTAAGAGGGTTCCAATGCCATATAAGAAGTCTTCTGATTTTAGGGGACAGCTGACATCTCTCTTCAAGTCCCAGATTCTTTTTGACATTTTAGCTCTTCCCACATTACATTATAGTTTTGTAGTACTTGCATTATCTTATAAGCACATGCACTGAGATCTTTGACCTTATAACACTACAGAGAAATGGTTTCTTGAATATTAAAAGAAGGAGTGTAGATAAAGCAGTGAGTGCTCAAAAGAGACTAAGATATTAACATTTTCACTTCAATTAACTTAATTTAAAAATACTCTAACATCCTAGCTTCATAGTATGAGAAACAATTTTTTGTTAGGCATTTATTTTTCTGTCTTTGCTTTTTTATATATATATATATTTTTATTGATTTCGGAGAGGAAAGGAGAGGGAGATAGAGATAGAAACATCAATGATGAGAGAGAATCATTGATCTGCTTCCTCCTGCAGGCCCCCTGCTGGGGATTGAGCCCGCAACCCGAGCATGTGCCCTTTATGGAATTGAACTTGGGATGTTCTCTCCAACCCACAGGACGCTCTATCCACTGAGCCAAACCAGCTAGGCCTGTCTTTGCTTTTAATTATATTGCTGCAAAGTAGCCCAAATAGTAACTAGAAATGTACAAATACATGGTTTTTAAAAATGGCTTCTTTGTGGGTTGATAATTTTTAGATTATGAAAGTTTTAGAAAATGAGTATATCATGTTGAAATGGCAATCAGTGTGACCTTTCTGGTACACCCCAACACTTCCTGAGCCCCTTCTTTGCTCAGTCTTTTTGCAGAAAACTTACACCATTTTACATAATATCTATTTTATTTATTTAATGTTTGTCTTTTCTGGCCTTCATTAGAATGTAAATTTCATAAAGGTCAGGACTCTTATTGTTGTTATGCTGTGAAGAGCCTCCAGGTCTAGAACAATATCTAACATATAATAAGTGCCCCTCAAAAACTTAAGTAAATGAACACGCCAACCAACCATCCAACCACCTCTTGGAGAGTCTGATAAAAGCAAAGAATCCTCTTCTGCTTTTGCATGCCTCCAATTTCTGCAGTAAACACATGAATAAATAAATATCTGAAGATGGTTGTTTCATACATTTATGAATAGCACAATTCATTTTTGCTACTGTATTTTAGCAGATCTTTATAAGATTAAGATAAAAACTAGAATCCATGTGCAATATTACTATCGTTTTGACATCAGCAAAACCTCCCGCATAAGTAGGTGAAAAACTTGAGTAGATAATCTTTACTAGGCAGTATTGTAAGAGTTATTTGTATATAAAGAACATAGCCTCCTCAAGCTAACATAAGTGAAAATGGGAATGTGCTGGACCTCAAAGGAGTGTCACAGAACCTACCGTCAAATGGAAATGGAGAGTCAGGAAGCCAGGCATTCTCTCCATCTCTGGAGGTTCATATGCTCTTTTGTCTCTTTCTAAAGCCAGCCCAGCACTCACTGTTTCATAGGGCAGATGGCTCCCACCCCTCCAGCAGGCCCAGGTCCCCATGGTTTCTTAGTTCAGGAGCCCAAATGGAGACTGACTAGAGTCCTTGCGTTCCATTTCCAGATTTGCAAAACAATTTTCTAATCTAACCTACTTAGGTCAAGTGTAAAACTCTCATCCAGTGAGCTTAGCTGGGCTGGCTTTGCTGAGCCTCCTGCCCTCTCGGCCCAGGCTCTCACAGTTTTTGTTAGGGGCCTTGGGCAGAGTAGATAGACCAGCTGTGACACCTAGTGACACAGCCAGAAATTAACTAAATGAAGTCCCACTGACCACAGGGGTAGGGATTGAACACTATCTGAATATGATCTGTTTATTCTTTGTCAACTGAATTAGTTACAAATTTTTAAAAAGATTGTGCTTTTATTTTAGGTGTACCAACAGTACCATTATTGCCACCACAAGTAAACCAGTCCCTCACTTCTATACCATCAATGAATTCAGCTACTACATTGCCAGGTAAGCATCAAGAGACTCGAGATGTGTGTAATAAGAGCATTACTAACATTCCACATCTTAAAAAGCACTGAAAAAAATCTTACACCTATGTAGTGACTTTTTATGTCTTTTAATCTCATTTACCTCTGTAACTTTGTGATAAATGAGAACAAGAGGAAATGAGCCAACTTATCGCCCCTTCCCACCCCCTTGCAGCTTGAGGCAGATAAGAAATATGTACAGGTTCCATTCTTGAGCACTTCCTTCGTTGGGCTTTCTCATAGTTGTCTGTGTGAATACCCATTGTGTCCTGGAAGAGAGCACTCCTTATCTGCATCTTCGGTAGCTCGAACATTAGATTAGGTTTTGGTTTATTTCTCTTACTGTTCCCAATGAACACAAGTCCCTTTTCTTGCAAATAATAAGTATTATTTCACTGATCAAATGTATTTGCATTGTGGGAGTCTTTAATTATATGGCTAAAGGTGTTGTTACACAGTCATTACTAACCAAGTATGTACACACTCAAACACAGAATAATAAAGTAAGTGTGATAAAATGTTAATATTTGGGGAATTTGAGTGAAAGGTATATATGGGGATTCTTTTTAATCAACTGCTTTTTGTAACCCTACGTCTGAAATTATTTTAGAATTTGAAGAAAAAAAAGTCCAGGGGGACTGTAAACCTCAACCAACAAAGCAAACTTCCACTCCACTTTACTACCATTCTTGCTGGATAAATCACTCCTTTCTCCAGACACTTGGGCCTCATCATTCTTGCTCTTGGGTTTAGAAGAATTAGTATTTGTTTTAACTCTTAGCATTTAATCAGTTAAATATAGAAAGACATTTTGCTTTGCCCGACTGGCATGGTTCAGTGTTTGAGCCTTACTCTATGAATCTGGAGTTTGTGGCACATTCCCAGGTTGCAGGCTCGGAGATAGCCAATCCATAATTCTCTCTCATCATTGATGTTTCTATCTCTCCCTTCCTCTCTGAAATCAATAAAAAAAATATTTTTTTTTTTAAAAAGAGAATTTTGCTTCAGTGAGATTTTATTATTAACTGGAGGCCCAGCGCATGAATTCATGCACAGGTGGGGTCCCTCGGCCTGGCCAGCTATTGGGGGTGTTTGGAGCTGTGGGAGGTTGGCCGGTGGGGGGAGGGGCAGCAGGAGGTTGGCTGTGGGAGCTCCTGCATTGAGCATCTGCCCCTGGTAGTCAGTGCGCATCATAGTGACCAGTTGTTCTATTGCTTAGGCTTTTATATATGTAGATGTTGTAATGATTCAAAACTGCCACATAGTAAGTGGACTCCTCACTTTGAAGTGGATAGTATTTTTTTAACACATAAGGATTGAATGTTTTCCCAGGGGAGCTGGTAAACCTTTCGTTCTCACCTTCTCTTCAGGTCTGATGCCTTTACCACCAGGACTACCTAACCTGCCTGCCCTCCCCAACCTCAACCTTCCGACACCACACGTCATGCCCAGCGTCAGCCTTCCAGAACTCGTGAACCCAGGTATGTTGCCCATCTTGCCTTCCTAGGACTCTACCTAATAAAAAGTTTTATCTAGGAAAAACAATCCTTTATTTTGGGGTTGTTATGGGTTTTTTTTCTGAAAAGGCAGATCAGTTTAATAAATTTTAGCTGCTCCAAATCAATATTAATCTTATTTTATTTAAAAGAAAAGAGGAAGAAGTTATCTTTTTGATTCTCCTCTCATACACCACAGAGGCCGATTGTAGAAGTAAAGACAGTGTGTGGTGTCACACTGCTGTGACTACACTGGATGGAAGGGGTGCATTTCGCCCCGTGGAGGGGGATGAACTCCTGTGATTCCCCTGTGTTTGGGGCGGCTGCCCTCGGAGGCACCTATCTTGTGTAGCCCAGGCCCAGAAACTTAGACTGTAAAACCATTGCCCTTGCTCAGCTGGTTAGCTTATTTTTTAATAAATACTTGTTATTTAATAGTCTCCATTATTAATAAATGTCTTTATAATAAAAACTGAGAGGTTTTTTTTTGCTGCAAATGGTAAGTTATCAGATATTCAGAGTTCATACTCTTCCTATGCACTGATGAACATGAAGCAGCAGAGAATATGTCCCACAGTCTGCTCTTCCGGCTAATGGTTACCCAGGTTCCCTTTGGCTTGGAGCGGGCCACATGGCAGGGCTGACTTCATTCCTGTAACCTCTGATGCTGTTGTCTTACGCTCTCAGTCTTTTCTTCTCTGCCCTATATTCTTGGCTTTTCCTTCTGCCCTTTCCCCAAATTGACATTGAGGGTTTAACCAGCCCTGAACCTATTGTGCAACCTGCCTTTTCGTTGTTTCTTAAAGAAGTAATCCTCTTTTCCTTTATTATTATTGATTCCTTATTATTTTTAATCCTCACTGAAGGAAATCTTTTTTTGTAATTTATATTTTTTACAAAATTCTGATTTATAATTTTGTAAAAAATATAAATTACATATATTTTTTACAAAATATATGTAAAAAATTACATATATTTTTTTTCTTTCATTTTTTTTATTTAGGTATTATATGTATACATATCTTACCAATTGCCCTCCCCCCCACATTCCCATAAATGCCCTCCCTCTCCAGAGTTTTGCATCCATTGGTTATGCTTATATGCATGCATACAAGTCCTTCGATATATATATTTTTATTGATTTCAGAGAGGGAGAGAGAGATAGAAACATCAATGATGAGAGAGAATCATTGATTGGCTGCCTCCTGCATACTCCCTACTGTGGATCGAGCCCACAACCCAGACATGTGCCCTTGATCAGAATCAAACCTGGGACTTTTCAGTCTGCAGGCTGACACTCTATCCATCGAACCAAACCAGCTAGGGCTCTTTTTCCCCCCCATTAATTTTCAGAGCGAGTCAAAGGAGGGGGTGAGGGTAGGGGGACGGGGGGGAGAGAAACATCCATGTGAGAGAGGCACATCGACTGATTGCCTCCCACACATGCCCCCACTGGGGGTAAGAAGTGAACCTACAACCAAGGTATGTGCCCTTGACCGGGAATCGAACCCTTGACCCTTCGTTCCAAAAGCTGACGCTCTAACCACTGAGAAAAACTGGTCAGGGCTGTTGTGCATTTTAAAATCAACACAATAAACCCACTAAGTATAAACAGTTATCCATCAGTCTTGGGGCTTGAGCAGGGACTAGGTATTTAGGATGAAGCTAATGCAGGGGCTTCATGACAAGCCCCTCCTTCCACAGTCTTCCCAGAGGCTGCCTTCTGTGTCTCCTCTTCCTGTTGTCTGTCCAGGCAGCTCTCAGTCAGCTCGCAGCTTTCCTGGGTGAACGGGATTCTCCTGCCCGACACTCAGTGCGGCTGCAGTGCCTGCTGGAGGGGCTGCTGTCTGTCCCCCGGGAGAATCACTTCTTCCCTGAGCTGGACAGGGAGCCTAGGCATGGAGGAGCCTAGAAGCAGGGCCTTTCCTCCCAGCCAGCTGGTCTTAGTGTGAGCACTTAGTGTGAACACAGGGAGGGGGAAAGGAGGCATACAGCTATGAGTACGTGAAACACAGTTTATTTTGTATTATTTTCCATACGAACAAATGCAAACCTACTTTGCCCCACCCTGTATTTAACTCTGTCCTGTCTCCAACTGAGGATAAGCAGAGGTTGTGATTTGTATTGTCTCTCCTCACTTCAGTTTCCTTAATGAAGTGCAAATAAAAACACTATGTGACTATGGCTACCGCTCTTTCAGTGCTGGGAGGATGTCTGATGGTGCTGTTTTTGTCCTAGGCTTGCCACCTCTTCCTTCCTTGTCTTCCCAAAACTTACCTGGCATTGCAGCGCTCCCCTTGCCATCCGAGCTCCTTCCGTCATTCCCTTTGGCTCCAGAGGTCTCTTCGGCAGCAGGCTCAGGGGAGCTGCTGTCCTCCCTCCCGCCCACCAGCAGCCCACCCTCCGACCCCGTCGTGACCGCTGCAAGAGCAGATGCTGCCTCAGCACTCACTCTGGACGTGACGCTCCCAGCTCCCACGGCCCCCGTCACTGCCGAGGACAGAGCCAGCGAATCCGCCCAGGCCAGCCAGAAGCCTGTTTCTGCGGTGACGGATGCAAATGCCTCTGAGTCACCCTAACTTTGAACCATCTTTGGAGTTGGCTCGGTGTGCTTATTTTACCACGGAAACGAATCTGGAAACGCAAACTGTCATTAATTTCATACTAGTTTTTATCATATCTGTAGGCATCCTGTAAATAATTCTAAGGGGAAAACTAAGCAAGATGTTCTGAGATTGTATCCTGCCAAATCAGGGTGGGTTCATGGGCTGGGGAGGGAAATGTCAGAAAGTGCTTGTATTTTAAAACAACCAAAAAGAATTGTAAGAGGGCTTGCTGCCAGGTTTCCACTGCCATTCTTGGGGTGTGCATCTTTGGTAAAGGTGGCGACAAGGTGTCTACTTTTGTCCCTGTCCCCCTGCTGCTCCTCTGTAAAAAATGAAACATTTTATGCCTAGTTCTCACATGCAGCATTTCTCATAGTTTGTAAATCATTTGCGTGAAAGCAGACCAACTCACTAAACGGTGAAAGGAAAAAATATTTTACTTTTGGTCTCTGTGAGTCACATCTCTATTAAGGTTTACACAAAACCCAGCTAAAGATGCTTGATAAAGTTACACAGTGTGCACTAGTAATTGAATATCTTTTTATTCAGCCTATACACGGATCCTTATTTTGAGGTCTCAAAATTACTCGGACAACATTTTGTAACTGCTGCTGTTGCTTTATATGTCCACCATGAAATACATTTAAAGAGAAATAAAGGAGGTGTTGGTGTTGCACAGTTTTAAACCAGAAGGTGGCACTTTGTGGCTACTTCAGACATTACAACCATACTAGGAAAGCATAGATACAGCAATAAATGATAGTAATTTGGATTTTCTTCTTGTGAAACATTTAAATTATAGGTCCTACCTGCCATATGTGCACGCATTACTCTCAGTGTCCACACATCTTCAGTATAATTTTTCATGTCTTAACGTTAGTTTTCTCCTAAGTTTTCTAAGAGGTGATAAGTTAAATGGAATTGATTTATTGAATGAAATTAAATGCGTATTATATATCTGTTTTTAAGTAAGATGAAAGAAGTTCATCGGTATTGACCTGGCACTGGACTGAACATTGCTAAGAGAACAGCACATAGAACTACAACCACTCAGCTGGAAACTAGGGTCGTCAGCTCCAGCTCAGAGCCTCCAACAGGGGCCAATGCCAGCCAGTTCTTAGCATATGTCCATTTCTGGAGCCAGATTTATATTTAGGATGATTAAAGAAGGCTCCAGCTCTAAGCATAGCATCTTCTGTTTACATTATAAATATTACTAGAATAGTCCTCTCAGTTTAATCCTGTTTTTGGATTAACTGAGAAAACTGTAACAGGTAGAGAAAATGTTCACAAGTATATTTAAACTAGAGACCGATGCACGAAATTCATGCAAAGGGCTCGGCTTTGGCAGTGTTGGCGGCTTGGCCTGGCCCTCGTAGCCCCAGCTTCATCTGGAAGGTCGTTTGGCTGTTTGATCTAATTTGCATATTACACTTTTATTATAGATGATGCAATCATACACTTTCCAGGACAGGAAAGGTTGAGCAGGTTGTTACTACTTTCTAAAAGATGTTCATATTAAATGTGTGTGTGTAAAGCAAGTAATTTTTTAAAATATATTTTTATTGATTTCAGAGGGGGAGAGATAGAAACATCAGTGATGAGAGAGACTCATTGATCGGCTGCCTTCTGCATGCCCCCTACTGCGGATCGAGTCTGCAACCCAGACATCTGCCCTGATGGGGAATTGAACCTTGACCACCTGGTTCTTAGGTCAATGTTCAACCACTGAGTCATACTGGCTGGGCAATTTTTAAGATTTACAAAGTTTTTTTTTTTTTTTTTTAACAAGTTTCTCCAATGCAGTGATATTACCTCTTGTGGGATTACAGTTCTCATTTGAAAAGGACAGCATCACTAGACCATCTTCCCAGGAAAATGTCTATAAACACTGAGCTCTGGGGGGAGAGGACTTCTTAGCCCTTTCTTGGAAGATAGCCACAGACTTGGCCTAGATTGGCTCATTAGATCTTATTTTAGATACTCTCTACTTCTTTCAGGAAAACAAAAACAGTTGGTGTTTATAGACAGCAGCAGGTTCTATACCAGGGGCCTGAAATGTGATATAAAAAATGGTGTCCCTACCAAGAAGCCACTCCCTGCGGCCTTGTTGGGGATCAGTCTCCAGGGCTCTCAAGTGCTCTCACATGGAGAGGAGTTCACCGAGATGCGAATCACAAAGGCAGACTTGCCTTTGAACCCTCTGACCGCTCGGCTTGTGCCAAGTGCCACAGAGGCAGTAATGGGGAGGACGATAGCTGGAACAGGCTGTCGCCACGCACTTCTCGGAACAGTAGTGGCTTCAACAAGAACCTTCTCTCTCTCCCTTACTCGGAGTTGGAGGTAGACCAGCTGAGGCAGGCCTGGCCCCTGCAGTGTAGTTCTACCGGGTGTGCTTTCCATTTCCAAGGTCAGCATACGGACCCAGGTGACAGCTGGAGCCCCAGTACACCGTTCTCATTCCAACCAGGAGAGAAACTCCCGCCCCCCTTCCTTTGGGGGCAATTCAGAACAGTTCCACACAGCACTTTGGCTCACATCCTTCTGGCCAGTGGGGAGTCACCAGGCCCCTTTTAGCTGAAAAAGAGACAGAGATGAAGTCTTTTATCTCACCGTATGCCCAACTATTGCTGACAAGGAAGAGGAGTAACTAATGCAACCTAGGTGCCTGGCTGGGGAGTTGGGGCTTTGTCTTAAAAACAGGAGTCACAAAAGAAAAAGCAGGAGTCACTGGAGGAGGATTTCCTTGGGGAAAAGCTCAGATTTGCATTGAGAAAGCCTGCCTAGTGGAGTGCAGGCCCAGAACAGTGGCCTGAAATGAGCAGATGGAGGGAAGAGCGTCAGGGCCAGTGAAAGGCCAGGGAGGTGGTTCTGTTATCCGCTTTGGTAGCTAAGAACCTGTAATGATTTCCCTTTGGTTTTTGTTCCTGTTTTACTAAGTGTGCTTACCTTTTTTTTTTTTTTTTTTTTTTTTTTTTTAATATATTTTATTGATTTTTCACAGAGAGGAAGAGAGAGGGATAGAGAGTTAGAAACATCGATGAGAGAGAATCATCGATCAGCTGCCTCCTGCACACCCCCTACTGGGGATGTGCCTGCAACCAAGGTACATGCCCTTGACCGGAATCGAACCTGGGACCTTTCATCCGCAGGCCGACGCTCTATCCACTGAGCCAAACCAGTCCCGGCTAAATGTGCTTACTTTTGAAGAGCCTCGTTTAGCTCAATGCCTGAAAGTGAAAATGAAATAAAAAGGAGAACGACCTTCCTCATTTGTGAGACATCAACTAACGTTGGAGGATGGCTCCTCCGTGGCCTGAAGGTGAAGGCCTCCCTCTAATTACTACCCAGCAAGCCTTCAGCCGGCTCACAACCCCTCACTCAGAGTGTGGGCCGCTGGGCCGATGGAGTTTGAAAAGCTTCCCAGGGGGTGAGAGCCGCTCACAGGGACATTTCCCTCCCTCAGTGAGCCTGTCCCTTCCCAGGCTGCGATCAGCACAGGCTCAGCACCTCCTCCTCAGTGGTCATTGAGTCCGGCTGCTCTGGAGCTTGGGAAGGTAGGTAAGAAGGCAATAGGAACGCCATTGCCTACTGAGACACTCGTTCCACTCAGCAAAGCACACATTAGAAGAAGCCCTTTTTATCGCTGATTATCGCTGATAATTCTTCCCTTTGCTGTAGGAGGAACAATCCCGCATTCCTTTATAGGCCTCAGGACCCCTCCCAGGCTGGCATCACCCTGGCAGCTAGGGAAGGGGGTGGGGTGTTCACAAGCATGCAGCCAGCAGCCAGTGGCAGAGGCTTGCTGCCAACTGCGGAAGTAAAGCCAGCGACAGTTTGCGCCTGTTACAGCGCAGCTGAGGCTGAGAAGTGCAGAAAAAGCTGCTGCTCCAGGGAACTGGCCACTCTCCTTCAGTTTAAATTAAAGAATGAAAAGACCCTCCTTCCACTGGTGGAGGTGAGCTCCAGGGACTTCGCGTTACCAGCTTTGAGGCTGCACCATATTCCTGGCAATAGAAAGGCCTCTGCTCCTTGGAGGCCACTGGGCTTTGGGATAATTACAGCTCAGTGTCCCGTGAGGAGCCAGGCCAGGTCTGTGCAAAGCCCTTTACAAGACAATCTGCCCAGCGAACGAGGTAGCCAACTGGCTTCTCCAGCATGGTTCTTTGATATTCAAGTGTGAATCAATTGCCAACGTTTAGGAGTCAGAAAAGTCCCAAGATCCTGCAACACTGGATCCTCAGTCCACAAGGGAACAAGTGCCATCTTGAACCTACACCCTCGAGTCCGCCACAGACCCCACCCGGCCCACTGCTTCCTGCCACCTGCGTAGCCCACAGACAATGTGTCTGCAGTATGATCCTGGTAGGAGCGGGTGGGAAACCGGGACTTCAGAGACTTGGAGGGGCCAGAACCAGGGAACCCAGGATTAGAAAACAGGATCCTTCCCGGACTTCCTTACTTTAGATCCGTGAGTCTTGGTCGAACAGGCTCTAAGGCAAACAAAGTTTGACGCAGTCCCTTAAACCAGTGTTTCCCAAACTTCTCTCATGATGAGAATCACCTGGTGGAGTTGTTAAAACACAGATTCCTGAATCCCAACTAAGAAGTGCTAAACTAGAATTTTTGGGAACATATAGGTAAAATTGCATACCTAACTTAGTGCTCTGTATATAACATCTGTGTTAGAGCACTAGTTAAGTATACAATTTTACCTATATGTTCCCAAAAATTCTAGTTTAGCACTTCTTAGTTGGGATTCAGGAATCTGTGTTTTAACAACTCCACCAGGTGATTCTCATCATGAGAGAAGGTTGGGAAACACTGCCTTAAACTATAAACATGGCAGCAATCGTCGCCTGGACAATGACTGGGACAGTGACTGGAATTTGGGTTTTACCAGCCTCTTCCTAAAGCCAATTCGGGGGCCCCAAGCCCATTAGTTATTTACCTTACCAACCAACTCTGTTGGCATTTATCATCAGTTCTCTTCTAGGGATCAAGGAGCAGGTGATACAAGATTCTGAGCACCTGAAAGGCCTGTCCTCCACTCAATCCAGCCTCATCCTAGTTAGAGGGAAGTGGCTCACATTTGCCCAGCCTGGCCGGGCTGACCTGGTTTGACACCGGGACTGTCTGCTGAGGTTGTCAGGAAGCATCTCTGAGAAGCACTTGAATTAGACTGGTTGGGATGGGGCTATGGGAACTTCTTATTTCTTCTCTTATACACCTGAGTATTTTCAGAACTTTTAAACAGGTTTGAATTACTTTTTAGTCAACAAAAACTAGGGTTGTTTCCATGTGGGGACACATGGGAGACTTACAGAGCTAGGGCTGCCCAGCCTGGAGGGGAGCGTGGGCTGGGGATCTCCCGTGGCGCTTACAGGGAGCCTGGTCGTATACACAGAGCTCTCTGTCAGTGCCCTAGGCTGGAGTTACCACAGATCGCAACACAGTGCCAGTCTGTTGTGTCTGAATCACGTCGGCCAGAAATGTTCCCGTGTGGTGCAGACAGCTGTGCGAAGCTGAGGGCCCTGTTGCCTCCAGACATTGTTCAGACCTCCAGGAGGAATGTTGGCCGTCAGGTACATGAAGCGCACGCAGGTCGAACAAGGAGTCTCGTTAGGGAGCTGAGTGAAAAGAAGCTGGCCCTGTGGTAGCGTCCAGGGACCCCGCTCACTGTGAGGTAAATAAAACAAGCCGTTTACCCACGCTGGTCTCTGTCAAGCTTTTTCTTTTCTTGAAATGATCAGAAATGAAAAGAGCACGGAACCTTCGAGACAATGAAATCCGTTTTTCCAAATTAATATCTCCACGAGGCATATCGATCAGTGTAACCTGTGTTCCAGGCGGGGACAGGAGAGGACCCGTTGTGGTAGGGATGGGGAAGAAGGCAGAGAGACGGACACAGGCCCTGGGCAGGCACCGGATCTCATGTTGCTGAATGGTACACGGAGGAAATTTTTGTTTTCTAATTTCAATACCTGTGTGTTTACTTTAACATGTATTGGAAAAAAAAAACACTTTGGACGAGTATCTTCCTTTACAAATAAACTTCAGTGAGAAAAAGGCGTCAATTTAAAGAAAAGTATTAGTTGACAGCAGGTACCAAGCCCCCAGCTGGGCGAGTTTTCCTGTTAATTCTTAGGGCATCCCAGCAGGCAGGACTGGGACCTGGGAAGACACTTCCTCCAGGTCACAGAGCGGGAAGCTCTGGGCCAGGAGCCCCTTCCAGGGATGTCTGTCCGCGCTCAGCTTCCAACACTGACTTCCGCCCGGAGACTCCTGTGCTCTCCCAGGCCCTGCGGGGGGCACGGAGCCCTGCAGGCCGGGCTTCCGAGCGGAGCCCGCAGTGCGCGCCACGGCCACCAGGTGGCGCCCCGAGCCCAGGAAAGCCGCGCCCCGTCCAGGCCGCGGGGTCTCCGGGCCGGCCTCGCAGGGCCCCTGGGCGGGGCGGGGGCATCTTGGAAGCACCCTCGGGGTGGCGGCGCTTTTGTTCTCTAGCAAAGGTCTCCGGATTCAGTCCCCTGCTTCCTGCCTCCGCACCTGGAGCTGCGTGGGGGCTGCAGAGAGGCCTGGGTCTCTCACCAAAAGACACATCATCAGCCTGAGGGTTTGTTAAGATAAAGAAGAAAAGTCCTTCGGGTGTCTTTGAGCCTCTCAGATACCTCAGGAAACATCAGGAACCTGATATCTGGTGGGGGAGGTGCAGGGGTCTGGCTTCCACCCTCCCCAGCCCTCACCCTCCCGCCGCCTCCTCCTCTGCAGGTTTCCTGATGGTGAGCCTGGCTGTGATGGCACCGCCTCTCCCCTCTCCGATCAGCTCTGCCATCTCCTCCGATCCGCTCTGCCATCTCCCCTCTCCAATCAGCTCTGCCATCTCCCCTCTCCGATCAGCTCTGCCATCACCCCTCTTCGATCAGCTCTGCCATCACCCCTCTCCGATCAGCTCTGCCATCTCCCCTCTCTGATCAGCTCTGCCATCTCCCCTCTCCGATCAGCTGCCATCACCCCTCTCCGATCAGCTCTGCCATCTCCCCTCTCCGATCAGCTCTGCCATCTCCTCTGATCAGCTCTGCCATCTCCCCTCTCCGATCAGCTCTGCCATCTCCTCTGATCAGCTCTGCCATCTCCCCTCTCCGATCAATGAGGCAGTTATCCCTGAAGTGTCTCTGAATCCAGAGGCATCCCACCACACTGCTTCACAATTGGCACCTCGGTAGCCGGGGATGAGACAGGGACAGAAGGCCCAGGAGTGGGGCAGCTCCCTGAAGGAGGCCAGGGAAGCTCCCCTGGGAGTGATGCCGGGCTTTGAGGGCGGAGAGGCTCCGGGCAGTCAGAGAGGCCTCAGAGCCGTGAGGCTGCACCCCACAGTGTGCTGGCCCTCGGATTGCTGGGGAATGCAGAGGGTGGAGTGTGGATCGGTAGCAGTTGCAGCTGGAGGGGGTTAAAGATCGGGAAAGGCCTTGGATTTGGTGCCAAGGAGCCTCAAACTGGACCATAAAAGGGATTTTTGTTTTGTTTGGGGCAAAGGAGTAAGGAGTGTGCCCTTCACAAAGACCAGTGATTTGAAAATTCTTCCTTTTAGCAAGATAGCCTTTTGAAGATGAAATGGGCGGAACACAGAATTGAAGATCAGACCCAGGTGGAGCTGCTGGAAGCTGCCCTCTGGCCAGGGAGGGGACGTGTGGCTTCCCTGAAGAAGGGGGGGGGGGGAAACTTTAGGATCTCATAAAAAAAAAATGTTCATCATTTTAAAAAATATATATTTTGTTGATTTCAGAAAGGAAGGGAGAGGGGAAGACAGAACCATCAATGATGAGAGAGAAGCACTGACCGCTGCCTCCTGCACACCCCGCACTGGGGATCGAGCCCACGGCCTGGGCATGTGCCCCTGACCAGAATCAGATTTGGGCCTGGCCGACACTCTACTCACTGAGCCAAACCAGCCAGGGCTAGGATCTCATTAAAAAAAATAATAAATAAATAAATAAAAATTATATATATATATCAATATATAATTGATTTCAGAGAGGAAGGAAGAGGGAGAGATAGAAACATCAATGATGAGAGAGAATCACTGATTGGCTGCCTCCTGAACGCCCCCTACTGGGGGGTCAAGTCTGCAATCCGGGCATGTGCCCTGGCTGGGAATGAACCATGACCTCCTGGTTCATAGGTCGGTGCTCAAGCGCTGAGCCACAGCCGCGGGGCTGGGATCCCATCTTCTTCCCAAAGCAGCCTCGGCCCAGAGAATGCTGCGGTGCCCAGGCCTCCGGCTTCCCAACCCGCCTCACTGCCCAGCGGCAGGTCCTGCTCTGGCCGTGGCTGAGGAGACCTTCGGTCTGTCCGCCCGGGAGGCCCGGGAGGAGCCCAGAGCCAGGCGGTGAGCGCCCTGCCTGGCCCCCAGCCCCTCTCCAGCCGGGCGACCTTCCCCACCGGGGCTGCGGAAAGCAGCCGGTCCGCGCTTCTCCTCCCCGATGGCTCTTTACGAGGACCTCGGAGGGCTCCCTCAATTATCTGACGGATGAAGAAAGTAAAATCCAGCTCGCTGGTGTGGCTCAGTGGCGGAACACTGAGGTCACGACCTGTTGGATCCCCAGTCAGGGCACATGCCTGCCTGGGCCGAGGGCTCGATCCCCAGGAGGGGGCACGCAGGAAACAGCCCTTGGATGTTTCTGTTTCATTGATGTTTCCCTTCCTCTCTCTAAAGTAAATAAAAACAGCCCTAGCCGGGTTGGCTCAGCGGATAGAGCCAACTGATCCTGGGCTCAGTTCCAGTCAAGGGCACTTGCCTGAGGTGCAGGCTCGGCCCCCAGGAGGACGTGTGCAGGAGGCGGCCAAGTAACGATTCTCTCTCATCATTGATGTTTCTCTCTCTCTCTCCCTCTCCATTCCTATCTAACATCAATATAAATATATATGTATATTTAAAATATATATATATAATTGATTTTTTACAAAGAGGAATGGAGAGGGATAGAGAGTTAGAAACATCGATGAGAGAGAATCATTTATCAGCTGCCTCTTGCACACCCCCTACTGGGGATGTGCCCGCAACCAAGGTACATGCCCTTGACCGGAATCGAACCCGGGACCTTTCAGTCCGCAGGCCGACGCTCTATCCACTGAGCCAAACCGGTCCCGGCTGTTTTTATTTTATTTTTAAAAATATATTTTTATTGCCAAAACCTGTTTTTATTTTATTTTTAAAAATATATTTTTATTGCCGAAACCAGTTTGGCTCAGTGGATAGAGCGTCGGCCTGCGGACTGAAAGGTCCCGGGTTCGATTCCGGTCAAGGGCATGTACCTTGGTTGCGGGCACATCCCCAAGAGGCAGCTGGTCGATGATTCTCTCTCATCCATGTTTCTAACTCTCTGTCCCTCTCTCTTCCTCTCTGTGAAAAATCAATGAAATAAGTAAATAAAATAAAAACGTTTTTAAGCAGGTGAAATCCGTTAACGGACGCTCCTCCGGCTCCCAGCTGGGGTGGAGCGGCCCGGCTCCAGGTGGAACCACTGGTGGGTGAGGAGCCCACGGGGCGGAGGGGGAGCAGAGGAGGCCGCTCCTCACGTGCACCCTCCGGAGGGTAAGTCCCTGCTTCTATCGAACTTAAAGAGCCGGTTCCTTTCTAAGGCCTCCTGGTGTCGGACAGACACCTGAGCGGGGCCCTCCCGGCGGCCTCCTGTGCTCCGGGCCGGGGCGCGGCCGCTCGGACCGAACATCCCCTGCCCCGCGGACCAGCGGAGCGGCGCTCGGCCGGGTGAGAGGCGCCACAGGGTGACAGGAGGAGGGAGGCCGGGGACTGACCGCCGCCGCCTTCACACCCGGCGGCGGGGCTGTGTCGGCAAACTGCGGCTCCCGAGCCACATGCGGCTCTTTGGCCCCTTGAGTTTTTAGCGAAGGCCAGCTTAGGAGTACTGTGATTAAGTTAAAAACAATGTAACGACCTGTATCGTTTAAGTTTAAAAATTTGGCTCTCAAAAGAAATGTCCGTCGTTGTGCCGTTGCTATTTGGCTGGTGACGGCGGCCGGGCCGGCGCTGAGCGATGGGCACCGGCCCTGCCTTCCCCGGCGCGCAGGCCGCGGGGCCGGCCCGGAGGGGCCAGGCCGGGCTGCTGGCCAGAGCCTCCGCCAGCGGCCGGTGCACAGCGCCCCCGCCCAGGCCCGGACCCTCCGGAGGGCCGCCCCCTCCCGGGGCTGGCCCAGGGGGGGGCCAGGGCGGCGAGGGCCAGGGCTGCTCACACTGCTGCTCCGCCTCTGACACCAGGTCAAAGCTCTGCAGTCTCCCTTCCCATCTAACGGGAGCTGTGTGTGTGTGAGTGTGTGAGTGTGTGTGAGCGTGTGAGCGAGAGAGAGAGAGAGAGAGAGAGAGAGAGAGAGTGTGTGTGTGTGTGTGAGTGAGCGAGAGAGAGTGTGTGTGTGTGTGTGAGTGTGTGTGTGTGTGAGTGTGTGAGTGAGAGAGTGTGAGTGTGTGTGTGTGTGAGTGTGAGTGAGCGAGAGAGTGTGTGTGTGTGTGTGTGTGTGAGTGTGTGAGTGTGTGTGAGTGAGCGAGAGAGTGTGTGTGTGAGTGTGTGTGTGAGTGTGTGAGTGAGAGAGTGTGAGTGTGTGTGTGAGTGTGAGTGAGCGAGAGAGTGTGTGTGTGTGTGTGTGAGTGTGTGAGTGTGTGTGAGTGAGCGAGAGAGAGTGTGTGTGTGTGAGTGTGTGTGTGTGTGTGTGAGTGTGTGAGTGAGCGAGAGAGTGTGTGTGTGTGTGTGTGTGTGTGTGTGAGTGTGTGAGTGAGCGAGAGAGAGTGTGTGTGTGTGTGTGAGTGTGTGTGTGTGTGTGTGTGTGTGAGTGAGTAAGAGAGTGTGTGTGGGAGTGTGTGTGTGTGTGTGTGTGTGTGTGTGTGAGTGAGTGTGTGTGTGTAAGGGGTGAAGGGGAGGGGGTGAGGGTGAGGGGTGCGGGGAGTGGAGTTAAAAACAATGCTTTTGATGGTTGGTTGGTTGGCTGGTTGGTTTTCGGTTTTGGATTCGGGGGCTTAGCTCTCTTGCTCAGGAGTAAACAGTTATGGGTAGTAATGGAGTCTAAAGAGAGTCTATTTGATTGATTTCTCACTTTCAAAAGATGCTGTGTCAGAGATTTATTCTTTTACTTACAACACATTGGGACAATTAAAAGTGCTCGACACTGAGAAAAAATATAACACTTGAAATAGCTGGGCATGTCAGAAACCAGCAGCCTCTGGTTTGCCTCAGGAAAACAGAACAGTGTCCGGGGAGAACTGCGTTTGGTAAAATATTGGCAGAAGTGTGAGACGAGCCCTGGCCGAGTGGCTCTGCTGGCTGTGACTTCGTCCTATGCACCACAGGCTGTGGGTTCCGATTCCTCTTCAAGGCACATTCCTAGGGTTCGGGTTCAATCGCCGATGGTTGAGTATGGGAGGCAGCGGATCCATGTTTCTCTCATATCTATGTCAGTCTTCCTCCCTCACCTCCCCCCATTTCCCTCTCTCTCTAAAAAAAATCAAAACATATCCTTGGGCGAGGATTTAAAAAAGTATTAGAAGAATACTATGGTAGCATCAAAAATATAACCATCTAGGGCAGGGGTCTTCAAACTACGGCCCGCGGGCCACATGCGGCTCGCAGAGGAGTCTGATCCTGCCCGCCAGGTTTTTTGGGCAGTGAGCGCAGCCGAGGTGTTACAGTAGGAATTAGTAGTTCATATAGTCCGGCCCTCCAGCTCTCTGAGGGACCGTGATCTGGCCCCCACTTTAAAAAGTTTGAGGACCCCTGATCTAGGGGTTTAAGAAGTTCATACATCTAATAAAAATGGCACCATGTATGTGATAGCCTTATTAGAGAATTACCAAGGAAGGATTTGTAGTTTGTGATTTCCTGTTTCTCAGGGCTAGTATTTGTTCAATAGTCCAGGAGAATGCACATGTTTCTTCAGATGACGATTTCCTAAACATCTGGAGTGTTGCCAGCTATTATTGCCAACATTCTCAGTATCTCAGGGCTTAGGTTTGTGCTTCTGATAATTATTATGGAATAATAATTCATAGTTCATCCCCAAAGTGAGGCGTGTCTATAGTGGAAGGATCTTAGATATTTTGCTTGAGGAAACAGACCTTTGACATGGTCTGTGTAAGTCTTTTTTATGTTGCAGTAGCACCTATGCATTATTGTCTTACCGCAGTGTCATTTCACCTTGATTGGTGTGATTCTCTAACAGATGTCTGTCTATGGGACACTCTCCTGCTTGGCTCTGTATCCGTGGAGCCTAGAAGGGTGTGTGGCTTAGAATATGTTCTTGTGGAATGAATGAAAGGACCACCGATGGATAATTAAACTAGATAATCCATTCTCCAGCATCCCTGACTGCATTATTATGTAAATTATCAAAAAGCATTTGTAAAGGATGAAATTGTTATTTAGCAACCTGTAGACTTTTTTAAACAGTTAACAGTATTTTTCTAAATTGACTTTAGAGGAAGGGAGAGAGGGGTAGAAACGTCGTCATGAACACGGATCAGCTGCCTTCAGTGTGTCCCCTGCTGGGGATGGAGCCTCAGACCCGGGCATGCGCCCTGACCTGGATTGGAACGGGCGTATATTCTATGCCACACACTCTTCTAGGCTCCTGGTACATGGATTGATGCTCAACCACTGAGCCACACTGGCTGGCAGCCTATAGATTTGAAAAATCTTTTCCCATTTTGAAAATCATTCTTGATTTACTTGAATTTATTCATAACTCAAACCACTTATATTAACTTCTTGTCTGATTTTCTGAATAATATTTTTTTTTGCCCTTGAAAAAAATAACATCTATAATACTAAAAGTGTAATATGCTAATCAGACCAGACATCCTTCCGGGCGAAGCCAGGGCTGCGAGGGAAGCCCGGTCCCGGGGCCGGAGGGGAGTGGTGCTGGCAGAGGGCTAAGGAAGGCCTACTCTTGCATGAATTTCGTGCTCTGGGCCTCTGGTGATATACAGTAGACACTTTTGTCTATATTTGCAGTATAAAAGGACCACCGAAGGATAATTAAACTAGATCCATTTTCCAGCATCCCAGACTGCATTATTATGTAATTGTCTATATTTGGGGTAAATATAGAGATATAATTTGAGATATAATTGACATATAACATTATATTAGTTTCAGGTGTACAACATAATGGTATAATATGTGTATATTGCAAAAGGATCACAGTAAGTCTAGTTAACATTCATCATTATACTGTACAATATACAAAATGTTTTATTCTAATGATCACTTTTGAGAGAGATACTCTCAGCAACTTTCAAATATGCAATAGAGTTTTAGTAACTACTAGGGCCTAGTGCACGGATCTGTGCACGGGTGGGGTCTGGCCGGCCCAGCCCAATCCGGGCAGATGGAGGCTGAGCCTATCGGAGGAAGAGATGGCAGGAGGTGGGCAGGGCCCGCCATGGGGAGGGGCTGCAGGCGGTTGGCCAGCAGGCTCCACCGCTGATTGGGATGAGGGAGTGCAGATTGGGGGCCAGCAGCCTGGGAGAGGGGCCATGGGGGTTGGCCAGCTGCCTCTTTCCTCTAAAATCAGGGTGGGGGGCTGATCTGGGGTGGGCTAGGATGGGGAAGGGCTGCAAGAGGTCGGCCAGCTCCCTGTTGGGGTGGGAGGTGATTAGAGGTGGGGCCAGCTGGGGGGAGGGGCTGCGGGCCGGTCAGGGGGTTGGGGGCCCATCAGGGGCAGGTCTGGCGGGGGGAATGGGGCGTCTGGCCAGCGGGCCCCACCAGTGATCAGGGTGGGAGAGTCAGATCAAGGGTGGGTTGGCACAGGGGGGGGGGAGGGGGGAAAGGGGGGAGAGGAGGGAGGGGCCGTGGGAGGTTGGCCATCTGGCCCCACCCCATGATTGGGGCAGTGCGCATCATAACCACTGGTTGTTCTGGTCATTATGGTGTTATGGTCACTGGCTTTTTATATATATGCAGGCAGTCTTGGGTTTTGTCGAACATACATTGTTTCATGGTTATGGTGCCATCTCCCATTTATTTATTAAAAATTTTTTTTGTCATTTCAATGTATGTACATATGTGCTTTATGTTTTTTATTACTTTATCACTTTTAAGTTTTTTTTTTAGTTTCACTTCATTACCGCTGTGTATGTGCTCCATGTGAGGGACGAGGTGCTCATGTAGGTGGGCTCCTGCCAGAAACCGAGCATTGCCGCTGGCGGTTCCATGTGAAAAGGGAACCCAGAAGGCTGGCCGATCTTAATGGCTCTGAACGGTCGGAGCTATTAGCTCATTGTTTAGTTGAGACTTTGGTAGTTAAAGCAACCTCCACCTGCTAATCCTATGTAAATTCTTGCTGATTTTCTATGTTTGGAATTTCCTGCCTAAAGGATATGGGTGTATTTCATAGCCCCAATAAAGGGGATGGCAAAAGGCCAGAGCGGGGGTAGTCCTCCCTCTAGAGGCGGACTCCTGCCTGGCCCCCCATTTTCCCAAATTAACTTTTTTCCAGTCTCTTTTCATTTGTGTGCAGCCTTCTCCAGAAACCAGACTCTGAAGTGGAATCCTGAACCATGCGGGTCGTGATAAGGAATCCCACAGGTTCCCACTTATGGCAAAAATCGAGTTATGGCCCTAATTAGTTTGGCTCAGTGGATAGAGCGTTGGCCTGTGGACTCAAGGGTCCCAGGTTCGATTCTGGTCAAGGGCATGTACCTTGGTTGCAGGCACATCCCCAGTAGGGGGTGTGCAGGAGACAGCTGATTGATGTTTCTCTCTCATCGATGTTTCTAACTCTCTCTCCCTTCATCTCTGTAAAAAAATCAATAAAATATATTTTTAAAACATCTATTTACGTCACGTCATAGGAATGGATCTCCAACGTAACCCAAGGACGGCATGCTGCTTACATCCCAGGACTTATTTTATGGCTGGATGTGGGTGCCTTATGACCCTTCACCCATCCTGCCCATCCCCCAACCTTCTACCTCCCCTGCCTCTGGCAACCGCCAGTCTGTTCTCTGCACCCATACCCATTTTATTTGCTGTTTCTTTAAATCCCACACATCAGTGCGATCATGTGGTAGTAATCTTTCTGTGTCTGATGTATTTCGCTTAGCCTGTGCCCTCAAGTTCCATTGCTGTTTTCACAAATGGCAAGATTTCCTCCTTCTTACAGACTAGAATAATATTCCATGTGTATGTGTATGTGTTTGTGTGTGTTATATCACTTCTACACAATCATCTGTCAAAGGACACTTAGGTTGCTGCCATGCCTTGGCTATCTGTAACAGTAAAAGGGTAATATGCTAATTAGACTGGATAGACTGGGCATCTTTCAGTCGACCCGTCCTCCTTCCGGACAAAGCCATGGTGGCTGAGGCAGAGGCAGAAGCAGTTAGGGGTGATTAGGCCCGCAGGGGGGCAGTTAGGGGCAATCAGGCAGGCAGGCAAAGGGATTAAGGGTGATCAGGCAGGCAGGCAGAGGGGTTGAGGGTGACCAGGCAGGCAGGCAGAGGCAGTTAGGGGGGATCAGGCAGGCAGAGGCAGTTAGGGGGACCAGGCAGGCAGAGGCAGTTAGGGGGGACCAGGCAGGCAGGCAGAGGTAGTTAGGGGGGATCAGGCAGGCAGAGGCAGTTAGGGGGGACCAGGCAGGCAGGCAGAGGCAGTTAGGGGGGATCAGGCAGGCAGAGGTAGTTAGGGGGACCAGGCAGGCAGAGGCAGTTAGGGGGGACCAGGCAGGCAGGCAGAGGTAGTTAGGGGGGACCAGGCAGGCAGAGGCAGTTAGGGGGATCAGGCAGGCAGGCAGAGGCAGTTAGGGGGATCAGGCAGGCAGAGGTAGTTAGGGGGGATCAGGCAGGCAGAGGCAGTTAGGGGGATCAGGCAGGCAGAGGCAGTTAGGGGGATCAGGCAGGCAGAGGCAGTTAGGGGGGATCAGGCAGGCAGGCAGAGGCAGTTAGGGGGGACCAGGCAGGCAGAGGCAGTTAGGGGGATCAGGCAGGCAGAGGCAGTTAGGGGGGATCAGGCAGGCAGGCAGGCAGAGGCAGTTAGGGGGATCAGGCAGGCAGAGGCAGTTAGGGGGATCAGGCAGGCAGAGGCAGTTAGGGGGATCAGGCAGGCAGAGGCAGTTAGGGGGGATCAGGCAGGCAGGCAGAGGCAGTTAGGGGGGACCAGGCAGGCAGAGGCAGTTAGGGGGATCAGGCAGGCAGAGGCAGTTAGGGGGGATCAGGCAGGCAGGCAGGCAGAGGCAGTTAGGGGGATCAGGCAGGCAGAGGCAGTTAGGGGGATCAGGCAGGCAGAGGCAGTTAGGGGGATCAGGCAGGCAGGCAGGCAGAGGCAGTTAGGGGGATCAGGCAGGCAGAGGCAGTTAGGGGGATCAGGCAGGCAGAGGCAGTTAGGGGGATCAGGCAGGCAGAGGCAGTTAGGGGGGATCAGGCAGGCAGAGGCAGTTAGGGGGATCAGGCAGGCAGAGGTAGTTAGGGGGGACCAGGCAGGCAGGCAGGGGCAGTTAGGGGGGATCAGGCAGAGGCAGTTAGGGGGGATCAGGCA
This sequence comes from Pipistrellus hanaki, assembly GCF_964339955.1. Taxonomy (NCBI): domain Eukaryota; kingdom Metazoa; phylum Chordata; class Mammalia; order Chiroptera; family Vespertilionidae; genus Pipistrellus; species Pipistrellus hanaki. Next base: position 44,964,568 of record NC_140510.1, read on the forward strand.
GTCAGGCAGAGGTAGTTAGGGGGATCAGGCAGGCAGAGGCAGTTAGGGGGGACCAGGCAGGCAGGCAGGCAGAGGCAGTTAGGGGGATCAGGCAGGCAGAGGCAGTTAGGGGGGATCAGGCAGGCAGAGGCAGTTAGGGGTATCAGGCAGGCAGAGGTAGTTAGGGGGGATCAGGCAGGCAGAGGCAGTTAGGGGGGATCAGGCAGGCAGGCAGAGGCAGTTAGGGGGGATCAGGCAGTCAGGCAGAGGCAGTTAGGGGGGATCAGGCAGGCAGGCAGAGGTAGTTAGGGGGGATCAGGCAGGCAGAGGCAGTTAGGGGGATCAGGCAGGCAGAGGCAGTTAGGGGGGATCAGGCAGGCAGGCAGAGGCAGTTAGGGGGGATCAGGCAGTCAGGCAGAGGCAGTTAGGGGGGATCAGGCAGGCAGGCAGAGGTAGTTAGGGGGGATCAGGCAGGCAGAGGCAGTTAGGGGGGATCAGGCAGGCAGGCAGAGGCAGTTAGGGGGGATCAGGCAGGCAGGCAGAGGCAGTTAGGGGGATCAGGCAGGCAGGCAGAGGCAGTTAGGGGGGATCAGGTAGGCAGAGGCAGTTAGGGGGATCAGGCAGGCAGGCAGGCAGAGGCAGTTAGGGGGGATCAGGCAGGCAGAGGCAGTTAGGGGGGACCAGGCAGGCAGGCAGAGGTAGTTAGGGGGGATCAGGCAGGCAGAGGCAGTTAGGGGGGACCAGGCAGGCAGTCAGGCAGAGGCAGTTAGGGGGATCAGGCAGGCAGAGGCAGTTAGGGGGGACCAGGCAGGCAGGCAGAGGCAGTTAGGGGGGAACAGGCAGGCAGAGGCAGTTAGGGGGGACCAGGCAGGCAGAGGCAGTTAGGGGGGACCAGGCAGGCAGGCAGAGGCAGTTAGGGGGGACCAGGCAGGCAGAGGCAGTTAGGGGGGATCAGGCAGGCAGAGGCAGTTAGGGGGGATCAGGCAGGCAGGCAGAGGCAGTTAGGGGGGACCAGGCAGGCAGGCAGAGGCAGTTAGGGGGGACCAGGCAGGCAGAGGCAGTTAGGGGGGACCAGGCAGGCAGAGGCAGTTAGGGGGGACCAGGCAGGCAGGCAGAGGCAGTTAGGGGGGACCAGGCAGGCAGAGGCAGTTAGGGGGGATCAGGCAGGCAGGCAGAGGCAGTTAGGGGGATCAGGCAGGCAGAGGCAGTTAGGGGGGATCAGGCAGGCAGAGGCAGTTAGGGGGATCAGGCAGGCAGAGGCAGTTAGGGGGGACCAGGCAGGCAGGCAGAGGTAGTTAGGGGGGATCAGGCAGGCAGAGTCAGTTAGGGGGATCAGGCAGGCAGAGGTAGTTAGGGGGATCAGGCAGGCAGAAGGGGTTAGTGGGATCAGGCAGGCAGAGGGAGTTAGGGGGATCAGGCAGGCAGAGGGAGTTAGTGGGATCAGGCAGGCAGAGGCAGTTAGGGGGGATCAGGCAGGCAGAGGCAGTTAGGGGCGACCAGGCTGCAGAGGCAGTTAGGGGGATCAGGCAGGCAGGGGGGGTTGAGGGTGACCAGGCAGGCAGGCAGAGGCAGTTAGGGGGATCAGGCAGGCAGGGCGGGTTGAGGGTGACCAGGCAGGCAGGCAGAGGCAGTTAGGGGGATCAGGCAGGCAGGCAGAGGCAGTTAGGGGGGATCAGGCAGGCAGGCAGAGGCAGTTAGGGGGGATCAGGCAGGCAGGTTAGGAGCAAACAGTCCTGGACTGTGAGAGGATACAGGCTGGGCTGAGAGACACCCCCCCCCCCCGCCTGAATTTTGTGCACTGGGCCTCTAGTTATAAATAATGAGGCAGTGAACATTGAGATGCATATATCTTTTCAAGTTAATGTTTTCATTTTCTTCAGATAAATGCCCAGAGGTGGTCCAGCCGGCGGCTCAGTTAGCGAGAGCATCATCTCGTACTTCAAATGGTTGTGGATTTGACCCCTGGTTGGGAAGGCAACCAATCGATGTTTCTCTCTCCTGCTGATGTTGCTCTCACTCTCATTTCAATAACCATCTCCTCAGGTGAGGATTAAAAATAAACCTAGAAGTGGAATTGCTGGATCATATGATAGTTCTGTTTTTAATTGTTTGAGGAAGCTCCATAGGTACTGCTTTTCACAGTGGCTGCACCAACTTACAATCCCACCGACAGTGCACAAGGGCTCCCTGTTCTCCGTGTCCTTGTCAACAGCTGTGTCTTATCTTTTTGATAGCGGCCATTCTGACAGGTGTGAGGTGATGTCGCATGGTGGTTTTGGTTTACATTTCCATGATTAGTGATGAGCTTCTTTTCATGAACCTGTTAACTATGTACCGTAGATGTCTTCTTTGGGAAAATGGCTATTCAGATCCTCTGCCCTTTTTTTAAAAACTGGAATTGTTTGTTGCTATTGAATTACATAAATTATTTAAATATTTTGCATTTTAACCCCTTATCAAACATGTGACTTGTAGATATTTTCTCTCATTTGGAAGATTGTCTTTTTGTTTTGCTGATTCCATTGCTGTGCAGCTTTTTCATCTGATATGGTCTCACTTGTTTATTTTTGCATTTGTTGCCTTTCTTTTGGCATGAAATAAATAAAAATTCTCACCAAGACTGATGTCAAGAAGCTAACTGCCTGCTTCAGATTTTAAGTTCAAGTCTTTCATTCACGTAAAGTTAATTTTTGGGTATGGAATAAGCATGTGGTCGTTTTATTTCTTTGCTCAGTTTTCCCAGTACCATTTGTTGAACATACTGTCCTTTCCTCATGGTATAGTTTTGACTCATTTGTCATAAATTAATTGACTCTATATGTTTGGGTTTATTTTGGGGCTTTCAATTCTTTCCATTGATCTGGGTTTTTTTTTTTTGTTTGTTTGTTTTTTAAATATTTTTATTGATTTTAGAGAGGAAGGGAGAGGGAGGTATAGATACATCAGCAATGAAAGAGAATAATTGATCAGCTGCCTCCTGCATGGCCCCTACTGGGGATTAAGCCTGAAAACTGGGCATGTGCTCTTGACTGGAATTGAACTTGGGACCCTTCAGTCTGAAGGCTGGTGCTCTATCCACTGAGCAAAACTGGTTAGGGCTATGTGTCTTTTTTATGCCAATACCATACTGTTTTGATTACTGTAGTTGTAATATAGTTTGAAATCAGGGAACATGATGCCTCCAGCTTTGTTTTTCTTTCTTAAGATTGCTTTAGCTATTCTGGATCTCTTGTTCCATAAGTTTTTTATGATTATTCGTTCTAGTTTTGTGAAAAATGCCACAGGAATTTTGGTAGGGATTATATTGAATCTGTAGATTGCTTTGGGTAGTATAGACATTTTAACAGTATCAATTCTTCCAATCCATGAGCATGGAATATCTCTCCATATATTTGTGTTTCTTTTCTTTTTTAAAATATATTTTATTGATTTTTTTTTAAAAAAAGATTTTTTTATTTTATTGATTTCTTACAGAGAGGAAGAGAGGGATAGAGTTAGAAACATTAATGAGAGAGAATCATTGACCAGCTGCCTCCCTCACACACCCCCAATGGGGATGTGCCCACAACCAAGGTTCATGCCTTTGACCCGAATCGAACCTGGGATCTTTCAGTCCACAGGCCAAAGCTCTATCCACTGAGCCAAACCAGTTTCGGCTTTATTGATTTTTTATAGAGAGTAAGAGAGAGGGACAGAGAGCCAGAAATATCGATGAGAAACACTGATCAACTGCCTCCTGCACACCTCCCACTGGGAATGTGCCCACAACCAATGTACGTACCCTTGACCGGAATCGAACCCGGGACCCCTCAGTCTGCAGGCTGACGCTCTATCCACTGAGCCAAACCGGATTCAGCTATTTGTGTTTCTTTAAATTTTTCATTAACATCTGATAGTTTTCAGGTCCGTCATCTCCTTGGCTAAATTCACTCCAAGATATTTTACTTTTTGGATGCAACTGTAAATAGAATTTTTTTTAAAAATTTCTCTGAGAGTGTGTAGAAATGCAGCACATTTTTTGTATATTGATTTGTGTTCTGTAACTTGACAGATTTTGTTGATTAGTTCTAACAACTTTTGGTGGTGCCGTTGGGTTTTCGAAGACAGTTTTACTTCTTTCTTGTTTGGGTGCCTTTTAGTTATTTTTGTTGCCTGATTGTTCTGGTAGGAATTGCAATACTATGCTGAATAAAAGTGATGAGTGGGCCGAGACTGGTTTGGCTCAATGGATAGAGTGTTGGCTTGGGGACTGAAGGGTCCCGGGTTCGATTCCGGTCAAGGGCATGTACCTTGGTTGCGGGCATATCCCCAGTAGGCGGTGTGCAAGAGGCAGCTGATTGATGACTCTCTCTCATCAATGTTTCTAACTCTCTATCTCTCTCCCTTCCTCTCTGTACAAAATCAATAAAATATATAAAAAAAAAAAAGTGATGAGTGGGTATCTTTGTCTTGTTCCTGATTTTAGAGGAAAATCTTTGAGCTTTTCATTGTTGAATAGTATGGTAGCTGTGGGCTTGTTATATGTGGCTTTTATTATGTTGTGGTATGTTCTCTCTATACCCACTTTGAGGTGTGTGTGGGGTTATTTTTTTAATATATATATACTTAATATATATATATATATATATATATATATATTTATATTTATATTTATATTTATATATATTTTAATATATCTTTTACAGAGAGGAAGAGGGATAGAGAGAAACATTGATCAGCTGCCTCCTGCACACCCCCTACTGGGGATGTAACCACAACCAAGGTGCATGTCCTTGATTGGAATCGAAACTGGGACCCTTTAGTCCTCAGGCTGATGCCCTATCCACTGAGCCAAACCCGTTAGGGTGAGGTGTTTTTTAAAATCATAAATGGATGTTGAATTTAGGCAAAAAAATTTTTTGCATCTATTAAGATGCTTATATTTTTATCCATTTTGTTAATACAGTGTATCAAATGGTCCAAAATCTCCTTGTGGATTTTGAACCATCCTATATTTCTGGAATAAATCCCACTTGATCATTGGTGTGTGATCCTTTTAATATGTTGTATTTGTTTTGCTAATATATATATTTTTTAAATATATTTTATTGATTTTGTACACAGAGGAAGGGAGAGAGATAGAGAGTTAGAAACATCGATGAGAGAGAGTCATTGATCAGCTGCCTCTTGCACACCCCCTACTGGGGATATGCCCGCAACCAAGGTACATGCCCTTGACCGGAATTGAACCCGGGACCTTTCAGTCCCCAAGCTGACGCTCTATCCATTGAGCCAAACCGGTTTCGGCTGTTTTGCTAATATTTTGTTGAGGATTTTTGCATTTATGTTTACTGGGAATATTGCCCTGATACTTTTATTTTCTTGACTGGTTTTGGGATCAGGGTGATGCTGACCTTGTAAAATGAGTTTGGAAGTGTTCCCTTCTATTTTTTTATTTTTTATTTATTTTTTTTTAATAAGTTTTTATTGTTCATATTATTACAAATGTTCCTTCCCCCCCACCACCACCATTGCTCGCCTCCACCAGGTTCCCACCCCACCCTCTGCCCTTTCCCCACTCCCCATTGTCCTCATCGATAGGTGCACAGTTTATGTTCAGTCTCTTCCCACGCCCCCCTCTCCCCTTTTCCCCAAGAATCGTCAGTTCACTCCCCTTCCATACCTCTGATTCTATTATATTCAACAGTTACTATTATTCATCAGATTTTTTTTTTTAATTTTCTTGGTTTTTAGATTCACTTGTTGATAGTTACGTATTTGTTGTTCATAATTTTTATCTTTGTTTACTTTCTCTTCTGAAAGAACCCCCTTCAGCAATTCATATAATTCTGGTTTGGTGTTGATGAACTCCTTTAGCTTTTTTTTTATTAGTGAAGCTCTTTATCTGACCTTCGATTCTGAGTGATAGCTTTGCTGGGTAGAGTATTTTTGGCTGTAGGTTCTTGCTATTCATCACCTTGAACATTTCTTGCCATTCCCTTCTGGCCTGCATGGTTTCTGTTGAGAAATCAGCTGACAATCGTATAGGTGCTCCTTTATACGTAACTACCTTCTTTGCTCTTGCTTCTTTTAATATTCTCTCTTTGTCTTTTGCTCTTGGAATTTTAATTATGATGTATCTTGGTGTGGTCCTCTTTGGATTCCTTTTGTTTGGAGTTCTGTGCGCTTCCTGGACTTGTAAGTCTAATTTTTTCACCAGGTGGGGGAAGTTTTCTGTCACTATTTCTTTCAGTATGTTTTCGATATCTTGCTCTCTCTCATCTTCTGGGACCCCCATAATTCTGATGTTGGTTCGCTTGAAGTTGTCACAGAGGTTTCTTACATTATCTTCAATTTTCTGGATTCTCTTGCCTTCTAGCTTCTGTGGAGGAGTGTCTTCTGGCTCTTTATGTTCCAAATCTTTGACTTGATTCTTGCAATCTTCCCTTCTGTTTTTAGGACTCTGTAAAATATTTTTTATTTCATACAATGTATTCTTTATTTCTTGTTGATCCCTTATCATTTTTTGATGACTCCTTATTAATTCTAGTTGATCTCTTTTCATATCCTCATAGGTCTTATCCATCTTTTCTAGGAAATTCTTGAAAAACCTTATAAGCGTAGATTTGAACTCTATATCCAGATGCTTTTTGTCCTCCATTTCTTTCGTTTGTGATCATTTCGCAGTTACAGATGGGACGGGGTTTCAGGGTGGAGCCTGCAGCTTTGGCTTCCGTCAGCCCCGCCCTATGCGGGTCCTTCAGTGCTCGCCGCCAGCGCCTCTGAGAGAAAGGTGCCCTTGATTTTCGCCTGCTGCCAAACAGTCTATGCTCTCTCACAATGAGCCCGGTATTGGGGTTCAGTTCAGTTGGAAGTGGAGTTGGAGGTGGCATTCAGAGCAGTCTGGAGCCCCAGTCTCCATCCCGCCAGGGCATTCCCGCGGCACAGCCAACTGTCCCTTCTCTGCGCTCAGTGTGCGCGCCTCCAGGACCTCCTTTCGCCGCTCCCCGGGGTTCCGCCTTACAGCCCGGCTCCCTATGGCTGAGCCTGGGTCCCCGGGGTCTGGCCTAGAACTGGGGTTCAGAGCAGTCGGGGGCCCAGCACAGTCGGAGTTTTATCTCCTTTCCGCTAGGGAACGCCCGCCAGGCACTCCGTCTCCCCCTCCTCTCTGGCTCCATCCTCTCCGCGCGCTGCGCCTCCGTACCTTGGGCTTTTCCAGCTCCTCCGCTCCTCCTTCTGGTTTTCTCCTTGCTTCTCGCTGTAGAATTTCCAGTCAGTCAACCTTCCTGTAGTTCTGGGCAATGTCCGTTTTATATTTTAGTTGTATTTTATTGAAATTGTTGTGTGCGGCTGCGGCTAGGTGTTTATCTGGGAGCAGCCATCTTGGATCCTCTCCCATCTATTTTTTTTTTTTAAATCAATCTTTATTGTTCATATTATTACAAAGGTTCCTCATTTCTTCCCCCCTCCACCAGGTTCCCACCCCACCCTCTGCCCCCGCCCCATCCCCCATTGTCCTCATCAATAGGTGCACAGTTTATGTTCAGTCTCTTCCTCCCTCCCTTTCCCCGATAGTAAATCCCTTTTCAGATAGTAAATCTGTTACTTAGCATTTTCTCATATCAATAATACCTCCAAATGCCCAATGATACATTTCACACAAAAGACATTTCCAAATAGGTCAACCAGCCTCATCCAGGCCCCACCCAAGACACTCACAGATCAACACCCCAGCGCTATACTAACTCAACACATCCAGATCTAAGCCTTCATCACTTGATTCAGCAGACCCTCAAGTTCCCGCAAAAGTTTCCAGCCATGTCTGAGAGGCAGCCGTGGGCAGGGACAGGCGAGGAGCGAGCTGTTTCAGGCCTGGCTGCTTCGGGCCTGGCCTCTATTGCTCTGGTTCGTTCCACAACCAGCTGCTCCGGGTCTGGTCACTGCCGCTCCCGACCTAGTTGCTCTGGACTTGGCTGTTGTTGCTACAGGCCTGGCCGCACCCGACCCAGCTGCTCTGGGCCCGGTTGCTCCGGTCCCGGCCGCTCCGGGCCTGGCCGCTCCCAGCCTGTCAGCCGCTGCTCCGGGCCTGGCCGCTCCCAGCCTGGCAGCCGCTGCTCCGGGCCTGGCCGCTCCCAGCCTGGCAGCTGCTGCTCCGGGCCTGGCCGCACCCAACCCGGCTGCTCTGGGCCTGGCCGCTCCCAGCCCGGCAGCTGCTGCTCCAGGCCTGGCCGCTCCCAGCCTGGCAGCCACTGCTCCGGGCCTGGCCGCACCAGACCCAGCTGCTCCGGGCCTGGCCGATCCCAGCCTGGCAGCTGCTGCTCCGGGCCTGGCCGCTCCCAGCCTGGCAGCCGCTGCTCCTGGCCTGGCCGCACCAGACCCGGCTGCTCCGGGCCTGGCCGCTCCCAGCCTGGCAGCCGCTGCTCCGGGCCTGGCCGCACCAGACCCGGCTGCTCCGGGCCTGGCCGCTCCCAGCCTGGCAGCCGCTGCTCCGGGCCTGGCAGCACCAGACCCGGCTGCTCAGGGCCTGGCCGCTCCCAGCCTGGCAGCCGCTGCTCCGGGCCTGGCCACTCCCAGCCTGGCAGCCGCTGCTCCTGGCCTGGCCGCACCCGACCCGGTTGCCCCGGGCCTGGCCGCTCCCAGCCTGGCAGCCGCTGCTCCTGGCCTGGCCGCACCTGACCCGGTTGCTCCGGGCCTGGCCGCTCCCAGCCTGGCAGCCGCTGCTCCGGGCCTGGCCACACCAGACCCGGCTGCTCCGGGCCTGGCTGCTCCCAGCCTGGCAGCTGCTGCTCCAGGCCTGGCCACTCCTAGCCTGGCAGCCACTGCTCCGGGCCTGGCCGCACCAGACCCGGCTGCTCCGGGCCTGGCCGCTCCCAGCCTGGCAGCCGCTGCTCCGGGCCTGGCCGCACCAGACCCGGCTGCTCCAAGCCTGGCCGCTCCCAGCCTGGATGCTCCGTGCCTCAGGCCTGACTGCCACTGCCCCAGGTCTGGCTGCTCCAGTGCTGGCCGTTGATGCTCTTGTTCTGGCTGCTGCTGCTCTAGGGCCTGGCCACTGCTGCTCCGGGCCCAGCTGCCACTGCCTTGTGCCTGGCCACTCTAGGCCTGGTCGCCGCTGTTCCAACATTCTGTCCCTTTTTTTTCTTTTTTTTTCTTTTTTTAAAAAAACAACAAAACGCATTTATGTTGCAATGTTGGCTGGTGCGCTGAGTTCTGACTTAGTCTTTGATTTTTCAAGATCTTCTTTGTATTCTTTCTTAAGTAATTTTACTATCATTTGCTCTCACTTGATTTCTTCACATTGAGAACTTCTTTGGTTTCTTCCTCCTTGTCCTGGGAGCTCAGCAGGTTGGCCTGTGGCACCCCTTTGTTCTCCGCAGGCTCCTGCGCTGCTTCAGCCTGTTGCCGGGGTCGGCGCCGCCCAGGAAGCAGCCCCCGTCCTTGGCTCTGTTGCCCGCGCTCAGCAGTCGAAGGCTCAGGGGCACCCCCCCCCCCCCCGGGGGCCCCGTCGCCCGGCTCCTTGCTGGCGCCCGGCTGGCCGGTGTCCGGCAGGGGCTCCTGCTCCTCGTGGCGTTCCTCCAGTCTGGAGCTTTCTTTCTCCCTCCCACTAGGGGAGTCCAGGATCAGAGTCAACAGACTGTCCTCTGCACACAGTGTGCGCGACTCCGGGGGCTCGGCCTTTCGCCGCGCTCCCAGGACTCCACCTCACAGCCCCGTCTCCCCCTGCCCGAGCCTGGGTCCCCAGGGACTGGCCCAGACCTGGAGATCAGGGCGGTCTGGACTGAGGCTCAGCGCCACCGCCTGAGGCTTTGTTTCTTCCGGCTAGGGTAATCCAGCATCAGAGTCAACATTCAGTCCTCTGCGCGCCATGTGCGCGCGACTCCGGGGGCCCCGCCTTTCGCCATCCCCAGGAATTCCGCCTCACAGCCCCATCTCCCCCTGCCGGAGCCTGGGTCCCCAGGGTCTGGCCCATAACTTGGGGCTCAGCGCTGCCGGTTCAGGGGTTCAGCCCAGGCTGGGGGTTCTATTTCCTTCCTGCTAGGGAACGCCGGGCAGCACCCAGCCCTCTCCTCCTCTCCGGCTGCGACCTCTCCGCGCGCGCGTACGTGCGAGCGCACAGCATGTCTCCGTACCTTAGGCTTTTTTTCAGCTCCTCTGATTTTCCTTCTGGTTTTCTCCCTCCTTCCTATTGTAGAGTTTTCAGTCAGTCGACTACCTGTAGCTCTGGGCAATGTCCACTCTACATTTTAGTTGTATTCCATTGAAATTGTTGTGAGCTGCTGCGGCTAGGTGTCTACCCGAGCAGCCATCTTGGATCCTCTCCTGACTACCATTTTTCCATCTATTTTTTTTTTAAAAAATATATATTTTATTGATTTTGTACAGAGAGGGAGAGGGATAGAGAGTTTAGAAACATCGATGAGAGAGAGTCATACATCAGCTGCCGCCTCTTGCACACCCCCTACTGAGGATGTGCCCGCAACCAAGGTACATGCCCTTGACCGGAATCGAATCCGGGACCTTTCAGTCCCCAAGCCGATGCTCTATCCATTGAGCCAAACCTGTTCGGCTCTATTTTTTTTTTTTTTTTTTGAAGGGTTTGAGAATTGGTATTGATTCCTCTTTAAATGCTGTAGAATTCACCAGTCTTGTTTTAGACTTTTGCTTATTAGAAGGTGTTTGTTTACCAATTCTCAGTCTCCCTACTAGTAACTTATTTGTTCAGATTTTTCTATTTCTTTGTGCTTCAGTCTTTGTAGGTTGTATGCTTCTAGGAATTTTACCATTCCTGTAGGTTGTCAAATTTGTTCAGAGGAGTCTCTTGCGATCCTTTGTATTACTGTGATATCAGTTATATCTCCTTAGTTTTATTTGGTCCCTCTCATTTTCTGGGTGAGTCTAACTAAAGATTGGTCAATTGTTTATCTTTTCAAAGAACCAGCTCTTACTTTTACCTTTTCTATTGTCTTTTTAGTCTCTATTTTATTTCTGCTGTGATCTTTATTTCCTTCCTGGGCTTCATTTGTTTTTGTTTCTTGGGGTGCAAAGTTTTTATTTTATTTTTTTAATATAATCATTTATTGCTATTTCTGAACATCCCTCTCAGAACTGCTTTTGCTACATCCCATTAGTTTTGGAATGTTGTTTCTGTTATTATTTATCTCAAGGTATTTTCAACTTTTTTTCATTTCTCCTTTGACCCACTAGCTGTTCTGTAGCATGTCGTTTAATCAGTACATATTTGTGAATTTTCATTCTTGTAATTGATTTTGTTTCATGCATTATGGTCAGAAAAGATGCTTGTTTTTATTTCAATTTTCTTGAATATCTTGACTTGTTTTGTGGCCTAATATACGATCTATGGAGAATTCCATGTGCACTTGAGGATGTGTTCTGTTGCTTATAGTGTTTTGTATAATACGTATCTTATAAACCCATCTGGTTTAATGTAATAAAAAGCCGATTTCCTTATTTCCTATCTGGATGATCTATTGAAGAGAATGTATAGTAAAGACCCCTATTATATTGTATTGCTATTTCTTTTAATATTTGCTTTATATATTTAGATGCGCCAATGATGGGGGCATATTTACAAATGTTATTTCTTTTGTTGGGTTGACTCCCTTATTACAATGTAATGTCTTTCTTTGTCTCTTATAATCTTTGCTTTAAAGTCTATTTGTCTGATATGAGTATAGCTATACCAGCAACTCTCTTGCCATTTGAATAGATTATCTTTTTCCATCTCTTCACTTTTAGTCTGTATGGCCTTACATCTGAAGTCACTCTCTTGTAGGCCGCATAAACATTTTTTAAAAAAATTGTCTTTTGATTGGAGAATTTAGTCCATTTAAGTTAATTATTGAAAGACATGTACTTATCTTTTTATCGTTTTCTATTTTATAGTTTTCTTCTCATTTTTTTGAAAGTTGCCTTTCTTAAAACAATCATAGGTAATTTACATCCCTAGTATTTTAAATGAGTGAGGATTTCTAACTAAAAATAATTCTATTAAGTTCTTCCCTGCTTCTATGTAAATTCTTGAAGTTGGTTCACATATATTTACTCAAATCTTTCCCAAACACTAAAGAATTCTGTGTGTGTGTGTGGGGGGGGGGGGGGGGGGGGGGGGGGAGAGAAGAATGCTCCAAAAAGGGGGACAGGAGGGAAGGAAATTAAGGAAAGGCAAGTAGAGATGTGTATGTTCTAGGAAAGAACATTGAGATTGACAAATTATATAAATCCTAGAACTGTTGTAGAGTTGCCAGGAACGAGAATCCTAATAATTTAATATAAATTAGCTGATAAAACACTTTTTGAATGCCTTCAGAACATTAAATTTTAGTATATTTATGAGGAAATTCTATCAGGTAACATGTCAAAATTTAGGTGGGATTAGAGAAAGACCTACAAATATGACTTTAAAGGTATAAAGCTTTGTCACACACAAACAGCAATGCAATTCAATTCTAAAAGTAACAACCTAAAGGACTGGACAGTCTGCATTATAATTAAATAGGTAGTAACATCTGATGACATTATATTTAGTAAGTAACAATGAATAGCAAAACGCACAATATCTTCTTTAAATTTTTCACTGAAACTCCCCACCACTTTAGCTTCATGTAATGAGGTATCTGCAAAGGTATTTGTTTACATTTTATGTACCATTTAAACAAAGTTCTTTTGTTTTTTTAGAAGGGGATGGACAAAAAAGTTTTATTTTTGTTTTTTTTAAAAGACAATCTGATATCTACCCAATTCTTGATTTAATTAATTATTAGGGTAGTTTCTACACTTATTTCCTCTCAGGGTGCACACACTGAAACTACTGCACATCAGAGAGACTCTAAAATCATCTCCAAAAACTGCATTTTACCTGTAACAGTGCTGACTCTTACAGGAAACAGGCCAATAAGAGAGTCAAAGGAGAGGACCTTGCTGTTGTCTCAGGAGTGTAAGTGACACATTCTGAGGAGTGAATTCAGGAAACCAGAACAGTTTAAGCTTCAGAAGATATTAGAGCTGAAGATTGCCAGAGTAACTGAAATCACTTGGTGATAGATATCAAGTTCCTTTGTGAAGATAACAGTATTCATATTTACTGGGTTACTGGCATATAATCTGAAATCTATAGCATTTGTTTGGGAAAGCTTTAGGAGGAAGAGACGGTTTATAAGTTACTCATTTTCTTCCTTTTCTGCATTTTGAGACTAGTAGCCACTTTCATTTGGAAATGATGATAAGCAGTGATCTTGAACTATACTACTTATTCAAATCAATCTCGTTAGATTTATAGTCACTTAATATCTCACCAAAATTTTAAAACTGGGCATTTTCCTTCAATTCAGAACTTCAAGTAAGTTACTCTATGAACATAGTACTTTATGACTCAGAATGATGAAAATAACAAAATTAAAGGCACTTAATGTTAACATTTCATTACCATGTCAATATTTCTTATAGGATTTCTATCTTAATCTACGGAGGAGCAGGCACAGCCCTTAGCCACTCCTGATAGTGCTGTTACTCACCCAGAATTCACCTTGATAATGGTTATTAGGTTCACTTTAACAGCATGAACACTCTATACTTGTCTTGAAGTATACTTAAAGAATTTATTCAGCTGATTCTTAAGGAGCCAAGTCAGAGCCAATATTCTAAGTCTTGAAAACTCCCTTAAAAATGCAATTTTCATAGTCTTTAAATTTTAACTGTCATTGTTTATTACCAGTTTGGCTACATTCTCTACAATTTCAGCAGCATTTTAAAGAGACAGTGTGTGTATGTACAATGGAAAAACAAAATGGCTTGCAACATCAGAAATAACAGCCACAGTTTAACTGTACAATATTAAGGAGAATCTGTGGTAAAGTAAGTAGAGCCTCCTTTTTCAGCAACAGGGACAACTTACATGTAAGTATCAGCATTATGAATATAACAATAAAGGAATAATTTTTACAGGAGTAAAATACAACATCCTGAAAAATAATGGTTTACACCATACAAGGCAGTTAGAAAATGTTCACATTTTAACAAATCTGTACAAACCACAAGAAACTTGTTTATGGGACCATCATCCCACCTTGCTGATAAGAACCTTCTAGAAATGTAGAATAACCATGAACAATGTATAAATCTAGTATCTATGTGCTCCACAGCCCTAGAACCCAAGGAACTGATTTAGAGAATTCTATATGTCCAACATGGATCATTTTTACATGCCTTGATTGTTAATGAATGCCTGCTTTTAATATGCCTCTAGGATGTACAGTCAATTTGCACCTTTTTAAGGAGGTCATTCGATATTTTCTTTTCTTTTTTTTTTTTTTAGCAAAGAAGCAACATCATTTAGCAGCAATTAACGCGCCTTCAAGACTTAAAAAAAATACAATATCCAATTAGAAAAGCCATTATTTTTAAACATTTGTACAAGAATAAGCTGCTGAAACTTGGTAATTGAAATATGACATATGTACAACAATTTACAATAGAACTAGAAGGGAATTTATCATTATCCTGCATAGAACTGGTCTGCATTTGGTTACATACTGTCATTTGTTTTAATGAACAAGGCCTGGCATCAAAACAAAAATGTTACTTCTAACATATTGAAAACACTGGCGATATTACAATTTAGTGAATTCAACTGATTTAAAAATGAGCAGCGCATTTTGTCAAAGGTGTAAAGTATCCAGGAGTAATAGCTCTCCCTTTAACATAATCAGTGAAAAAAAAAAGGACATGTGATTTCGAGGTACAATGTGGTAAAAGCCAGAACAGGCAAATGACAAAGGCTAACCTTGTCCAAAGATTCTAACTCTCACATTCTCTCTATAAAACACAACTGTCACTGTCATTCAGTTCTTACTTTGGTTTCGGCAGATTAACTACCGAATGCTGAAGAATGTATCCAGGCACTGTAGTTCTTGTGTTAGAAATATTTCTCATTTTTTCCAAATGTTTTTAAATAATGAAAAACTACCCTTCATATTAGACCTCTTTAGTAACAACCAAATGTATTTAAGTATTATAAACGTTATTTACAGTGTTTCCCCAAACAAACAAATCATTTTTCTTCGTCTGAACATGGTATTCTCATTTCTGTGTAACAGGCAGTCACCCTTCACGTCTCAAGATTATTTATAGTCAGAAGTGTACATTTATTCACCATCCATGATCCTTTCCCATACAAATGACGCTACAAAGAACTTCAGCTCGCGAACAGTTCTCAATCACGTCCTGTGTAAAAAATAAAGGAACAAAAAAACACTCAAATGCTCTTGAACTCAAGTGTGCACCTGGAAGCAATTCAAAGATATCATGCCGATTTTGGAGGAAAGTCAGAACGTAATTATGCTTGAAGCGGGGGGTGTAGGGGATGCTGTCAGCCCAGCCATGTGCAAGTTTCCTGAAGAGTTTGATCTTCTCATGTGAGGGAGGAGGTACGGGTCATTTGCCAGTTGGTGCACATCAAATCGATCTTCTTTTCGGTATGCCAAACAGCGTCGTATAAAGGCCTTAAAAAAAAAAAGTCAGCAGTTAAAATCTTTCCCCTTCTAAATTCCAGAGAAGAATGGACACATTTTTTTAAAAAAATATATTTTATTATTGATTTTTTACTGAGAGGAAGGGAGAGAAATAGAGAGCTAGAAACGTCGCTGAGAGAGAAACATCGACCAGCTGCCTGTTGCACACCCCCTACCGGGGAAGTGCCCGCAACCAACGTACATGCCCTGGACCGGAATTGAACCTGGGACCTTTCAGTCCGCAGACCGACGCTCTACCACTGAGCCAAACCGGTTTCGGCAAGAATGGACACATTTAAGACAGGTTTTCCATCATTTCAAATTGAAACTTTTACTGTAACATTAAACAGTAACTACTGATTTCTTCCTCCCCTGACCTTTGAAAACCACTGTCTGTCTGATTTATGATTTGGCTATCCTAAATATCTATATGAGTACCTAGAATATAAGTGGAATCACACAACATTTGTCCTTTTGTATTTGGGTTATTTCACTTAGCACAATGTTTGAGTTATCCATACTTGCAGCATGCATCAGAATTTTGTCTCTTTTTAAACTGAGTAATATTCAACTGCATGTATATACCACATTCTGTTTATCCATTCACCTGTTGCTATTTGATTGTTTCCACCTTTCTGCTATTGTGAATGCTGTTTTGAACATTGGTATAAAGATCTATTCAAGTCCCTCCCTTTGCATCTTGTTGGTTTCCTCTGCTGTGCAGAAGCGTTGGTATGCACTTGTTTTTGTTGCCTTTGCTTTTGGTGTCAAATCCAAAAATTCCACACCAAGATAGAGGTCAAAAGCTTACCAGCTATATTTTCTTTTAGGAATTTTATGTTTCGGATCTTTACATCTTCACATCTTCCATCCATTTTGAGTAAATTTTTGTTTTTCTGTTTTCCTGACATCGTTTATTGAGGAGACTGTCTTTACTCCATTGCATATTTTTGACTCCTGTTCATAAAATAATTGACCATATATGTGTAGGTTTATCTCTGGGCTCTCAATCCTGTTCCACTGATCGATGTGTCTATTTTTATGCCAGTACCATACTGTTTTGGTTACTACAGTTATATGACAGCAATTAGGGAGCTTGATGCCTCCAGCTTTGTTGTTTATTCTCAAGACTGCTTTGCCTATTCTGGGCCTTTTGTGGTTCCACACAAATTTTATAATTGTTCTAGTTCTGTGAAAAATACAAGTGGAATTTTGATAAGGATTACATGAATCTGTAGATTGCTTTAGGTAGTACAGACATTTTAACAATCAGTTCTTTTTAAAAAATATATTTTATTGATATTTTACAGAGAGGAAGAGAGAGGGATAGAGTTAGAAACATCGATGAGAGAGAATCATTGATTAGCTGCCTCTTGAACACCCCCTACTGGGGATGCGCCTGCAACCAAGGTACATGCCTCTGACTGGAATCGAACCCGGGACCTTTTAGTCAGCAGGCCGACGCTCTATCCACTGAGCCAAACCAGTTTCGGCAACAATCAGTTCTTCCAACCCATGAGCATGGAATTTCTTTCCATATATTTGTGTTTCTTTAATTTCTCCCATTAACATCTTACAAGTTTTCAATGTTGGCTAAATTAATTTCTAGGTATTTTATTTACTCTTTTGTATGCAAATGATCTTATCTGAATTTCTCTTTCTGATAGTTTGTGTATAGAAATGCAACAGATTTTTATATAGAGTTTATCCTGCAACTTTACTGGATTTGTTGACTAGTTCTAACGGTTTTTGGGTGATGCTTTTAGGGTTTTCAGTATACAGTTGACCCCTGAAAACAAGGGTTTAGGGGTGACAACTCCCAGCAGTCAAAATCCACATGGAACTTATTTGGCCCCTCCAACGATCCGCTGACCCCCATTCAATGTGAACTGTGTGGGTCAGCTGAGAAATCTGTGTAAGTGGACTGGTGCAGTTTGAACCTGTGTCGTTAAAGGGTTAACTGTATAATATCATCTGTAAATTATTTCTTCCTTTTTGATTTTGATGCATTTTATTTATATTTTTGCCTAATTGCTCTAGTTAGGACTTCTAATATATTGGATATGGAAAGCTGCATTTATAATTACAAATTCTGCACACTTATTTCTAGAATTTATCTTCTGCTAAAATAATCCTCTCACTATCAGCTTAGTTTGGCCAGAGGGTATGCTATTTTCAACCATACTATTTTTTTTTCTCCTATTGAGCATAAAGACTTTCTTTAGATGAAGGGATACTTCATTGAGGTTTTTGTTTCATAGGTTAACATTGAGCATCAGCACACTTTTAAAAGCTAAAAGTGGAATATAATTAAAAGAGGAATATAATTACTATCTTTTTCCTTTCTCAGACTGGTTTTACATATCCTGTCTTTGAGAAAAGCTTCTTTTTTTAAAAAAATAAAACACTAATTATAAGTATACTACCCTGTTTCCCCAAAAATAAGACAGTGTCTTATATTAATTTTTTCTCCCAAAGTTGCGCTAGGTCTTATTTTCAGGGGATGTCTTATCTTTCCACGTGCTACGTCTTATTTTCGGAGGATGTCCTGCGCATGAATCTGTGCACCAGTAGCTCTCGGAGGGGCCTGGCCACTCGGTGCCCGCTGCTCAGAGGCCCATCTGCGGATGGGCGCAGAAAGCTTGCCTTGTCACTATGGTGACGAAGCAGGCATTCCGCCAGGCTGCTCACACTGCCTGCTCTCAGCGGCAGATCCCTGGGCTTGGGGGACTCCAGTGGGGCTGAGAGGACTGGTGCCGCCATCTTGTGGCTATGGGCGCTGCCATATTTTGTGATGGAGTGATGGTTAATTTGCATATTTCCCCTTTATTAGATAGGATAGTACAAAGTGAATATATCTATGCAACTGGCAATCAGATAAAATAATTTTACCAAAACCATGTGAGTCTCTTCCTGCCCTTTTAGGCATGGACTCTACCTTCTACCCTTTCATCACTATAGTTGAGTTTGCTGTTTTGACATTTATATAAGTGATATCACAGATTATGTTCTCTTTATCTGGCTTCTTTCTTTCACTCATATTTGAGATTCATGTGTTTTTTTTTGCAACAGATAAAACATTCTTAGATAACAATTGGTAATTCTTTCCCTTTCTTATTGCTGACACTAGATGTACCCTATAGCTTGCGATGAAACAAACCATTAATAAGAAAATGGTAACACATATAACTTTTTAATGTGATCAAACTTCAATTTAAATGGAACAATTTTGCCTGTTGTTTTGCTTTGAAAATCATTAGAAGTAATTTTTTCTCTGAAAACAAATGTAGCTATTCTCATTATACCATGGTTAGCATACTAGTATTTTATCAAAAGTCTTTCTGATCCCTTAGGTTTTATCTTTTTAAGTCATTAAAAAATAAAAAAAGTTTCAGATAACACTCCGAAAATGATTAAGATAAAGAAAAAAAATCAAGAGTGATTATGTTGAAGGCAGAGTTTAAAAGGATGAAAAACTAAGAACAAGGTTAAGTATATGCAGAGTAAATATGCTTAAGATGCTTAAATGAGGTCAGTAGAGGTACTTGGCAAAGGTGTGCTCTGTAGGGACAAAAGGTTATGAAACAAGCAAAAAATAATGTGATTTTCCCCTGGTACCAACGGGTGACTGTGGGACCTATAAAGAGCCAGAGGTGGTAAACTGGACTTCTTTTTGGCACACTAAATTCACACTATACTCATTCTTGTTACTATTAATAATGTCAATAAATGGATTCTGCATTGACTAAAGTCATTTAGTTTCTATTCTCACTGATACTGTAGATAAACAGAAGACAAAATTTAGATGCTAACATCAAGATCTTAAAATTTTTTTTATTTTCATTGTTTTTTTTTTTTTAAATCTTTATTGTTCATATTATTACAGATGTTCCTCTCCTCCCCCCCCCCCCCGTTGCTCCCCTCCACCAGGTTCCCACCCCACCCTCTGCCCTTTCCTCACCCCCATTGTCCTCATCCATAGGTGCACAGTTTATGTTCAGTCTCTTCCCACATCCCCATCTCCCCCTTTCCCCAAGAATCGTCAGTCACTCCCCTTCCATACCTCTGATTCTATTATATTCAACAGTTAATATTGTTCATCAGATTTTTTTTTAATTTCCTTGGTTTTTAGATTCACTTGTTGATAGTTAATGTATTTGTTGTTCATAGTTTTTATCTTTATTTACTTTCTCTTCCAAAAGAACCCCCTTCAGCAATTCATATAATTCTTGATTGGTGGTGATGAACTCCTTTAGCTTTTTTTTTTTTATTGGTGAAGCTCTTTATCTGGCCTTCGATTCTGAGTGATAGCTTTGCTGGGTAGATTATTTTTGGCTGTAGGTTCTTACTATTCATCACCTTGAATATTTCTTGCCATTCCCTTCTGGCCTGCATGGTTTCTGTTGAGAAATCAGCTGACAATCGTATAGGTGCTCCTTTATAGGTAACTACCTGCTTTGCTCTTGCTTCTTTTAATATTCTCTCTTTGTCTTTTGCTCTTGGAATTTTAATTATGATTTGTCTTGGTGTGGTCTTCTTTGGATTCCTTTTGTTTGGAGTTCTGTGCACTTCCTGGACTTGTAAGTCTAATTTTTTCACCAGGTGGGGGAAGTTTTCTGTCACTATTTCTTTCAGTATGTTTTCGATATCTTGCTCTCTCTCATCTTCTGGGATCCCCATAATTCTGATGTTGGTTCGCTTGAAGTTGTCCCAGAGTTTTCTTACATTATCTTCAACTTTCTGGATTCTTTTGCCTTCTTGCTTTTAAGGAGGAGTGTCTTCTGGCTCTTTATGTTCCAAATCTTTGACTTGATTCTTATGATCTTCCCTTCTGTTTTTAGGACTCTTAGGCTTTTACAGCTCCTCCGCTCTTCCTTCTGGTTTTCTCCTTGCTTCTCGTTGTAGAATTTCCAGTCAGTCGACTTTCCTGTAGTTCTGGGTAATATCCATTTTATATTTTAATTGTATTTTATTGAAATTGTTGTGTGCGGCTGCGGTTAGGTGTTTACCTGTGCAGCCATCTTGGATCCTCCCAAAGTCTTATTTTTATTGTTGAAAGTATTATATATGTCCCCCATCCTACACCCCTTTACCCTCTTCCACCCAGTCCCTACCCCTTCCGCCTGGACTTCACCACACTACAGTCTGTGTCCATGGGCTAATGCATATCCTATATAATAAACCCTATTATACAAATCGACCAAACGGGGGAACAACCGGTAGAATGACTGGTTGCTATGAGGCGCACTGACCACCAGGAGGCAGATGCTCAACGAAATCTAACCTGGGACCTTTCAGTCCACAGGCCGACGCTCTATCCACTGAGCCAAACCAGTTTCAGCATGGCATTTCTATTTTTGATTTTTTGAGGTAACTCCACTGTTTTCCATAGTGGCTGTACCAGTCTGCAGTCCCATAACTGTCCCCTTTTCTCCACATCCTCACTAGCACTAGTCATTTGTTTAGCCATTTTGACAGGTGTTGAGGCAGTACCTCATTGTCATTTTAATTTTTTTTAAAAAATATATATTTTATTGATTTTTTACAGAGAGGAAGACAGAGGAATAGAGAGTTAGAAACATCGATGAGGAAGAATCATCGATCAGCTGCCTCTTGCAACCTTCCACTGGGGATGTGCCCGCAACCAAGGTACATGCCCTTGGCCGGAATCGAACCTGGGACCTCTCAGTCCTCAGGCTGACGCTCTATCCACTGAGCCAAACCGGCTTTGGCCATTGTCATTTTAATTTGTATCTTTCTAATGATCAGTGATTTTGAGCATTTTTCATTCGTCTCTTGGCCATCTGTATGTCCACTTTGGAGAAGTGTCTATTTAGGTCCCTAGCCCATTAATTGGACTGTCTTCCTTTTGTTGAGTTGTATGAGTTCTTTATATATTTTGGAAATTAACCCCTTATTAGCTGTATTATTGCCAAATATGTTCTCCCATACAGTGGGTTCCCCTTTCATTTAGATGATGGTTTCTTTTGCAGTGCAACTTTTTAATTTGATGTAGTTCCATTTAAAAAAAAATTTTTCCTTTGTTTTTCTTGCTGTAGAAGATGTATCTGTGAAAAGTCTGAGATTTTGATGCCTATGCTTTTTATTTTTTTATTTTTTATTTTATTACAGTGGCTTTGTAGTATAGTTTGATATCTGGTATTGTGATCCTCCAACTCTGTTCTTTTTTCCAAGATTGTTTTGGCTATTTGGAATCTATTTTCTGACTATAGGTTTTTTTTAATCTCCTTGGTTAAGTTTATTTCTAAATATCTTAAATTTTTTTTGTTGGTAAACAGGTTGTTTTTTTTATTTTCCCTGAGAGTTCATTATTGGTGTATTAAAATGCCATCAATTTTTGGATGTTGATTTTATAACTGCTACATTTATTAAATTGAATATAATTTTGGTGGAGTCTTTAGGGTTTTCTATGTACAATATCATGTCATCTGCAAATAATCTTACTTCCTCCTCCTCTCTTCTTGTTTGATTACTGTGGCTAGGACTTCTGGTACTATGTTGAATAAGAGTGGTGCAAGCAGACATCCTTGTCCTTTTCCCATTAAGTGTTCTTAAGGGAAACACTTAGTTTTTGCCCAATGAGTGTGATATTGATCATAGGTTTGTCATATATGGTCTTTCTTATGTTGAGGTATGATCCCTCTCTATTCCCACTTTGCTAAGAGTTTTTATCAAAAAAACTCTTATTGATATGATCATGTGATTTTTTTTATCCTTTATTTTGTTTATGTAATGTATCACATTGATTGATTTGCAAATACTATACCAGCCTTGCATCCCTGGAATAAATCCCACTTGCTCATGGTGTATGATCTTTTAAATGTATTGCTGGATCTGATTCCCTAATATTTTGTTGAGGATTTTAGCATCTATGTTACCAGGGATATTGTAGTCAAGATCTTTTTAAAAGGAGCCATATTTACCTTACAAAAATACTCATTTTTAAAAATATGAACGGGCCAGTTATCTTTTTAATTGCCAAGCTTCTAAAAGTCATTCAAATGATTTGCAAAAGGCTAATAAAGATGCAATGGATAGGCTAACCCTGTGGTCGGCAAACTGCATCTTCTTGACTGTGGCTCTTCCACAAAATACCACGGTGAGTCTATTTTGAAGAAGTGGCATTAGAAGTTTAACTTTAAAAAATATGGCTCTCAAAAGAAATTTCAATTGTTGTACTGTTGATATTTGGCTCTGTTGACTAATGAGTTTGCCGACCACTGGACTAACCAATCTAGAGGAAGGCGGGGTGGAGAGAGATCAAAGAATTGATATGCATAACCCATGGACACAGACAATAGTGGGGTGGAGGGAGTCAATGGGGAAGAAGAGGACATCTGTAATACTTTTAAAAATATGGATAAATTTAAAATAAGATAACATGAACTGTGGGACAATTACTGATATTACACAATAACCAGTACAATTACGAAGGCCATTATGACCTTGATCAGGGACATATAGCAGGGCTTATCTACACCTTCTAACAGAAGGTACATAATGCCTCTTTATGAATTATTCTGATGGCCTAGACCAGTGGTCAGCCAACTGTAGCTCAAGAGCTGTGGCTTGCCGCTCCACTGACTGAGTTTGCAACCACTGGCTTAGACTCTTCATAACAGAAAGAAATGGGAATGTCATGTGTTTGTCTTAGGAATTTCACAGGTTTTAAAAAGAAGACTACATCAGGGAGTCACAGAGAAATAAACTTTGGGATGAGCATAACAAAGCAGGAGTAAAAGTGGGAAAGGCCAGAGGACGAAGGTGGGAAGATATTAAGGACCATCATAGTTTTGCTATTAGAAATATCTATTTCATGATATCACATAGACATATATGGACTAGTCTATGGCCATACCACCCTGAATGCACCTGATCTCAGAAGCTAAGCAGGGTTGGACCTGGTTAGTACAGCCCTGGCTGATGTGGCTCAGTTGATAGGAGTGACATCCTGTATACTGAAAGGTCGTTGGTTTGATTCTGGTCAAGGCACATCCCCAGTCCCGGTTGGGGTGCATGCAATTGGCAACTGATAGATGATACATGTTTGTTTTTCTCTTCCCCAAAAATCAATGAAAATTTTGAAGATATATATATATATATATATATATATATATATATATATATATATATATATTTAGCTTCAGAGACTTCTATGTGTTAAGAAAGCTAAAGAAGAGGTCAGGCTTTCTCAAGAGCTAGGGCAGATAGCACGAGAATTATATTAGGTATAATTCTGGACAAGGTACTTTTGCTATGTATACAGCCTGACGGGATCGAACCCATAAGCCCTGACAGGAATTGAACCTGGGACCCTCCAGTGCACAAGACAACGCTCCAACCAACAGCCAGGACTCAACATAATACTTTTATTATTTCTTTCTTTAAAAAAATATATATATATATTTTATTGATTTTTTACAGAGAGGAAGAGAAGAATAGAGAGTTAGAAACATTAATGAGAGAGAATCATCAATCAGCTACCTCCTCCTGCACACCCCCTACTGGGGATGTACCCGCAACCAAGGTACATACCCTTGCCCGGAATCGAACCTGGGACCTTTCGGTCTGCAGGCCGACGCTCTATCCATTGAGCCAAACCGGTTTTGGCTTATTATTTCTCATATAGTTGACCCTTGAATAACATGAGGATTAGAGGCATCAACCCCCAGTGCAGTTGAAAATCCACATTATTACTTTTGAGCGAAAGCCTTATCAGTGACTTAGTCAATTAAGACATATTTAGTATGTCTAGACTATACTCTTTCGATAAAAGTATATTTTATGTATTCATGACATACCTAAATTTTTCAAAAATTTTAAAAAATATTTCTAGGCTATGTGATTCATCTGCAAATTTCCAATATATTTATCAAAATGTATTTAACTGGACCTGTGCAGTTCAAACCCTTACTGTTCAAGGATCAACTATATACCTCTTGGATAGATTTTCCTGTGGTAGTAATTACTTTGTTTTAAGAACAATTTATGATGTGAAATTTACTTCCCAAAACTTATTTACATAAATTCATTACCTTGGCTTCAGTGCTTACAACCGGTTTTACAGGGAACTGAACGTCTGTGGCTTTTAATATTGTATTTTCTTGAAGAATGTCTTGTTGAGATTGATTGTGACCAAATGGCTAAAAATAAAATGTTGAGAAATTTATCTCACAAAATTTAAACAGATATTAACAGTGAATACTCAAGATACAAATGATTTGTGTTCTAAAAAAGTCTTGCCCTCAGTTTCATGAAAGTTGGGATACATTTTCATAGCAACAAAGTTATAATTAATCCACAACATAGCTGAGACACTGAATAAGCAGAAGAAAATAATGCTACTACAAATAGGAAATTAAGATAAAAACATAAGAAATTTAAAACTTTATTCTTAATATTTACAAAATGAAGTCTGGTTAGAGAAGAGATGAAGTAGTGGCAGTGCCTGTGAAAAGACCACCGAAAAAAACACTTAGAGCATAGTACACCAACGTAACCAAAGAGCTCTGGGCTTGGCACTCCTGATTTGCAGTCAATTTCCAGACAAGTTCATTAAACTCTCTTTCCATACTGATGAAGGGATGAAAAGGGGAATAGATAATATCTATAGTTCTGATTTCAAAATAAAGTGGTTCAGGAAATATTAAGACTTAAGTTTGGCGGAATTTCCCTGAGGAAACTATGAAAAGGCCAAACTGTGTGCATGCAGTGAGGGAGAGAGAATGGAGGATAATGAAAAGTTTTGGCTCCAGTATTCTTTAACAGTAGAGAATATTAGCACTTTTAACATACAATTACTTCTTTTTCCTTCAGTTAAAAAAAAAAAAAAAGGTGTGTGTGAAAAATGCAGGCCAAGTAAATTGCTATGAAATAAAATAATTCTGATCCATAGAAATTTTAGCAGAAATAGAGAAGAGCCCTAGCTGGTTTTACTCAGTGGTTATAGAATGTCAGCCTGTGGACCTAAGGGAATTAGGTCAGGGACACGTGCTTTAATGCAAGCTAAATCCCCAGCGCACATCAGCACACGTGTGGAGGCAACCCATCGATGTTTTTCTCTTTTCCTCTTCCCGCCCTTCCATTCTCAATGAAAAAATATCCTCAGTTAAGGATTAAAAGAAATAGAGAAGAAGCCTGGCTTTCCTTGGAAGGATTTAAATTGACTTTTGACTTTAAGTTAATGAACTTTGTATTTAAAAGGGGGAAATTCCACTTATCTAGTAGTACAGTTGAATCTGGTATACTTTAACTTACCTTTCTACCATAAAGACACTGAAAGAAAATGACTCCAACTGACCACACATCAACCTTGTTGGAAATTTTTGGTGGTTCTTTTCCAACTACAAAACACTCAGGAGGTAAATACCTATAGTTTTTTGGGGAGAAAAGGGTAAGGCTACTATTAACAATCTGTAATTTAAAATCTAAGTGTAAAAATCTTAGAACTAATTTTATCCACATAACACCTTAGGATCTTCATGAGTGAAAATTTCCAATCAAGCTTTTAAGTCCTTGTATCACTTGACCCTAGCGCCAAAACATACAACTTTGAGATAAAGTATGATACACACACACACACACACACACACACACGCCTAAAGTGCACAATAACATATATTATCATTAGAAATTACAATGTTCTAGGCACTTTACCTTCCTCCTCTCCCCAGGCATGTTACCATTAGCTTTCATTCTCAAGCTCCAAGGGACCTTTTACCTCTAGAACTTGTTTGCTAAGCCCGTTTCTTCTAGGAACTACTTTTTCTACCTCTGTTATTTACCCAATCAATGTTCTATTTTGGGTAAGTCTCTAATAATAGAATAAATCCTCTCCCACTGCCCCCCTTCACTAGCACTCAAACTGTAGGCAGTTTTCTTCCTAAAACACACATCTGACCAGGTGGCTCTTCTGTTTAAAGAACCTCAGCATTATTAACTGCCAAGGAATGTACCTCATATCTCTTGTTTGTAACACAAGACCCATCCTAATCCAGCAGCAACTTAAACTTCCAACATCTGCACTCACTCTTCTTTACCCCTCACACCGGCTAGGGAAAGCCAATTAACTTGGCCGCCCACACTACTTTTCTGTAACTCATGCTTTTGAATACGACAATACTGAATACCTCCCCTAACCCTCCAATTTACACGGAGAGCACCTTCTCTTCGAGATCCACCCAGCCTCCATAAGCCTTTTCGTAATGTAAATATCAGTGTTTTCCGATGGTCTTAGATGACCCTGCTAGCGGTTCTCAACCTTTGGGTCGCGACTGTAGAGCCTAAGACCATCGGAAAACACAGATATTTACATTATGATTCATAACAGTAGCAAAATTACAGTTACAAAGTAGCAACGAAAATAATTTTATGGTTGGGGGGGAGGGTCACCACAACATGAAGAACTGTATTAAAGGTTCACGACATTAGAAAGGTTGAGAACCACTGCTCTACAGAGATGGCTTTTTGCTTATTTCCTGTAATAGTTAAGATGGTATATTTATGTTTTTTTTTTTTTTTCATGATAAATTCCCTCTAACTATAGAAAACACCCCCCCGTCCCCATTCTCCCCATTCGGAGTTTCTGGGTAGGTTACTAAGTCACCCGCTAATGCTAAGTCTTCCTCTCTCTAGTTTGCTGAGATGAAGACTGATGAACGTGGCCTCCCTCTCAACTCAGGGCTTCACATCAGTACCCTCAGCACAGTAATCTCAAAGGGACATGAAAAGAAAAACTAAACTCTCATAAAAAGCCTTGTGACTAATCTATACAATTTTGACGTTTTTAGTGATATATTTACCAGTAAGTGCCTGCCCCTTGGGAAGTTAGGTCCATTCCATCTACACCATAGCTATCGTCATCCATGATCTTGGACAGACCAAAATCAGTGATTTTGATTTCTCCACAAGCTGTTCCATCCACCAGAAGGATGTTTCCTAGGAGGAAAATAAAAATAGAAGGTTCTTTTAATGATACATAGATGAATAACATCTTTATGACTTACGCTAACTTTTGGTAAGTAACGCTAACTTTTGGTAAGTAAATATAATTTTAAGAAGTGACATGACAAAAACACTTTAAATTCTAAAACTACTCTACTGACATTTACAAACTAAACCAAAAAGTATGTTTTTAGGTAAATTAATAAATTGACATTATACTCCTTAGAACTTAAAAATTTATTTAGACAATTTTATTAGTTACCTGGCTTAAGATCATAATGTATAATAGGGGGTTTGATTTCATTGAGATATCTTAGCGCATTTACAATTTGCATTACAATAGACCTAGCTTCTTTCTCCGACATTAATTTATGTTGCTTCAGATAGAAATCCAAGTCATTGCCTTCACAGTATTCTAATACTGTACAAAACCTAAAATGGAGAAGATAAAAAAAATTAGATATAAAATATTATCCAATAATTCAGAATCACAGTGAAGAAATGAAGTCATTTATATCACCACTACAGAATAGGGAAAGCAGAAATCTTTAGTTATATTTACTTACGTATCTGTATCCAAGGAGAAATAATCATAGAGTTTAACTATTCTGGGATGATCCAGTTCTTTGTGTATTCTATACTCTCTGCAGGCATGTCTACAGGAAGAGAGAGTATATTAATTCTCCATTACCATTAAATATGTTTTCAATTGATAAAAAGAATGAAGTATTATATTTACTTATAGTAATTTTCCTTTTTCTCATCCCTCCAGGTTTTATTAAGCTGATGGATCTTCACAGCAGCATATCTTTGTTCATAAAGGTCAAAAGCCTAGGATTCAAGTAACAAGAGTTAGGACCCAAGACCAAATGAATAGCCGAAGACATTAAAAAAATTTTGGTGATGATTTTCGCATAATATGGAATTAGAATATACATTACAATTCTTTTTTTTTTTTTTTAACACTACAATTCTTGTGTTGATCTTTGCTAAGATTATATACAGTCTAATGACACATGGTCAGAAACATGGTGCTAAATCAGAGAAAACTTTAATGTAAGTTTTATAAATGACTCAAAATAAAATAAAGCTCTTTTTTTTTTTTTTTTTTTTTTTTTTTTTTTTTTTAATATGAACTTGCTCCTCTATCCTGGCAGAACAGCCAGGAAAACAGATGGCTCTAATGCTTTTTTTGTGGGTTGGATAAAGCAAACCTTTTTTCTCTAGCTTCTCTTAGCAACTCCCTACCTTTTTCCTCACTTCTTTGAAAATTAACAAGTTCCTAAACTTTAATTAAATCATTACCACACCTAACTTCATCTAATACCCAACTAGTCTTCAATTTTCCCTGGTTGTCTAAAAAAACACCATAAAACATTTTTGATACTGTTTTGTTTAAATCACTAGTCTATTAAGTAACAAAATAAAAAATGATCAGTATTATTTAAGACTTCAAGTGACTTAAAATTGTTTTTTAACAATAAAAGAGATTTAATAATTTAGGCTTTGCTGTGATTTATATACAAAGGTGCCCCTTTAAGAAAACACATAGCTTACATATTCATTAAAAAGAAGGTCCTTAGTCCATACTCTCCCCATCAATTTAATCTAAAAATAAGCAGTAGCGGTAAAATGCTTATCACAAAATTATAGAAGCAATAAAGGATGGAATAATCAAGAATATTCATTTTGGAGTCAAGATAACCTTATTAGTGCAAAACTTTGTATTAAAACCCTCTCTTAGCCTCATTTATTAAGTTTGGGTAGTTGAAAAGATTAAATGGGGTGAAACAAAGTATTTAGAAAAATATGATTCATAGTAAATATCCAATAAATATTAGCTAATTATATTAATTGAAAGTTGGGTTTAGGTGTGACCTCCCTCTGGGGAGCATGCCTGTGTCTTTCCCTTCCTCCTCCTCTTCCTCCTTAGGAATGCAATTCTTAAGCGCTAAGGGACCCCACGGGACTTGCAACCAATGGGCAGTGGCCAATCCCCTGAACTTGTCCCCGAAGGTCCCCTCTTCTCTGACTTCTTAGTGAGCCAAAGCAGCCCAGTCTAGGCTCATTTCCCCACATAGTCTCTTGTCTGTTGCTTCTTTTATCATAGGCCCTTCCTCGTTTCCTGTTTCTAGTTTTAATAAACTTCTAAATAAAATTTTTAAGAAGTTGGATTTAAAGATATAGAAAAGAATTTTCAAAGGTTCATGTGAGAAAAAGCAGAGTAGCATAAAGGATAAAATTCAGAGGCAATCATAATAAATGAAAATAGATGAAAGTAAAATTAAGTATACTACTGATAAAAGCTAATGCCAGTGTATGTTGATTATAATAGTTATATATGACACATCTTTCTCCCAAGATTAGATGAGCAAAGTACCTTCTCATAAAGTTAATACAGTTATCACTAAGCAACTGATTCAATCTTTCCCACCGTGGTACAGATAAAAGTCTATACAATTTGATTTACAATCTGTTGCTTTGTTTCTCAATGGACCTGGCAACAATAAAAGGGCTTTGTAGAGGCTGGAGTGAGTGGTTAGTATTTAGGCCAGTACTGAAGGTTCAAGTCATTGAGCTACCATCTGCATTTTCTAATTTCTAAAAGAAAATCCCGTTTGGCCCTAAAAACAGTGGCAGTGGCAGAAGGGTGCTGTGATTAGTAGGCTGAGTTACCATGTTTCCCCGAAAATAAGACATCCTTCGAAAATAAGACCCACTTACAGGTTTCCTTCTGAGTGAAATATAAGGCATCCCCCCAAAAATAAGCCCCCCCCCCCCCAGGCTAAACATGCGAGATTTGGTCCACTGATTCTGAAAGAAATGGAGTCACAAGAAATTCACCAGGAAATTCAGGAATTGGATTGTTATGATGATGTTCCAGAAGATGATGACATGATTGTCATTGAATAAATGAGTAAATTCTTGATACTGTAGGATTCACGGTTTGTCTGGTTTGTGTTGACAACTACCGTACTACCATACCGTATACAGGTAATAAATTTCCTTTATTTTCATTTAACAATAAATGTGTACCGTATTCTTCTTCATGGAAAAATAAGACATCCCCTGAAAATAAAACCTAGCGCATCTTTGGGAGCAAAAATTAATATAAGACACTGTCTTATTTTCGGGGAAACAGGGTAGTAGTGTTATGTAACTGTACACTTTTGGATCCAAGGTGAGCTATTATGATCTTCCTCCATGAAGCCTGTGTAAGCCTACTTCAATCATTACAGTGCACAAGGATGAACTATTGTTGGAATTAAAGACATAGGAATTACAAGAGAGCTCACAGATCACTCCTGATAGGTGAGGCCCATGATTTTTATTACTTGTTCAACTTAACAAAACAAAAAATAGTTACTGGTTGAACCAAGACCAGAATTGAAGTTCTCTGAATTCAAATTCCAAATTTTCCCACAGTCAGAACAATCCAGAATGGTTTTTACTAAGCCATGAAGGCACAGTCTTTGTCTCATTAAACAGAGAGGATTTTTAGTAATGATCTTACATTTATTAAGCACCAATGTTCTATGTGATTTACCTGTGATAGCTCAATTAATCATAATCCTACAATGTAGGTACTATTATCATCCCTAGATGAAGACAGTGAGACAGAGGATGATTAAGTAATAAGCCCAAGATTATACCGTTATTTAACAGCAGTCAGAATTAGGATTCAAACCCAGTCAGTCTGGCTTCAGAATCCAACCTCTTAACCACTAACTATACTGACATAGAATGAAGCACAGCAAGTATCACAAGGAGCTTATAAAAGGCAGACAAACAAGGAGAGCTTCTAAAAGAAGTCTCAGGTGAGAGCATGACCTGCATCTTAACTAAGAGAAACGGGAAGCCACTGGGGCTTATAAGAGAGTGAGAAAATTGTATTGCATTTTATAAAAAGGCTACTCTAGCTGCAGTTTACATAAGTACGCTGGAGAAACTTAATGCCCTTGGGTAGCAACGCAAACAAGAGACAATGTGGCCTTGAGCTAATAGAAAGGAAAGGGCCATTGCTGGATTTAGGGGAGTTTGATGACATTAATAACAGTGGGCACCCAGGAACTGGTTACATGCTGAGGAAGGGAAGGGAAAGGTAGAGTGAAGGATGGCTTTTATGTTTTTAACTTGAGGGACTAGGCAGTTGAATAGCAATGCTATGGACTAAAGTAGGAAGCAGAGTTGGAAGAAGGGGTTTTGGAGAAAAGAAAAATAACTTCTAATTAACAAGTGAATTTGCAGTGCCTGCGGAATCCACGCCAAGTGAAGAGACAAAGTCACATTAACAGATAGGAGCTCAGAAAGAAAGTGTGGGGTATGTACACACATAGTCAGACACAGATCTGAGGGTGAAATCAAATAGATAAGTCAGTGAATGGGCAGGAATATATTTGAAAAGGAGAATACAGAATAAGAGACTTAGGAGCTACAATATTTAAAGGTTGAACAGGAAGATACAACATAAAGTAGGAAAAAGTAAGGTATAAAACATTGAAAAACAACAAAAAATCACTAAACATGAGTAAAAATTTTTACATTTATACATAAGCATTTGAAAAACATGGTCATTAAAATAGGTAGGAATTTCTGTAAATTCAGGACATGTAAGATTTCTGAGATACATGTTTAAATATAAGGGTATAGTATGACCATAAAGGCACTATATCATATGACTACCTGCCTATCTTGATTCTGATTGCTATTATTTGTATCAAACTGGCTAACAGTACTAGGTAGCAAATACTTGATGGGCTGTGCAGGTGCACAGTCTTTAGACTCTTAACACATTGTGGACGGATCATGAGAATTCTCATGATTTCATATCACACAGTGTTTTACAAAGTATCATACTTTAAAAAGATATGAGCTTGTAAGAACATGTAATAAATAACTTCAAAATGCAATGGGTATTTAATTTTAAGGTGTGCCTTTAACATTTATGTACTTTTTTTTTGTACTTGTTCTTTAAGATACAACATAAGCCACCAGACTTGTTGTAATGAGTCAGGACATAAAATCTGCCCTCCCCGCAAATTATAAAATTAACAAACAAAAGATAAGTACTTCTTAACCACATATAGGTATCCCCCACTTTTTGAGTTCACATTAGGCCACTTTTCTTTTACAAAAGGCCTACATTTATTTGTACCTTTTTTTTGGCTAACTGCAATAAATACAAAGAGGGCTTTTGCTTTTATGAGAAAAAGCAAGAAGTAAAAATAGCTTCCAGTGCTCATTTCTCAGGGTTAGAGTCAGTGCACACCCTTGCAGCCAGAGTGGCAGCCCAAGGTCCTCCCCCTGGAACCACACTCAGCATCTCAGTATCAATCTGGCTTTGACCTGTGTTTGTGAGCTTTACTTGGATTTATTTCATGCATTAATTAGCAAATGTATCATAAGCTTTCAGAAAAGCTTAAGAAAGCTTGTAAGGGTGCTGCACTTATCATAAAACTGGATGTAATTAAGTGTATTTGGTATGATTTGGTGGGTTATTTAGGGGGTCTGGGAATACTTGAAAAAATTTCCATATAAATTAATGGTAACTGCTTCTTTGCTTTATGCTTATTTTGACTTCTAAAGGTTTCATAGGAACACACTACTTGTGCATAGTAGGGGAAACCTGTACTCCTATATTAGTGTGAAGAACAGAAAAAAAAAAGAAATTACATTACCTTATACACTTCACTAAAGCCACCTCTACCAAGCAGATGAAGTAATAAATATCTTTCATTTAACGTTGGATGATCTTTGAACCTTAAGGGTAGAGGAAAAAAAACAGTAACATGAAAACGCATACAAAAAGGTTCTGTCCACAATAAAGTTCCACGCTCATATTCTACCCCTAGCTATTTCTTTCTCACTCTACTGCTAATTCCAAATTCTGTTCCATACTTCTCTATCTGCAGGACTATCACCCACCTTAACACCTGGTGTTTGTTTATAAAGCTTAACATTTATAGCTGAATATCCAGGTTCACTGACCAATTATAGTGCTGTGATAAAGAGCTACCAACGACTGTGTCATCAAGAAATATTAGGAAATCCCCATCTACTCAGCAGGAATTACTTCCCTCAGAGAAAACTTGTATTCTTTGTTATAGTTAATCAAGACTTTATAGTATTGACATAAGATTAAAAGTAATTATACTTTTAAATTGGCTTTTACCCATACATTTTACTGTCTTTAAGACTTCCATAAATAAAATTTTATTTCCCAATTAAAAAAGAAAAACTTGTTTAAAAACTTTGGGAAAAAATCACTCATAGACAATACTGCTATTACATATCCACAAACAAGTTTGGACATAGTTTTCAGGTCAGATAATTTTTAATTAGTCTTGTTCTATTAGAATTTTCATCTGGCACAATTTAAGTTATTCCATAACACTAATATTTCATTCACCTTACACACTGGAATGATCTGTGTATTTGTGTTACACATACACAAATGATCACAGATAGGCCCTCTTAATTTTAAGCAAGATATTTATATTTCACAGCAGAAATGGTCCCTTCCAATGCTGATCCTCTTGTTGGGCCATGAGGTCTTAAACTACACGACAAGTTTAGGTATAAAAGACGTGCTTCTCTCCTCAACATGATTGAATCCAAGGAATGCTTGGCATAATTTCCATCTTCTTGCTTAATTTCTATCTTCATAAAGTTCCCACCAGTTCATGGCTATTTTCTCTCCATTTTTATAACCAGGGGTTAAGGACACAGACTTATACTTTTCTATTTTCTCCTCAAGTTCTGTATAATAATGCTGGATATGCCGAAACCGGTTTGGCTTAGGGGATAGAGCGTCAGCCTGCGGACTGAAGGGTCCCAGGTTCTATTCTGGTTAAGGGCATGTACCTTGGTTGCAGGCACATCCCCAGTAGGGGGTGTGCAGGAGGCAGCTGGTTTATGTTTTTCTCTCATCGATGTTTCTAACTCTCTATCCCTCTCCCTTCCTCTCTGTAAAAAAATCAATAAAATATATATTAAAAAAAATAATGCTGGATATGTGGCTTACTGAAACCCCTTTAGTTGAAAATAATTTCTTCTTCCCTATTAATATTCATTTTGATATTCAGTCAACAAATGTTTGTTGCATGCCTACTATAACAAAAATAAAATTAAGTTCCTCCTCTCATATAGGTTATATTTTAGGGAGAGAAGACAGATAACTGAAATACAGATTTTATAATTCCAGATAGTGAAAAATGTTATAAAAAACAAAGCAAGATAAAAATACCAGGAGAGGGAAGGGAATGGTGTAAGGACTGCTATTTTGGATAGGGCTGCCTAAGAATGGCCTCTCATGTCCATTTGGAGTGAAATCAAAAGGAAGCCACTCAGATATTTAGAAGATGAACATTTCAGGTGAGAAGGTAGCCAGCACAAAAGCCCTGAGATAGGGATGGGGGCTGGCATGGCTGCAGCTTGTGAGGGGAGGATGAACAGAGATATGTTGGTGCGGTGCCCACAGACCAGTTTACATAAATAAGACTTGTTGAGCCACGGGAAGGACTGTGGATCTTTTTTCTAAGTATGACAAGAAGCCCCCAACAAGGAAATATTGTGTTTATGCTCTGCACAGAGGAGAAACACTTTTATCATGTAAAACTGAAGTATAATAATGACTTACTGTGAATTATCTTCATTATTTATCCTTTTGAGCTCTCGAATGTGCAGATTTCTCACTCTTTCCAAACGTTCAAGTTCTGCCTGAATTTCTGCCTCTTCCTGAAAATGAAGAGAGGGGACTATAACAAGCTCAATTTATTTGCTGTATAAAAAAAGATATTTTTACCCATGTGTCATTTTTTTACAGCGACAGGAAGAACAGTTATTATAAAGTACCACTGAGTTAAAAGACCAAAGTGCTCCTTTCAATGCCTGAAAGATGGAAAAGCCTATTTCAAGAAACCATCCTCCACATAAAAATCTATACCTAATGAGATGCCGAATTTTATTCTGTACAGCAAGAAACCTATTTTTATAATGTCTAAACTGAAAATGGCTGCAAGGTAGTCTGAAACTGACATATAACAAAATGAACTGAAAGCTTCATTTCTGGTACATCCAAATTTTAATTTGAGAGGTAATAATTTATTAGCATAAAGCAAATGAAGATAACCTATATAACAAAAGGGTAATATGCAAATGGACCCTAACAACGGAAGGGTCAATTTGCATATTGACCCTATGACGCAAACTGACCACCAGGAGGCAGACACAAGCTGGGCTGACAGCTGCTAGTGCAGCAGCAGTGGTAGGAGCCTCTCCTGTCTTGGCATCGCTAAGGACGTCCGACTCAGCTTAAGCCAGCTCCCCTAAGCCATCGGTTGGACACCCCCGAGGGCTCCTGGGCTGCCAAAGGGATGTCTGACTGTAAGCTTAGGCCCGATCCCCCAGGGAGTGGGCATAAGCCGGCAGGTAGACATACCCTGAGGGATCCCGGACTGCAAGAGGGCACAGGCTGGGCTGCGGGACGCCTGCCAAGTGCACGAATTTTCATGCACTGGTCCTCTAGTTTTACAATAATTAGAAGTGGAAGAAAGGAAAAAGACAGAACCACTGATTATATCTAGAGCTTACAATATTTGGAACACACACATATTGACCACTCTCTTTGGATAAATCCCACTGCAATCTTAAATAGACTCTAAAACAAACATTTTATGAGTAGCTGATCCTTAGTTATCATCAGAGCAGATTTAGGCAAATTCTAAAGAAATTTATGTCAACATTCAATTAATATAAAAATTTTGATATTTTCATGTCTCAAAATATATACATTTTTAGAACATGAAAAATAACAACACGAAAACAAGTCAACATAATAACCCATTACCTACACACACCTGATTCATCAATATAAACTTGAATATTAAAGAATACATAAAAATATACCAAATTTCAGTGGAGAATTCTAAAAATGCCCAATTTTAAAATATTTTTGAATATATGTTAAGCAAATAAACAAATACAGATTAGCTTGGTTGAAGTATACCTACTACTAATATAAACCTATACCACATGGAATAGAGGTTATTTCTGAATACTGTGCTTAAATATTTCATCTATTAACTTCTCTTCTTTTAATCATTTATTTCCTAATATCAAAAAATATCCTTTATCTCGAAAAATAATTCTGAAATTTACTTTGATATAAATATCATTTCATTCCAAAGCAGATAATTAGAAATAGCCTATTTCTAAGGCTTACACTAAAAGGAATGTTCTAAGTATTATTAAAAAACTAAACCTAGATGTTTGTATTTCAGTTGACCCTGAAAGTTACTTTAATTATTCTGAAGTGAAACTCAACCACAACTTGTTATAGATATTTAATGTAGATTAAATAGAAGCTTTCAAAATAAACATAAATGAGGATACACAGTTCTAGAATTTGAGGGAGATTTTTCTAAAATAGATAACTATACAGTAGAGACCTGGTGCATGTAATTCGTGCATGGTGAGTGAGTGTGTGTGTGTGTGTGTACATGACTTCTTTATCCCACCAAACGCAGAGCATTGTCTTCTTTCCGAAGCGATTTGGCCTTGTAGTTGATGTTGATGGTTGACCTGTATCAGTCCATGATTCTGTGCATTTGGGATTCTCAAAATAAATCTACTTTTCATCACCAGTCACAATTCAATGCAAAAATGACTTTCTTTCGCACTACTGAATCAACATTTTATTGAGGACTTTTTGGTTTTCATTTGTTTTTCGTTCAGTTGATGTGGCACCCATTTTCCTTCCTTTAAAATCTTTCTCATTGCTTATAAACTATTGTAAATTGTTTGCTGAGCAACGTTTAAAGTTTTTGCAAGTTGTTTTTGAGATTGACACACATCTTCATTCAATAATGCTTATAATAGTTGGTCTTCAAACTTTTTCAGTTGACCTGGACATTCTTTGTCTTTCGCATCAAAATCATCACTTTTAAATGTTTAAACTAGTGCTCACAAGTATTTTGAGATGGAGCATGTTCACCATAAGCTTTCCGAAGTATTCAGCAGCACTTTTCTTTAAAATAATGAATTATAACTTCCTGTAAATGCTCTTTTTGTGGCATGAAATTCGACAGTTTTAAGTGTAAAAATATCTATGATGTTAACACCTTCAGCAAATTTGACAAATGAAGTTTTGAAGCTTGTTGTCAATACAACAAAACAGTGTGGATATTAAATTGCATATTTATCAACATATGTGTAACTCCATCTATTGAAAAAAATCTGTGTTATTAACTGCTACACCTAGTACACTATAGCTATTTTAACAGGATTTTAAAATAAACTCTAATATTCTAAATTATATTTAAAAAACCAAGTCATACAAGTATACCACAGATCTTGATATTGCCTCATTGTTTGAGTAGCCTGCAAAACACACCACTTCCCAAAATTTTTAACTTGAAATTTATATAGAAGGCAAATTTCACAGCAACTTAACTAGAAAGCTTGTCCTTTGCCAGTTAGTTGAATTGTTATAAGAGGCCCAGTGCATGAAATTGATGCATGGGTAGGGTCCCTAGTCCTGGCCAGTGATCAGGGCCAGTGATCAACTAACTGGCCAGGACTAGGGACCCTACCCATGCATCAATTTCATGCACTGGGCCTCTTATAACAATTCAACTAACTGGCAAAATTTAAATGCTTAGAATATTTAGTACACTTTTGAAACAAATTACAGTGACTGTATGGGGGTGTGTGAACACTAATGGAGTGCCTTAGCATAGATGTAAACACTAATGGAGTGCCTTAGCATAGAAATGCTTTCTATTTGTAAACAAAGTCTCTTCTGGCAATTTAATATCCCCTTAGCTCATATTTAAAGCCAAAAATAAATTACAGCAAAGTAGAATCTCTGTAAATGCCAGGTTAAAACTGTTAGGTGGATTTGGGGTATTTTTGAGCATTTCCCATAATGGCAATTTTAAAAAGAAAGGTGGGATATAAAGGCATCAAGCTATAAATGCTTAGTTATAAAATGCATTTTCACATGTCAAACCGATACCTTCCTGAAAAAATTGAATGTACTAGTTTCAACTTCTTTCGCAAATCTTGAATATACTAGTATGTTCCATGTCATTTCCCCCACCGCCCCCAAAACCCAAACAAACAACAAAACTCAATTTGAAGGAGTTGCCTTTCTGTAAAGCCAAGATAAAATGGAAAGTTATTTTGTTGTAATGTTCTCAGCTTGCCTATAATTGATGACAGTTGCTAAAACAAAATAAATTATGTGTGGTATATTACAAAAATGGTGGAAGCAAAGAAATGCTTATCACTTTGAATAGTCTATTCAACACATAACATTACTTGGTTTAGGAAAACTAGTTCAGAATGAGGTTTCAAAAGTTTAACATTCAAATCATTTAGTAATGGACACTAGTAATCCCTCAAAAGTTAGCATCTCACTCTAACAGATTTGGCTCAGTGGATAGAGTGTTGGCCTGTGGACTCAAGGGTCCCAGGTTAGATTCCGGTCAAAGGCATGTACCTTGGTTGAGGGCACATCCCCAGTAGAGAGTGTGCAAGAGGCAGCTGAATAGATGTTTCTCTCTCATCAATGTTTCTATCTCCTTGTAAAAATTTATTTTATATATATATATATATATATATATTTATATATTTTATTGATTTTGTACAGAGAGGAAGGGAGATAGAGAGTTAGAAACATCGATGAGAGAGAGTCATCGATCAGCTGCCTCTTGCACACCCCCTACTGGGGATATGCCCGCAACCAAGGTACATACCCTTGACCGGAATCGAACCTGGGACCCTTCAGTCCCCAAGCCGACGCTCTATCCATTGAGCCAAACCGGTCTTGGCTAATAAAATATATTTTAAAAAAAGCATCTCTAGGTCCCAAATTAAGTTTCATTACATAAACTACTTATGTCATTCTAAAAGTTTATCACCAGGAAAGTGAAAGGTAAAATTAACAAAAGGCACTATTTAAAAGCTAATGGAAATGGTTGTGCAGAAAAGAATTAAAGACCATCTAGACTAGGGGTGTCGAACTCAATCAGAGAAGGGGCCAAAATTTAAAATCCAGCCTAAATCGCGGGCCGAATGGTTTACTGAACAGTCATAAACTGACAATGTCATAAACTGACAGCAGAGTGCAGTGATGACAGTGCGGTGTGGGCCACATTGCAAGGCCTGGCGGGCTGGATTTGGCCCGCGGGCCTTGTGTTTGACACATGTGATCTAGACAGATCTAAATTTGTAGAAATCGTATTTGAAACTACTTGTGCATAGTCCTATTTCTGTTGAGTATGATTGTGTAGACTAGGGAGAAAGGACAAAATTATAAAATTCTTGGGGCGGCAGGGTTCTTTCCTAAGTATAAAATGTTCTCTCCTCTCCCATCTCTAACTGCTCACTGAGCTGGTTATTACAGGAGCTACTACATCTCCCTCAGGTGTGTTTAACTGGCTCAGACAATTATTTTAGAACCTTAATGTTTTCTTCCCTCTGCACTTCATTTCCTACTTGGAGGAGGGGGCGCAAGTAATGGTGGGAGTGGTGTTTTATTCTCTCTTTAAATGCATAAATACTTACATTAAAATCCATAATTGGGAATAACTATTAAAATGGACATTGATTCTATCAATTCCCCCATTCTATTTAAAACCAAACAAAATCCTACCTTAGCAATAGCATCTATATATAAAAAGCTGATATGCAAAATGTCCCCTCGGGAGTTCAACTGCTCGCTATTCTGTGCGCTGATCACCTGGGGGTGGTGTGGAAGGAAGGGAGGTCCTGGCCAGCAGCCAGAAGGCCCTGATCGGCCCTGATCACTGGCCAGGACTAGGGACCCTACCCATGCATCAATTTCATGCACTGGGCCTCTTATAACAATTCAACTAACTGGCAAAATTTAAATGCTTAGAATATTTAGTACACTTTTGAAACAAATTACAGTGACTGTATGGGGGGGTGTGAAATTCCAGATGTAAACACTAATGGAGTGCTAACACAAACCCTAGCACATACAGGTACAGTGCCTTAGCAGAGTATACTGTAGCCCTTCTCACAGCTTTCTGCTTCCCTTTAACCTTTTTCCCCCTGGATTTTTGTGGATTCCATGTTTGTTTGTTTGTTTTTGTGTGTTTTTTTTTCTCAAAGTATGAGAAGATTTGACACAATAATGGAAAAAGCCCAGTTGTTCAGGCTCTACACATATGCACATAAATGACATGGAGTTATAGTTCTGATTGAAAAGTGGCTAATATGACTTTTAAGATTCTTTCCAAATTTCCATTGCCTATACAACTAGGTAAATTAACACTGAACACTATAGCTTTACTTTGGTAACAGAACATCTACTACCAAATTAAGAAACACTGAGCCTGGAATATATTTGCAGGTCTATAATGACAGTAGGAGGTAGAATATAAATACTGGGAGTGTTCCTACCTACAGCTAGTTCCATGTTCTCTCGGGAGTCCTTTTTCACAGAATACTAATTTTTAAATGGGGAGTATTAGTAAGAACAAAAGTTTAGAACTGCAACACTCTTCTTGGTACTTCTCTTGCCCACGCATGCCAAAAAGTCAGGATCCCCGTAACAATCTCCATGGGCTTCACCATGCCTTTTCCTAGTAAAGTGCATTTTTACACTTCACTAAAAACTACTGCCTACATAGTAGCATCTTGTGTTATGTTCTAGAGAAACAATGTACAATGTGGTTGTGGCTTTAACTGACAGAAGAATTCCCAAAAGATTTCTTCTAGTCATGGTCATGAATATAAAGGTGTACAGATGAACCCCTCTAGCATTATACTATTGTTTATTATTTTCATATACTTATTCAAACCTAAAGTGACCAGAAATGTCACATGTGCAAACTTATCCTTTGTGGTCATAGTAAGGTATGACCACAAAGAATAAGTCAGATGACAATGGTATTCTAGAAAGGAAGACCAAAGGAGATATCAAACTTAAAGAATACTTGGTCATTTCACCTAAAATCAATGCCCTGTATTCTCCACTGCTCAAAAGGCTTGTAGACAAATCCACTGTCTTCCATTTCAACTAGTTGCATGGTCCATTGTGAAGGAGTGAGAAAAGTGCTGTGTGCTTGTTCTTGACCTGTAAAGATTCATCATGGAAGATATAATACTGATGTTGCTGCTGCCTGTTACTGGTTGTTGCTCTTTGCAGGTGCCAGTATCGGTCAGAGAACAGGATGTCAGTGGCAGAGTTGTTGCTATACTGTTATCTCTTCAGAACGAAGGCACAAGGAGAGATGAATGCCACATCGCAAGGAGCAAAGGAGAGAGAGAGAAAGAAATGGTGTCAGGTGGCATGTTGGATGTGATTTTTGTTTTAGTAGAGATTGAGATGACTGCAAATTGTTTATCTGATTCCTTCGGTCTGCAAAGACACATCTGTGTTGGTGCTGATGATTCTTGACTAATCCTGTTTCAATTATAAATTGGTTATGTTTTTCCAAAAAAACTTTTGGCATTTATATTCAGGGCTTACAAATCTCTCCCATTCATATTCTCTCTCTCTCTCTCTCTCTCTCTCTCTCTCTCTCTCTCTCTCTCTCTCATGCCAATCCCTATGACACTATTCAATAATGTCAAATCTTCTACATGCATTCTCTCCAACTAATCAATGTTTAGAATCTAGATGATAGACAAAAATAAAAAATAAAGAGCAACACATATCCACATGTTGTTCACATCATAAGTTTGAATAAATAGCAGTGGTAAGACATAGTTATTGGCCCTAATAACTTTCAAAATTCTTATCATTTTGGTGTATTAGAATTGGTAACTTTTAGAGCATCTATTACATGGAAGATGGATTTTTAGGGATAAAAATAACAATCCTTGGAAAGCACACCCAGTAGTTTCTTGAATTCCAGAATAATGTTCTGAAATAGACAAATAACAACCTAGCAGAACTCTTCAAATCATAAAGACAAGTTGCTTTACTATAACTAGAATTTACCAAAGACTGGAATTAAGACAGAATCAACCATAAAAGCTAACTGGTATATGGTTTGTTAGTTTCCTTAAATCCACAGGTTCCAAATGTGGCATAAAAAGGATAGTTAAGCAGCTCTGCCTCAAAGAAACAACTTTTAAAAGATAGGAAATTACTCTTGTTATAACTATAAGCTTTTATTAAGCGGTAACTGGAAAAATGTGAAAATAATTACTAGTAGCACAAAAGTTGTTTTAACAAAAATTTTTAAGGAATGTCTTGGCCAGTGTTCTCAGTGGTTAGAGCTCAGGATGAGCCCCAGAGGGTCCCTCAATTATTGGTTAAAGGTAAGAGTCAAAGGTATATGCCTGGGTTGCAGGTTTGTTTTGGCTATAGTCAGGGTGTGCTCAGGGCATGTGGGAGGCAACCAATCAATATATCTTTTTCACACTGATGTATCTCTCCCTCCTTCACCTCTCTCCCTTCTACTCCCTCTAAAAATCAGTGGAAAAAATATTCTTGGATGAGGACAAAAAAAAAAAAAAGTTTTAGAAATAATTTGTGTGGTCTCCATATATTTTATTAAATCATTTTTTTCCTGTTATATCCTTAAACTATATAAAAGGTAAAATTATGTTAGAATATGTACACTTTAAAAAAAAATTGTTTTCTGTTGACCTTTAAAAATAAATTTAGAGTGAAAAGTAATATATCAGCTAATAATAAAACATTCTAGCTAATATAACAATCTCTAATAGAATACCCAAGGAAAGTAATATGTGAGAGAAAGAGAGTATATGTGTTTGTGAAAAACTTAACTGCTCTCCTTTATCTGCGATAAAAATGAAATAGCATGTTTCTGGAAGGAAAAAACACACAAAAACATTCCCACTACTCTGAGATGGGAAGAAAGCTACAAGAGAACTAATTCTTCTGAATACAAAGAATCAACTTGCTGTCCTATGCAACAAAAAGAATGTAGGATGAAAGCCTCTGTGTATTGCTACTGAAATAGGAGTCAGAAAGGTTCAAGAGAAAAGGTAAGCTTTGCTAGTTACTAGTGATACTAATTTAGACAAAGCATATACATATCTTGGCATTCAAAAAGTTGACATTAATGGTCACTCTAGAATGGTTAAACTTCCAAGTCCATAAAATGTAATATTATGTAATTTTCCTGAAATGAGAACTTGATTCATGCCTGTATCAGGCACAGTGTGAAAATAAGTTACTCAGTGAGAGAGCAATGATTTCATAAACTGATAATAAGTAACAATAAATTAAAGAATTCTAGATATATTAAAACAAAGGTGATGCTGCACAGTGATTTTCCTAATCTCAGGAGACAAAACTAATATGCCATAAGTAAGATTAAATTTACTATTTGGTGTTAACCAGGAATACCTGCTTATTTCAGCCATAGATTACTTTTAGAGGTTTCTGCTTCACACTCATTCATTATTCTATCACATTAACAGCTTTGAACTTACATTTCTAAACCTTTAGAATAGCATAGAATGTGAACTTTGTGACGTATTCAATGATAAACACACATTTTCATATTTGCTTACTTATTCAATTATATTTATGAAATGTAATGCACATCATAAATTATTCATTTCAGTACAAAGTCCTTCTATTATCATATGTCCAAACGGCATGAGCTTCCTCAAAGGAGGATGTTTTCTCCTTCTGTGCTAACAAATTTAATCCAATAATTTTGATTTAACTCTAAGTGTTCATTAAAGGAAGAGTGAAAGCAAGATTCACTCTGGCTAATGCAAGAGTATGCAGGCTCCAAATCTAAACTCTAAGCCGACACACCACAAGTGAATTCCCATAGGGTTACATGAAGATCAAATATTCACAGATCAGATCCAGCCTATGGTAGAAGCTATATAGTTACAAGCTGAGGTACAGTTGATGTCAGCTTAATAAACCTAGGAACACAGGAAGCTGATAAGAGAGTGATAACA
Source organism: Pipistrellus hanaki (assembly GCF_964339955.1). Lineage (NCBI taxonomy): Eukaryota > Metazoa > Chordata > Mammalia > Chiroptera > Vespertilionidae > Pipistrellus > Pipistrellus hanaki. The sequence continues at coordinate 45,008,943 of NC_140510.1, forward strand.
TATATTTTCTTACGTCATACTTGCTCTCTGTTAAAAGTATACAATCAACCTTCTTACCTTCTTTTTAGAAAGCAGAATGATCTATTTTAATGATTTATTTTTCAACTCTGGTTTAGAATATCAGATAACTTATTTTTAAAATATGTAACTTAATGCTTATTGTTTTTTAATTATACAATTCAAAAATTAATACCCAGTGGTAAGCAGGGTATTTTTATTTATGTTCTAAGGTGACACTACCTATTCAATTTTGTTCTTTGTATCTATGAACCACTAGCTCCTTTCTTTAAAATGGATTCAATTTTTCTCACCCAAAATAGTCTCTTAGAAGAAAATGAGAATTCAAGTCATGAGGGTATGTTCCAGCATTACTAGTTCATTCAATCCTCCAAAATATCCTAGGATGGATGTCAAAGAAAAGCAATGTTGTAAATTGGTTAAGAAGAAGATAAAGTTAGAAATCTAAAACTGCTCAGTAAATCTGAAAAAGTAAAACTGGAAAAAGATTATGGAGGGGACAGTTATTAAAAAGAGTAAGTTAAAAAAATGGAGAAGTCAAGCAATGGGAAAGAGAATAATATAAAAGTTAGATGAAAAGGCCGAAACCGGTTTGGCTCAGTGGTAGAGCGTCGGTCTGCGATTGAAAGGTCCCGGGTTCGATTCCGGTCAAGGGCATCTACATTGGTTGCGGGCACATCCCCGGTGGGGGGTGTGCAAGAGGCAGCTGGTTGATGTTTCTCTCTCATTGACGTTTCTAGCTCTCTATCTCTTTCCCTTCCTCTCTGTAAAAAATCAATAAAATAGGTTAAAAAATAAAAATAAAATAAAATGGGCCGACCCTGCTCAATGTTAGCCTCCCTCCCAGGCCCTTCCACCCAGACAGAGTTCTGTGGCAACGGAAACCTCCTTCTTCCCACCTAGCTGCTCCTCTGCCTCTTTCCCTCCCCAGAGGTTGCCGGCTGGCGCTACTATCTGACTGTAATGAGAAAAGCTACAGCCGATTTCCCAGCCGAGAGTGGTAGTGGGAAAACTGCTGCCTCCACTGGAAATCAATATTAAGGCGGATGGGCAGGTGTGGAAGCCAGATGTGTGGGTCACAGCCAGTAGGTCCTGGCACATTTCATCATTTAGCTAATCGAGTCGAAAAGTTTCTATAAGGGCCAGATCCACGACCTCAGCAATAGGCTAGAGGCAGACCCAAAGAGGGTCAGGATTCATGCACTGATAGGGTCCCTCAGGGATCAGGCTGAACCAGCTCTCCGACATCCTCCGAGGGGTCTTGGATTGCAAGAGGGCGGTTCTCGAGTGATGCACCCTGAAATCGGGCTCCCTGGTTCCAGGTGCATCACTGGTTCCAGGTGCATCACTCAAGAACTGCAGCTGCCAAGTCACCGCAGCTAGCAGCTCCTGCAATGAGCCTCTACCCCCTAGTGGTCAATGTGCATCATACCTACTGGTTGGACAGTGGCTTAGGCTTTTATATATATAGATTGTCCCATTATCCTGAAAGGCTGATCAGAAAATAATTGATAAATATTTATATGGGACATCACACACAGGTCTCTATGAATTCATTATCAAAAAGGCTCAGGTGAGCACTAAAATACTTATATTCATGCTATATTACAAAATCGTCTCTTCCTTCTTTAGTCCCATTACAACTCCATCTGTTACAGAGAATAGACTGAAGTTGTCTACTGTATCTCCAAAAGCAGGAGAAACAGTCAATAATTACAATAGAAAAGAATGAAGAACTAAAAACAAAACACCCAGAATAAATCTACTATTCAAGCAGTTTAGGTGGAGACTTTACTGAGCTGGAGCAGATATATGGCACAGTAAAAGAACACTCATGCAAAGTTTCTAGATATACACTTACTTACTTTACTTCCTTATTATCTATCTATCTATCTAATCTATCTATCGTCCTCATAGTCACTGCCCACTGACATGAAGTGTGGAAGCAGGTCCTACTTCTGCAAAACGTATCGGAACATGACACATACCCTATTATAACCTTTTTCTGTTCCCTGTAATTAAATGGCATGGGTATGAAGCATGTTGATGGCATTGCAAAAACAATACAGCATAGTGTGAATAGTAGCTGCTACCAGGATGGGTTTCTCTGTCCTATTTCACCCTATCCTAGAGAGATGATTTCCGAGATACTATCTTCAATTAGCTCACTAATTCAATTTCAACTATTATTCAGCCTATTAAAAAACTTTCAGTAATCTATGCCCTGGCAGGGTAGTTCAGACAATTGGAGCATTGTCACGTACACCAAAAGGTTGGGGTTCAATCACCTGTTGGGATACATAAGGGAGGCAACCGATAGATGTTTCTCTCTCACACCAATGTTTCTGTCTCTAAAATTAATGAAAGACAAAACACATATCCTTGGGTGAGGATAAAAAAACATTTCAAACCCCCCCCCCCCTTCAAAAAAACCACCACACAAACATTTCATTAACCTGACAAGCAAAAACATAATTTAAAAAGCTGGGTTAAAGAAAAAGAATTTTACATCTGTCAGTAAAATTGAGGGGAGAAACTTACTGTATTATGTTTTTAGTAAAATGGTTTGAACCAAAATATAAACTGCAAAACAATGAAGTGATTAGCATGTCAGTTTATAAACAAGTAAAATAGTACTTAAACAAAGAAATGTTAAGACTGGAAGTCTGGGAGAAACCAAGATGGCAGCATAGGGTAGACACCTGAATGCAGCCTACCACAACAAATTTGAATTTAGAACTGGAAAACAGGGGAGGCATTGCCCTGAAGCACCAGACGGCTAGCTGAAAGGAGGCTCTGACATCTGGGAAGGAGAGAGAAGGCATGCTGAACCTCAGGAACTGTGAAGATGCAGAGAACTGTGAGCGAAAAGGCACTGGCTTACTCCCAGCGTGTGAAGTGGGAGGGCCGGACCAAGATTGCTGCTGGCTTACTCCCGGAGTGCGGAGAGGGCAGCTGGCTTTCTTGTTCAAGAGGAAAACAGAATCACCCTATTGCTCTGATAGACGGCCCCAGTCAGGGACCGGTCAGGCAGTGGGCAGAGATCTCTCCGAGGTGTGTGAAGCCAGAGGCTATTACTGCGGGACTTGGGGAGGAGCCAACGGGAAAACAAAGCTTGTCTGCACCAACCCGAGACTCCGCCCCATCTGTGGCTGAGCACAGAAGCTCTCCCAGAGGCTGGCTTTCTCTAAGGAGGGACTGGCCGGAATCCAAAGCTTGTCTGTGCCTTTACCAAAGAGGTGCGCGTGCCTGCAACCAATCTCCCGAAACTCACTGCAAACAGGACTTTTCTAAGGTGAGACTGACAGGGAACCAAAGATTGTCTGCGCTACCCCGAGACCCCGCCCCATCCAAGCAGAGTACAGAAGCCCTCCTGAGACACTGCTGATCCTCACAGCCAGTTGGCTTGGAGATCAATGCTTCCCAGTGATATCAACAATAAGCAAGGCTTAACAACAAGACTGCACACACAGCCCACAAAGGGCTACACCAAGACTGTCCACCGCAGGTAACTGGGAAGGCTGTGCTACTGGGCTCTACCAGAACACCCAGCACACAAAACTATTCCATCAAATCAGGGAAGCAACTAAAATGCAGACAAGAGGCAGGACACAAGTGAAGGAGATGGAGGAAAAGAAAAGCTTGGACATTGAGTTCAAAACTACAGTTATAAGGTTATTCAAGAATATCCTAAAAAAGGCCGATAAAATAAATGAGACCTACGAGGATATAAAAAGGGAGCAACTAGAAATAATAAGGGATCAACTAGAAATGAAGAAAACATTGTCTGAAATTAAAAATATTACAGAGTCCTAAAAACAGACTGGAAGATTGTAAGAATAAAGACAAAGATTTAGAACACAAAGAGCCAGAGGACACTCCTCCACAGAAGCAAGAAGATAAGAGAATCCAGAAAGTTGAAGACAGTGTAAGAAACCTCTGGGACAATTTCAAGCGAACCAACATCAGAATTATGGGGATTCCAGAAGAAGAGAGAGAGCAAGATACTGAAAGAATACTGGAAGAAATAGTGACCGAAAACTTCCCCCACCTGGTGAAAGAAATAGACTTACAAGTCCAGGAAGCGCACAGAACCCCAAACAAAAGAAATCCAAGGAGGACCACACCAAGACACATCATAATTAAAATTCCAAGAGCAAAAGTCAAAGAGAATATTAAAAGCAGCAAGAGAAAAGCAGGTAGTTACCTATAAAGGAGCACCCATACAATTGTCAGCTGATTTCTCAACAGAAACCATGCAGGCCAGATGGGAATGGCAAGAAATATTCAAGGTGATGAATAGCAAGAACCTAAAGCCAAAAATACTCTATCCAGCAAAGCTATCACTCAGAATCGAAGGCCAGATAAAGAGCTTCTCAAATAAAAAAAAGCTAAGAGAGTTCATCACTGCCAAACCAGAATTACATGAATTGCTGAAGGGGGTTATTTAGGAAGAGGAAGATAAAGATAAAAATTATGAACAACAAATACGTAGCTATCAACAAGTGAATCTCAAAACCAAGGGAATTAAAAAATCTGATGAACAATATTAACTGGTGAATATAATAGAATCAGAGGTACGGAAGGGGAGTGGACTGACGATTCTCGGGGAAAAGGGGAATGGGGGTGCGGGAAGAGACTGAACAAAAACTGCACCTATGGATGAGGACAATGGGGGATGGGGAAAGGACAGAGGGTGGGGTGGGAATCTGGTGGAGGGGAGCAATTGAGGAGGGAGGGGGGAAAGAGGAACACATTTGTAATAAACTGAACAATAAAGATTTATTTAAAGATTTATTTATTTATTAAAAAAAAAAAAAGACTGGAAGTCTGAAAAAAAAAAAAGACTGGAAGTCTGGCCAGGAATCACTACTCCATCACAGGAACAGCATCTCAATGTTTGTAAGTTGATACAAGGTAATGGAATATTATTTTAATATATTCAACATAAACAAGCAAATGTAATGCTGCCTTTTTTTTTTTTTTTTTTTTTTTTTGTCTAAAAGTTTTAATTTGTAGACTTGCTCTTCTTTCTTAAGATTTGATTTCTTTAATAAGAAATGTATAACACAACTCTTCACAACTTCTGGTAACAAACAAAATACAACAGATGTTTCACATACCTTTTTGAGATGTCCTAGTCTAAGTTTGAAAATTTCTTCCTGTTCATGATATTCTGCCAAAGTCAACCTGTCAAAAATAAAATACATTCTAGATATTAAGAATAATACTTATTATTTCTTATTAACAACCAGCTATATAAAGTTAATCCAATGGAAGTAACAAAACGTTGACAACTTTCAACCCAAAATATATAAGGCAAATGTCCTTTTATTCTTCAGAATATATACACGTACAGATAGAACAATGAATTAATGTAAATGTGGAAATTAATGAAAAGTAAACAAAACAAAATATAAACACAGATACAGAACAGACTGACAGCTGTCAGAGAGGTAGGGTTTGGTGGGAAGGGGCTTAGTGAAAATGGTGAAGGGATTACAGAAAAACAACTTATAGACACAGACAACATCATTATGGAGAATACTAGAGGGAAAGTGGGGTGGGAGGAGGAAGAAGAGGGCAAAGTGGGGATAAATGGTGATGGAAGGAGACCTGATTTGGGGTGGTGAATACAGTACAGCACACAGATGATGTATTATAGAATTGTACCCCTGAAATCTATATAATTTCACTAGTGGCACAGTGCATGAAATTCGTGCACGGAGGGGGGATTCCCTCAGCCTAGCCTGCACTCTCTCCAATCGGACACCCCTCTCACAATCTGGGACCACTGGCTCCTAACTGCTCACCTACCTGCCTGCCTGATTGCCCCTAACTGCCCTCCCCTGCCAGCCTGATCTCGCCCCCAACTGCTCTCTCCTGCCAGGCCTGATCACCGCTAACTGACTCTGCTTGGCTGATCCCCCCCCCCCCCCCTGGCCAATGTGGTTCTGATTGGTCAGTTTCTATGCCAGTCAGTGTCGCTGGGCCTATCTCTGGGCCTGATCAGCAGCCCCCAATGGCCAGGAGAGAAACAGGTGTGGCTGCTGGCAAAGCCCGGAGAGAGGCAATGGCTGATCAACAGCTTCCACAGAGGCTGCAGATCAGACCCTGCCTCTCTCTCTGGACCTGATCTGCAGCCCCCTCAGCAGTCGGTGCTGGGTCGCAGGCAATCCAGCACAGACTGCAGGACTAACTTCCAATATTTGGTCAAGCCTTCAGTTAGTTGTTACAGAACCTGGATTTTTATATATTAGGGTTAACCAATGTCACCTCCTAAAATGCAATAAAATTAAAAACACTGCTGAAGGCATAGACTAGTTTTTTCTTGCTGTTTTTATTAATATGTGAGATGAGAGACAAGAGAATAAATTTTCAAAAATAAGGAATCAGGACTTAATGGCTTAAGAAATTCTCATCCTACCCAAAGTGTGAATTACACTAAAATTGAGGTTCACTGTCAGGAAAGCTTCTCTTAAAAAAAGGAGAAAAGACTGTGTAGCTGGACAATCTTTTGCTAATATCCAAGAGAGTCCAGAATATTCAGTCACATAGTATTTAACAAGATGAAGACTGGTGTGTGACTTACAGATCCCCTCAGCCTTCTCAGCAGAAGCCAAAAATAGTGATGGGATTATTTAGAAAAGAACTGTGGAAGATCCTTTTGTCTAAATGAACGACGAATCATTACTTCATACATAGGAGATCTACAAGATTCTTAAGAATCTTTATATAGCAGAAACAGTAATAGTTTGGATTTAAAAGGTCAGAGAATATAACATGAAAGTCTGTCACATCCCCCAAATTCTATAAGTAAGAAGCAGGCTAATAAAGCTACTCAGCTAAAAATATATAATAACTTCATGGGAGACTCAGAATTGTCAAAATTTCGGATCCAGAAGGCAGAGCCACAAGCCACAAATAATTATTAGCATACCTTGAAACCAAATCCAGTTTGAGTTTGTCTGGTGGATTTGAACCTGCTTGGGATCAAAGACTCCTTTACTTTTTTGTTTGAGCTAGAAACTGTTATCTATGTCTATCCTCTTCACTGTATTTTGAAACAAGCCTGTTTCTTGAGGCTCACAGATTAAGAGGAATTTTGTCTCTGGGTGAATTATACACAGAGACTCACTCATACCAGATTTAGACAATGAGATTTATAACTGTTTGAGCTGAAGAGATATAGATGAGATTTTAGATGTTGAGTTAATGCTGTATTGTGGGTGGTTTTTGGGTTTGTTCGGATAGGATGAATAGATAAATATATTTTTCATGTGGGAAAGATGTGAATCTTGGATAGAGGGAAGACTATGGTAAATAGAATAATGGCTTCCCAAAGATGCTAAATGCCAAACCTTGGAACTTGTGAATGTTACCTTACATAGCAAAGGATTAAATGGAATTAATGGTTGCTAATTAGCTGACCCTAAAATAAGGTGATTATCCTGGATAATACAGCTATGAGTAAACAAAGCAAAGAAAAAATTTTTATCTGAAGGAAACTGGAAAAAAGCAAAGTAGAGGTAACATCTGAACTTGGGTTACAAAGGAAAAGAAAGAAGCCAGGAAGATGAAACAGCAGGTATAGGGCCACATTCTCAAAAGCATAGTATGTAGAGATGCAACCAAAAAGGAAAATGAATACATACTGCAGATTAAGAAAGTTACCTAACTACTGATATTTTGCTAAGACTTTAAATTACAGATCAATGTTGAATATTATCTAATGTTTCTTATTTTGGCATCTGTTAAGATGATTATATAATCTTTATTTTTATGTGGAAAATTACACTGATATTCCTCATGTTAAACCAACCTTGCATACCTACTACGGTAAAATAAATCCAACTTGGTCTTGACAGATTACCATTTTAATATATTTTAGGTTGCTAATTAAGACTTTTGCATTTACTTAAAAAATAAAAATAAAGTGTTTTTTTTAAAAAAAAACTCATTTTAGAGAGAGAGGAATGAAGAGGGAGAGAAACATGGATCAGCTGCCTCCTGCAAGCCTCATATTGGGGACTGAACACACACATGTACAATGACCACGAATCAAACCAACAGCCTTTTGGTGCACAGGATAATATTCAGCCAACTGAGCCACACTAGACAGGGCTTGCATTTACTTCTATAAGTGAAATCAGCCTATAACATTACTTCCTTGTGCAGACTTGGTTGATTTTGACACCAAGATTTTGTTGGGCTAATAAAATAGAGATTATTTTTGCTGTTCTTCAAAAATGTTATTAAAATACTGACATTATTTCTTCATTAAATGGGTAGTAGGCTACATAGATGAAGTCATCTGTACTCGGAGTTTTCTTTGATTGATGATTTTAATTATAGATTCAATGTCTTTAATAGTTATAGAACTATTTAAATTTTATTTCTCCTAATGTCAATTTTAAGTTGTATTTTTCTAGAAATGTATCCATTTCAAATTTAACCCATTTATATGTTTGTCTTTAAATATCTTTAGACTCTGTAGAATATTCCTTTTTTCATTCATGATAATGATTATCTTCTCTCTTTTTAAATTTCATTAGTGTGTTGTTTTTTTTAACCAACATTCCTTTTATGGGATTGATTCTCTATATTATATGTCTGTTTACTGTTATTATGTTTCTCCTCTTACTTCTTGGGCTAATTCTGCTACTCACTTCCTACCTGAAATAGATGCTTAGTATATAAAATTTTAGTTTTTTCCCCCCTATATGTGTATACAAGGCTATAAATATAAATATCCCTGTAGATACTGTTTCAGATTTATCTCACAAATTTTGCTATGTAGCACTTTCACTACCATTCATCTAAAAATATTTTCTCATTTCCATTTAGACTTTTCCACAATCCCTTTTGTTATTGACTTTTAGCTGAATTCTATTGTTGTCAAAGTTGTCAGCCTAGGGTTCAGGGTCAGGTAAGGGTTGGGCTAGGGCTAGGTTTAGGGTCAGGGTTCAAGTTAAGGTTATGGTGTATTAACATTTTGAATTCACAATGAATGAGCTTTAATCACTGGACAAATGTGAATGTAACACTGAGAATTCATTCTAATCCTTCAAGTTTCACCCATGAGTCTACCAAACATATAAGGACAAAACAATTCATCTTATTCAAACTCAACACTTTGAAATTTGTCGAGACTTTCTTTGTGATCTAGCATGGGCGATTTTTATATAAGAACATATTTAAAAAGAACATATATTCTGCAGAGGTTAGGGGACGTGTCCATTAGGTTAATTTTATTAATCCCACTGAAATTTTCTAGAACCATAATGTTTGTTGTTTTGCATCATTTAATTTTTATCTACATGCTCTATACTAAGAAATGTGTGTGTTGACATCTCCCATTATGATATGCGGATCTGTCAATATCTTCTTCAAATACTATCAATTTTTAATTTATCTTAAGTCCATATTATGTACATACGAATTTAGAATTACTGTACGTTCCTAGTGATTTGAACCTTTTATAATGACAAAATAAGCACTTTATTTCTTATGAATACATAGATAAAAATAAAAACAATTTAAAATATACATATTTTAGAATATGTATGGCAGTGCCCAGTTCCTTCAGCCCCACCCGGGTGACAGGCTGGGCCCACCCCCAAGCAGGTCCAGCCACTCCACACACCTGCCGCCCAAGTCCCCCAGTCCCTTTAGCCCCTCGAGGCACAAGCAAGCCTTGGATGGCAGTTGCCTAGCCGCTCAGGACTGGCCAAGGCTTGTGCTGCCATCAGTGGCAGCAGCAGAGAAGTGATGAAGCATCACCTTCCCCTGATTGCTGGGACTTCTCACTCCTGAGAAGACGACTTTTGAAACGAAAAAAAAGTCAACCGAAAATCGGGGGCAAAAGGTCAAAATTGCACAAAAATTACCTGCAGATCTTGATGGCAAAGTCTTTTCTTTGAAGTGGGGGGTAGTCTTATACACCGAATATAGGCCTAAACCTATGTTTTAACTGTAAAATTAGGGGGTCGGTATTTAATATGTAAAATATTTTTAAAATCCTCACTGGAGAATTTTTTAGAATTGATTTAAGCCCTAGCTGTTTTAGCTCAGCGGATAGAGTGTTGCCTGCAGACTGAAGGGCCCTGGGTTCGATTCTGGTCAATGGCACAAGGCCGGGTTGTAGGCTTGATCCCCAGTAGGGGGCGTGCAGAAGGCAGCCAGATCAATGATTCTCTTTAATCACTGATGGTTCTATATATCTTTCTCTATCCCTTCCTCTTTGAAGTCAATAAAAAATACATATATTTTAAAAAACTGATTTGAGAGAGATGGAGAAACATCCACTTAAGATGTTTGTGCCCTGACCGGTAATTGAACTCTCAACTTTTTTTGGTATATGGGACAATGCTCCAACTAACTAAGCCACCCAGTCAGGGCTGAAGTCCAAATCTTCATGAAAATATATTAATAATGTACAATTAATGCAAGAAACACTTAAGATATTATCTATAGACTAGAGGCATGGTGAGTGAAAATTCACGCTCTGGGGTGGGCGGACCCTCAGCTTGACCTGCCCCGTCTCAGTCCGGGAGCCCTCAGGGGAGTGAGAAGACCCAGCAATCAGGGGAAGGTGATGCTTCATCACTTCTCTGCTGCTGCCACTGATGGCAGCACAAGCCTTGGCCAGTCCTGAGCGGCTAGGCAACTGCCATCCAAGGCTTGCTTGTGCCTCGAGGGGCTAAGGGGACTGGGGGACTTGGGCGGCAGGTGTGTGGAGTGGCTGGACCTGCTTGGGGGTGGGCCCAGCTGGGCCGCACGCCTGTCACCCGGGTGGGGCTGAAGGAACTGGGCACGGCCATCTTTGAGGGCGTAACAGTCAATTAGCATATTCCCTAACCTTATTTTCTGTGGGTGCTGCCATCTTTGTGAGGGTGTGATGGTCAATTAGCATATTCCCTCTTTATTAGATAGGATAATATTAGCTATGTGAAATATATAATAAAACATTGAAACAACTACCTTAAAAACTTAACTGAATCTTGCTGATAGCTGAAACTTAGTTAAGAGCCAGGAATGATGCAATTATTTTACACACATTACCACATATTATCTTTTAACACTACAATGTAGATACTTTCATAAGTGAGGAAAGGAAGGCTCTAAAAGGTAAAACAGCTAACCAAAAATAACCTGAAAGAGGCAAGGTTGGACTCTACGTCTGTCTGACTATAGGGCTTAAAGTTCTAACCAGTACATAGTAGTAACTTCATTTTCTATGTTAATTTCTTCATAGAAAAATCATTAAAGATTCATGATCTCTATTCTAATTATATTAGATATTCTGTACACAAGGCAAAGCCTACTTCCCAGTGAACAATGATTCAAACAGAGTTTTTAGAAGACAGTTGCAGAGTATGGCTGCTAAAATTGAACTATAATATACATGAATAAAGTGCTTTGTGGTTTTCCCCCTATTTAAATCTGCTTCTGCATAAGAATGTAATCAAATTGCTGTGTAGTATCACTTAATTTGCCAATCCAAGAACACATAGCAGCATAACTTCAGGGTTAGTTCTAAGTCAACATATGCAATAAAATGGGATGGAAATGAGACAAGTCTATGATTATTAAACTACAGTTACAGCTGTTACTATCTTGGAGGTAAGCAGGAAGCTAAACACCTGTAACAAACTAGAAAAAAATGGTCTATTGAATAAGAGAAAATGAAAATCAAATGCTTATGGATTGTAATTTAGTATTTATCTACCACTTTACATATGCCAGGAACTGTGCTAGATATTAAGACTATGTATAAAGATAAAATAGTGACATAAATGTTACAATATAGGCAGGAATGTACAAAAGGCCATGGGCACCTGACTTGATGGGGAGGGGGAAAACTAGGAAGAAAAAAGGTTAGGGAGAGCTTTCTATTGAAATTGGTATCTGAGCCAAGTGTTTAAGGATGAATAGGGAAAGAGGTGAAGAAGGGCAAGGACCAGATGCATGAAGCACAGAAAGCATAGTCCATTTAGAGAACTGGAAGAGTTTAGCATAGGATATACAGGGCAGATGCTGGGGAACAGGATAGAGAGAGAAATAAGAAGGCCTATAGAGCGTTTTCATGAGCGTGAATTTTATCTTGACATATAAGAAAACAGTAACTGAGGCTAGAGAGGTCAGAAAGTGTCAGATCAAAAGTATTTTAAAAGCTATCTTAATATCATTCAAACAACAGAAAGCTATGTTAGGGTTCTAAAGGAAAGAACAAAAGGCTCATAATTCTATCTGGAAAAAAATGATTGTTTACAACTGAAAATGGATTGGAGGACAAGATCAAAGTTGAAAGGGGGATGTGTGTGTAAAAAAAACCCCAAATAAGAGATGGCAATAACTTGAGTTAGAATGGTATCAGTGGGGACTTACATAAATGGGTAAATTTAAGCTATAGAAGAACAACTTGGTGTCTATTAGGGTGAAGTTAAAGCTAACATACACTTTCTTCTATATAATTGCTCACCTACCCATCGACTCTCAAAACAACAAATTTATAAAAAGTAAATCATTTGCTAAATTTAAAAAGAAAGCCAAATGTTTTAATTATAATTTACATAGCTCCCCAAATTAGGAAATATTTGAAGAAGGAAGTAATTTTGAGATGGACTTGGAAAGATAAGATTATAAATACCTATTTATTAGTGGGAAATGATAAAAATCTTGATCTAAAATGTTAAGGGTGACAACCAAAATTCTAGCATGTGGCATTGAGAGGATGGCAGAACCATTTACTAATAGAGAGAACATGCTGAGACCGGTTTGGCTAAAATGGATAGAGCGTTGGCTTGGGGACTGAAGGGTCCCAGGTTCGATTCCGGTCAAGGGCATGTACTAACCTTGGTTGCGGGCATATCCCCAGTAGGGGGTGTGCAAGAGGCAGCTGATCGATGACTCTCTCTCATCGATGTTTCTAACTCTCTATCTCTCTCCCTTCCTCTCTGTACAAAATCAATAAAAAAAAATATTTTAATAGAGAGCACAGAAAAAGGCAAGGTGTGTGTGTGTGTGTGTGTGTGTGTGTGTGTGTGTGTGTGTACGGTTGGGGAGAGAGAGACTGAAATAGAAAGATGTATGATGGCATAAAACAGATCCCTAAAAAAACACTTATTTTATTGTACAAACTGGTAGAGAAAATGATGTCTAGTCCATAACAGAGACCAAGAAGACAAAGCCAAGTAAGTTAAATGAAAATTAGGAGAACAAGGTATTTCAAACACTAAGACAATAAAAGTCTTTTAAGAAAAAGTTAAGATGCAACTATATTCAATGCTGCCAAGTTAAAGACTCAAATGTCTGTTGCATTTACCATCAAGGAGATAGTTTATAATCTTTAAAAAATTTTCAGTTAAAGGAGAAATCTTGAGGCAGAAGAGGTGAAAATATAAAGATGATAGAACATGAAGACCAGGGGGATTTATAATTGAGGGGGAGGTTTTTGTTTTATAAAAAAGAGAAAACAGAGTTGAACATGTAAGATAATGACGATATTGATAGAAGTCGTCCTTGATATAGGAAATGGGATTCAAAGCATAGATAAAACATTATCTTTCAAGAAAGGAGAAAAAGAGTACACCCAAAAAAAACATCAAACTGTGTGTGTGTGTGTGTGTGCGTGTATGTATTTTGGAAATTGTTGTAGAATAGAAAAATAAGTTTAGATACATCTGTACAGTATTATTCCCCTCTTATCCATAGAGAATATGTTCCAAGACTTCCAGTGGATGCCAATCCATGATTAGTACTGACCCTTGTGCATACTACGTTTTTCCTATACATACATACCAATAATTAGACACAGCAAGAAATTAATAAAACAATTATAATATACAGTAATAATTATGTGAATGTGCTCTCTCAAATTGCCTTACTGTACTGTACTCACATTTTCACTTAAAGGAAGCACTTTAGGCTTTTCTTTGGCATATCAGAATTGCCAACATCACTACTCTTATGGTTTGGGGCCATTATTAAGTAAAGTAAGGAAAGGTTACTTAAACACAAGTACCACAATAGTCGATCCGATAACCAAGATAGCTAGTAAGTGACTAATGAGCAGGCAGTGGATAGAGTGTGGACACACTGGACAAAGGGATGATGCATATTCAGGTGGGACAGAGTGGGATGGTCTGAGATTGTAGTACACTACTCAGAATGGCACGCAATTTAAAACTTATAATTTGTTTATTTCTGGAATTTTCCATTTAATATTTTAGATCATGGTTGACCATGGGTAACTAAAATTCAGAAAAGCAAAATGCAGATAAGGGAGGATTATTACATATCACCATTTTAACAATGGTGTTCTCTGTGGGATCAGATCATGATCTATATTGTTTTATTATGTTCTTCCATATTTTCAAAATTATCTATTATAATCACGTAACAATTTAAAAAAAAGTCTTTATCCCTTGAATTATAAAGAGTTATGCAGCACTAAAGCAAAAAATTTAGAAAACAATGTATTGCTTCCACAGATTGAGAAAATGTATGGCAGCTATATATTATTTAAATTAACATTCTCTTAGAAAAAAGAACATGAATAACTGACCCACTCAGGCATGAAGAAGGGATTCCAGTCTCTTAGCTACCTAAGTCTCCATTTTTTTAAAAAGATGATTAATAAATTTCCACTTACAAAAGTAAAATTCAGGTATTTGGGGTTTATTATTAATTTAAAGGTAAGTTTTCAATATTGCCTTTCTTCCTGGCTAAAATTACTATTACTACTTAAGTATTAGTTTAATAATAAATAACATCCATTACTAACATTCATACTTATTGGCTACAATTTTAAAAAAGGAAAATTAAAAATGGGAGACTTACAATTGTGGTAAATTTGGTCTAACAAAGGGATCGTTTTCTGCGCCATTGACTGCTTTATTTTTCCTCTGTTTTGGTTCAGAGTTGGTAGAGGGTGCCTGAGAATTATTAGCTGTGGGAGGTTTGCGTTTGGCTAGAAGTTTCCTTTGCCTTTCAATATCTTCCCTTTGCTGATTCACCCATTCTTGTTGCCTGTATAAAATAAATGTAAAAAACCATATTAATGTTCCATTACTTTCCACAGTTGAAAAATGAAAATATATTAATAAACATAAAAGGTCACAACACAGATTTTTACCTTTTTGATCCCTCCCTTGTGAATCAACTGGTACTAATTGTTTATCTGAAACATCCATTTCTAAGTGGGGTATCCATCTGTTAAGCCCCCTAGATTAGGCAAAGATGAGTTGCTGTATATATTCTCATGATATCTATCTACTCCTTTCTAGCAAATATATCCTATATAATAAAGAATATGCAAATTGACCATCACACCCTTGCACAAGATGGCCACCCCCATGTGGACACAAGATAGCTGCCCCATGTGGCAACAAGATGCTGCTACCATGTCATCATAAGATGACTGCCACAAGATGGCTAGCAGGGGAGGGCAGGTATGGGCGACCAGGCTGGTAGGGGAGGGCAGTTGGGGGTGACCAGGCCTGAAGGGCAGGGAGGACAGTTGGGGATGACCTGGCCAGCAGGGGAGGGCAGATAGGGATGGCTGGGCCAGCAGGGGAGGGCAGTTGAGGGTGACCAGGTTGGCAGGGGAATGAAATTAGGCATCAATCAGGCTGACAGGGGAGCAGTTAGGGGACTATCAGGCTGGCAGGCAGAAGTAGTTAGGGGCAATCTGGCAGGCAGGCAGGTGAGTGGTTCCTTTGTAATCCAGCCATCCTGGATTATGAGAGGGATCCTAGATTGGAGGGGGTGCAGGCTGGGCTAAGGGACACCCCCCAGTGCACGAATTTTGTGCAACAGGTCTCTTGTTCCTATAGATACTTGATCAGAATCGTCTGGTTGGACTACATCACTTCATGGGAGCAGACACTATATCTATTTTATATCTTATTAGAGGCCAGGTGCACAAATTCATGTACAGATGGTTCCCTCAGCCTGGCTAGTGATTGGGGCCAAATGAGGTTGGTCAGCCTTGGGAGGTTGGCTGTGGGAACACACTGACCACCAGGTGGCAGCTCCTGTGTTGGGTGTATGTCCCCTGGTAGTCAGTGCATGTCATACCAATTGGTCGTTCAGTCAACTGGTTGCTTAGGCTTTTATATATATTTAGACGAGAGGCCTGGTACACAAAATTCATGCACAGGGGTTAGGGGTGAGGTCCCTCAGCCTAGCCTGCATCCTCTTACAATCCAGGACCCCTCAGGGGATGTCCAACTGCCAGTTTAAACCTTAAACTGACAGTCGGACATCCCTCTCTCAATCTGGGACCTATGGCTCCTAACTGCTGACCTGCCTGCCTGATCGCCCCTAACCACTCATCTGCCTGCCTGATGGCCCCTAATCGCCTCTGCCTTGGCCCCTGCCCCAGAGGCTTTGTCGGGAAGGACGCCAGGAAGGTTGTTGGGCTGTCTGGTCTAATTAGCATATTACACTTCTATTATTATAATAAAGCCTTTGAGTTTGACATGCTTGACCTAGGTAGAAGAGGTGAGAAAATCTCAAGAGTAGACTTTAATCCAGTTTTCAATTGAAAGTACAATTAAATCATTTCAACTTATGGAAAGTAAAAAATTATTGGAATGAATAGATAGCTAATACTTGATTAATTAGGAATGACTATACAATTTAGAGCCAATTAATTTAATATTACTTATTTTTTATTTCTCTTCTCTTTCTCCAAATACTTTGGGTTATATCACTGGTACACACTGGTAAACAGATTGATATAAAATGTGTATATGTGCCCTGTTCGGTAGCTCAGTTGATTACAGCATCATCCCTGATATGCTAAGGTTGCAGGCTCAAATCCCAGTCAGGGCACATGCAAGAATCTACCAATTGCCTGGCAGGTGTGGCTCAGTGGTTGAGCATTAACCTATGAACCAGGAGGTCAGAGTTAATTCCACGTGAGGGCATATGCCTGGCTTGTGGGCTCCATCCTCAGTGTGGGGCATGCAGGAGGCAGCAGATCCATGATTCTCATCATTGATGTTTCTATCTCTCTCTCCCTTCCTCTCTGAAAATAATAAAAATTACTTAAAAGAAAAAAAAAAAAACTAAACAGAAAAATCCCACATATAGATATAAATCTTCCAATAAAAATTAAATTTTCAACAATTTTACTTCTAAATTATCCATAAAGATAGGTCAGTTTGTATTTCAGAAAATCATATTTAGAATAATACATCATAGTAGATGAATTATATATAGATGAGTGCTACATACATCATAAAACTTATACAGATGAATGCTAACTAGTCAAGAAGTCTGCTAAAGCTAAATTTATCTGTTTCATGTTCCTTTCAAATGTACTAACTTTATGATCTCCAAGAGTAGTAAGAATAGATGTAGAACAAAATTCCAAATCTATAATCATTGAAAGTAATGAAAACCCAAAGGAATACTAAATTTTTTAAAATATAAGAATGACTAACTTCACAAGATTCTGAAATGCAAAACCATCTGTCCATTGTTCAGTAAATGAAGCACCATGTCTAACTGTTGTGAAGTGTCCAAGGCGTAATCTGTCTTGCATACTCTTCTCCCGGCTTGACAGTTTTTCTTGGTTACTCTGAAAAAAGGAGGAAAAATCAGTGCTCAATGATATTCATTTAAATTTTAAAAGCATACAAGGCAAAGGGTGCTAGTAAAAGGGAAGGGAAATTTTATCCAACTTTTGATTTACCTTTTCAATAAGTAATTTCTTGCTCATTGATATGCACTTATTTAGTCGTTCTTTGTACTTTTCAAGTAATTTTTGTTGTTCATCTATTTGCCGTCTGAGATCACAGTTAGCCTACAAGAATAAGTAGAAAAATGGAAAAGATCTACAATTTGTATTTACGATACACTTTGGAATATTTTTAATGCTTTGAATAAATTAAATAAAGAGAAAGGATTAGTAAGATTATACTCTTGAATATGATAATAAAATCTTTTGAAAAACACCTGCTTACCATGGGGTAGTACTATTAAATGCTGCTTGATTGTATAATGGAAAGTAAATGGAATTTATATTCATACTCCATGGGTTCAAATCCACTCTTTAAGTTATCTGAATCTTAGTTCAGTTGTCTTGTTTATTTTTAAATTAGGGGCAATACCATCTAACTAACTTAGTTAAAAATAATTGAAATATAGTATATCAAGTATCTAACACTTAAAAATGAATGATTCTTTTCCATTTATGTAATAAACAATTTTGTTCCTTCAATTTGTGGATGACACTGTTGATGCCTATTTAATAGCTAAACTTTCCCACCACCTTTTTTGACAAAAATACACCAAGTTTTGTTGACTTTGCAGGTAGCCACATGTTCAGGGAAGAGACCTCTCTCTAAACTCAGGAGATGAGTCTGGTTAGTCTAGTATAGTGACCAGAAAATAACAGGAGGGCTTGTTAGAACACAGATTATTGGGACCCATCCCCAGAGTTTCTGAATCAGTAGACCTGAGGTAGGATCTGAAAATTTATTTCTAATAAGTTCATCTGTAAAGCTGATGTTTCTGATCTGGGGATAATACGTAGAGAACCATAGGTGTAGGCCAATCATGGTGAAAGGCAAAAGAAAGTGCCATATTAAATTTAAAAAAATGCTAGCAGATGAGATACTTTCTGAGGAACATAAATGGAATTTGGCACCAATAGTTCCTCAGCATTGCATCAGGAGCAATTCAAACAAAACCCCAACAAATTGTTTGTGTAACTTGAAAAACTGATTTTACATTTCTCTAAGACTGCAAAGGGCCAAATATAGCCAAAACGAAGAGGATATTTGTTCAACTACATATCAAGAAAGCTAAGGTAATTATGATAGCCCAAATGTATTTTCTCCTTCCTTAATAATGACAAACCAATATTTTATTCTGGATTGATATGTGCCTAGCTGATAGATAGATTTCCTAGTTTCCTTGCAGCTAAGGAATGGAATATCCAAGAAGATTGTACACAGAATTGTTGCCTTTTCCTTCCTTCCTTCCTTCCTTCCTTCCTTCCTTCCTTCCTTCCTTCCTTCCTTCCTTCCTTCCTTCCTTCCTTCCTGTTATTCCCTTTCTTTTCCTATTAACTGCTCAGAAACACATATATCATAACTGTGACTCCGAATAAATATTTTGTACCTCCATATTACCCTCAAAATAGAAAGCATACAGTAAGGATGAAAGAGCATAAAAACCGAAAGAGTTAAAATCCCCATGCCACCATGGAGCCATCACAACTAGGCTGTCCACTTTTGTTCTTCTCTCAAAAAAGTAACACTGTATCTCATTTAATGTATTGTTTATGTTCTCTGTCACTAAAAGCCAAAGACAACAAAAAAGATGTGAAACCAGCATAGGAACACACAAATAGAACACAGAACATAGCAGAGAACACAGAAATAGATCCTCCTATATATGGAAACTAGATTATACAATGGAGCTGATGATAAACAGGGAACTTTTAATTAAATGAGCTGGACAACTGGTTATATATAGAAATTAAAATGAAACCTTCTTCACACCATACCCAAAAATGAATTCCAGTGAGATTAACAATTTATATTAAAAAACCAGGCTATAAAACTTTTAAGCCGAAACCAGTTTGGCTCAATGGATAGAGCGTTGGTTTGCGGATTGAAGGGTCCCAGGTTCGATTCCGGTCAAGGGCATGTACATTAGTTGCAGGCACATCCCCATTAGAAGTAGGAGGCAGCTGATTGATGTTTCTCTCCTATCAGTATTTCTAACTCTTTATCTCTGTCCCTTCCTCTCTGTGAAAAATCAATAAAATATATTTAAATAATAAAAAAATGAAACTTTAAAAATATAATATAGGACATCTTTATAAGCTTTAGGAAAAAAAATCTGTTGCTATACCTTTTCTAATAATTTACAATAAAACACAATCTATTAAAAATACATACTTAATCAGACAAAAATTTTAAATGCATCAGAAGTAGCATGAAGAAATGAACAGACAACTCACACATTTGGAGAAAATCAATATATAGAGGTGGGCAAAAGTAGGTTTATAGTTGTTCTATGAAAATAATAATTAATAAATAATACAACTATAAAACTTTTTTTGTCCCATCCTGTATATTGAGTGTCAGAACAAAAAACTGACATCAATTAAAAACAAAAACAAAAGACTACCTAATAAGATAATAAGCCTTGCCAAGTCTGGTTTGGCTCAGTGGATAGAGCATCAGCCTGCAGACTGAAGGGTCCCAGGTTCGATTCCAGACAAGGGCATGTACCGTGGTTACAGCACATCCCCAGTGGGAGGTGTGCAGGAGGCAGCTGATCGATGTCTCTCTCTTATTAATGTTTCTAACTCTCTATCCCGCTCCTTTCTTCTCTGTAAAAAATCAATAAAATATATTATAAAAAAAAAAAGGTAATAAGCCAAAAACCATGATCAGTTATTTCCCAAAAGAAACTCAAATGGCTAATAAATGTTTTTAAAGATGCTCAAAAAATAGATAAGGAATATATCTAATTAAAGATATCTTATTACATTCATCAAATTGGTCAACAATTTAAAAAAATTAAATCTGGTTATAATAAGATTTGGCAAGGATAATGAGCAATGAGATTATTTTTTGCCCACCACTAATGGGATCCAACCACTTAAGAAAAACTTGACATTATAAAGCAAAGTTGAGAACATGCATGCTCAGTACTTAACATATACCATAAGAGAAATCATCCCATATTTGCCCTAGAAGACATGTACAAGAATATTCTGAGTAGTTCATATTAGCAAAAAATAGAAACTAAATGTCCACCAAGAGCAGAAAAAATAAATTATGGTATTCTATATAATAAAAGCCTAATATGCAAATAGACTGAATGACAGAACGACTGGTCGCTATGATGCACACTGACCACCAGAAGGCAGATGCTCAACGCAGGCCCCAGACCAGCCAAGGAGGGTGCCAGTGGGGGATTCTCTAATTGCCACAGATTGGGCTGATCACCAGCCAGGCCTAGAAACCCTACCTGTGCATGGTTTTCATACATCGGGCCTTTAGTATTAATATAATGCCTCACTATATAGTAAAATGAATAAACTATATTACAATCACACATACTATACTGTTTGGTGAAAACAATCAAAATAAACGGGTACATACAGTGCAATTTTGTTTATATAAAGTTCAAAAACAAACTGAAATAATGTTAAGAATGTTTAAATATCTATAACAAAGTGTAATATGCAAATAGACCAAATGGCCAAACAGTGGAATGACTGTCCGGACAACCACACTGTGAATAACCACTGGCGCCAGGCCAGCTAAAGTGAGTGCAATGCAATTGGTTGGGGGCCCTTCCATTGCCTCATAATCACTCCAAAGAGGGAGGCCCAGGCCACCTACCAGTGGGCTATGGTGGGGGGGTGGGCGTTGAAGTGGGCGGGCGGGGCTTCTCTCTACGAGGGCAATCCATCCATCGCAGAGCCCTGGTCAGTTGGGCAGGGCCTCCCCCTCTGCTGGGTGATCAATCACAGGGTTCCCGGACTGTGAGAGGGAGTAGGCTGGGCTGAGGGACATCCTCCACCCCACCCAACATTTGTGCACTGGGCCTCTAGTATGTAATAAAACCATGAAAGGCATAATACAAAACTCAGAATGTGGTTGATGGTAAAGGGATGTGATAGTGAATGTGGCAAGGTCAGGAAAGGCACACAATAATTCAAAGTTATTGATCACTATGGTAGAATCATGGATATTGATTTTATTGAGTTTATACACCAGTGGCTCTCAAAGCTGGCTTAAATCGGACTCATCCCGAGGAACTTTTAACAAAACTACCAATGTACAAACCCTACATCACATTAATTTAATCAGAACCTCTCAGGGTAGAGTTCTGGCATTAGTACTTTTATCAAGTGCCTAGCCCCTTCCTTTCCATCATTCAGTGATTTTACTGAGCATCAATGGGCGAGACCACTGCTTTATATTTCACTCACATTATAAGTACACTTTTTGATGTGTTTTTCAATAAAGTTTCCATTAAAAATCTTGCAGGATGGTAGCAATTACTTCATCATGTATAATTGCAAATGTTGGATTGTAACAAAATCAATTAACTTTAACATGAAATGGGTATCTCTGTCTTCTGGTAGTTGATTAAAAAAACTTTATTAACTTCCTTCTGTTTCTTTTTTAAAAAATATATTTTTTATTTATTTTTTTACCGAGAGGAAGGGAGAGGGATAGAGAGTTAGAAACATCGATCAGCTGCCTCTCCTGCACACCCCTTACTGGGGACATGCCCGCAACCAAGGTACATGCCCTTCACCAGAATCGAACCTGGGACCTTTCAGTCCGCAAGCCGATGCTCTATCCACTGAGCCAAACCGGTTTCAACTTCCTTCTATTTCTTCAACTGTTTCTCAATTCGCATTTTAAAAAAAGAATAAAATAATTTTCACTTTAAAGTTGACATTTACAATCAAGTACTTATACAACCAGAAAAGGCTTCCCCCCACCCCAGCTATAGAATATTTTTTTGATAAAATTGAGTATTTTCTCAACAGTTTTACTATTGCCAATCAGCCTCTCCCCGACGCCACCCCCATCATAACTTACTACTTACCCTGAGCAAGTCATCTATACGACCTTCTTTCTTTTCCAGGTCCTGGTTTTTATTACTTTCTAATGCTGCTAATTTCAGCATTGTGAGATCAGTCTAAATGAAAGAAAACTATTTAATTATCTCATATATATATATATATATATATATCATTGCATGTAAACATTAGATTTTACTGATTCTAAAAAGCAAAGATTTGATTTTATGTGTGTATGTAAAGGGTATTCCAAAAAGTATTGAGTGCAGTTTTAAGTTTTAGTCAGAAGTACAAGCGCTATAAACTTACAAAGAAACATCTAAAGATTAGTTATTTAAAAGTTTAGAATATTGATATGTTCATCATTAAAATTCAATATAACCATTGCTTTATGCTATCAACTCTGAATTTTGAACACGGCAAAAACTTTCATGAGCTGTTCACTGACTGAAAGCAATGTACTTATTATCATAGCCTAGAGAGAACCCAAAAGTTCTGATGCATGTGCAACAGTTTAGCCATCACCTAACAGAAAAAGTCTCATGGCAATAAATTGGGCAACTGGGAGGTCAACCCTTGGTCTGAGACAGTGTCATTCACTGCCATATGTAAAAAGTTGAAATGAAATAGTATTCAAAATTAATAAAACTAAATAAGTGTAAAAGGTATCCAATTAATTCTATTTTCCAATGATTTTTCTAAGTGTGCAGCATACATAATATAGACACCCAAAATGAATGGCTTAAATGTCCATTTATAATAAATATAACAGTTTCATGAAGACACTGATAACTTGTATGTTAAGTTAAAAAAGAATCAGCAAACAGAATTGACAAATCATGGTGGTTCTGTTTATTTAATTTGTTTAAAACATCTATATATTTATAAAATAATAAAAGACAAAATGATAGCAAATTGGCTATTTCAGCTTCTTATCCCTTATAAGTTGTCTTTTTGTTTATTAATAAGCTTTCTTGATGCATAATTTAACTTTATGACTATGTCCAAAACAAAGAGAAGACATATGAGTTGTTTGTACAAAATTGGTTACTTGTTTCTTAGAAATCATACCAATAAATCTCAATAACTATTTACCTGAGTAATTTTAAAGGATAACTGCTTTGGTTGTACAATAGGGTGGTCCCCAAAAGCTACTGCAATAGGAGAAGGGCTATTAGGTCGAACCTTAAAAAAATAAAAAATAAATCAAAATTTTACATCAGCAAGAAGAAAAATAGGCTTCTGTTTAGCAACAACTACTTAACATTTCCCTCCTCCCCTTTTTTAAGTCCTCACCTGAGATATGTTTATTGATTTGAGAGAGGGGGGCGGGTATGATGAAAGAAGAGAGAGAAACATCGGTCAGTTGACTGACTGGGGATAGAATCCACCACTTACATATATGCCCTGACTCGGAATAGAACCTGCAACCTTTTGGTGTATGGGATGATGCTCCAACCAACTGAGCCACCCAGACAGGGCAATATTTCTTAAGTTTTTGTTAGGATAATAAATTTAATTAAAAAATAACTGACTTTGAAACTTTTAATCACCCTTTAGTCAATAAACATTTATTGAGTACCTCCCTCACATAAGGCCCAGTGAAAGATAACTATGTATTCCCTGCCCTCAAGTTTACATTCTTGTGTCATAGAGGAAATTGTAATGCTTTTAGTCAGTTAAATAAAATAAGGCATCATGTTAAAACAAAAACGTTAACATTATTGTGTTTTAAAAATAAAACTGAAAAAGATCTTAATACAGAACTCTTAGTATTAGAGATAATAATGCATGCCAAAATATATCCTGTTTCCCCGAAAATAAGACAGTGTCTTATATTAACTTTTTCTCCCAAAGTTGCGCTAGGTCTTATTTTCGGAGGATGTCTTATTTTCGGGGAAACATGGTAGTGTAAGATCAATTTACTGATGAGTTTTGTGGCTTATCTAGTCACTAGTTTTAAAACACATTCATTGGAAGATTACATCACTGTATCAATACTAACACAACACAACTCTTATTTATTGTTGAGTATTATGCTTTACTTGTGTATGGCAAAATTATGTGCCCCAAGGTACAAAATGATTAAGGAACAACTCAGTATATATCTAGAGACAAGGACCAGTAGGGCACAGTGTAAGAACAATCAAGGTACTTAAATAAGAGATACTCTAATTTTCAAAAATTTTTAATTCATCTTTAAATTACTGAAAGCCAATATAGTTTTTCTGGTTAGCCACTGAACTTCCACAAAATGAAAGTAAAGAAAAAACGAAATCTGATGTATAAAACAATGTAGATAAAAAACTAGGTTTTAAAATGTTAGGAATAGCTGAAACCGGTTTGGCTCAGTGGTAGACTGAAAGGTCCCAGGTTCGATTCTGGTCGGAGGCATGTACATTGGTTGCAGGCACATCCTTGGTAGGAGTGTGCAAGAGTCAGCTGGTCGATGTTTCTCTCTCATCGACATTTCTAGCTCTCTATCTCTCTCCCTTCCTCTCTGTAAAAAATCAATAAAATATATTTCAAAAAAAAACAAACAAAACAAACAAAAAAAAACATATAAAAATGTTAGGAATAAAACAAAAAGTTATTAATTTTCAGATCCAATACTGAACTCAGGTCCTATACTGAACTAAATAATCCAAGGCTGATGGCTACCTATCTTTTTCTTAAAGATACTCAGAAAGGAATTATGTGATCATTTCAGTGGTTGAGAAATATAATTCATAAGAAAGTTAAAAGTTAGAAATGATTTACTTGATATAGACTGATTTTATAAGGGTATTCATATTAGTCTCATAGACTCAACAGCCTTCTTTTATAGAAACATTACTTCTTGGATATATTTAGTTCAGAAAAACTGTAACTTAAGAATCTCACTTTCAGAAGTAAAGTTCTAATAACACCAAATTACTAAAAAGGACTCAATTCACCTCACAGAACGATTTTAAAAAGATAAATAATATATAGAAAGACAATTTATATATATAAAAGGCTAAGTGACCGGCTGACCATCTGGTACATATGATGCACACTGACCACACCAAGGGGCAGATGCTCAACACAAGAGCTGCTGAGCTGCTGTGAGTTGGCAGAGGCGGTTCTTGGATAACGCACCCCAGAACCAGAGAGGAGGGAGCCTGATTCCTCACAGGGCCATACGATTCCACGTTCGGTGGGGGGTTTGTTGCTGGGACACTGTTGACCCCAAATCTAGTTTACTGCTAAGCTGCGGTGACTTGGCAGCAGTGGTTCTTGGGTTAATTTCCTTTCAATGGGCACGAATCTGTGCAGTGGGCCACTGGTAAATTATAACAGTTACTCAGTATACATAACTTCCCAGACATAGGACTGTGCACATAAATACTTACAGATGAGGAAGGAGTGGAATGTGAGTGTGAATTCTGAGGAGAACGGATTGCAGGAGGTATGCCTCTTACTGGACTTGAGCCATTCCCACCTTGGTACTGAGCAAAAAAAGAAAACATCACTATTAAAACAGGTTTAGATAAATGTTATTTTGGACATAGCATTAAGAATTTAAATATATCTATGTTATTTACATCAAACAGACATTTAAATAGGTCAAGAAAAAGCAAAAGTAGTATTATTCACAGCTAAGTCCTAAAAGACTAAAGAGAGAATACTGATCATAAGAACATGACAAGACTATGTCTTGTACAGACCTTTTATTTCTTGAACATTCTTACCGTATATAACTTGTTGTGACAAAGACAAATTCCCCCAACATAATAAACATATCTCATTTTCCTTCAAATTTTAGCACAAAACTAAAGTCTAAAACTCAACCATAACTTTTATGTTGTAGCAATAGCATTGACACAATGATGTTATAACATGTTTGTTGAAGAGTATAATCCCTAATCTGAAAAATGTTAACATGTTTACATGTAGATGTTTGTGAACATAACCATTTAAAACAGAATCATCATTCTCAAGATGTTAAATATCTGAATGTGCATAGCACTTTATAAAGGTATTCTACAGACCAAGTCCCTTCCTTTTAACAGCACAAAATCTAACAAAAATAGATCCTTTCTTACACGCATGACATGTATTACAGTGCATGACTTAGCTACACAGGAAGGGAAGCTGCCTTTCTTTCTCATTTGGGGAGAAAATGTGTTGTTATTGGCTTCCTCTCAAGATATTTAGTTTTTATTTATTTATTTATTTTTATTTATTTTTAAAAAATATATTTTATTGATTTTGTACAGAGAGGAAGGGAGAGAGAGAGCTAGAAACATCGATGAGAGTCATCGATCAGCTGCCTCTTGCACACCCTCTACTGTTGTTACAAGCAAAGATATGAGAAAGTACTTTGAAAATTATGATGTGCCATCCCAATACAGAAGTAAATTTTAATGTTCCTAGAAAGATAGGACATCACATAGATTGAAGCTTTCTTTGCTCTAATCAAATAGATAATAAAAAGTTGGCCTTGTGCTTCAAAGAAATTATCTTAGCCCATACCAGATTTATATGACACAGAGGATAAGGGGATGAAGACATGGGGAGGAGGGGGGGGAGTGAAGGGGGAGAAATACTATCAACAATAAAAAAATATATTTAAAAAACAAACAAAAAATCCCCACCAGAGATGCTCCTCAATGACTTACTTCAAAATAGTCGCTAATTTTGTGGCTACGTCCCCCAATACTTTTTCCTAAAATATAAAAGTAAAAAATTTTATAGATTTAAAGTCAGTCATTAATATTATTTAAAGTCCTCTAATTTCATTAAAGCAAATCAATTTTTTTTAAACTAAGAGGCAGCTGTATAATTGACAAACCTATAATAATAAAA
Organism: Pipistrellus hanaki; assembly: GCF_964339955.1. NCBI lineage: Eukaryota > Metazoa > Chordata > Mammalia > Chiroptera > Vespertilionidae > Pipistrellus > Pipistrellus hanaki. Next base: position 45,036,370 of record NC_140510.1, read on the forward strand.
AAAAGTTGGTTAACACAAACCATAACAAACTGGCAATAACATGCTTTAATATGAATGCTATTTCTAAAAATGTTTTCATTCTCTAAAAAGTATTTCTAAATTTATAGGCTTTTTAATAAAGTACATTTTAAATATTGTACCGTGTATGACCACATATTGATACAGTGATCTAAATAATTATAGATCACAATTCTTTAATTAAAAGTTTTGCTCTAAAATGGACTCAGTTTTATAAAAACTGAATTTGGAAGCTCTTAAGAAATATGGTATTTATAGAAACTTTTTTGAATAGGAGTCAACCAACCTTCATTGGAACTATAGAGAATACATGATTTCTTCAAGTTACAAACAAAAAAATGATACCACAGAGTCAAAAGTTTTAAATAACAAAAACATATAGCTTTGTCAATTCAACACTAACTTATATTCATCTATTTTATTCAACAAATATTTCTTGAATGGTTATTATATGCCAGGCATTACTGAGGTGAATAAATAATACATTTAAAGTTCAACAACCTTAAATTTGTACTTGGAACAAGTACACTATTTTTTAAACTAAATAAGAATTCGGAACTATAAATGTTACCTAGACATTTGTGAACAATAATTTTGTACAGGTTAATTTAAAGTTCAGAGAAGACTATAAAGGTTTTATACCAAAGGAATGTCCTTTCAACAGCTCTCCTGGGTTCTGAAGAAGTACTATTTTTAAATGAACATTGAGACATTTTGGGTTACCTACCCACAAACTATTTGCTCACTGAACCCAAATTTTGTTCTGTTAACATTCCTTCTCCTACTAGTATATAGCACATGTAACTAATACCGCCTCAATTCCTAGTTCTCCTTCTGGTAAGAAATCTAATTTTGTTCAGCTATCATCCCCTTTCCATAAAGCCTGCATTTCTGATGGGAACTTTAATTCATTTTCAATTTTAGAGATGGGTCTGATTTTTTTCCCCCCAGGGCAATAATACCTTTGCTGGACATAAGTGGTGTTGGAATGGACACATGTCCCAATTCTTGTCTATAGGAATGCAGGAGAGGTTTGCTTTAGAATTAAAGAAGTTCATTCCAAAGAATGAGAAGAAACCCTAAAGTAAGCCAGCCCTTTTCTTTCTTTTTGTCTTAGTGCTAGCCTCTTTGGGTTCATCTTGTTTGGGGAGTCTGCGTTCCCTGGGCTTGTGCATCTATTTCCTTCAACAGGTTAGGAAAGTTTTCTGTCATTATTTCTTCAAATAAGTTTCAATTCCTTGCTCTCTACTCCTCTTCGGTACCACTCTGATGCAAATGTTTGTACAGAAACCCCTTAATCCAGCCCCTTTCATAAAGCAAATATGAGTGGGGAAACTGACATGAGCAAATCCAATTAAAACTGGTAACCAGCCTAAGACCAAAAGAAAATCAGACAATCTGCATATGGCAGGCCATAAAGAAAAAAAGTTGGTTCTTAAAGACATATGTTGAATTAACAAACCCAGAAATCCTTCCCTATTTTGAGACCTGTTTTTACTGAGTTTTTAAATCTGAAGTTGAAATTATCATAATTAATTTATTTTTACACTATATATAAAGCTCCAAGCACATTAACCCAAACTTGGGGAACTACATTAATACCAAAAAGGAGCTCAGGAGACAGATTAACATACAAAATACCACAAACCTAGAGAAAGGTGCTACAATGACTTAACACCTTCCTTCTGGAAAGACAACTGCTACACACACATACTTTGGTGCCAGTGCCATTTATAAGTGACAAGATTATTGCTCTAGATCTTAAAGAATAATCATGTAATATATGTATAAAATCACTATTATATAAGTTTTAAGAGCCCACTTTATTACATTTAATATAGAGGGCCAAAATGATAATACTATTTTGTTATCCATTATAAAAATTCTAAAGTCTAACGAAAACAATTTTCTTAGCTCATATCACAAAATATAGGTATGCAAAAAGGATAAAGAACAGATCTGAAAAGAAAAAGATGGTGCTTTAATAAATTTCTTAATTATTTTTATATAGTTTTTTTTTAATAAAAGGAATAAGTGTGGATATTTGTTTTAAAATGAGATCTCAAGTTCATATTCAATACCATAAATCATATAAAAAGAGAAAAATGAAAGGTGCTAAGGTAGTGCTTGCCAGGTGCTTAACACTTAGTATTAGCAGATCTTCTTTGGCCCAAGGCCTTTTAGGTTTCCAGAGCAAGAGGTGCCAATCAACTGAATTAGGTAAGTGAGCCAAAAAAGGGAGAAATGTTAAAAAGCCTAAACAGTAACCACACACTATTTATGGTACAAAAAGATTCCAATTTCATATTATTATTTCTTATGCAAAGTACATAAAGTACATTCCTAAACGATTATTAAATGCAGAAATTACACAGCAGTCATAAAAAATCACAAAAAATAAAATTACTTATTTAACAATTACATTATTAACTAATTAAAAATCAGAATAACTGTAAATGCCTATTTAGCTCTGAAGGAAGATTTTACTTCACTTACCCTGACTACTTTCATTCTGATTTTCTGCTTTTCTCTTTCTTCCTCTGGATGATTCCGATTGTTTCTTCTCTGGTGTCTACAGAAAGCAAAGTTTACAGTTTTAAATCACAGTTTTAACATACAAAATTATTATAGTCAGTATAAAAATCATTTTTAAAGTAAAATACTGAGTGGGGCAAAAGTAGGTTTACATGTTCATATGGAAAATACAATAATTAATAAATAACAACACAAGAATAAATTCTTGTATACTCATAACTGTAAACCTACTTTTGTCTAGGCTTATTTTTTGTTCTCACACAATGTAAATGTGCACATATATACAATTATTTTTAAAAAACAAACAAAATTTCCTACTTTGTACATTTTAAAAATTCAAAGTATACTAGCATAGAACATCTTGTAGACATTATTTGAAATTCACATTTACAGAATGTGACTTGAGGCAAATGAAAAATTTAAGCGTAATTAACCTTCAAAAATGCCCTTTAAATTCTTAACTGGTGAGGGCAAAACAAACAACAAAACCTATGTTTTTCCTATTCATACATAGTTTGTACATAAAAGTAAGCTTGAATAAGGAAAAAAAAAATGCAGAACCCAAACTTTGATTTTAACTATCCTACTAAAAGAACCATTCACCTAAGTGCCTAACTATCATTACCCAATAACAAATTATAGTAAATTCGCACATTATGCTTGGCCAGTAATGGATCAGTGTTGAGCGCTGACCTATGAACCAGGAAGTCACAGTTCCATTCCCAGTTGAGGCACGTGCCCAGGATGCAGCCAATCAATGATTCTCAATACTGATGTTTCTATCTCTATCTCTCTCCCTTTCCCTTCCTCTCTGAAGTAAACATATATAAAATCATACATTATGCTCTACATCAAGGGTCAAACTATAGCACACAGGCCAAATCTGGCTGGATACCTGTTTTTTTTAATAGAGTCCATAATTTAAGCATAGCTTTTACATTCTTATATGACTGAAAAATTTAAAAACAAAAAGAATATTTTGATAAGAAATTTAAATTTCAGTATCCATAAATAAAGTTTTATTGGAACACAGCCACACTCATTCATTTATGTATTTTGTATGGTTGCTTTTTATATTACAACATCAAAGTTGAGTAGTTCCATCCTAGACCATATGGCCCACAAAGCCTAAAATAGCTGGCCCTTTACAGAAAAAGCAAGCAGACCCCTGCCCTACATGATGGCTTGTTTTCAAATTACAGATTTGTTCTTTTAACTGAGAACAAGTCTTTTCATCAGGCTAAAATAACAAGTAATTTTTGTAGAGTCTAACAGACTGTTGTGCTTAGATAAAATGAAAACCAAGAACAATGGCACAAGGCAATGGCACCGGGCCCTCCAATTCTAGAAGCTGGGCAAATATGTCTAGTTCCAGAACAAAGAATATTTGAATGAATGATACATCAAAACAAATAAATCTCTAAAGGCAATGCAAAGAAGGGGCTTAATCTTTATCTGATGTTTCCGAGTAGTTCTATGATTACATAGTATGAATGACAATACATAATCTAGCTCATAATGAGCATCTATGGGTCCTTTAAGTATTATTTGGAGAATTTTAAGTTCTTTCACCTCCATTTTGTCAACAAGACAACAGATTCAGAGAGGCTGAAGTCAATTGTACAAGCCTTTGAATTCTTTAAAGACAGGAGTCATACCCTCTCCCCATGTCACTGCTCCCACCCACGTGCCTGGCACATAATTATTACTTGATAAATGCATGAATATTAAATAAGTTACTCAAGGTAATCAGGATTCAAATCCAATTCTGTATATTTCCAATGTCTAAATGCATTATTTTCTCTGTGTGACATGCTATATGCCCTACATCAAAAACTGAATGAATCAACTATGCAAAAATATTTCAAAATTTTATTAAGTTCATAAGTAAAATTCATTATGTCAGTAATCTGCAAATGTTTTAAAATCACAAATGAGAGAACTTAAAGAAACCCATCATAACTGGCAATCTACTCAGGAGGTAGACTGATGAACCAGCAATTTAGGGTAAATAGTTCTTAGTTTAGTTTCACTGTCAAAATTAAAACACCACACACATTAAAAAAAAAACCCTCAAAGTTGCCCTGGCCAGTGTGGTTCAGCGGTTGGAGTGTTGGTCCATGAACTGAAGGGTCTCGGATTTGACTCCCAGTCAAGGGTCTGGACCTCAGTTGCAGGTTCCCCAGCTCTGGTAAGGGCACATGCAGGAGGCAACCAATCAATGTGTCTCTCTCACATTGATGTTTCTCTCTCTATCTCTCTATTCCCTCCCTTCTACTCTCTCTTTAGAAATCAATGGGGGGGAAATCCTTGGATAAGGATTTAAAAAAAAAAAAAAAAAAAGGTATAAAAAATAAGGAGATTCCAAAATGGTGGCAGAGTGAGATGATGCTACACTGACATGCTCCCAGGACCAAACTGGAATTACAACTAAAATACAGAAAAACCATCCCTAATAAACCAACTGAAGACTATCTGGGGAGAACCCAGATAAAGAAGTACGGAATGTGGAGACGCATAGAGACTGGTAGGAAGTGCGGAGGTGGGAAAGGGCTGGCAGGACTCCCACACACAGCAGCTGAAGTTGCGAAGTTCCGGAGAGATATCTCAGCTGTGGGGGTTCCCACTGTGAACTCTAGGGTCTAAACCTCAGGATTCCCAGCCTAGAGCGCCAATACCGAGAAAGGTGTTCACATAACATCTGGATGTGAAAAGCAACAGGGTTGCTGTCTGCCAGGGAGAGACAGCTGGATATATAGGCACTTTCTTAGAGGGAGAATGCACACAATCAATAGATTCAATGCAGTCCCTATTAAAATACCAATGGCATATGTCACAGATCCAGGACAAATACTCCAAAAATATTTATGGAACGAAAAAAGACCCCGAATAGCTGCAGACAGCAATCTTGAGAAAGAAGAACAAAGTTGGCAGGATCACAAAACCAGATATCAAGTTATACTACAAAGCCACTATAATCAAAACAGCCTGGTATTGGCACAAGAACAGATATATAGATAAATGGAACAGAACAAATACCCCAGAAATCAAACCAAACCATTATGCTCAATTAATATTTACCAAAGAAGGCAAGAGCATACAATGGAGTAAGGACAGTCTATACCATAAATGGTATTGGGAAAATTGGACACATGCAAAACAATGAAACTGATCACTACTAGTAACTTATACCATACACAAGAATAAACTAAAAATGGATAAAAAGACTTAAATGTAAAGTCATGAAACCATAAAAATCCTAGAAGAAACCACAGGCAGCAAAATCTCAGACATCTCTCATAGCAATACATTTACAGATACATCTCCTAGGGCAAGGGAAACAAAAGAGAAAATAAACGAATGGGACATCAAAATTAAAAGCTTCTGCACAGCAAAACCATCAACAAAACAAGAAAGCTCACTGCACGGAAGAACATAATTGCCAATGATACATCTGAAAAAGGGTTAATATCCAATATATATAAGGAACTCATACAAGTTAACAAAAGGAAGATAAACAACCCAATTAAAAAAATGGGCAAAAAACCTAAATAGATACTCCTCCAGAGTGGACATACATATGGCCAAGAGACATATGAAAAAAATGCTCAAAGTCACTGATCATCAGAGAGATACAAATTACAACGACAAAGAGGTATCACCTCACACCTATCAGAATAGTTATCATCAACAAGTCAACAAATAACAAGTGCTGGCAAGGATGTAGAGAAAGGGGAACCTAGTACACTGCTGGTATGAATGCAGACTGGTGCAGTCATTATGGAAAACAGTATGGAGTTTCCTAAAAAAATTAAATATGGAACTGCCATTTGACCCAGTGATCCCACTTCTAGGAATATATCCTAAGAAACCAGAAACACCAATCAGAAAGAATGTATGCACCCCTTTGTTCATAGCAGCACAATTTACAATAGCTAACATTTGGAAACAGCCCAAGTGCCCATCAGTATATGAGTATTTAAAAAAGCTGGGGGACATTTATACCATGGAATACTATGTAGCAATAAAGAAGGATCTTTTACCCTTTGAGACAGTATGAAGGTACCTGAAGAGTATTATGCTAAACAAAATAAGCCAATCAAAGAAAGACAAGTAGCATATGATATCACTCATATATGTTATCTAATGAACAAAATAAAATGTTGAACAAAACAAATCCTGAGATTGTCAAATACTGGAGGGAAGGCAGGGGTGTGGTGGGTGGGAAGAGATCAACCAAAGAACCTATATGCATATATGTGCAGCCCATGGACACAGGCAATAGGGTGGTGGAGACCTGGGATAGAGGCAGACTGTACGGGGTCAATAGGAGAAAAAAGGGGACATATGTAATACTTTCAACAATAAAGATTTATAAAGTAAAATAAAAAGTTCAAATTTAAATAATAACCAATGTTCTATTTTCCTCAGAATAAAAGTATCACCACATTTTAAAATACTTCACTGAATATATACTTCAAGATATTTAAAGTATTATTTTTAAAGACACACAGAGTGCTCACTTCATCAGCACACATATTAAAACTGGAATGATATAGAGATTAGCATGATATGGCCCCTGTACAAGGATGACATGCAAATTTGTGAAGTATTCCACATATTTTAAATCATAGGAGTACAATGTACAGCACAGGAAATATAGTCAATAATATTGTAGTAATTCTGTATAGTGACAGATTGTTATTAAACTTGTAGAGATCATTTTTTAAGTCAAACAAATGTCTGATCACTATGTTACACACCTGAAATTAATATAAAATTATTTATTAATTTAAAAATAATGAAAAGAGACAGATTTCTTGGTAAAAACTTTCTCCAAGGCTGTTTCCCTAAATTTAAAACTTTCTGGAATAGAGAAGTAGGACAGTCCCTTGGGGGAAATGTCATTTTGATAAAAAATAAAATGAAAACATAAAAATACCCAAATGCATAATGATTACAGTAAGGAAAAAAGGACAACAGGTTTACCTCCTTTAAACCAGAGAAAATTTTGAGACAGAGGGGAAGAAAATTAATTTTAAGATTAATGTGGGTTAAGAAGCTGGAAATAGGTAATAAAAAACTGAAAAGTTGAACAAAGTAAAAGATGAAAAAGGGAAACCTAGAATATACCTAAATTAGCTTATAAAGTAAATGTTTCCTTTACAAAGACAGCATTTTGTCCCTTTCCATAAACTTTAATCTTTTTCACCCATGTCTTAATATGACTACCTGATATTAACCTTTAACTTCACTCTCACCTCATAGAGTATTTTAGGATTGTTCTGTCAGCTCATATGGACCATAACTTCCTAACTACCATGGGCCTTTAAAGAAGCATAGACTAAAAAATCAAACTCTGGGTCCCTTTTTTTACCATAACTGTCAGCATGTCATTTAACTCTAGACTTGATTTTCTCAATTTTAAATGTTGATAATACAGGCCACAAGAGCCCATTGTGAGTACAAAATGAGAAACTTACCACAAACATACCTAGTACAGCATCTGGAACAGAGTGTATAGTCTCTATATTAAAAAAAAAAAAAAAAATCTACCCTCAAGTTTTAAAAACTACCTAACTTGCCCAGCCGCATGGCTCAGTGGTTAAGGGTTGACCTAATGAACCAGGAGGTCACGATTCAATTCCCAGTCAGGGCACATGCCTGGGGTTGTGGTCTCAATCCCCAGTCAGGGGTGCGCAGGAAGCAGAATCAATGATTCTCTCTCATCACTGATGTTTCTCTGTTTTCCTCTCAGAAATCAATCCTATCTAATAAAGAAGAAATATGCAAATAGACCATCATGCTGTCACAAAGGTGGCTGTGCCCACAATGGTGGCAGGGATTCCGTAACACAAGATGGCTGCGTCCACAGCAGAGGTGGGGATCCCATAACACAAGATGGCTGCACTCACAGAGGAGACTAGTTTCCGTAATGAGCCTTTACGAGCAATCAGCAGGGACCTGAGGCTGCCTCCCACCTGGCGAGGCTTTACAAGGGACCTCAGGCCACGCCCTCCTGCCCCGGTGCCAGGCCAGGGGACCCCAGGCCGTGATCCCCGCCTGGTGGAGCTTGACGGGGGACCTCAGGGTGCACCCACATACCTGGCAGAGCTTGATGCGGGACCTCAGGTCATGTCCCCTGCCCCAGCATCAGGCCAGGGAACCTGAGGCCATGCCCCCTGCCCCAGGACCAAGCCAGAGAACCTCAGGCTGTGCCCCACCCTGACCGGGCTTGATGGGGGACCTCAGGCTACCCTTCCCCCCGCCCCAGGCCAAGGGACCTGAGGCTGTGCCCCCCACCCAAAGGGACTTGAGGGGGGTGGGGCCAGATGGGTCTGGATCTAGCCCAATAGGGGTGGGGCCAGCCGTGTCTGTGTCTCGCACAATTTCCAGGCACATGGGGGTGGGCGGGGACTTGACTCTGGAGGAAGATTTTCATATACATTTACTAATTTTCTTTTATCTCTGACACTTCTATTATTGAGAAAGGGCAAATAGCAATATTAAAATATTTCCTCTAATTAATTCCCTTTTAACGTGCACAAATTTTATGCACTGGGTCACTAGTAAAAATATATTAAAAAATAAAAGTCAAACTACCTAACTTTCCATCCTCACAGTCTGACTTCTCAATATCCTCTCTAGACCAATTTTAATTTGCATTCACATATATTTAAAAGGAGCATATGTACTAAGTCTTCAATATTGATGAAATGAAATATTGTTTGCCATTTTCTTATTCACTTAGCATAACAATTTCTTGGCATTTTCCCTTTCTGACTTTCCCTTTAAGGCTTTAGTTGTCAAACAGTACAAACTATAAAATTAAAATATTTTTTCCTTTATATATCTTGTAAATTCTTTTCAAATCATATAATCAGAATAAAACAGCCATACAGAGTAACTGCTGTGGGGAAAAGAAATTTTCAAGGTAACTTATTCTGGAAATGTTGGCATGTTGAGTGATTATAATAGTAACATTCAGAACAGTGATTTCAGAACTTCTTGCCCATTGTAACACTTGTGATAGAGTAACATGATTCTTGTATAGTATCCCTATAGGCATTTCCTTGAACTCAAATCCCTAGCGGGCATTATACAATTACTAGAGGCCCAGTGCCTGAGAATTGTGCACTTGGTGGGGGAGGAGGGGAAGAGTGGTCCCTCAGGTGGGCCTGCACCCTCTCGCAGTCTGGAGCCCTCGGGGGATGTACAACTGAAGGCTTAGGCCTGCTCCCCGCGGAGAGGCGAGCGAGCCTAGGCCATCAGTCAGACATTCTTAGCACTGCCATGGAAGTGGAAGAGGCTCCCACCAATACCACTGTGCTGGCCATGGCTTCTGGCTGAGCAGTGCCCCCCCTGTGGGAGAGTACTTACCACCAGGGGGCAGTTTCTGCATTGAGCGTCTGACCTCTGGTGGTCAGTGCCCGTCATAGCAACCAGTTATTCTGCTATTCGGTCGATTTGCATAATAGTCTTTTATTATATAGGATTATTATATAGGATTTCTTTGGGATAGAAACTCTGAAGTATAAATGCTTTGTCACAGAATATTCACACTTAAAATTTTAAAAATATTGTCAAAGTGCACATTCTAAGGCAATATTAATCTATACCTATACTAACACTGTGTATGATTACCCTACCAATTGATCCATGCTCTACCTGACATGTTTTAAAAAGGCATTTCATTGCTGTTTTCTCTATGGCAAAACTATATTTGTAATAAGAAAAAAAGGGGGTTATTTTATTTTTTGAAATATCTTTTATCTACTAGCATTGATTCTCAATGTTGAGTATACATCTAAAGCATTTATAAAACTCTAAGTTCATGTTGGAGTACCCTTTACAAATTCAATCATTTCTGGAAAGAGACCACAGGAATCCTTATTTTTAAAAACCTCCTAAAGTGATGCTGATGTATCATCAGGATTAGCAATAGTCTACCTACATATATAATGTCATGCATTTACTGTATATTCCACTTTAGAGAATCTCTAAAATTAAGAAGTTATTCTTTACATAATCTTCTATTAAGAATTAAAAACCAAAAATTATGAAAACTCATTAGGATTTAAGAAGAGCAATCGACTGTCATGGTTACTCATTATTTTAGAAAATGAGAATTGGTCTTTTAAGAAATTAGTAAAATAGTCACTATGTTCTGATGACATAAAAATACATCTAATATATATATTTTTTAAATATATTTTTATTAATTTTTTACAGAGAGGAAGGGAGAGAGATAGAGAGCTAGAAACGTCGATGAGAGAGGAACGCCGATGAGAGAGGAACACCGACCAGCTGCCTCTTGCACATCCCCGACTGGGGATGTGCCCGCAACCAACATACATGCCCCTGACCGGAATCGAACCTGGGACCTTTCAGTCCGTAGACCAAAGCTCTACTACTGAGCCAAACCGGTTTCAGCTACATCTAATATCTTTAAAACTTTACTGAAGTGTAAGATATTGAAACCAAATTATCACGTAATATCAACTTGTGTTGAATGCCCTTAAAAATCAGTCTAAAAGCACTATCTGCCGAAACCGGTTTGGCTCAGTGGTAGAGCGTCGGTCTGCGGACTGAAAGGTCCCAGGTTCGATTCCGGTCAGGGGCATGTACGTTGGTTGCGGGCACATCCCCGGTAGGGTTTGTGCAGGAGGTGGCTGGTCGATGTTTCTCTCTCATCGACGTTTCTGGCTCTCTATCTCTCTCCCTTCCTCTCTGTAAAAAATCAATAAAATATATTAAAAATAAATAAATAAATAAAAGCACTATTTATCAGATAAAACATTTGTGAAGCCCTGTTAGTCCAGGCATATCTTAGATTGAAAAACCTGATGATACCATAAATCACCTTAAATCTATGTATTTCCAAAAAAAATTCCATTTCTTCAAAAGATTAACTATAACTAGGGTCATTTATCTAACTAATAAGGTAGTTATACACTATCTTAGTTATGCAGAAAGAGTGTAGCACATTGGTTGAGAATATCACTCTGAAATAAGAGACGATTTGGAATTAGAATTTTGACTCTGTTAATTTATTATCTGTGGGCAAATTAATTCTCTGGGCTGTTTCCATACTTAGAGATGTTAAACTTATAGAGTTGTAATCTACCTCCATAGGCAATGTGTTAAAACTGTGTTTTCTCTCCTTCATTCATGATTCTCCAAGAGGAGATCTGCCCAGACCCCCAGAGGATATTAGGGAATATCTAGAGACATTTTTGGTTACCACAACAGTGGGCTACAGATATCTAATGCATCAGCCAGAGATGCTGCTAAACGACCTACATCGCTCAGGACAACCCCAACCCAAGAATTACCTGGTCTCAGATGTCAGTAACATTATAGTTTAGAAACCTTGTTTTGATGAATATATAAGAATCATTTGTAGTTGACTCAAAACTACCATGCTAAAACTAAAGTGATGTAAATACTTACTTACCACCTACTATAATTGAGCACTATACAAAGTTCCACTTTAAAGTATGTCTTCAATCTCTTTTAAAATTTATTTTTAATTAAAAATTCCTCACCTGAAGATGTTTATTGAGAGAGAGAGAGAGAGAGAGAGAGAGAGAGATCGAGATCGAGAGATCTCAACTGGTTGCCTCTTGTACACACCCCAACCAAGGACCAAACCAGCAACCTAGGTATGTGCCTGACTGGGAATTGAACCCACTACCTTTTAGTACAGGGGTCCTCAAACTTTTTAAAGTGGGGGCCAGATCACGGTCCCTCAGAGAGCTGGAGGGCCGGACTATATGAACTACTAATTCCTACTGTAACACCTTGGCTGCGCTCACTGCCCAAAAAACCTGGCGGGCCGGATCAGACTCCTCTGCGGGCCGCATGTGGCCCGCGGGCCGTAGTTTGAAGACCCCTGTTTTAGTATATGGGACAACACTCCAACCAACTGAGCCACACTGGCCAGGGAGGTAGGTCTTCATTATTAAAATGACATGGGCATTATTTCCTTCTAATCTTCTTTTCTTCAATCAGTATAGAACTTTCTTGCTCTAAAAACAACCCACCATCCACATTAAGTACACTTTTATAAAGTGAAACATTTAACAGCTATATATCTGCTTGATAAATAAATGACTTACTAAATTATGATTTCAAGATTTTTAAGAAACTGAAAGATTATCTAGACAGAGTATATCAGAATTTCTAAGCAGGGATCCTTATAAATACTCTGAAAAAGCTTCCCAGATGATTCTGACACACACAGTCTTCCACCATTATAAAAGCAGCTACAGAGCCAATGCAAGACCTACATCTGATTTCCAGTTGACTTTTCCTTCCAGGAGACTAAGGACACGCATAGACGACCAGGAGAGACGTCCTTCCTTTGCTGTGAACCCTATCACCTAACATACTTCAGGGTAGTACACTCTAACTTATAGCTGAATATAGTTCCTATAAGTGCATGTCCTTTAATGTATAATAGTAGAATCAAATAGATTTTTTTAATGAAAAAAAAATTTACAAAACAATTCCAGGATTTTTACAAGGACTTTTAAATTTATAAAATTGATTATTAATCATTAATAAGGGAGAAAAAACAAATTTATTCCTCCACTAAGATAATGCATTTATTAGTGTTACAAAATAGGCAATTTTAGATGCACACAGAGTACTCTCCTTCAAGACAACATTGATATTGTACATTGTATATAGCAACATGTTATATACAATGTCAGTATAACAAATGACATAATAATACTGAGTAAGATTTATGGTTTGGCCCACCTAGCACATAAGAAGTGAGAAAATACTACTAGCAGAAATATAAGTAAAAGAGAAAACAGCAAATAGAATACCACAAAGATCATTTCTCAGGCTAAAACATTTTTAAAAATAATGTAAGTAGCAGAATGCAAATTATATTTCTTAAAAAATGACTAGATGTCTAACAATCTTGAAAAGCTGAACATATTTAAACAGAATAAGGTAATTTATTCAGGTGGAATAGGCATAAAAATGTAATCTTCAGTGATACTTAGACTATACATCATCCCAAGTTTTCCGATTTCTTATTGGGTGCTCAGACTAAGACATTAAAAAAAAGATTTGTCCAGATTTTAACAAGTATACACACACACACACACACACACACACACACACAAACACACACACACACACACTCACAAGTAAAATTTTAATGAAATAAAAAAAAAATCAATCTAAAACCCAAAATTTAAGGCCAGTATTACCTCTATTATCATAACTTCCAATTAACCCTGGGTACCTAACAGTGTTCACTAAGAAAACATTCAAACTAAATACTGTTAAGGGGAGGAAAAGGAAAAAGCAGAGATGGGTATGAATATAAAAACAAGCTTAAAACAGAAAATGCTCTTATCATTCTCCAAATCTGGCCAATCTACTAAGAACAGAAGACAACCCTATTTAATTAGTTTGCACAAGTTTGTGTAACTTTAAAAGACCTTCTTCAAAAAAGAAAAATTTACATTTACAAACTTATTAAATAACTCTATACACAATACTGGTTCTAGAAATAATGCCCTCCTAAAGCCAGGCATATTAGTAAGTTAGTTTTAGGTCTAACTAATTTCCCTAGTGTTTTTACTTTCTGCTTCCTCTAAAACATGCACATAAGAAATCAAACACAATGTGACCTATACAAAGTCTTTAAATAAAAGCATTAATGTTTCAAAGTATCTTCAATATTACAACTTTAACTCAAATGAGGGGGGAAAAAAGGTTAAGTTCCAAGACTACTTCCAAAAACTTAATTCAAAGATAAAGCTAATCAGATCTTCTTTGATAAAATGGCCTCCATTAATCATAAAGAGGTAAATTAAGACAATCAAGGCATAATATCTATATTATATTCTTTCATTACAATTATTAAAATGCCAAAAGTAGATTTAAGTTTAAATGTCTTGATGCAACAAATGTCCCAGTTTCTGCATATTTATAACTTAAAAATATCCTTAATCCTAAATAAGTCAAAAGTATCTGAATCAAAAATAAATAGTAATTCGGAATCCAAGATGGCTGCTCGGGTAGGCAACTAGCCGCAGCCGCACACAACAATTTTAATAAAATACAACTAAAATATAAAATGGACATTACCCAGAACTACAGGAAAGTCGACTGACTGGAAATCCTACAACAAGAAGCAAGGAGAAAACCAGAAGGAAGCACGGAGGAGCTGTAAAAGCCTAAGGTACGGAGACACGCGGCGCACGCGAAGAGGACGGAGCCGGAGAGGAGGGAGGCCGAGTGCCTGGCGGGCGTTCCCTAGCGGGAAGGAGAGAAAACTCCGACTGTGCTGGGCCCCTGACTGCTCGGAACCCCAGTTCTGGGCCAGACCCCGGGGACTCAGGCTCAGCCATAGGGAGCTGGGCTGTAAGTCGGAACCCCGGGGTAGCGGAGAAAGGAGGTCCCGGAGGCGCGCACACTGCCCCCAGAGAAGGGACGGTCGGCTGTGCCGCGGGATTGCCCTGACGGGAAGGAGACTGGGGCTCCAGACTGCTGTGAACGCCACCTCCAACTCCACTTCCAACTGAACTGAACCCCAATACCGGGCTCATTGTGGGAGAGCATAGACTGTTTGGCAGCAGGCGAAAATCGAGGGCACCTTTCTCTCAGAGGCGCTGGCAGCGAGCACTGAAGGACCCGCATAGGGCGGGGCTGACAGAAGCCAAAGCTGCAGGCTCCACCCTGAAACCCCGTCCCATCTGTAACTGCGAAATGCGACAACAAAATAGATCACAAACGAAAGAAATGGAGGACAAAAAGCGTCTGGATATAGAGTTCAAATCTACGCTTATAAGGTTTTTCAAGAATTTCCTAGAAAAGATGGATAAGGCCTATGAGGATATGAAAAGAGATCAACTAGAATTAATAAGGAGTCAACAAGAAATGATAAGGGATCAACAAGAAATAAAGAATACATTGTCTGAAATAAAAAATATTCTACAGAGTCCTAAAAACAGAAGGGAAGATCACAAGAATCAAGTCAAAGATTTGGAACATAAAGAGCCAGAAGACACTCCTCCACAGAAGCTAGAAGGCAAGAGAATCCAGAAAATTGAAGATAATGTAAGAAACCTCTGGGACAACTTCAAGCGAACCAACATCAGAATTATGGGGATTCCAGAAGATGAGAGAGAGCAAGATATCGAAAACATACTGAAAGAAATAGTGACAGAAAACTTCCCCCACCTGGTGAAAGAATTTGACTTACAAGTCCAGGAAGCGCACAGAACTCCAAACAAAAGGAATCCAAAGAGGACCACACCGAGACACATCATTATTAAAATTCCAAGAGCAAAAGATAAAGAGAGAATACTAAAAGAAGCAAGAGCAAAGAAGGTAGTAACTTATAAAGGAGCACCTATACGATTGTCAGCTGACTTCTCAACAGAAACCATGCAGGCCAGAAGGGAATGGCAAGAAATATTCAAGGTGATGAATAGCAAGAACCTACAGCCAAAAATAAGCTACCCAGCAAACCTATCACTCAGAATCGAAGGCCAGATAAAGAGCTTCACTAATAAAAAAAAGCTAAAGGAGTTCATCACCACCAAACCAGAATTATATGAACTGCTGAAGGGGGTTCTTTCAGAAGAGAAAGTAAACAAAGATAAAAATTATGAACAACAAATACGTAATTATCAACAAGTGAATCTAAAAACCAAGGAAATTAAAAAAATCTGATGAACAATATTAACTGTTGAATATAATAGAATCAGAGGTATGGAAGGGGAGTGAACTGACGATTCTTGGGGAAAAGGGGAGAGGGGGGCGTGGGAAGAGACTGAACATAAACTGTGCACCTATGGATGAGGACAATGGGGAGAGGGGAAAGGGCAGAGGGTGGGGTGGGAACCTGGTGGAGGAGAGCAATGGAGGGGGGAGGGGGAAAAGGAACATTTGTAATAATATGAACAATAAAATTTTATTTAAAAAAGAAAAAAAAACAACAAACAAAAAACTTAAAAAAAAATAAATAAATAAATAAAAAAAATAAATAGTAATTCAATGCCAATATGCTAAGAAGGGAGTCATAGAGGTTTAAAGAACTGATAATTATCCGGGAGGAAGGGAAAAGAGATAGAATATATTTTAAATTGATCAAATGAGATTCAAGTTAAACAGACATTTACAGAAGACTAGAGACCTGGTGCACGAAAATTTGTGCCTGGGGGGTAGTGGGTCTCTCTTAACCTAGCCTGCATGCTCTCAGAATCTGGGACCCCTCGGGTAGGGTCCAGTCCCATGGCAGCATGGCTCTGGTTCCCTGGGCCTGTGGGCTGAGGATGGGGTATGGGGGTGGGGAAGGAAGGGACCAAGAGGCCAGTCTGATCGCAGCATGGCTGTGGCTGGGGGAGGGAACAAGATTCCCAGATCACAGCATGGCTCTGATTCCCCAGAGCCTGCAGGCAGTGGGGGGGACCCAGAGGCCAGTCCGATGGCAGCATTGCTGTTTCCACAGCTCCCTCCTGCTGCCACGCCGCGGGCAGCCGGGACCCAGGACTGACTTCTGCGCTGGCCAGGACATTTAGGTCGTGTCGGACTCTGGCTCTTTATATATTAGGATAAGTATTAAAGATTAAATTGAGATAAAAATAGAGTAATTTGATATGTGTCTGCTTTACAAATATTATTTTGTAGTATACTGTATGCAAACACACATCCCAAAATAGACTTAATGTGCTTCTTCAACATTATTAAAGATGATATAACTCAATGATATTTATATTCAGTCTTATATTCAGTCACAAATATCCCACCTTGGTAAGAAAATAAAGAACAGAAATATATCCTAGAACACTGCAAAGGAGAGGTAGGTTGGAGGAATGGTTTTGGTATTAATATTCATTATAAATTCCAAATAAGCTATAAGATATCTAATTTTAGCACTTGGGGTAAGGTGGAGACGGAACAGCAATTGTACAGAATTTCAAGACAATAGAAGTCTTTTGTGTTTAGACAAGGAAGGGTGGATGGGTCCTGAAAGAACTGCAGATGGTGGATGAAACAGGTCTAAAATTTGGAAAACACTGATAAGCAAGAAACATGGGCTCCTTCTCTTAGCCTCATAAAATAATGTGGACTTTTAGCCAGCAGATAAATCACACAGACCATGTTTCTAACTCTTTCAGGCATTCTAAAACATTTAAAAGGATGAGTAACCCTTTCTCTTTAAACTCCCTTCTCTGTCCCTCCCATAAAATCTGTATCATTCTTCTCACACCCACAGCCCATTCCTAGTTCTTTCCTTCGGCTGATAATCTCTTTTTTCGCTGTGAAGTAAGAGAAAGGTTATTAGTTTGGAAATTCATTCATCAAAAGAAAGGGTATTCCTTGTCATTTCTGCCTACAACCAACCCTGCCCACCAAGGTCTGGATCTCACCATTCATACCACCCTGAGGAAAAGGTATGGAGTTTTGGTTCTACTTTCTCTTTTTTCTTTGGCACTTTCCTTGACCCATCATAGCTCTGCTGTGACCCTTTCCTTAGCACATAATATGGCAAGTCTGTTAAGACTCAATATTGTCTCTTCTCCTTTACAGTAAAAATTCTGCCAAGAGCTGTCAGTGTTTGCTATCACTATTTCCTCATTTTCCAATGCTTCCTTAACTATAATCTGGAATCTTGCTCCCATTAATCTACTAGAACTAAGCCTAAGTGACAAATTTTTAGTCACTTTTTACCCTTATTATCTTGTGACTTCTGTGACATTTAATTCTACTCATTCTTCTTCTTTTCTCCTCTTTTTCTTCCTACTACTCTGTTTCCCCGAAAATAAGACAGTGTCTTATATTAATTTTTGCTCCCAAAGATGCACTAAGTCTTATTTTCAGGGGATGTCTTATTTTTCCATGAAGAAGAATACAGTACACATTTATTGTTAAATGAAAATAAAGGAAATTTATTACCTGTATACGGTATGGTAGTACGGTAGTTGTCAACACAAACCAGACAAACTGTGAATCCTACAGTATCAAG
Source organism: Pipistrellus hanaki (assembly GCF_964339955.1). NCBI lineage: Eukaryota > Metazoa > Chordata > Mammalia > Chiroptera > Vespertilionidae > Pipistrellus > Pipistrellus hanaki. The sequence continues at coordinate 45,054,926 of NC_140510.1, forward strand.
AATTTACTCATTTAGCCGAAACCGGTTTGGCTCAGTGGTAGAGCGTTGGTCTGCGGACTGAAAGGTCTCAGGTTCGATTCCGGCCAAGGGCATGTACATTGGTTGCGGGCACATCCCCGGTAGGGGGTGTGCAAGAGGCAGCTGATCGATGTTTCTCTCTCATCAACGTTTCTAGCTCTCTCTCTCTCTCCATTCCTCTCTGTAAAAAATCAATAAAATATATTAAAAAGAATTTACTCATTTATTCAGTGAGTGACAATCATGTCATTATCTTCTGGAACATCATCATAACAATCCAATTCCTGAATTTCCTGGTGAATTTCTTGTGACTCCATTTCTTTCAGAATCAATGGACCAAATCTCTCATGTTTAGCCTAGGGCCTTATTTTCGGGGGATGCCTTATATTTCACTCAGAAGGAAACCTGTAAGTAGGTCTTATTTTCGGAGGATGTCTAATTTTCGGGGAAACACGGTATCTGCCTCCTTTCTCCAGCACACCCTTCTGGTTTGGTAACATTTCCTAGAGTTACACAAACTATCAGGATGAATTCATCTACAAAAGCAGGTTTTAAACTTTTGGATCTCAGGGCTCCTCTACACACTCTTAAAAGCTATTGAAGACCCCAAAGAGCTTTTATTTATGTGGTTTATAACTATCAATATTTACCATTTTAGAATTTAAAACTGAAAAGCTTTTAAACTCCAGAATACACAAGTACAGAATCTATAAATTTGTCAGTGATGACATCATATATATAATACAGCCTCTGAAAATTTTCACTGTGAGCTCAGGAGAAAATTAAAGTTTTACAAAGCCAAATATGTCTTAGCACTGTTATAAAAACTATCCTTGTGGGTCCCCTGAAAGTCTCAGGGACCCCCAGGAATCCTGAGACCACCCAATCATTTCAACCTATGTAGAAACTCCTACAGGTAAGTCTTTCTCTTTAGCATGACCCTTTCCTTCCTGAGTTATCACCTGAAGTTATGTATCTTTAAAAAAATCCTAGGCTTGCCGAAACCGGTTTGGCTCAACGGATAGAGCGTCGGCTTGGGGACTGAAGTGTCCCGGGTTCGATTCCGGTCAAGGACATGTACCTTGGTTGCGGCATATCCCAAGCAGGGGGTGTGCAAGAGGCAGCTGATCGATGACTCTCTCTCATCGATGTTTCTAACTCTCTATCTCTCTCCCTTCCTCTCTGTACAAAATCAATAAAATTTATTTTAAAAAATCCTAGGCTCTTCCCTTTCCTTCTTTACCCTCATTCAAAAGTCATCAAACTGCTGATTCTACTTTTAAAATCTAGTGGAATTTGAGAAGTTGTTAGATAAATGCAAACCCCCACCCCAGATCTATAGACATAAGAACATTTGGTAATTCACTTGCACATTAACTTCTGAGGGGCATCGGCTGGATGGTGATAGCATCAATAACCAAAAGTGAGAGCATCTGAAGGAGAAGAATGTCCAAAAGGCAAACTTAAGAACACTAAATTAGAACTCCTCCCACTTGAAGTTTTCCTCCTAATATTAAGCCATGGAGGTTTGGAGTTTTGTAAAGGTAAAGTATTCAAACTGAGGTTTTGCTTCCTTCCGATCCTATTCCCTTCACATTGCCACCTGGAGAGGGCTTCTCCATCTCTAATTTGTCTTTTTCCTCCCTGCTTCAAGGGCTCTCCGTCACCCAGATAAAAACCTAAATTCCTTCTTATGAAATAAATGGCCTTTCACACCCTGACCCCTGCCTATCTTTCACCCTTCTTGAACATCCTCTCTATACCAGAAGTTTGCAAACCAACTGAGTCACCTCTGCAGCATGGTACTTTTCTAAGCTCCTCAGGGGATCTAAAGTCCAGCTGGGGTTGAGAATCACTGCCCTATGCCATGAACAAAACTACCTGCCAAACTTCTATGCAAAAGCATGGAAATCTCTTCCTGTCTTCTCACACTTTGCCTTTAACCTCTGGAATGAATTCACAGCCTTTCCTTCTTTGAAGGAAGATCTCTCTTCTCTTTCCTTCCCTCCTCTCCCTTGCAGGCAGGTGGGATTAAGGGTTTCTTATTCTTTGACCCTATAGCACCTTGTGCTTACATCTATTACAGCAGCCCACAATGTTTATAAAACAAACTGTCGTCTTGTGAAGGCAGAGACAATACACTATTTATTTTATATTCTTTGTGCTTAGCACAGAGGTTAGAAGATAACAGATAAGTAATAAATGTTTAATGAAAATACAGTAAATTTTTGGAGCCTTTGAATAGACCTTGATTTACGAGTATGTGTAATAAAGCAACACCTTCCTTACTACCTGACGATTTCATTAACTAAAGGGAAAATTTGTCCTAACTGGTTTGGCTCAGTGGATAGAGCATCGGCCTGTGGACTCAAGGGTCCCAGGTTTGATTCCAGTCAAAGGACATGTATCTTGATTGCGGACACATCCCCAGTAGGGAGTGTGCAGGAGGCAGCTGATTGATGTTTCTCTCTCATCTGATGTTTCTAATTCTTTATTCCTCCCCCTTCCTCTCTGTAAAAAATCAAACATATATATATATATATATATATATATATATATATATATATATATATATATATTATGTACACACACACATATATAATTTAAAAAGGGAAAACCTTTTATGGTCTATAATTCTACATTTAGAAATAAAAGGCAAATTCATATATGAAATGATTCATATTATTAACTGAAATGAAAATTTTCAGTTGAAGTAGATTCAATCACCCTAAGAGTAAATATTAGATGCTTTTCAGTTTTAATTGTAAAAGAATAGAAGAAAACAGGAGGTTTACAAGTATCTGAAGAGAGTAGGGAAAACTAAGAGTCTTGATAAATACTAAAAGGGATTCAACAGATAATGTCTAATTGATGAACTAGAAAGTGGGGTGTGGAAAGGTTGGGTAGCCAAAGTAGAGTCCTTCCTGTCTGGCCATGAGGGAAGGAGATGGGGGTGGAGAGGGCCAGAGGTCTTCAGCCTGCTGTCTGCCCCATGCCAAGTCTCTACAGTGGAGTCTCTTGGTCGAAGCCCTACCCACTCATATGAAGATCACAGCTGCCCTTTCTTTTAGGGAAGAGGCCTGCAGAGGGAGCCCATGCAAAATGTTCCATTTTTAAAAATTAAATCTGATTGAATCTGTACTTTTATCATTAAAAAGTAATAAATAAATTTTTAGCACTATTTGTTCATAAAAACAAAAACTATTATTTGGAAATGAATTACCAAAAGAATAAATAACATCAGAAGACAATAGAATACTACATAAACTCTACTACTGTACTAGGAAAAAAAGTACTTCTGCAATTTAATGTTTACTCCTAAAAACTTAACTTAATGTCCTATGAATATCTGTATCTTGATTTATATGAAATTTTACCCAAGGGAATTCATTAAGGTATGTATTATAGAAATAAAACCTGGCAATCATTTTCCAGATATGTAGCTTCTTACAATGGAAAGACAAAAACAAAAATTTTTTTTTTTTTTGCTTCTTTAAGTCTTAAGAAAAATGTATAAATCTGCAGTCATTTCTAAAATATTGCGCCACCTAACTTAATCATTAATTTTCTAAAACTTCCAGATATGGAACACAGAACAGCAAAAGTCAAGAGTTAAGGTTTTCTATTGCTGTCCCTACTGTCAAAATTTCTATATAAATAAAGCTCAGTATATCCAATGTTGAACCAAATTCTATTTCACTGCAAATGTCATGATGGTCTTTAAAAAACAGTAACAAATCAATATTTTAAATTAAAAATATAGACAAAAGTGATTCTTGGAATTCTTTACAGAGCAGTATTTTCTTATAACTGCTTTTGAAGGAATTAAATACTTCATCTATAAAGAACATAGAAATATTTTTTTTTTTTTGGTGATCTAACTTTTTACTATGTTTTGCTATTTAAAAAATAAAGAAGACCAGATTTGGTGAATAGAAAAGGAAAATATCTAAAATCATTTTATTGCTCTTTATAAGATAAAAGCCTTTGAAAGAGGAGGCATGTGAGATTACTAAATAGAACAAAATCTGGAAATGTCAAGAAATATTTCAAAGTCTAGGACATATAAAATGAAAACATTCTTGATATAATTTTTGAAAAGCTACTTTTGTCTAGATCTAAACCTACTATTTTTAAAGGCTCAGTATAAGTGTGTTAATGTTAAAAAAAAAAAAAAAAAAAAAAAAGCTGAACTGTGACAATCTGGTCCTACAGGGGCTACTAACGCTTACCTCAAGGGAACCTACTGCAGATAAAGTCCCGTCACTTGCACAGTCCTTTCAGCTGCCTGCCAGTTGTCTCTGTGGAAGGGAAAGCCTGATGAGTGAGAGCCCTATGCCACACTCCTTTGGAGTGTCAGGGTGCCTGCACAGAACTGTCTACCTAGAGATCCCTAGATGCTTTCCTTAGTACAGGGTTTAAAAGAGGCCACCTTTGGTACTGTCTTTCCATTGAACACCAACACTGAATAGCTAAGGGTTTCTGAGTGTTAACATCTTTTTGGTATTATCAAGGTGATATATCTACACTAACCCAAATATAATAGAAAAAAGACTAAAATGGATCATATAGAAATAAGTTAACATTGACAGGGAAAACATACACACAGACACACACACAAATATACTGAAAAGTAAGTAACAGTATTCTGTAATCTGAGAAGAGACAGTATTTATTATAGGCTATATTCACAAAAACTGAAGTTGCAGCATCAACAAGTAAATGCTAAAATTCAAAGCAATACCTATCTATACATTTTTAAAAGATGTCATCAAGTATATCATGCTTAATGTGAACATGGATCAAAATGACTACTTACAAAATCCAATGTATTTTCTTAGTGGGGTCAGTAAGTGGGTGGTAGGAGAGGACATTTTTCAGATATTTTTAAGTAAGAAAAGGGAAAACCAAGAGCATGAAATTCCAAAAGAAATTTTAAAAAGAGGAAAAAAGCCCTTATATCTGCATCTTAGAAAGTAAATAAACCCTTACGCAGAGCCAAACTAAGAGGAAAGTATAATAAGAAATAGAAAACGGTGAAGCAATGAATTTCAAAAACCACCTTCAACTCCTAAAATTAGGAACGGCTAGTAAACTATCTTCTATTAAGCACAACTATACCACAAGTTCAGCTCCATAAACAAAGAAACTATATTTTCTTTCTAATGACAAATACAGTCTTCAGTCTGAATGCTGTGCTTCATAAGGTAGAATAAAATGCTCCTATAAAAATTTAAAAAGCATTAATAGTAACATATTTAAAATGAAGTTACTTACCTCTGATTCTTTGTCACTTAAAGATCCCAAGCTTCCAAAACTGTGATTTGAGCTTTCATTATTTGTTGAAGCCTGTTAAGAGATTTTTAAAAGGGTAAAACTTAGGAGTAATTTTAAATGAAACAAATTACACAAATATATCTTCATAAATTAAAATAAAGTATGATTCCTTTAAATAAGGACGTCAAATTAAGTAAATATAAGAAATGTCAACCTGTTAACACTATAAATATCTTGGAAAGTATTACCAAATCAATAAAGTTCTGCTGTATTTTAAGGACAGACTCATTACTTGAGTTTTTAGAATATCAAATTCAGGAGGCAAAGGAAATGGGCTATTGTTAGATAACAAGATCCCTAAAACTACTATTCAATAAATAAAATCCAATGCTTCCTTAAGTATTATTTGTGTTCCTTCTCTTTACAATCTTAGCAAATTCCATCATATCCCTTCCATATCCATTTGCTTCTTTTTATATTAACAAACTAGACAATCTTTGGTTTGTTTTGGCTTAGTGCTTTAAGAATTTTTTTTTTTTTTTATCGTTTTGACCATTCTAATTGCTTCACAAGAATTTCCACATTTCCTTTACAATATTTTAAATTGTGACAAACAGAAATAAGTTATTATTTTGCAGGATGATGTTTGCTATGTTTCCATTATGCTTATTGTTTTGTGGACTTGTTTGGACCAACAATACATTAAATCAATGTCTTCCAGAAATAATTATAGACCAGGGGATGACAGGCATGCCAAAGATGACGCATGAATAAACTTCATGTGGAAGCAGGTCAACTGGTATCCTTATTTCCCTTCAAATTGTAAGAGTAGCCGTTAATTCTACCATTAAAAGGCTGCAAGTTCGACTACCATTCAACTCCTTTCAAAACTGGTGACTCTGAGCTATTGCATACATGTTTAGTACTATGAAGGAACTATAAAGCCCATTTTCAACACAAACAACATGCAAATCAATTAAGATTCAAACACTATTTAAAGGAAGTTAAAATCTAATTAGAGCAAGATGATCAAACTTTAAACAAAGAACACCGTAAACAACAATTAAGAAGTGATAAATTATAAAGATTCAGGGACAATGTTTTTCTTTTTTTTTTCTTTCTTTTTTTTTAAAATATATTTTATTGATTTTGTACAGAGAGGAAGGGAGAGAGTTAGATAGCCAGAAACATCAATGAGAGAGAGTCATTGATCAGCTGCCTCTTGCACACCCCCTACTGGGGATATGCCCGCAACCAAGGTACGTGCCCTTGACTGGAATTGAATCCAGGTCCCTTCAGTCCCCAAGCCGACGCTCTATCCATTGAGCCAAACCGGTTTCGGCGGGACAATGTTTCTCATTATCCCTAAAGCTCCACATAAAAATACCTTATACACCCCAAACTCACACATAACATTTACAACAAAACTGGGTGACTAGAAATCTCTCCAAAATAGCAGATGCGAACAGATTACCAACAACCAAAGCACCTGCATGGTATGAGAAGAAGCAAAAGGAAATGGGGTGTTGAACAGATTTGACAACAGACTCCCAAAACAGCAAATGCAACTGACCAGTAAGTCATTTTGAGTACAGAAGCTATATCTGGAAGGGTTTCTGCCCTTTCCAGTAGTGACTAAGTCTGAGAAGTTAAAGCAACTTAGGCCCTATGACCTCCTGAAACTAATCCCTCACTAAGGGTGTCACAATAAGTATAAACTACTGGGTGTGGAAATAAAACTAAACCCAACAGATACGATGAAGATACAGAAAAAAGAATATAAACATAACAAGTGGAGAAGAAGGCAACGCCTACAAATCTCAGAAATTACTTTTGAAGAGTACCCAAACACAACAGCAGAGGGAGCTCTATAAGAAAAGCCATTCTAAACAAACAAACAAAAAAAGGTAAGCATCAGAAAATGATGTAGGTCAGCCCATAATTATATAAGAAAAAAGACAGTAAGATATAGACTACTGTCCTGATAATAAAAGTGTACCAGAAACATACACATTTCACAAAATAGGCGAAAACTGTAACCTAATATTTCGAAATGAGCTAAAAGACATTACTAAAATGACTCAAGACATGAAAGAACAACATAAATCAGATTTCAAAAAAACTCGGAAATAAGGTAACAGAACTTAGGAAGCATCAGAAATTGGGAAAAAATGGGTTCAATAATGAAGATTAAGTCTAAATGAAACCAAGAGAAAATAAATACAACAGATAATGATTTAAGAGAACTAGGAGGTAAAAAGAAGGAACACTTCTGAAATCAAAAGAAATGAAGAGATAAAAAGAATGAGAAAGCAGCAATTGCTTTGGTTTAGTGTTCTATTTAATACTCAACAGAACACTAAACCAAAAAGGCGCAGAATACTAACATTCAGGTAATAGAAGGCTTTAAAGAGCACCACGAGAAGAAAACAAATAGTAGAAACTGTAGTTCGGGAAATCCTCCTTGAAAAATTGAAACTACCGCCTGAAAGAACACAATATGCACCTCAGAATGTTTGATTTTTCAAAGGCAGCACTTTATGCCAGAAGAAAATGAAGTAATACATTAAGATATCCAAGTAAATGTGAATAAGGTGTTCTATATCCAGTAAAATTGATTTTTAATATATAAAAGGCATACTTATCAAAATGCCAGAAATCAGAGCGTTCCAAAAGAATCCAGAGACAACTTCACACCACCAAAATGAAGATTCACCATAAAAACTGATACAATCAATATTATTACTTACTGATAAAGGTTAAATAAAAAATACACGGACAAAACTATAAAATTTAATAGCTAATGCATGCAAAGTTATTAATTGTACAATATTTAAAAATTGGAGGATGGAATTTTATGAGAAGCACAAGTGAAAAAACTTTGAATTGTTTCCAGTAACCACTTTGGCCACTGTGATAATACAAGTATAGATGCTTTGAAATTGCTGTGTGTATAGGGAAAAAGTAAATAGTTATGTGATATTCTATCATATGGTTTACATCCTTGAAAACTACAATTCCTTTTTTAAAAAATGTTTTTGTTTTTTTTTTTTTACAGAGAGGAAGGGAGAGGGATAGAGAGTTAGAAACATCATTGGGAGAGAAACATCGATCAGCTGCTTCCTGTACACGCGCCCCCCCGCCCCCCCCCCCCCCCCCCCGCCGGGATGTACCCGCAAACAAGGTGCATGCCCTTGACCAGAACTGAACCTGGAACCCTTCAGTCATCAGGCTGACACTCTATCCACTGAGCCAAACCAGTCAGGGCAAGAACTACAATTCTTTTTTTTTTTTTTTAATACTACAATTAAAAAAAATATATATATATTTATATATAATTGATTTTTTACAGAGAGAAACAGAGGAATAGAGAGTTAGAAACATCGATGAGAAAGAATCATCGATCAGCTGCCTCTTGCACACCCCCTACCGGGTACGTGCCCGCAACCAAGGTACATGCCCTTGACCGGAATCGAACCTGGGACCTTTCAGTCCGCAGGCCGACGCTCTATCCACTGAGCCAAACCGGTTTTGGCATACAATTCTTGATATACAAGTAAAATGATGCGATATAAATAAAAACCTTGTAGTTCTGATTTGAATTGGAAGAATCAATATAAATTCATGAGATATTTTTACCTTTTAAAACATATTTTTTAAAATACAGATTCTGCCACAGGGAGGAACAGAATACCTCTTATCAGACCAATGTTCTCTTGGATAATCATAAATTCTGGAAAAAAATATAAAACACAACTACCTGAAAGCACGTGAGCAACCAAGAGTAGACAGAATCTGGGTGGGAGACATTTGGAAGAAGGGAATAGAAGGTGGGTTTCCTGCACTTACAGTTTTTGCTTCAAGGCCCCTAGTGTGAGCTGCAGAGCAGCTGAAACTTGGATCATCACAGGAAATCCTACTGGCTTCAAAAACCAGGGTTAAACTACTATAGCAGCTAGAAAATAAAGCACCAAAGACAGAGTAGCAAATTCTGCATATTATTTCTATCCATGTCTCTAGCTGGTCACTCATCTATGTAAGAGTGGAACAGACTCTAAGCAGTCCAGATAAGGCTAAAACAACTGAACAAAGATGTTAGCTGCCATCCCCTATAGGGAGACATAGCTTAGATTTCAGTCGAGCCAAGTTAATTCTTTCCTAATACAAATATTATCACCAAAAAAATTTAATGCTCAACAGAACACTAAACCAAATCCCAAAGTCACTCTAATGTATCATTCACAGTGTGCATGATATAAACAAAATTTCTAAACTTACGAAGAAACAAGAAAATGTGACCCATACTCAAATATATTCTCTAAAATTAAAAAAAAAAAAAAAATCACTGGATAGGCTTGACATCAGAATGGAGAAGAAAGTACTGAAAACCAAAGGAAGAGAGAAAAATTATTGAAAAGTAGTTGCTGGAAACTATACATGTATTTGGGATCACAGAAGTAAAGAAAAAGGCGCAGAAAAAGTATTTGAGGAATAGCCAGAAAGTCCCAAAATTTGGTGGAAGATATAAATTTAAAGATTCAAAAAGGTCACAGATAACTCCAAGCAGAATAAATACAAAGAAAATCATACTTATTAATCTTCTCAAAGAACCAACCTTGTTGTATTAATTTTTCTATTATATTTTTGTTTTCTACTATAGGATCCTCCCCCTAAAAAGGTATACACACTTTGAATAATTAATTCCAATGGGTTTATCTTGAAAAGAAAAAAACATCAATTGAGCTATCAAATAAAGGGGGTAGCCCTGGCTGGTATGATGCAGTGGTTAGAGGGTCAGCCAAGCACTGAAGGGTCAAGGGCATATACCTGGTTGCAGTTTCTATCTCAGCCCCATTGGGGTGTGTGTAGGAGCAACTGATCAATGTGTCTCTCTCACATTGACGTTTCTCTCTCTCTCACCCCTCGCCCCTTCCAATCTCTCTGAAAACCTATGGAAAAAATATCCTGGATGAGGATTAACAAACCATTTTTTTGAAAAGTGTGCATACAATCTTTGGGGGGGGACACTATTTTGTTTAATTCTGCTCTAATTTTAATAATTCCTTCCTTCTATTGACTGGGGCCTCATTTGTTCTTCTAGTTCTTTTAGGTGAATCATTAGGTTGTCTATTTGAGATTTTTCTTGTTTCTTGAGATAGGCCTGTAATGATATGAATTTCTATCTTATTATCACTTTTGCTGCATCCCAAAAGTTTTAATATCATACTGTCATTCTCATTTTTCTCTTTGTATCTTTTGACATTTTTAAAACTTCTTTGACCCCATCGAATAATGAGCCTGTTTTTCCTGCTTTATTTTTTGCAGATAACTTCCAATTTCAAAAAATTGAGTTTGGAGAATATATAGTATATCACTTTTCTTAAATTTGTTGAGGCTAGTTCTGTGTCCCAACGTATGGTCTATCCTTAGAAGGGAACATGTGCAATAGAGAATAATATATAATCTGATCTCTGGGATGAACGGCTCTGTAAATGCTGATTATATCCTTTTGGTCTAAAATGTGTCCTTTAAGGCCTTACTGATTTTCGGTTTGAATGATCTAGCTATATTTGTCAATGGGGTATTTAGGTCCCCCACTATAATTGTGTCTCTCTCAGTTTCTCCCTTTAGTTCTGTGTAGTTGCTTTATATATTTTAATGCTGATAAGTGTTACATCTTCTTAATGTATTATTATTATTATTATTATTATATTATTATAAAGTATCAAATTCTACCTCTTAACTTTTTAAAAAATTTTATTCAATGATGAGAGAGATCATATACCCTGATTGGGAATTGAACTGTGACCTCCTCCTGTAGTAAGATTTCTGGTCAACACTCAACCACTGAGCTATACCTGTCAGACTGGGTTTTGTTTTTCATCTAATCACTACTCTACTTTTTATTGGTGAGTTCAGCCCATTTACATGTAGGGTGATTATTGATGTATGAGGATTTCCTATAGCCATTTTTCTATTTGTTTCTTATAGCTCTGTGTTTTCATTGTTCCTTTTCCCTTGTGTTTCCAACTGTTATTTTAGTTTGGTGGTATTCTATGATTTTTTTCCTTTGTTTCCCCCTTTTTTGTCGTGTATCTCAGTTCTAGATTTTTTTTTGTGTGTGTGGTTACCTCTAGGGTTTATGTAAAATAAAGTTCCATACCCAGGTAACATTACAGGCAAACTACTGAAAACCAAAGATACAGAAAAAAATCTTAGTATTATACAATGAGATACCATCGCCTTATACCTTTCAGAGTTATATATACTGTTATATATACACTGAGTGGCCAGATTATTATGATCTCTGAATGCATAATAATCTGGCCACTGTGTGTGTGTGTGTGTGTGTATTTTAGAGGCCCAGTGCATGAATTCTGCATGGGTGGGGTCTGGCCAGCCTGGCCAGGGGGAGGGACATGGGCGGTTGGCCGGCCTGCCTACTGGTCGAACTCCTGGTTGAGGGGACAATTTGCATATTAGCCTTTTATTATATAAGATATATACTGAGTGACCAGATTATTATGTATCCAGAGATCATAATAATCTGGCCACTCAGTACACACACACACAAACAAAAACCCCAAAAAACACACAACACAAACAAAAAAAACCCCAACACACAAAAAAACAAGGAATAACAAATACTGACAAGGATTAGAGAAAAGGAAACCTTTGTGCACTGTTAGTGGGATTGTAAATTAGGGCAGCTATTAGGAAAATCAGTAAGGAGGTTCCTAAAAATATTAAAACTAGGACTACCACATGACCCAGCAATTCCACTTCTGGGTATTTATCCAAAGAAAACAAAAGCACTAACTTGAAAAGATATGCGCATCCCTGTATTCATTATTTACAATAACCAAGACATGAAAGCAATCTATACCCATGAATGGGTAGAGAAAATATGATGTGGGATATATATGTATGTATGTGTGTGTGTGTGTGTATATATATATATATATACACACACACACACACACACACACACAATGGAATGTTATTCAGACATTGAAAAGAAAAAAATCTTCTCTGTGACATGAATATACCTTGAGAGCATTATGCTCAGTGAAATACATCAGATAGAGAAAGACAAAAAGACTGCATGAGTTCACTTACATGTAGAATCCAAAACCAAAACTGAACTTATAGATACAGAGAATAAATTGATGACTGCCAGAGTTAGGAGGTGGGGGATGGAAAAGGGGTCAAAGGATATAAACTTCCAGTTATGGGGATATAATGTACAGGCATGGTGACTATCCTATCAAATAAAAGAGTAATATGCAAGTTGATCATCACTCCAAGGCACAAGATGGCCGCCCCGAAGAAACAATAAATGTGGACACATTTCATGTACTTGAATGGGACAAGCTAAACTTATAAAAATTCAATACTCCCCAAATTAATCTGTAAATTCAATGCATCCATGATAAAAATTCCATTTAAATAGTTTAAGAAAAAAGATACAAAGAAGCTATCATAGAAAAAGAATCCCCAAATGCTAACAAGCAAAGGAAGAGATGCTCAATTTTATGAAGAAATGAAGATCCATAAACTAAATGAACTTTACAAAAGATTGTTTGTGTGTGTGTGTGTGTGTGTGTGTGTGTGTGTGTAATGTGATATTAGTACTAGAAAACAGACCACTGGAACATTAGAAAAATTTCAGAGACAGGTTGGTATCTATACATGGCAACTTAATATATAATAAAGTTGGCATCACAAATCAGCGGAAAAATACAAATGATTTAAGAAGCATTTAAGATATAATAAAAGCCTAATATGCAAATTGTTTGACCAGGAGTTCAACTGCTTGCTATGATGTGCACTGACCACCAGGGAGCGGCACGGAACATGGTAGGCGTCAGCGAAGCGGTGCTGGCAGTGGGCAGCAGTGAAGGTGCTGCAGGCCCGGATGGGTCCCAACAAGAACAGGACTGTGGCAGGATGGTAGACCAGGTGAGTGGGCAGCGCCAGACCAAGGTGGGTGTGAGCAGGGGCCTGATCACTCTGCCAACTGCCCTGCAGACGGTGACCAGTGGCAGCAGCGAAGGGCAGTGCTCTCTGCCCTTCCACACCAGACACTCGCGCTTCAATTGCGGGCCAGGCCTAGGGATCGCATCCATGTACAAATGTGGTGCACTGGGCCTCTAGTTACTGATAAAACTGGTTCACTACATGGAAAAAAATAAAACTGGATCCCTATCAATATTATATAAAAGGTGAGGCCTGAATGGACTAAAGAGCAAATATTTCAGTAACACTATATAAGTAATAGAAGAAACGGTAGAATATCTTTGGGGAGCAGGGTTGGGGAAGAAGTATTTAACTTTTAGAATACCATCAGGATCCACTGGACCCAACTTTAGTTTTTGAGCTTCTTCATCAAACAGTTCTAACTATTTGTAAAGATTGCTATTTTAAAACTTTCATTCTTTTTTAGAGATCATCCAAAGAATAAAAATAAAATTTATTTTGAATAGAATAAAATGCTCAAAGTAACTGGTGATATGAGGAAAACAATGACATTATTTCGTACCTATAATTCAACCAAGAACTATGAACCTGGATGATGCTGGTGAATATGAGATGTGGGTTTATCAAAACGCTCATGCACTCCACTCTGCTGAAAGTGCAGACTGCTTTTGTACAATGTTCTTAATAGCAGTCTTGTACTATTTACTCCACCTAAGTCTACACATAACTTATGTCCTAGCAGTTCTGCTCTTGGGAATATATCCTAAATAATTACCCACAAAGCTCCAAAAGAGAACAAGTACAAGAAATTCACTGCAGTGTGAGGCAGTGGGGAGTTGAAGACAACAACCTGATGTCTATCAGTGAAAAGCAAACAGATACACTATTGAGTTTTTTGCAGTAGTCAGAAGCAGTGGACTAATGTACAGATAGGAATATGTATAATAGGGACAAGAGAGAAACAGAGGGCAAGAAAGGTAAAAATTATGTAATGGGAGAAAGACACTCCTTTTTACCCCTAAGCCTACTATGCTATATCTTATATAATAATCCTATCTAATAAAAGAGTAATATGAAATTGACCATACCTTCACTACACCCACAAGCCATGCCCACCAGCCAATCAGGAGCAGTATGCAAATTAACCCCAACCAGGATGGCTGCGGCCACAGAGAGCAGGAGGGAAGCTTGGATTTCCCAGGCAATGGAGGAAGCCAAGCTTTCCACACACCCTGGCAGGCCAGGGCTCCGCTTACGGTTACAAAGTTTCAATGATAGAATCCCAACAGAAATGGCGGCAGCGGCGGAGCTGGAGAGGAGGCGAGGAGGCAGTGGAGGAAATGGCTTTCCGCAGCCCTGGCCTGCCTTGGCCTCTGATTAAGGCTACGAAGTTTCAATGATAGAAGGTAAATAAATTCCAAGAGAAATGGCTGCAGCCACAGAGTGAGCAGGAGGCTTGGCTCCGCTCCAGGCTACAAAGTTTCAATTGTAGAAGATAAATTTCAGACACTAGAGCCTGCAAACCACTACAGTCCCCTTGCCCAGGCTGCACCATGCCCCAAAGGAACCCCCACCCTTAATCGGGACACCCTTCAGGGCAAACCAGCTGGCCCCCACCCATGCACCAGGGTGACCAGGCATGCAGGGGGAGGGCAGTTGGGGGCAAACAGACTGGAAGGGGAGCAGTTAGGAATCAATCAGATTGGCAGGGGAGTGGTTAGGGATAATCAGGTTGGCAGGCAGAAGCAGTTAGGGGGTACCAGACAGGCAAGCATGTGAGCGGTTGGGAGCCAGCCATCCTAGATTGTGAGAGGGATGTCCGACTGGGCCTAAACAGACAGTTGGACGGGGTCCCAGATTGGAGAGGGTGCAGACTGAGCTGATTGACAACCCCTGCCCGTCGTGCACAAATTTTGTGCACTGGGTCTCTAATCCTATATAATAAAAAGGTAATATGCAAATTGACCATCACTCCAACACACAAAATGGCCGCCCCCATCTGGTCAAAGTTGGTAGCCCCCATGTGGACACAAGATGGCCTCCAAAAGATGACCAGCAGGGGAGGGAAGTTGTGGGTGAACAGGCCAGCAGGGAAGGGCAGTTGGGGGCAACCAGGCCTGCACAGGAGGGTAGTTAGGAGTGACCAAGCTGGCATGGCAGGGCAGTAATCGGGCCGGCAGAGGAGCAGTTAGGCATCGATCAGGTTGGCAGGGGAGTGATTAGAGGGTGATCAGGCTGGCAGGGGAGTGGTTAGGGACAATCAGGCAGGCAGGCAGCCAAGCAGTTGGGAGCCAGCAATCCACTGGGATGGGGCCTAAATGGACAGTTGGACATCCTTCTAGGGATCCCAGATTGGAGAGGGTGAAGGCTGTGCTGAGAGACATCCCCTTCCTCTGTGCACAAATTTCATGCACTGGACCAACCTCTAGTTATACCATAATGCCCCTGGAATATGTTATGCTATATTATAAATCTGTTCATAAACACTGAATTTTTTTCTATACATTATAAAAATTATAGTAAGGAACTAGAGGCCCATATTCATGCATGGGTAGGGTCCTTAGGCCTGGCCAGCAATCAGGACCAATCAAGGTCTTCCTTCCCTCTGCTGCTGGCTGCCAGTGGGACCTTTCTTCATTCTGTGTTGCCCGCTGATGGTCAGTGCTCGTCATAGTGAGAGGTTGACCTCCTGGTCTATCAAATTCCGAAGGGGATAATTTGCATATTAGCCTTTTATTATATAGGATATTTTTCTGGTAAGCATAAAATATATTTTAGACCACTTAATACAAGGAAAGATTGTCAAATGCAGATTATAATTTCACTCACTTTAGCTCCAACACTGCAACTCCCAGTGCTCCCAGTGCTCCCAGTTGCAACTCCTGTAAATCTAGCTTCCAATAATTCTTGCCTTCTTGGATCCAGACTATGGAGCTCATCCATTGCACCTAATAAGAAAATAAAATACACACACAATATATACATATATGTTTAAGCATAAACACAAAATACATGTGTTTAGTTGATATGTCACTGAACTTAATGAATTCTACAAAGAGATGAAAGAGACCTTATAATGTCCACTGTCATTTATCAAAACAACCTACAGTGGATTTCGAACACTTCTAATTGAAATCCACATTACGAAATATATTTTCCACCTAACCCAGTATACAGATACATACATACATATAAAAAATTCCACAAATACTTCTTACTACAGTGTACATCAATATTTTCTAGTCTATTCCAGTCTATTAAAAGAAAGAAAAAAAAACTGGCTGTGAGCTATTAAATTGATTTCATGAAACTTTTGTATAGTTGATAGTTTTGAATGTTTTCTATCAGGTAGATGAAAAACACACATAAACAGATCAGTACGATAACATCTGTTATTAAACAAGAGATGAAGGAGAGAAATTAACACGCTCATATAATTGCTACTAAGCACACCAAGGCATCACAAATTTTACCTAAAGTTCAATTAAACTCTTAAAAATTCTTTTATCCATACTTGCTAATTCTCTGCTGACATAAATGAGTGGTTCTCAAAGGGAGCAAGAAGGGTATTATTACCCGAATCCAGAATCACATGTGGAACATTTTCAAATGATACTATCTATGGTCCTTCCACATACCCTGACAATCCTCTACTAAATATTAATAATTATTCCTATAAACCTCATTTAAAGTTCCCTTCATTCCTTTCTTCTTCATTTGGGCAGGTAACTAGATGGACAATGACCATGCTCCCACATTTATTTGCTTCCCTATATCTGAATATCTTCCCTGTACACTTCTTTTTCCATCTCAAATGGGTAACTGACTTAAAAAGGTTCAAGCCTTCAATTTTTGCTTTTGATTCCATTCCTTCTTTATATCCAAGGGATCTTGCATGTGTCTGAATCCCAACTCGTGCATCTTTTCCCTCTTTGCCTCTTTAGGCCTTCATTTATATGTCTTAAAAAACACACACAAAAAAAACACGAAACGCTTGCCCTGCCAATGTGGCTCAGTGGTCGAGCGCTGACCTATGAACAGGAGGTCACCATTCAATTCCGGGCAGGGCACATGCTTGGGTTGTGGGCTCAATCTCCAGTAGGGGGTGTGCAAGAGGCAGCTGATAGATGATTCTCATCACTGATAATTCTTTCTTTCCCTCCTCCCTTCCCTTATTTAATATATATATTAAATAAAAACACACAAAAAACTACTTTCTTTTGAATTCCATACTATTAATATAATTCTTTTCGTAAGTTGGTGATTTATAACCATAACCACTTTAGGTCTCTGGAATCTGATTTCTAAGTATACTTCTGACAAAGTACTTTCACATACCGGCAATGCTTCCATTTTTTTCTTATCCTGCTGTTATATCAGAAATTGTGTACTATTCTTTTTTTTGGTGGGGGGGGGGGCAGGGGAAGGGAGGATGATAAAAAAAACAAAAACAAACAAACAAACAAACAAACAAAAAAAAAAACACCTCTCAATCCTTGGTTTTTAAAATATACAATTCTAGTTTTCAGAATTCAATCAAATCTTTTCTGCTTCTCTGCTTGGTCTCTGTTAGCTATGAATATTCTCAAGGGCCAATTCAGGGCAGTCTGCTCTCTTCATATCCCCTCGTATTTCAAACTGATGATTCTCAAATAAAACACCTATAATATGACAAGTTAGTCAAGTCTTGAAGTTGGCACTGGAAATAAAGCAGTAGTAAGACAGACTAACCTCAACTCATAGAGATTTTGATATCAATTCTACCCTGCCACAGGATTATTTTGAAAACATTAAATTACATTTAAAAAATAATTACAGTAATATAGTCACTATAAATATTCTTACACAATTACTTTTGTAAACAAATGTTTCATTTTAATACCAATGAGTAGGATGCTGTATATGAACTATATAAGGAACTGCTAAAAGTCTCCAAAGTGGTTATACTATTTTACACTCCTATGTGATTACCAATATTTGATGTTGACTTTTTAAAATCTTTATTTTAGCAGTGTGAAGTGCTACTCAGATTTGCATTTCCCTGATTACTAATGACATTAGTACCTTTTCATGATCTTATTGGCAATTTGTATATATCTTTATTGTTGATATTAAGAATATTGTCAAGTCCTCTGCCCAATTTTTTATTAGATTGTTATTTATATGCGGGAATTACTTATGTATTCTAGTTATAAGTCATTGTCAGATTATTAATAGATAAGTAGATAGAAAAACAATTTCTCTAAGTCTCTAATATTTTTCCATTTTCTTTATGCTGTTTTGACAAGAAGTGTATTATTTTGGTGAAATAAAGATTATCTAATATTTTATTTTGATTATTATTTTTCTATTCTAAGAAAATTTTGCATGACCCAAAGTAAAAAAATAGCATCTTTATTGTAAGTTTTGTTTTTCTGTTGAGGTCCACAATTCATCCTAAATTAACATTTGTATATGGTATGAGGTTAAGGATTTTTCCCCATGTATTTTTCCTATTTTATTACCATCATTCATTAAAAAACAAATAAAAACAAAACAAAATTCTACTATACAATAAATAGTCTTTGGTGATTCTGTCAGGTCAAAAATAATAACAAGTATGTATGTATGTATGTGTGTGTGTGTGTGTGTGTGTGTGTATATATATATATATATATATATATATATATATATATATATACACGTTGCTGGTATGAAGAAAGACATATAAGCCAATGGAATAAAATAGAGAGCCCAGAAATAAACCCTCAAATATATGATTAAATGACTTTCAACAAGTGTGTAAAGACCATTCAATGGGAAAAGAACAGTCAACAAATTTTATTGGGAAAACTGGATATCCACTTACAAAAATATTAAGTTGGACCCTTAACACCATATATAAAAATTAACTCAAGCTTTGCCTGGTTTGGCTCAGTGGATAGAGCACTGACCAGAGGACTGAAGGGTCCCAGGTTCGATTCCGATCAAGGGCATATACCTTGGTTGCAGACTGGATTCCCAGCCTTGGCTGGGTGTGTGTAGGAGGCAACCAATCAATGTGTCTCTTTCACATGTTTCTCCCTGTGTGTCTCTCCCTCTCCCTTCTACTCTGTCTAAAAATTAATGGAAATTTAAATAATTTTCATTCAGGTGAGGATTAACCATGCAAATTGACCATATAGATGTAATATGCAAATTGACCATCACTCCAACAGGCAATAAAAGAAAAAATAGGTAAGTTGGACTTCATAAAAATTAGAAACTTCTGTGCATCCAACACCAAGAAAGCAAAAAAGCCCAAAAGATGGGTGAAAATATCTGCAAACCAATTATAAAGGATTGATATCCAGAATGTATAAAGAAATCCTACAACTCAATAAGAAAAATAAAACCAATTATAAAGGATTGATATCCAGAATGTATAAAGAAATCCTACAACTCAATAAGAAAAATAAAAATGTCTGTGTAGGTTGGCAAAGGACCAACTAACACAGACATTTTTCCAAAAAGATATGCAACTGACCAATGAACACATAAAAGGAGGCTCAATATCATTAATCATTAGGGCAATGCATATCAATACTACAATAAGATACCACTTAACAACCATTAGGATGGGTGTTAGCTAGGATGTGGGGAAATTTGCACCCTTGTACACTGCTGGAATGTAAACCCTTGTACACTGCTGGAATGTAAACATGAAAAATTGTATGGCAGCTCCTCAAAAAATAAAACATAGAATTACCATATGACTTTTTATACTCAAAGTCCACTTATGAGTATAAATCTAGAAGTGAAAGCAAGGACTAGAATAGATATTTGTACATCTCATGTTGATAACAGCATTATTCACAATAGCCAAAAAGGTGAAAGCAACTTAATTGTCCACAATGGATAAATATAGATAAAATGTGGTATATACACAAAATGGAATATTAGCCAGTGTTTAAAAATGAAGGAAATTTTGAAACAGGCTGCAACACAGATAACTTTGAAGATAGTAGTCTAAGTGAAATAAGCCAGACAAATAAGTACTGTCTGATTCCACTTATATGAATATAAGGTTCCTAGAGTACTCCAATTCACAGAGACTAAATGTACAATGATGGCTGACAGAGACTGAGGGGCATGGTGGAATGGAAAGCTAGGGTTTAATGGATAGTTTCAGTTGGGAAAGGCAGAAGTTTTGGAGATAGATGTTGGTAATGGTAGTACAACCGGACCATACATCTAAAATTAGTTAACATGGTAAATTTTGTATTATGTATATTTTACCACATTCTTAAAAATAATTTTTGAAAGAGAAAAATTGGACTTCATAAAAATTTTAACTCTGCTAGTTCAAAAGATATGGTTATAAAAATTAAAACAGAAACAAGAGATTGGGAAAGCAATGTTTGCAAAATATATATGTGCTACATTGCTATATACTATGTCCATCCTTGGCTTGGTAATTGATTGATGGTCCACTGAAATTTAGTAGAGAAGATTGAGGACATCTCATCAATCCTTATTTTGACCTGGATCAGCTCATAATGTAGTATTTTGTTTCCCATCGTTTTTATCTTAGATATATAGCTTCCTCTAGGACTTCCTTCTCCCCCATGAGGTCCCAGGCAAAAAAAAAAAAAAAAAAAAAAAAAAAAGAAGAAGAAGAAGAAGAAGGAAAAAAACAAAGCACAGTGTTTCTAACTGAAAACTCTTACTAGGGTTTCCAATCTCACTTTTGTCCTTAAAACCTTCTAACAGTTTTTAATGAGATTTTAAAGAGGCAATATATGCAAGAGTCCCTAGTATAACCCCTAGCACATAAAAGATGCTTAACAAGTATTAGTGTTCCTGTCTCAAAAACTTTAACTTTGAATATCTAAAGTCTGCTTCTCTAAATGTAGTCCCATCTTGTTATCACTCAGATGCTTATAAGGAATACAAAATTGTGGGTCCCACCTCAGGCCTATCAAATGAGACTCTGCATTTTAACCACATCCTCATGTAATTACTATGTGCATTCATGTTAGAGAAGCACAAACTTTTCTGTAAAGGACCAGATCATACCGTATTTTCCAGCGTATAAGATGACTTTTGAAACAAAAAAAATCAACCGAAAAAATCGGGGGGGGGGGGGGGGGGGGGGTCGTCTTATACGCCGAGTATATTCCAAAAAACGTCTGGATATGCCCCTAAACGAATTTTCCAACTCGTTTCCGCACCAATCACTGCAAGGCTGCTCGGACCGCCTCTCTAACTCAGCCAATCCAAGCAGGCTTTTTATGCATGCAAATTATACATGTTCTGTACCCGAAGCTACACTGTGTTCTAGTAAAAAGCCTGCTCAGATTGGCCAGAGTCAGAGAGGCAGTCTATTATAACCTTTGAAGCTTTAAAAATTTAGTTTAAAAAAGAACTGGTGTTGCCGAGACCGGTTTGGCTCAATGGATAGAGCATCGGCTTGGGGACTGAAGGGTCCCGGGTTCGATTCTGGTCAAGGGCACGTACCTTGGTTGCGGGCACATCCCCAGTAGGGGGTGTGCAAAAGGCAGCTGATCGATGACTCTCTCTCATCGATGTTTCTAACTCTCTATCTCTCTCCCTTCCTCTCTGTACAAAATCAATAAAATACATTAAAAAAAAAAAAAAAGAACTGGTGTTGTCTCGGAAGTGGGGGGTAGTCTTATACAGCAAATATAGGCATAAACCTATGTTTTAACTGTAAGATTAGGGGGTCGTCTTATACGCCGGAAATACGGTAAGTATTTTAATCTTTTCAGGCAATAGGCAAAACCACACAGGTGCTATTATAACAAGAGAAAAGCCTTTTAATGAAAAAAATTGCAAGATATAATAATAGCCGAGTATAATCTATAATAATAAAAGCGTAATGTGCTAATCAGACCGGATGTCCTTCCGGGAAGAAGCTGGGGCTGCAGCCCCGGGATGGAGATAGCCGCTGTGGCTGTGACGGAGGGATCTAGGCAGCCGTGCCTGTGAAGGCCTACTCTTACATGAAATTCCATGCATCGGGCCTCTAGTACTTTATAATATGTAAGTCTGCTAATTATCTGCTAATAAAAGAATGAAATTTGGGGAGGGAGATTACGTTTCACTTAATAAAGCTTCCTGTCATCAAAACCTATTGTACATACTCATCTTTGTTAATGCTGATCAGATTTTACGTATTTATCTTTGAAAATGTCTTTTCTGACAGATAGGTACTGTCAAATACTGGTATCAGTCCACAAGCACATAATTTTAATTAAGCATACTCATTACTTCAAAGGCAGTTACAGAAGTCTATTAGATTCTTTTGATATCTGCCTTTCAATATATCATTGCATTGCAGATTAATCACTTCCAATTGCAAGTTAGATAGAAGTTCCTCAAGTGCACAATTAAATGGGGATTTTGAAATATGAAAACTTGTTGCATTTTTCAATGTCTGGAAAAATGATGCTGGAACTGTAGTTAGAGGCTGAAAAAATATATTCATGAAAATTCATGTGGGAATGAAGATCTCACTTTGACAGCATGAGAAATGTATAAAGCAGCTTGATGTCACTTGTGATTCAAACATCAGTTGCCACTAAAATTACTTTACTGCAGCTAAATTTTGCACGTAAGCACTATTCTGCCATATAATTTTAGGCTAAATTCATACAAAACATTTTCCAGTCTACAGATAAAAGTTCCAAAGCCAATTCATATTTGATAATAGTGGTTGGAGTCCATCTTGTTAAGAAAAATTTCAATCTCAGCCCTTAGCTCAAATGATTGCAATAATATTTTACCTGCTAAGCCAGATAGGATATTCAGCTTGTAAAAGAAATTCATGGAGTTGATACTAGTTAAATCCATGAGAGCAAATGAAAGTCACCACTGACAATACTGATTCAATACATGATAAATTCAAGTATTTCCTGCAAAGTATGTGCTGATGAACAAATAATACAATGAATAACCACAGGCTTTGAACATCTTTTTACAAGCTTTGTGAATTTGTCCAAATAAGCCTTTTTCTGTTTCACACATATTTTTACCATCGTTGTAGTATGTACATCTTAGGCAGATTCCATTTCAGATAGTACTTGGTGTTTTCTCAACTTGAAAATATTCTCACCTGTAGTTGTTCTACACATACTATTCACAGAGGCTGTGTTTTTTTCCCCCATATCAAACTTAGTATTAACATTTTGAATAAACAATAATTGAGTAGTATCAGTAACATCTTTCAATTCATCAAGAGCCAAGAAAAATCACTATCACTTGTCTTGTTTTTTAATTGACTTCAAATATGACCTCTTAAATCAATGATTCTTGATTAAACGATTTAAAAGGTTAATAGTCTAGCCTTGCGGTGTGGCTCAGTTAGTTGGGTGTCATCCCCTGGACCAGGAGGTTGCCGGTTCAGTTACCAGTCAGGACACGTGCCAGTGGGGGCTGTACAGAAAGCAGCCAACTAATGTTGCGTTCTCACACAGCTGTTTTCCTTTCTCTCAATCTCGTCCCCTCTTAATAAACTATTTTTTAAAAAGTTAATAGTCTAAAACAAGTTTATTTTCTCTGGACATATTTTTTTTTGTTGCAATCAAACAGATTTTAATTAATTCACTAAATGGCTTTCCTTGCTTGGCTAACAAATGAGCCACTCAGAAACTTATTTTGATGGCAACCTCATTTTTTATGTTTATTTTTATGAGCTTATGCTATGATGAGATATGCCTTTTTAAGTTGACTGTTACTTTAAGAAAATTGAGAGTTGAAAATACTGGGTGTATGCTTAATGAAGTAATGTCAACTTATAAAGTATTCTATCACAGCTACAGTATCACTGCATAATAAGGACAATGTTATACTTATATAATTCAATAACAAAATAATATTCCCCTATGCCTTAAAAGCATGTCATTCAGAGTCCATTTCTTTTCTTGTTTTGACATAATGGATATTCACTGGTATAAAATAAATACTGCAGACTAGCAATACACACAACACTCAAAACACTATCAAGTTTTAACAGCAGCAATGAAATTTGTAGTGAACTAAAAGCAGTACAAAGTGATGAGAATGCCATACAGGGTTACTGTCACAACTGCTCAGCTCCATCATTATAATGCAAAAGCAGCTATGTTCCAATAAAACTTTACTTATGAGCATTAAAATTTGAATTTCACATGTCACAAAGTATTATTCTTCTTTCAATTTTTAACCATCCAAAAATAAGTAGTGTGCTGACTCCTTTCATAGCAAACACATTTCAAAATTTTTAATCTTTTATGGAATCAAACTGTCATTTGACACCAAAACTTAGTCCTCAATTATAAGAGGTAAGATTTTCTGAAGGATATGTAATTTCACCATAATCCGTTAAACTGTTACATAACAAATGTTTATACTTTTGACAAAGAAATTATAAAGGCAATATAAAGACCATACATACCATCCTTAAAGAATAACCCATCTGAAAACCATCTGCTTCTTAATTATGCTAGTATACCACTACTCTTACTAAACCGCTCCCTAAAAGATACTGTAAACCCAAAACTTCATAAATATGTAAAACAGGAGATGTCACTACTCAAATTAAGGTCAATCACATCCTGTTCTATGAAGAAACATTTTAGGGAAACAACATAAATGAAGGACATAATTTGACCCATGACAACAGTTTATCACTTTCCCTTTTAATAAACATTTTCTCTCTCCTCATACACTCAAAAAGTCACTAATAAATGTTGTTATTATAATAGTGTGGCATCCCAAGGTGGCATGTATTTGGACATATTAGTTCTGATTAGTCAAAATTACTATACAGTTACTAGAGGCCTGGTGCATGAAATTCATGCATAGGGTGCAGGGAGATGTCTCAGTCTGGCCTGCACCCTCTCCCAATCCTGGATCTTTCATAGGGATCCCTGCGGGACTAGGCCTAATCCGGCAGTCAGTTATCCCTCTCACAATCAGGGACCACTGGCTCCTAACTGCTCTCCTGCTTGCCTAATTACCCCAACCACTCTGCCTGCCTGATTGCCCCTTACCACTTGCCTGCCTTCCTGCCTAATTGCCCCTAACCACCTCTGCCTCGGTGACTTGGTCCAGAAGGACATCTGGAATGATGTCTGGAAGGTTGTTCGGCTGTCTGGTCTAATTAACATATTATGCTTTTATTATTATAGATACCACCTTTATATGATAAATAAATTTTTCATTATATCACATTTTAATTATCTTTCTTGATAGAGTCAAAACAAAATATCTAGAAAGCATGTGCTAAAAAGGATTATACCAGTTATCAATCAAAAAGTAATAGAAATGAGTTTGTTCACTAATATCTTCTAACAGTAGATTCAACTGCTGGTAAGTCATCACCTCATATTTTTTAATTTAAAACTTCCTAAAGTCTGAAAATATTTTAATTCATTCCAGGTTTTCAATGTACTTTTCATATTACACCTAATAAACTGACTTATACAAAACAGTTAGGGTCTTTCTTCTATTAATACTTTTCACATTATGTCTGACAAGAGAAAACTGATTAAAAAAACACACACACAGAAATACTAGGATAAAGTTAGAAATTATTTCAACAAAAATATTCTATTTAAATAATTCCTTTTTGTAAGATTTTTAATGCACTTGAAAGCATGCAAAAACATTTCAAGAAGTTTACACTGTTTAACACTCTAGAATTACTTCTGATTCTTGCCTTTAAATATTCATTTTAACATGATTAATAAATGAAACATATCTATTTTCATGTCCACTATTTTGTATAATGTATTTAGTTAACGTAAGTATAATTTTTGTTGACTACATTCCATTCCATCATTTATTCCACATTGATATTCTATTTAAATAGTAATCTAATTTTTAGCATAAAAGAACATGTTAAATAAGCTACCACAAAAGCAGCCCAATATCTCTATTTTCTAATAACCTTTCTTTTCCACGAATCTAATGAAAATACCTCCTACATTTTCCCCTAATGATTTAAAAATAAACATTTGGAAATTTAATCCATTTAGAATTGTATATATCTAGAATTTTTTTCCAAAGGAAAATGCCATACAATTTCTCATAAATTCAACCTATCTCTCTGGTCCTATATCACTATTTCAGAGCCATCTATCTATGCATACATACAAACATAGATATATATATTGTAATATATACATAAATATACTCACACACATACACATCAAATATTTCACCTACAATGACTGAAGAGAGTAAGCATAGAGGCTAGGTTCCTAAATCTAGTCTATACATTCAGCTACATAAGTCTGTGGTAAAAAGAAGAGAAGTCTGATCTAGAATCATTCCATATCAGATTGATTACCTGACTTTATCGTTAAGATGGTCATTTTAAACACTTTTGTTGTAACCCTTACAGCAAAGAATTCAGACATACTAAGACCAAAGTATTTATATAAGGAAATAGAGCTTGCATCAGAGGTAAAGAAAGAGTTTAGATTTTGCTTCTCTATCATATACCGTTATCACCTTAGAGATGAGAGTACTTTAATTTTAATCTTATTCTATAAATAAAAAATAATGCCTGACAGCTAATTTTGCTTTTATCAAAACTAAATATATACAGATAGGTAAGGTGTGTAAGCATGGCCAAGTTCCTTAATCTCTTCATGTCTCAGCTTCCTTATATACAAAACAAAGATAATAAAAGTACAAACCTTACAGTTGTTAGATTAAGTTTTTATAAAGAGTTTTGAATTAAATCAGTTACAATAAATGTGAATATGTACTGTATGTATGCTAAAATACAAGTGCCCAGCAAACACTGGCATATTAATGAATATATGTTACATTATGTAAGTTTCCTTCCAGCTTTCCACAGGATGTTAGAAAGAAGCTGCTGGTAGATATAACAGCATATACTTTAATGCCTAATTTCTATTTGT
This sequence comes from Pipistrellus hanaki, assembly GCF_964339955.1. Taxonomy (NCBI): domain Eukaryota; kingdom Metazoa; phylum Chordata; class Mammalia; order Chiroptera; family Vespertilionidae; genus Pipistrellus; species Pipistrellus hanaki. The sequence goes on from NC_140510.1 coordinate 45,082,096, forward strand.
TTTTAATTGATTTTTTATTTTTTTTTATTTTTTTTTTGAGAGAAAGAGAGAGGAACATCATCAATTAGCTGTTCCCTACTGAGGATTGAGCCTGAAAACTCAGGCATGTGTCCTGACCAGGAACCGGACTGGTAACCTCTTAGTTCCTGGGTCAATGCTCAATCACTGAGACACACTGGCCAAGCCTATTTCTTTATGTTAATGTAGTAGTAATGTAACACGTCTTCCTCTAGCTTCAGGCATAGAATTAACTTTGCTATTTTAAAAATCAATCAATCTCTGTCTGTATATATACACCCACGTATACATATGTATATATTCAGATGCACACATACATATGTGTTTTTTAACTAGGTTATTTTTCTATTTAACATATAATTCTCGTTTTATTTTTAAATATATTTTTATTAATTTCAGAGAGGAAGGGACAAGGAGAGAGAGATAGAAACATCAATGATGAGAGAGAATCACTGATCAGCTGCCTCTTGCATGTCCCTTACTGGGATCAAGCCCACAACCTGGGCAAGTGCCCTCATTGGAATCAAACCTGGGATCCCTCAGTCCGCAGGCTGACACTATCCACTGAGCCAAACCAGTTAGGACTATAGTTCTCATTTTAACTATAATAAATTAAGACACTGAGAGGTAAAATTGTATTGTCCTCTATTAGAACTTATATCCACTCAACTAAGCATCTTTGTCCCAAAAGAATAGTCCTAAAGAAAACTGTGTGGGGTGGGCATAGGTTGGAGAGAGGTGAGAAAGCATTACTTTAACATGTAAGAAGAAATGTTCTCCAGGAAAGCTTCAAAACAGTAACTTAGTTTAAACCTGACCTAGTGCTCTACCCAATTTGGCTCAGTAAAGAGTGTTGGCCCTTAGACTAAAGGGTCCCAGGTTCGATTTCGGTCAAGGGCACGTACTTCAGTTGGTTGCAGACTTGATCCTGGCACTGGTCGGGGCATGTGCAATAAGACAACCAGTGTGCCTCTCTCACACTGACGTTCTCTTTCTCCTTCTACCTTCCACTTTCTCTAAAAATCAATGGAAAGATATCTTCTGGTAAGGATTAGTAACAAAAAACAACAAAAAACACCCAACCTAGTAATTACCACCTTCTCAATAAAAAGTCAACTGGTATCCTGTCCCTAACAAAAGCACTAAGCACTTAAGAATCTTTTATAGTTTCATGCCTTTCCTCATTGTTAATATAATACATGCTTGTTGAAATAAATAATACAAAAATACAAAAGTGAAAAATCCCCAATACTCTATCTCCCAAATTCCACTCCTCTGAGGTATACCATTTAGACCTTAAAAAGAACAGTGATGACTTACTGCTCCACAGTATTCCTTCATCATCGATTCTCTGCCTAAATAGTTCAGTGTGAAAGAAGGGTACAGAATAATCTTTATTTGTTATGGTTCTTAATAGTCCATCTGCAGCAGGGAAGTAAATCTCTGACCAGAAAGAAAGCTGCATGTAAGAAGTCCAAGATAAGCATTATGTACCTACTAAAATACTACCTAAAACAATGTATTATAATAATCAAGGAATAAATATTCAAATATTTATAGTGACATCAACATAAGTATTATTTCATCAACATCATCTCTATCATATCTTCAACGAGACTCCTAAAACCTATTTCTGTGGACATTTATTGGAGTTATATCACTTTAGGGTTAAGAGCATGAACTCAGATACCAGGATGAGTTCAAATCCCAGATTTGCCTCTTAATGACTTCCTCATCCATAAAATCCTGGTAATAACAGAGCCTAAAAGGATTCTTATGTGAATTAAATGAGAATAATACTTGTAAGCCCATGGCAGGTTCCTGAATTGTATAGCCTTTACGATTTTTATACTTACTAGTATTGAGTCCCAAGAAAATAAGCAACTGCCCAGAATTGTATGCCAAGTAATAGGAAAGAGAAAGCAAGAAAAGATTAGCAGACAGCAGAGCATTCCAATGTACTCATTCATTTTCAATTTCTCTAGCCTAAGTCTTTGAATAAAGAAGAAAGAAATAGTTTTTAAATTAATAAATCCACAAGACTTCCAACAAAACAGACTATTCTACTGGGTATTTATAGCAGATGGGGTTCCTATTCTACTTAGGAACCCCATCTGCTATAAATACCCACATGTTTAACACAAATTATCTTGCTTGATAAAAACAAAAACAATCTTTAACTACCGTACCACTCCCAACTTGAAATTGCTGCAAAATTCCAGATGTGAAAAATTTAGGTTCCTGATACGTAAATTAGCACATAAACCCACTATGATCATAATGTTCCTTTATAAAGACACATTTCCAATAACCAAGTTGCCCCAAAAAACAAAATTTAAAAATTTTAGCAATATTTTCTATTATGGTATCTGCAACCTTATAGAAATATCAAACTTTACCTTCAGATAAATATATAACACAAGCTAAGTAAACCAAAGGATAAAGAATGATTTTTTTTTTTTTTACCAAATTGGACCATATAAAGTTACAGATTTCAACTATAATATTTTTAATCTGCTAAATAAATTCATATGGTTTAAACTAATACTCAATGAAGCAATCCTCTAGTATCTTTACAAATGATTATGACTGCCATTTTTATTAATAGTATTCAGTCATTTAAAGAAATTGTGGGTCACAACAGTCTCATAGTTTTTGTGTATTAATCTCAAAGCTGTCAAACCAGAGAAATAGATGCAAATTATTTTATTTCTTCTTTAAAAAATCTTTATTGTTGAAAGTATTACATGGGTCCTTTTTTCCCCCCCATAAACTCTTCCAGCCTCTCCCGCCCCCAACCCCCACCCCCACCCCAGGCTGCAAAATCTTATTAAATTTATAACTTTTAAGGTTGACCATCAAACTTACACCATAGTATTCCAGCGAATCTATACCATGATTTTAAGTCTGGCTTATTCCAAGTTTTCTTTCGATTATAGTTCTTACATGACTTATTTCTTTCCTAATGCCAATTTATTTACCTTATGTTAAAAAGTAAAAAAGACCTGTTTTTTTTTTTTAATAAAAGTGACAAGAAAGAAGCAATTTTACTTCTTTCCCTTTTTACCCTTGATCATAAATCCAAAGTTGCCAAAGTAAAGAAAAATTCAAAAACTTAGAGCCTAAAATGTCCCACGCATACATAGTTCTATTACAAAAAGATAACCAATGTCAAAAATTCAAGTTTATTTTCTTCTGTTTTCTGTACACTTTTTATTCAACAATTATGGTTACACTTTATAGTAGCCCTGGCTAGAAATAAGATACCTGAGTGCAGATCTCTAATGGACTTCCCTGAACAGATACACTGCACACTTTTTCACAGCTGGGGTAGTGTGTGCTCCATGTGCCACATCTCATGGAGGGAGAACATAAGGAAGCCTACAGAGAGGTTCATTCCTCCCGACTATGCCTATGCCTTTTTCCCTGATGATCTGGCTGTGTAACTTTACTATGTCACTGTAATATGTCTCATCCATGAACACAACTGTATGCTGAGCCCACTAGTCTTTCTAGCAAATATCTGAACATGAGGTTGCCTTGGGGACACCTGACACGGTATCTGAAGCCCATTCAGGCTGACAGAACACCTGGCCACTCTAGTGAGGCACATTGTTATATAGCCCTAGGTCACTAGTGTTTACCTTGCTATTCCAAGTTATGGAGGACTCCATAGTTAATTTCACATATCTCCTTCCACTGCCAACTCAGGAGAATGTTTGCTAGTCCTGAAATTCACTGGCAGATGTCATTCTGAATCTACAGCTGTATCGATGAGCCAGTATACTTCCTCTCACTAGAATACAAGCTCCAAAATAACAGGAATTGAGGATTGAGGGGGTGTGGTTAGTTGTTCACTCAAAACATAGAAGACTCTCAATAAGTATTTGCAAAATGAATAAATGGTTATTCTCAGGCATTCCCAAATTCTTGGACACCAGTGAGGAAGCCCCTATAATAACCTAGATAAGAGGAGATAGAGTACTAGCAGATCAGAAAGGTACCTAGGGACCAAAACAAACAAAAAAACAGTAGGACTTGGTGACAAACTAAATTTGGAAAGGGAAGTGTTTCTGACTTATACAGGGATAGTTGACAGTAACAGTCACTAAAAAATGACCTGGTATGGGGAAATACCGTATATTTCTTTTTGAAGTTACTCGAATGTGGTGTGTTTAGGGACAATAATATGTTTCTTCCTACAGGCCTCAGTTATCCTATTCAATTAGCAACAAAGACTGAATAAGACTCAATGAAAAGCCTCTTTTATGGGCAATGGTTCATTAAATTATCATTAGCAAAGAGCTGAGGGGTGGTAAGAAGAAAAAATAGGTACAAAGAAAGCCCAGTTCACTACACAGAATATAAAAGTACAAAACATGAAGAAAAAAAAACTGTTCATTTTCCATCTAGATCTTGCAAAATTCACCTATACTATGGATCATTTGTATGATCAGCACTATTATAAATCATTGGGTTTAAAAGACAAGTAAGTCAGTGCTAGAACTCACTATGAGTAAAGAGAAAAATAAGTAATGTAAAAGGGTGGATACATCAGAACCAATTTTATGAACTACTCACTATGTAAGCCTAAATATACACACCATAACAACTTCCTAAAGTTATCTGCTTAACATACTAATTGAATACATCATATAGGGGAAAGGTGATTGAATATTCTATATGACACATAAAAATCAATTCTATTTCTTTTTTTATTACATTATATATATTTAATATTTCCAGGTTGCTGTTCATGTACTTTAAAAAACAATTATGGAATGTTTAACTTCTCTATTAGATTGGCTTTCAGCACATCAGAACTCCTTACTGTGCTCCTCATTCTTACAACATACTACCTTTATAAATAAGGACAAACTATGTTAATCTACTTATTTGTACTTGTAGACACACTGCAAGAGAGAAAATAGCATTATTAAAAATAACATAGAAGAGTAACAAATAACCTGATTTTAAAATTGGCAAAGGACTTGAATAAACATTTCTCCAGAGACAAAATATAACTGATCAATATGTATATAAAAAGATGCTCAACATCACTAATTAAGGAACTACAAATAAAAGCCACAATGAGATATTGCTTCATACCCATTAGGGTGAATACTGTAAAAAAAAAAAAAAAAAAAGTGTGTGTGTGTGTTGGCAAAGATGTGGAGAAATTGGAATGCTTGTGCACAGTTGGTAGAACTATAAAAGGGTACAACTGCTATGGAAAACAGGATGGCAGTTCCTCAAAGAATTAAAAATAAAATTACAACATGAGCCAGTAATCCCACTTCTGGGTATATATTCAAAAGAATTGAACACAGGATCTCAAAGAGTTATCTGTATACCCATGATTATAGCAGCATTATTCACCATAGTCAAGACCTAGAAGCAAGTAATAGGAACATCAATGGATGAATGGATACACAAAATATGGTATTTTATAATAATAAAATGGTACGTTCTTCAGCCTTAAAAATGAAGGAAATTCTAACACACACTACAGTATGGATGAACCTTGAGGATGTTATGCTAAGTGAAACAAGCCAGTCAAGAAAGACAAACATGACTGTACTCCTACGATGTATCTAGAGTAGTCAAGTTAATGGAGACAAAATAAAATGGTGGTTTCAGAGGCTGGAGACAGAGGAATAAGAAGCTGTTGTTTAAAATGAGTTTCAGTTTTAAGGTGAAACAGTTCTCGAGATCAGCTATACAATAATGTCAGCATATTTAACTCTACTGGACACTTAGAAATGGTTAAGATGGTAAATTTTATGTGTCTTTTACCACAATTAAAACTATATACATATGTAAACATTTTTTCAGCAACATACAGAACTAATGACTTTTCTCTATCTATTAAAAGAAGAGAACATCTACTCTTTAATTTAAAATTACCAAAACTACTTGGATAACTGGTTGACAAGAAGGGCTCAACTTCCTCAGGGAGGATGACTCTATACCTGGGATCAGTAAGCACTGCCTGTTTTTGTACTACTCATGAACTAATAATAAGTTATGTTTTTTTAATCTTCACCAGAGGATATGTTTTTATGTATTAATTAATTTATTTTGAGAGAGAGGAAATGGGAGATGGGAAAAGAGAGAAGGGAAACATCGATGACAGAGGAAAACACCCATCCTTACAAGAATTGAACCTGCAACGTGGGCATGTGTTCTGACCAGGAATCAAACCAGCGACCCCCTTTGGTGCATAGGACAACTCTCAACTAATAGCCACATCAGCCAGAGTGAAACCTATATAATCTTATTAACCAATGTCATCCCATTAACTCTATTTTTAAAAAAGTAGAAGTCCCTAGCTGGTTTGACTCAGTGTTTGGAGCGTCAGCCCGTGGACTTAACGGTCACAGGTTGGATTCCAGTCAAGGGCAGACACCTTGGTTGCAGGTATGTGCCCTTGACTGAGCTCTGGTCAGGCATGTGGGAGCAACCAATTGATGTGTTTCTCTCACATCGATGTCTATTTCTCCATATTATACCATATCTAACAATTGTAGCCAACAATTTTCTTTTGTCCTATACAAGGAATATTTACCAAGACCATATGTTGGGTCATGAAGCAAGCCTCACATTTTAAAGAACTGAAATCTTGTAGATTTAGTTTATTACAGTAGAGGTAAGTTAGGAATCAATAACAAAAAGACATTTAGAAAAAACATTATGTTTAAAAATTAGACAATATATTTCCGAATAATCCATAGACCAAGTAGGGAACATGGAAATTACAGATGGTTTTAAACTGAGTAAAATATGCATATGTACACATATAATATACATGGACATACACATATCAAAACCTGGGGGGTTGAACTGTACCCTTTAAAAATGGTAAATTTTATGCTATCCGTGTTGTTTTTAAAAGCAAAGGGAAAAAAAATGAGAATGGAAACCAAACCCAAGCTAAGGGAACTTTATACCTTCAAATACATATGGGCAGGGACTAAAAATCCAGACCTAAGTATCTGTCACAAAAATCTAGACAAAGAGCAGCAAATTAAACCCCAAAAAAGTAAAAAAGAGAAACAATAAAAAGGTGAACAAAAATTAATCAAATAGAAAGAATAAACAAAAAGTCCACAAAAACACTAATAAACTGGTAAGATGGATCACAGACTTAGATAATAAAGGAATAGTAGTTACAATTTTATGCAGATATTTTTGAAATTTTAGATAAAATGGAGGATTTCCCAGAAAACAAAACTTATCAAAACTGATAAGAAAAAGGAAACTAAAGAACACTATGATATAGAAATTAAAGCCATTACTTAAAACTTAGCTGCAGAAAAAATTCCAGGCCTAGAAAGCTTCCCTCAGTGAATTCTACCAAATATCCAAACACCCTTTCTTGAATAAATTTTTTGAGATAATGGTAAAAAAAAAAAAGCAGTTTTTATGATGCCAGTGTTACCTTCATACAAAACCTGACAAAAGAAAAAGTTATAGACCCTACCTCATTCATGAATATAGGTGCAAAAATACTAAGTGAAAGATCAGCTAGTAATTTGTATAGAAAGAATAGCTCACAAACTGGGTTTAGTCTATGAGCGTAAGACTGGTTTAATACTAAGAAAGCAATAAAATAATTCATCACTATCTGGAGGAAAGTTAAATGATTAAGTAGATGGAGAAAAATATTTCACAAATCCAATATCCACTCATGATTTAAACAAAAACAGTAACTAGTAATAGAAAAGAAGTTCCTTGATCTGAGAAAGGCTACATCCAAAATGCCTGTGTACTAAAATTGTGAAATACCCCAAAATTCTTCCCCAACTTCTAAAATAGGAACAACACAAGGATTCACACTATGTATAACCCATCTATTCAAAACTGTACTGGAAGTCACACTCACTGCAATAGGGCTAGAAAAAGAAAAGTATACAGACTAAAAAAGATGAAATAAAAGTACAATTTATAGGCCATATGTATATAGAAAATGAATCTGAGACAAGTTATCAGAATTATAAGCAAGGCTTCTAGTTAGCAAGTCAATATGCAAAAATTAGGTTAATTTCTACATATCAGCAATAAAGTTTAAAAGACAATTTAAAATAACATCAAAAATAAAATATCTAGAAGTGTAGCGATAACTGTGCAAGATTATTATAAAGCTATAAAATATTATTAAAATGACAAAGTGACTATACTGTATGCACTCATTATTTTAAATATATGATCAATAGATTCAATGCAATCTCAATCAAACCTCCAAAAGATTGGTTTGTTGTTTTGTTTGTAGAAATTGAAGAAAATTAATTATTCTTCTATTGCTGTCCTAACAAGTTACCAAAAATCTGGCAGCTTAAATCACCAATTGTTCTCCAGATTCTATGGGTCAGGAATCAGAGCACAGCATGGCTCAGCTGGTTCTCTGCTTAGCCTCACAAGGATGAAATAAAGGTACCAACTAGGCTGTGTTTCTGTCTAGACACTCTAGGAGAGAATTTTTTTCCAGGTTCATTTTCCGATGGTTTTAGGTGACCCTGCTAGTGGTTCTCAACCCACAGGCTGAGACCACTGCTGTAGAGCCGAAGACCATCGGAAAACACATTACAGTATGATTCATTGACAGTAGCAAAATTACAGTTATGAAGTAGCAATGAAAGTAATTTTATGAGGAACTGTATTAAAGGGTGGCGGTATTAGAAAGGTTGAGAACCACTGATTTAGGATGTTGGCAAGGTTCAGTTCCAAGCAGTTGTAGGGCAAAGGTCCCCATTTTCTTACTGTCTGTCAAGCCGGGACTGGTCTTAGTGTTAGGTTTGATCAAATAATTGAATTGATATGCACTCCTGTGGGAAAGTGATCACAACCGACATTCCCTTTCCCTTAGACCACAGTCCACTTGCTAAGACCATTATTCTTCCCCTCTGGACCTTCCCAGGATCCGGACCTGCCCAGAGTCCTTTAAAATCTGACTCCCTGTCTCTGAGAGCAGGTCCCATTTTGGGACTCAGCCCATCTGGTTTTCCAGATGACTTAATAAATTTATAATCCCCTACCACTTTTGGCCTCATGTATTCCTCCTTCAGCGACGCTAGCATTTGGTGCTCAAAACCCAGGACGGTTTCATGGAGAGGAGCAGCCATTGCCCCGGCTCCAGTCATCCTGACTTTGCTACTCAGAGAGCACTAGGCAGTGGCAGATCTATCTGGGTTTACCTCTAAATCAGTGTTTTTCAACCTTTTTTGGGCAAAGGCACACTTGTTTCATGAAAAAAATCACGAGGCACACCACCATTAGAAAATGTTAAAAAATTTAACTCTGTGCCTATATTGACTATATATAAAGTAATTCTCTTGAATAGGAATCAAATAAACACAAAGAAAGTATTTTATAATTACTTTATTATGAAATATTAAGTAAACAAAATAGTGAAAAATTATAAAATTCTTGTCTTGTCTGCACCTACGGCACACCAGGCAACATCTCGCGGCACACTAGTGTGCCGCGGAACAGCGGTTGAAAAACGCTGCTCTAAATCCTACTCGAGTGACATGATCGCCAGCCTCAATTAGGGTTCCCTTATACTCTCCCAAACTAGCCAAGGGGATGTGGGTCCCAGTCCTCTCCTTCCTACTACTGACCTGGCTTCTGTTTTTAAGGGCTGGTGTGATTACACTGAGGCCCATCCCAATAATCCACAATAATCTCACTATTTTAAGGTCTGTTAACTAGTAACATTGAATACACCTATAAAATCCCTTCACAGCACTACCCAGATTAATATTCAATTGAATTATCAGGTGACAGAAATCTTGTTAAGAACATCTTTAGAAAGCCACCTACCAGAAGGCAGGAAAGTTTGTTTTACAGGTTATCAAGCTAATTAATTATAAAGCTAGGTAATTAAGACAGTATAGTACTGGCACAAGAATAGACCAAAAAAATAGTATAGATTCTATAGTATACTATAGAATATAGAACCTAGAAATGCCTATCTCAGTATTTTTAAATACTTAAAAAAAAAAAAGTAGCACTGAAAACCAGTGAGAAAAAATAATTTTTGAAACTTACTCCTACCTCAAAAATCACTTCAAGAGGATTATAGATCTACATATAGAAAGCATAATCATAATAAGAAAAATTCTGAAAAAACAATATAGGAAAGTGGTACTTCAGGAACAGGGGCAATGAACAGCTCACTGGACCATCACTCCAATGAAACAACCATTTAACTGTGAATAAACATTTTTTTTAAAAAAAATAACCAACTAGTTAATGTATCTGGAAATTGTCTTAAGGGCACACAGCAAATGGGAAACATTTATTTAAGAAAACATACAAAAGAGAACAGCAAGCATCTGCAACATCTGAGCTACAAGCCACTCCCATTCACACCCCACAGCTCATGGTGACAGAAGTCCTATACCAGATGGGTACCGCAGGAGCTTCCCTACCTTGTATAGGACCACAATTTCATTCTGGGAAGGCATGAATGAGAAGACGAGGAGTCCTTCCCTCCAACCAGCCCCCACCTATACGGCAATTCTACTTCAGGTACAGTACACTAAAAATATTGGGTGCCAACTGTTCACTCATAAGGCATAGGTTTTTTACCAGTGGGGCAAGCTGAGAATAGGTGTTACCATACTCACCCAGTGCCCTACTCCTAAGAGTGGGGTATCATTTCAAGAGAAGTGGTCTCCTGCCTCTACCCCTAATTCCACTGAAGCAAGGGGGGGAGGGCAAGGGGGGACACGGGGGAGGCCGAGGGAAACAGGCAAGCTGTTAGAACAGGAAGGTGCTCTCGACCTAAGGGAACTGGGTTTATTTGGAACAGGAAGTTCATTCCAAAGAGCACTGTCCAAAACTAGGGAGATCTTGGGGGTAGTTCCATGACAAGCAATAGCAACAAGCCAAGGCACAGACCAGCTAGAAGTTTAACATTAGAGAATTAGGCAAAAAGAAAGGCAATACCCCTCTTGGGGAAAGTACAAGTCTCAAAGACTATAAACACTTAGCTCTGCAGAGACCTAACTCAAAGCAACCAGAATGTGGAACAATTTATGCCCCAGAATGTGAATGAAAACAATAGAGTAATTAGCTAGCAATTAGTGAAGGCTGACAGCTGACAGCAATAGAAGTGACCAAAAGTTTAATGGGGAGATGAGGGAGACAACGAGAAGTGGCCAAGACCAAAATCATCTCCCAGGTCAGGGAAACTGAGCACAGGGCTTCGAGAGGGCCCGGATGTTAAATTCAGCAGAGTTCAAAGCAGCTATTATAAATATGCCCAAAGAATGAAAGAAAACCAAGTTTAAATAATTAACTGAAGGTACTATAACAATCTCTCTTCAAATAGAGGATAGCAATGAAGAGACAAATTATACAAAACAATCTAACGCAAATCTGAAGTTGAAATGTCCAATAACTGAAAAGAAAAATTCACTAAAGAGGCTGAACAATAGACTGGAACTGGCAGAAGACTGAGAATTAGTCCTTCTGGCTATACCAGGGAGTAATTCCAATCTACAGCATAATTGTATATTTCTTCTCCTTTCTTCTCTTAATTGATTTAAAAACAACTGCATATAATTGAATTGAAATGTAATATATTTGACAATAATAGCACAAAGGAGGCAGGTGTAGACAAACTTGCCAAACTTAATTGGAGTAAGGAAATGATATCAGATGGTAAATCAAATCTGCAGGAGGAAATGAGAACCAGCAATGATAGTAAAGTTAGTACAAAAACTATGTATGAATATGTATGTTTTCCTTTCTTATCTCAATTTCTTTAAAAGACTTAACATTAATTAATTATAGCAGCATATTTGGGGTTTGTAACTTATGGCAATATGTAGAACAAAAAAGAGGTGGACGTGTTAGGGGCAAAAATAGAATATTGGAGACTAGCAATAGTTATGATAAATATTAATCATGCTCTGTTAACCATGATTGCCTTGTTCTGATTAAAGAAAGGACATTCTAAGTTGGCTGGTAGTTGCATGCCCCAGGAACCTGGGAGTCAACCTTGGACCTGGGAATCAACCTTCCAATGCAGACCATTCTCATTCAAGAACTGCCTATTATTATAGAAAGATTAACAATCTTGTTGCCCAAAAAATGGAGTCCCGTCCCAGCCTGCATTGCCTATATTTCCCCATGCCTGAAATATCCATTTCTATTCCTTTTGCCTATTTCCCCGTGTAATTTTTGTCCTACCCAATATAAGCAGCTGGCTTATGGGGGCGTGCAGACCAAATTTTTGTGGATGACCTGCTGCTCTTCCATAGAGCCAGCATTACTGGAATAAACGCTCATAAATGATTCAACCCTGTCTCTGCTTAATTGGCTCAAATAGTGACAAGCAGTCTGGACTCATTGGTTGTCCAGTTTCAGTTCAAGTAGAGCTTTATAGGAGTGAAGTTCCTATGTATAGTCTGATAAGTTAAAATGTATAATGTAAACCCTAGAGCAGTGATATTCAATCTTTTTCACCTGGTGGGACACATAAACTATAATATTTACTAAAATTCTGTACCATACCAAAATATATATTTTTTGTCGATTGACAAAAATATATGGCATAATTTTGATTCATTCACACTGAGCAGCTATTGTTGTGTTGGCTGTTGCCTTTTTTTTTTTTTTTTTTTACAATTTAAGGGAAAAAGACGTCAGTGTCCCTGACTAAATAGTCAACTATTGTATGTCCTAATAAATTTTTGCGATATACCAGTTGAAAAACACTGCCCTGGAGCAATCACTAAGAAAATAACTCAAAAATAGTTTTACACTTATTAAAGGAATTAAAATGTTACACTAGAAGAGTAAGTGGATGTTGCACTGACACAGTCCCAATGTGAGAATAAACAAATCATCTTTTCTGTCAAAGAACAGTTTAGACAGCAGCCATTTTGGACACTGTGCCTTGGCAGCCGCCATGTTGGCCACCTGGTTTGCAGCTCCCTTGGGGGCCACTATCTTGAAACAGCAAAGGCCAACCCCTCCCTTTGAATAAGCCAATGGCGAAAGACTATGCCCCTGAGCTCCAATCAAGAGCAAAGGACAGGTCATGTGTAAGGGATTATAAAGCCAAGCAGCCTGCCTGCTTGGTGTGCATGTGCTTCCAGACCATATGCGTGCACCATTCTACGTAGAAGTAAACGTGTGCCTTGCTGCCTGGCTCCCAATTATGTTTTGTATTCTACCAGAACCCCTGACTTGGGGGCTCGCTTTATTCCTAACACTAAGACTAAACTGGAATTACAACTAAAATACAAAGTAACTTCATGAATAATCAACAGAAGACTCGCTGGAGAGAACCCTAATAACTGAGGATGGAAAGTGGAGACCGCATAGAAACTGGTAGGATGGGTGGAGGTGCAAAAAGGGCTGGCCAGGCTCCCACAGACAGCAACTGAAGTTCCAGACAGATAATCTTAGCAGTGGAGGCTTGACACTGAGAACTCTGGGATCTAATCCCCAATCTGGGCACCCCAGCAGAGAGCACCAGAACTGAGAAGGGTATTCACATAACATCTGGCTGTGAAAAGCAGCAGGGTTGCCCTAGCTGGTTTGGCTCAGTGGATAGAGTACTGGCCTGCAGACTGAAGAGTCCCAGGTTCGATTCTGGTCAAGGGCAAATGCCAGGTTGAGGGCTCAAACCCCAATAGGGGGTGTGCAGGAGACAGCTGATCAATGATTCTCTCTCATCGTTGATATTTCTCTCTCCCCTTTTCCTTCCTCTCTGAAATCAATGAAACTATTTTTAAAAAGAAAAAAAAAGGCAGCAGGGTTGCCGTCTGCTAGAGACACAGTTGGAAATGCAGGCACCCTTTTAAAGGGCCAATATACAAAATTTCTTGTGGAGCCACTTACCTTGTGTTCCAACAGAGGGAGAGCAGTATGAGAAGAAGCCAGGACCAGGGGTTCTGGGGTTAGAGCTCAGAAGGCAGACACCCCAGTTTCCAGTGCTGAGTCATTCCCTGAGGCTACAGAGTTCATCTTTCTCATGTAGACATTTGCTATACAAGCAACCTTGCTAAGGGGTAAAAGAGTGGAGCCACCCTTTTGGAAAATACCTTACCCCTGAGGGCAATTCAAGACAAAATCCTATCAGTCTATAGACTGAGGTGGTCTCTGAAGGCTTTGAATCTTTGCTTAATCTAATTAGTAAGAAACAGCATTTTATATGATCCTGAACTAGAGATTGAGAGGTGTAGTGGATCTACCTAATATAGTCACAAACCCAAACAGGCAGCCAAAATGAGGAGACAAGGAAACCCCCAAATGAAGAACAAGAGAATTGTCCAGATGAGAAAAATGAAATAGGTAAGAAATTTATCTAATATAGAGTTCAAAATAATGATGGTAAAGATGCTCAACAGCAGGAGAAAAAATATAGTACCCATGAAAACAGAAATAAAGAATGACATAGCACAAGTAAAGAGCACATTGGAAGGAATACATAGCAGATTAGGAGAAGCAAGGGTCAAATCAGTGAATTAGAAGATACGGTTGGGGAAAAAAAATCAGAGAACCAAAAAGAAAAACACAATTAAAAACCAGGAGGATAGCTTAAGGAAGCCATGGGACAATGTGAAATGTAACAATATTAGAATAGCAGGTGTGCCAGAAGAAGCAGAAAGGGAGGAAAGGACAGAGAACATGTTTGAAGAAATAATGGCAGAAAACTTTCCTAACCTGGTAAAAGGAAAAGTCACTCAAGTTCAGGAGGCACAGAGAACCCCCAAGGAAGAACCTGAACAGGCACACATCCAGACACATCATAATTAAAATGCCAAAAATTAAAGACAAAGAATCTTAAAGGCAACAAGAGAAAAGCAAACTGTTACCTACAAAGGCGCTCCCATAAGGCTGACTGCCACCTGATTTCTCATCAGAAAACTCTATATTGCATAAAGTACTTGAGATAATGGAATGGCATGAAGTACTCGAGATAATGGAAAGCAAAGATCTGAAACCAAAATTACTAAACCCAGCAAGGCTATCATTCAAAATAGACAGTGAAATAAAGAGCTTCCCAAACAAACAAAAAATGCTAAAAGATTACATCACCACTAAGCCAGCATTATAAGAAATGCTACAGGTACTGCTGTAAAGAGAAAAGAGAAAACTAAGCATATAGAATTAAAATGGCAATAAATAAGTACCTATCAATAATAAACTTAAATGTAAATGGCTTAAATGCTCCCATCAGAAGACATAGGGAAGCTGAATGGATATAAAAACATGACCCAACTATATACTGACTACAAAAAACCTACCTCAGAAAAAGACTCACACAAGATGAGAATGAAAGAATGGAAAAAAATATTCCAAGCATATGAAAGAGAAGGAGCTCTTACCCTTTGAGACAGTATTGAGGGACCTGGACAGTATTATGTTAAGTGAAATAAGCCAGTCAGAGAAAGACAAGTATCACATGATCTCACTCATATGTGGAATCAAATGAACAAAATAAACTGTTGAACAAAATAGATCCAGAGACACAGAAGCATGGAACGGACTGTCAAATCTCAGAGGGATGGCCGGGGGTGGGTGAGTGGGTGGGAAAAGATTAAGCAAAAAACTTGTATGCATATATGCATAGCCCATATACACAGACAATAGGGTGGTGAAGGTCTGAGGTGGGACATGGGGGTGAGGAATAAGGGGTCAATGGGAGAAAAAAAAGGGGTCACCTGTAATACTTTCAACAATAATTTTTTTTTTAAATGACAACCAACACAATAGCCATCCTCTGCTTTTGAATCAAAATTATACTTATTTTTTTGTCAGCACAAAAAATATATATTTTGCTGAAACCGATTTGGCTCAGTGGATAGAGCGTCGGCCTGCGGACTGAAGGGTCCCGGGTTCGATTCCGGTCAAGGGCATGTACCTTGGTTGTGGGCACATCCCCAGGAGGGGGTGTGCAGCAGGAAGCTGATGTTTCTTTCTCATCGATGTTTTAGCTCTATATCTTTCTTCCTTCCTTTCTATAAAAAAAAAATCAATAAAATGTATTTTTAAAAATATATATATACACACATATTTTGTTGTGGTACAGGATTTTTAAAGAAATATATTTTATTGATTTTTCACAGAGAGGAAGAGAGAGGGATAGAGTTAGAAACATGGATGAGAGAGAAACATCAATCAGCTGCCTCTTGCACGCCCCCTACTGGGGACGTGGCCGCAACCAAGGTCCATGCCCTTGATGGGA
This sequence comes from Pipistrellus hanaki, assembly GCF_964339955.1. Lineage (NCBI taxonomy): Eukaryota > Metazoa > Chordata > Mammalia > Chiroptera > Vespertilionidae > Pipistrellus > Pipistrellus hanaki. The sequence continues at coordinate 45,098,324 of NC_140510.1, forward strand.
ATCAAACCTGGGACCTTTCAGTCTGCAGGCCGACGCTCTATCCACTGAGCCAAACCGGTTTCGGCTGGCACAGGATTTTAGTAGTTTGTGTGTGCCACGAGATGATAAAGGTTGAAAATCACTGTAGTAGAGAATACTCTGTCCAACTACAGAATAGACATTCTACTGAAGCACACATGGAACATTCTCTAGGGCAGACCATATGCTAAGGCCTTAATGCAAGCATCAACAAATTGAGAAGAACTGAAAGCATGCAAATATTCTCTGACCACAATAGAATTAAATTGAAAATCCATTACAAAAAGAAATTTGGGAAACTCACAAATATGTAAAATTTAACATACTTCTAAAACAGGGGTCTTCAAACTACGGCTCGCGGGCCACATGCGGCCCGCAGAGGAGTCTGATCCGGCCCGCCAGGTTTTTTGGGCAGTGAGCGCAGCCGAGATGTTACAGTAGGAATTAGTAGTTCATATAGTCCGGCCCTCCAGCTCTCTGAGGGACCGTGATCTGGCCCCCACTTTAAAAAGTTTGAGGACCCCTGTAAAACATCTACAGGTCAAAAGAATAAATCAAAAGGAAAATTGGAAAATTCTTGAGATGAATAAAAAACAAAATCACAACATATCAAAGATTATAGGATAAACTGAGTGTTTAGAGTAAAATTTACAGCTATAAATGGCTACACTGAGAGACAGCAAATATAGAAAAACATTCTTATGAATTTGAGATACTTCTTCAATGCCATAAAAATAAAGAAAAAGCAAGCCACAGAATATAGGGGAAATGTTTATAATTAAAAAGGAGTGTTATGCAAAATGCAAAATTAAAAAAAATTCCCTTCAAGTAATTTTCTTTTGTAAGGACAAACAACACAAAAACTGAGCAAAAGGTATCTGTCACAATAGATAGCCAAAGGCCAATAAAATTATGAAAAAGGTAAACATCTTAATCCAGCAAGGAAATGAAAATTAAAATCACAAACACCACCTCAACATCCATCAAAATAACAAAAATAAATACTATCAATTCCAATTACTGGTGAGGATGTGGAGCAATGGGAACTCTTATACACTGTTCATGGGAAAGTAAAGTATTACAACCACTTTGGGAAATTGGCAGTATCTACTAAAGGCAAATACTACCATGCCTTATAACACAGTAAATTTACTGTTGGTATATACTCAACAGATGGTACATGAAAAGACAGGTATAAACAGGTTCATTTAGCATTAATAACTAGAGGCCCTGTGCATGAAATTTGTGCCAAGATAGGGTCCCTAGGCCTGGCTGGCGATCAGGGCCCACCTATGGGGTGACTGACAGGGCAATGGGGGGGAGGCCCACGCTGGCACCCACCTTGGCCAGCCTAGCATCGCCTGCTCCCCGGCTCTGCCCCCTGCCGCTGCCAATCACCTCCCTCTGCCTGGAACCTAGGGGTTGGGGCAGCTCCTGCACTGAGAGTCTGCCCCATGGTGGTCAATGCACGTCATAGTGACCGGTAGTTCCATTGGTCATTCCACCTTCAATCAATTTGCATATTGGGCTTTTATTATATAGGATAGTCAAGAAGTGGGGATAATCCAAACATCCATTAACAAATTTTGTAAGTAAACTGTGGTATATGCATGCAAAGTAATACAGTGGAACCTCATTTCTCAAACTTCACTTGTTTTAGAAGGCTGTTCGAGAAGCAATTTGTTCAAAAACGGAATCATCTTTTCCCCCCATTAGAAATAACAAATTAAATTAATTCATGCCAGACCCCCAAATGATTCCATTTCAACCTTTCTTATGTACAGTACCTTTAACTTACATAAACACTTCTTTTCTTAAACTTATTGAACCACCCCCAACTAGTCTTAAAGGAATTTTTCAGCCTCTAAAATGCTATCACCAGCTAACTGCTTTTCCTTTTCCCAATCAAGTTTTTTTTTTTTACCTATTCAACTGCCTGTGCTTACTGTTTTGTGAGCACTTTCACACCCTTAGTAACATTAGCACTCTTGATGGCCCCTCTATGTTTTAAAATTGTGCAAATTGCCAGCAACAAAAGCATTCTATCTTCTGTTGCCTTTGAAATGCTTTGTGTCATGCTGAGATATATCAAGGTCTTGAAACGGTTGTCAGATCGAAAACTGAAGTTTTGGTGGACAACTGAGACAATATTTTGGTGAACAACTTGGTTGAGAATTGAACTGTTCAAGGTAGAAGATGTTCAAGAAATGAGGTTTGACTGCATTATAAAACAGTAAAAATGAACTACAGTTATAGGAATTAACACGAATGAATCTCAAAAACATTATGTGGACCAGCTAGAAACAAAACATATACTCTGAGTGCATTTCAATAAAGTTCAAAAACAGGCACAAGTAAGTCAGAATAGTGGCTGCTTTGGGGAAAAGGAAGAAGGTAATAATGAGTGACTCATGGGGGCAGGAGGAGGGCTTCTGAAGTGATGGTAATGTATTTCTTCACTTAGTGGCGCAGCTAAGTGGTTTTTCTGTATGTTATGCTTCATTAATGAAAGGTACAGCATCACATAAAATTTTTAAATAAATTGAAACACTGAACTAATAGATCCTCCCTTCCGCCAACTGATGGACAGATGTAAACTCCACCTGCAGCCAGACATTCCTGATCAGTGAACCACCAATCAGCACCTGCCAAATACCCTAAGCCCCCGATTTCTAAGTCCCTAGGTCCCTAATCATAGACCTTATATGAAACTACCAATCAGTGTGTGCTGAGTGCCCTAAGCCTTGTCTCCTCTCCTCCCCTTAAAAAGAGCCCACGCCCTTTTTCTGCTCTTTCTCTGGAAGCAGCCAGCAGTGGTACTTTTCTCTTCAATAAAGCCTGTGTCCTGGCATTCCAGTCTCCGGCCCCACTTTATTTCATCTATCATGAACAACACTTAAGCTTTAAAAGGTAATGACTTAGCCAAGACCGGTTTGGCTCAGTGGATAGAGTGTCGGCCTGCGGACTGAAAGGTCCCGGGTTCGATTCCTGTCAAGGGCATGTACCTTGGTTGCGGGCACATCCCCAGTGGGGGGTGTACAAGAGGCAGCTGATGGATGATTCTCTCTCATCGATATTTCTGACTCTCTATCCCTCTCTCTTCCTCTCTGTGAAAAATCAATAAAATATTAAAAAAAAAAAAAGGTAATGATTTAAAGATATGTACTTAAAAATATCACAAGGAAAAACTGGCATAAAATTTAATCGAAGTATAAAACTATGAAAAATATAGAGTACAAAAAGAAAAGAGAAAAAGCATAATGGAGAAAATGGTTCCATCAACTATAACAAGGACTGACATAACAACTATATATTCTAATCCCTAAGATACAGATTTCAAGAAAATTTAGCAATGAACTTTTGATATAGATATTATTTCAAATTCACTTGCAATCAAGACATGCCAACTGAAAGAAGAAGATACCTTTTAATAATTAAATTGGAGGACAACTGCCTAATTCCCTTCTCTAGGGAGTACTTTGTTCACACCTCTGTGATAGAAATATAATTTCCTCCCTTCTCACTTTTCCTTTTTAGAGAACTTGACTTCACAGCACTGGAAAAGGTTGCTCTATGATCCACAAGGGAATAGTGCTACCGTCGTTTCTGAATTTCCAGTTTCCAGTTCAATTCCCTTGAGGTCTAACTAGGTTCTAAGGGATACCCAGTTCTCTATACTTCTAATCATAAATGTTTTGCTTAAGTTTGCTTCCAGCAACCAAAAGACCAATGAGTAGCACCTTGATATACAGTATAGTATATGATGCAACTACATTGTAGTTCTTCTGCTTACATCCGAAGTTGAAAGCTGGCAATTCATCTTATTTTATCTGATCCACAGGTTTTTTAAAGTATAAATTACATGTTACAAATTATAATCTTCCTCGCTAGACTGTAACCAAGCTCCTAGAAGGCAGGGACTTATTTTATCATCTTATATATCTTTGTTTTCCCAGTGCTAGGCTCCAGGTTCACAAATACTTAATGAATAAACAATACCAATAAGGTTTCTATAAAACTCTGATTCTCTGACAACTGATTCACTGCTGAGAAGCAATAATAGACTTTAAACTCCTAGTTAACCTATTAGAAAACATTAATGACATACACATTAAATAACATCGAAATATTCATCTCCTCCCCAATTAACCAAATCATTAAAATGTATACTGAAGCAATTCAAAGAAAGAAAAATTACTATATGCACAATAAATGCCACAATGTTATACAGTAAAAAGAAATTAGGCCTTGGCAGCATGGCTCAGGTGGTTGGAGCACCCTCTTGGACACTGAAAGGTCTCTGGTTTGATCCCTGGTCGGGAATGTACAGGAGGCAACCAATAGATGTTTCTTAAAATGTTTCTCACATCTCTCGCCCTCCTTCCATCTTCCTCTAAAATCAATTTTAAAAAATAAAAAGCATTCTTCTTGGTACAAATAAGAAGGCTCAAAAACACATGCAGGCCTCTTTTATATTTTCAATGTAGTGCTTTAAAACATTATTTCTGCATATCAAAGATAAAGCACAAACATTGCTAATACAGTCTAAGTGCTTGGTGCTTGTTTAATTAAGTGTTATAAGCACGTCTCATAAATTTGATCAATTCTCAAGCTAATAAAAATTACAAGAACTAAAATGATGAAAGTAGCCATTTAAACAACATTTGAAATCTGCCTGTCAGACACAACTCTGCTAGAATTCTTCAACAGGCCAGGGAGACAATTCACGCCAGTCAAGTATGCTCTGGCTATCAAGGGATCTTCATCCAGATAGTACTCTTTCCCTATTCTTACCATTTAAACAAAGAAGAAAAAAATTAAATTGTAAAGAACCATTCTATCTGCATGTAATAATTACAGTTAACACATGCTGACTGGTTAATATGCCACAAATTTCTTATTTAATGCTCACAATCTTGCGAAATAGTTACTATTTATTATCCCATCCTACAATCAAGAAAATCTATAGATGAGGCACTGAAGTTACTATACAGTAAGTTGCAAAACCCAAACTGGAACCCAAGTCTAACAAACATGTGCTTGTAATTATTACTTACATCTTGTTATGTTACACTAACCTTCTAATGTTTTAACATAAGGTATCAATATCCAAAAATTAAGTATAATGCTGTCAACTAGGTCAGAGTAGGGAGACACTGGGAGGCAAGAGGAGTAGGGGCTGCCAGTCATTATCCTTCTGGTTTTTGTTTAAAACTATAATAAAAATTTTTAAATAGAGTAAGAAATGCCCAGAGAAATTATAAGAAAGCATTTGGTAATTTAGATTGGACACATGTTCAGTATGAGGTTTGCAACTCTTTGGTTAAGTTCAAGGCACTGTGTTAATAATATTTAAGCCCAATAATTCCTAAGGTGAGTTAACCTCTAGGTGAAAAAAATACATGTCTGTTTCATTCACTGATGATATATGAGTTGAGTACAATCCTTCAAACAATAACCTGGCCACATTTATCTAAAGCCCTAAAATTGTTTTATACTTTTGGCCTTGCAAATTCCATCACTGGGAGTTGACTTAAAACTAACAACAAATTTTTACTCAAAGATATTAATTATGCCCTGGCCAGTGTGGCTTAGTGATTAGAGCATCAAATGGTCGAGGGTTTCAATTCCTGGTCCAAGGGCACATACCTGGGTGCAGGTTAGATCTCAGCCTTCGAGGGTGAATGCTGGAGGCAACGAACATCAATGTTTCTCTCTCTGCCCCCCGTCTCCCTACCCCCCGCTTCCCTTCCACTTTCTAAAGATCAATGGAAAAATAACATGGGGTAAGGATTAACAACAACAAAAGATATTCATTATATCACTGCCTACAACAGACAAAAAGTTAAAAAATATTTTTTAATAAATAACCAACTACCTATAGAAGTAATTGTTTTTGTTCAACAGGATCCCTTTACTGAAGAAAACTACCACTCTCCTAATCTGTCAATGATAGCTTTCTGAGGGTTCCTGAACTCACTCTGACAGCCATAATGGCTACCTTGCCATACACACTTCATCACCCAGGTCCCAATGACTGGTTAAGGAATTGACAATTAGAATACATTAGCATTAACCTAGAATAGACATATGGGCATTAGAAAAGAGAGGTTAAACTTTCAAGTGTAATTGCTAAGCTAAAAAGTATGTGTCTAGAACTCTAGAAGCAAGAGACTAGAAGAACCCAAAAATGGAGACAAACAGGCTCAGTGAAATTATTTGAGATCTTGGAGCTAAAGCTGTTTCTAAAGCCATTTCATCATCCTCTTCCGTACAAACATATCTCAGTTATGTAAACCACTAAATTACTCTCTTAATTTACTGAAGCTTGTATTAAGTTTTTATCACAGGTAAGCAAAAGAATCATGACTAACACACTACCTAAAGAAAAATGGTTAACTAAGTAAATAAATTACAGTACATCCATTCAGTGGAATAACATTGACAGAATAAACAGTAACTGTTATTTAAGATGCACTCAGGTCTGAATCCTGGCTCTGCTACATACTCTCTCTGTGTCCTTAAATGTGTTACCAAATCTCCATTAGAATGTATTTCATGATTGCTAGAAGTAAATGAGCTACTATTTACAAAGTGCCTTGAACCCGATCTAACATTAATAAGTACATGTATTTTTTAAAAAAATGAAGTAAATTTTAGAAGTAACAAAGTTGACTAAACCATATTACAATGATGTTTTTAAAAATCTGTGAACAGAAAAAGGAAAAGCTGTATTTTTTAAAGAAGCAAGCATGCACACAGTTTACAAAAAAAAAAAGAAAACCACAAAAAACACACACAACAAAACCACAACAACGAACAAAACAACACAAAAAACCATGCCCCAGGTATCATGAGACAAGATGGACTAATTGACTTCACACAAATCCCTATGACCTTCCCCAGTGGCACTATATTCATCTAAAATATAAAAGCACATACACAGTTAACTAAGGAATCATGAAATTAGACAATGTACCACATTTAACAATTACCAGCACTACTAGGTTAAAGATTAAGAATGTAAACCTAGAAGTTTGTCATTCTCCACAAATAAGGCACAAATTTATGAGTACAACCACTTCTTGATAATCCGTATAAATGAAGAACAAATATTACAAGTCACCCCCCTCAAACCCCTCGCAGTTGGCTTTTTACTGCATCTTTATAGAATACTAGAGGCCCATTGCACAATATTCGTGCAAGAATAGGCCCCTGGCGTCACTCCCAGGAGCCAGCAAGTTCCTGCTCCCCTGCCACCTGAGAGCCAGCACGTCCCAGCACCCTGGCCGTCCGGGAGCCAGGACATCCCCGCTCCTCAGCCGCCCAGAATTGGCAAGTCCCGGCTACCCAGTCGCCTGAGAGCTGGCATGTCCCCGTTCCTCAGCCACCCAGAACCAGCAAGTCCGCACTCCCTGCTCGGGGCTGCCCAGAGCTGGCACATCCTCACTTCTGTCTGAAGCACCACCACTCGAATAGCTCCCTCTGCCACCCCCCTTCCTCTCATAGCAGGCTATACTCTGCTCTGCATATGCAAATTAACCACCATCTTTGTTTGGATAATTTGCATACTCACTCTGATTAGCTAAGGGCATAGTGAAGGTATGGTCAATTAGCATTTTCCTCTTTTATTAGGTAAGATGAGAGGCCCAGTGCACGAAATTCATGCACTCAGGAGTCCCTTAGCCTAGCCTGCGCCCTCTCGCAGTCCGGGAGCCTTAGGGGATATCCTACTGCTGCAGAGGCAGGAGAGGCTCCTGCCACTGTGCTTGCCAGCCTGTGAGCCCAGCTTCTGGCTGAGCAGCGCTCTCCCTGTAAAAGCACACTGACCACCAGGGGACAGCTCCTGTATTGATCGTATGCCACCTGGTGGTCCGTGCATGTCATAGCAACTGGTCATTCCCCTGTTCGGACACTTTGCATATTAGCCTTTTATTATACGGGATAATCATTTTTACTTAAATATAGGTATAGCACTGTGGTCAGCAAACTGCAGCTCGCGAGCCACATGTGGCTCTTTGGCCCCTTGAGTGTGGCTCTTACACAAAATACTATGCATGGCCTGGGCAAGTTTATTTTGAATAAGTGGCGTTAAAAGAAGTTTAAGTTTAAAAAATTTGGCTCTCAAAAGAAATTTCAATTGTTGTACTGTTGATATTTGGCTCTGTTGACTGATGAGTTTGCCAACCACTGGTATAGCATCTTAAAATTCACATTTCAGACCTAATATTGAAACCACACTGAGATGTTTCACATCTACCTACCACCTATATCAGCTCCTCTCTATACCTTTCTACACTCTGCCTTGAATTCCAATCAACCCCTTCAAAATATGATTCTCATTATATTTACTAAATAATACATGTCACTAGGGCTTTGTTTTGTGTGCAATGAATTAAAACTAAATGTTTTTAAAAAAAATACTACTTATAGATGAGTTTATAGATTGAGCTTCAAGCCTCCTTTTCCTGCCCATACTGAATAGAGAGAGTCAAATATAGCAACTAAAGTATCTCAATTTTGTTCAGAGCCTTGTTCACCAGATTATAGTCTCCACAATAAGTAGACTATTCCTGTATGGACATTGGAAAATTCTTATTTAAATTCTAATGTTTACTATGGCTGTAGTGGGCTTATAAGGCCAAAATACAGGGTGTCCCAAAAACATGTATACACACTTTAACAGCAGGTAGCTCAATTGATGTTTCTCTCTTTTCAGCCAGACTAAGTTTTATACAAAGAAAATTCACCCAAAAATGTTACTGGAAGTTTGAAAATGCAGGTGAAATACAAACATTGTTTTTATAATAATTCAAAGTGTGTATACATTTTTACGGAGACACGCTTTTTAACAGCATTAAACCACACAATTATTCACTCCTTTTCAGGCTTAACTGATGTGAAATAATGGTAAAGCTTAGACTAAGCTTTGAACAAAGAAAATGTATTTACAAGACTTTTAATAGGGATACATAAAAGATAAAGCTTATGGCACAAAACTGGCACACAAACACCAAACAAAATAATTCTTGACACTTGGGATTCCAGAGCTTTGTGTTATCAACAGTGCTGGACCAGTAGAGTCATCAGTTTGAAAACAGGCATCGACAAAAATAAATAAATAATTTCTGTAGATTTTTTAAATTCTGAAAACGAACTGTATTGTAATAAATATTGACTTTATAATCATTCAAAGTGTGCATATATTTTTGGGGGACACCCTATATAACATAAAATGACGTTCAAATTTAGATTAAACAAGAAAATAGGATCTTTCAATAGTATACCTCTAACATTTTCCATGAAAATACTAAACATATCTGAATATATGAAATAGAAGTAAGATCTGCACAGCTGGTACAAGTTTCTAAATTGAGTTGTTTGGTTTGGGATTTTAATGTGTGTGTGATTTTTTAATCTTATCTTCACACATGTATAAAACTCATGTAAAACAAATTTAGCCCTGGCTGGTTTGGCTCAGTGGATAGAGCGTTGCTGGCCTGCGGACCAAAGGGTCCCAGGTTCGATTCCAGTCAAGGGCGCATGCCAGGGGTTGCAGGCTAGATCCCCAGTGAGGGACATGCAGGAGGCAGCCAATCAATGATTCTCATCATTGATGTTTCTCTCTCTCTCTCCCTTCCTCTCTGAAATCAGTAAAAATATACTTAAAAAAAAACACACACACAACAAATTTAACAAAAGTTTAGAGGTAAACTGAATGAGCCTAAAACACTGGTTAATAAATTAAGTTTGCTAAGGAAAAACAAATACGATATTAGTCAAAAACAAATTTCTATATGTTAGGCAATATATCCTATTAGCTAAAATGCAGACTTGGTTCATATCTGAGCACTAACATTTATTTACTACACTGTGTCACTCTGGGCAAGCTTCTTCACATTTCTGTGCTTCAGTTTCCTCATCTGTAAAATAAGAATAACTGTATATATCTCACAGTGTTATGAGAATTAAATAGTATGTGCAAACAATAAATCTCAGCTATTGTTGTTGCTGTTATCCATATCTCTTTAAAATATAATGGATATGATACTAAAATAAGCATCTTCCTGAGTTAATTATTCAATTGTTTGACTAAAATAAGTACATTTTAAGATATATATACACATACACATACACACACACACAAATATATATATATATACATACACATATATATATATTAGTAATATCATTCCATTTTAAAGAAAACTTAACAGTCTTCAACAAACTTTTTGTTGGATGCCAATATAGAGGACATCCTTTCTACTATACACTGAGAATGTAGAAATGAACAAAACACAATCTCTGAATCCAAGACCTTTCTGTCTAATAGGCAACACAACTAAAACTGTAATCAAAAGGAGCATCTTGAAGGTGCTATGAAATAATCCTATAGGACACAAAGGAACAGAGGCACCTAACTCAGGGGGGCAAATACTCTAAAAGTAATTTCTGAGGTGCAATCACCACAATTCACTTCAGAGCACTACACTGTTGTTTACATAATTTATGAAATTTTTAATGTAGTCAAATTAGTGTTTTAGAATGTGATCATTAAAAAAAAACAATCACCCATCACATTACTTACTATGCTCCTAAACTTAAAAAATCTTTTGGTAATAATGAAGATGATTATCTTAAAAAACCAAATAATAACCCTGAAAAGGTAACACTGCTTCTTCAAAAACATTTCTTTCACCTGTATACAAACTTTTCTCGTTAATTATTTTGGAATTAACGTCAAAAGAATAACATTTTTTCAGCTGATAGAGACCTTTGAGAGCTTTGAACCCAAACACATCATTTCACAGAAAAAAAGAAGCTGCAAAGTATAACAGAAAAAGTACTAGGTTGAGAGTCAAACAATTGAATTTTAGTCCCAACTCTTACAGTAAAAGCCTAAACAAATTAAGTTTCCTCATCTGTAAAATGAGAAGTTTGGATTCTCTTGCTTCCAAGGATCCTTTCATTTCTATAATTCTCACTTTATGAAACTGAAGCAGAGATAAGCAGCTTGCCCAAGGTTACACAGTTAATGGCAAAGTAGAGACTACACTTGAATTCCAACTACAATCAATGATGCACTTTCTCATATGTACCACACTTCTACTTTAGAACACTATTCCTCTAAATTATTCTGAGATATTAAAAAAAATTATTAACAAAGATGAAAGAGTTTATAAAATTAAATGACTTATTCCTATTTCTTCTATAGAAAATAAGCTTTAAACTGAAATGGAACAAATACAAGTCTCCAGCTGTATGTTATTTACCACACTTAAGTTGACTTCAAGAAAGCTATGGGAATTTATGCTTAACTTCCTACCACCTACAATCTAACCTTTCATTCCAACTCACAGAAGAGATTATGTCCCATAAAAAATTAACATGTGAATTGTTGTCCTGGCCTGGTGGCTCAGTTAGTGAGAGTGTCCCATACACCAAAAAGGTTGTGGTTTATTGCAGGACAACAGATATCTCTCTCTCTCTCTCTCTCTCTCTCTTTCTCTCTCTCTCTCTCTCTCATCAATAAACATATGCTCAGTGAGGATTTAAACAAAGAGTGAATTGTTATAGGTAATGATAAATACTACATGTATTATCTACATATTAAAAGCCTAAGTGACTGTTAGGCAGAATGACCGGAACAACCAGTTGCTATGATGCACACTGACCACCAGGTGCAGACATTCAATGCAGGAGCTGCCCCCTGGTGGTCAGTGTGCTCCCAGAGGGGGAGTGGCAGCTCAGCAGAAGCCTCACGGCTGGCAAGCGCAGTGGTGATGATGGGAGCCTCTCCCGCCTCTGCGGTAGCGTTAAGGAGCAACAAACCAAGTGGTAAGGAGCAAGCAGATGGGCAGTAAGGAGCGAGGGATCCCGGACTGCAAGAGGGTGCAGGCTGGGCTGAGGGACCCTTCCTCCCCCCACAAGTGCACAGATTTTGTGCACCAAGCCTCTAGTTCTCTAAGATGAGAATTAAAATTATTTTATTTATGTCTTTAATACACATTTTTTAAACTCAAGAAATCAATTTAAATACTTTTCCTTCATGTGTCCTCTTTTCAGACTTTCTAACTTTAAAACTGTTGGAACATTACTTCTGCAATCATATAAACAATCCTATATAACAAAGCAGTAACATGCAAATTGACCCTCACACCCTTGCACAAGATGGCCACCCCCATGTGGTCAAATATGGCCAGCAGGGGAGGGTAGTTGTGGACATCAGACTAGCAGGGGAGGGCAGTTAGGGGTGACCGGCCGGCAGGGGAGGATAATTGGGGACAACAAGGCCTTAAGGAGAGGGCAGTTAGGGGTAACCAGGAGGCAGGGGAGGGCAGTTAGGGGTGACTGGGTTGGCAGGGGAGAACAGTTGGGAACAACAGGGCGGCAGGGGAGGGCAGTTGGGGGCAAATGGGCTGGCAGGGGAGCAGTTAGGCATGAATCAGGTTAAATCAGCAGTCGGACATCCCCTGAGGGGATCTCAGATTGGAGAGGCTGCAGGCTGGGCTGAGGAAAACACCCCCCACCCCCAGTGCACAATTTTGTGCACCAGGTCTCTAGTTACAAATAAAAGACTATATAGACTATTGATAAGTTTCTATCAAAATTGAAAATTAGCCCCCAACAGTATGCTAAAGTTCTGTGCCCAAATGCTACTAAACTGTATTATAAGCAGTATCTGATTCCCTAAAATGTCTTCAAAGCTTATTATATTTCACAGGGAACTCAGAGAGATTTCAGGAAGACTGATAGTGCTGATTCCGAAAATACAGGAAAAATCTCAGAGGAAAGCATAATAAATATGCAAAATAGTAATAAAGTCAACAATAGCTTCATACTACTGACTTAGGAGATATTCAAAAACATTCATGGATAGATAAGTACAGTTTAACTATATTTAGGGATTTTCAAAGAATCATAGAATGCTTACATTTTTTAATTGGATGGGACATTAAGTAACTTAATCCAATAGCACCCAAAATAAGAATCTACATAATTTATATCTGCCTCCCCCTAAAATGTCCCCATAGACTGCTGTAAATTCTTTTAGCTAAATACTTCAAGAGGCAGTTCTTTCCACTGTTGTATAAGTCTAGCTGCTATACAGTCTGACATTCTTGTCAAGAAATTATACTGAATTCAATATATGCCTTCTGAACTTCCATCTGCTGGTCTATCTTCTAAAATAACAGAATAGCCTGGCTGGCATGGCTCAGTGGTTAAGTGTTGACCTATGAACCAGGAGGTCAATGGCTCAATTCCTGGTCAGGGCACATGCCTGGGTTGTGGGCTTGATCCCCAGTCAAGGGCAGCCGATCAATTATTCTCTATTGATGCTCTCACTTCCTCTCTGAAATATATGTATTTTTAAAAATAAAATAAAAGAACAAATGTATTCCCTTTTCTATTTGTGCTTGAAATACTGAATGAAAACTAGCTTATTTCCCACCCTTTACGTAAACTCTTCTTTAGGCTAACTGTATAGTTCACAGATTTCTTGTGGGCCCTACAGACATTTCTGAAATACAATGTAACCATTGCCACTTGTCAAATTTTGGTATAACAGTAAAAATGAATATATACAACTCCTCAAAAAGCTATTAAAATACCTACTTTTTCCAACTATATATCTATGTGAAACTGGATTATCTTCACATACAACAATCACAACAGACTTGAAAGCAGAAGCAAAATCCAGCTATCTTCTAGTAGGCCAGAAATTAAATGATTTGTAAAACTACAGAACTAGAGGCCCAGTGCACAAAATTTATGCACTGGTAGGGTCCCTTCCTGTGGCAGGCCCTGCCCACTGTCGAATTCCCAACCGACCTCCCGGTTGAGGGGACAATTTGCATACTATGATTTTATTACATAAGGATGCCACTAGTTTCACTAAAGTTTTTGTTTTAGAAGAGTTATTCTAAGTTTTAAAAATTGTTAACGTTATTTTTATATAAATTAATATTTTGTGATTTCATTTCTAATATAGTAAATATCAATAGACACAACCCATATAAACAAATCTCTTTGGAGTCCTCAATAATTTTTGAGAGTAAAGAAGTACTGAGATGCCCTAAGTGGTTAGCAAACTCATTAGTCAACAGAGCCAAAAATCAACAGTACAACAATTGAAATTTCTTTTGAGAGCCAAATTTTTTTTAACTTAAACTTCTTCTAATGCCACTTCTTCAAAATAGACTCGCCCAGGCCGTGGTATTTTGTGTAAGAGCAACACTCAAGGGGCCAAAGAGCCACGTGTGGCTCTCGAGCCACAGTTTGCAGACCATGGCCCTAACCAGTTTGGCTCGGTGGATAGAGCATTGGCCTGCAGACTGAAGGAAGGGTCCCAGGTTTGATTCTGGTCAAGAGCATGTACCTTGGTTGCAGGCACATCCCCAGTAGAAGGTGTGTAGGAGGCAGCTGATTGATGTTTTCTCTCCTATCAGATATTTCTTACTCTCTATCTCTGTCCCTTCCTCCGTTAAAAAAAAAAAAAAAAAGAAAGAAATAGTACTTAGACCAAATAGCCTAAAGCAAGCCTACTTTCTCAGGGGCAGATTCCCAAACCTCTAAATGTCCTAAGTTTTCTATCTCTCTCCTCTAATACATAAATGTGCCTCTGAAACTGTCTCCATCTTTTAAAAAAAATATATATTTTATTGATATTTTACAGAGAGGAAGAGAGAGGGAAAGAGAGTTAGAAACATCAATGAGAGAGAATCATCGATCAGCTGCCTCTTGCACACCCCCTACTGGGGACGTGCCCGCAACCAAGGTATATGCCCTTGACCGGAATCGAACCTGGGACCTTTCAGTCCGCAGGCCAACGCTCTATCCACTGAGCCAAACCGGTTTCGGCCTGTCTCCATCTTCATACCTGGGAATTTATATATGCAATTCCTGTTGATATTAGTGAAACATGAGACTACAACTTCAGGATAAATATAAAGCCCTAGAGAGGATTAACACCAATTTAACTTGCATGCTAGTTGGTAAAAAAGAAATATACCTACCTATAGCACATCCATGAGCTAGAATCCTTAAATACACAACCCTATCATCTTTCAGCTAGTGACTTCAAGAAATTAAAGGGCCATCTGGTACACCTTTACTTTTAACATCTCCCTACAGATATTATTACTGTCATCTGGAATCAAATACTTTAATTCTTCTAGTTAAGGGATGCAGTCTGTAAATATGTAAACAGAAAACAACAGTTTAATTATGCTGTGATATCTTTTTAACCAAGCTATTTTCACTATTTACATAAAACTAAAGCAATCTATTTATATCTGGTAACATGGAACAAAAAATATAACTTTGTATAATTATTAATTTGACTCTTAGCAATAATCCATTCAAAAGTACCTACGTACTGATATGCAAACAAAAACAAAAACCAGCTGCTCATCTAGCCATTATGACACTAAGTTTTGAGACTTCAACAAAGTAAAACTGACCTTTACTAGAAAATGTACTTAAATTATTAATTCCCCACCTCCTTAATCACACAATTATTAAAAGATTAAACAGAACAGAGATCACAGGTTTAAGATCCAACATGAAATCAGTAACTACAGAACTTCAAGATTGATTAAAAAAAAAAAAAAAGACGGGATTTTGGGATTCTCAAAGACAAAAAAATCTACACTATATTACACAAATTTCTAAATTCTAATAAATTCTTAAGTCTTATAATACAGAGCATTAAAAATAATCAGCTTAAAATCTTTAGGTTTCAAATATATCAAAACTTCAAAATAATTTTTACAACTACTTACATCTTTACATCTTTAAAAATAGCTCATTTTCAAAGTGTGCTTAAAGTTCAACACATATAAATAACCTTTATATGTGTAAATATTCACATGTGCATCTCTTTTAAGTTTTTTAAATTTCATATTATAAATTACATTAAATTGGCTCAATTTTTCAAGAAATAAGGTTTGTCCTCTCCTCAGATATACATTCAAGTTCCATTTATAGTAATTTTTACCAGCAGTCACCAGAAGTCAAAAGTTCTCTCAATTAACATTAATGTAAACAACATACTAAAAGTATATCTGGGAAAGATGCTAAACACTTGTTAAAAACTGAAATCCAACTCAATAGAAAACATCTCCATCTTGAAACCTGTATCTTAATATGTGCGATTCCTGTTAGCATTAAGTGAAAGCTCAGACTTTAGCTTCAAGATGAATATATAACCTTAGGAGGAATAACATAGTTTTAACTCACATGTCAGTTGGTAAAAAAGAAATATACCACTGTGACCATACAGTTACTTCAGGTGAAGTATAACTTTTACAAAAACATGTCCTGTTATTTCATTAATTATAGAGAGACTCACTAGTTTGTTCCATAAAAATATGATAATCTAAACCACTGGGAAAATTCTGGTTATTTGGAAGTTCAAACTAAATTATTCCAACCCTCAAGATTTTCAAACATCAGGAAAAGTGCAGAATAATAGAGAAGTTTTTGAAACTAAAGTTGAAGCAACCTCAAAAACGCACAACCTCGATTTTGCAGCCCCCAAATTACTAATACTGATAACAGGTGTTACAGATAAACAATTCAACACTGTATCCTAAGTATCTAATACAGCACCTAGCTTACAAAAATGATTCAACAAATATCTGAGAAATGAATGACCGCATGAAAAAAGGTAAAGTCTTTAAAAAAAAAGTCTTTCCCAAGACCATAATTTATGATCACTCATTACACTATCATTCATAACATATCGGTAAGCATCTTAATGAAACTACAGACAAAAGTAAAAGCTGAAAGAACCAACTGCTCTATTTACAAAATAGATTTTAAAATATTCATTTACAAATTTTCAAATGCAAAAAAAAAAAATCGTAACTACTGAATCTGAGCTAGTCAATAAATACATTTTATCTTCTAATAATCAGAACTCAGTGTTGGGGGTAAAATGGAAAGAGGAAAATGTCTGTCAATGTATTCAGCATGTTTAATGGATGCCATAAATCAAACCTTACCATGAATTTTCTAGAGCAAATTCATGCCAATCTTTGAGCCTATTGTCACTTTCACACATGCTCGCAGGAGCAAAATGACAAAGAATGCTCTGCCGGAACCGGTGGATTCAGGGCACAAAACACTTGATTAACAATTGTCAAGGCTTTTAGTAAAAAACTGAAAATATTTTCTCAATAAATCAATCCCACCGATTCCTACATAAATCAAAGCTCTAGGTTTCTTTAAATGATTCATTAGACTATTGGACTGCTAGACGGTTGTTTGGGGTGTGTGTGTGTGTGTGTGTGTGTGTGTGTGGGTGTGGGTGGTTGTATGTGTTTCAAAGGTGGCTACAATCTCCTTGTGTGACACAACTGGGAATGAACAACCCATTTCCCAACTGCCGGTGCGTACCGGCTCAACGTTTTCCAGACAAAAGAGCCTCAAACGCGATTCCATGCACCTTTATTGCTTTCCCCCATAAATGCGTGACCTCCCCAATTTCATTCTATGTGGGGTTATACTTAAAGTTAAATTACAGCAAGTTGAAATTTCAGGCAAAAGACACGCCAGTGTCTTACGAGCTGGGTAACTTCTACATCTGGCGGCAGCACACTTGCATGCAAGAAGCCAAAAACTTAAGAAAACAATTGTAACCGATCGGGTTGCGCGTTGCAGTAACCTTTACGCAGATATTATTTCCCACAAAACCCGCGACCCTGTCAAGAGCAGCACAGCCTACTTGCAGCAACGAGATAACGTGCAAACCACCGGGAGGTGATGGCGAAGGAAAAGTTGCAACCTTCCGAAGGGGTGGTGTTCAAAGCCTATGCTCCCCCTCCCACACACACACACACAAGTCTCTCCTTTCAATGGCTCCGGGGAGCCAGGCAAGGGATCAAAGTCGGCTTTGATAATACCAGCGGCGCTCCTCGGAGAGGGCAGAGACCCTGCCAACGAGGGCCATCCTCCGGGTCCCGGGGAGCAGCAGCGGCGGCAGAGCCGGGCGCGGGGACCGCCTCTAGGGGAGGAGTGCGCGAGGGAAGGGGAGGGGGCTCGGGGATGAATGCTTCCTCGGGAGGGAAAACCCACCAGAGACCGGAGGCCAGGAGGTTAAGAGGACTGAGTGTTACTAGCAAATGGAGCAGAAAGGGGCTCGCGTCCGGGGTGGGTGGAGGCTCCCCACCCTGGAGGGCTGGCTCCGAAGAAGCCAGGGCGAGTGTGTGCGCCGCGCCCCGTCCCCTCCAGCCCGGCGCACAGCCCCTCGCCCGGCTCCTCCGCCACCCGCGAACCACCACCACCACCCACCGCCCGCGCTCCACCTCCCTCCCCGGAGCCCGCGGCCGGCCTCGCGGCCACCTCGCCACCATCCCCCACCCCGGGGTCGAGGGGAGGAGAGCGGGGGGCGCGGGGGTCCCCCCGGCGCGGAGGGGAGGCCCTGGCGCGGGCGCGGGCGCCGCGGCACTCACCTTCCCTGGGCCTCCCGGATGGCGGCGTGTGATTCAGCAGGGACCTGGCCGCCGCCGCCGCCGAGCCCGGGGTTGGAGACGTGGAGAGCTGGGACCAAGATGGCGGCCCCTCCAAACTTCCACTGCTACTTTGGACACTCATCAAGCTACTTTCTGGGAACCCGGCTCCCCTCCTGCGACGGCGGCAAAGGCGGCAACGGCACCGGCAGCACCCGCCTCCGTCATGGCGGGGGCCGCGCTGAGGGCGAGCGGGAGGAGAGCGAGGGCAGGGAGGGGAGAGGCGGCGAGGGGATGGGGGAAGGAAGCCGCGGAGGGGGGAGGTGGAGAGGGAAGAGGTGAGGGGAGGAGAGGGGACGGGGAGGAGGAGGAGGGAAGGGGGGAGAGGCGAGGGAGCTGGCGGGCGCGCCGGGGAAGAGGCGGAGGGAGAGAGCGCGGCGGCGGCGGCGGCGGAGGCGTCGAGGGGGCGTCCGCCGGGGCCGGCGTCGGAGTCGGAGCGCGGGCTGCTCGGGGCGCGGAGACTTCCGCCGGCGGAACCTGCCGGCACCTCTGCAGTGCGGCGGCCCCCGGCGGCGCCCGGGCGGCGGCGGAGGCAGACTGGGTGGCGGCTGAGGCGGCGGGGCAACCTCTGCATCAGTTACAGGCGGCGGCGGCGGCAGCGGCGTCACGCGCCGCCTGTGCAAACACTATCGCGAGGCTCCTGCGCCTCCGGTAGCGGCGGCGGCGGCCGCGGGAGCGGGAGCGGGCGTGGGGGAGGGACGTGCCAGGGGGTGGGGGCGGCGTGGGGAGGGAGGGAGCGCGCGAGGGGAGCGATGCGGGCGCCCCTGGCGCACCCGCGGCGCGGGAGCCCCGGGCCGGCGGACTCCCGGGCGCCGGGCCACCTCCCCGCGCCGGCCGGAGGGAGGCGCGCCCCGCACGCTCCCCGCCGCGCCGGCCGGGCTCCCGCTGCCACCTGACTCCGCCGCGGCAGCGCGCCTGCAGCCGACCCACACCCTGCCCTGCCCGGGAGCTGCTGCCGCTCCTCTCGCCGGGCGGGCGGCTGTCAGAGGGCGACGTGATCCTTTCTCAAAATGGAACTGAAAAGTTGCGAGTTGCTTCTTTCCTACCCATCTGTACTGTGCAAAAAACAAACAAACAAACAAAAAAGAAAACCACGAACAAAACATGCGTCTCCCCGTCTGCAGAACGGGAGTCCTTACCGGAAAAAAAAAAAAAAAAAAAAGCTTAAGAAAAGTGTGGAAATAAAAATAAAAACTTTTGTTTTCTGAAATAGAATCTTTTCCGGCGTGGTGCACCATAGGTGTGGTATAGCACTTATTTTAAAGCAATAAATGGAAAATCTGAATAGACGAATTTGATCGCTGAATTCACATATTTAAGGGAACTGCCCGATGTTCATCTTGTAGAAAAGGGCAGGGTTTCTAGAAAGTTCCAGCTCGTTTCCAGTGCCGCTGCTGAGTCCCAACTACAAAACCCCAAGGCAAAAATAACAGCATTTGCTTGCTTTTATACAGTGTAGCTTTCTGCACACCCACGTACGTCCAAGACACACCAGAGCCTGGGCATCTTGTACATAAAAGAGCAGTCTTAATTGTTCAGGAAAAATACAACAAGGTTATTGCTCTCTTGAAAAAAAAAACAACAACTTGAGAACAAAAAGATAATGCAAAGCAACTGTACAGGCATGGGGAAATGGCAAGATTACAGGGGGCAGGGATGGGGGGAGGTGGATAAAAGTGTCATTTCTTATTTTTATGACTTTGCATTTCTCACAGTAATGTTCTGTTCAGATAAACTATCATACTAGAATAGAACCTTGGTTGTCACGTGTCTGCAGAAGTCATTTTAGTTTTCTTAGGCTTCAGATTCTTCAGCGAGTTTCTAGTCTTCTGTTTTTCAAACTTACTAGGTAGGTCTCACAAATTAAATTTTAGGGAGATTTAATTGACCTACGTAAGCTGCACGAATTTAAAATGTACAATTTGATGAGTTTTGACGTCTACACACTCCTGAAACTATTTCTATAATCAAGCTAATGAGTGTATCCATCAGCCTCCAAAGTTTCCTATACCATTTTTAAAAAATATATAATTTTATTGATTTCAGAGAGGAAGGGAGAGAGAGAAACATAAGTGATGAGAATCATTGATCAGCTGCCTCCTGCACGCCCCCCACTGGGGATAGAGCCCACAACCCGGGCATGTGCCCTTGACTGGAATAGAACTTGGGACTCCACAGGCCAAAGCTGTATCCACAGAGCCAAACCAGCTAGGGTCCTATACTCTCCTAAGGATCCCCTTCCACTCCACTCCCATTCCCAAGTAACCACAGATCTGCTTTCTGTCACTTAGATTAGTTTGCATTTTCCAGAATTTTAGATAAGTGGAATCATACAATTTATACTCTTTTACTCGACATAATTATTTGAGATTCATCTACATTGCTGTATTTATCAATAATTCATTTCTTTTTATTGCTGAGTATCCCATTATGTGAATATACCACACTTTTACTTACCCATTCACCTGTTGATGGACATTTGTGTTGTTTCCACTTTTTTGACTATTACATGCTTTCTCTTGAGTACATCCGTAGAACCTTACCATTAGGTTTTTTTGTTTTTTACCCAAGTACATGCGTTAGAAGGGGAAACAGTTTCTATAACAACATGTAGGTAAATGTATGTAAATATACTCTTTCTGTATTTTAAGACTTAGCTTAGTCAGCTGATTGTGGTGAAAAGATCACAGACAGGAAGGAAGTTAAGAGATCTGGGTATTAGTCTCAGCAGGTCACAATCCTTGGTTCAAAACAGAAGTAAAGAAGTTTTAGGTGTTCCCTAAGACTCCTAGCAATTCCAAGATCTAAACCAAGCTCCGCTCCTCTCACCAAAGACGGGTGGTGGGTGTTCTTCCTCCCAACTCTCCCCAGAGCCTCTGGTTACCTTTATACAAATCTGGGTTATTTTGTAATGCAGACTGACTCCTTTTATTTTAAGTGGTAACTAGAGGGTCACAGCATATACTTAATCCAATTACTTTAGCTATACTTTTGTTATGAATGCTGCTGAGGAAGGACAATTAAATGATCGATTCTGGCTTTCTTATAGCTTAAGATAAAGATAGTCAACACTAACTTACTTATAAAAAGGCTACTGCCAGCAACAGGGAACTAATTAAATAAGTCGTGTGTGGCTTAGCCTGAAAATGAAATGTCATGCCATCATTTAAAATCATGTCTTCAAAGAACACTGAAAAAGATAAAATTTTCACACAATAGTAAATGAAAGAAAAAAATGGGTATGATCCCAATTTGTAAGTATGCATAACAAATGACTACATGAATGCAACTCAAAAAGTTAATAATGGCTCTTTGTGAATTGTCAAATCAACTCATTATTCTTTCTTCCTGTATGCTTTAAAAGTTTTTGTACAATGAATCTTGTATTTTTCTTTTTAAGATTTTTTAATTGATTTTTTAAATTATTATTATTTTGGAGAGAGAGAGGGAGAAAAAATTGATAGGCTGCCTTCTGCATGTTCCCTACCGGGGATCCAGCCCAAAAACCCAGAATCAAACCTGCAACCTTTCAGTGCACAGATGACACCCAACCAAGTCACGCCAGCTAGGGCAAGTCCTGTATTTCTTAAGTAAATTTAAGTTTTAAAAGGGCCTGAACACAAATTGTGTGAATCCGTGATTTTATAAAATGATTAATGAAAATTGAAGTGGTAAGTAGAGGCTCCCCCACACTGTGCACATTCAAAAAACACTTGTTGAGTGATAGCTTGCACAATGGGAAAAGATACAGAAAAGTCAGGAGAGCTCTGATTCTGAAAGGAAGGAACCCTTGCCACTCTGTGATGAAGGAGAAATCTCAAGAAAAGATGATTGGAAAGGGGTTGTGGCAAGCTTTCTTGGGGGGGAACTATTCCCAGAAAGAAAGTCAGCATGAAAATACAGGAGTGAACTGAGCAAGTGAAAGGAGAGAGAGTGCAGTAAACCTGCCTCGAAAGAACTGAGGAGAGGAAAGTGTTCGTTCTTTCTGTGAATCGAGTGCTCCATGATGTCAGGGACTCAGGCCTAGTACAGTGTGGCAGAAACCGAGGGCTCTGTCAACGTTTGTGGAATGAATGAATGAATGAATGAATGATGAGGATTACTGAGGGACAATGCAGAAGAGGTCTTCAAGTGTCTCCATGTAGAAGGTCATATGCAAAAGGGGAGCTATGAGCCCTGATCTGTAGATAAATCATCATAATTTACAACTATGTTTATTAGGCTCTTTTCTATTTATATGCCTTGGTAGAAACATTTACCAAGCACCCAATATTATAAATATAACAGATGTCTTTTATACCTCTTAGCGTTTGATTCCTTCTACATTTAAGGAAATAATGCCTAAGCCCCTTCCCCATTAGCCAGCCAGAAATGAGCCCAGAGACTGGATGAAGTGTCCTTTCCAAGTCCTCCCCCATACTGTGGAATGCTGGAGCCAGTCCATACTGCCCAGAGAGCAGATTGTGTACTTCTCTCCCAACTCAGTTCAATGATGTCACAGTGGTAGTTTAAAACTGGCCATAATAAGTGTATTTATGGCTCCAAAGTCAACAAAAGCTACAAATCCAGGCTTCCTCACCAGCACACCGCTGTTCCCATAGACAAAGGTCATTACCTTATTAATCTCCACTTCTCCATCTTGGCTAAACCTGAGAGCAAGAACCTGTCTATCATGTTTTCAGTTGTATTCCCAACATCTAGCTCCTGCCTGTAAACAGTCAGAGCCAAATACATGTTTGTTGAACCAATCAATTAACCACATAGCTAGTTAGCAAGCACTTGAGGCCCCTGAGCTAACCTGCGGGTAAATAACTGGGTAGGCCACTCTAGCAGAGGAAGAAAGGACCAAACACTCTACCCCCTCACTCTGATGCTTCATTGCCCAAGATTTGTGAGTTGGTAAAGTTTATTGACCTTGTTAGACTTGCCAGATGAAATATAAATTTTTCGTGGATCACACTTATACTAAAAAAATTACCCTATCTGTTGTTTATGTGAAATTCAAATTTAATAGATTATCCTATATTTTTATTTGCTAAATCTGGCAATCCCAGCCTTTCAAACTAAGCAAAAATTAATTAATGAGGTACTTTACTACTTGGTAAAGTTGAAGATATTATGACTTGGCAATTCCATTCTAAATATGTTCTGGAGGAATTCTCATTGTGTCAGGAGACAAGAACAAGTATATTCATATCCACTACAGCCCAAAATGAAACCATCCAAAAATCCATCCACAAGAAAATGAATAAATAGAATTATGTATATTTACATGGATACCATGCAACAATTAAAATGCTCATAAGCATAATGTTAATTTAAAAGAAAACATTAAAGAAGGGTGACATCAGTTGGTTCCATTTAAAAACATTCAAAACTAGCCCTAGCCGATTTGGCTCAGTGGATAGAGCTAGTCCCACAGACTGAAAAGTCTTGGGTTCGATTCTGTTCAAGGGTATATACCTCTGCTGCAGGCTCAATCCATGGCTCTGGTTGGGGTGCATGTGGGAGGCAATCAACTGATATGTCTCTCTCACATCAATGTTTCTCTCTCTCTCTCTGACTTTCCCCACCCACTCTCTCTAAAAATCAATGGGAAAATATCCTCGGGTGAGAATTAATAATCAATCAACCAATAAATAAAGTGCTAAGTGTAAAAAAAAGTCAATTGTGTTTTCTCATACATGAAAAGAACACCCAAAGAGGAAATTAACAAAAACAACTTTAAAAAACCACTCAAAACTAAATAATAAATTATTTGAGAATATAAACATGGCAAAGCTAGAAAAATAAGGGAATAAGAAGCCAAAGTCAGAGTGGGTACTTCCATCAGGGAAAAGAGGGATGTGATCATGGAGGACCCACAGGGGCTACAAGAGCATCAACAAACACACTACTTGTTAAGTGGGATGGGAGTATGTTTGTCTTCTGTTTCTTTAAACTATAGGAATATATTAGATCTACTCTTACATATGTGTGATATTACCTTACAAATGTTTAGGAAATGAAGAGGTCTGGGCCTTTTTATTAGAGTAAACGAAGGTGCCTACCTTGTTGCCTTTGCCTGGATTTACTCCCAGATTTGATTTTCTTCTCTGTTCACATGTATATGCACACATAGGTGCTATCAAGATGCTTACCCTACCAACATAACATGTCACCTCAATAGTTTATTTTAAATATGTTTTTATTGATTTTAGAGAGAGAAGGAAGGAAGTGAGAAGGAGAAACATCTATGAGAGAGAACCATAAATAGGCTGCCTTCTGCATGCCCCTACTGGCAACCCAGGCATGTGCCCTGACTGGGAATTTAACCAGTGACCTATAGGTGCATGAAATGATGCTCAACCAACTGAACCACATGGGCCAGGCGATCACAATAGGTGTTTTTGTTTGTTTGTTTCTTTTGTGTGCTTTTTGTTGTTGTTGTTTTGTGTGTGTATGTTTAGTAAATGCTTAGACAACTGATTTCATTGTATTGGATTATGAAGAATTCTCATCTCACTGAGTTTGTTTTACTTGCCCTGTCCAATTCACAAAGCTACTGCTTGAAGATTTAGGTTTCCAAATCCCTGTAGAGATAGTTCTAGAGTTTTGTGCATAGCAGGCTAGGTTACATTTCATCTGTTCTCTTTCAATGGAAATGGTTTCCTTCAGGTTTATCAACTCATTTGGAGGGTATGAGGGGGGGTGTGTGTGAGGTGGGGTGCCTTAGTTTGTACATAACAAAAACTGGAATTACTAGATTCTCAAAACTGATTCATTTTGCCTGAGGTTAAAAAATTATAATTAACTTTAGGACAATATTATCTCTTCCAAAGTGCACTAGAAGCTGTCCTCCAGGACATGAGTGTTACAAAATGTTTACAAAACAAAGTACAGCAAGCAAACAGTGCTCATATAGCAGATTTAAAATCGAGAACATATCTCTTAACAAAGCAACCTACTTAGAAAAGTGATTTAAAAAACATAAAAACCAATTGTAATCTAGGGTTCTACTTCACTCATCCTAAATTTTACCGATGTAATCAAACAAAAAATGTAAATTCATCACATCATAGGGGAGAACAGAAATCCCAAAACCTTACGCTGGACATTATTTTTGCAACAGGATTTTTTAGGCAAAGAAATTGAAGTTTCTTTTCATAAAAATAAATATCAAACATCCTTGGTTTTGGACAATATTTTTCCAACTGCCTAGTTTAAAGACTTACAAAAGTACTTAAGATAATGTTAAGTGCTAAAATGTCTTAGTTAGATACATAGCAAAAATAAGTAGAGACATATGTAACCTCACATATATTTAAAAACTTGGAAACAATACAAAAATGCCAGATATTGATGAGAATTTCTTCCTCTTTTCCCCCCCAAAATAAGTCAAAATGTCACCATGAAACCAGAGGGGAATCTCTGAGATGCAAATAATCTGTTTCTCACTGCAGGTGCTGGTTAGAAGTGTGAGGTCAGTTCGTGAAAGTTCATCTTACTGTACACTTAGCAATAAAATGCTAAAAAAATATTTTTTTAGAAAAAAAAGGAACTGGCATTTGTGATTCTAAATATTTATATTCTGGTGCAAATATTTAAAGGGAAATAAATTTGTTATTTTATAAGAAAGTGAGAAAGGATATTTTTTTTTTTAAGGAAAATGTTAATATAAGGGGCAATCAATGGTGGTTTCTTAAGGGAAGAAGTGAAGAAAACAGTGTCTTAAGACTTAGAATGAAATTTTTAAAATTGTCACTATGAGAAAGTCAAGAGTTTATCTACTTAACTATTGTTCCTTTTGGGCACTTAGTCAAGAAAGTTGTTTAAGGATGGTTTATATCCATCGGTTCTGAAAATAGTTATGAACTGATAAACATTTATTTCAGGAACCCTTGTAGAGCACTTACCTTGGGTAAAGAAATTTGATTTGCCAGGCGCTATGGGAGTGCAGAGGTGAGTCAGACGTGGAGCTTAGAGGTGGTGAGCAAAGAATAATCAGGCAAATGACTACCATAAAAAGTAGAAAATGACCCACTCTAGAAGTGAAGTATAGACAAATGGGAGAATGTAGAGGCATGGGAGGTCACATCTGAGGCTCCCTAAACGAGGAGTAATTTTAGCTGGGCTTGAAGTACATCAAAAAGTGATCTAGCCCTGGCCAATGTGGCTCAGTTCATTGGCATGTCATCCCATGCAAAAAAGGTGGCAGGTTTGATTCCTGATCAGGATACAAACTTAGATTGCAGGTTTGATCCACAGTTTGGGCCATGTGCCAGAGGCAACATATAGCTGTTTCTTTCTCTAGCATCAATATTTCTCTCTGTTTCTCACCTTTTCCCTTCCTCTCACTCTAAAATCAATTAAAAAAAAAAAAGAAAGAAAGAAAAGGAAAGAAAGTGATCTAGATTATTATTACCTTTTCAAGATTCAAAACTTGGATTTGGGTCTAATCCATACACTAACTTAAGGCTCTCTCTCTCTCTCTCTCTCTCTCATATACACACACACATACAGTATATATATATATATATATATATATATATATATATAGTGATTGTGAAGATATATATATCTTCAGTTTCATGTAATCTTGAGCTCTTAGTTCAATTTTTTCTTTTTTCCTTGTTTGGAGGCTTCAACACGCTTTCGGATTCCTCCTAAAATATCATATTTTAATTTATCATAGACTGCTCCTTGCTATATGGGTTGAGATATGTTGGAAGAGGACAAGGGCACTAGTAACTAAAAATAATTCTCCTTAGTAAAACTAAGTCACCTACTGCTCAACATGCAGAAAATAAACTTTATAATTAAATAAAATAAAGTATTAATTTTATTGGTAACCAGCAAAAAAAAAAAAAGTATATCAGAAGCACTCCCATGGATTTGACACAGTTTCATGAATCACTTAATTTTTAAAAAAGCTTGTGATTTGGAAGATAGAGGTGGTGAAGATGTCTAAAAGAAGACTTTACCTATAGATACAAGTTAAAATAAACACTAATAATGAGAGATGAACTGATGCTAAGTCTAAAATGCTAGCAGAACTATAGTAACCTTAAAATTATATTGAGATTTTATTTCTACCTAGAAGACCAATGCACCAAATTTGTGCAAGGGGCTCAGGCCCCACCGCTGCCGTGGCTGGGGACCTCTGCCGCCTCTGCCGCCCCTGCCTTGGCACCCGTTGCCACAGCTTCCTCCAGAAGGGTGTCCAGAAGGACGACTGGTCTAATTAGCATGTTACACTTCTATTATTATAGATGATAGAATTTCTTTTTAAAAGCAATTTAAAAAATGTATTCCTGCCAAGCCAGTGTGGCTCAGTGGTTGAGTGTTGACCTTTGAACCAGGAGGTCACAGTTCAGTTCCTAGTCAGGGCACATGCCTGGGTTTGGGCCTCAATCTCCAGTGTTGGGTGTGCAGAAGGCAACTGATCAATGATTCTCTCTCATCATTGATGTTACTATCTCTCTCTCCCTTTCTCTTTCTCTCTGAAATATATATATATATATATATATATATATATATATATATATGTGTGTGTGTGTGTGTGTGTGTGTGTATATATGTGTGTGTGTGTATATATATGTGTGTGTGTGTATAATTATATATATTTACACACACACACACACACACACACACACACACACACATATATATATATATATATATGCATACTAGAAGCCCGATGCACGAAATTTGTGCATGGGGGGAGGTCCCTCAGCTCGGCCTGCACACTCTCACAATCCGGGACATCCCTTTCACAATCCAGGATCACAGGCTCCTAACCACTTGTCTGTCTGCCTGCCTGATTGCCCCTAACCACTTGCCTGCCTGCCTGATCACTCCTAACCATTCTGCCTGCCTGATTGCCTCTAACCCTTTTTTTTTTTTTTAAATATATTTTATTGATTTTTTACAGAGAGGAAGGAGAGAGATAGAGAGCTAGAAACGTCGATGAGAGAGAAACATCAACCAGCTGCCTCTTGCACATCCCCTACCGGGGAGGTGCCCGCAACCAAGGTACATGCCCTTGACTGGAATCGAACCTGGGATCTTTCAGTCCGCAGACCAACGCTCTACCGCTGAGCCAAACCGATTTTGGCTGCCTCTAACCCTTTTGAATGTCTACCTGCCTGATCACTCCTAACTATTCGCCTACCTGCCTTATCACCCCTAACTCCTCTGCCTGCCTGCCTGGTCACCCGTAACTGCACACCTGCCTGCCTGATCGCCCCTCACCACCTCTGCCTCAGCCCTGCCACCATGGCTTCATTAGGAAGGACGTCTGGAATGATGTCCAGAAGGTTGTTTGACTGTCCGGTTTAATTAACACTTTAATTAAATATATATATTAGAGTGCTAAACATAAACATATTTTATGACCCATCAGTTTCCTTTTTAGGTAAATTTCTAACAGAAATGCATACATTATATTTATCAAAAAACATGTATGTCCATAAAGCAGCACTGCTTATAATATCTCCAGACCAGAACCTACCCAGATGCCCACCAGAATAAATACATTGTGGAACATTCACACAAGGGAATACTACATAGAAATGAGAATTAAC
This sequence comes from Pipistrellus hanaki, assembly GCF_964339955.1. Classification (NCBI taxonomy): domain Eukaryota; kingdom Metazoa; phylum Chordata; class Mammalia; order Chiroptera; family Vespertilionidae; genus Pipistrellus; species Pipistrellus hanaki. The sequence goes on from NC_140510.1 coordinate 45,127,422, forward strand.
AAATCACAACTATACACAGTGACACAGATGAACTATACAAACATAATGTTAAACAAAAGAAGACACAAAAGATAACATACTATGTAATTCCTTTTACATAAAGTTCAAGAAAAGGCAAAACCATTCTATAGTGTTAAAAATCAGGACAGGGATTGCTCTTGGGGGTATATGAGGGAGGCCTCTGAGATGCTGGTAATGTTTTACCCAGTCTCTTCCATTGGTATGACTCCCAGGAATCTCACATGTAATGGTGACTCTTAAATCTGTAGCTCCAGCCCACACATGTATCCTGAGCTCCAGAATACTCAATGTCTTCCTCTTCTATTTGTTATCTTGCGTAGAAAGGTGGCCAGGGATGAGAACAAAAATAGGAAGTCAATTATTCAAACCAGGGATCTGAGAGTCATTCTTATTTTTCCCCACTCCTCACTCTCCATACCCTCATCACTTACCATTTTCTAAATCCACACTGTCTCCTAAAACAAAGAACCCTTTTAATCCATCCATCCATCCATCCATCCATCCATCCATCTTCTGCCATTGTCTCTATCATTTCTCACCTAAATTATTGCAAACTAGTGTTCCTGCTTTCACTTTCAGCCCCCTTCTGTTCAGTGGCTGAGGTTATATTTGTTATTCCAAATCTGAACATGCTTTTCCATGTTAAAATTAATCTGTGGTTCCGTGGCTATTCATAAGTGACTAGAACATTTTCAAATTTTCTAGCACAGCTTATTGGATTCTCTTTTAATCTTTTTTTATCTTGTCACCTGCCCGTCTTTCCAGTTTTTTGCCTGGTTACTCCCTCGTGGGAATCCCACACTGCAGCCACACCAAAGTTATTACAGTGGCCAAACAGGTTTCACTACCCATGCTTTCTTCCAGCTCAGAATTCCTTTTTTCCCCCCCTGGTCCATCATCCAAGACTCAGCGCAAGCCTTTCCTTGACTGAGAAACCTTCGGGGACCACATTTTTACATGACTGTGATCATGAGTTACACCCAATTTTCCATTTGTTTTTATCACTCACATTACAAACATGAGTAATTTTCTAGTTTGCTAAGGTGCTCTTCATAATTATCATTTAACATGCAATATTAAGTTCTCAATCTTCTCTGATCCCACAGTATACTCTATATCACTTTTATTACATCACTTATCACTGGCTTTTTAATTTTTTTTAAGTGCTCATCTCCCCGATTACGTCCTGAATTACTTAAGAGCAGAAATATTTTCTTGTACTTATTTCCACTAGTATATCCCTAGCACAGAGCCTGTTAAAGAGTAGGACTTCACTAAATGAAAGTGAATGAATGACTAAGTAATGGTGCTTGTGAAAGCACAAAAGAATATAGTATGGGTAATATTTTTCTCCCTTTCTCTCAATTGTCCAAACTTTCCATGGCTATTTATTCATTTAGCATCACCCTGTTAACAAAAAGAGGGGAGAGAGGATTTAGAAGACAATTTTCAGTCATATTATATTGCCTTCACATTTTAAGTTATTTTTTATTTATTGAACATCTTACTACTCCCAATTTTGCTTGATATGAATATATATTGTACAATGAAGAAGATAGGAAGGGAATTTGCAATCTCCTGTTCTGTTTGTAACACACTTCACTAACAGTTAATGCTTAATCCTTATCTTATTAGCTCTTCCAACAGTCTTGGCTCAGCTGACTGCTCCCTCTTCCTTGAACCTCTGTCTTTATTTGGCCTTCTGGACACTATTCTGGTTTCCCTCCTACCTTTATGGCTTCTTTAGATGTGTCCTGTTGCCAGACCTTCTGACTCCTCTTCTGATCCACTAAATATTGGAGCCCACCAAGATTCAGGTTTTTTGTTTGTTTGTTTGTTTGTTTTTTAAGCAAGCAAGAATTCATTGACAGCAGCAAAAACATTCAGGACAGTGAACCAAGAACCATTTCTTCCCTGGTTGCAAGTCTCACGGGGTCTTTTAGAGGTTAGAGGTCCTTCCCTTCCTTTCCCTTCCCTCCCCTCCCTTCCCCTCCCCTCTCCTCCCCTTCCCTTCTTACAATCAACTACCCAGTCCCATTTCACCTTGGTTCTTAAGCCTGGCTACACATTAGAATCACCTGAGATGCTTTTATTTTTTATTTTTTATTTTTAAATATATTTTATTGATTTTTTTTACAGAGAGGAGGAGAGAGGGATAGAGAGCTAGAAACGTCGATGAGAGAGAAACATCGACCAGCTGTCTCTTGCACACCCCCTACTGGGGATGTGCCCGCAACCAATGTACATGTCCTTGACCGGAATCGAACCCGGGACCTTTCAGTCCGCAGACCGATGCTCTACCACTGAGCCAAACCAGTTTCGGCAACCTGAGACGCTTTTAAAATGAAATCCCAAATCCAGGCCCCTCTTGTACCAGAGCCTCTGGGTGCAGAGCCAGGATTTCATAGTGATTCTAACGTGGAGCCAGTGTCGAGCACCACATTGGGTAGGTTTAAATACCATCTCCATGCAGAGTACCACAATAATTTAGTCAACATCTATCATCTCATATATTTTACCAAAAAGAAAAGGGGAAAAAAGAAAGAAAAGTTTTTTTCCTTGTGATGAGAACTTTTATGGTCTACTCTCTTAGCGGCTTTCATATATACCATACCAAGATAGCAGGGTCAACAGTCATCATGTTGTACACTAATCCCCAGTACTTATTTATCTTATAACTCAAAGTATGTACCTTTTTAAAAAATATATTTTATTAATTTCTACAGAGATGAAGGGGCAGGGACAGAGAGCCAGAAACATCGAAGAGATGAAAAATCAGCTGCCTCCTGCAACTCCCCCATACCCCCAGTGGGGAGGTGCCTGCAACCAAGGAACATGCCCTTGACCAGAACCAAACCCAGGACCCTTCAGTCTTCAGGCCGACGCTCTGTCCACTAAGCCAAACCAGTTAGGGCCAAAGTATGGACCTTTTGATGTCATTCGTCCAATTTCCCTAGTCCCTACTCCCCAGCAATAATCAATGTATTTCAGACTGTATAAAATATGGTAGTAACACTTAATAAATAGCATGATGAGCTGAGGGCTTTGGATAAACATAAAAATAATTAAAATAAATGTTAGTATACCTGAGCCAAAAAAATATCATATCATGGTGACCATCTACACAGAGGTCAGATTGCATTGGTGTGACAAGGGCAGAAAGCCCTGAGTCATGCCTCAAACACTGTTGTGGGGTCCCTGGCATGCAGAACCCTACACATCTTGAAGGTAGAAGGGTAGTCACTGGGATGAGAAAGCCAAATTTGAAACAGAACTAGTCATCAAAGAAAAGCAGGCATCAAAGATACTAGACAAAAGTTTGTCCAGAACCTGTCTCTTCTCAACTAACGAAGTGAAGCAAATACAGCAGTTTTTAGGCTCAGAGTCATTGTTGAATGAGGTCCCCAAAAATACCTGGGAGCATATCCTATCAAGGATGTAGTGAATTTTTCCAAACGAAAATATTTTTATACTAATAACACCAATGTTATACCAGCAAGCATTCTTTAATGCTTACCATATGCCAGGCACTGTCTAATTTGATCCTAACAATAAATTCAATGAAATAAGTACTCTTGCTATCCTTATGTTACAAACGAGAAAGCGGAGGCTTAGAGAGATTAGGAAATTTGTTCAAAGCCATGCAGGCCTTAAGGGAAGAAAACAGAATTGGAACCTAGGTCTGCTTGAAGCCAAAGTCCATGCCTTCAACTGCTCTGCATACTACCTTTTATTGGCAGCTGGCCCTCTATACATGTGGGTTCTGCACCTGCAGATTCAAACTCAGATGGACAATATGAAAAAACAAAAACAAAAACAAACAAAAAAACAAAGAAAAAAGCCACATTGTTGCTGACCTGTGCTATATAGGTAAGCCTACAATGGTTGTGTCTGCAATGAACATGTACAGACTTTTTCCCCCTGTCATTATTCCATAAACAACACAGTATAAACATTACTCACATAACATTTGCATTGTATTAGGTACTCTAAGTAATCTACAGATGATTTAAAATATGTTGATGAATAGGTACTCTAAGTAATCTATAGATAATTTAAAGTATGCTGCTGTGTGTAGGTTATGTGCGAATACATCATTTTATATAAGGGACCTGCGCACCTATGGATGTTGGTGTCTGTGGGGATCCTGGAACCAATCTCTGCAAGATACCGAGGGATCACTATATCTCTGTCTCCACAGATGATGCTTTTTTATTCCTGGATGGAATGTCATAGAGCTTTAGATTGCAGACTGGAACTGAAGGGAAGTGTGCTCCTCAGCTTCTCACCCTTTTGTACACTTTTTTTTTTTTTTCATACTTCTTCTTTGACTGTGAATATAAAGGAAACAGGCTTGAGTTCAGACATACCTGTGACAGTAGTAACAAAAGCTACAGAACAGGCAGAATGGAGGCAGAAAGATTACTCCAAGACTGACCATCAAAGTCACCCAGACATATTTAAGCAAAGAAGTAGCTAAAATGGATTGAGAATCAGTCGGCTTTATAAGGAAAACTAGAGAGAAGCTTAAGATTTTACTTGTCCAAATAGAGTCAAACAAAGGTGCTCTAATGTATGTTGCTTTATTCTTTTTGTTAAATATTTTATAGGCTTATTAAACTGAAAAAATATAAGTGTGAGGTTAGGTATTGTACCACTTTTCTGGTTGGGGTAGCAATTTAACTTAACATTGTCAAAACAGTCTTACTTTAAAATATACAGTATATATATATATATATATATATATATATATATATATATATATGAGAGAAAGAGAGAGGGGGAGAGAGATAGAAATATCAATGATAAGAGAGAATCATTGATTGGCTGCCTCCTACACTCCCCACATTGTGGATCGAGCTCCCAACCTGGGCATATGCCCTAACTGGGAGTCGAACTATGACCTCCTGGTTCATAGGTTAACACTCAACCACTAAGCCACACTGGCTGGGCAAAACAGTCTTAATTTTGGAGTATTATGGCCTTTTACACCGATGACTATTAAATTTTGTATATATTTTTATTGTATTGGATAATTCAGTGAATTTTCAATCAATGCTGCAATTTCTTATTTTATTTTTTGCTGCAAAAGCTTTATTGTTTCCATTTGGTCCAGTGCATGGGAGTGGGCATCATGGCTGTTAAAAGAATGACTAGTCTTTTTGGGGAAGAGGCTCAGGCAAAAGCCAGACACCAGGGGAATGCAGAGGGCCCCTCAAAGGCCTCTGGGCTCCAAAGGCTCCTAGTGGTGCTTGAAGGTGAGCCTTTTGAAGAGAGAGTCGTCCAGCCCAGCCTGGGGCCTGACACCCTACGGAGGTGAGTCAGGTGTCACCCATCTTCTTTATGCGTTTCACCTCCTCACCCAGGAAGTGGTCCTTCAGGAAGTCATGGAACTGAGTGATGGAAGAGAAAATGCTGTCACCTGTACAACACGACATATGGGGGAATAATGTTCAGGAGGAATTTGCCCCAGTGAGGCCAATGCTTAGAATATAAGCTTCATTCCAGGGAAGGTCTTGGGATGGGTAGGCATGGATAAAAGGGGTACTTACAGGAGGGTCTGTGCAGGCAGACTCCAGGCCTGCAGCTCCAAAATGGCCTGGTTCCGGTTCCTCTCCAGGGCCCTGCAGCTTCCACGGTGTCCTGAGATTTGCCCCACTCCTCTTGGGGAGGCTTTTACACAGAGGACAGACAAGGCTCAGCATTGGCCCACATAACCCGCAAAGGACGAAAACAACATCCTCCAACAACTGCGGGGGTGAAGGGCCTAGTCTAAGAGTCGTCTATTATCCCCCATCTCCTACAACTACATGTCCCAGACCACTCTGGGGTCTCAGAACTGGCTGCACCTCCATTTCTGGCCACAATGAAGAACCCAGTGTTGTCATTTTGAGTGACTCTTTCCAATTTCGGTTCTGACTCTTTCAGTAGCTTGCACCTGCTCTACTTACAGCTTTTTATAGCCTCATCTAATGGTGGATTTGAAGACTATCCTAATATTTATTGTTTCACCAGAATGGGTCTTAGAGTCCGTATAAGAAGATATGAAATAGCAATTACCAACTGTATGGGGAAATTAGCAATGCTACTGTGATGACAAGCACAGTAGTTGTGGTGTGACCTATTTATTGATTTCTTTAATAACCTTCATAGTTGTAATGAGTCATCCCCGTTTCTTAATCTAAATTATAGGGAACCCTTTCATTCCCAAACCAAATGAATATACCTACATGACAACATTTTTTTTTTTTCTTTCTCACTCTCATTAGAAAGACTTGATTTTTTAACAGTTAGGAGACTCATACCCTTGTGAGTTGGAATCCTGGCTAAGAGGAAGGAAAGATTAGAGAAGGTGTGGATTCCTCCACTGACCTCAACTTGTCCTCTAGACATTTTTTAGAGGCTTTGAAACATGACCAGGCTCTTTGTTGCTGTGAGTCAAATATTTAAGAACCTAGTTTCTTTCAATGCTTTTATATTTTAAAAAAAAGAAAAGAGAGAAAAGCAGAATAGGAAGTAATTTTTGGTTTGATAATCAAGCAGATTGTATTTGCCTTATACATCATTTTTTGTTATTCACAAATAAGGAATTTTTAAAGGAGCCATTAAAGAACAGTCATTTGAGAAGGCAGGAGAGGACATCCTTTTAAGTCCCAGTGCTGGCAGATAGTGTCTGTTGTAGAAATTCAGATGCTTGGCTAATGAGAAAGAAAGCCTCATCACATTATTAGTTGTTTTATGCACATTAATATCTTTCTTCTTGAGTATAGATCATTGAAATCACAGATTAGCACACAGTCGTGCTGCAAACTAAGGAGGAGAATGGTTTTCTCCCATGATTCCTGGAAACAGAGGAGTAACTGTCTGAGCTGAGAAGATTGCAGCATGTTTTAACTTGTAGCTTCAGTGTCACACAGGGTTTTTCTACAGTGCTCGAAATGTATGACTGTTATTCACAGGAAGATTTGAAACCATATTTCCAGTCATGCAAATTCTGCAGATGAGTCACTTGACATACCAGGAGTATGTGGGCATAAAAACAATGGTAAGAGGAAGTATTTTTTTTAAATATATATTTTATTGACTTTTTACATAGAGGAAGAAAGAGGGATAGAGAGTTAGAAACATCAATGAGAGAGACACATCGACCAGCTGCCTCTTGCATACCCACTACTGGGGATGTGCCCGCAACCAAGGTACATGCCCTACTGGAATAGAACCTGGGACTTTTCAGTCCACAGGCCGACGCTCTATCCACTGAGCCAAACCGGTTTTGGCAGGAAGTATTTTTTTTACTTTAACACAAAATTCAAAGGTAGAGAAGATGCCCCTTATGAGATATAAGACTTAACAAAAATGCTGAAAAGTTCAGAGATAATTAACTCTGAAAATGATGATCAAGGAGTTATATTTAGATAAAGGAAATGATCCATTCTGCAAGAAAGTTTGAGCACAACAAAGTTCCTTTTGGATTATGAACAAAAACAGTAAAAGTCTGCATTTGTTCTGATCTTTCAACAGAAGTGGGAAGAATTAATGTCTCATTAAAGAAAACAGTAGTTCAAACAAAATATGATGTTTCTTTTATGAACTGGAATAAAACACCAAAGTTGGTGGTGTAGAACTCTAACATTATCAAGACCCCAAAGTTGTCAGACTCACAAGTGGAAGCAATGTTGACTTGATTCCTGACTTCAATTAGGATGATCATATAAAGATTCTGAAATATTAGTGTGTGTCTGAAAAAGCCAAGGTGATTGCAGTGGTGTGACCGATTTGAGCCAATGCTTACACTCAAGTGCTCTAATATTTTGGCGTGTCTTCAGAGCTGCCCTTCCATAATGTTAACATCCTCAAGGTTCAAAATCCTCACCTCTCTCCACGTCTCTGTAATCAGTCAGCTGCCTCTGGCTTCACTTCTTACCTTATTCAGCCAGATCCCACAATTCATCCCTTCAATCCCACTCTTGCCAAGACAATTAAATTCCTTAGTCCTTTGAAAGGTCAGTTACTAAATCCACTCTGAATCAATCCAACCACCAGCTTCTCTTATATATGAACACCTGGAGAGCAAAAAAATCACCAAACTATCAAAAATTAATGTTAGTAATGGATATCTCCAGGGATAGGGCTAAATTTCACTCTCTATACTAATAAATATAGAAGAAATTATGGAATTAGGAAATCCCTTTGGCAATAAGAGAAGTAGTACTTCAGGAAAGAGGTATCAATGGATGAAAGGGAATGAGGAACAGAATTTACATGATCTCAAGTATTTCCTTCAAATACTAATTATAAAAGGATGGAAGAGTAATTTTTCAGTCAAAATCTGGCAGATACCATCTATTGACATAAGAAACATCCAAACTGTAATGGATTTTTATAAGGATTTGTTTGAGCCCAACTGATGGCAATTGTTAGGAAGCAAGATCTCAAAAGCTCCAGAGAATGACAGTTTGCAGTTTCTATTATGCATGTGGAACTGAGAAGGGAGTCTAAGGAAGATTACATGAGGGTGAGAGAAAGCAATGTGGTGATCGGATGGCAGGATGGTTAACAAGATTGTATGCTTTTTATAGGTGGTTCTGCTTTGGAGGGGTATGCCAAAGAGGATTACTCCGGCATTTCAAGGGTATGGTACCCAGGATGCACAACAACAATGGACAGGCCTTGCTTAGTACTGTTTTCTAAAGAAGTTATAGGCATGATTACCCACCATGACCTGCACAGTTAGGAATTTATAATCACAGGCTACTTCCAGGAGAACCCCTCTTTCATCCACAGATCTTGAATCCATAAGTAGTTTATTCTTTGTTTATGGTAGAAGGTAAGAATCTAAATCACATTTTTCACCTGTGATAGTTTGAATAATGATCTGGCAGAGGTATCTACGCCCTAAACCCCCAGAACACACACACACACACACACACACACACACACACACACATACACACACACATTATCTCACATGAATCTTATTCATGAATAAGATTATGAAATATGAAATGAGGAGATTATCCTGGATTATCTGAGTGAGCCCAATCTAATCACATGAATACTTAAAAATGGAGAACCTCTCCTGGCTGTGGTCAGAGGGAAATGCAACTATAGAACAATGGTTAGAGCAGTGGTTCCCAACCTTTTTTTGTCCACGACCCACCTCAGCATCTCTAAAATCCTGATACCTCCACTGTGAAATATAAGTCTTATTATTCAAAAGGTGACCTCCTATTCATATGGAGGAAGCCTAAAAGGCCATTAACTTTGTCTAAACAAGCTTCCAAAGAGTGTAGTATACATGAAATGGAAAAAAATAAAAGAAAGGATAGTTGAAGAACTGAGAAGAAATCACTAAGAAATTGTTAAAAATAATAATAATATTAAGTGATATGAAAAAATAGCAAATAAAGTTTCAAAAGATATAATAGAGAACTGAAATGCATAAATATGTAACACTACATCCTATATAATAAAAGGATAATATGCAAATAGACTGAAGGGCAGAACAACTGAGCAACCAAGCAACCAGTTGCTATGACATGCACTGGCCACCAGGGGGTGCATGCAGAACATGGCAGGCATCAGCCATGGTGGGATGGTGGAGCAGGTGAGCGGGGGCATCAGCGTGAGCCTCTGGTGGCTACTGAAAACTTTTTGCTCCCATGTGCCGTGGTCCTGTCCAGTGCTCACACTTGTTTCTGGCACCAGCTCTGCTCGCACCTGCAGCCAGTGCTGGAGCTGTTACTTGCACCTGCTACCGGTGCCTGGCACGTCCCCAATCACTCCTGAGGGTTTCTCCACCTCCCCCTGCTCCTGAGGGGCAAACAGGGCAGCAGCTGGTGTTTGTACCTGCTGATGGCACTGGCCCTGCTCGTACCCACTGCTGGAGCTGGCCCCAATCACTCTGCATCATTAGTGGGTGCGAACAGGGCCGTGGGAGCAGCAGCAGTGGGAGCCACTGGGCGGGGGCATAGAAGATGGGCTGAGACCCACCCTGTGCTCACTGCAGCCTGTGGCCCACAGTTCCTTTCAAGGTCCGTGAATTCATGCACAGAGCCCCTAGTATTTATATACTGTATATGAGACCCCTGGAACCATAAAAAATGCAAAAAATTCATTGTTAATATTCATTCTTTTAAAAATATATATTTTATTGATTTTTTTACAGAGAAGAAGGGAGAGGAATAGAGAGTTAGAAACATCAATGAGAGAGAAACATTGATCAGCCGCCTCCTGCGTACCCCCTACTGGGGATGTGCCCTTAACCAAGGTACATGTCCTTGGCTGGAATGGAACCTTTGGTCCGCTGGCCAATGCTTTATCCACTGAGCCAAACCGGTTAGGGCAATAACTCATTCTTGAATTGCCTCTCTTAAAAATCAAATTACCCCCCTGAGGGGCATGTACCCTACGTTGGGAACCACTCGGTTAGAGAAATGCAATGTTGCTGGCTATAGGAATGGAAGAGGGGGCCAAGAACAAGGAATGAAGGTGGCTTCTAAAACTGGAAAAGGTAAGGGAATAGATTCTTGCCTCCAGGCTCCAGGCAGGAATGCAGTCCCGCTGACACCTTGCTTCAGCCCACTGAGACCCACGGCGGAATTCTTTTTTTTTTTTTTTTTTTTTTTTTTTTTTAATATATTTTATTGATTTTTCACAGAGAGGAAGAGAGAGGGATAGAGAGTTAGAAATGTCGATGAGAGAGAATCATCGACCAGCTGCCTCTTGCACACCCCCATGGGGGATGTGCCCGCAACCAAGGTACATGCCCTTGACCGGAATCGAACCCGGGACCTTTCAGTCCACAGGCCGATGCTCTATGCACTGAGCCAAACCGGTGCCGGCCCACGGCGGAGTTCTGACTATGAAACTGCAAGATGACACTTTTAAAAATATATATATATATTTTATTGATTTTTTACAGAGAGGAGGAGAGAGGGATAGAGAGCTAGAAACGTCGATGAGAGAGAAACATCAACCAGCCGATGACGCTAGATGTGTCATCTAGCTAAAACCGGTTTGGCTCAGTGGATAGAGCGTTGGTTTGCGGACTGAAAGGTCCCGGGTTCGATTCTGGTCAAGGGCATGTGCGTTGGTTGCGGGCACATCCCCGGTAAGGGGTGTGCAGGAGGCGGCTGGTCGTTGTTTCTCTCTCATCGATGTTTCTGGCTCTCTATCACTCTCCCTCCTCTCTGTAAAAAACAATCAATAAAATATATTTTATATATATATATATATATATATATATATATATATACTCCTCTAATCAATACTTTTTATTAAATATTCTATCCTGTTCCTATTAGAGTGATATTTTTACTAAATATGTAATTCCCACGCACATTGATCAGAATGGATTTCTTTTCCCGATCTATAACTGTATTGTTTTAATTACTGTTGCTTTATAATTTCAAAAAAAAAAGAGTCTTGCATCCTTCCCCTTTTAACTCCCATTCCTACCTCTTTATTTAGGACTTCATTCTTTCTCTCCTGTTGCCAGCATCTTAATACTCTGCCTCCAGAGCATGCTCTCTTAGTTCATTTTCCACTTTACTGATAGGATGATTTAAAAATGCAAGTCTAATCAGATTTATGCCACGTAAGCCCTTAATGGCCATCCCTCATCTTCAATACAGAGTTCACATTTCTCGGTGTGGCACATAGAAGTGGCTTGCCAAATGATGCTGCCTGCCTCATCAGAGTCACCTCCGGCCCCTCCTGCTACTGTGGGCTCCAGACACCATACAGCTGGAAGCTCGTGGAGAGTGCCGCACTTCCGGTCTTTGGTATCTTTGGATATGTTGCTTGTCTAGAACACCTTCCCTTCTTCCTCCAAGCCAATTAGCACTGCATCAGTTTCCCTTGGCAAGCGTTGCATGTCCTCGCTGTTCGACTGAGCTAGCGGCCTTCGTGGCACCTCCACAGCAGCACAACAGTCTTTCATTTCCGTAGCCACTTATCAGGGTGCTAACAACCTTACGATAATAAGAAGAAGAATATGGAAAGTAATCAAGTAAGTGGCACCTCTTATTAAAACCCGAGGTAAGTGCTTTTCATAATTCAGTAACTTCTAAGCGTCAGCTCATCTTTTCGTGTTCCGTGAAGCTGCTTTTGACTAAAAATAATATTGTCCAGCTTGTTCACTCGTCTTATTCACAAGGCTTGGCTACAAGTGACTTTGGGAATGTTTCCAAAGGAAGAAAAGTTTTCAAAAGAACATGACTCAGGCTCTAAAAGTAATCCGGAGAGAATGTCTAAAATATTTTGAGTAGGAATGATATTGTCTGGATATTTTAATAGGCATAACCCTCATTTAAACACCTGTGCGAATCACTAGGTTTGGTGAGGCCCCCTTCCTCTGTGTTCCCATGGCAATGAACACAAACATCCAGCCTAGCACATACGATGTCACATGGATGTGACATATGTAAGTACCTCTTTTCATTATCAGTGGTTTTCAATTGTCGGGGTGTTTGGGGAAGTCTCTGATTGTCACATGTTGAGCAGGGAGGTGCCCCTGACATTCAGTGGTTAGGAGGCAGAGAGGCTATAAATCCTACAAGGTGCAGATTAAGTCCTAAACAACAAAGAATTATCCTGCCCCCAATGCCCATAATGACCTCATTAAGAGGCTGACTTTATGTATCTTTAATTTCTAATGGGCTGGGAGAATGCCAGCACTAAAAGTCATTCTAACTGAAATGGCAAAGGAATGGGGGCAGGAACCCCTAGTCATAGTTTGAAGGTTACGTGGGCTTAAATAATCAGTCCGTTTCTTTGTAAGTCACCTTTCGTAGCTATGACCATATTTCTTATATAATTGATCAAAGATGAACTAAAAGAGAATGAAGTCATTTCACCCAGATACTTCTTTTTTCTTTTCTTGATTGGTCCAGGTAAAGGTAATTCTAATAAAAATGGCAACAACAAATAAGTTTACCTTCAGTACTTTCTTTCACCCATCCACCCATCTCTAAGAGTCTCCTTCATGATTTGTTATCTACCTCCAGGAACCTCTCTAATTTGGGGACCCCCTTGGGAAATAGATATTCTGGCCTGGAGTATGTATACTTCTTTTAGGGTCCAAGTTCCTAATTTTTCAAACTGATAATCCAGGTGGCTCCGTAATGTGTTTTCTACGTTATGTCTAAATTCCCTTCCAGTTTTGACGTTGTAGAGGTAAAAAATCATTAAAAGTCTACAACATTTTCACAAGTACTTCCTAAATGTACTCATGACTCTAAGTTATTAATGAGCATTTACAGTTTGTGCCAATGTCATGAGTTGAAGGGTAAGAGAGAATTTTAAGAAGGGGCACTAGACTATTTCAATCAAGTGGGAGATATTTTTTGAGCTGCTGGATTTTGGATTTCTCTAATCATGATTTTTAGAAAACTAGCTCCCCACCATTCCCTAGGTCCATTTCTAGTTTTTAAACAACATTGTGACCCTAGCTGGTATGGCTCAGTGGATAGAGTGTTGGCCTGCATACCGGAGGGTCCCAGGTTTGATTCCAAATGCCTGAATTTTGGGCTCGATCCCCAGTAGGGAACCTGCAGGAGGCAGCCGATCAGTGATTCTCTCTCATCATTGATGTTTCCATCTCTCCCTCTACCTTCCTCTCTGAAATCAATAAAAATAAGTTTAAAACAACAGCTGCAGCAACAACAACAACAATAACAACAAAGAACACAACAGCTGCAGCAGCAACAGCAACAATAACAACAAAGAACATTGTATATTGTCTGTATCTATTAGAATGTCAACTTTAGCCGGGACCGGTTTGGCTCAATGGATTAAGCGTTGGCTTGGGGACTGAAGGGCCCCGGGTTCGATTCCGGTCAAGGGCATGTACCTTGGTTGTGGGCATATCCCCAGTAGGGGGTGTGCAAGAGGCAGCTGATCGATGACTCTCTCTCATTGATGTTTTGAACTCTCTATCTCTCTCCCTTCCACTCTGTACAAAAATCAATAAAATATATTTAAAAAAAATAGAATGTCAACTTTATAAGAATAAGAACCTCATCAGCTTTATTTGTACTGCATCCTCAGTGCATAGAACTGTATCTGCTCTACATAGGCACTCATTAAATATGTGTTGAATAAATGAATAATAAGTAACTTACTATAAGTAGATATATAATCATTTACCAATAAAAGAATACAGTGGTGTATTCTTCAACAAAAAGAAACTTCATGTCAATGGGGTGATTATATGACATATTGTAAACTCTGGACTAGATTGCAAAGTCATGGAAGGGCATCAGCACTAATAAAAGATAAAAATGCTAATTGACCATATCTTCGCTATGCCCACAGTCAATCAGAGTGAGTATGCAAGATGGAGGTTACTTTACATATGCAGGCGGGAGTGGTGTGAAACCTGCTATTGGGGGAAGCAGGGTGGCGGAGGGAGCTACTGGAGTGATGCTCCAGACAGAAGCGAGGACTTGCTGGCTCTGGGCAGCTGGGAGTGAAGCCAGGGGCCTATTTTTGCATGAATATCGTGCAATGGACCTCTAGTTAAATATAAAAACATATTACTGAATTATTAGGAGCACTTAAGCATGGAGAAAAAGTCAAGAGAAACTCATTTATCCCTATGTCTGATCTAGGTGGAGAATATCTGATAGGCTCTCAGGAAAAATAAGATAAATTCTGAAAAGTTCAAAGTCCATTAGATTAAGCAATAATCCTAGACACACTTAAAATCTTATTTTACTGAATCCTAATCTGCCATTAAGGCCCAATGAAGGTACCTTATAGCAGTAATGACATACTAATGACTTACAAAGAACTTAAAACAAACTCATTTACATCATTTGTGTTTAATGGGACCAGTAATTATCTCCATTTTACAAAGGACAAGTCAATCAGGGAAAATCATGTTAAATCAATACCACATTCTAAATGAAGTTTCCATTCACCACATTAGTGAGGGAATATAAATAAAATTGAAAAATCAACTCAAACATAGATAGTATAATTTTAAGACTTTAAATATTTCCTGGTTTCAAAATGTCAATAACAAGTATGGGAAAGACTGACAATGAAAACAACTTGCACTCTTTATTGCAAAGTCCCACAGAAGGTTGCAAAAGAAATTCTGTCTTCTAGATCCTTACTTCAAAATCACGATCATGGGAAATGTTTCAATTTGTGATTGCACTCAGCAGAAAATAACGAAACAAAAAAAGAAACATTTTTTTGGTCATATACCAATAAATCTGAAGGTCAGATAAAGAGCTTCACAGATAAGAAAAAACTAAAGTTCTTCACTGCCAAGCCAGTATTATATAAAATGCTGAAAGGTATTCTTTAAGAAGAGGAAGAAGAAGAAAAAGGTAAAAATAAAAATTATAAACAACAAATACTTATGTATCAACAAATGAATCTAAAAATCAAGTGAATAAAATATCTGATGAGAGGAATAAACTGGTGAATATAATAGAATCAGGGGCATAGAAAAGGAGTGGACTGACAGTTGTCCTCATGTTGTCATTTGTGCTCACAAGATGGCTGCTCTACCTCCAGCACTGCAAGCAGAAAGGAAGTGACAAAGGGCAAAAGGCATGTGCCAGCAAAAACTTGGTAAGAGATTTATCAGAAGCCTTTATTCATCAACTTTTCTCTCAGGTCTCGTTGACCAGAACTTGTCCTAAATGGCTACTCCAAGCTTCAGGATGAGCTATGAGCTATGAAAAGTACTCTATCGCCTTTGCACTTTACCACACTTTTAGTATCTGTAGGATATATGTACAGTAGACTGACTATTCTATGTTGATGCAGTATTAAATACCCAAAGGCCCTGGCTGGTGTGGCTCAGTTTGTTGGGTGTTGTCCGGTGCACCAAAAGGTTGCTGGTTTAATTCCTGGTCAGGGCATATGCCAGGGTTGTGGCCTTGATTCCCATGGTGGGGGTGGGTGAGGATGGGGGTAGGGTGGGGATGGGGATCATGCAGGAGGCAGCCAACTGATGTTCCTCTCTTACATCAATGCTTCTTTTTCTCTGTCCCTCTCCCTTTCTTGCTCTCTAAAAATCAATAAATATATATATATTTTAAAAACTGCTTAAATATCCAACTGGAAGGAGCTGGGCATAAAAGGGGTGAGCATCAGAGGCAGGATTTATCCTGTTGCTAAAGAAGCTTAAACTTCATGCCCTAGTTAAGTTTGGTCAGTGGATAGAGTGTTGGCATGCAGACTGAAGGGTCCCAGGTTCAATTCCAGACAAGGGCATGTACCTCCGTTGCAGGCTCAATCCCCAGTAGAGGAGTCAGGATTCAGCCAATCAATGATTCCCTTACATCACTGATGTTTCTCTCTCTCTCCCTTTCTCTCTCTGAAATCAATAAAAATACATTAAAAAAGAAGCTTAAACTTTAGCTTCCCTCACTCATATGGACTCCTTTGAGGACCTGGGAGGGGTTCTGGAAATATGCTCACAAAATCATATGCTTTTGTAAAACTTGAACAATTAAAATATTTTAATTTTTAAATATATTTTTATTGATTTCAGAAAAGAAAGAGAGAGAGAAAATCATTAATTGGCCACCTCTTGATGCCCTCCACTGGGGATTGAGCCCCATACTGGGGCATGTGCCTCTCCTGGAAATCGAACTGTGACCTCCAGGTTCATAGGTCGAGGTTCAACCAGTGACCCATGCCAGCTAGACTCAATTAAGATATTTTAATTGTAATTAATAATATCACTGTTCTTTTCAACTTTGACTTTCCCAACCTCATGACAGAAGGTGAATGCTGTGATGTGGCCATGGGTTTTGAGAGATCAAGCTAAGTGGAAGCTATGTTTTGAGGATGTATTTAGTTTGGGTTTTGTGGGGTATATTATGGAAATTCGCATTGGAATTATTGTCAGCCACCGAAATATTCCTGCTGTCCACTGTCATAACTCATCTGGCACCATGATGTGAAGAAGGTACAGGGTTAAACATAAATCTCATTCATCCATAAGCTACGATAACATGTTGGTAATCAACTAACTGTTTAATGTGTGTTTTCAGCTCAGAGTAGTTTCTTTATGTTAGTTACTGACAAGAAAACTTGAAATACTCTGAAATTTCATATATGAAATAAACTAGGTAAAAACTTCCCAAAATTTCATAGTAATTCTAAAGTTTTACATGACATTTCCATTAAGTTAAGGTGCTAAAAAAGACCTTTTCTCAATTGTCTATTAAAAGATTATTAAAGGATATGTTATTTTGAAATTTGAAACCTTCATATGAAGAGGCAAACAACAAGCACACAGCAAAAAAATATTTTTAAAATATAAAGGTATGTCAGGCAGTTAATCAAACTTATGCTGGCCCTAACCGGTTTGGCTCAGTGGATAGAGCATCGGCCTGCAGACTCAAGGGTCCAGGTTCGATTCCAGTCAAGGGCATGTACCTTGCTTTCGGGCATATCCCCAGTGGAGGGTGTGCAGAAGGCAGCTGATTGATGTTTCTCTTTCATCAATGATTTAGCTACACTTTTTCCAGTCCAGTGAAGCACCCCAACTTCTCTTTCAGGTAATTGTCAGCAACACAGAAGTAAATACCAACATGAAGCAGATTATTATTGTAGATCACACAGGGAGAACAAAGGGCAAAATATTTAATTGCAACAGTGTTTGACTATATTCTACACAGTGAGAAAACCTAAAGTCATTTTCAAGTACCATTATTTCTTACTTCTTTTCAGTCGGGTCAAGTTTCTAAACTTTCTAAATCTCTTTTCCAGCTAATGAAAAAGAAAATAGGATTCTACCACGTCTCCTATCTACCTACTCCAGGGCTTCTGTGAGGATCAAATGAGATGAGGCACAGAAAAACACTTCACAGACATTTGGTTACAGTGTAAAATGTTTGCACCTGGCTATAAAGCAAGTCATGTTCCTGGGCTGAAGAAACTCCAAGGAGACTAGTCACTAGGGAGAGGAAATTGGGCATTGCTATGTGATGTCATTACCGGGCACCCACAGCCACTGTTTCTGGGCTGGGCTGGGGTGTGGGTCCCATTTTGCGCCAGGGGGTCTTGGCAGTGTTGGCTGCGATTTGGTGGGCTGGGCTGTCACGCCGGGGTGGTGGCCGTGCCTATGTCCCACTTGGGGGAAGCGGAGTGTTGCCTTGTCGGTGCCAGGTCCGTGGTGCCTGCCAGTGTGCATCATGGCAGCTCCTGCTTTGAGTGTCTTCCCCCTAGTGGTCAGTGTGCATCATGGCTACCAGTCTGATGGTCAGACAGACACTTGGGCTTTTTATATATATACACATATTTAAAAGTGTACAGAGAGTGCTGCTCTCTTTTAAGTCAGAATTGGAGTTAGTTGGCCAGAGATGCCCATTTGAAATGTCCTTTCCCAGTGACCCTCACCCTGAGTTCATTTAGCCTTCTTAGATGAAGCTAATAGCCGTCCCACACCAGCCAGGAGAGGGCCACAGGAAGGAGAAAAACAAACTGAGTTTCAAATTCTCTTAGAAAATTTCCACTGAAAATGAAACTGCTTGTTTCCACTGTATACTCAACAACTCCATTTTGTCATCGACCCATATTAGCAGTCTTTCTACCTGAACACAGCAAGAGGTTTATGCAGCATGGCCAACACACTTCCCTAAGGGTGTACTGTGAAACATCAGCTCACAAACCTCTGCTCCTTGGGTATAATCAATCGGGGGAATGTTGCCCACCGGAATCTCCTCCGCAGACTCCCAATGCACTCCAGCATCTTCAAAGCTCTGAGAAGCGCAGCAGTGTGTTGATTTTGATTATGAATCTCTCAGTATAATTTGACCATAGGATTCTTTATACCGCAGAATACATCTTGAGGATATTGGCCCTAATCAGATGTACAAACATGTATTATTATTATTATCTTCATGATACAAGTGCACGCCTTCAAAGGGCTTTGGGATTTTAAAGAGCTCTTGGGAACAAAAGAAACCAATCTGTAACACTGGAATTTAAGGTGATGGCCAAAAGGTTAAAGATAGTTTAAGACAATGTTAGGGAAACCATCTGTACATGCTTCACATTCCAACATCTTGATGGCTGTTATTCTAGTCATTCATAAAGTGGGTCTTGAGCCTCTTTATTAAAGAGAGGATATTTGTTACTTGATTATGTTTCCATGTTATTATTCTCAAATTTGGGATCAGTTGTCTAATAGATGAACAATACGTTAGCATATGCACTTAGTAGTTTTTAGTTACAGAATCTGTGAAATGACTAAGGTGTAAAGCCTGCTAATTCTCCATGGTTCATAATAAATCCGGTTTAGACTGCTATAAGAGATCTTGTTTAAGTTTGCTCTCTAAAACATCCTGCTCAGGTATAAACTTGTAGAGTATCGGTAACCACACATTTGGTCGAAAGAAGATCTGTGAGCTCAACCTTATGCTAAAATAAATCAAGCGCATGAGGCCAGAAGTCATGCTTAGACATGACAATACTGGACGTGATTGAAAAGCCTACTTTAGGAGGAGCGGGATCGCTCCCACTCGGACTTTATAAACCTTACCAAAGCCCTTTTGTCTTAAATGACACAAAATGCCTCCGTGGTGACTTTTAATGTTTTGTTTGGGTTTTTGTTGTTGTTGTTCTGTTTTTTTTTTTTTTGAATCATGCAGTTGCCCTGGTCTTGGCATATCCGGATCTTTTTTCCCCTCTTGTGCTAAAAGCAAATGGCTTATATGCCAGTGTGCGGAGGGCATGTTGGGGCTCTCGATGGATGAAATGTATTTCTTTAGTCTCTCTTCACGTTAACCTGCAAACACAGTGCTCAGGAGTGTTGGACAGTCAGGCTCTGCCATCAGGGACGTCACCGCTGGTTGTGCAGGCTGGCCTGTGCCACCCTCAGTGGGCCCTGGGCTCCCACCTTCCGTGCCCGCAGATGTAAGTTGACTGGGGAAGAAGGGTGTGTGAAGGCTTCTGAAGAAATCCTGTGATTTGTTTCTTCCACACATGGAGCCAAGTTGATAATTTATTATGTAACTTTAAGTTCCACATCGTTAATCATAGAATAAAGTAAAATTTTCGATTGAGAAAAAAAGTACAGTGAAATAAAATTTGAATAAGATTAGAAGCAAAAAGCTATTGTATTTATTTCCCATTAAAAGAACAAAATATATTGTTTTAAGTATTAGAAAATAAAAAAAGGGGGATTGAAACTCAAGGTTCTTGGTAACCATTACACGAATCACTATCCTGCTCATTCTCGGCTTCTTTTCTAACACACCCCTTCCCTCATCCATTCGAAATGCAGAATGCTTGCGTCTGGCAAGTTTGCGTCAGCAGCAAAATTTCTCTGAGATGCATTTCCATGTATTTGCTGCCAGTAAAGGCTGCACTAGTCAAATTTTTCTAGCTCTCAACATTAAAGACAGGAAACATTCTTAGCAACCCCAAACACCCTTATCCCTACAAGATGTCAGACGCTAAGAAGAAAACAGTACCTGGGGAGGACTGATAGCTAAATTCATTCCATTTTCCAGGGGGCAATAATTAAATATATCCTCATCTTATGTATATTATCCCTAGATGATCCACACCGTTACTTTTGTAATTTTCTATCTTCTTAGATCTCTCTCTCTCTCTCTCTCTCTCTCTCTGGTTGGATAAACGCCTAAAATTGATGACTATTGTATGATTTTCTGCTGAGATCCCAGCAAGTGCAAAGGCAGCAAAGCTGTTTTAAGAGAGATGTGGTGGGACTGTTTCATTTAATTCACCTGTAATATGGATAACAGTCTCCTGCTCTTTGTTTTCTTTTTTTCTCCTGCTTTTTAGAAAACAACTAATCCACAGGTTTTTTTTAAAAATACTCTCAAAATATCAATACACATATGCCATAGATAAATAGATATAATCATATATCATATATGGCAGCCAAGTAACTGTCATTTTAAGTGTGTGTGGGGGGGGCAGGGAGGAGGAAGGTGACAGTGTGTATCTCCCCTCAGCTGCATTGACAGAGGTTGTAGAGAAAATGGGGGGAGGGGATGGATTTCCCCTCTGTAGGCTGAGCTCGGGCATCCCTTCAAAAAGACTAAGCAAGCGTGCAGTTAAAATGCAAAAACAGGTAGTATGCAGTGAAGGAAAGAGACTGGAGGCCATTATCAGCCTGGCTGTGAGAGAGACTTCACAATGAGTCGGAAGAGAAAGTTCAAAACTGGGCCTGGACGGGGGACTCTGCCTAATCAAACGTAAACATCAGTGAGAACCTGGATGATTAGGGCTCTAAAAACCGACTTGTGAATTTATTTAATGTTTTGCTTTGTTAAAACTTACTTTCATACTTTCTTCCAAAGTAGTGGGCATAAATTCGGCCAGTGTGGCTCAGTGGTTGAGCTTTGACCTATGAACTAGGAGGTCATGGTTTGATTCCCCATCAGGTCACATGCCTGGGTTGCAGGCTCAATCCCCAGTGTGGGGCATGCAGGAGGCAGCTGATCAATGATTCTCTCTCATCATTGATGTTTCTATCTCTTTCTCCCTTTCCCTTCCTCTCTAAAATCAATAAAAACATATTAAAAAACAACAATGACAAAAAAACAAAGTAGTGGGCATGCATTGACTAAAATCTGCATCACAAGTAAATACCCTGTTTCCCCGAAAACAAGACAGTGTCTTATATTAATTTTTTCTCCCAAAGTTGCGCTAGGTATTATTTTCAGGGGATGTCTTATCTTTCCATGCGCTAGGTCTTATTTTCAGAGGATGTCTTATTTTTGGGGAAACACGGTAATAATTTGGGCCTTTAGTTGGATTAGAAAAAGTAAATGTTCCTTTTCTCCTGGAAGCAGGAGACCTTGCTTGCAGGAAAAGTACCAGTGAAGAAACAGCAGACTCAGAGCAGTAAATGTTGACATCTAAATTCTTACAAAGTGATAACATTGTTGTAATAGTCTTATAAGGCATTTGGTCTTATGGTAGAAAAAATTAAGGAAGATATATGATAAATTTCTAGGTTAAAAAAATACATATATATAAGTGATTTCATAGAGAAAGGAAGAGGGATAGAGACATAGAAACATCAATAATGAGAGAAAATCATCAATCTGCTGCCTCCTGCAAACCGCCCCCACCCTGGAGATCAAGCCCTCAACCAGTCATTGTCCTACCTGGAACTGAACCGTGACCTCCTGTTTCATATTCGATGCTCAACCACTGAGTCACACTGGCCGGGCACTAGGTTTTTAACTAAGTACTCAGACTCTAAATCTTCTTATAGTTAACTGGTCACCTCTGAATATGAGAAGATTTCTTATTTTAAAATGGTAGAAGGAGAAAAAAATATTTGTGGAAAAGGAAACTGGTTAAATAACATTTCCTTTAAATAACACTTTTTAACTTCATGGTAATAGTACAGAACAACAGGCACAAATATAAGACATTGGACAAAATTTAATGTGGTGTTAATTAATGGACTACCTGCAACAGATCACTGGGAGGACTTAGATACACATTCCTGGGCCCCACCCCAAACTGTTTAAATTGTGTTCGCTGAAAACTCCAGAATCTGCATTTTAACAAATTCCCTCACACGACTCTCAAGAACACTATGATCTGAGAAGTACTGTAACAAGGTTCCTTGTGGATAGAATAGATAAGGTGTGGTCATTTTTGTATCCTCAGTACCTAGCATGCTGCCTGGCCCAGAGCAGATGTTTAATAAATGCTTGTGTAAGCAACGTGAATAGGGGAGATGGTCTTTTTCCTCTTAACCATAGCTTAAGTCCAAGCATTTACTTAGGAAAACTATTCATGCCAAGACTGGTTTGGCTCGGACTGCGGATGAAAGGTCCCGGGTTCGATTCCGGTCAAGGGCATGTACCTTGGTTGCGGGCACATCCCCAGTGGGGGGTGTGCAGGAGGCAGCCGATTGATGATTCTCTCTCATCAATGTTTCTGACTCTCTATCCCTCTCTCTTCCTCTCTGTAAAAAAATCAATAAAATATAAAAAAACAAACAAACAAACTATTCATGCCATGGCTAGCTAGCTAGCTCAGTTGGTTAGAGCATTGTCCTGATACGCCAAGGTTGCAGGTTCAGGGTACGTACAAAAAGCAACCAATGAATGCATAAATTAGTGAAACAACAAAGTGATGCTTCTCTCTCCCTCTCTTTCTCTCTCTCTGTCAATACATTTTTTAAAGTATGATTATGTTCTATAGTTACCGGGGAAAACAAGTACAGAGAAAAAAGTAAAAGATGAAAGATGTGGACAGGTAACTGGAAAACCTCATAGCTGTATTTGATGGGCATATTTAATGTGTGATATAAATGCATAAGTTCAATTAATGTGCTTTAAATGTGTCGGCCCAATTAATGAAAGCGTGACACTTTTCTGCTCAGAGGCACCATTTAAGAAATAGCAATGGATCAACATAGCCCCAATATCTCAATTGGAAAAATTGTGTAAAATATTTGCATCTTATGGATGAGAGAATAATTTTCAATATAAAAATAGCCCTTTTAAAACTATAATAAAAATTCTGGAATGAACATGCCGAAGTGGAGGACTGGAGTGGGTTTCGATAGCATGCATAAAAGGGCTATTATAACTATTCAAATAGCAGGTTGTGAGAGCAGCTGAGCTGGGTAGAGCTGGTGGTTGGGTTGGCAGTGATGAGAATGGGAAGTTAGACCAGTATCCAAAGATGCATTAGAAAATAGGTCTGATTGACTAAAGGATGAGGCTGATTACAAATGGCCTTCAAAACCCTGCAAAATCAGAAAAATCTGTCCCTAATAAATTATCCCCTCAATCTATAAAAGAAAAGGTTTGCTTGTTTCAGTTCTCTACTAACTATAACTTACAGTCTCTCCTATTTACCTACTGATCAACTTTAAAGTAAATTTATAGTATATTTCTGCATTTAGGTGCTTTATTTAACAGACTAAAATGAAAAAGCATGGCTCTGACATAACCAGAACCACCCTTTTTTGGTAACATGTAATATAAATCATTTTTAAAAGTCAAGTCCTATCCATCCAGTAGATTTTAAAAAAATCTTTATTGTCATCCAGTAGATTTTTAATGAAAGGACCATGTACCCAAAATTCATTTTTCAAAATAATGAAATAATTGTTTTTCAAAAGGTCACTTATAATTAAGTTGTTTGCTACTTGAAGAATTTCTCTTAGCAGTAGTGATATATTAGGGACTTGCATGTATAATATATCTTTTAGATTCATTTCCTAGGCAAGCCCACAAAATCGTGCCAGGGTTACTCAACCCCATTTATACTGTCTTCCTCACCCTAATTTCATCACAAAAACCTTTACATTCATAGAGTAAGTCTGTGGTTAATCTTAAATTCACTTTATCAACGCTTGTTAATTAATTGATTTCATTGCCATCTTTTTGTTTATAGATATACATGCAATATTTCGTCATCCATCATTATTGAATATTCTTCAAAATCACTATTAGGGAGCCACATTATGTACACTAACTCTGCCTGGCCTCACTTCAGAGCATTTGAGAGGACAACTACAACTGGGCCATACATACAACAATTCAATTAGGAAGTCCCTGATATCACAACACATCTATACAAAATAGAGAAATACGCTAATTAACCAGGACACGGTAACAGGTCGACCGAACAGGAGGAGGTTGTGCATGCAGTGTCGGGGGCAGGGTGGCAGGGGCCTCTGCACACCTGCACTGGGGGAGGGTCTGGTCAGCAGCTGCTGAGGCTGCTTCAAGGGCTGGGGAGGGAGGCAGGGCCAGACCACTAATTCCAGGGTAGGTGGTGCAGCTGGACCCGCCCCCAGGCAGGTCCAGCCATAGAGCTTGACAGCACCCAGCAGGGCCTGCTTGGCCATCGCCACGGTGTGAAATAGGCAGGCCCCACAGAGAGCAGAGAACCACAGGGAGCGGGCCTAAGCCATCAGTAGGACATCCCCTGAGGGTTCCCAGATTGGAGAGGGTACAAGTCAGGCTGAGGGATGCCCCCCATGCACAAATTTCATGCACTGAGACTCTAGTATGTGTTAAACACAAGGCCCGTGGGCCAAATCCAGCCCGCCAGGCCTTGCAATGTGGCCCGCACCGCGCTGTCATCACTGCACTCCGCTCTCAGTTTATGACATTGTCAGTTTATGACTGTTCAGTAAACCATTCGGCCCGCGATTTAGGCTGGATTTTTGATTTTGGCCCCTTCTCTGATTGAGTTTGACACCCCTACGTCTAGTCTATAACAATAAAAGCGTAATATGCTAATTAGACCAGACATCCTTCCAGACAACTTTCCAGACGAAGCCATGGCTGCAAGGGAAGCCTGGATCCTGGGTGCCAGAGGGAAGCCAGTGCCAGCAGACGGGGGAAGGAAGGCCTACTCTTGCATGAATTTTATGCATCGGGCCTCTAGCCCATTATAATGGTCAAATCCAGAACACTGACAACTCCAAATGCTGATGGAGATGCAGAGCAACAGGAACTGCCATTTATTGCTGATAGAAATACAAATTGTATAGCCACTTTAGAACACAGTTTGGCAGTTTCTTACAAAACTTAACATACTCTTACAATATGATCCTTGGTAGTTGTTCAAAGAGATTCAAAATGTATGCCCATATAAAAATCTGCACACAGATGTTAAACCAGCTTTATTTATAATTTTCTAAACTTGGAAGCAACCAAGATGTCTTTCAGTAGGTGACTGAATAAGTAAACTGTGTTACTTCCAGAGGATGGAAAATTGTTTAGTGGTAAAAAGAAAGAGCTATCAGTTATTAAAAACCGTGGAGGAGCCTTAAGTGCATGTTCCTATGTGAAAGAAGTCAGCATGAAAGGCTACATGCTGTAGGATTCCAATTACATGACATTCTGGAAAAGGCAAAACTGTGGAGACTAAAAAGATCAGTGGTTGCCAGCAGCAGCTAGGTGGGAGGGAAGAATGAATAGAGCACAGGATTCTTAGGGCTATGAAACTACTCTGCATGACACTAAAGTGGTGGATACATGCCATTATAAATTTGTCTACACCCACAGAATGTACAGCATCAAGAGTGAACCCTGGCCCTGACTGGTTTGGCTCAGTGGATAGAGGATCGGCTGCAGACTGAAGAGTCCCAGGTTCGATTCCAGTCAAGAGCATGTACCTTGGTTGTGGGCACATCCCCAGCAGGGGGTGTGCAGGAGGCAGCGGATCGATGTTTCTCTTACATAGATGTTTCTAGCTCTCTATCCCTCTCCCTTCCTCTCTGTAAAAAATCAACAAAATATATTTTAAAAAAACAAACAAAAAAACTCCAAGTTTATCAGGGGGGTAGAGGGACAATGGGCCATAAGGACACATATATAATACCTTAATCAATAAAGAAAAAAAAAAAAAGAGGTGACCTCCCCCCAAAAATAAAAATAAAATAAAAACAAGTTTATTTTTTAAAAGGGGCATGGTAGAAAGAGGTATTCTGATGACTGATGATTTAAGTTTGGATCCTTAGAAAATACAACTACAGATCAACTAAATGGACAGCCCAGGCTCTCTAACCTGGTTTGAGGCAGTCTTCTTTCTTTTCTTTGTAATTAAAATTTAAAGGTATAAGAACATGCAAACAGATAATATTTTACGAAAGGAATGCATGTACTAAACATCGGAATCCACAAAGTGATGTATGCACTTCAGGGTGAGAGGCTGATAGGCCAAGAAAAGGAGTTCTTTGTTTGAAGTGCAGTAGAGTTCATCAGGGAGGGTCACCTGCCAGTTTTCCGTGAAATAAAAACAGGTAGAAAACTCCCAGGGGAGAACACCAGGGTGATATTCTCAGGATGAGAAGGAGCATGGCCTTATTTTAGTGCCAAAGGAAAACAGGCAACTGGAAGGCCAGTGGAAAAGAAGCAATGTTACCAGATGTCTAAAACAAGTAAGTAAAACCTCATTAAAAAAAATTTCAAATGCTGAAGAATAAAGTAAGATATTTTTGGGAGTTGACATAATACCACTTTCACTCCAGAGAGTGGAAGAACTAAGAGGCTGGCTTTGGGGTCGGCAGGAGCCTTCTGGATCAGCTGCAGGAAGTGAGGTTCTGCTGTTGTCGAGGTTGAAGAAACCCTTAGTGTCATAGGTCCAGAGAATTTTCAATGAATTGAACTCATGATGTTGCTATTTTATTTTTTAAACATATTTTTAATGGTTTCAGAGAGGAAGGGAGAGGGAGAGAGACATAGAAACGTCAATGATGAGAGAGAATTGTTCATTGGCTGGCTGCCTCCTGCATGATAGAGTGGGCAACCTGAGCATGTGCCCAGACCAGGAATCGAACAGTGACCTCCAGGTTCATAAATCAATGCTCAACCACTGAGCCATGCCGGCTGGGCCTGATATTGCTATTTTAAAATAGTAAGTGTACGTTTCTATCATGGCTGTTTGACATTTTAATATTATAAATAATCCTTCATATTATATTAAATTTATAACTAAATTTTAAATCACTAAAAATATTTTAATTAATGAGTTTAGAGCCAATGTTTAAATGCTTAAGGAAGACAGATTTTCTCCGTTTTGTGTATTAACAATTAGCTTAGAGCATTAATTACAATGCAGGAGTGAGGAGTGCTCCTCTCCTTTAGAAGCCCATGAGACTTCATGAACCTGCCCAAAAGGGAGAACAGATCAAAAGCCCTAAGAAGGCAAGTACTCCTGGAACAACAGAGTCAACTCTGAGAAATTTATTTTAAGGGAATAATGAAAATACGAGCAAAGGTATAATTATGAGGGTATTAGTCTTATAATTAGAGGACATTAGTGTTGCTAAGTGTAGCAAAAGCAGAAATAACAAATGTTAAAAAATGAGGCATTTGGTATTGATAAACATCTAAAAGTTTGCAACTCATCCTACTGGGGAAGCTGTAAAGAATGAGTCACTGTCCACTGCTGGTTGATTACAAAACAGTGCAGGCCCCGTGCAGGTCAGCTTCGCAGAGTCTATCAGAAGTACAAATGAAAAAAAAAAAAAAAAAAAAAAAAGTGCAAATGCATTTTGACTCAGCAATCCCAATCTTAGGAGTTATCTTAGCAGCACACTCGTACTTGTAGGAAATAACATACATATAAATTTATCCTTTTCCTCTGTTTGTAATAGAAAAAGATGAGAAACAACCTTATATAGAGGACACTGGTTGATCCACACAATTGTATATTTTGTGGCTGTAGGGGAAATTAACTACGGTTGATCCACACAATTGTATATTTTGTGGCTGTAGGGGAAAAGAGAATACTCTTATGGTGATAATGGAAAAGCTCCAGAAATATATTAAGTAAAAAAAAAGAAGAAAAAAAGTAAAAGTACAGAGCAGTGTAAATAATATGTTCCCTTTTGTATAAGAAAGCAGGGGGAAATAAGAATGTATATTTGCATTAGCATGTATTTGTATTAGGAAACACTGAAAGGGTAGTAATAAAAGGGGCTACTGATGAGGAAAGGGGTAGGATGGCAGCAAGGCTTCTGGGTTAACCTTTATAAACTTGGGATTTTTGAACTGTACAAATACATATCTTATTCAAAAAATTACATTAAAAACAAGTGTATTATTAAATTATGATGTTTCTGCATGACAGTCTACTAGGTAGTAAATAAAATTGATGCTGTAGGTATTTAAATACATAGATAAAAATGTTCAAAATATATAACAAATGAGAAAAGCAGATTATAAGAAAGTAATGTACGATACTATAATTTGAGGAATTATATTTACATCTCTAGTGTGGCTTCCTAAATGTAGAATGGCTCAGTGAAGAGTCCATTTTTTATTTTTATTTTTTGGTATTTATTACAATATTTTATTTATTTATTTTTTTAAATTTAAAAAATTTCTTTATTGATTAAGGTATCACATACCGGTATTTGT
The DNA here is from genome assembly GCF_964339955.1 of Pipistrellus hanaki. Lineage (NCBI taxonomy): Eukaryota > Metazoa > Chordata > Mammalia > Chiroptera > Vespertilionidae > Pipistrellus > Pipistrellus hanaki. The sequence goes on from NC_140510.1 coordinate 45,156,305, forward strand.
CCTCAACCCCCCATTCTAATCCCCCATCCCTCCCTACTCATGCCCCCAACCCCCTATTGCCCTTGGCCACTGGCTAGGCTCATATGTATGTATATAAGTCCTTTGGTTGATCTCTCCCTTTTATCCCCACCCTCCCTCTGAGGTCCAACAAACAGTCTGACCCATGGCTCCTTATCTCTGAGTCTGTTCAGTCTATGTTGTTCACCATCTCCCCTAGATGAGTGAGATCATGTCCTACTGGAAATATACTAATAAGAATAGAAAATAAGACAAGCAATAATGGTTATGCTGAAAGGCAAATGAATCAGTTTGTAGTGAGTTTCTAACTGGGCCAACAGCTCTTCTGATACCCAATTCCAATGTCAAACAGTTCCTTATGTGAACATGTCAGCAAAGATATTTCGGTTCCAAGTGCCCATTTTTAAGTATATTTTTTGAGTCCCCATACCCATGCCTCAGAATGTGACTGTATTTGGGTATAGGGTCTTAATTTAATTTAATTTAATTTATTTATTTTAATATATTTTATTGATTTTTTGCAGAGAGGAAGGAAGAGGGATAGAGGGATAGAAATGTCGATGAGAGAGAAACATGGATCAGCTGCCTCTTGCACACCCCCATCAGGGATGTGCCTGCAGCCAAGGCACATGCCCTTGACCAGAATCGAACCTGGGACCCTTCAGTCCGCAGGCCAACGCTCTATCCACTGAGCCAAATCGGTCTCGGCTAGGGTCTTAATTTAAAAATTAATTAACATAATTTTAAAATGAGGTAATTAGAGTAGACCCCAATCCACCATGACTGGTGTCCATATAAAATGAGGAAATTTGAACACAGATTTGTACAAAGGGAAGACCATGTGGAGACACAGAAAGAAGATGGTCGGCTACAAGCCATGGAGAGAGGCCTCAGTAGAAACCAATGCTGCCGACACCTCAATCTTTGACTTCTAGCCTCTAGAATTGTGAGAAAATAAGTTTCTGTTGTTTAAGCTACCTGGTCTGTGGTACTTTATTATGACAGCTCTAGGAAACCAATACCTATAGACCTACATTCTGAAAAATTTTAGTTGCTTGTACCCACCAGTGATGTAAGAGAATGCTTGTTTCATACCTACTTCTAGCTGATTAGGTAAGTCAAAATATGGTACCATACCCTAATCTGCATTTATTTACATTTTCCTTATGTTAAAAAGTTATATTACTGCCTGGCCGGTGTGGCTCAGTGGTTGAGTGTCAACCCATGAACCAGGAGGTCACTGGTTTGATTCCCAGTCCAGGCGCATGCCTGGGTTTTGGGCGTGATCCCCAGAAGTGGGAGTGCAAAAGGCAGCTGATTGATGATGTTTCTCATCTATCTCTCTATCCCTCTCCCTTCCTCTTGCTCTAAAAATCAATAAAAACATATATATATTTTTAAAGTTGCAATGCTGTTCTGAATTTGAGTGTCATTGCACTGCCATGATCCGTGGTTATTCTTAGATTAATAAAGCGAAGCTGGAACGTGGTGACTATGTGTATTTATAGAGCCCCCCTGAAGGAGGAGTAAGGTTATAGCGCCGCCCATATCTCCTGGTCAGTAATGCTCCCTGCCTGTGTCACCTTCCTGGCTGGGCTGCTCCCACCATTCCTCCTCCTGCCACCTCCCAGGCCTCACTGTCGCTGCTGTTTCCCGGCTGGAACACTTGTTCTCCCAGGGACCACACCTAGGCAGATATACGGAACAGGCAAGTATTTTAATCCCAGAAACAATCAGAAAATCTCCATAATGAGCACATCTAACGAGCTGAGCACCACAGGAAATGAAAACAATTTCTCTGTGGAGAAAAAAAAAGCAAAACAAACGCACGCACAAACCAACACCCAGTCTTGAAGTTCAGGAATACCTTTGAACTGACGATTTTTGCATTGAATTGCAACATCCTCATATCTGAACCATCTAGTGACTAAACTGCGTTACAAGGGAGAACTTGTTGGCTAATTAAATTAGGGCAAGGTTAATTTATTATGAATGCCATGAAATATGAAGAGGAAAGCTAGGAACTCAGAGGACATAGTTGCAGAAAAAAGGAAGCTGCTTTCCAGTCTGAATACATCTGAGAAGCTGAGGGTGACTTGAACCATCAAGGACAGACAGCTGGGTGTACCAGGGAGAGCAGTGATGAGCAGCCGGCCCACAAGGCACTTCTAAAGACACCGCTACTTAATCTCATTGGATCTTTGCAGCAAACTCCTCTGGGCCCATGAAAACCTTCCTATGGTTAATTTCTCTACTTCCTGCCCTTGTTACCGTCTGAGAAACAAACAAAAAAAAGTGCTCGACTGTTCAGAGAACTTGAATCCTATACAGTTGTCAGTGTTTGCTACATGGGACAAATTGCCGTAGAACCTTTCATGCAGCAAAAATTTAAACAAGTGTCTTATTACTTACCTGGCTCACTTTCTATAACAGATTTTTTTTTTTCATTTTTACCACAAGCTATTTCAAACCGTTTGAAGTCATGGTAAATTTACTTCCTCTTTTTTTTTCTTGCTTAAACTCATCTAAGATGCCACCAAGTGGTTACCCCCTAATTCACATGTGTCAAACACAAGGCCCGCGGGCCAAATCCAGCCCGCAAGGCCTTGCAATGTGGCCCGCACCGCGCTGTCATCACTGCACTCCGCTGTCAGTTTATGACATTGTCAGTTTATGACTGTTCAGTAAACCATTCGGCCCGCGATTTAGGCTGGATTTTAGATTTTGGCCCCTTCTCTGATTGAGTTCGACACCCCTACCCTATTTGAATATACCAGGGATGTAATATACTAAGGTACTTCACTGATGCACACACGAAGTGTAATTTTACAATGCTGTTTTCCACTGAGCCCTCTCAGTCCAGTATTCGACATCATAAATACATATATCCCGGGATGTCAGAATGAAGTGGATACTCCTTCTACCTGTTCTCCCGGTTTTAAACCTGTCTAACGAGTGTTGCCAGTTTGGGATGAAGGAAATTGATTGGCATCTGCGTAAGTGCAGCCTGGCCACTCCAGCAGTCAGGCCTTATCACAGAGAAACATTCCTGGTTCCTTCCCCCAACGCCATTCCTCCTCCTGCTCTTTTCTGCCACTTGAACCTAACGTTCCTGACTTTCCTGAGATCTCTTGGGCTGATATGTACTTCTTTATCTTGTAGTAAGTCCCAGGCAGTTTGATTTCATCATATCTTTATTTCCTGGTTAATATATTCCCCCAAGCAACTAGGAGACATCCTATTAGACTTCCTTTATCAAAGTCAGCGTGGCCTAAGGGAGAAGGACTCTGAACGAGGAGATGGAAGATTTAAATTCCTGCACCAGCTCCTTTCATAACTGGTTATGTGACCTTGGAAAAGCAATTTAGGTCCCCTGTACCTCTAGCATGTAGTTTCCAAACCGTAATAAATATTATAAATCCATTCCGTTCTCATCATTTTTATCACCAGAAAGCATTTATCAAAGGCCTACGCGGTGATGGCACATGGCAGGGCGAGGCAGGCAATCAGGGCCCCTGCTAGTCGGTCAGGGGTCTAAAGCAGAGCATGTGAGCCTCTTATGAGGCTTTTTTTTCCCTGTGAACCTCATATGAGCATTTGTTCGCAAAGTTTTACTACTCTGTGGGGAAATAAGAAAGCACACAGTAAAAATCAGCTCTTTTATCTTTAAGATTTTATTCTGGAGTAAAAGTCATTTCTTTTATGAAATTATGGCCACAGTAGATGCCACTTTCTAAACTTTTTTAAAAAATTGCTTTTTAAAAAATGTTAACTTTTGTAGGTTTTGCTAATAGGTGAATTCCTCGTCTGAGCTCTGCAAGACTACAGGACTCTGCTCTGGGCCATATCTCTCTAGAGAAGGAGCCTGGATCCCACCGGTAGCAGCCACACCCTCTCCCAGACAGCGGTGTATAGTTTTAGAACATGCTGAGCTGATGGTCTCTGGGCAAACTGGGACCTGCACCACTGCCTTTTAGTGTCCAAGTCAGTTGGGTAAGTCCTATAAACGCTCCTATCTCATGTTCCTCATCCGTAAAATCGTGTTAAGAGAGATCACGTGTCCACCTTGTATCCTAAAAGGTGACAAAGACTTTCTTCTTGACCTACCTCTAGCCAGGAGTGGGGAATATCAGGCCCCTGGGGCTGTATAAGGCCATATGGGCTGGGAAATCATTTGGTCTGGCCCTGACAAGGCAAGGGGTGAGCTAATTAAATATTTGACCCCCCAAAAAATAAATATTTGACAATATAACAGGCTAATTTTATTTGTTTGTTTATTTATTTTAACGTGCTAATTTTTAAGTTAAAAATTTTGTATGGCCCACAAATCCTATATAATAAAAGCATAGCATGCAAATTGTCCCCTCAATGGGGAGTTCAACCAGGGGGCAAGGTCGGCCAGGGGAAGGCAAGGAGTAGCCGGCTGGCAGCTAAAAGGGGGTATCTACTAGGGACCCTACCAGTGCGTGAATTTTGTGCACTGGGCCTCTAGTGATGTTATAAATACCCAAATGACCCTTCAACAGAAAAAAGGTCCCCCACCCCTGCTAAACCCTCAAGGCCTTGACCTTTGACTCTGTCCTTTAAGCCATTAGTTCAAGTTTTAGCAAGAATCCTGCTGGGTCACTTTGGCAGAAAATCCTTGATATCTGATCAAATTCCTCATTCCCCACCCTCAATATCTTATTACCCTAGCTTGAGTAGGTCTAGCAAGAATCTCTTTAGCCTTGATGTTTTATCTTAGTAACTTGCTATCCACTCATCCCCACCCTGTGCTTTGGCTATAAACCTCCACTTGTCCTTGTTGTACTCAGAGTTGTGCTGGACTTCTCTCCCCTATTGAAAACCCCATCTAGTTGTCATTCTTGGGGAGCATCCAAGAATGACATGTGCACAAGCTCACAGCTCTCTGCACTCCATGCTGAGCACTAGTTGTATACCACTTCACCCCTTCCACTATCCCTTGATTAAGCACACCTGAATGCCAGTTAAGTTAGATTACTGCAATTTAAACAGTGGTTCTCAAACTGGACTGGGCATCAGAATAGCCGCTAGTGCTTATTAATCACAGGTCACCGGGCCCCACCCTGATTCAGTAGGTCTTGGGTAGGACTTGAAAATGTGCATTTCTGTTAAGTTCTCAAATGATGTTGCTTCTGGGAGTGGAGGTCCCGGAACCATACTTTGACAACCATTGTAGGATAAGAATTTTGAATTCACTAGAATTTAATAATCCACCAATCAACCAGTCAATCATTCACAAACTGCATTTTCATTATTTGTAATAAATTACTTTCTACACTTTGGTTTAACTACTGAATTAGCAATCCCTTGAGGGCCTTTCAGCTAAAAAATTCCATGATGTTTGAGTGAGGCAAGACAATGGGTCTTGATTCAACAATTGAAGCCTGACTCCCTTTGCAATCAATATCCTTTTTCAATTCTTGTCAGCAGCCCCTCCACCCCACTTACCTAATGACTCTAACACTCAGTATCATAGGAACCAAGGATGGCAACCGTGTTCATTTCATGCATGAATACAGAATGCAGTGTTCCTCTTCGTCTTGTCAGAAGGGATGAGATTCTCCTCTTTTCCTTGGAGAGCTCTCTAAGGAAATCAAATCTACATTCTGGCTCTTCTGGGGTTGGAGGGAGGTGATTTCAGGCCCAGCAAATGCTGAAATTTGCTTTTGATATTGTCCAAGACAGGCACCATGGTGGTGCACTGGCTTTTCTCTGATGGAGCAGAGAGGTCATTTTAAATTGAAATCCAAAAAGAACCAAAAACATTTAAATTATATACATAGGCTTTCCTGGTAGTGATGTATTTTCTTCTTTTAAAAAAAAAAAAAAAAATTATATTTTTTTATTGATTTTAGAGAGGAAGGGAAAGGGAGAGAGAGAAACATCAACGAGGACAAAGACTCATTGATTGGCTGCCTCCTACACACCTCCTACTGGGGATCAAGCCACAGTGCAACCCTGGCACATGTCCTGACCAGGAAGTGAACCGTGACCACTTGGTTCATAGGCCAACACTCAACCACTGAGCCACTGTGGCTGGGCAGTAGTGATGTATTTTCTGTGAAAACATTTCAATCAATTGTTATTCACAGGCTGCTTTTCCAAAAGAAAGAAGAACTATTCCTTGGGGTTTTGGAAGTCTGTTGGCTTTATGGTCTACCAGATGCCAGGAGAGGCCACTTCATCAAAAAAGTGGGCAGTGTATTGGGCAGCAGCCATCACTCAGGCCCAGTTTGGTTTAGAAGGAGGCTCCTACTGGTGCATTCACACAGTGGGACACTTAGTCCCTCAGGCTTTTTTCCAACATACATGTCACTACACCTTTCTCAGGGGAATCTATAAAACAAAAGCCTAAGTGACCTTTAAGGCGGAATGACCAGAACAACGGGTCACTTGAAACACAGAAGCTGCCCCCTGGTGGTCAGTGCGCTCCCACAGGGGGAGGGCCACTCAGCCAGAAGCCGGGCTCTCAGCTGGTGAGCACAGCAGCAGTGGTGGGAGCCGCTCCTGCCTCCATGGCAGCGCTAAAGTGCAGTGAGCCAAGCCGTAAGGAGGAGCAAACAGGCGGGTGGTAAGGAGTAAGGAGTCCCGAACTGTGAGAGGGATGTCTGACTGCAGGCTTAGGCCCACTCCTCCTGGACTGCAAGAGGGTGCAGGCTGGGCTGAGGGACCTCTCATCCCCCAGCGTATGAATTTTGTGTATTGGGTCTCAAATAATTAATAAGAATCATCCTCTCATAGCTACTCATTTTTTAATGAAAAGAGCTGTTAACATATCAAAGTTCTCTATGTGCCAGTTGTTATTATAAGGACTATCCCGGTATTAATTAATATAACCCTTACAATAGTCCCATAAGTACTATTATGAACTTCATTTTATAGACAGAGAGACTGAGGCACAAAGAATTAATTTGCCCATGGTCGCACCTCTTAATTGCTACGAGGTAAAGAAAGATAGGATTCAGATCAACGATGGCTTCAGAGTGCATTCTTTGCTATCTCTTTTTTTTAATGGAGAACAATCTTCTTGATCAGTGGTTCTCAACCTTTCTAATGCTGCGACCCTTTAATACAGTTCCTCATGTTGTGGTGACCCTCAACCATAAAATTATTTTCGTTGCTACTTCATAACTGTAATTTTGCTACTGTTAATGAATTGTAATGTAAATATCTATGTTTTCCGATGGTCGTGACCCACAGGTTGAGAACCGCTAGAAGAGTCACCTTTTGGGCATCATCCTGTGGTCGGCAGTTAGACAGACATGAGCACAGCAAAGATGGGCCAGGTACAGAAGGTCACCAGGTGGAAAGCCCCAGGTGCCTAGCAAAGGACAACTGTAGGAAGAACCTCACCCTCAGATGACCTTTCCTCCCCTAGCATATCGCTGGTCATGTGGTTTGGAACCCCTGACCTTTCCTCCCTAGAGATAACATTTAGCTCCAGGCCCAGAAAAGCAACAAACCAGACCCGTGATCCCACAGCTGCCCTCAGGACCAGCTGCATTGGATAGTGACCTTCTGCCCTGGCACCCACTAATCCATCAGTGGAGACCTAGACCCTGAAAGGACACATCTGCAAAGCTGCTGAATATTCTATCAAGATCTCACACTGGGATCGCTCTTAAGCTCTCCACCCTTAAAATCTTTAGGACTGAGGACGCAGTGTGCTCTCCCTCCTGGGAGCATGCCCTATGCCCGAACCTTTCCCATCCTCGTCCTGCCTCCCCCCCAGGGGAGTTAACATTACCTTACTCACTCCCAAGCTTCTAGGACTCTTCCTTTACATCTATAAACTGTTTCCTAAGCCCATTTCTTATATGAATTACTCCTCCTGCCTCTGTGATTTTATAAATAAATGTTCTCTTATAGTTTGAGTCTTGGCTCTGAATTCTTTCCTAGCCAGAACTGGCGTACCAAGGTTGCTGAAGCCAGGTCCGGTCTGATCCCACCACTCTAACAACTGGTACCATTCCTGCCGTCCATAACAGTCCCATGCACTGAAAGGTTGCTGTTTCAATTCCTGTTCAGGGCACATGCCTGGATTGCAGGCTCAATCCCCGGTAAGGGGGCATGCAGAAGGCAGCTGATCAATGTTTGCTCTCACATCAATGTATTTCTCCCTCTCTCTCTAAAATAAATAAGTAAATTTATTTATTTATTTTAAAAAGATAAGGTTATACTAGTGTAGGGTAGGCCCTTAATCCAATATGACTGGTATCCTTATGAGAAGATGGCCATGTGGAGACAGACACAGAAATAATGCCACGTAGAAAGGTAGATGTCAGAGATATGCATCTGCAAGCCAAGGCATGTCAAAGATTGCCAATGACCATCAGAAGCCAGGAAAAGGCAAGGTAGGATTCCTTTACAGGTTTCAGAGGGAGTGTGGTCTTACTTGATTTCAGACTTCTAACCACAGGAACTATGAGACAATAAATTCTTTATTTTAAGCCACTCAGTCTGTGGTATTTTGATATGGTAGCCCTAGGAAACCAATACAGAACTGACACATTTATTTTCTTTCACTTCTCCCTTCTAACTTCCAATGGCAAAGCTATAGAATAGCAGGCCTACTTGGTAGGGCAAGAAGAAAAAATCTGAGTTGTTCATTCATTCAGAGCCTGCATGATTCCCAGTATATAGTAGGTACTTAGTAAGTATGTGTTGATTGAATACATTCTTCCAACATTTATTAAAGGACTACTCTTTGCCAGGATTATCTAAACATGGGACGAAAAGTCTTAAAAATCAAGAATAGACTGTAACATTCCCTCTCTCATATCCAGATGACTTAAGTAGTATTAGCCACCAAACTTTCTTCCAACATCCCTTACACAAGGAAAAATAACTGTGTTAAGAATTGATTTCTGTAGTGTAGAATCTCAGCGTTAAGGTGGGGGAAGGGGAGACGGGTGGTGGGGGGAAGGTAATCAATCAAGGACCTTGTATGGCCCATGGACACAGACAACAGGGCGGTGAGGGCCTGGGGCAGGAGGTGGAGACAGGCTGGAGGGGGTCAATGGGGAAAAATGGGGGACATATGTAATACTTGCAACAATAAAGATTTATTTTTTTTAAAAAAGAATTGGTTTCAGTTCTATTGGTCTCTATTTTTGAGTAATGCTTTCCCTCTTTTTCATTTTCTTGCCCCTGTCTGATGGAGATGCTAATGAATGGAGGAAGGTATGAAAAACAGATGTCAGGAGAGAGAAGTACAACCCCCAAACCTGATCATGAGGGCTTGGAAAGTTGAGGGGCACCACTGTCAAACAGTAGAAAAAGCACTCTGAACATGTTTTAGGCTTCAGTATTTATTGAAGCCTATAGGGGCACTTTTGTTGTTAATCCTCGCATGAGGATATTTTTTCATTGCTTTTTAGGGAGAGTGGAAGAAAGAGGGAAAGAGAGATAAATATGGATGTGAGAGAAACACATCAGTTGGTTGCCTCCTGCATGAGCCCTGACCAGGGCCTGGGGCAGGGAGGTCCCTGCAACCAAGGTATGTGCCCTTTACCAGAATCAAACCCAGAACGCTTTGGTCCGCAGGCCAACGCTCTATGCACTGAGCCATATTGGCTAGGGTTATAAGGGTAATTTTTAAGAGGTTTGCCCAAAGTCAAAGAATGAAATGATTATCTGAAAAGAAATTTATTAAACATGTTGAATGAAAAGAGCAAAGAAAATTATGTGTAATATAGTCTCATTTTTATAAAACAGTGGCAAAAAAAAAAATCCTGTGTATCTATGTGTGCATAAAACTGTTTATGTACATTTATGCATTTAATGATTTAATACATTTAATACATTTAAGATTGTAATGAACATGGAGGTGGAAGCATACTGTGTCAGTTTCCTATGGTTACTATAACAAATTGCCACAAACAACAGAGAGCAGTTGAATTCATAGAGATAGAAAGCAGAATGGTGGTTTCCAAGAGCTGAAGAATGAGGAGATAGGGGTTGTTAGTGAATGCATATACATAGAATTTCAGTTCAGCAAGATTAAAAGACTTCTGGAGATTGGTTGTATGACAATGTAAATGTATCGAACGCTAAAAAAATATACACTTCAAAAATGGTAAATTTTATGTTATGTGCATCTTATCACAGTTTTTTTAAAGCTAAATTTTTGAGGTAGGTGCTATTGTTAGCCCTATTTTGGAGGAAGAGGAGGCACCACAACTTGATCAAGAGCTAATGATGGGAAATGACTGGGATGCAAATGCAGGACAATCTGACTCTTAAGGCCTTCCTCCTAATTGCTATGATATATAAAAGGTAAAATAAAAATAGTCTCTAATTATTAAAACACACACACACACACACACACACACACACACACCCAGAAAAACAATGACCTCTCCCCTATTAAAGTTATTCTTTCCTTCTGAAGGCCAGAATTCTGACATTGGCGTCTCTGAGCTACACTCAGGTGTTGGCAGGGCTGCGCTCCCTGGAGTCTCTAAGGGAGAATCTGTTCCTCAGCTATTCCAGATTCTCGCATTCCTTGGCTTGTGGCTCACACTCCAATCTCCGCTCCTGTGGTCACATGGCCTTCCTCTCTTCTATGTGTGTCACACCCCCCTCTGCTTCTCTCCTACAAGGACACTGTGATTGCATGTAGGGCACCCCTGTTTAATCCAGGATAAAATTCCCATTTCAGTCTCCTAAACTCAATCACATCTGCAAAGACCCCTTTTCCATATAAGATGACATTTATAGGTTCCAAGAATTAGGACCTGCTATTTTGAGGATCCATTTTTCAGCTTACCACAGATATATACTACATCATACACATGGAGAGGGGCAGCATGGTAGCCAGCCTTCAAGATGGGCCTCAATGGCCTGGCCGGTGTTGCTCAATTGGTTGGGCATCCTGTGCACCTAATGGTTGCCTGTTCGATTCCTGATCAGGGCACATGCCAGGGTTGCAGCTCAATCCCTGGCAGGGGTGTGTGCAGGAGTCAGCCGATCGATGTTTCGCTCTCACATAGATGTTTCTTTCTATTCCTCTCTTTCTAAAAATCAATTTAAAAATCTTTAAAAAAGAAAAGATGAGCCCCAATGATCCTTGCCTCCTAATATTCACACCTTTTTATAGGCTATTCCTACACTGAATGAGAGCTGTCTATGTGACCAAATATAACATGGCAGAAATTACAGTGTGTGATTTCCAGGCTAAGTCATAAAGGGCATGGTAGTTTCTGCCTTGCTCTCTTGGATAAATTGCTCTGAGGGAAGCCAGCCATCATGTGAGGACACTCAACCAGCCCTATGGAGAGGTCCACACACAAAAAAACTGAGGTCTCCCACCAATAACGGGCACCAACTTGCCAACATGTGAATGTGCCACCTTGGAAGCAGATCCTTGAGCCCCAGATAGATCTTAAATAGCTACTGCATGCTCAGAACTGCCCAGCACCCAGCCAAGCTCTCCCACCCACAAAAATTATGAAAGAGAATAAATATTTATTGTTGTTTTAAGTCATATAATGATGGGGTAATTTGTAACATAGATAGAAATTATGAGAGGGGAAACCAAGCCCCCCAATTCCAAAAAACAAAACAAAACCCTACACTTTAAAAAAAAATCCCCTTCTTTCTAACCATGCACTTATGTAAAATTACATATATTTTTAGATTTTACAGAGAATATCTGGGGCTTATCTGATATTAATCTCTGAGAATAAGAAATGGACTGGAGTGGCACACAGCTTTCACATTCCAGGGAGCAGAGAGGAAAGAGGTGTCGCGCTATTGTGGTTACCTTGCATCTTCTTAGACTGAGGAATGTAATTAATGTCAGCTGTTATTGCTCACCCAGTATTCATTTTCCTCTCCTCTAGTAATAGTGTCCCACTTTTCCTCTAGGAAACTACCCTAGAACGACATAAAGGAATAAGAAAATGAAAAAAGAGCCAGATTTGAAGGCAGGACTGACTGAAAAAGAATAAACGCCTCTGGGTGCTCTGCTTATGACTTCTATAATTTGTGTAAATCAAGCATTAAAGCACATACTTATGTGTGTGTGAGGACAATCCACTCCTCTCCTAAACCTTATAAACCCCTTGGAGGAAAGATGATGTACCGCTCTATTAGGTGTTAAAAATCCAAAGATTTCTACTATTTAACAATTAAGTGTAGATTAATGTAAAACATTCTACAATGTGGTGCAATCTATTTTTCTGTTCTTTCTCCCTCTATGTGGCTTAGACATTAGTCAGCTCAGGCTGCTATAACAAGATGCTATAGACTGAGTGGCTTAAACAATAGAAATAATTTTCTCATAGTTCTGGAGGCTGGGAGTGCAAGATCAAAGTACCAACATGGTTGGTGTCTCATGAGGCCTCTTTTCCTGACTTGTAGCCTTCTCCATGTGAAGGACTTTCCTCTACACACACACACACACACACACACACACACACACACACACACACAAATCTATATCTATATCTATATCTATATCTATATCTATATCTATATCTATATCTATATCTATATCTATATCTATATCTATATCTATATCCATATCTATATCTATATCTATATCTAAATCTATATCTATATCATCTATATCATCTATATCATCTATATCATCTATATCTATATCTATATCTAAATTTCTATATCTATATGAGAGAGAGAGAGAGAGAGAGAGAGAGAGAGAGAGAGAGAAGGAGGACATCAGCACTATCAGTTTAGGGCCCCACCATTTTTACTATATTAATTATCTCCTTAAAAACCATATCTCTAAATACAGTCACATTGGTACTTCTGGCATCAACATATGAATTTGAGGTGGAGACAATTCAGTTCATAGCAAACATTTATTGCTCACTAAATATCCATGTGCTCCCTGACTTTCCCAGGCCCACTATAGTCAGTCAGGATCAGGTGACTAGTCTGCCCAATTGCTGTTAGCAAAATATACATGTATCACTTCTGACTGAAGTTTTTAAAAGCTGTTGCATGGCCCTGCCAGAGTGGCTTGATATTTGAGCATTGACCTATGAACCAAGAGGTTGTGGTTTAATTTCCAGTCCAGGCACATGCTTGGGTTGTGGGCTCGATTCCCAGTGTGGGGTGTGCAGGAGGCAGCTGATCAATGATTCTCTCTCATCACTGTTTCTATCTGTCCCTTCTCTGAAATAAAAAGAAAGAAAGAAAGGAAGAAAGGAAGGAAGGAAGGAAGGAAGGAAGGAAGGAAGGAAGGAAGGAAGGAAGGAAGGAAGAGGAATGGAGGGAAGGAGGGAGGGAGTGAGGGAGGAAGGGAGGAAGAAAAAGCTGGTGCATGGGTCTTCAGGTCTCTCTGCTTTTCTCTTGATGACCTAGAAGCCATATATTCTAAACTAGAGGCCTGGTGCATGGATTCGTGCACTGGTGGGGTCCCTTGGCCTGGCCTACAGGGATCAGTGGGCCTCTGCACTGCCACATCCTGGCCTTACCCACCAGCTGGTCATGCTCCAGCATCTATCCTGCACAGCACAAAGTAGTGCCTGAAGCAGCAGGTGGCCAGGGAGGAGCCTGAGCCTGGGCTAGTTGCCACGCTGCTCCTGCTCATTCTGGCCCCGCTGTGCCTAGGGAGTGTCTGTAGGAGATGCTCCTGCTGCCACAGCTGCACTCACCAGCTGTGAGCCCAGTATCTGGTGCCCATTTGTCAGCTGAGCGGAGCTTCCAGAGCTTCTGCTGCTGACAAATGGGGCAGCTCCTGATTGAGCATCTGCTCTCTGGTGGTCAGTGTGCATCATAGCCAACGCTGGTCATCCAGTTGTCTGGTCGTTCCGTCATCCAGTCACCCAGTCGCCCACTCATCCGGTCGCTCAGGCTTTTATGATATAGATGATATAGCCCCGATCTTTGAATGACTATGTTGGAGCCTTACCCCCAGTCAACTTTCTGGACATGTATCACGAATTAGAAATAAACCTTTGTGATATCAAAGCTGTCTAGATTTCAGGGTAAACTTATAATTAAGCAAGACCTTGCACTTCCTGACTAATCATTAAATCTTATTCTTCAACCACAGTCAACTACTAAATAAATGGAAAGATATCCCATATTCATGAATCTGAAGCCTTCCCCAAATGGATCTACAAATACAATACAATCCCTATTAAAATCCCACTTTTGTTGTTGTTGTTCATCTTCACCTGAGGATATTTCTTCCACTGATTTTTAGAGAGAGAAGGGAGGAACGGGAGGGAAGGAGCGAGGGAGAGAGACAGAGTCAGAGAGAGAAACATCAATATGAGAGAAACACATTGATTGGTCACCTCCTGCTGGCACCCTGACTAGGGTCTGGGGTGAAACTTACAACCCAGGTACATGCCCTTGGGAAGGAATCGAACCCACAACCCTTTAGTGCTCTAGCTAATGCTCTAACTACTGAGTCATGCCAGCCAGGGCACCACTGGTTTGTTTTTTTTTGTTTTTTGTTTCTGTTTTTGCTTTCTATTTTTTTTTTTTCTTCTTTTTGCAGACTTTGATAAGATAATCCTAAAACTCATATGGAAATGCAAGGAATCCAGAACAGTCAAAACAACCTTGAGAAAATAACACAATTTGAAGTTCACATTTCTTAATTTCAAAACTTAGTATAAAGCTACAGTAGTTAAGACAGTGTGGTGCTAGCCTAAGGATATATATATATCAATGGAATAGAATTGAGAATCCAGAAACAAACACTTATAGTCAATTGATTTTCAGCAAAGTTTAGTCTTTTCAACAGATAATTCTGGGATAACTGAGTATTAACGTATAAAAGACTGAATTTTGACCTCTAACTCACACTTCATACAAAAAGCAATGAATCAAAGACGTAACTGCAAGAGTTAATATGACACCAAAGCCTAGTGACACAAGAAAAAAATAAATAACGTAAATTGGACTTCATCAAAATTCAAACTTTCATGTTTCAAAGGAAACTATTAAGGACATGAAAAACAACCCACAGTGGGAGAAAATGTTTGCAAATCATATATCTAATAAGAGTCTGGTATGCAGAATATACAAAATAAAAAATAAAAATAAAAACCTCTCACAACTCGAAGTGAAAAGAAAACTAGCCCATGTAAAAATGGGCAAAGGATCTGAACAGACATTTATCCAAAGAAGATATACGAATGGCCAATAAAAGCACAATAAAAATGCGTACCATCATCAGTCAGTAAGAAAATGCAAATCAAAGCCACAATGAGATACCACTTTACACCCGCTGGGAAGGCTGTAAGGAAAAAAGAGAAAGATAACAAGTGCTAGAGAGGATGTGGAGACATTGGACCCTTTGTCCATTGCTACTAGGAATGGAAAATGGTGCAGCTGCTTTAGAAAATAGTCTGGCAGTTCTTTAAAAAGTTAAACAGAGTTTCCACTCTTGGTTGTATGCCCAAGAGAATTGAAAACATATCCATGAAAAACTTGTACATGGATATTCATACATTCTTTTTTATTGGTTTAATATTGTTTATTAGCACAGTAACAAACGTAGACTTAAGTAGTCCGCATCATATAACCAATTCACTGAGCAGCTCCTATTCCACGCATTACAGCTAATAGCTTCAGGTATTTTACTACAGGTTTTCACAGGCCCTGAATCAAACCTCTAATCTTTTCACCATAAAGCAGACTGTCATATAAAATAAAATGCATGATGACTCATTTCCTGTATGATCTTATAGACACATGTCCAATTACTATATATTAGATGACAGTCTCTAAAAATGGTTAAATATCATTATTCCTTTCCAAGAAGGGAAAACAAGTTTCAATTTTTTTAAAGCAAAAAAGTATGTAGTTTTGGAAGGGCTTCATATAAAAGGCCATGTGTGCAACCTGTACAAAATTAAGCTGCTTTTAAATTTACAGACTTAAAGCAACTGAATCTAAAGGTCTATTCTCTGTGCTACATTTCAACTTATATTGCAGAACTAATGACAATTTTAAGTGTTGGTAATACCAATTCTGTCTACTGTAGCAACATACCTTAAGTTACAACAAAATCTTGGGAAATAAGACTGAATAATGTCTGTTACAGAAACACCAACTCCCACCCTCCCTCACTCCTTCAAAATCTCTCTGTAAGACAAATAAGGTAAGAATTGTGAAAACCCAATTTATATAGTGTGTCTCTTGGTCCACTGTCAGGCCATTCTGTCCTGTTCTGCTCTGATGGTTATATACTGACTGGCGAAATTTCTCACCTAGGGATCGGCAGGATTACAGACTGTAGTAAGTGAGCAGGTAGAAAGGAGGACTGTAGAAATGCTTGGTGCTGGACTCCAATTATCATTCAGTATGTCCAAGCCAATAACTCCTTGACTGTTATTCCAGTGACAGATTCTTGTCTGAAATGGAACCTTTGGAAGCTTGAAGGGGTGTTCCGGTGAAAAAGTGATATCAAGGAAGAATACACCGCCCTCGTACACAGATGCTGGCAGCTCTAGGATGGTTGATCTTCATTCATAGATGTTATCACCTTTGGGACTAGCACTGCAGTTAGTTGGGGGAGCTAAAGCGGAATCTGCCCGTTCCTTCTGAATCCTCTTACTCATTCCCTCTGTTCTTGGGGGTGTTTGTTTCTTTCTCAGTTTGCTGGCTGGAGGATGAAGATGAAGATGAAGACGAACTGGTGCTGGTCCTCCAATGGTCACCCGACATAGGAAACCCCATGACAGCCCCTCTTTTTGGGTCTGGCTCCTTGTGCTGCCGTGGCAGCTGCTCTCGTACATTCTAATTGACAATAGCCAGAAAGTGGAAACAACCCAAATGTCCATCAGTGGTTCAGTGGATACACATGTTCTTAATGCTTCCTTATTTTCTGAAATGATCTTTCTCTGTCCCAAATCCAGAATCAGCCATTTCTCCAAGAAGTCCTGACTTCTTTCATGATTGAGAAATGAAATTTAAAAACCAAAATCTGGGCACCAGGTGTGTTCATTGCTACTGGGCTTTAGTTACTTCTAGGCACTGTCAGTGGACAGAGTCAGGCTTTCTGGTACTAGTTTTTGTTGTTCTGTTTTGTTTTGTTTTGTTTTTAAAGCACCCTAGCCTGGCCAGCATGCTCAGTGGTTGAGCATCGATCTATGAACCAGGAAGTCACAGTTTGATTCCCAGTCAGGGCACATGCCTGGGTTGTGAGCTCAATCCCCAAATAGGGGGTGTACAGGAGTCAGCTGATCAATGATTCTCTCTCATCACTGATGGTTCTATCTCCCTCTCCCTTCCTCATTGAAATCAATAAAAATATATTTTGAAAACATATTCTAACTTACAAACTTTTAAGATACTCACCAACCCAACCCCTATAGTCTCAGGTGAATATTTACAAATTTACAGTGGTGGCATCCCATATACTAGAACCTCAAGGAAGCCAATTGCATGGTCATCTATAGAAAATGGTGGAACGTGCAGCGAGAGTGAGAAATTGAAATGTGGGTTCATTTGTTACAACCACATAATCTAACCTATTCTGACTGTTGGAATAATTAGGCACAAAGCACTGGGCTAGGTATATCTAATCATTTTAATATAAAAGAGCAAGAAGTATTAGGAAATTAAATCTTGCTTTCTTTCACATAAATCAGTAAGGCATCAAAAGAGCAAAAGACCTATCAGAGCTCAAACTGGCCACATTTTCTAAAAGGCACCTGGTACTTAAATCTGACATAATAAGGGCCCGTCTCTATATAACAGAAGTTGAAAACTGAAGAGAAAGGGGTTAACAAGGGTCATGTTTTCCATATAAAAATCACTTCACTAGAATATGAGGACTCCATGTTACTGTACAGATTTATGAAGAAAACAGAATTCCTAATAGAGCCTTGGGCATCTGCTCCTATCATGGAGGGAAAGCACTCCCAGAAGCAAGTAGACAACATTTGCCGAGAGCCTGCTATTATTACACTCTGTGCATATGGTAGCTAAAAACTCATTAGTTCTGTAATTCTGGCTGAAGTTGGCAAGCCACCTCCAGAAATATTTTATACAAGCCAAGGGACAGATGGCAATTTCCTTTGTTATAGGATGAGCTGGTCAGGGCAGTGGTCAGGCACATAAAACTCATCCAGATAAAAGTAAAACTGCCCTTACATAAAGTAATTTATTTGCAGCTTCTGGTGATTTCATCTTTGTCATCCAAGAATACATTATTAGTCAGATTTACATAATTTCTTTAAAATAAGATTACCAAATGTATTTTAGTGGCCACCATGAGGTAGATGTATCATTATTTTGGAGCAGCAAAAAATGAGGGTAGTCATTTTGCTTTAATTTCCCTCTCACAACTGTTTGTCTGTTTTTCTTTCCAGTAACACATTCCCATCTTATTTCTTTTAGTAAAAATGGCCCCATAATACTTTGAGGCTCGCTACCATTATCCATGTGCTTCAGGTAGAGCTGGCCCCCACATCGATCCGCAGGCATAGTGATGAATACATGACCCAAACCTGGTCCATCAGAATGCTGAATCTCCTGCCCTCATGACTGGTTTGGAGATAAGCATGTCACCCACTTGAGCCAATGAGAGTTTTTCTCCAGTTTTGCACTGGAATTATTAAGAAAGAGGTACTTTCCTTCCAACGGATGGAATGTAAGCCTGGAGTTGTTGTTTGGAAGCTTTGCTACCATTTTAGGAAAGCTTGTTGACAATACAGGAGAAAGCAGAACCAAGAGATTCCTGGCTTCATCTTTTGTGTACCTGGATCCAAATAAACCACCATACACTGGACTTTTTAATTTACATGAAGAAGCAAATTCCTTTTTTTTTTTGTTATGTTTTGTTTTAAGCTGTTGGATTTCTTTTATTTGTAACTATAAGAGTTCTGATTAATGCACCCATTCTGTTAGGACAAACAGCCAGAAAAATATTACAGTTCTCCCTGGTCTAATCTTTATGACTTAGTAATTAAGCCAGAAACAGAATACAAATAAAATTTCTTCCCAATATGCTAGTACTTTTCCCCAAAGAATCTCAACCCATTTACAGACCTCAAAGACCAAAATCATGGAGAATGTGAGGCTCTTTAGAAGAACACCTAACACTTGTTAATAGAGTTAAAAATATCATTGACTCAATGACTTTTCCTGAGAATAGGCTATGTGCCAAGAACTGTATGAGGCATTTTATAGCTTTTTCTTATTTAATATTCACAACTCTTTTATTTGATTGGTATTATTATACCCAGTTTACCAATTGGAGAGTTAAGGCTCAGATAGATGAATTTTCCTGAGGTGATTCAGATCATAGATGACTGCTCCAGCATTTAAACTTCTATTTTTCTGGCTCAAAATCTGTGTTCTCCTAAGAAAAATTGCTTATCTCTTTTCTTATTTCAAATTATGTCAACATTGACCTTTCTGTCAATATCTGCCTATTCATCCCTGCTTTTTGGTCTCCCTCCTCCTGGGGTCCTGGCTGCATAGACCAGAAATGGACACCTGATGTGGGCATTAGATTCACTTGGGAACTTAAGGAAGTTTCACTCAGGTTCTTGAGTTGACAAGGCATATATGTTATCTGTAAGACACACTTTTCCAGCTTAAAAAACAATATGGTCTTATATCTTTCATTTTTCCAATTATTTACTGAAGTTCTCACATCTTCTTTTCCAGGATCTCTCCTGTAAGGACTTCCCACTGAATTGTCCAAGACTCTCAGGGGCATTCTTGGGGCAAAAAAAATCCATCCTGTCAAACTTCATAAAGAAAGAATTGGAAATCTGATTAGTTCACTCGCAGTATTAATCTGATCCATACTACATGGCATCACATCTCAATACTGGTCTTATGCAGGATGATGGTTACTTATCTGTCTTCATTAGCCCAGAGTCTCACGCTTGGCCTGAGATCAGAGCTTTCTTGACTTTCATTCATTTATTCAGCACAATGCCAGGAGAGCTGGGTTTCTCTGAGAATCCTGAATTTTGTGTTTAGTTCTCGCCACCCTAGAACTCACCCTTCCTTTATGGTGCCATCCTTTTCGGAAACAGTAGCACTCTGTTCTGCCAGAGGGCAGGTCCACTTTCACTGACCCTGATAGGCTGGGGATTTCAATTCTAAGGAAAAATGGGAGCCACACGGCATCCATAACCCAGGGCCAATATCCTAGTCTTAACCTGAGCAAATGGCAATTTCTAGATCTTATTACTCTGGCTTTGAAGTTTTGGCTTCATTTCCAGAATTGTTTTATTTCTCTTACATTATTTATTTATTTATTCCATTTAAAAATGACTCAGTAATATTTTACCCAGCATTTCTATGTGTTTATAGTGGGAAGAGGTTCTCAGTCAACTCTATTGTCAATATTGATGAATTGTAACAGGCCAGAATCCTCTTTACTCTTCTGTGAATTCATGAAGAAGAAATGAAGAGCCAACTGCTTTCCACCGAGAACTTAGCATTGAGAATCAAAGAATATTCCCTTCCACTTAAAATCACTATGTGACTTAAGATAAGTGCAATTTAAATGTGATAACTTATAGATTAAAAGGTTTCATAAAAGTGAATGATGCCACTGAGAAAGGACATGCAATTATCCACATTGTGCAGAGGATGGGCTGAGACTCAGAAGTTAAATAACTTGCCCAAAGTTAAAATGACAGTAAGCGGGAGAACCAAGATGTTAAACCATGATTCTGAGACCAGAGAGCATATTTTCCCTACTGTGTTGCCTGTTAGGAAATTGTAATCTTTATAATAAAGAAGAGACATTTTAAAAGGTAAAGATTAAAGAATCAGAATACATATTCGTAAGGGCTAAATTGTGTAGTACAGAATAAACCATAAAAGGAAGATATCAATGTGGGGTATATATGACCCCTTTCATTCCTGTTGAGAGAAACCAAATAGTTGCATGTCAGTTGAATGCATTCCTCACAGAAAGAATTACCTGTCGAGTACAGTTTTGGAAGAGCTCAGCAGATGGCATTCCAAATTAGAGATGCCCATGTGGGCTGTGAAGGCCATAATGGATTTCAAATGTCTGTGGCTATCTCTCTGGCAAATGACTTTGCTGTGACAAGGTGGATTTTTTAATATTTTTTTTTTTGGTCTGTGGCTGTATTCACTTGTAAAGAGAGACACATTTGCCTTACATGGATAGGATCTAAATCTGTGTAGACATCAGATTGTGCGTGGTAGCTGACCACTAATATTGGGTGATTCTGAGGTTAGTGGTGCTCTAGCTAATTTGATTGCCCCTAATATTCCCACTTATTTCTTCATAAGGTAAAAGGGTCTGATTTTTCCAGGGAAATATGCTATTTCCTGATGGAAAGCTAATGAGAAATAAGGTCTTGGGTTTTAATTCTAATGCTCTTGGCTGTATATTACAGAAAACCCAACTGAAAGTGGCTTAGACAGTAAGGAATTTCATTTTCCTCATAGGAATTCCAGAATAGAGTGATTTCTAGATTGGTTAATTTAAGAGCTCAACAGTGTCATCAAAGACTCTGGCCTGTTTCATGTTCCCAAACCTAGAGATTTGGTTTTTGTACCTTCACTTGCCTCATCATGGTTGCAATATGCATCATCTCCAGGCATGGTCCCCTCATACAGCAAGGTTGAGACTTCAAAAAAAGTGCAGTGATTGTTTCCTCCCAGTTGTACAAAATATTAATATTGTTAAGATGAAAAAAAATACATATTGTTAAGATGTCCTTACTGCCTAAAGCAATGTACAGACTCAGTGCAATCCCTATTAAAATACCAATGTTATTCTCAGAACTATAATAACTAATTGTAAAATTTATATGGAATCGCAAAATACTCTAAATAGCCACAGCAATCTTGAGAAAGAAGAAAGTGGGAGGTGTCATGCTCCCTGATTTCAAACAGTACTACAAAGCTACAATAATGAAAGCAGTATGGTATCAGAATAAAGGAGATATGTAGATATAGATATAGATACAGATATAGAGCTCAAAAATAAATCCTTACTTATATGGTCAATCCATGAGAAAGGAGGCAAAGATATACAATGGGGTAAAGCCAGTTTCTTCCATAAATGGTGCTGGGAAAACTGGACAGACACAGGGGGAAAAAATTGAACCATTTTCTTACACCATATACAAAAATAAATTTAAAATGAATAAAGACTTAAATGTAAGACCTGAAGCCATAAAACTCCTAAAAGAAAACATAGACAGTAAACTCTTTGACATTGCTCTTAGTAGTGTCTTTTTGGATATGTCTCCTTAGGCAAGAGCAGCAACAACAAAAATAAACAAAAGGGACCACAACAAACTAAAAAGTTTTGTACAGTGAAGAGAATCATCAACAAAACAAAAAGACAACATACTGAATGGGAGAAGATAATCGCAAATGATATATCTATTATTTGGTAACTCTTCTAGGTTAGAACTTGGGGGGAAAAACAACCCATTCTCTTTTAAGGAGGAAGAGAATTCTGTGTCATGGACAGTCTGAGATTGAAGTTTCATTTGGCTCCTTATTAGCTATGCGTGTTTGTGCAGGATACTTTACCATCCCTTCCCTATTTATTTCATCTATAAACTCATGATAATAATAGTCTTTTCCCCAATGGTTGCTTTGAGGATTGAGTGAGTTAATATGCTCAATTGCTTGGAACAATTCCATTTTTCATAGTAAGTGGTTGATAAATGGTAGCTATTTTTATTAAAATCAGACCCTGGAAAATACAACCACCAGAGGGCTATAAAGGAAGACAAGGTTAAATTATGTGAAAACCCAAACCCTCATGTGCTCTAATTCTTGATTCTTTTGTCTTCCAAAAGACACTTTCTGCATGCATAAAACAAAGAGAGTAAGGGTAGGGGGGAGAGAGAGAGAGAGAGAGAGAGAGAGAGAGAGAGAGAGAGAGAGAGGGAACGCGTCTCGCATCAAGTATATTCTCACTCTCAGAGTAACCAAATGACCGATTTCTGCTCTATTTTCCTATGCTCCTGATTAGGCTCTGCTTAGTTGATGATCCCAACATTCTTTGATTTCTGTAGTGATGGCTACGTCAGTGGCAAGAGGAATCTCCACCCTCTTTCGTTGACATTTTCTCAGAGGAGAGAGAAGCTCTGTTCTGATTTTATTATGTAGCAAATGATTGATAATGTGAACAGTCATTGTGCCAGCTTAAAATATGCCCTCTATCCTGACCCTAAACAAAAATTTGCAAAAGATCCTCTCTTCAAGCTGCTATGCTTAAAAGGACGCACCCCACGAGGCTTTTTCTCCTATTCATGGACCCCAAAATGCAGAAGAGGGGCTGGGGAAAAGAGCCTGGGAAAGGGAAGGCCTAGAGCAGCGGGGACAGGGCTCATTCACGGACTTGAAATAAGGAGGAGACTGTAGCAGAACAAAGGCCTAAGACTAGACGTGAAGGGCAGATTCTGGCTAAATGTAAGGTAAAATTTCCTAATAGACCCATTCTAAAGCAAGATAGGGACCATACGAAGTAGTGATTTCTCCAAAGAAAGACATGTTCAGGTGCAGGTAATGGATATTATGGAGCAGATGCATTCATGGATGGGTAGAATGAACGAGGTGACCTCTAGACTTTCTATGATTCCATGGCACTTCATGGGACAAAGGGGCAGCTATATGCTGACAGTCTTATGGAGAGCTGCTTGATAATGGTGACTTGTTCAAAGGCTCAAGCATACACCAATTCTTCGTTGGGTATCATGACTCACCAGCCATTGTCAAGGCTTTCCATTATTTAACTTCTTAGTAAGCCAGTATCAATTATTATTCTGCTTTTGCAAAGGAAGAAGTTGAGATTCGGAGAATTTAACTTTCCAGTCTTAATTAGAATCTAGTCTTGTCTGTCTTTAAAGGCTATATTCTTCACCATTTTTGCTGAGCTACAACACTGATTACAAATGTGTAAACAAAATCTATACAAAGTCAAGTAAAACTTAAAGATAGTTAGACAGGTTTGGATAAATACTTTTGTTCTTAACTATGTCATTAACAGCCAGTCCTTAACAACATCTTAATTTTTTTCTCTTCTATTTTTCTGACTTGTTAAAGTTTTCAGACCTATGGCATACTATGAATAAATCACTTTTTAAAATTCATAGTAGGCATTATAAGGATTCTCCTTTAGTGTATGTTAATTCAGAATTTTGAATAGCATGACTTCCATGTATTTAATGGCATCAATTTTTCTCTAATATCTCTTTTCTTTGCTTTATCTTCTTCCTGTTCAGAAAAAAAAGTCATGTTCTTCTAGGGAAGGAAAAGATTTCTGTTCTACCCTTCTAGGTTCTGTGGCTGGTCTAAGAATTAAATGGACATAAAATAGTGTGAAAGAAAAGAGCCACATGCTAACCTGACAAGCTCAGGGAAGGCCCGCGTGGCAGTCTTGCAAACTCAGAGACCTAAAATAACTACAAAAGATGGTTTGAAAATTAAATATCTAACTACAAACAGGTTAGAGTGGGTAGTCATGTCCTAGACTGATATTTCACCTGACAAAGATCAACTTAGATCTTCTTTACTGAGCCCATTTGCCTTCCTGCCTCTAAGATAACATATCTGTGAGACTGTCTGGGTAACTTGTAACTTCCTTTTTACCCCCTCAGGGCACAACAAATGGCCTCGAGACATTCCCTCATTATTATTGTTTTCAAGTTAATTGTCAATTGTTACGTTAGAGTATCCTGTATCCATCTCTATAAAAGAAGCCCATGTCTATCATTTAACCTTTTCCCTGCTTCGTTCTGTCCCACCTCCCTAATCTATCACCAATGAATTTCATGTAACTCACCTTCGTCCCTTTCCTATGATTGCAATGTATAAATATAGAAATGTAAGCCGCCATTCTTCGGACCATTATCTCAATACGTTGAGATTCTGCCTCCCAGCATATGTTGACAGTTTGGCTCAAATAAACTCACAAAAATTCTTTACAGGTTTCAATGTTTTTTTTCATTAACAATAGGTTAACAGCAAGGAGGGGGGGCGGGAAACAATTTTAATTACATCTGTGTGCACGGGAGCCACATATAGATAAGACTCACAGGAAGCCACACAATTGAGATTTATACCATCCTGAGCTAAGGAAAGAGATAGGGGTTTGAGGTTTCTAGGTGGGGGAAGCAAGTTAGGGGAGGGTGAGAGGAGGAAGTGTGTGATAAATAAAAGATGCCTTGTTATGCAGATATGTCTCTCAGGTTAAAAAAAAAAAAAGTTATCTCCTGTAGCAACTCTTCCTAATCCAAGCACCCTTCCTAGTGAGAATTTCCTTTATAAATATATATTTCCCCTACAAATACTTTCTTATAGGCAGCTAGGGGGTGTAGTAAAGAGCTTTTCCTGATTCTGCTGGGTCTTCATGACCTTCAGTTCCAAATAATCCACATGCAAAGTGGCACATTTTTGGGTGGTGTGTTCTAAACCCCTTCGTTCTCTTCCTTTTTCCCCCCCACCACCATCCAATGTCTTTGACTCACTTCATTGCAGCCTTTCAATCAGAAAAATTTTTTTACTCTAGCAACCAAGTTACTAATTCACTCAGTTAACTCAGTTAACAAACAAGCCAGTCTACCTTCACTTCTCAATGAGCTTCAGTGACTTTGTTGCTAAAACCTATAGTTTTACAATCTGCTCTGGCCAATCTGCACCTTCTAAGAAACTTTTAGTTTAGTTGAAACATTTTAAACACTTCTTACCAGAATAGAACCATTTAAAAAGAAGTTCTACCATGATGAAATTATAGGTATAGTCTACACACCTCATTTGGTTTCTATGTTCAACAATGGTGTTATTAATAACACCGATATCAGTTGAAACTGATTTCCCCTTGGTGTTATGGCAAAATTTTTAGGCGGTAGGAAGACATACAACCAGGAACTCAGAAGATTCAGAAAATGCATTT
This sequence comes from Pipistrellus hanaki, assembly GCF_964339955.1. NCBI lineage: Eukaryota > Metazoa > Chordata > Mammalia > Chiroptera > Vespertilionidae > Pipistrellus > Pipistrellus hanaki. The sequence continues at coordinate 45,182,196 of NC_140510.1, forward strand.
TATTGCCGGAGCAGCGTTGCTGTGGCTCAGGGAAATTGGTTCTGAAAGCTGAGCGCTGATTGCAGCAGGGTTTCCTCTTATATAGGGCACGTTTTTTGTTCCCAGTTCCCGGACTTTTGCAGGCTTTGGCAGCTCCCCACTCACCCCCCCAATCTCCCCCCGCCTCCCCCCCCTCCCCCCCCATTGCAATGGTAGGTGAGACTATGCTCAAAGGTTCCTGCAAGATAAGTATTTAGGGAAACAGGTTTTTCAAGGCTAGGGCATAGGAGGGAAGGGCGTTGGGGTGAGAAATGCAGCTACATGCAGGCCTGGAGGTCTGCAGACATTAGCTATTGTTCTTGGTTATCAGGCGATGAGATGATGTTGCTGAGATGATATTTTGACTCCTGGTGGGTTGGCCTGACCTTTTATTGGTTCTGCTTGCTGGGTTCATAGCTGAGTCACCTCCTCAATTGCTTCCTAATCTATTTTGTTTGTGATGTATGGTGCAAGTAGGATGCAGAATTGCCATTTTCTTTTTTTATCATCACTTTTTTTTTCTTTTTTAAATACGTTTTTGTTAATTTTAGAGAGGAAACGGGAGGGAGAGAGAAACATCAATGCTGAGACTCATTGATCAGCCGCCTCCTGCGTGTCCTCTACTGGGGACCAAGCCTGCAACCCAGGCACGTGCCCTTGACCAGAATCAAACCCGAGACCCTTCAGTTCACAGAGCCAAGCCGGCTAGGGCAAGAACTGCCATTTTCTGAAGCATTATCTCAATCCGTTGAGATTTTGCTTCCCAGCAATTGTGGTCAGTTTGGCTCAAATAAACTCACAAGAATTATCTACAAGTTTGAATATTTATTTTTTAAATATATTTTTATTTTATTTTAGAGAGGAAGGGAGAGGGAGAGAGAGATAGAAACATCAGCGATGAGAGAGAATCATTGATTGGCTGCCTTCTGCACACCTCACACTGGGAATTGAGCCCGCAACCTGGGCGTGTGCCCTGATCAGGAATTAAACTATAACCTCCTGGTTCATAGGTCAACACTCAACCACTGAGCCATGCCAGCAAGGCAGGTTTGAATATATCTTATGTTGACAAGGGCATGGAAGCTCTGCACCAACCCTCATCCCACCTCCAATGTATTTTCCTATGCCTCTCTTATATTTGGCTGTCCCTGAGTTGTATCCTTTATAATGTTAAAAATGATTGTGGGGAGGGATAAACATTCCTTTAACCTCAGGTTCTTTCTGGTTGGTCTAATAATCAAATAGACATGAGACAGATTAATAAGAGAAAATAACCAAATTTATACATACATATGTATGGGGACCCACATACATGAGAGAGTCAGAGATGCCACATGCATGAGAGGTTCAGAGATAGATAGGGAACATGGGGCCCCAGCCGGTTTGGCTCAGTGGATATAGCATTGGCTTGCAGACTGAAAGTCCCCAGGTTTGATTCTGGTCAAGGGCACATACCTCTGGTGCAGGTCCCAGCCCTGGTTGGAGGCATGTAATATAGGAGGCAACCAATTGATGTGTCTCTCTCACATCAGTGTTTCTCTCACCCTCTCCCTTCTACTCTCTGTAAAAATCAATGGAAAAATATCCTCAGGTGAGAATTATAAAAGATTTAATTAAATTAAAAATAAAATGAAATCTATAAAAAAAGAAAAAGAAAGGGAACCTGGGTATGTAAGACAGCCTGACATAGAAATGAGGCATCCTGACCTTGGGGCTTCTAAAGGTCCATTGCAGGATGATAAGAAGAGCAGATCTTTAGTAAATAGAAGCTTGCCTTACCCAACAGATAGGTTTGTGGGTGAAAAAGAGCTCACATACTAAGCCTGACAAGTTCGGGGATGGTCTCAAGATAAAAATTATCTATATAGGATGGTCTCAAGATAAAAATTCCTAACTAAAAATGAGTCGTGGTGGGTAGTCACGTCCTAAACTGGTATCTTCTTCTATAAAGGTCCATCTTTACCCTAACTGAGCCTGACTATTGTCTTTTGCATCTATGATAACATACCTTTGGAATGTCAGAGTAATCCTTTCCTTTCCCCCAGAACCCTCAAGGCACAATCTCCTACCAGGAGACCACAGAACCCCTGTTATCTTCTTGCCCAAACACCATCTCTACGTGCTGTAACTGTTAACTGTTAACTATCATTACCCACCAATGTGAAAGTCTGTGTCTATCTGTTTTACTTTTTATCCAATCCCAGAGATCCCTCTCCTCCCCCTTGCACTGCTTACCCCCACCTCCCTAAACTACCACTAATGGATTTACCCACCCCTATGTTTCCTCCTTTGGTTTTAATGTATAAAATAGGCAGTAGAACTTCATTTTCTGGAGCCTTTTCTGAATCTGTTGAGATTCTGCTGCTGGGCAATTGTTATCAGTTTGGCTCAAATAAACTCAAAATGATTCTCTGCAGGTTTAGATGTTTCTTATGGTACACTGACAGAAGTTATCTTTGATAATCTCTTATGCGCAAGGCCTCTAATTCAAATTCTACAAAGTAGTTAAGTGGGGGAGGGCAGAGTTTCTTTTGAGCCTGAGGCTAAAGTTGCCTTTAGCTCAAAACAATCTGTATATCCCAGAGGCACACCTTGTGTTGACTCATTTGGGATCTCCTCATGATTAAAGAAGACAATGCAGGTGACACAAATGAACTCCATTTAACCCTGCATGAAGTGAGCAGTTTGTCTCCATTGGTCCAGAAAACTACAAAATGGGAGAAGGGGAGGCAGGGAAGCAATGACCCCAGCCAAGGGCACACGCCTGGACTGTGGGCTCTGTCCCCAGTAAGGAGCATGGAGGAGGCAGCCAATCAGTGATTTTCTCTCATCATTGATGTTTCTATCTCTCTTTCCCTCTCCCTTCCTCTCTGAAATCAATAAAAATACATTAACACACACACACACACACACACACACACACACACACACTGGGTATTGCCTAATTGTGTTTCTGTTTGCAAACCTTAAGACCCTCGGATAAATCTTTGTTATTTTTTTTCTAGCAAAGCCTCCAGACTCCTTTTGAGTTTGTTCAATATAGCCAAGTCCGACAGAGTGCAGGCAGCCTGAGGACCTGGGACTTGCATATGGCATCTGAAGTGGGGACACTCTTGCTGGACTGAGCTCTTAGCCTATGGGGTCTGCAAAACTCTGGGTGTCAAAACTGAATGGAATTGTAAAACACTCAGCTGGTGTGGAGGAATTGTAGAATTGGTTTGGGAACAAGTTACCCGTTGAAAGGAACTACACGTTTCGTATCAGAAAAAACTACACATGGATTAAATGTTTTTGTCTCCCCCAAAATTCATGTTAAAATCATAACCTGCAATGTGATACCATTAGGAGGTAATCAGGTCAAAAGGGTGCTGCCCTCATGAGTGGGATTAGTGCCCTTAAAGAAGATGACTAGAGCATTCTATTTGTAACCTGTGAGGATACTATGAGAAGTCAGCAGTGTGCCACCCAGAAGAGGGTCTTCATCAGAACCCAAACATGTTGGCACCCTGATCTTGACCCCAGCCTCCAGAACTGTGAGAAATAAATTTGTCTTGCTTATAAACTAGCCAGTCTAGCAAGATCCATTTTCCCCTAAATGGTCAGTTGATTTCATATTGTTGCATTTGTTAACACTATGTTGAACTGCTTGTTGTTGGTTTTTTTGTCTGTCTGACCTATTAAACTGTAAGCACTTGGAAGACTGAGATGGGCCTCAATGTATCTGTGTTCCAAAGACTGCAACTCTAGGTTTATGTGGGCCTGAAGCTTACACAATTTGGGCTGATTTCCTCTTTCTTATGACAGTAATTTATAAGATCATTTCTTGTAGTGAAAACTCCATTTTTTTTCTCCAGTGTGGTTGATCAACATGTTTTATATTATTGATAAGTTAGAAAAGCTGCTTCTTTCAGTTTCCTAACTCATTATTGATAAGTCATATAAATTTCTAGGCATGTTATCTTATCTCATATGTGAGCTGTAATATTTCAAGTTATGTGTGGGCCTTTCAAGTTATGTTCTGCAGTGACTAATCTTAAATTTTTTTTTAATTGACCATCCTCATATTAACCAGTGTACCATCAGTGGTCCTGCCCTTGCAGGTCACAGCGGCGAGTAAGTTGGCGAATTGAAGGCTGGGGTGGCCAGCAATAACTTAGCTATTCACATAAATGACTACTGACCACATACATTTATCCCACCACGCCCAAACCAAATGTATTCCTAACTTAATTCCCCTTAAATGAATCTGAAATTACCACGAACTCTCCAAAGTCATATCAGCCTCTGGACCTCTTTCCCACATTTGTGAAATGAATGCTATTTTATGAGCCTTTGTGGGAGATAGTGCCTGCTTCTCACTTTCAAAGCTGAAGATGTTTGATTCTCATTTCCCAGGTTCCTTAAAGGAAGGTTGGGTCACACACAGTGTGGGCAGAGCCAATGAGAAATACCTATTTTAGACTTTGAATAAGTGATTCAAAGAAATATACAATTGTCTCTTGAAAAATACGGGTTGGAACTGTGTGGGTTCATTTACACGTGAAATTTTTTCAATAAATACTGTAAATGTATTTTCCCTTGCTTATGATTTTCTTAATAACACTTTCTTTTCTCTAGCTTACTTTATTGTAAGAATACCATATACAATGTATATAATATATAAAATATGTTCATCAATGTTATGTTATTGGTAAGGCAACAATAGGCTATGTAAGTTTTTTGAGAGTCAAAAGTAATATGTGGCCGAAACCGGTTTGGCTCAGTGGATAGAGTGTCGCCCTGTGGACAGAAGGGTCCCAGGTTCGATTCCGGTCAGGGGCATGTACCTTGGTTGTGGGCACATCCCCAGTGGGGGTGTGCAGGAGGCAGCTGATCAATAATTCTCTCTCATTGATGTTTCTAACTCTCTATCCCTCTCTCTTCCTCTCTGTAAAAAAAAAATCAATTATATATATATAATTGTATAAAATATATATATAATTGTATAAAATACACACACACACACACACACACACACACACACACACATATATATATATATATATATATATATATATATATATATATATATATATAAGTAATATGTGGATCTTTGACTGCATGGGATGGGAGAGTGCCCCTAGATCCCATACTGCTTAATGGTCGACTGCATATTGCAAAGAATGTTTTGTTTGTTTGTTTTTGCAGTGGCGGGGATGGGGTAGGTGGCATCAACAGCAACATCAGTGTTGGTACAAAGTTTCGGTCATGGTCCTAGCTACTGGTACTTCCTTATTCTTACCCATTGTCAAGCCTGATATTTATAGGAGTTACTCAATAGTGTTCCAAAAAATGTCTTTCTCTCATGCTCCCTTTGATATATAGATACATCGTTGTAGTGTTTTCTTAAATCAGCCAGAATTAGTTTCTGCTGTGTGAAACTCGTGACCAAATGGTAGCTCTGACACCTTGGTCACAAGTAAACTGCCGTTTTCAGGGGCTTCATGGGCGCTTTGATATTTTGAGTACTTTTTAGTATTTAAATATAACGATGTCTAGCATTTTAAACTTTAAAAAAAAGGTTTCATCGGTTATGACCATTGATCCTCAGAGTAATATTAAAATAATGGGGGTACATATTATGAATTCAATTTTATAGCTTAGGAACCTGAGGAGCAGAAAGCCAAAGTGCTCTGCCCAAGGAACAGAGTGATATAATGGCAAAGCTGAGAATGCTGAAATCCAGTCCTAGACCGTTCTCTTCTTTCTTTAATAAATCTGTACGGTGAAAGCAACGAAAGGTGGGGAGAAAGGTGCAGAATCATAACTCAAATAACTCGAAGAGCAGAAAGGTCAAGGCCGGCATTAAAATGACACGGGGCAGCTGCTTCCATCAAGGCAGCCCCAGGCTCTGCAAACAGGACCTGGAGGCAGCAGAAAGGGCTTCCAAGTCCCTCACTTGTTTTACAGCAAAAAAAACAAAAACCAAAAAAACCCAGAGGCTCCTCCTTCTCCTATGGCCAGCTTCCACCGTGACCGATGGTGAAGGGCAGTGACAAGATAATCAATCACCAGTCCTCTCCGTTTAAGAATGACCTCTGTACGGTTATCTTAAGGGGAAAGATTACTGCTAAAAACACAGCCATGGCGCAGTAATCAGAGAGGCTATCTATAGCACAATTCCCAAAGGAGATATTTGTACTGAATAGCAAACCTACTCCGCAGAATACACGTCAGTGTCTACACAATGCTTCAGCTTCATAGAAGAACTCAACTCTGTAAAGAGCAACTTGAACAATCATAGCTCCCAGGATATCCACCCCAAAACAGCAATGTGAATTTAATGAGAACTTCAAGGAATGTTCCCTAATTTGGAAGAGGTGCTGTCTATAGGCAATGATTGTAGTTACTGCAGGCAACCACTGAGTTAATCTGTTTTGTTAAAAAAATAAAAGGTCGGATTCCATCTTGGAGTTTCTCACAGATTATGGTCTATTCACACTGACAAATAACAAAATGCTTAGGGAAGTCATTCTTTTATGTGCACTGCTTTAATTCCGGTTTTTGCCTACATTCAGTTAAAAAATGTCTGGCTGATCATTTGCATCCTCTATTACCCAGCCTCAGATAACGTGCTGCAGATTGAGCTGAGTGCAGACAGCGATTGCAGTCTCTGTCTGGGGGAGCAGGAAGGCTGGGAGTAAGTCTAACAAAAGGCCTAGTTATTTCCTTTGAATAAACTTTAACAAAATTTAAATTCAGAGAGGAAGAGAGAGATAGAAACATCAATGATGAGAGGAGAATCATTGATTGGCTGCCTCTTAGAGGCCCCCTACTGGGGATCGAGCCCGCAACCTAGTGCCCCTACCGGGAATTAGGAATCTAACCAAGGACCTCCTGGTTCATAGGTTGATGCACAGCTTCTGAGCCATACCGGCCGGGCTAAGCTTTTTCTTTTTAAACAGTTTTAGGTTTGCAGAATTATTGTTTGGTACAGAGTTCCCATATACCCATGTCAGTTTTCCTTCACATCTTACATTTGTACATTTGTTGCAATCAATGAACTAATATTGATATAGTCTTAAAAATCAAAGTCCATAATTTATTCCCATTTCCTCAGTTCGCCCCTAATGTCCTTTCTGTTCAAGGGTCCCATCCAGGACACCACATTATATTGAACTGTCACGTCTCCTTGGGCTCTCTTTGGCTCTCACCGTTCCTCAGCCTTTCCTTGTTTTGATGACCTTTAGGGAAGTACTGGTCTGGTATTTTGTAGAATGTTCCTCCCATGAGATGTGTCTGATGTTTTCTCATGATCAGACTGGGATTGTGCTTTTGGGGAGGAAGACCACAGAGGGAAAGTGCCCTTCTTATCCCCTCAGATCGAGGGTACATGCCGTCAACATAACTCACCACTGTCTTCTTTGGGAAGTAGACTTTTTCTCTTGTTCTTAAGTACCTTCTTCCAGTTCCCTCCACCTCTCCCCCTCCACCCCTAAACGCAGATTTGCTTTCTCTTCTTAACTAGAGGCCCCGTGCACAAAAGTTGTGCATGGGAGGGGGGGTTTCCCTCAGCCTGGCCTGCACCCTCTCACAATCTGGGACTAATGGCTCCTGACCTCTAGCCTGCATGCCTGCCTGAACTCCCCTGACCACTCTACCTGCCTGCCTGATGCCCCTAACTGCCTCTGACTGCCTGCCTGATTACCCCTAACCACTCTATCTGCCTGCCTGATGCCCCTAACCACCTCTGCCTGCCTGCCTAATTGCCCCTAACCACTCTGCATACCTGCCTGATGCCCCAGCCACCTCTTCCTGCCTGCCTGAACTCCCCTAACCACTCTGCATACCTGCCTGATGCCCCTAACCACCTCTGCCTCAGCCCCCGCACCTGGGATCCAGGCTTTCCTCCACTGGCTGGCCACAGGCAGCCAGGACTGTGACCTTGAGCTGCTTCCCCCAGGGCAGGCCCTGGCTTTATCTGGAAGCACATAGGATGTGTCCAGAAGACATCTGGTCAATCCAGTCTAATTAGCATATTACCCTTTTTTTTAATTATTATTATAGGTTATTATAACTTTAAAAGTAAAATTGGAGGCCTAATATTCAAAGGTAGAGGGAGACCCTAGTGCAGGCAGGAATTCTAAAAACTCCAGACTTGTGACTGAGAGGAAGGCAAAGCGAAGCCTCCTGTTTTCTAAGCCTCTGCTTCCTCATTGTTCCCCTGACAAACCAAATCACTGCAGACTGATAGATGCTTCTCAGGGCAGAATAAATCCAGGTGATACTATCAGTAAAGGACAAGGAGAATTGCCAACTGTGTCCATCATATTGCCCAGTGCATTTTTATACAGCTTTGGATTGACTAAATATCGTTGCCATCCATTGTTATTGCTGAGCGTCATATTTTTATTAGGCAAGGTACTCCATTTGAAAAGGCAGACAGAGTCTGGGTCTTGTAGGGAAGTGCCTGGAATGAAAGGGGCAGACTCTAAATGTCAGCGCCTTTGGTCAGTTCGAGCTTCCAGAGTGGTGTGGTAGTTTCCTAAATCTACCTTACAAATGAGTCCAGGGAATGACCTGCTTTCATCTTGCTGCCGGCTTTATTTTACGGCCATCTCTGTGTGTCTCACTTCACATATCTTTCCTGTCAGCTAGAGGAAGACTGAGCTGCGGCTATGGCTGCTGAGCTGTGTCTATCCACAGTCACGCGGTTCAGGTGACAACAAAACAAATAGCTCACTCAGGTGAGCAGGAGCTCTCCAGAGCAGGGTAATCTATGGGCAAAGAAAAAAAAACCAAAACTATTTAAAATCCATCCTCAGGAGAAGACTCGGGAATATAACACAGCACAAGGAGCTGCTAAAAATTGCAGCAGGTGACCCATGGGGGTTTACGTAGAAAATTCCTCTCTGGCAGTTGAAGAAAAGCAGGATGGGTGTTTGTCTATCTTAGAAGCTTAAGAATCAGCTGCTCTTGAAACAGGCACAGACTAAAATGTATTAGTCAGGATTTTTAGTTGCAAATCAGAAAGCAACAGTAGGTGGTTTGAGCACAAAGGAATGTTTTTGCAGAGGTCAGCAAATGTGACCTGACACTGCGTTTTGTACAGCCTGCAAGTTAAGAATAATGGCTACATTTTAAATAGCTGGACAAATAAATAAATAGATAAACACAAAAAAATAATGATCCATGAAAATTGCATGAAATTCAACTTTCAGCATCCAGAAATAAAATGCTCACTTGTTTCCGTATTGTCTATAGCTGGTTTCATGCTGGGCAGAACTGAACAGCTGTGACAAAGACTCTATGGCCTACACAGGCTAAAATATTATATCTACGGTCTTAGTCAGGTTAGGCTGCCGTAACAAACTGCCATTGATTGAGTGGCTTAAACAACAGAAATTTATTATTTTTTTTACATTTATGGAAACTAAAAGTGAGAATTTCTTCATACATACAAAAAAATATAATGTATAAGTGATGGACAAAGGATCTAGCTAATGTGAATATTATATCAAGCATGGTTCTAGAAACAGCTGGCATGCTTAAACTGAAAACTAGAGAAGAGTTTAATAATATGACTGCCTACAAAGTTGTAGGCAGGCCTACGGAAACCAATTGAGCTTTCAATGGTTTATATAGGTTTTGTGGAATCTAAAGCATATTCAATTTTTAAGGTCTTCTTTAAGAAAAAGAATATAGCCTAGCTGGCCTGGCTCAGTGGCTGAGCATCCACCTATGAACCAGGAGGTCGGATTCCTGGTCAGGGAACACACTCCGGTTGCAGGCTCGATCCCCAGTGTGGGGCATGCAGGAGGTAGCCAATCAATGATTCTCTCTCATCATTTATGTATCTATCTCTCTTTCCCTCTCCCTTCTTCTCTGAAATCAACAAAACAACCTTTAAAAAAAGAAAGAAAGAACAGTTTCAAAAAAAAGAATGTAAAATCAGTGATGCAAAAGTAGGAACAAAAATGAATTTAGAACAAAAAAGAAAGCATATCAAATCACAAATTTATAAAATCACAAATACCACAACTATCATAAAATTTAGATAATGTCAGCATATCAATATTAAATTTATTACGTCTCTTTAATACTTTTCCCCTACTTTTATTTATTTATCTTTGCTACATATTCTTTATTCACTGCTTTTTATGGAATTGACATCATTCTTATACAAAGAATAGAAAGCTAATTGTCTTTTCTCTGGTATAGTCCCTTTCTGGATTCTCTATTCTAATTGGTCCATGAGTTGCTCTGTTCAGGAGAATGAGAATACTCCACTGTCACAAATGGAAAAACAATTTATGGCACACGTCCAGCATTAGTCAAAGGCACCATTTTTTTTTAAATGCAAAGGCCAGCTGAAACCGGTTTGGCTCAGTGGGTAGAGCGTCAGCCTGCGGACTGAAAGGTCCCAGGTTCAATTCCGGTCAAGGGCATGTACCTTGATTGCGGGCACATCCCCAGTGGGGGGTGTGCAAGAGGCAGCTGATCGATGATTCTCTCTCATTGATGTTTCTAACTCTCTGCCCTCTCTCTTCCTCTCTGTAAAAAATCAATAATATATATATATATATATATATATATATATATATATATATATATATATATATATTAATGCAAAGGCCAGGGCATTTTACAAAGCTAGGGAAACTCTCAGTCCATTTTCCACACATAAGAATGCTTTTGTCACTGCCTTATGCCAAGTACTGACTGCAATGGCTCCTTATTCCTTGAGGATAAAATCTAATCTTCCCCAAATGAGGGTCTTCATCCTCCTCTTCCTTCTTAAGCCTGGCCTCGCCCCTCACCACTTCCTATCCACCACCTCTCTTATTCTGCACGGGTTATACTTCAGCAACGTGCTGCTGTCTACAGTTCCAGAACCGGCTCTGTTGAGTCCCACCTCCGAGCCTTTGCACATGATATTCTCTCGGCTCCGAATACCCTCCCCAGCTTGTCTACCTGACAAATCCACCCCATGCCTTCAAGTCACAGATGACATGCTTCTCCCTCTGTAAAGCTTTTTTTCACTCACTCAGACACACTTCACATTTTCGTCTCCTTCCTCACAGTCCTACTGACACAATGATCTTGTACTGCACCTGTTTGTAGACCTATCTCCTCGCTAGCCCTTAGCTCTCTGGAGATCACAGACTGAGACTTTCACCCTGTATCCCGGGCACCCAGCACAGGAGCTGGCACAGGAGGCACTCAGAAAGTGAGTTTTCAATGAATGAGCATTGAGCAGACTTCTTTATGCCTGGTATTGTGCTAATATGTCATCTCCTGTTATAACAACTCTTTTGAAGAAGGATCATTATCCTTACTTCACAGATAAAGAAACTGAAACTCAATGTATTTAAATAATTTGCCCATAGCTATTTCAACCCAGTTCTGATGCCAAAAAATGGATGGTGTTTTCTACATTATGCTGTTTCTCTAGGCAGGTAAATTGTGCAGTTTCAGAAGCACTTAAGCTAGCTGCATATGGCATGCTGATCCAACTTTCTCTGAAATAATAAACTATTCTTCATTCTCTCAGAGATCAAAACCCCATTTTGTTTCTGTCCCATCCACTCCCACTGAACTCGCTTTTTTTCAAGGTCACAAGTGATCTCTTTGCTGCAGAACCTGATGACCAGTTTTTCTCTCTTATCTTTTTAGATCTCAGTAGTTTTCCACTAAGTTGACCCCTCCCTTTGTTCTAGAAATAATTTTCTCTCAGCTTTTGTGACCAACCATTTTCTCTCTCTCTCTCTCTCTCTCTCTCTCTCTCTCTCTCTCTCTCTCTCTCTCTCTCTCTCTCTCTTTCCTTGTCTCTCTGGGCATTCTGTCTCAATTTTCTTTTCTGGCTCTTCCTCTTCTTCCCTAACTGCTGATCTTCTAAAAAAGAGGTCTTCTCTGCTCACCTCCTGTCCTAGGTGAACTCACCCAGTCCCAGGGAAGTAATTAGAATCCATATGCAGTTAGCCAGTTTGCGTATCTCCAGCCCAGCTTTCTGTTTAAGCTTACATGGCTAGCTAACTACTTGGTATCTCTACTTGATTGTTTCACCAGTATGCCCTTAGCTTTCATTGGCATTTCTTCATTTTTCCCCTCAAAGATGCTCCTCACCCAGTGTTCAAGTTACCACTGCTGTGTGACAAACCACTTCAAGCCTTAATAGGTCAAGAATTAGGACAGAGGACAGCAGGAATGACATAGCTCTACTCCAATATACCTTGGAGCGTCAGAAAGACTCAAAGACTGGGGGTGATGTCCCATTGGGAGGCAGGGATTATCTGGAGACATCTTCATTCTCATCTGATGGTTGATGTTGGTGGTCCGCTGGGACCTTGGCTGGAGCTATTGGCTGGAACGTTTACACATGGCCCCTTCTTGCGACCCAGGCTCCTTCCCTGCAGGGCAGCCTTGGGGTAGGTGGACTTCTTATGCAGTGATCTAGCAAGGTCCCAGCAGACAAGGCAGAAGCTGCACGGGCCTTCTGTGGTCCAAGTTCAGAAGTCCCAGGGGGCATTTCTATGGTTACTCTAATAGTAGAAGTCCCCAGAGTTCAAGGGGAAGGGATGTGGATCCCACTTCTCAGTGGGATAAATAGATATCCTTGGGACAAATTTCCACCACCTTGCAACTCCTACTGCTCTCACTGCTTCCTTTTTGTTCCCTTCCAATACAGCTTCCTTATAACAGTCCAAGTGATCCTACTAAAATATAAGTTTTTCTCCTGCTGGAAAGCCGTCAGTGGTTTCCCAGAGCTCTCAGAATAAAACCCTAACTTCTTAACTCTCCAGCCTCATCTTCTATCATTTTTCCCTTGACTTATCAGATCACCTTTTTTTTTCTCTACTTTATCGCTTTTGCACCTGCTGTTCCCTCTGCCTGAAACATTCACTCATTCCCTGTTGCTGTTTCCATGTGGCTAGCTCTTCCTTATCCATCCAAACATGGCTCTGTGCAACCTGACCCTCTAACTAAAGGGACTTATAAGCACTTTAGAGACATTTTTCATTCACTCTCTCAACACCCTGTTTATTTTCGTCAGAGCTCATTTACAATCTGCAAGTCAAATAGTTATTTGTGTACTTGTTTATTTTGGGATTCCTCCACTAGAATGTAAATTCCATGAGTGTCTCATTAGCTACTTTATCCCCAGCCTGGAATATAGTAGGTGCTGAGAAAAATATTTGTGGAATATGACAGAAGACAGATGATCTATTCATCCAATGCAGAAAAAGAAGAAACATTTCCTCCTGAGCATCTCTTTAGTCAAGAAGAAAAAAAGAATTCCCTTAATAAGTCCTCCCCCAGGAGAGAGCCCAGGTCCAATCCCCAGGATTCTTGAGATTCCGGGTCTCAGATCCAGGTCCTGGAATAGATTTGGAATGGATTTCACTCCGTCCCTGGAGGAGGCAAGCTTGTCAAATGATTAAAGCAACATATCACTTGCACCCTCTTAGAGGAAGTGACGTCATTAAACCATGCTGATTTCTGGAGCTCAGAGAGGTGGAGGGTGGGCTTCCTACGATAACCATTTTCATGCAGGCAGCCTTTTGCGGCCAGGATTGACCATCCACTTGTAGATCACCATTTCTGCAAAATCTTGCTATTCCAAACACTCAGGCACAGACACAATGGTTTCCAAACACTTTGGATTTGTTACAACACTGCATTTATGCGTTTTAGTCACCCCTCATCTAAGGCATCTATTTGATTTTCCTGAAACAAAGAGAATCATAATGAAGGGCTTTTGAAAGCCTTTCTCGGAGACTTGCCAATTTCTTTAAGCTTGGTAAACAGCTTCAGGTGTCAAAAGACCAGCACTCCAAATCACTCATCTAAAGGCCTCTTGATAATCTCATTAGTACTGAAGGTTGGTTATCATTTCATTTGGCCTTTATCAAATGTGATTTTTTTCCCTCTCTCTCTTTGATTCACAATGGATCTTCAGCCAAGGAAATGTTCTCTCGCTTCCCTTCAAGGAAGATTATGCTTTTATTGTTTTCACTGCACTTCTTTTTCTCTATTTTTTCTTTCTTTCTTACCTTAGGAGAGTTTGCCACGTTCCCTCTATAGTTTATTCTGGTATTTAAGTCCTTCACATGGCATTTAAGCCCTTTACCACCTGCTTACCTTTATTGATAACAAGCTGGGTATTATTTGTCTCTTCCCTTAGAAACTCAGGAAGGATTTGTCAAGTGTGACACTAAAAAAACACGCAAAACCAACAAACCAACTGTATTGTCTTGGCAAAGCCTCGCTGCTGCATTTGCAAACCTCCTCCCCAGGACTTTTCCTGGGACTGACAGTTTTTTGGTCTGTTTCACTGGCTGCTGTAACACGTTCCCTTACCCTGTCTCCGTCTCAATGGTTTGGTAGCAAGTCCATGATGAATGAATCATGGTGGGCTGCAAACCAGGACCCTGGAGCCCTCCACAGTCTCCCCCGACCCCTTGTAGAGACCATCTCCCACCCTTTACCTGTTGCAAAAAGACAGCTAACTGCTCTAATACTCACTCATCTGCCTGCAAGTGGAGATGATAAAGCCTGTGAGCACCAAACATGGCTGCCACGTCTAAAATTTTCTCTGCTACCCTGTCCTTCTTGGAGAGTTTACACAGTGTAACATTTAAGTTTCTGACATCTAAAAGCCAGTTTGCCAGTTTTCCGGTTAGGAAAAAGAGAGAGTGAATGTTAATAGGCAACATTTTAATCAACGTTCTCAAGCTTGACCCAAACCACACAGCAATCTGATTGCTAAGAAGAATTCTACAAACTTTTTTCAGATGGAAATCTTTTGGACCGGTGCCGCCTTTCAGACCAACTTGAGGACAATTTAATGTGACTGGGCTTTTATTGTTTTCAGTTCCTTCAAAGAAAAGCAAATATTTACTACATCTGATACTTTGTCTCTGCTCAACTCAGTTTTTAAAAAAGACAAGGTCTTTTTCAGCACGTTATTTTTCTCCTAAGTACTCTGAAAAGTAGTCTGTTTTGCAATGCTCTTCATAATGTTCCATCTGTTCTGATTTTTCAGTGTTTTTTTTTTTTTTTTTTAAGTCTCAGAAAATTCAACGAAAAAAAGGTAAAAGGCTTTATTGCCAGTAAATTTCTGTTTCTCTTCTTTCTGGGAAAGAGCCAGTTCGAATTTAAAAATAGACCTGAGAAATGTCTACAGCTTGAGATTCATTCAACCCACTAATATTTGCTCTAGAATAATAAGTAGATTTGATACATCTGAACTAAAATGATTCCCATATTTGTCACCTTTCCATTTTAGATCAAATAAAGCGCCATAGCAGCCTTCTGTCGAAGCAAACTCCATCATGTTAGCCACCTCCACTCTCTTATTTTTAACTTATCCTGGAAAAAGTGAAGTTGGCAATTTAAGTCATTCGGAGTGTTCCATATTAAACATTTATCAACTGATGTTATTTAGTAACAATTTCTAATAGCAGTTATTATGGTCTTAACATCGATATCCACAGGGATGAAAATATTGAGGCAATTAAAAACGAATAACTTAATTTTAAAGTTTAACACTTTTCCAAGGAAGACATATATATATAGATGGCCAACAGTTGTATGAAAAGATGCTCAACTTCACTAGCTATAAGGAAGGGAAATACAAATGAAAACCATTAGATACTACCTCACACTTGTTAGAGTGGCTTTATCAACAAGGCAAGAAATAATCACTAGTGTTGGAGAGGCTATGGAGAAAGGGAACTCATATACTGCTGGTGGGGATGTGAATTGGTGTAGCCACTATGGAAACAGTATGCAGGGTCCTCAAAAAATTAAGAGGAGAGCTACCCCACGATCCAGCAATCTCTCTTCTGTAGGGTATTTACCTGGAAAATTTGAAAACATTTGTGTATATATATATGAAAACATTTGTGTGTGTGTATATATATATGCCGAAACCAGTTTGGCTCAGTGGATATAGGGTTTCAGTTTGGGATGATAAATAAACTTGTGGAGATGGATGGTGATGTTGGTTGTACAACAAAGGGAATGCACTTCATGCCACTGAACTGTACAATTAAAATGGTTACAGTTCTTGGTGTGTGGTTATACCATGGTATAACTAATTAATTTATCAATTAATTAATTAATTTATATATTGCTTTGTTCCTGCTGAGTCTTGTTTTTTATTGTCTAAAGTTTTACATATGTCTCCTTTTCCCCCAATTGACACCTCCCACCAGCCATTCCCACCCTGGGCAAGCCCCCATAGCCCCAGTGTCTGTGTCCATTGTATACCACAGTTTATTGATGAACTGTCTATTTTTGAATAAATCTTTAAACATTTTATACAAAAAAATTGTTAAATGTAAGTTTTATGTTATGTATATTTTATCACAATAAAACAAAGAACGTAACTTTGGCTTTAGTATGTGACCATGAAACTAAAAAGCTGGATTTACTGTAGTCTCCCTCTTTAAATTTAGAAACAAGACAATAATGTTTTTCAGACATTGGACACATGGAACCTCAGTCTAAGTAATTCCTTAGAGAAAAGTTATAAATGAGGTGAGCCTTATGATTGCCCCAGTTTAATGCCTAGAGAGTTTTCAAGCTATAGCACAAGAAGAAAAAGCCCAAACAGAGCCCAGCAATCTCCTTGAACTGAGTAGCCAGAGCTGAGAATTTGGAGGAGCCTGGAGAGACAGGATTCACAGGGCAGAGTGCAAGAGAGGAGAGTGCTGCACACCCAGAGAGGGAGGACTCCAGAAAACTAGGGTTCCTCTTCAGTCTTCATGTACGTATTCACCAGACACGTGACCGAGGAACTTCCCCAAGTAAGGGAGAAGACCCAGTGGAAAGGAACAGACAGATAATCCCCAGGCTTTATACAAAGCCAGGAATAATTTATGTTCCCAGTAGCCACAGTGGAAAAACCTTGTGCTCTACTGGTTATCAAGACTAGAGCTCAGAAGGGTATTGTTTTGGTATGATCAAACTCATAACCTTCGACTAATAATAAAAAACATCAACACATACACACAAATAACAACATCAGATAAAATCCAATAAAGAGGCATCCTACAATACACCTATACCTACAATACACCTAACCAGAACAGCAGCCCCTCTCCCTTATCTGAAGTTTCAGTTTTCATGGTTTCAGCTAACTGTGGTCAGCTACAGTCCAAAAATATTAAATATAACATTTCAGAAACAATTCATAGGTTTTAAATTGTGCGCTGTTCTGAGTAGTGGGATGAAATCTTAGTCTCTCCTGCTCTGTCCTGCCCAGATGTCAGTCATCCCTTTGTCCAACATATCCTCAACATGTATGCTACCTGCCTGTTACGTAGTAGCTGTTTCAGTTATCTGATCAGCTTTGGTCATAATTGTTCTATTTTACTATTAGTTAGCACCAATGTGCTAATCTCTTATCGTGCCTAATTTGTAATTCATACATACCTATTCATACATAAGTATGTATAAATAGAAAAAATGTGGTATATAGAGAGTTTGGTACTATCTGTGGTTTCAGATATTCACCAGGGGTCTTGGAGGGTATAGATGAGTATAGGTATAATCCCCTATAGATGAGTGGGGATTACTATACTGAAAACTTTCAGGGTCATTAAGACCAAGGAAAGTCTGAGAAACTGTCACAGCCAAGAGGAACCTAAGAAAATATAACAACTAAATGTAAATTGGTGTGTGGAATAGGATCCTGAAACAGAAAAATGATATTAGGGAAGACTAAATGAATCTGAATAAAACATGGATTTCAGCTAATTATAATGGGTCAATATTGGCTTACTAACTGTAACGAATATATGGTACTAATGTAAGAAATTTTTAATAGGGGAAACTAGATGTGAGGTAGGGGGTGAGATATGAGAACTCTCTGGACTATTGTATTAATTAGTCTTCTACTGCTGCCATAACAAAATACCACAGTCTACTGGTGTAAGCCACAGAAATTTATTTTCTCACAGTTCTGGAGGTGTAAAGTCTAAGATCAAAGTGCTTTCAGGGTTGGTTTTTGGTGAGATCTCTCTTCTTGGCTTGTAGACAGCTGCCTTTTCATTGTGTTTCATTTGATCTTTTCTTTGTGCATGTGCATGGAGAGAGATTGATTTTTGGTGTCTCTTTCTCTTCTTATAAGGACACCATGCTATTGGATTAGGGCTTCACTCTTAGAACCACATTTAGCCTTAGTTACCTTCCTAAAGGCCTATCTCCAAATATAGTCACATTGTGAGTTAGGGCTTCAATATATAAACTGGGGTGGGGCATGGCAATTCAGTTCACAACAGAGAAGAAAGAGATGAGAGGACAAAAAATTTGTGAAGAAATAATAGCTAAAGTTTTGCAAATCTGATGAATTTTCTAACCCACAGAGCAAGAAGCTCAACAAACCCAAGCACAAAAAACAAAAAGAGAACTACATCAAAGCACATCATAATCAAATTGTTGAAAACAACCTAGAAAAGAAAAATCTTAAAAACAGCCAGAAAAAAAGATAGCCTATATAATAAGAGAGGAATATACTAATTATCCGTTATGCCCTGTGGCGTAATGACCAGCCAAGTGACAATCAGATCACAGATCTGCAGGAGGGTGGACCAGCGAACTATAAGCAGGCAGCAGAGAGCTACAGGAGGAGGCAGGGCAGCAAGCAATGAAGGGGGGTAGGGGGGAGCTACAGGAGGGCAGCAGAAACCTACTGGCTCACGGGGTCGTGTGCAGGGCTACTCGTATTACATTAAGAATGATAGTAGGTCACTTAATTTCTTCTGAGAAAAAGGTGTGAGCCACAAGACAGTGAAGCAACATCTTTAAAGTATTCACATAAAAACCTGTCATCCTGAAAATTTATACCCAGCAGAAATACCTTTCCAAGTGAAAGGCTGAATAAAGCCTTCTTCATGTATACAAACACTGAAAAGAGTTTCACCAGCAGATCTGCATTATAAGGGATATTAGAGAAAGTCCATCAGGCAGAAGGAAAATCTGTATTACACAAAGGAAAGAAAAGCATCAGAAATGATAACTTTGCAGGTGGGTGTAAAATACTTTTTTTGGGTTGTTATTTTTAAAAATTTCTTTAAGACATAATTGACTGTTTAAAGTCATAATAATATATGATGGGATTATGGTAAGTAATTATGATAATCTTGTGTTCAGAATGGTGCTTTGGAAATAACCTGAAGCTATGAAATAGGGAGAGCTGCAGGAGTTGTAACTAAAACTTCTTATTCCCTTAGAGACCTTACAAAATAAACTTTTTTTTTTTTTTTTTTACTCTTTCAGCATTAGTTTGATCACAAAGCAAGATGATTACACTTCATCTGATCTTTTTACCTCTTGCTGTAATCTTAGTATAGTGATACCTAGACTCACAATTCCTCTGGAAATAAGACTGCATTATTTAATAAAGTCTGTCTGGGAAAACTGGAGTGGCTCAGAGTCCTGTCTTCACTAATTTCAAACACAATCATTTAAAATAAACGTAGGCTTAGCTTCTGATACAACTTAATAAGACACTCATTTCTGGATAAATTAGGAAGAGGGTGAAATAGACATATTTCCTTAAAAGTTAGAGGCAGATAATGGATTAGGAGACTATCTATGGGAATAACTAACTCTATGCCCTTTTCTAACCAACTGGAGCTATAGGATAACAAGGAAAAATGAACACACTAGGATGGGTTAAAGATGGAAGAAAGGGCTTGAATTTGTAAAATGGCCTGATATTTCCTTACTCCCACATATGCTCTTATTGGAAGCATCACTTTGGGTCACTTTTTTTACAGCCTTTTCTTATTTGTCTTTTCCCCAAGAATATGGCTTTTGTTCCCTCAGATAGAAGGCAGAGTCCTTGGTGATAGAAGAATCCTTTGCTTCTCTGAAAGTGTAGCAACTAGTCCATGGTAGGTATGGCAAAATGAATAAGGGAGAAAAATGCTGTAAATGTATTTATGTAACTATAAATGAGTTAATTGTGATTGACTATAGGGATCAGGACTTGGATTAGAAAGAAATCATTTACCATTCAGAACTGTGTTTCCCTCCCCCCACACACACAGCTTTATTGAAATATAATCTACGTATATAAAAGGCTAAGTTGACTTGCACATGCGCGGTACATATAAAGCGCTCACTGTTGCCAATTGCACGTGTGTGTGTTTCCATGTGTCATTGTCGATTATAAATTTGGTTGAAACTTCTATTACAAAGAAAGGGTGAATAGTGATATTAAAATATTTCTTCTAATTAATTTCCTTTCAATGTGCACAAATCCATGCACTGGGCTTTTATTTGATAAATAAAACTATAAAATATGTAAGGTGTATAACATGATGATTTAATATATGGATACATTGTGAAAGGATGTTATATGTTGTTGAGCAAAACGGTAAGGTAACAAGATAGTGTATAGTGTGGAAAGATATTCGTGAAGCTGAGTGGTATTATTTTATTTATTTAGTTTATTATTAATCCTCACCCGAGACTATTTTTCCATTTATTTATAGAGAGAATGAAAGAGAGAGGGAAAGACAGGATAACTATCAATGTGAGGAAAAACACATCAATTGGTTGCCTCCTGCATGCACCCCAATTAGGGCCTAAATCGGGTAGGACCCCACATCCAAGGTATGTGCCCTTAACAGGAATTGAACCCAGGACCCTTCCATCTGCAAGCTGACACTCTATCAACTGGACCAAACTGACTAGGGCCTGAGTGGTATTATTTTACACTAGAGATCCAGTGCACACAATTCATGCATCATTAGGGTCCCCAGGCCTGGCTGGTGATCAGGGCTGATCAGAGCCTTCTGGCTGCAGGCCAGGGCCTTCCTTCATTCCGCACCACCCCTGGTGGTCAGCACACATCATAGTGAGCGGTCAAACTCCCAGTAGGTTAAACACCTGGTCGGTTGAACTCCCAGGGGTCAATTTGCATATTATCCTTTTATTTGATAGGATTTTATTTCTTTCTTTATTTCTTTCTTTCTTTATTTATTTATTTTAAAATATATTTTATTGATTTTTCACAAAGAGGAAGGGAGAGAGATAGAGAGCTAGAAACGTCGATGAGAGAGAAACATCGACCAGCTGCCTCTTGCACACTCCCTACCAGGGATGTGCCCGCAACCAATGTACATGCCCTTGACCGGAATCGAACCTGGGACCTTTCAGTCTGCAGACCGACACTCTACCACTGAACCAAACCGGTTTTGGCATTTATTTTTTTTTGTTTGCTCATTTGTATGTTCTACTTTCTTTACAAAATAATGTTTTATTTATAAAACTAGGAAAAATTACATGTGTTTTTTAATTGAATGAAATTTCAGATTCTCATTGAAAATTTGGACACTTAAGAGATTTTAAAATTTTTCATCTGTCTTCAGTGGCTCAGAGATGTTCTTACTTGTTGAGAGGGAAATAGACAAATTCTCTTTAATAGAAGAGCTGTTCTTCAAATATCCCAGGCAGCTCTTAAAAAACAAGGCAAAGGAATCCGCAAGAAACCAACAGAGAAGCCTCGGGAATATTAGAAACAACCTAATGGTCCAATATTATGGGATTTAAAAGTGAATTATGGTACTGCTGGGTAACTGGAATATTTGTAGCCATTAAAGTCTATGGTTTATAAGAGAATTTACTAACATAGGAAAATGCTCAAAATTTAATATTAAATTTAAAACATTACATGCAGTGTAATGCTATTTGAAAAAAGAATTATATATGTAACTTAATTTCCAAAAGGAACTAGAACCAAGTATTAATAAACATTATCCCTGGGTGATAAAAATATGAATAATTTTGGCTTCTTTACCACTTTCTCTATTTTCTTTCTTTTTTGTAATTAAATCTTTATTGTTCAGATTATTACAATTGTTTCTCTTTTTTCCTTCATAGCTTCCTTCCACCCAGTTTCCACCCCCCCTCTGCCCTTATCCCCCTCACTGTCCTCATCCATAGGTGTACAATTTTTGTCAGATGGGTATGACATTTATTGGTATGATCACTTACTAAGTTATGCGATGTCTAATCACTGGGGTGTACACCTAGAACTAATATAATATTGTATGTCAACTCTAATTTAAGAAATTATTAAAAAGAAGAAGAAGAAGAAGAAGAAGAAGAAGAAGAAGAAGAAGAAGAAGAAGAAGAAGAAGAAGAAGAAGTTGGCTTATAGAACTGGAGAACAATTCATGGCATAGACTCTGAAGCCGACAGTCTCAGGGTAAATCCTGGTTCTCTGTGTGCCTCAATTTCCTTATCTTAAAACAGAGACAATGATACTGCCCACCTCACAGGGTGGTTGTAAGATTAAATGTATTAATTTATAACACAGTATTTAACATAGTGCCTGGCACATAGTAAGCACCCCCAAAATTAATCTATTACTACTATTATTAATATTGTAGGTTGAAAGTTCAACCTCCTACCTATTTACAAGTTCAACCATTTCAATAAAGCTATTAGCTGAATATAATCACTAACCTCTAATTTTCAGTGGGGCCTGAGGCAATAATATTTATTGTTTTGAAAAAACAAACCCTAAGAATTTCTTCAAGCATCAGGTGTTTAGCTTGCTGAATTAGGGCAATGTAGAGCAAACAAGTCAGAAACCAGCCTGGGACTTTTTCTTTTATTTATGGTTTTAATGCTTCAGGTGTGATCACTGAGTTATTTTTGTTTATTCAAAGAACAGAAAGGCAAATGAATCCTCTGAATTTTTCTTTGGTGGGCTCCAAATTGACACCCCTAAGAGTCTGGTTCAATCCTGTGACCCAAATTTGGATAAAGAGATTCCATGCCCAAGATCACCCCGCTAATACGAGTCAGAGGCAGGATTTGAAACTATATCTATCCGGCTCCACACTTAGGGTTTAAATTGTATCTTATAACACCTCCCAGCTGGAAGGAGAAAAGCTTCATGCAGGCCGTTTTAACATTAACATTTGATAGTGAGAGTAGAGAGGATCAGTTTGTTTCCCACTTCTCATTCCTAAATGTCATCAACATAGAACAAATCAAGAAAAGACCCAGAATGGCATCAGTGAGAAGATCAGCTCCTGACTAAAACAGAGCATGCGCAAAGGGACCTACTTTCTTTATACAAGCGAGAATGAGTTATAAAAGCGGCCCCATGCGCATCAGGAATTGGGCTAGAAATCTGTGTCCCTGTGTCGTTATCTCGGGGAAATTAATCTTGTCAGCTGAGGCAACAACTCTAGGTGAATGTTTGGGAAAAGAGGGGTAACTTGGTCCTCTGAGAGCCTGGAGTTTCTCTAGCTACTGCAGCACCTATATGCAGTCTTGCTAGGAATCCCCCTCTCTCTCAGTCTGCCGTCTGTACCTGTCTGCCTCATAGTGATCTCCTTCACCTATTTTCTCCCTCCTTAAAAATTAGAATGCCACACCCCTGTGAAGCCCGCTCCTACCCTCTGGGAACAGCTAAACATTCCCTCCCCTACTGAGCTTACCAGCTCTGGGTCTGTTCCTGGCTGATATTGCTTCTTTGTGTATTGTTCTGTCTTATCCTAATTAACCCTTTGAGGTCAAAGGATACTCCTTTTTTTTGTTTTAGGGTTGGTAGGAGAATAAACTGAGATGCTATAAATAAAGAAATAGCATCTGGTACATAGTAGGGGCTCAATACACATTCTCTCACTTGGTTGGCTCTCCCACTTGTCTTCCCAGCACTTGGTGCAATTCCTTCAGGGCCATGGTTACTAAGCAGACTTTTCTTCTTGAATAAATGAAGGAGTAAATTAACAAATGCACCGAAACCGGTTTGGCTCAATGGGTAGAGCAGACTGAAAGGTCCCGGGTTCGATTCCGGTCAAGGGCATGTACCTTGGTTGCCGGCACGTCCCCAGTTGGGGGTGTGCAAGAGGCAGCTGATTGATGATTCTCTCTCATCGATGTTTCTAACTCTCTATCCCTCTCTCTTCCTCTCTGTAAAAAAATCAATAAAATATATATTTTAAAAAAATTAACAAATGCATTCTACATCCGGCCCTGAGGGCAGGCGGCACGTTATATACTGATCTAAATCTCCTGAAATATCTTTCTTCTTTTATTTATATCCTCGATACAGCTATATCTATCTTATATACAGAAATATCTGTAACAACGCTAGTCACATGACTGAATACAGGAAATAACTTGATTGATTTTCTCTTGTTGCAAAGGATACTGATAGATTGAACATTTACCTCTGGGACAGTTACAGGACACATGTCTTCTATCATCTGTTTCATCTCAAATAGAGTGAGATTGCCTGGGGTTTATAGGTAGAACTTCCCTTTCGCTAGTAAAACTAGCTTAACCTGTTTGTCCAAAAGAGGGCTGTTTTCCTTTCTTTCTTTTTAAACAGTTAATAATCAATATAAGCCCCAGAAGAATAGCACTCCAAAACTGAAAATGCTGATGAAACCAAGTACTTACTACTACAATTATTATCCTAAGTAAGGCCTGGAAAGTCTTATTTTCTTGCCTTTCTCTTTCTTTCTTTCTTTCTTTCTTTCTTTCTTTCTTTCTTTCTTTCTTTCTTTCTTCCTTCCTTCCTTCCTTCCTTCCTTCCTTCCTTCCTTCCTTCCTTTCTTTCTTTCTTTCTTTCTTTCTTTCTTTTTTTTGTTACTCCTCACCTGAGGATATTTTTCCATTGATTTTTAGAGAGATTGGAAGAAAAGGGGAGAGAGAAATATTGAGGTGAGAGAGAAATCGATTGACTGTTTTCACACGTGCCCGCCTGGGCTGGGATTGAGCCTGCAACCAAGGTACATGCCCTTGAAATAGAACCCATGACCTTTCTCTGGATGCTCTATCCACTGAGCCGGACCTGCTAGGTCTCATTTATTTTCATATCCTCATGCCAGCCTAGTATTTAATGCTTTTGCGGTACTCCAAAAGCATTTCTTTAATAAATGAAGTCCCTTTTAAGGAAATAAAGAGGAGGAAAGCACTGAACTCTACAGTGTAATTTTATAATAGCCTGTGACTTTAAAGCCATAGTACAGAGGAGAGATGAGAAAATAATAATTCACATATTGTGATAGCATTATACAATTATAAAAAAAAGCCCCTTCTGTATAATAGGTGATTTAAATGCCATTGTGTTAAATTCTGACAACAAATCTTGAAATGTTATGATAGCACTGATTTTACAGATGAAACAAAACAAGCTTAGAGGGGTTCAATGATTTGTTATAAGGTTGCAGACTAATATTAATTCCTTCCAGTCCCACCCCCCATTATAATGTGAGCTTCCCAGGAGGAGTATCTCTGGCACCTAGAACAGTGCCTCGTGTATAGCAGATGCTAAATAAATATTTGCTGAAGAATTAATCAGGTCGGCTGACTCTTTCCGTAATGTCACTTGCTACTCTATAAAACAGTCTTTTGAAGCACCCAGAGAAAACAGCACACTTCTCTACACATGAGGAACTGAGCCCAGAAAATGTACTTTAATTCACCTAATAAGAGGGGCTGGGCCAGGACTAGAACTCACGGTTTTGGATTTCCAGCCGCATCGTGCTTGGGCGAGTCTGTGTGGATGGCCATGAGGCTAAGACAAGTTGTGGCTCACTTCCCTTCCCCAGGTACGTCCAGGAACCTGGCCTGGAGAGAAATCGCTAAGGAAGAGTTACATCCAAATTTTCCTGCCTAGAAACGAAAAGAACCAGGTGTTGGAAAAAAGCAATGTTCTTGCAATAGATGGGTGGACACTTGGGGGTTATCTTGTTATGACACCAGAACCTGATGTTTGCGATAGGGTGAGTCTGTGGCCAGGTCTAACAAGGCGGCTGCAGTTGAGAGCAGTTACTTCATCACACAATTGTTTTTCTTTTAATCATCTAACTTCAGATGGTCATGGGCCTTAAACTTTTCAATGGAGAGATGTGTGTTCCCATGAACATAGACAATAGTGTGCTAAAGGCCTGGGGCAGAGGGCAGGGCGGGGCGGGGGGGGGGGGGAGGGAGGGGTCAATGGGGAAAAAAAGGAGGCATATGTAATACTATCAACAATAATTATTTTAAAAAAGAGATATGTGCTCAATTAAACTTCTTAAGGTTATACAGATATTATATATATATATATATATATATATATATATATATATATATATATATATATTTTAGAGGCCCGAAGCATGAAATTCATACAAGGGGCTTGGCCCTCACAGCAGTGGTGACTGCCTCAGCCCTCACAGCCCCAGCTTCATCCAGAAGGTCATCCATACTGCCTTCCAGAAGGTCAGTTGGCTGCCTGGTCTAATTAGCATATTATGCTTTTATTATTATAGATATGTGCATGTATATCCAAATATTTATTCATTTCATTTTTATATAAATACCAAAGAAAGTGTCTATGCATATCCTACTATTAATATAAGTTTGTAACTATGGCAACTCCTATATTTATTTAAGTGCCCAACTGAGTATGTCCTATGCTAGGTGTAAAATGAGTAAGTAAATATGTACATAAATAAATTAGTAAAAGTTCACATCTAGTAAATAAATAAATAAGGAAAGGAGTTGTGGGAAGAAGAGAAGCAGGTTTCGGCAGGCAGCACTTCAAACCACAGCAAAGATCTGACAGTCTGGGCTAACCCAGGGGGAGCTAAGGAACAAGCAGCTCCTATTATTGGGCAGAAATGTTCAGGCACCAGGACCCCTGAGATGCTCAGTTATTGTTAAAGAGCCACCCGGAAAAAAGCATGGCTTTGGATCAAAAGCCATTATGGATCCTGAAAGCACTAACAGCAGGAATCTGTCTACTAACTATACAACTTCCACTGAACATCAAGTTCTTTCTGGAAGGGAGAGCCAGGTGGCACCTCCATGGCTGCCATCCTCTTCATGCCTTCCCTGGACATGGCTACATTTGACTTATGTTTGCTGTGTTCTGTCCTGACTTCGCCATAACAAACAGTTCTAAACTCAGCTAACAGATTAATTTTCCAAAGCTCAATTCTGATTGTACCAAT
Source organism: Pipistrellus hanaki (assembly GCF_964339955.1). Classification (NCBI taxonomy): domain Eukaryota; kingdom Metazoa; phylum Chordata; class Mammalia; order Chiroptera; family Vespertilionidae; genus Pipistrellus; species Pipistrellus hanaki. The sequence continues at coordinate 45,209,177 of NC_140510.1, forward strand.
GCCTATTCAAAAAGCTGTTGATATCCCATATAATAAATGGCTAATATACAAATCGACCGAACCGCAGAACGACCAGACACTCTGATGTGCACTGACCACCAGGGGGCAGACACTTGATGCAGGAATTGCCCCCTGGTGGTCAGTGTGCTCCCACAGGGGTCACGCTGCTCAGCCAGAAGCCAGGCTCATGGCTGGCAAGCGCAGCGGCAGTGGCAGGAGCCTCTTCCGTCTTCTCACTAGCACTAAGGATGTCCGACTGCCAGCTTAGGCCCGGGGAGCAGGCCTAAGCCAGGATTTGGAGATCCTCTGAGGGCTCCCGGACTGCAAGAGGGGATAGGCCAAGCTGAGGGACCGCCCCCCCCCCCCCGCCCCAATGAGTGCACAAATATTGTGCACCGGGCCTCTAATATTCTATGAAGCATTAAAGGGTATTTAAAGTAGAGAAATGTACACCAATTCCACAGATAATCAAATACACCTATTATCTTATATAATGGATAATGAAGTTTTATAACTATTTAAATAAGAAACTAGCCCACTTCCTTTCCCCAGGTAAGACATGATATTTCTTCCTTGCGTTCAGGTTTTCCTTCCCTTTCCTCCTTCCCTCTCTCCCTCCCTCCCTTCCTTCCTTCTTTTCTTTCCTTTCTCTCCTTCCTCCTTTTCCTCCTCCTCTTCCTCCCATTTTTCTTGTTACTCTTTTCAAAGCATCAATATTTGAGTAGAGGCAAACCAGAGTCTGTTCTAGTTACATCCACCTCAGGGATCCCCACACCCAAGCTCCTGGCAACAGCTTGTAGAGAAGCCATACAAACCACTCCTGCTGGAGAAAGAAGTCATCCACCTCAGCAATGGCTTCTGTGCTGACAAAGCCCCACAAAGGAGACTGCATGTGGCCATAAGAGCCAGACACATAGATATGCCTTTTGCAGCTGACACGCTGGTTCCGAATTCCCACCCCATGTCTGGTGTTGCCCTGGCAGAGCTCAGTCTAAGCATGCCACGGAGTACTGGAGCTATGTCTTTCTCTGCAACTGTTCCTGCCCTCATCTCCACACTTAATGACTCCACATTATGCAGGGAAATACGTGGCAAGGTAAGAAAGAAATCAAAGCTACGGTGGATGCCGGGGTGGCTCCTGTCAAGGGCAGGGGATCTGTGATTGTCTCCTGCCCTTCTCTCTCCTCCTCGGTGCATTTTTGCTCTTCATTAATTTTTCCATCTGATACATCTTTTATTGTTTTCTAAACATAGGCATGTTAAAACCTCAGTGGAAAGACCATCTACTGAAATGAGAGTGATAGCAAGAGTCATGTGCCCAGTAGGCAAATTATAAAACAAATAGAGGGTGCGCTCGACACGTTTGCTTCTGCTGCACAAAAGGGTCCGAATAAAGCTCCTGGAAACCTGGGTTGAGTAATCAAGACCTTTTCCTGGGTGGACAACAGCGCGGCTTTGGGAGATAACGAATTCGGCTCGAGTAATTGTACACCTGTCTGGAGGAGCAACAGGAAGCACACACACAAAAAAAGAGAAAAGGAGAGTGGGCCAAACTTTTAACTGCTTGCCCTCCTTCTGCACCTGCCATGACTTGCAAGCATAATATCGTGTCCCAGCTGGCCACTTGTCCTGAATCCTGAGACCCCAAGACACCCATTGCCCTTGGAATTAAAGAATTACAAATGGCATTTTTGCACCTGCAAACTTAAAAAAGAAAAAGATAGTGAGAGGACTCAGAAAAGATGCTTTGAAATATTTCCATCACTCCAGTCAGGCAGTGTTCCCTGCCCCTGGTGAACGCTCACCAGACATGTGAGGGAGGACTCCTGAGGACCGTTTGGCTGTTTTGCTGAAATTAATTTCGGTTCTTACAGATTAACCAGAAAGACACGCACTGGCTGCAGGTGTGCCAGAGCCGCCATTAGGAACAAACCCAGCAAATCTTGTGGAGACGGTTAATGACTCCTGCAAAATTAATTCAAATTGAAATCGGATAAGAACATATGGAAAAAATCAGCCACTCCCTATTTTGAGTGGATATTATTTTAGCAGGCATAGGCTTCTGATAGAAATGTCTTCGTTTCCCCGAAGGGTTAGGATGGACTCACACACTAAGTCGTTTTGCTAAAAGGAAGATTTTTTTCCCTCCCAGGAAAGAGGAGATAGGTGTTTCATAAATCTTCTTCCTTGTCTAATGCCGGAACACATCTGGGGCTCCACAGACACTGATAAAAGCTCTTCCAGAAATCACAACTGTGTTCTCGGGGCAATTATGCTTTCCTAGTGTCTGGACACCGGCTCTGGCTTCCATTCAGAATAAGGTCTGGGCCCACTTGTTATTCATGTCCACATGAAAACTGGGCGGTTTGTAGAATTTAAATGTGAAATAGGAGGAAAGCACAGAGGCAATGGTAATAGAATGGAAAATAAAAAAGAAAAATATTTTTCAAGTATGTGGAAGGAAATGACTACATTGACAAAAATCCTGCAGCCACATGTTCACACGCTTGTACTCTCATTTTATGTGCAAAGCTCTCTCCAAAGTCCGGCTCAAGTTTTCCCCCAGGGGAGTAAAGCAAAGGTAGGCACACCCATCCTAAAAGGGTTCCCACGGCAGGAGTTACACCAATACTGTCTCCACAGTTATTTATGAGCACCCCATACATTAGGGATGAAGCTGACATGTAACACCCTAAATTTATTTATTTATTTATAATTTATTTTATTTTTTAAAAATATATTTTTATTGATTTTTTTATTGATTTTTTTTTACAGAGAGGAAGGGAGAGGGATAGACAGTTAGAAACATTGATCAGCTGCCCCTGCACATCCCCCACTGGGGATGTGCCCATAACGAAGGTACATGCCCTTGACGGGAATCGAACCTGCGACCCTTCAGTCCGCAGGCCAATGCTCTATTCACTGAGCCAAATCAGTCATTGTTCATGCAAAAATGACCCACTGTTTTCCCCCCTCCTCTTTTCACCTTGGATTTATTTTCACATATCTTTTTTGGACATCAGATAGCATGCTAGGAATTGGGGATATAAATTTGGATATAAAAATCCAAAGAAGAATTTCAAAACAACATTCCACAATTCTAGGGACAGCAGGAAAGGAGTCGGGAGACATCTATTTGTAGTATCTGTGCCAATGGAGGTGGAGCAGAGAATTCAGAAAATACAGAGAAAAAAAATCCTTCCTGTGTATCTTTGGAAGAGATCCTAAATTCTGCAGAGAGCTGGGGAATAGGGAAGAGGGAGGAACTAATGACTGTCCAATTCCACTTTCCTTAGGCTGACATTACAGCACAGCCTTGTTCCCCGAGCTGGAGGGGGGGCCTGATGGGGAAGATTAAAGACCCAGAGTCCAGTAGTCGGGGCTCCAATGTTAATTGTATAAAGTCCACAAAAGAGATCATCTGGAATGGGCTGTATAAATACCAAAAAAGTAGGGGAAACACAGAAAAGACATCCTCAAGAGGAAAAGAAAGCTGGGCAAGAGTAAAATAAAAGATAAAATCAAATAGCAAAAGACCCAAATAGCAACACTCTTCTTCTGACCTTGCCAACCGGAATCCTGGTGTGGAAGCACGGAACCAGGTTATGTGCCCATCTTCCCAGGGGCTGTGATTGGGTTCTGGCCACCTGGGTCTCCAAACCTCAGCACAGTGCCTGGTCCAGAGGTGGCCTTCAATAAGTGTTGTCAATAGATAAGTGAATCGAGTGAAGGAGAGGACAGAAATAAGCATGCACACTAGTGTGTATTCTGTACGCTGGAGGCCACAGCTGCAGCCCATACATTTTAGTAGGTGTGTCTTCATTCTCATCCATCTCAAAGTAGTTTCTGATTTCTTCTTTGACCCATTGGTTATCCAGGCATGTGGTGTTTAACGTCCATAGGTATTTGTGGGTTTCCCAGATTTTCCACAGGGAAATAATAATGTGATAGTGCCTCAGTTTGGGGGGTTCAACAAGAACAGCATATAGCCCTAACTGGTGTGGCTCAGTGGATAGAGTATCGGCCTGCGGGCTAAAGGGTCCCAGGTTCGATTCTGGCCAAGGGCACATACGTTGGTGGCGGGCATATCGCCAGTGGGGGGTGTGCAGGAATTAGCTAATCGATGTTTCTCTCTCATTGATGTTTCTAACTCTCTATCCTTCTCCCTTCCTCTCTATAAAAAGTCAATAATATATATATATTTTTAAAAGAACAGCATATAGAGAGGACACAAGAACACGTTAGAATAAGCACAAGGTTTGCTGGTGACCTCAGCTCTGGATGAACTCATCTATATGATCCTGCCCTCCAGCTCTCCCCCCAGAGAACACAGCTGTCCTCAGCAAGTGCAGAGACTTCGAAATGGTAGGTGAGAAATATATGTCCACCCACATTTGGAAATGGGTGGCACAGCAGAGTCATGATTCCGGGCAGACCGTAGAGCATCATGGTTAGGAGCTTAGGTGTAAACTTAGGTTCAAATTCCTCTTCTTCCATTTTTTGGCTGTATGATCTTTGGAAAGGAACTTCATACCTCTAGGTTTAAATTCCATCATTGGGAAAAAGGGGGATAACAATAGCACCTATCCCATAGAGTTATTGCAATAATAATAATGATTCATAGAAAACATAGGCCCATAGGAAGCTCTCAATAACTGTTAGCTGGGCCCCTGTTTGTCCGGTCCGTGCTCAGAGCATTGGCCCACGCACCAAAGGGTCAAGGGCACATACCTGTGTTGAGAGTTTGCTCCGTGGCCCAGGGCAGGTGTGGAAGGCATCCAGTGGACGTCTCTCTCTCTCTTGTCGATGTCTCTCTCTCTCTCCCTACTCCTCCCTTCCTTCCATTTTTTCTGAAAAGCAATGGAAAAAATATCCTCATGTGAGGATAACAATAAATAAATAAATAAATAAACAAATAAACAAACAAACAAACAAATAAATAAATATTCACTGTTATTATTGTTAGCATTTTAGGGCCTGGAATCTGAAGCTTCTAATAGCAAACATGCTGCTGTATTTCTGGACCCCCATTGAGTAGAAGAACTGGAACCAGGCCCCCCGTTTTGAACCCTGATTTTCCCCTGTAACAGCATGCGACCTGGATCCTGATTCCTTAACTCCTCTGTGTCTCAGGGTCCTGATCTCTGAAAGGGGGACAGAGAGACCCTCACACCGTTATTGTGAGCAGATGAATCAATACAGCTACAGCTCTCACAATAGTGCCCTCCTGCCCATGCTCGATAGTCCCTGGCAATGATAAGATTGAAATTTTTGTTAAGGAAATAGACAGAAAATAAAGAGATAGTTAAACTAAACAATTTCAAATTATGGTGAGCACTGTGAAGGCAATACAGTGACGGGATAATTAAGGTATTAGGGGTTCGGAGAAACCCTTCCTGAGGAGTAAACATTGGAGCTGAGAGCATCCTCATCGCAACCTTGCCAAGAACCAAAGGAACAGGCAACCGGAAACACGATGGCCGGAAGTGCATTTCAAGGTGAGCTCCAAACAGTATCTTCTGCAATTGTAACAATTCCTTCATACGAATAGATCATGTTCACAGAAACAGAGATTGAAATGATATAGCATGATGAGACATGAGAACCCCTGCTAAGCACACATGCCTGGCATTTTATTGAGCTCTGCACATGGGCTGCAGTGGTATAATAATATGTGCAATTTTATACAAGGAGGCATGCGTAGACCTGGATTTTTTATCAAAGACCACGGCAGACCTAGACTTTCCTAATGAATGACACGTTTAAGACATCCAAATGAAAGTGCAGAAGAGGCAGAAGGACTCTTGTTTTTAGGCTTGCCCAAAATCAAACTAACCTGGCGGCACAAGTCGATAATGACTGGTTTCCAACGTGTTTGACATTTTGATATGTAACACATTTGGTGCATATGTTGTATGTTAGCAGAGTGTTTTAAGAAGTTGGAAACATAAAGCACACGAAGACGTGTCTGTGGAACCCCTAAAGTAATGGCACTAAACCCTTGGGTCACAGAACAGTGTGTAAAGCACTTCAGCAAAAAGACCCCAGGTGGGAAAATTCATGAATCACTGTCCTCCATTCTCTCCCATTGGCTAGTTATCTTTCTTTCATTCATTCATTCGTTCATTCATTCAAGGCCAGGGTCGGCAAACTGAGGCTCGCGAGACACATGTGGCTCTTTGGCCCTTTGAGTGTGGCTCTTCCACAAAATACCACGGTCTGGGCGAGTCTATTTTGAAGAAGTGGCGTTAGAAGAAATTTAAATTTTAAAAATTTGGCTCTCAAAAGAAATTTCAATTGTACTGTTGATATTTCCCTCTGTTGACTAATGAGTTTGCCGACCACTGGGTTAAAGCATTTATTGTGCCCTGTGCTGGTCACCCCCTTATCCCCTTTGGCTCCGATCTGTTCTCCACCCCTCTCTGCACTGCTTGGTGGCCTGGGCGGTGGGAGGTGACTCCTGAGGCTGCATGAGGCAGCGCGCCTGGCTCCCAGGCTCTTGGTTCCCAGCCAGCTGTGGAGGCACAGCAGACCAAAGGCGGGTTCTCTCCCCCCTTGGCTCCCTGGTCTGGCAGTGACTGGGCTGCTTTATAACTGGCGCTCCTGCTCGGTGACCCTGTGAAGGCACCCCCAGTGCGCACCAGCTCTAGTACATCATTCCCTCCTCTTCCTTTTCAGGCTGAGTGCTAACTGCTCCCCTCTGGTGCTAATCTTGGTGTTTGAGCCTCCTTTATGATTTCTTAACTTGTCATGCATCTGTAAATTATCCTTTCATTAACATCTCTTCAAAAGGAGTATATCTTTTTTTTTTTTCCTGCTAAGACTTTGACTTGAACAAGCCTCTACTATGTTCTAGAGCAGTGTTTCCCAAAGTGTGGTACGTGTACCCCCAGGGGTTCGGGAAGAGTTTGGTGGGGGTACGAGTTGCACCGGAGTTTGGTGGGGATATGCGCTGCACCGTGCTTAGCTGCACCTAATTCTACGTTCTCATGAGTACGAGGGGTACTCAGCGTTACGAAAATTATAGAAGGGGTACACATATGTCAAAAGTTTGGGAAACACTGTAGACCATTTCTGTATATACACACACACACACACACACACACATACATATGTGTGTATGTATATGTATATGTATATGTATATGTGTGTATACACACACATATATATATATACATATACACACACACACATACATACTAGTAGTGACTGGGTGCACAAAATTCATGCACGGGGGTAGGGGGGTGTCCCTCAGTCCAGCCTGTATCCTCTCCAATCTGGGACTCCTCAGACGACTGCCAGTTTAGGCCAGATCCCACAAAATGGCAGTTGGACATCCCTCTTGCAAACCAGAATCACTGGCTCCTAACCACTCGCCTGCCTGATTGCCCCTAACCACTCTGCCTGCCAGCCTTCTCACCCCCAACTGCCCCCCCCTGCTAGTCTGCTTGCCCCAATTGCCTACCTGCTCACCCCCAAATGTCCCCCTTGCCAGCCTGATTGCAACCAACTGCCTCCCTCTGCTGGCCTGCTCGCCCCCAAGTGCCCCCCCTGCCAGCCTGTTTGCCCCCAACTGTACCCCCTGTCGGCCTGCTTGCCCTCAACTTTCACCTCACTGGCCTGATCATGCCCAACTGCCCTTCCCTCTTGGCCTAATCACCCATAACTGCCTCTGCCTTGGTCCCACCACCATGGCTTTGTCCAGAAGGACATCTTTCATCTTTCATCCAGGAAAGTCTCCCAGTCTAATTAGCATATTACCCTTTTATTAATATATATATATGGAGTTACACATATAATTTTAAACTTTTTAGTAGTAAAAAGAAACAAAATTAATTTTAATACTATATTTAACTCATTCAAAATACTGTCATTTAAATCTGTAATCAATATAAAATTTGTTAATGTGCTATTTCACATGATTTTGTTCATACATCAAAATAGGATATGTAATTTACAGTTGCAGCATGTCTCAATTTGAACTAGCCACACAGCAAATGCCAAACGTGGCTGGTGGCTACCATACTGGACAGTGCATTTCTAGACAGTACTGTGTTAAGGCTGGAGAGACAGAGGTGAAAGTGCTGTCCAGCCCAGTGATAAAGTTGGACGAGGAAACTATTACAAAACAACGCACAGAGTAAATGTATAGTTGGTGCTAGGCACAAGATGCTATGGAAGCGGAGCTCTTTCTACCAGTGGGATTTAGAGAGAGGAGATAATAGGTAACATTTGAGTGGGTCCTGAACATTGACTAGGATTCTGCCAAGAAAACATGAGTGAGAGGGCAACGCAAGCACAGAAAGAATCCTCACCTTTCCGTCTGCCCGGGCTACATCAGCTCTTCTCTGACCCTACATCCAGGAGGGACATCCTGGCCACCTAGGGTGGAGTTGGTTGTCCCTGGTTATTCTGGTCCGGGTTGGCCTATATCTCTGCCGTCTTAGCACCTACTCTGGTTTGAGAAGTTTTCAAAGGAAACTCAACTAGGAAATAAAGGGAGGGTGCTGGTGAGATACGTCTGTGAGGAGAATGCCTAGCAACAGACACGCCGAGGGAGCCTGGGTCCGTTTTCCTGTTAACGTAATTCTAGCCGCTGATTGGCTTGGTTGGCACAGGTTCCTGGGCCCCGCTCCACTTTCCTCGTCTCATCTGTTTTGTTAGCTCCTCAGTAAGTGTTATCACGGGACAGATATTAAAACCATTGTTCTCACCTTTGGAGATGCTTCTCTTGTTGTTTTTTCATCACTTGTCCTTTGGGGCCTCATTTCTCTGGTGGTTCTGAGAATGTAAGGCCCAACATCCACATCCCCAAGCCTGTGTCTCACGTGAAAATCCCACTGCCTTTCGCCAACCATGCCTGCCTTTTCCCATTCGAAATGCAGGCTCCCTATAGGACAGCTCAAGAAGTTCTTAGATGGAGCGTCATAAAATTGTACCCCCGAAACCTATATATTTTAATGAGCCGATGTTATCAATAAATTCAATTTAAAAAGTTTTAGTTTCTTGTCTGAGAGGCACTGCTGGTTCTTTCCCACCTCAGTCTACCTTCTCAGCATACTTCGTTAGGTATTCTTGGGAGACTCCCTTGACTTTCCTGCATCCCCCAACTTCTATCTTCTAGAATAAAAATACTTGACACAAGCAACAGTAACAAATTAGAGCTGTCCCCTTTCGGGCTGAGGGCCTGTGGGAGGTTGCTCTGATCCTCCCTGGGAAGTACTGAAGTACCCTCCAGATCTCTTTCAGCGACTCCATGGTGCTTCCTAGCTGGTGAGGATTTTTAAGGATACCCAAACAGTCATTGGAAAGGAAAGGAGGGTAACTATTCTTAGAGACTAAAAAAGAAGTGTGCACTTAACTCAGGCAAACCTTCTGGCGCTTTTCTGTGCAAGCAGAGCTCTGGTTTCCAGGAGGTTGGAGAGCTGTGGCTGTTTACATCCTGTGTCGGCAGCCGTCAGATGGTATACACTGCAGCCTTATTTTCCTTGTCTCCTTCTTAAACCAACCATAAATCATTCCCAATGCCCAGCTTTCCACAAAAATTCCCTGTGGTTTCTTTCGGTTTCTCACTCCAACTATCACGTTGCGATTCCCATTGGCAATTATGTCAGCATCTGTTCTCCATACCACCACTATTTGCAAATACTCTGAGCCCGAGTCCTTGATTACTACTCAAAAGTTCAACTTCTGTTTTTCTCAGAGCCAAAACACATACTGCATTATCCAGTTTAAATAGTTTCCAATCCTCATCTGGGCCGTGGGCTCTTCAGTTCCTCCCATTACTCATAATATTATTTTTTTATTGCTCTTCATCCTTCCCTTTCAGTTCACTCCCTGTGTGATGATTGACTTCAGTCCTGAACATTTGCTAACCTTGCCCTTCTGAGCTGTGCATCAGTCCCTCCCTGAGGATTTCTTCCATCCATGATGCTGTGGCCTCGATGAGTTCTTTCATTCCCACAGGCAATTTATTGATGCCACCTTTTTTGTCTTTCCACTGAGTTGTCAAAGTTAGATCTCAGTATGCCAGGAATCAAGCAATGATGGTGCACAGAGAATCAATTGCTCTCAAAGAGAAATTTCCATGGCGTACACCTGGCTTTCTTTCATCTCTCTGGCTTAAAGGGCGGGGATGGGGAGTGGGTAACTATTCTGATTGGCTTGGTTAGCACAGATTCTATCTAGTATTTACCTGGCAGCACAAGTCGATAATGACTTGATTATACTATCAACAATAAAAATATATATTAAAAATTTTTTTAAATCCATAGTTTTGTTTATTTTGTAATGTGTGTGTGTGTGTGTGTGTGTGTGTGTGTGTGTGTGTGTACATGACTTGTTTTTGCTTATTTGTTATTTTTCTAAATGGCTTGGTTGAATAGTTCTTCAGCAGGGCTGGGCATGCCATTCTGAGCACTATCCACAATCAACATTTTTAAGAGCTGCTCCTTTTGCATAGACACTGTGTTTCTGGACTTGTGAGGAAGTACACACTCATATGCTTGGGAGTACATGGGTGTACTAATACATACACAAAACTAATACAGAAATTAAAACAACAAACTGGAGAAAATACTTTGCCAAACCCAGCAGCCCAAAGAAGTCACATCGGCATCATATAAAGAGCTCTCTTATAAGTAAACCAAAGATATGTATACATTTATACAAGGACTAAAAGAAATCCTATAAGTTATAAAGAAAATCACTAATATCCTAGTTATATTACCAATAATACTATTAACTCTAATTTTAACATTTTTGAGGTACATTTTCCATGTGTCAGGTACTATTCTATAGGCTTTACATTTACCAAGCCATTTAATCCTTACAACTCTATAGATAGGCATTGTTATTATCCTGTTTGCAGATGAGAAAACGGAGTCACAGAGAGGTTAAGCTCCACAGCCAGATAGATGGGAAAGGGCACAATGAGACCATTTGCAGAAGATGAAATAGTACAATCAGGAATGGAGAAATGTTCAGGACTGTCAGTCATCTAAGACATATACATTAAGACACTGAGCATCATTTTATGCCACACCTTTGGCAAGGTTTCTATTAAACGGTCACTCTCAGATATCCTTGTAACAATATAAATCAATGTAAACTTTAAACAAACATTTGTCATACATATCAACCATGACTGAGAAGCTCCCTGGGAATCAGGAATCACACCCCTAGAATGGATTCTTAGAAAGTGACTCAATTCTTATGAATAAAAAGTTTGCTGCAGCATTGTTCGTTACCAAATATTGAAAGCAATCTAAATGTCAAAATATAGGACATTCTTACATAAATTATAGTACATCAACGAAGTGGAATATCACATAGCCATTTGAACTATAATTATGAGTGATAACAGTAATATAAAAATGTTACATAATGTCAAGTTGTGGGAGCCCTGATCAGAGTATGCCAGATATTCAAGGCCAATTTGAGTGTAGGGGTCCTGTCCAGCGTACACTGGATATTCAAGCACCAGTTGCCAAGGCCAATTTGTCACACGCAAGTGCGAAAGCAAGGACTCAGCCATGTTACAGTACTATGCAAGCGTGCCCTTCTGTAACCCAAAAGCCTGACGTCACTATTTGGCAAGAAGCCTCTTTTCTCTGAGCGGGTATTAGAGTATGTTATTGACCAGCTGGTGCGTGGCTACTTGCTGTGGCTCCTGTGTTTGCTGCTGGGTTAGTCAGGGCTGCTATATGTATATATCTATATGTATATGTTACCTATCTTATGGTTGCTGATGTATACACATGTCCAAGGACCAGAATGAAATATGACATGAAAACACTTGAACTGTTAGGATGGCATAATTTTAAGTTTATTTCTCATATATATATATGCGGCTACTTTGTAAGCTACTTTGAAGAACTGTTTTGTCTAATGGCTCCTTGGTAGCAATGGCTACATGGCCATTGGCTCCTACAATAAAACCTCTCTCATATGCCTGTGTCTTCTCCATCTCCTACCCGGCATCCATGAAGGTCCAGTTTTTGCCAGGAGGACCTGTACACCCCGCACAAGTGAAGTGAGCCAAATACAAAATGTTACCTATCTTATGGTTGCTGATGTATACACATGTCCAAGGACCAAAATGAAATATGTCATGAACACTTGAGCTTTTAGGATGGCATAATTTTAAGTTAATTTCCCCCCCCCCCCCCCCCCATTTTTAATTGTCTTTATTTCTGTTGTGGTTGTGTCTTCTATGGCGGCAAAACCAGGAGCTGGAGGGAGGGGGAGGAGGTGCTGTTTTTGCCTTTTGATCATACGTAATTTAGCTGGGAATTCATAGAACTGTTGACTTTCAGAGCTGGAAGGAACTTTATTTGACTCTTGGTACAACTCTTTTTTAAAAAAAATATTTTTTTCATTGATTTTAGAGAGGAAGGTAGAGGCAGAGAGAAATAGAAACATCAATGATGGGAAAGAATCATTGATTATCTGCCTCCTGCACACCCTCTCAATGGGGACTGAGCCTGCAATCCAGGCATGTGCCCTGATTGGGAATCAAACCATGGCCTCTTGGTCATAGGTTGATGCTCAACCACTGAGCCACACTGGCGTGGCACAACTTCTTCTTTTTTTTTAAAAAAAATTTTATTAATATATTTTATTGATTTTTTACAGAGAGAAAGGGAGAGGGATAGAGAGTTCGAAACATCGATGGGAGAGAAACATCGATCAGCTGCCTCTTGCACACCCCCTACTGGGGATATGCCGGCAACCAAGGTACATGCCCTTTGACCAGAATCAAACCCGGGACCCTTCAGTCCACAGGGGGATGCTCTATCCACTGAGCCAAACCGGTTTCAGCCAATTCTACTTTCTTATCTGCATCATTAACCGCCTCTTTTCACCGCCTGAAATACGCTTTCTGCCAAAGCAAGAGCCCTAATTCTTGACTGTATAGTACACATCATGCTTATTTTTGGCATTTCAAAAAAGAAGTCAAAATATTTATATAAAGATGTGTATTTCAATGACAATGGGAAAGCTGCTAGTCATTTTCTTGGTATGGTAACAGCAGGGACTCAATTAAGATTTGATAAATCAATTATATTGAATTTCACTGTGAAGTATTTGAAAACAATGTTTTGTAACACTGTCTGATTTTTTTTTTAATCTATTTAACCCTCTAAAAAATTAGTTTCTGGGATAGAAATGAGGAATAAGAGCAAATCTATTAGCGTTGACAGAAGCCTTGCAGAGAGGCCCTCATCTGCTCACCTGTGAACAAAGGGAAGCGTGTCTTTTAGGAAGAAGGAGACCCACCTGGCGGGGAAGGGCTGCGCTCTTACACCCATCGCGACCAGGGTAGATTCTGGCGGGGCTCTGAAAGGACAGACGAAAAACAAAAACACCTGAGGAGAAACTGAAGCAGTTTTGGAATTTGCAAATTGGTGTGGGGATACCAAAGTTGTTTCAGTTTTCTCACTTTTCCCCTTTCTTTGGGTAATTGTTATGGTTTTTAACAATTTGTCCCGCGTCCCGCGGCGTTTAAAAAAAAGTCCCGATTTTTAATCTTTCCAAAAATCGGGACTTTTTCAAAACGCCGCGGGACGCGGGACAAATTGTTAAGAATCGGGACTGTCCCGCCAAAAGCCAGACGTCTGGTCACCTTACCTCTGGGGGTGGGGGCGGCGGTATGTGAAGCTCCCGAGGATGATTTGCAAGGGGCGTGTTAAAAGGTCAACTCGAGGCCACGCTGTGCTCACTCCTGGGCTCGTACACCCCTGGGCAGAGTGGCTTTAGCATCCTGAGTCTCCGGGGGCATCAACCTGTGTAAGGGAACCAAGTTCCCCCACCGGAAGCTGCCTTTGTATATTGATTTTAACCTGCTTAAAATCAGTAACCACAAGATCCAGAGAAAGGCTTTGGCCTTCAGGATGAATGTCCACCTTAGCCTAACTTGAATTGAGTTTGGTGGGGATGGGACCGTGGGAGGGCTCCAGGGAGCCTAGGGAGCTAGATCACACCAATGTCCCTTTATTTATTTTTTAAAATATATTTTATTGATTTTTTTTACAGAGAGGACGAGAAAGGGATAGACAGCTAGAAACATCAATGAGAGAGAAACATCGATCAGCTGCCTCTTGCACACTCTCTACTGGGAGATGTGCCCGCAACCAAGGTACATGTCCTTGACCAGAATCTAACCTGGGACATTTCAGTCCGCAGGCCAACGCTCTATCCACTGAGCCAAACCGGTTTCGGCACACCAATGTCCCTTTAAGTAAGCATTTACCTGCCTATGTATGGTCTGCACTTCCTCATCTACCTGTAAATTGCCTATTTCCTTTGCAATCCCATCACTGCTTCTCTCCTTTATCCAAAAGGACATCTATTCCCAATTTTACCTCACTATTTTTGGAATTTTCATGTTTATGTGAATTTCCCTGTGCATGTGTTAAAATTTCATTTTCTCCTGCTTCTCTGTCTCCGTTAATTTGATTACAAGCCCAGCTAGAATTTAGAAGATGGGAGGAAAAGTACTATTTTTTAGGCCCCCAGAAACCAAACAGCACCAGCAGCCAAAGTGAGAGTGATGGCTGCCCCCCCCCCCGCACCCCCACCCCCTCAGTGCCCCGTACCTGAGCCTCAGCAGCGGCAGGACCAGCACCAGCTTCGCGCCCGGGGACAGCAGCCTCGCTCTCTCACGGGGTTTGGTGCACAGCCCCAGACACCACCTAATAGAAGACAGCTGTTGAAACACTCAGACATGAGGAAACAGAAAAGAGAAAAAAAGGAATAAGAGAAGGTGACTTTTTAAAAATAATTTTTAATTGGTTTCAGAGAGGAAAAGAGAGAAAGGAACATCAATGATGAGAATCATCCACCTGCTGCATCCTGCATGCCCCCTCCTGGGGATCGAGCCCCCAACCCGGGCATGCGCCCTGAATGGGAATCAAACAGTGACATCTTGGTTCTCGGATCGAAGGTCAACTGCTGAGACACACACGGATGGGTGAGAAGATAACTTTTAAGGAGAAATCGCTTATTACATATCACCTACAGTTACAAGTTAATATTCATTTATTTAGGTTAAGACACCTAATCAAATTTATCACTCTGACTCTGCTTCTTGCAACTCAAAACCAGTTCAAAATTCATGGAATTCCCTGTGATATTTTCCTTGAAGTCACATTTCTACATCAGCGGTTCTCAACCCTGGCTAAATATCAAAATATCCAAGAGAAGAAAAAGCAAACACACACCAGTGCCAGCCCCCCCTCCCCCTTCCCGGGGATGGTTGAAAGCAGGACCTGATGGCAGGACCCAGGTGCCAGGACAGTGTAAGAGCTTCCCTAATATTTAAATAATGAACGATCCAGGCAGACATCCACTGCACCAACGGGAACAGTTAGAAACTTTTTGGAGCAGTTCTAGTTTTTACGTGTATATGAATCTCCTGGGGTCTTGTTAAAATGCAGATTCCGACTTGATAGATCTGGGGAGGGAATTGATAGCAAGAACCTTTTTGTATTGCCCTCGAATTCACAGGTTTGCCACACGGGACTTCTAGGCATGTCGTATTTGTCCAGAAGGGCCTGTGGGGAGTGACAACCCTTAGGACCAAGCTTTAGGCATCAAAGTTAAAGTGGACATTTAGAATAAAATAGCAGAGAAGCTAAAGAAATAGGTAAGAAGATTAATATGAACTCTGAAGGGAGATGCAAGAGCAGAAAAAGAAAAATGAATACTTTGGTTGAAAGACAGGAGACTGGAGAGCTGAAAGAACAACAACAAAAAAAGTAATGCCTAGCCGAAACCGGTTTGGCTCAGTGGATAGAGCATCGGCCTGCGGACTGAAAGGTCCCGGATTCAATTCCGGTCAGGGGCATGTACCTTGGTTGCTGGCACATCCCCAGTAGGGGGTGTGCAAGAGGCAGCTGGTCGATGATTCTCTCTCATCGATGTTTCTAACTCACTATCCTTCTCTCTTCCTCTCTGTAAAAAATCAATTTTATACATAAACATATATATATATATATATATATATATATATATATATATGTAAAAGTAATGCCTAAAATTCCAAACTTAGGTACTCAATGAATACTGGGGTTCTTCTTTTATGTCCTTGCCAGCACATTGTGCGGGGCGTGTCAAATGGCGACACCTAAGGCCCTCTCAACCACAAGGCCTGGTGGAAGGCTGAACTTCTTCCAGGTTTGCTTGGTGATGGCTTTGATGAGCCATGTGGGGAGTTATGAGACGGTGCTGTGGTGATGGGAGCCCAGGAGCTCTTGTACTTAAGCCCTCTCTCGTAGGCATGGGCGATGACAGTGTATGCAAAGTGCTAGGCTGAGGACAAGCAGGTTGGGTGGAGTGAGGAATGGTGGGAAAGAGGGTGATGTGAGTGGAAACTGGGTAGGAAGGGCAGAAAAGAGATAGAAGACAGCAAGTTCATGATTCTGGAAGGTCAGGTGTGTATGTTTTTTTTAATTGTAGGGAAAAAAACAACCTAACAAAATTGACTATCTGAACCATTTTTAGTGTGCAGCAAAATAGCATTAACTATACTCATTAATAGTGTGCTACCATCACTATCATCCACCCACAGAATTCTTTCATCTTGCAAAATTAAAACTCTATACTTATTCAACAATAACTCCAGCCCCTGGCAACAACCATTCTACTTTCTGTCTCTATGAATTTGACTATACTAAGTACCTCAAATAAGTGGAATTGCATTATATATGTTCTTTTGTGATTGGCTTATTTCATTTAGCATAATGTCCTCAAGGTTCATTCATGTTGAAGCATGTGTCAGAATTTCCTTCTTTTTTAACACTAATCATATTCCTGTGCATGTCCATACCACGTTTTGTTTACCATTCATCTGTTGATGGACACATGAGTTGCTTCCACCTTTTGGTTATTGCAAATAATGCTGCTATGAAATGGAGATACAAATATCTTTGGTCTCTGCTTTCAATTCTTTTGGATATATATCCAGAAGTGGGATTTCCGGGTCATATGGTAATTCTATTTTTAATTTTTGAGAGACTACTGTGGGGAAGAAAAAAAAAATTCCCCTTTGCTCTTCTGGTTCTTTTGGGCTGACCAAACAATCACATTAACAGGCAGCAGATTGACAAGAGAAAATCAAATCTGCTTCGTATAGAAGCCCCATGTGCCTGACAGAGTTAGAGATGAAAGGGGGATTGAGGTAAATAAGACATCCTGAGCTAGGAATGAGGTAAGGTGCCTTAGGGGTTTCAAAAGGTTACTGTAGGATAAGGAGAGCAGACATTCAGTAATTAGTAGATAGATTAAAAGAAGGTATCTCTGGTAATCTCTTATGTGCATGGCCTCTAATTCAAACTCTTCTGGGTAGTTAAAAAGAGTAGAAAGAGCTGAACCCGGTTTGGCTCAGCGGTATAGCGTCGGTCTGCGGACTGAAAGGTCCCAGGTTCGATTCCGGTCAAGGGCATGTACATTGGCGGCTGGTCGATGTTTCTCTCTCATTGAAGTTTCTGGCTCTCTATCTCTCTCCCTTCCTCTCTGTAAAAAATCAATTAAAAATATATTAAAAAAGAGTAGAAAGAGCCTGCTCTTGAGCCTGAACTAAAATTGTGTTTAGCTCATAATAATCTGAATACCACTGAAGTACATCTTGGAGTGACTCATTCTGGACCCCCACACCATCATACTGTTTTCCTGTAGGTATTGCATATTTTACTTCCCACCAAAACTGTGCAAAGATTCCAATTTCTTCACATCCTTACCAACACTTGTGTTTGTTTGTTTTTTTTTCTTTCTTTCTTTTCGATAATAGTCATCCTTATGGGTGTAAAGTGCTATCCCATTGTGGCTTTGATTAGTGATGGATGTTGAACATCTTTTCATATGCTTACCGGCCATTTGTACATGGGGAAATGTCAATTTAAGTCCTTCATTCATTTTTTTAATTGGGTTGTTTTGTGGTTGTTGTTGAGTTGTTGGAGTTCTTGACATATTCTGGATACTAATCCCTTATCAAATAATTTCCAAATATTTACTCCCAGTCGGAGAGAGGCTAGTTTTTGGGTTTATGTGAGGATCTGGTGATGATTGTGGCCAGAGGTAAGCCAGATCAGGTTCCTTCTGATGGGGCATGGGATGGGGCTTTGTAGCACTATTAGGGGGAGTCTTGAAGGCAGCCCAGAACTTATATGAACTGTGACCAGTTGAGTGGAATGTAGTGATGCTGAATGGTGTTGAGAGGTATTGAGAGTGGAAGTCCTAAATGCTGTGACAGGAGGTGATAATCTATAAGCAGCATCATTAAAAGTGATCTTGAACACCAGAGGGTATGTGGCCCAGGAGCTACACCTTGAGGACTTGTTTCACATGCTTTGTTTTGGCTTTTGTTGGGTAGCACATGACTAGATGTAGTCATGGAAGACCTTGAAAAGGATCTATCAATGAGGATGCCAATTGATATAGAGGAGTTTGATAGGCTATGGTAGTCAAACTGGTGTTGGCCATCAGGAGCCATATATTTAAATAGAAGATATCATGTCTCAGACAAATGGGCACCCACTTTAAGTTGTAGGCTTCTAAAGAGAAAGACTAACTCTTATTCGTCTCAGTATTCAGTACCCAGCAGTTTCTGATACCCAGTAGATGACACAGTTTCTCCCACACAGTGGATGCTTAATAAATGTTTGAATTGAATCTGGGACCTTTCAGTGCATGGGATGAAGCACAACCAACAGAGCCACACCTGCCAGAGCTAAACTCACATTTTAATCTTCACCAGTTGATATCTTAGTCTCTCTCGGTTTAAAATTTGGTTGGGTAATATAGGCATATTATTTACTGGGCCTCTCTCAAATATCATCAGATGGCAGTGATTGTGTGATCTCATCTGGAAGGTTACTCTGGCCTGCATTCCTCACTTGCCTTCCTTTTATTTCCGCTCAGAAAGTCAGTGGATCTCGGATCACATGGTGACTCCATTATACTGATACTTAATCTGGTCCCTTCCTCTGCCACCCTGGGGAAGGAGGGCAATATTCTGGCATGGCCAATTCCCCCTTCCACCCACACCTCTCTGGGTGTGTTTCTCCTAAAGCTGTGCCCATCGTTTGTGACATGTCATGGTAGAAAACAAACACAAGAGCTCTGGAATCAAAAGGAAGTATCAGATAAAGGCAAGGCTTTGCTCTTCTAGAAAGTATCAAGTGTTGACCTATGAGCCCAGAGGTCACAATTTGATTCTGGACCAGGGCACATGCCTGGGTTGTGGGCTCGATCCCCAGTGTGGGGCATGTAGGAGGCAGTGAATTCTCTGTCATCATTGATGTTTCTGTCTCTCTCTCTCCCTCTCCCCTCCTCTGGGATATAAATTTAAAAATCTATTTAAAAAATATATATATATCAAGCCGAAACCGGTTTGGCTCAGTGGTAGAGCATCGGTCTGCGGATTGAAAGGTCCCGGGTTCGATTCCGGTCAAGGGCATGTATGTTGGCTGTGGGCACATCCTCTGTGGGGGATGTGCAGGAGGCGGCTGGTCAATGTTTCTCTCTCATCGATGTTTCTGGCTCTCTATCTCTCTCCCTTCCTCTCTGTAAAAAAAAATCAATAAAATATATTTTAAA
Organism: Pipistrellus hanaki; assembly: GCF_964339955.1. Classification (NCBI taxonomy): domain Eukaryota; kingdom Metazoa; phylum Chordata; class Mammalia; order Chiroptera; family Vespertilionidae; genus Pipistrellus; species Pipistrellus hanaki. The sequence continues at coordinate 45,228,776 of NC_140510.1, forward strand.
AATAAATAAATAAATAAATAAATGAATATATCAAGAACAAATTGTCTTACTAGCCGCTTCTGTGGTATGATTCAGGTAAACAAAAAAGCTCATGGTCTCTGTAGCCTTCCTGTTCCCAAGGCTTAGTTATGGCTCTTTCTTTGGCTCTTCCTGAGCTAGGCCAGTCAGGAGCATTAGCACTTACCGTCCAGTTCTCTGGGATTTGGTTACAAATCACTCATGCCACAATCTTCTGTGACCTTGTGTTTTCTTTGGGTCACCGGAGCAGTGTTTGGCTCGTCTGCCTGTGAACACTGCCTACTTCCGCTAAGCCAGAGTGTGGCTTGCTTCTGCTGCCGGTCTGTCCTAGTGGTGCCTGTCCGTGCTTGTCTAAGCGTTAGAGGAATGACTGACCCAATGCCTGTCACCATATTGACGTGGCCCATGCCCTCACCTGGACCTTGTCTATGCCAAGCGCTGTATCTTTGTACTTCCCCTGTCCCAAATATGGTATTTTATTGGCCATATTACTTTCTATTACAGCCTAAGGCTTCAAAGAAAGAAAATTACCTACCCCAGGTATTTTGTCAGTTTGTTTTTTTCCTTTTTATCATTCAATGTTTTCTAATCCAAACATCTTTTAATGTAAAAATGCATTAATATGTAAAATTATGGGCTTCAGGCTTAGAAAGCCGATGTCTTTGGAAAGTTAGGCACCTGATAACAAACTATGAATAAAGTGCCCAAGGTAGGATGAACCAAGAGTAGCTTATAGTCATATATAAACATAATTATAGTATAGATATGGTTGCATACCTAGAATAGACATTTAATGTAAATGTACCAAAGAGAAGAAAGCACCAAAGATTTATAAAACCTACATGAGGGGCGGAGCTTGAAGATGGCGACCGAACAGATGGACTTGTTCTGACCCCGGTCCCAAAACAGATAGAAGCAACATCTGAGTCGCTCAGGGAATGTTGATTAGCAGCTAAGGGGCAGCGGATCACTCTAGGAAGGTAAGGAAGTGTCCGCTGGACAATTTTTCCTGACCAAGCGGCCAGCACTCCCGACTTCTCCCGGAGCTCCGGGCTCGGCGCAAAGGCGGCGCCACCCTACCAGGAAGGGAGCAGCTTCTCTGAGGCCTGGAAAACCCACAGCCGAGGAGTCCATCGAGCACCTGTGGCGCCCCGATCGGAGCAAGCGCGTGGATTCAAGGAAGCTCTTCAACCACCCACAGAAAGGTCAGAGTTTGCGTGGCTAGGCTGAGAGTTCAGGCTGCGATAGCCCCATTGCTCCCGCGAGGCCCCGCCCCCAGAGCGGCCCTGAGCTCCACGGCCCCACCTATTGATATATTGTAGCACCAAAGCGCCGCGAGGCCCCGCCCCCAGTGCGGCCCTGAGCACCGCGGCCCCGGAGCGCCGCGAGGCCCCGCCCCCAGTGCGGCCCTGAGCGCTGCGCCCCGGAGCGCCGCGAGGCCCCGCCCCCAGTGCGGCCGCGGCCCCGCCTATATTGTAGCCCAGGAGAGCTGCGAGGGCCCGCCCCCAGAGAGAAAGAAGGCCAGAGCAACCAAAGTCTGGGAGGTCAAACCAGTAACACTGACACCTAAGGGCTGAACTACAAACTGCCTTTTTTTTTTTTTTCTTTTTTTTTTTTTTTTTTTTTTTCCTTTTTTCTTTTTCTTTTTCTTTTAATTAATCAAAAATAAATGGACACAAATAACTAAGATATAGCCTACCTAAAATTAAGGACTACCTTACAAAACTGAGGTGCAGTGGAAAGCTGGGAACTGCAAGACTCTCTGATCCAAGAACCAGGCATACCAAATACAATAACAGAGGAAGTGATTGAACTCTACTGGACAATTTTATGCTAATTATACTATTCTTTATTTTATTTTCATTTTTTACATTTTTTATTTAATTTTCATTTTTTACATCTTTTACTTCAGAAACGATTTTTTTTCTTTTTTCCTTACTTGATTTTACCTTTTCAATTATTACATTTTTCAATCTCTATCTTCACTATTACTACTGCTATTTTGCAATTTTTTTTTTCTTTTTCTTTTCCTCCCCAGTACCATTTTACTTCGTCTTTATTTTACATTGGGAGTAACCTTCATTCTATTTTAATCTCTACTATAGCATCATTCAACCCTATCTCAATTCGACCTTTACCCCATCACTCTCTTACTAAACTTTAACCTTTTAGTCTCCAGTTTATCCTATCCCTTTCCGGCTTTAGTTTTTCCTCTATTCTTTCTGTATACCCCTTGCTAAAGCTCTCACTATACTCATAGACCTAAGTTCCAACCCCTGATACAAGTGTATAAATATCACTCTCTGCACTATATTAACTAGTTAAAAAAAAAAAAAAAAAACACACAAAAAAAAACGGTTCTACTTTCTATCCTTTTCTCATTGTTTGAGTGAAGGTTGATTATTGTGAATATTTGTGCTTTTCAGTGAAATTGTTATGCTTATTCCAGTGTTGTTATTGTTGCTTTGTATTTTTTTTTAAATCCTCTGTTTTTGTTTGTTTCTTTGACTTCTGTATATCATAACCTTACTTAATAATAGTGGATATTGTATTGTAGTTTGTATTAATCTCCAAGTATTGTTACCGGCATTGGCTGGGCTCAGTGGTTGATCTATGGCAATTTTCTCCACATATATATAGTTTGTTTCCCATTTTTTTAGTTTGCTTCTTCTCTCTCTCTCTCTCTCTTTCTCTCTCTCTCTCTTACTCTCTCTTCTTTTTCTCCCTGTTTTCTAACTTCATTTTGTCATTACTTTATTTCTTCTTTGACTTTTTTTTTTTTTTTAATTTTTCTTTATTTTATTTTTACCTTCCTTCCTTCCTTCTCTCCTATACCCTAATTTGCCTATCGCTAGGGGTTACCTTTATTAGAGGTTATTAATATTGTAAATACATTCCTGTTAAGTGCCTCTCGTGTTGTACCTGGTAGTGTTGTATTTTGCACCTATAAATTAACGCAAGAGAAAGAACACCACATAACCAGACATCCTGAAAAGAGATACCATGGGAAGACAAAGAAACACCCAACAAATGAAAGAAAAGCAGGCATCACCAGAAAAGGAAGTAAACGAGCCAGAGGCAAGCAGCCTACCAGAGCAAGAGTTCAGAATAATGATTATTGGTTGGCTAAAAAGAATGGAAGAGAAATTTGACAATAACCAAGAAGAAATGAGGAAGAACCATCAGGAATTGAGGAAGAACCAAGAAGAAATGAAAAATGACATCGCTACCATGAAGAACTCAATAGAAAGCATCAAGAGTAGACTAGATGAAGCGGAAGACCGCATCAGTGAGCTAGAAGACAAGATGGAAAAAAATACCCAATTAGAGCAGCTTCTAGAAAAAAAGATTAAAAAGCAGGAGGAGAGCCTACGGGAGCTTTGGGACATTACAAAACAAAATAATATTCGAATAATAGGGGTTCCAGAAGGAAAGGAAACTGAGGTAGACGTGGAAAAAGTATTTCAAGAAATAATGACAGAAAACTTTCCTGAGATAGAGAAGAAAAAACCCACACAAATCCAAGATGCTCGCAGAGTCCCAAGCAAAATGAATCCCAGAAGACAGACGCCAAGGCACATTATAATTAAAGTGGCAAACAACAACAACAAAGTAAGAATCTTAAAAGCAGCCAGAGAGAGACAGAAAGTTACTTACAAAGGAACCCCCATCAGACTAGCAACTGATTTCTCAACAGAAACATATCAGGCCAGAAGGGAATGGGATGAAATATACAAAGTCATGCAAAGGAAGGGTTTGAATCCAAGAATACTGTACCCAGCAAGACTATCAATCAAAATTGAAGGGGAAATCAGGAGCTTCACAGACAAAAAAAGACTGAAGGAATTTATCTCCACCAAACCAGCAATGCAAGAAATGCTAAAGGGTCTACTGTAAAAATAAAGAAATAGGAATTGAAGAAGGAACATGGGTATAGAATAAAAATGCCATCAAATGAGTACCTATCAATAATAACCTTAAATGTAAATGGATTAAATGCTCCAATCAAAAGACATAGGGTGTCAGATTGGATAAGAAAACAAGACCCTTACATCTGTTGCCTACAAGAAACCCACCTCAGAAAAAAAGATGCACACAGACTGAGGGTGAAGGGATGGAAAAAAGTTTTCCAGGCAAATGGAAAGGAAAGAAAAGCTGGGGTAGCAATACCTATATCTGACAAATTAGATCTCAGAGTGAAGGACATAACAAGAGATAATGAAGGCCACTTCATAATACTAAAGGGTACAATCCAACAAGAAGAAATAACCCTGGTAAATATATATGCACCCAATACAGGAGCACCCAAATACATAAAAAAACTGCTGGAGGACATTAAGGGAGAGATTAATAGCAATACAATCATAGTAGGAGATTTTAATACCCCACTGTCACCCTTCGACAAATCATCTAAACAAAAAATCAGCAAAGAAATATCAATCCTAAACGACTCACTAGACCAGATGGAATTAATTGACATCTTTAGAACATTCCACCCCAAAGCCACAGAATATACATTCTTCTCAAGTGCACATGGGACATTCTCAAAGATAGACCACATTTTGGGACATAGGCAAAGTCTCTTCAAATTCAAGAAGATAGAAATCATATCAAGCATCTTCTCAGACCATAGTGGCATAAAACTGGAAATTAATTACAATAAAAATAATCCAAAGAAATCAAATACATGGAGACTAAACAACATGCTATTAAACAAGGACTGGGTTACCAGAGAAATCAAGGAAGAAATTAAAAACATCCTGGCAACAAATGACAATGAAAACACAACAATCCAAAATCTATGGGACACAGCAAAAGCAGTTTTGAGAGGGAAGTTCATATCCTTACAAGCCTATTGCAAAAAACTAGAAAAAATGGTAACAGATGAACTAACTCTACAACTCAAAGAGTTAGAAAAAGAGCAACAAGAAAAGCCCAGTGTAAGCAGAAGGAAGGAAATAACAAAAATCAGAGCACAGATAAATGACATAGAGACCAAAGAAACAATACATAAGATCAACAAAACCAAGAGCTGGTTCTTCGAAAGGATAAACAAGATTGATGGACCTCTAGCCAGGCTAACCAAGAAACAAAGAGAGAGGACCCAAATAAACAAAATCAGAAATGAAAGAGGTGAAATAACAACAGACCCCACCGAAATACAACAGATTGTTACAAAATACTACGAACAACTCTATTCCAACAAACTAAACAACCTGGAGGAAATGGACATATTCCTAGAAAAATACAAACTGCCAAAACTCAATCAGGAAGAATCTAAAAATCTCAATAGACCAGTGACGTGGGAAGAAATTGAAACCGTCATCAAAAAGCTTCCAGCAAACAAAAGCCCAGGGCCAGATGGCTTCACAGGAGAGTTTTACCAAACATTCAAGGAAGAACTAAAACCTATCCTCCTCAGACTATTCCAAAAAATCCAAGAGGAAGGAACACTTCCGAACTCCTTCTATGAAGCCAACATCACCCTAATACCAAAACCAGATAAAGACAACTCAATGAAAGAGAATTACAGGCCAATATCCCTCATGAACATAGATGCCAAAATCCTCAACAAAATTCTAGCAAATCGACTCCAGAAGAACATCACAAAGATCATACACCATGACCAAGTAGGATTTATTCCAGGAATGCAAGGATGGTACAATATCCGCAAATCAATAAACGTGATACATCACATAAACAAATTGAAAGATAAAAATCATATAGTCATATCAATTGACGCAGAAAAAGCATTTGACAAAATCCAACACCCTTTCCTGTTAAAAACTCTTAAAAAAGTGGGAGTACAAGGATCATACCTCAACATAATAAAAGCTATATATGATAAACCCACAGCCAACATTATACTCAATGGGCAAAAACTAAAACCATTCCCTCTAAGAACAGGAACAAGACAGGGATGCCCACTCTCGCCACTCCTGTTTGACATAGTTCTGGAAGTACTAGCCATTGCAATTAGACAAGAGGAGGAAATAAAAGGCATCCAAATTGGAAAAGAAGAAGTAAAGTTATCCTTATTTGCAGATGACATGATATTGTACATAAAAAACCCAAAAGACTCCATTAAAAAACTAATTGACTTAATAAATGAATTTGGCAACGTAGCAGGATATAAAATTAATGCCAAGAAATCCATGGCATTTCTATACACCAACAGTGAAACTACAGAAACAGAGGCTAAAAAAGCAATTCCATTCACCATCGCACCAAAAAAATTAAGATACCTAGGAATAAATTTAACTAAAGAAATAAAGGACCTATTTGCGGAAAACTACACGACACTGAAAAAAGAGATAGAGGAAGATGTAAGGAGATGGAAGAACATACCATGTTCATGGATTGGTAGAATCAACATCATCAAAATGTCCATACTTCCTAAAGCAATCTATAGGTTCAATGCACTCCCCATTAAAATACCAACGACATATTTCACTGACCTAGAAAGAACTCTCCAAAAGTTCATTTGGAACAATAAAAGACCCCGAATAGCCACAGCGATTCTGAGAAAGAAGAGTAAAGTAGGAGGGATCTCAATACCAGACTTCAAACTATACTACAAAGCCACTGTTCTCAAAACAGCCTGGTACTGGCACAAGAACAGACAAATAGATCAATGGAATAGAATTGAGAACCCAGATATCAACCCAAATCACTATGCTCAATTAATATTTGACAAAGGAGGCACGAATATACAATGGAGTCAAGACAGTCTCTTCAATAAATGGTGTTGGGAAAATTGGACAGACACATGCAAAAGAATGAAACTAGATCACCAACTTACACCATTCACAAGGATAAACTCAAAATGGATACAGGACTTAAACATCAGACGGGAAACCATAAAAATACTAGAAGCATCCACAGGTAGCAAAATCTCAGACGTATGCCAAAATAACTTCTTCACTGATACTGCCCCTAGGGCAATGGAAGCTAAAGAGAAAATAAACAAATGGGACTACTTCAAAATAAAAAGCTTTTTTACAGCAAAAGAAACCATCAATAAAACAACAAGAAAGCCCACGGTGTGGGAGATCATATTTGCAAATATTACCACTGATAAAGGTTTAATCTCCAACATTTACAGACAGCTTATACAACTAAATAAAAGGAAGATGAATGATCCAATTAAAAAATGGGCAATGGACCTAAACAGAATATTTTCAAAAGAAGACAGAAGGAAGGCCAAAAGGCACATGAAAACATGCTCAAAGTCACTAATTATCCGAGAGGTGCAAATCAAAACAACAATGCGGTACCATCTCACACCTGTCAGAATGGCCAACATCAACAAATCAACAAACGACAAGTGTTGGCGAGGTTGCGGAGAAAAAGGAACCCTCGTGCACTGCTGGTGGGAATGCAGACTGGTGCAACCACTGTGGAGAACAGTGTGGAGTTTCCTCAAAAAACTGAAAATGGAACTCCCATTTGACCCAGTAATCCCACTTCTAGGAATATATCCCAAGAAACTAGAAACACCAATCAGAAAGGATATATGCACCCCTATGTTCATAGCAGCACAATCTACAATAGCCAGAATTTGGAAACAGCCTAGGTGCCCGTCAGCAGATGATTGGATCCAAAAACTATGGTACATCTACACAATGGAATACTATGCTGCCATAAAGAAGAAGGAATTCTCATCATTTGCAGCAACCTGGATGGAATTGGAGAACATCATGCTGAGTGAAATAAGCCAATCAACGAAAGAGAAACACCACATGACCTCACACATCGGTGGATGATAAAGATCTTTATAAACTGATGAACCAAGAGACAGATATAGAGAAAGTAAAGCAACAGGCAGACTGTCAAATTACAGTGGGGAGGGTAGGGATATCAGGGGGAGATAATAGATCAACCGAAGGACTTGTATAAATGCATATAAGTACAACCAATGGACATAAAACTATGGGGAGGGAGGGGATGTGTGGGAGGGAGGGAGGGGGGCAATAAAAAAAAATCAAGAAAATATGTAAAAAATAAATAAATAAAAATTAAAAAAAAAAACAAAAAACAAAAAAAAAAAACCTACATGAAATAAGACAATGCTCATAACCAACATGTCATTAACTTGCTGGTCTTGTGACCTAGAAAGTGAGGTAGCCCAAGCCAAATCCCCTTGGTGTTCCGACTCCTCCTGTACCAGGCCAGACACCTGGCGACGGGAGGGGAGTAGGAGAAAGCCTGCGTGTGTAATGCATTGCATTGTAGGTGGAAAACAGCAAACAGGGAATTCATTATTCTTGAGCGTTTCTCTGTGCTTATGATCAGATTCTGCATTCACTTGGAGGAGAAACAACCCTATTAAAATGTCTTTTAAAAAGTCAAAGCTAAATGACTAAGCATTAAAAATTTGAGGAATGGGGTGGGGGGTGGGGGGGGTGTCTCTGAGGAAACCATCAGCTGGCTTATCCAGGGAATGAGCAGAACTTAATTCTCCTCGCAGCATGGGGCTCCTGGGCCCCCAGCTCCTTTCACTCCACAGAAAACAAATCCCCAAGTTGCTACTGAGCCAAACTCTAAAGGCCAGGCAGGAAATGAGCAGCACTCCTGAATGGGAAAGCCTGGATCAGTGGGGTTTTTTCTAAAGTAAACAAAAGATCTGCAAAAGTATTTCCTTGCACCATTTGGCAGGAGAAAGAAGCACCTGGAGAGTGAGTTAGGAAGAGAAAGCATTTAAGAAATGGGAGTAAAGAATGGTGTGGACAAAAAAGGGGCCACATACTGAATCTCACAAGCTCGGGGGAGGCCTGCATGGTGGCCTTACAAACTGAGAGACAGAAAGTAACCACATAGGATGGTCTGAAATGAAAACTGTCTAACTAAAAGTGTCATGATGGGTAGTCAGGTCCTAGGCCGGTATCGTCCCTGACAAAGGTCGATTTTTGCCTTAACTGAACCTGGCTGTGGTCTTTTTGCATCTACAGTAACACACCTTTGGATGTCGGGGTAATCTTCTTTCCAGACCCCTAGAGGCACAACCTCCCACCAGAGCAGGAGACCACAGAATCCCTCCTTTTTCTCTTGTTCCCCACACACTGTCTCCATGTGCAGTAAATGTTAACTGTCCCGTACCCACTCATTCTACTTTTTACCTACTCTCCGAGATTTCCCCACTTTGCTTCTCCTTCCTCCCTAATCTATCACCAATGGATATCATGTAACCCCCTTACGTCTTCCCTTTTGAATAAGGTGCAAAACTTCCTTTCTCTGAAGCCTTTTCTCAATCCATTGCGATTTGCGTCCTGGCAAATAAACTCAAAAAAATCTCTACAGGTTTGGACGCTTCTTACGTGGCCAATGGTTATACTGAAGCTTTGTTTCCCTAATCTCCAGAGCCCAACTGTTCTGTTAGGAAACAAAGCTGCAGATGAAGAGGCCCCAGGAAGACTGGTGGGTTAAGAGTTCATACTAGCACATTCGTGGGAAGGGTACCTTCGTAGAATAATCACTTCTCTGAATCCTGAACTTCATTTTTCACTTGGGTTAAAAAACAAAACAAAACAACAACAAAAAAAAACCACTTTAACAAACATCTTCTGCAGGGGTCTTCAAACTACGGCCCGCGGGCCACATGTGGCCCGCAGAGGAGTCTGATCCGGCCCGCCAGGTTTTTTGGGCAGTGAGCGCAGCCGAGGTGTTACAGTAGGAATTAGTAGTTCATATAGTCCGGCCCTCCAGCTCTCTGAGGGACCGTGATCTGGCCCCCACTTTAAAAAGTTTGAGGACCCCTGTTCTAGAGGGTCAAAGTGGAATGTATAATTACAATAAACGAGGCCTGTGAAGGAAGAAGTACGAGTAATGAGAAAAGCAATTCTCCTTGGAGATGAATATCCTTGCTTCCATGCAGCCTGTGATTCTGGCAATGTCAGTCCTTCTCTTCCAGGTGCTTTTCGGTGCTGGTTCCAAATGCTGCTTGCGGGGCCACGGTCTCAGCCCACCTGCGGGAGTGGGGTGAACTCAAGATGTATGAGGAGCTATCACAGTCTCTATGGCAAACGCTCTGTTCAGCAGGACAGCCCTGAGAGAAAGACAGGTTACTCTTGGGAAGCAAGAGGTGAGAGAAACGAGGCAGCAATGGAATGGTGTTAACATTAAAGACAAACAAACAAAACTAATGCAATCGACTCAACAGCATCTCAGCATTCATTTTGGGAAGTCACTTGGTTTTAGCACTTTTCCCCACTGGAAAAGGCTTTAAGACACACAGGGTGATTGCTGTTCCCCATATATATATATATATATATATATATATATATATATATATATATATTAAAAACAACCAATAATCAATATATAAGGATTAACTGAGAAAAAAACTAGTTTCTGCTTTTTTCTGCAATGAGCTAGGAAATGCAGCATAAAGGAGAAATGGATTGAAAACGACCAAAGAATTTGTATAAGGATTTAAAAAAACTCACAGTTTTCCTGGACCAAAAAGTAGGAGACATAATGGTTGGGGCTGTTTGGGAGGCAATCGATGGCGCACTAATTTGGTAGGTATCAGCGGATAGAAATGCATGTTTCCTGGGGCCCAGGCTCTCCTGAGTGCCTGTCTGCTGGAGAAAATCAAAGGTAAAGACTCAAAATCACTGGGAAGCCAAGCGCACCGCTAACCGGACACTGTTTGTAACCCTGTGAAGTCCATGTGCTCTTAAAGTAGGGACTTTTTTCCTCCTTATGTAATGTAAGGGGAGCAGAATTTGTCACCCTAAAATATGCCTCTTTGGCATAAGGATTATTTTAGGCTGATTATTTTTAAGCAATAGCAGATAGGAAAAGCTCTGACAACTGAGTAGAAGTTACCATTTTTTAAAGAGACATTTGCAAAAGGGAAATGTAATGGTGTATCAAGAAGACAAGAAGGACTCTAAATCTCTAAAGACTTATCCACGGAGGCGGCAAGAACTTAAATCTGCATAACAACCTTAGCCTTGTTCACTGTGCTTTTCTTGGTCACCTCCTTCAACTGGCTCCCCACCCCACCCAAGCATCCTTTGTCCTTCACTGACGATGGCATCTAAGGTGATGGCTTTGGCCATTTTGGGGAGTTACCCAGTTTTCCTGGGGCCTTCCCCATGTATGCTGGAGGTACTGGTATACACATTAAACTTTTGTTTGTTTTCCTTCTGTTGTTCTCTCTCTCTCTCTCTCTCTCTCTCTCTCTCTCTCTCTCTCTCTCTCTCCTCTCTCTTTTGTTAATCCTAACCACTGGTCCACAGGCCAATGCTCTAACCACTGAGCAACCGACCAGGGCTATCTCTCTCTCTCTCTTTTTTTTAAAGTATATTTTATTGATCTTTTTTTACAGAGAGGAAGAGAGAGGGACATAGACTTAGAAACATCAATGAGAGAGAGACATCGATCAGCTGCCTCCTGCTCATCCCCTACCAGAGATGTGCCCTCAGCCAAGGTACATGCCCTTGACCGGAATCGAACCTGGGACCTTTCAGTCCACAGGTCGATGCTCTATCCACTGAGCCAAACCGGTTTCGGCTACTATCTCTCTTTTTATTACAGAGGTCTTAGCCAAGAACTTAGAAGGGTAGAGGGGAAAAAAAAAATACTTTTCCTCCCCTCAAGTGTTATGTGTATTTATTCATTCACCTGCCGCTAGCAGCGCCTTACTAAAGGTTAAGTGGTTGTGAAACCACATGCTTCGGAGAATCCAAGCAGCTGTTTAAACTCTTGAACAAGCAGTGGTGCCTTGTGGCTTGCCTCTGATGTGTTGCAGAGGCAGCTGAGGGTGGGCTGCCTTTGACCATCTGCAGGTTTTGTTATGCTCCGCCGATCTCGTGCCAACCTGGCTTGCTGGAGCTGGGGTCACTGTACTCGGAGACATTTCGGGATGGTGCTCCAGGGAGCTGTGCTCGGCAGCCTCCTGGGCCCTCCTGCAGGTGCACTCGCCTTTTCAGTTCGATGCTGTTTTTCTTACCGTCTGTAGGCCCTCGCGGCAGAACTATTATTATTGGCTTGTGACTGCGTGTTGCTGATTCATACTCGGAGGAAAAAGACATCTTGTCTCCCGCACTCTTTCCTGTCACTTGAGGCATATGTTAACGAAGGACAGATCTGGGCATCCATTCTTCCCTGTAGCTTTGAGGCCACAATATCGATTCATTATAAATGAAGATGAAACTGTTACTTTACTTCTATTCATATTTATAACTATGCCAAAGCTATCCTGCTGGTACCTTTGTGCCTCTCAAATCTCAAACCATATTCCAAGAAACGCTCAATATTTTATGCTTGAATTGGCATTAATGTACAATGTTTTAAATAAAGATGTTTTCACTCATGTTTTATTACTGACACGCCATGAATTCACATGCTGTATATTAGATTATGCCAGAGCTGGATCTCTTTGAAGGCTTCCCCTCCCCTGGCTGTACAGACTAATCTTTTTTCTTTAAGTGAGGAGGATGCAAGTATTGGGTGCTCTCCTTACTCGGAGGGAAGCCAAGCAGAAGGCCGAAGGCTGAGGGCTGAAGTGAGCGGGGCAAGAGAATTAAATACACAGAACGCGTAAAAGAATGGATGGAAGGCTTTTGCTGCTTCGTCATTCCTCTCGGTTCCTTTTATTCCCTTCCTTCCCAGTTTGTTCCTGTGGACAAGGGCAACCTACTTATTTCATAGTCTCACTGGAGCCAGAATGAGCTGTAGTCGTAAGGTTTGAGGTGCAGGAAACTGGAGTTGGAGACCACCAAGACACATTAAAGGAAGGTTTATTCCCAGTATTGAGTGGGACTCATTAAGGAGGTAGAGAAAGCAGAATTAAAGGAGTGCGGAAAGGAGAAAGGACCTAACGGGCTGACTCCACAGACGGAAATGGAAAGCAGCAACATGTGGAGGAGTGGGGAGCTTTTTGAGGAGAGGAACAAGAAAGGGTTGGACCCCGGACGGAACAGGAAGGGGTGGGCCCCAGGGCACTCGACACGCGCTGATTGGTGGTTCAATGTCTTGGGGCTGTCTCTGTGGCAGATGCCAGTAATGTCATAGCTCCGCCCACCAGTTGGGGGAGGGAGGATCTCACAGTAGTAACCTTGAAAGTCATCTGATCCAACTCTCATTCATTGTTATAATTCCCCGTTTTATTCAGAAACTTTCTTCTCCAGCAGTTTTCTGAGCAGCATTCGAGCCTTTCAATTACAAGTGCACTGATGAGAGGAGAGGTTTGGAATCAGACAGTCCTAGGTACAAATTGTGGCCATCACTGACATCGCAGAGTCCTGGCTCACCGGTTAAACAGTTATAACAGAGCTAATTTGTAGGAGCTTGGGGGTTAAATGAAGTAAATAAAAGAATAGTATATAAAAAACAGCACAGAGAGATACATTAAGGGTAGCTGAGCAGTTCAATAGAAACTAGGACCCACACTTCCTGTCTGATGCGAGGCCATGCTTTTCCACAGCGTCCTTACAAGGTCTCATAAAACCACTGAAAACGTGTCTGATGCTGGAGTGCTCAGGGTGCTGCCTTGCAGATTGTACCTGCTTTTATTAATAACAATACCTCAGGGCTTTAGAATTTACAGTGCACTTTCACAAGTCAGGGGAAACAGCCACACCAACGTGTCTACTGATGACTAAGAGGCAGGAAACCGAGGAGCAGAAGTTCTGAAAGGTCTATTAGCGATGCAAATGTGAAGTAGCCTGCACTTGAGAGGAGCTTAATAAACATGAAAACCAATTAGAAGTTACAATGCGAGACACATTCAGGCTTCAGATCTTGGCTTTAATGAGTCTGAAAACCATAAGAACATGGCATAGGGCCTTGGGGACAAGAATTGAAGCTAGCCGAAACCAGTTTGTCTCAGTGGATAGTGCATCGGCCTGCGGACTTAAGGGTCCCGGGTTCGATTCTGGTCAAGGGCATGTACCTTGGTTGCGGGCACGTCCCCAGTGGCTGGTGTGCAGGAGGCAGCTGATCGATGTTTCTCTCTCATAGGTGTTTCTAGCTATCTATCCTTCTCCCTTCCTCTCTGTAAAAAATCAATAAAAATATATATATTAAAAAAAAGAAAAAAAGAATTGAAGCTGCCTTAAGCTTAACAGTCTAAATGGTTCAGATGTCCAGGAGGGCAGCTCTCTGCGTTCTGATGAATTTTCACATAGAAACCAGAGTACAGCAATGATTCAGATTGCATAATGGTAGAAATTGTGCATTCCTGGTTTAGAGACAAAGCATTTGGAACTGAGACAAACAGCAAATAAGCTCTCAGAAGTCAACATTATCTGGGTGTTTCAATCCGACAAATGTGTCATACTGCATGCAAAACTTTTAAAAATAGAAACTGTTACCTTGGCTTTTTCTCACAACCCTCTCAAACAGTTCTTCACGTGTGTGAGAATTTTTACACTTAGAAAATGCTCAAAAGTGAATTTTTAGAAATGGAAAAATATGGAAGGTGCATTTTCAATATAGCACGTTTCATTGTTTGTGTAGCCTAAGAAGATGAAAGAACGAATCTTTTTCTGTTAGAAAGAAAATGGGAAAAAAAGGAAAAGAAAATGGACCTTTCAAAATCTAGCTCCTTCAGAAAAAGATGAATTTTTAAATGATCAAACTCTGTCTAAAGGGAAAAATAAAAATTTCATGCAATTAGAAAATAATAGTTTAAATTAGTATCCAAGCAGGTGCGTTTGTAACACTTCAGATTTTGTCAATACCCATAGACAATATTCCAATCAGGGCTTTCTATTTTTTTTCTTTTTCTGCCCCCAAATCTACATTTTTGTCTACAATAAACTCAAAATAGGGGATTGGTTCAGGTCAGAGAGACTGACCAACATACTTCAGACATTGGCAGAAATGGCCTTCCTGAGCCCTTATGTGGAATAGGAGGCCTATGCTAGACAGAGCTCAAAAGAGGACAGTTTGTGTCTCACAGTCCAAATTCGGTTGCTGTATTTTTGAAGCTTCTAAAGGTTAACTACATGCTGTAATACACTATAGAAAGACAAGACGCTGAATTTTACTGCGCCAGTCAAGAGGCAGGCTTGAATCTGCTATTTAGGACTGAGAGAGACAGTACAATTTACATGTGTGAGAATGTGCGAATAATTTCACCTTCTGTTGTTTTTAAAACCACCTTGGGCCATGATTTTGAAATTGAGAAACAAGATCTCCTGGGGTTCCCATGGCAACATTAACTTATCTAACTTCCCTTGTTGTCTGCAATACTTTCATTACTAATCTGGCTTGTAAATATACATTTTAATTATCAAAGACAACCAAGTTAAGAGTCTCGGGTAAATTTCAACTTTTACATTTACTGACATGCATGTTTAAACAAACCTGCATATTGTACTTCTGGAGACTTGCTACCAAGGCAAGTGTGTACAAAAAACTTTCTGTGGTCTTCCTTGCTCCTCATCTCTGCATGCCATTCTTTATTTATTTATCTTATTTTATTTTTTAAATATATTTTATTGATTTTTTTACAGAGAGGAGGAGAGAGCAATAGAGAGCTAGAAATGTCAATGAGAGAGAAACATCGACTAGCTGCCTCTTGCACACCCTCTACCGGGGATGTGCCCGCAACCAATGTACATGCCCTTGACCGGAATCGAACCTGGGACCTTTCAGTCCACAGACCAACGCTCTACCACTGAGCCAAACCGGTTTCAGCTGCATGCCATTCTTTAGATGGCCCCTCAACCAGTCTCTCCAGATACATTTATAACACGCCATGACTTGGATAAAACAGAAACAAACAAACCTCAGATAGCTCCAGTCCGGGGACTAGACCCTGATGTGGCCTCCATTCTAGACTATACGATGACCCTCTGCCTATCTTTTCTCCACTATTTGTCATCATACATGTCCTGCACCAAATACATTTTCTCACCATCTTGAGAGCGTACATTCAAGGACCCCCTCCCAGAACCCTGACTCTTCCCCCTTCCTTCCCACAGAGATCTTTCTTTCAGAACCACTATTACGGTTGTGACCATCACCATGTGGCACGCTGTTTGTAACTGGACAGCATCCCTCCCCTTCATTTATTTATTCATATAAAATTAACCTTTTAAAAAAATTCTTTATTGTTCAGATTATTACAGATGTTCCTCTGTTTCCCCCCACCATACCTCCCCTCCACCTAGTTCCCACCCCACTCCAGGCCTTCCCCACTACCCCCCCCCCCAACTGACCTCGTCCATAGATGTAAGATCTTTGTCCAATCTCTTCCCACACCCCCATAACCCCTTCCTCCTGAAAATTGTCAGTCTGCTCCCTTTCCATTCCCCTGATTCTATTACATTCACCAGTCTGTTCTGTTTATCAGGTTTTTTATTTATTTGATTTTTTAAGTTCACTTGTTGATAGATATGTATTTGTTGTCACTTTGTTGTTCATAGTTTTTTATCTTTACCTTTTTCTTCTTCTCTTCTTAGAGAATACCCTTCAGCATTTCATATAAAACTGATTTGGTGGTGATAAACTCTTTTAGCTTTTTCTTATCTGTGAAGCTCTTTATCTTACCTTCAATTCTAAATGATAGCTTTGATGGGTAGAGTAATCTTGGTTGTAGGTTCTTGCTATTCATCACTTTGTATATTTCTTGCCACTCCCGTCTGGTCTGCATAGTTTCTGTTGAGAAATCAGCTGACAGTCGTATGGGTACTCCCTTGTAGTTAACTGTTTTTCTCTTGCTGCTTTTAATATTCTCTCTTTGTCTTTTGCCCTTGGCATTTTAATTATGATGTGTCTTGATGTGGTCCTCTTTGGATGTGGTCCTTTGTGGTTCTCTGCACTTCCTGGACTTGTAAATCTATTTCTTTCACCAGGTAGGGGGAGTTTTCTGTCATTATTATTATTATTATTATTATTATTATTATTATTTAAAATATACATTTTATTGATTTTTTACAGAGAAGAAGAGAGAGGGATAGAGTTAGAAACATCGATGAGTGAGATGTGCCTACTGGGGATGTGCCTGCAACTAAGGTACATACCCTTGACCAGAATTGAACCTGGGATCTTTCAGTCTGCAGTCCGACACTCAATCCACTGAGCCAAACTGGTTTCAGCTCTGTCATTATTTTTTCAAACAGGTTTTCAATATCTTGCTCTCTCTCTTTTTCTGGCACCCCCATAATTCGGATGTTGGTATGCTGAAGTTGTCCCAGAGGCTCCTTACACTATATTCATATTTTTTTTTAATTCTTTTTGCTTTTCCTTTTGGGTGTTTTTTTGTTTTTTGCTTCTTTGTATTTCAAATCTTTGACTTGATTCTTGAGATCCTTTAGTCTGCTGTTGGATCTCTGTATAATATTTTTTATTTCAGTCAGTTTATGCTTACTTTCTGATTGGTCCTTTTTCATATTCTTGAATGTCTCACTAAGTTCCTCAGAGGTTTCTAGAAGATTCTTGAGTAACCTTATAACCATGGTTTTGAACTCTATATTTCAGTATTTTGCTTTCATCCATTTCTTTCATTGAACTTGTTTCTTTGTCTCTGCATTTTGGCTCCTTCCCTGTGTTTGTTTCTATGTACTGGGTAGCTGCAAAGTCTCCTTGCGTTGATACAGTGGCCTTGTGTGGTAGGTGTTCTAAGTCACCTGAGGTGGACACTCTTGGTGCAATCCTTTGAGGGCTGTGCACACAGTCTTGTAGTTAACCCTTGATTGCTGTTGGTATCACTGGGAGGAATTGACCTCCAGGCCAATTGGTTGTGAGGACCAACTGTGTCTACACTGGAAGATCTGTTGTGTAGGAGACACCCTTATGGGGCAGGACTTGCTTCAGTGGGGCTTTGATGCTCACTGAATCCTCCCCTTAAAAAAAAAAAAATTGTCTTGATTTTTCATAGAGGAACTTTCCTCCATTCTATACATTCTGGTGGCACCATCAACAAAGCTTCCCTGCCCCAGCTTATTAAGAGGTAATCATGCCTAAGTTGGACCAATCACATTCTCCCAGGAAGTTGAATTTTAAATAAATTAAAAAAGGAAAAACAGTGGAAATTGAATTATTACAAAGGTGATCACTTGAAGAGACTGTCCATTTCTCCCAGATTTCTGTGACTCCTCATCAACATCCATCAGCTGTTAAGCTCCCTACTTGAGTACTTGATCATATATTATCTTGATTTAGATGCTTGCCATGTGCACATTTTGCTTTGCTGGCTAGATACTATTGATGCTCTCTGAAAACAGGCCTGGGTCTTTATTTATTGTATTCATATAATTCAATGCAATGTAAGTACTTAGCAACAAATAAAAAATAAACAATCTTAGAAACTCCTTAAGTAACAAATGAAAGACCAATCTTAGAAATTCCATTCTATTAATGTGCAATACACAAGCCGACTATATCCTTTTGAGGGAAGGTGATAAATAAAATTTGTAATTGCTACAATTAAGAATCTTCTTGGGTATAAACAGTTGTCTGAAGGAGAACATACAATGACTTGAACACCTAATAGTATGTAAATAATTTTAGCATCAGTCATAGTTTCCCAATTTTAGAAAAGGAAAGAGAAAGACATTATTCTCTGAATTTAAAAAAAAAAAAAAAGGCTTTGGGAAAACAGACAACAAAACAAAATAACAACAGCACACCTTTGTCTTGGGCTTGTGATTTTCCCTGGAAACAAGGTGAGCTGCCTGTCTGCTACCAGATAACACAGGAGGGAGTTAAATTGTGTTTGACTAATATACAAATAGCGTAGGTGATTTTCTCCTCTTCTGAAAAATGGAAGGCCATGGCTCCTCAGAATCATGGCTTGTGACAGTAATTAAATTGCATGCTTACAAAATTCAAACAAGCTTGCTCATATTAAGTTTTGAAAACACAGGCTCTGAATGCACTCTCCCGAACCCCTTACATGTGCTTACAATACACCAAAGAGCTCGCCCACAACAGAATACATATAGTCCCTTTTCCTGATTGTCTTTTCATAAATAAAAAGTTTATAGAAGTCTTTGAGTAGTGTGTTCCTCTGGTTTGCACCTCAACATGGCACAGAGTTCAGCTATGAGAAAGGAGTGAAAATGCCGACATGGAGCTTTTCTTGAGTTAACTATAATGGTTTCTGGAATTTGCCTTGAACCCAGACTCGGTGCATTTTCACTTGTTTTTTCCTATTAACTTGTAAGCGGCGGTCAATCAGATTTTGCTTCTCGTCTAACCCAGCCTTGCAGAATATACTGTGGACTTCCCCTGTGAGACAAAAATAGCAATCAAGAGTGTGACATATGACTGGGGAGAGGGGGGATGGCAGTCAGAAACATGGAACATTAAATGAAATGACTGACCATCTAAATTTCACTTTTACTAACAAATACTCATTACAAAACGATGAAGGGAATGTGAAACTAAGTGGGTTTCTTCCACTTCACCCAAATACACCAAGTATAAACAGGCTAGCACAGCAAGCATAGATGTACATTATTGGTGACAGCTTGTAATATTTTGAAAGGTGCCCCTTGTTTGAGTTTTTATTGGTTTGCAAAAATCCCAAATGATACTTTATAATACTCTTCATATAAGTTTGGGGAAAGTCCCTATGCATAGGATTCATTTGAAATACTTTAAAAAAATATATAATTTATTGATTTTTTACAGAGAGGAAGAGAGAGGGATAGAGAATTAGAAACATCGATGAGAGAGCATCATCGATCAGCTGCCTCTTGTACACTTCCTACTGGGGATGTGCCCGAAACCAAGGTACATGCCCTTGACCGGAATTGAACCCGGGACCTTTCAGTCCCCAAGCCGACGCTCTATCCATTGAGCCAAACTGGTTTCGGCTGAAATACTTTTTTAAAATGAGAAAGTGACAAGAGCTAAGTAATTTTTCTAGGGACTCTTAAAATCATACTCCTGCCTCTGCTGTGGTATAGCATCAAGTTTTTTCATATGTGGACAAACAATACCTCCAAAATGGAACAGACTAGTCCTTCATTTGGGTATAAGGATGGAACATCTGATTATTTAAAGCCGTTTTGACTGAAGAAAGATTAGAAGGCAAAAATGCCATTTTCAAACTGTTATGTAGAATAGTACAGTCACCAAAGTACAGACAATCCAATGTTTAATCAAACATTAAAGCCTCATTTTTAGAGCTTCTGAATTTTCTCTCTGTAAACAATAACCAAAAATACTTTTTTTTACAACTAATTATTTATTCTTATAGATAAGTATACCTTTTGTAAAAAAATATACTCGAGTACCGTCTCCTCGAACATAAAAATTTTCAGATAAACAGTGCCCTGAAAAAAGAAAATAATTATGAGAAGAGAAACTTAATATTTCTTTTAAAAAAAATCTTGACATGAAATATAAATGAGGCATTCTTTAAAACACATGAAAATAATTTGAGATGGAATGTACTATTACCCCTTTTAAAACGAAGCTGGGTCTTATCATATCTTCCATAGTCCCGAAATAACAGCATTCCCCCAGGTTTCAGTAACTTGGACAATCGGTTTACAACACCTTGCATCCTTTGAAAAAAAGCAAAAATCTCTCATATACCACATTTAACTTTCTTAATGATAAAATAATAAAAGCTTGATAAGGCTCAAGAAACCTAAACCACAAAAGTAAGGGCAACAAAGACAAAAAAAATATTTTGCACATAAAGAAAAAAAGGAGAGAAAAGGAAGATGGCTGCCAACAGGAAGGCAGGCTGCAAGATAGTGTGTGAGTGAGAGAACGAAAGGAGAGAGTGTGGACGTGTGGGGAGTGTCTATTTGTGAGTGAGGGACAGCTACACTGAGTGGCCAGATTATTATGATCTCTGAACCCATAATAATCTGGCCACTCAGTGTATTTCCTGTATAATAGAAGTCTAATATGCAAATTGTCCTCTTGAACAGGAGTTCGACCAGCAGGCAGGCCGGCCATCTGCTCATGTCCCCTCCCCCTGGCCAGGCTGGCTGGACCCCACCCATGCATGAATTCATGCACCAGGCCTCCAATATATATATATACATACACACACACACACACACACACACACACACGCACGCACAAACACTGAGTACCAGATTATTATGTGTTCAGAGGTCATAATAATCTGGCCACTCAGTGTATATTCCAAGGGACTGTTGGAGACT
Source organism: Pipistrellus hanaki (assembly GCF_964339955.1). Classification (NCBI taxonomy): domain Eukaryota; kingdom Metazoa; phylum Chordata; class Mammalia; order Chiroptera; family Vespertilionidae; genus Pipistrellus; species Pipistrellus hanaki. The sequence goes on from NC_140510.1 coordinate 45,249,886, forward strand.
GCTGGACTGGGTTCCCCTGACTGGGCAGCCTCCACGACTGCTGAAATCTCTCCCAGAGCAACTGGCTCTGCTGAAGAGACTGTGCCATCTTGAAGGGGAGAATGGCTGTGGTCGGAAGCCTAGCCTTAACTTCAATTGGGAAGAATAGGATACCTCCCGGGATCCTACAACCACCACACCCGGAGACCAGCTGCGAACCCACACACACCGGGTCTCGAGCAGCACCAATACATGGACGCGGACGAGCTCTGCACCTCCTCAAGGAAAGGTCAGGTTTTGCCCAGAGAAGGGTGAGGTCTGCGATCCAGGCTGGAGGGAGAAATGTGTGCAGTGGGATCTAGAGGTTCAGAGGGAGTCTGGGCCCCACAAAATCCGCAGACGTTAGGGCCAGCATAGTCTGCAAATGTGGAAGGGAGTCCACAGGGCTGCTGACAGAAGGGAACTCTAGAAACCAACTCATAACTGGGATGGGCCAAAAGGGCAGTCTGAAGCTTCACCAGTAAACCGGCTGCGCTGTGCCAGGGGGAAAGATGTGCACAGAGATGTGAACAGTCATGTGCAGTGCTGGGGCAAAAAAGTTGTGAGTTTGCGCACTTACTCTGGCTCTTTTTTTCTCTTTAAATTCTTGCTTTTGATTACTAAGCCCAGTACATAAGATCACCCAATTAAAAATGCTCTCAGAGACTGCAGGGGAAGTTGTTTTTGTGGAACCTGGGGGTCAGAGTGGGGAGAAACAATCAGAAAACCAGCGCTGGGCAGTCCATCCCCCCAAACCAGTATGAAGCGCAGCAACTTCTAAATACTGGGTAGGGAGGACTTATAGCTCTGGATGTCAATACAGGAATACTGCCACCCAGGGGTTGAATCACAAACTGATTCTTGTGTAAATACAACCACAGGCAGGCTGAGTAACAAAGAAATACTGCCAGCTTCAAAACAAGATTGTGGCTTACAACACAGAGGAGCTGTGGATTGCAGGGAACTTCAACACTGTCCTGACTACCTGACAGGAAACAGGCATGTCAAACAATAAGTAGAGGAAGTGAATGACCTTCACTACTGCACATTTTTATTTTTTATCTTTTACTTAAGAAACTAATTTTTTTTATTTTTTTCTCACTTGATTTTACCTTTTTACTTATTATATTTTTATTTTTAATAAGTATTATTACTACTTACCTTTTTTAAGTAGTAATTTACCTTTACTAAAGGTAAAGGTAAATTTACCTTTTTTAAAGTTTCATTTTATTTTTTACCTTTTTTAAAGTTTCATTTTATTTTTCTCTATATTTTATTTTGGGATTAGTGTTCTACATTCTCTTTTCATTTTTCCTTTAGCATTATTTTACTCTATCACAACTTTACCTTTATGCCAACACTCTCTTCCTCACTTTTCCCCTTTTGTTGTCCTGTTTCTCTTACCCTTTTCCTGCTTTATATTTTCCCTATTCCTTCTTTTCACACACTGTTAAAAATTAATCCTACTTATATATCTAATTTCCAATCCCCTACTCCAAGTCCATACACACATCTCTCTTTTCTCTCTTCACTATCCAAATTTTTTTCTCTTTTCTTTTTTGATTGTTTTTTATTTATGTTGTTTTATTTTGTTTTGTTTTGCCATTCTTTCTCTCTGTCCTATTGTTGTTGTTAGTTTGATTGTTGATTAGATTGATTTTTTTGTTTGTGTGATTGTTTCTCTCTCTCTCTCTCTTTTTTTTTTTTTGCTTCTGTTTTTCCACTCCTTACTTGTTATTAGTTGTTGTTTGTAGTTTGCATTCATATCTGGGTGTTAGTTTTTTGCATTTTTTTGGATTAATTGTTCTATTGGAGTTTTCTCCCCATATAGTTTTCTCCCTTCTTTTTCTTTTCTCTCTTACATTTCTTCCTTTTCTCAATATCATTTTTGCACTCTTTTTTTTTAAGTCCCCTAATTCTCTTTTCTCTGGTGGTCACCTTTATTTGGGGTTATTAGTATCATGAATACATTCATGTTCAGTGCCTTGTACATTGTGCCTTGTTGTGTTGTATTTTGTGCCTTTAAGTCAGTGCAGGAGAGAGAGAGCTACATAACCAGAAACCTGAAGAGACCATAGGGAGACAAAGAAACAGCCCGCATACGAAAGAAAAAGAGGCATCACCAGAAAAGGAAGTTAACAAAATGGAGGCAAGCAATATGTCAGAGAAAGAATTCAGAGAAATGGTCATAAGGTCGCTGAAAAGGTTGGAAGGCAAATTCAACAATATGTGTAAGAACCAAGAGGAAATGAAGAAGAACCAAGAAATGAAAAATGACATCACTGCAATAAAGAACTCAATAGAAAGCATGAACAGTAGACAAAAAGAAGCAGAAGACCACCTCAGTGATCTAGAAGGTAGGAAAAAATACCCAAGCAAAGCAGCATCTAGAAAAAAAAGCTTAAAAGAACAAGAGGAGAGCCTAAGGGAACTTTAGGATAACATGAAACAAAACAACATCTGCAAAATAGGGGTTCCAGGAGAGGAAACTGAGCAAAGATTAGAAAACCTGTTTGAAGAAATAATGACAGAAAACTTCCCTGATATAGGGAAGAAAAAACTCACACAAGTCCAATAAGCTCACAGAGTCCCAAACAAAATCAACCCCAAAAGACAGATGCCAAGACACATTATAGTAAAACTAGAGGCCCGGTGCACGAAATTCCTGCATGGGAAGGGGTGTCCCTCAGCCAAGCCTGCACCCTCTCCAATCTGGGACCACTCAAGGAATGTCTGACTGCCTGTTTAGGCCTGATCCCACTGGTGGGTTCGGGCCTATTCCGGTAGTCGGACATCCCTCTCACAATTCAGGACTGCTGGCTCCTAAGTGCTGGCCTGCCTGCCTTCCTGACTGCACCTGACTGTTTCTGTCTGCCAGTCTGATCACCCCCTAACCACTCCCCTGCCAGCCTGATTGATATCTAACTGTTCCCCTGCCAGCCTGTTTGCCCCTAATTTCCCTCCTCTACCGGCCTGATCACCCCTAACTGCCCTCCCTTGTAGGGTTGATTGCCCCTTACTGCCCTCCCCTTCAGGCTTGATTGCCCCCAACTTCCCTCCCTTGCTGGCCTAGTCCCTCCCAACTGCCCTCCCCTGCTGGCCATCCTGTGGTGGCCATCTTGTGTCCACATGGGGGCAGGATCTTTGACCACATGGGGGCAGCCATCTTGTGTGTTGGAGTGATGGTCAATCTGCATATTTCTCTTTTATTAGATAGGATAGAAGCCTAGTGCATGGGTGGGGGCCAGCTGGTTTGCCCTGAAGGGTCCAGATCAGAGTGGGGGTTCCCTTGGGGCATGGGGTGACCTGGGCAAGGGGCCTGTGGTGGTTTGCAAGCCGGCCATGCCCCCTGGCGACCCAAGTGGAGGCTTTGGTATCTGGGGTTTATTTACCTTCTATAATTGAAACTTTGTAGCCTGGAGTAGAGCCAAGCCTCCTGCTTGCTCCATTGTGGCAGCCATTTCTCTTGGAATTTATTTACCTTCTATAATTGAAACTTTGTAGCCTTGAGTGGAGGCCTGGTCCCACCAGGGCAGGCAGAAAGCTTGGTTGGCTTCCTCCATTGCCCGGGAAATCCAAGCCTCCCTCCTGCTCTCTGTGCCCGTAGCCATCTTGGTTGGGTTAATTTGCATATTTGCTCTGATTGGCTGATGGGCATGGCTGGTGAATGTGGCTTGTGGGTGTAGCAGAGTGATGGTTAATTTGCATATTACTCTTTTATTAGCTAGGATTGGCAAACACCAACAACAAAGTAAGAATCTTAAAAGCAGCCAGAGAGAGAGACAGAAAGTTACCTACAAAGGATCCCTCATCAGATTATCGACTAATTTCTCAACAGAAACACATCAGGCCAGAAGGGAATAGAATGAAACATACAAAGTCATCCAAAGGAAGGGTCTGAATCCAAGAACACGGTACCCAGCAATCAAAATTGTGGGTGAATCAGGAGCTTCACAGACAAAAAAGGACCAAGGGAGTTTATCACCACCAAACCAGCAATGCAAGAAATATTAAAAGGTCTGCTATAAAAAGAACAAATAGGAAGCGAAGAAGGAACACAGGCATAAAAAATAAAAATGGCGACAAAGAAGTACCTATCAACAATAATTTTAAATGTAAATGCCCCAATCAAAAGACATAGGGTAGCTATTGGGATAAGAAAATATGACCCATATATCTGCTGTCTACAGTAAACCCACTTCAGAAAAAAGGACTCACACAGACTGAGTGAAGGGATGGAAAAAGGTTTTTCAGGTGAATGGAAATGAAAAAAAAAAAAAAAAAAAAAGCTGGGGTAGCAATACTTATATCTGACAAATTAGATCTTCAAAGTGAAGGGCATAACAAGAGATAAGGAAGGCCACTTCATAATACTAAAGGGAGCAATCCAACAAGAAGAAATAACTCTGGTAAACATATATGCACCCAATACAGGAGCACCCAAATACATTAAAAAAAAACCTGGAGGATATCAAGGAAGAGAATGACAGCAATACAGTCATAGTAGGGGACTTTAATACCCCACTAACACCACTGGAAAAATTCTCTAAACAAAAAATCAGTATAGAAACATCAATCCTAAATGACACACTAGATCAGATGGAAAAAATTGACATCTTCAGAACATTTCATCCCAAAGACACAGAATATACATTCTTCTCAAGTGCACATGGGTCATTTTCAAAGATAGACCATGTGTTGGGACACAGGCGAAGTCTCTTCAAATTCAAGATAGAAACCATATCAAGGATCTTCTCAGATCACACGTGGCTCTTTGGCCCCTTGAATGTGGCTCTTCCACAAAATACTATGACCTGGGTGAGTCTATTTTGAAGAAGTGGCATTATAAGTAGTTTAAGTTTAAGAAATTTGGCTCTCAAAAAGAAATTTCAATCATTGACTGTTTATATTTGGCTCTGTTGACTAATGAGTTTGCTGACCACTGTCCTAGAGAATCAAGAAATCACCCAAATGACCAGAGTTTGATGGATGAAGTCAAAGCTCAACTACAAAACCACAGATATTTTCTGACAATTACAGCAAATTAAAGTAGGTCCAAGGCAGACAGAAACGGACACTGATCTATTTTTCTTGCAAGATAAAAAATAAGCCAAGCAATCCCAAATTGTGCATATCTGCAGTAAACAGAGATCAGCTTTCCTCCACAGTAGCTCCTTTTATCCTGACTTCTTTATTTAGTTCAAAGGTACCAACATTCACCAAAGTGTAACACCTCAAGGTATCATTAACCCTTCCAGGTCTCTCTTCTTCCACTATCCTCTCCAAATTTGGTCATCAAGCTCTATCTTCTATTTCTTTTTTTTTAAATAACATCTTTGATATTTTTCTCTTTTGTTTCCCATTGGAACTCCGTTGGTACAAACTGCTATCTTTTTTAGGCCTGGAAACAGAATAGCTTCCTAACTTGTTTTATTATTCTCCCTGTCAATAATTCCTGCAGGTTATTGATGAATTATTCTGCTTAAAATGATGGTTTTATGAAATCATTGCTTTGCTCAGTTTTTCCTGTCTCTTTCCCCCTATTTCCTAATCTAAAGCATCAACTCCGGCCAAACTGCACATGCTTGGCTCGGAGCAGTCCATGCCTTTGTTTATGTGGTTCCCCCTCAAAGAATTCTCTCCTTGCTCTCTGCCTATTTATATTCTATTCACGCTGAAAGTCCCGGATTAATACTGGGAAGCCTTTACTTTCTTTCTTTTATTATTTATTCTACTCATCTTGTTCCCCATCAAATACGACTCCTTGTTACTGTTCTTGACTTAATGCTTTCGGTTAAGTGTTCATGGACTTATGTGTGATTATGGGTGAGAGATGGCAAAGATTTCAGATACCGTATTAATGCCCATTGTTTGACATTGGCTGCCTACAGAGCTCTCCTCAATAGAGCTCTGGCTCATTGGGAATGATGATCAGAGTGCAAAATCAGTGACAAACGTCTGCCCTGGGAAAGTGTAAATAGAGAAATTGTAAATTTTAACTGGTGTGCTCATCCACACTTTATCCACGCTACTTAAAGCTTCTGAGGTGTTCTTGTTTTAAAAGTGAGGGCTTGGGATCAGATAATCTGTACATTCTTTCCAATTAAAACACTGTTCAGTGAAACAATGGGGTGAAAAGCTGTGGCAGGTTACGAAGGAAGCAGATACACGAAAGGAAGTGAGAACATGAAAATAACTATGAAAACAAGAGAGAAATAAACAGAAAGAAGTGAGATGCTTAGATCAAATGCTCTTTTAAAAAACTGTACCCTAAGTACACTAAAGGGGAAAAGAAAAGTATTTTTCCTTGCTTATTTTATTACAGGTTTTTTCCTCATACTGTGCTTATATTCCTAGGCTTTGGCAATTAAATATGACTATACCTAACCTTAAAATAACTCACTTTCAGGATAAATGTTTTATGTACAGAGAAAGGTCTCTTTCTGCAATTATTACTAAAGCAAGCATGAAACAAAAATGCAGAAAAACAAAGCCAAATAAAGTTGAGCAACATGGGTCTGACCAGCGCAGGTCCATTTATACATGGACTTTTCCCAATAAACATATGGAAACTTTTTTTTTTGGAGATTTCCTTACTCCTATGAAGCAATCATAATATTACCCTGTGCTACCATATAACGATTACATTGCTGCTTCCCCATTATCAATGCATGAATTGTTATACCTGTAAATAAGTATGAATTTCTTTTTCACAATATCTTTTCATTTTTGATGTCTAGTGTGAGTGCTATAACATCTTCAGTGTTTTGTATCATGTAAGATAATACTGATGTAGGACTGACACTCTAGCAGCTAGCTTATAAACAGATGACATAAACTTACAGTATCAATAAATACAGCACAGTACTGTATATGTATTTTTTCTTTCTTACGATTTTCTTAACAATTTTTTCTTTTTATCAGCTTACTTTATTGTAAGAATACAGTATACAATGCCCATACAATCCAGCAGATATGTTAACTGACTGTTTATGTTGTTGTTAAGGTTTCTAGTCAACAGTAGGCTATTAGTAGTTAAATTTTTAGGGAGTTAAAAGTTATATGCAGATTTTCAACTGTGCAAGGGGTCAGCACCCCTATCCCTGCCTTGTTCAAAGATCAACTGTACTTCAAAATGTAGCCACCTCCTCCTGCAAATCCTTTCTTCCCAACTATCCTTTCACGTCGGGGGTTGTAGGTAAAGGCAATGGGAGGTAGCTGATTTCTTGATCACCCCGTCTTGGCTCTTAATGCAATTCCAGAGCCAGTGAGAGCTGCTGGCAGGAGTGGCTGGCAGTGAGATGGACAAGATGAGAGGGGAGAAAGCCCCTTTTCTTCCTTCACCCTACTTGGGCCACCTCTGCTATCCTCCGGGTTAAGGAAGAAGAGAAGGAAATGATGAGGTTTTTTAGATATGAGTATTGCCTGCCTACACTATGCTTGGGTCTATGGTAAACCTACTTTCTTACATTTTAATGACAGGACAGAAGCTAGCTCTTCTTTTATAGCCTTCCATTTAAGCTGGGACCCCCAGACTCAAGGTCTAGCTGAACCACTTGCAGTTCATGTGTGCATGGATTTTTCCAGGCTGGCAAGAATACTTTCCTAGAACTTCCCTGGAGCTGAATCTACTACCACAATCCTAAAAGACCTAAAAATATTGTCTTGTCTTTTCATTCACTATAACCTTCTTTCTACTCATTCACCTTATTTTTAGATCATTTCCATGAAAGTGGCTATTGACATGATACATCTGAATTTATTCTATGATAAATACAATAAACATACTGTACAATAAAAGCAATCTTCCCAAGACATCTGCTTTCCCTTCTCTTTAACATTCTATTCAAATCACGGGAAAATACATCATGTACACTAATTTCCAATAGTCTGTTTGTGGTCTTATTTGGAATTTAAACATTTCCTGTTATGGGTGTCAAATAGAAAATCTTATTCTCAATCCACCTACTCCATCCTTTTGACTATTCATCCTTTGAAACAAAACATGTAGATGACATTTTTCTACTAGTACCTGAATAATGCCAATAGTCTAAACAGATTAGCAGGAAGGAACATGTTATAGAAACCGGGAGGGAAAAAGTAGTTTAATGGAACCTGTTGGATCTCACTAAGTGAAAATATATCTTTCATTCAGATTTATCTGGAAATCTAACTTGTTTTTCAACAAAGTAATCAAAGTGCCCGTCTCTGAATTAGAAGTAACAGGACTGTAAAGGGTCCTAGTGACCTTGCAGTTGCAAAGAGAGAAGCACACAGCAACTCAGCCTCTTTGGGAAAGGGTCACACTCATCCAACAAACAGGGGTGGAAGCCAAGCCTGTGCCTGCGACCAGAGGCTCCTTCCTGGAGGCGTATACTACCTCAGTGGAAAGCCCATGTTTAAAAGCCTCTTGAAGGCACAACCCCTGAAACCACACATGTGCCTGAATATCTACGAAGGGCAGAATTTTAAGAAACGTGATCACTCTGATCACTGGTAATAGCTCTTTATGCTTCTTCTCTGGAAAAACACTATGTTTACTCTTTCAAAACATTGTGTGTGGTCCTACCAGTTTTGCTCAGAGGATAGAGCAGCAGCCCACAAACTGAACAGTCTCAGGTTTGATTCCAGACAAGGGCACGTACCTCGGTTGCAGGCTCGATCCTTAGCTCTGGTCAGGGTGTGTGTGAGAAGCAACCATTCAATGTGTCTCACATCAATGTTTCCCTCCCTCCCTCCCTTCCTCC